>NW_027223753.1:201886097-203236454 GCF_028538775.1 Myotis yumanensis | reverse complement strand
ACCCTCAACAACAATAGGTCTCAAGCTTTATTTTGTCATTTTATTACGTACTAGTGGCCTGGTGCATGAAATTCATGCACTCGGGGGGGGGGGGGTGTGTCCTTTAGCTCTCTAGCAGTCCTGGAGCCCTCGGGGGATGTCTGACTGACTGCTTAGGCCCACTTCCTGTGGGACATCCTTAGCACTGCTGCAGAGGTGGGAGAGGCTCCCGCCACAACTGCCACTGCGCTCGCCAGCTGTGAGCCCAGCTTCTGGCTGAGCAGCGCTCCCCCTGTGGAAGCACACTGACCACCAGAGGGTAGCTCCTGCGTTGAGCATATGCCCCCTGGTGGTCAGTGTGCCTCATAGTGTCAGGTCGTTCCACGGTTCTGTTGATTTGTATATTTGCCTTTTATTATATAGGATAAAATGGTGTCTTACTACTTTAATTTTTATTTATTTATAAATGAAATTAGACACCTTTTATATACTTAAAAAGCATTTTAATTGAAATTTTATTGAAATAATGATCAATGCAAATGCAATTATTGGACCTTTAATGTCTAATATTTACTATGTTTCAAGTGAGACATCATAAACATATGTTGCTATTATTTGTATTGTATTTTGTTTGTTAATACCAATAAAAGTTATGCTTGTTCATTTGAATAACAAATTGAAAAGAAAAAGTTTAAAAAATTATGATCATAATTTTTACTAAAGTATATTACCAAATACATTATGTTGTTGTTTCTTTTTTTAATTTAATTTAATTTTATTTTATTGATTTTTTACAGAGAGGAAGGGAGAAGGATAGGGAGTTAGGAACATCCATGAGAGAGAAAAATTGATCAGATGCCTTCTGCATGCCCCTCACTGGGGATGTGCCCGCAACCAAAGTACATGCCCTTGACCGAAATCGAACCTGGGACCTTTCAGTCTGCAGGCCGATGCTCTATCCACTGAGCCAAACTGGTTAGGGCTGTTGTTTCTTTTTATAATCCCCATATTTGGTGACCATCTTTACTCAGTAAATATATATAAATGATTTTAAGTTCTCTAGTGGCAAGCAACAGAAACTGAAATAGGGTACATTAAGCAAGCAAACCATCTTAAGCATATGGACTGGTTCATAGATCTTAGAAACAGGCAAAAAAAAAAATCATGTCATATTTAGAACAGAAACAGGATGAGGTCCAGGGATATAACTAACAGAGATCAGAGGGCAGTCAATTCTAGAGGCCCCTGTTGGGATTAATGCGTTCTAACTATTAAAGGTGCCTGTCTTACTCCATTCAAGTTCCAGGACAGTATAGGGCATCTTGACACTTCCCACCAGGACTGTCCATTACGTGTGTGGTAGGCTAAGGGGGTATTAGTCACAAAGGCTCCATCCCATGAGTGCCCAGAAAAAAAGTTAAATTGATGCAGATCCACCAGCTACAACAGATGTCCACTACATCTGCAGTGTTAGTAGTTCACTTAATAGGTAATTTTCTACTCAACATTAACTGCTTTCTAATTTTTGTCATTGTATGCAACATTGTGATTATTGTACCAGTAGTCAAGGCGCAGACATCCCCAATGTGCAGGTTCAAAGCAATGTAAGCCTTTTTCAGCTATAACTGCCCATCAGAAAGTTTATACCAATTTAAACTTCAGCCAGTAGCTCAAGGGACTGTTTTCTAAACACACTAGACATCTGTTTTGTTGTTTTATTTTATTGCTATTTTATTTGCAGTTCTTGGATCTCCAATTGGACCAAAATTTTAGATTTTTTTCCCTTTTATGTGTTTTCTGGCTTCACCATAGCTCAGTTTTTCCATGAGTAAGTTTGTCTTTTATTTATTGATTTATAAGAAGTCTTTAAATGTTTTTGGTTAATTCTTTGTATCTCATATACCGTGTAATTATTTTTAAGAATTTGTTGTTTTTGTTTACTACTTCCTTGTTTACATTTCTTATAGTATATTTTATTAAACAAGTTGTTTACATTTATAGTCAAACTATTATGCTTTGCTTTTACAATTTCTGCATTTTTTTGTAGTTGCTTAGTATGGTTTCTGGATGAAATAGACTTTGTTTTACTTTTAATGATTAATCAGTTGTACCTATGTTATGCAGTGATTAGTTCTTATTTAGAATTACAGTTATCCTCACCATGATTTTAAAAAAATGTACACAGTGCTTGACATGGTAATGAAAATTAACAGATAGTTGAAAAAACATAAGATCCACAATATTCACGTTGAAAATTCCTATCCTGCCTAAATTGATCAAAAAGAAAAATACATTTACCCTGGAATGTATTTGTTTAATTGCCCTCCATTGCCATGGTTACAGTTCCTTCCCACCACCACGTTGAGTGGCAGGGGCAAGCGGGTTCTTCCATAATATTTTCTTTTTGAAGACTTTTTATTCCAATTTGAAATCAAAATTAGATACCATGTCCTTATAACAAAGTGTGCACTCCAAATTCAATCAAACTTATGTAACATCAAAAATTTCCATGTAGCTTAATTTTAGTACAGAGTCTACTTCCATTAATATTTAGAAGTAGACATAAAATTGAAGTATTGTAGGTTAAATATTTGGTAATTGAAAGAATATCTTTTTTCCTCCTGATTTTTATTATATATTCAAAGGCAATGTAGATCACGACTTTAAAATGATCACTATAGACGTTATTTTGTAAAGATTTAGTATGATAAAATTGACTATATTTGGCACTTTATGCTCATAATCTCTTATCTGAATGTAGCTATGCTATAAGGAAGCTCTGCAAAATCCCACATCTCTTACCTGCAGGTAAGATACTGACAGAGTATTATTAGCAAGCAAACTGCATTCTGGAACTGATTTATACAGATTTAAAAATACATGAAGCACAATAGCCACAGTCAAACCAACATATGAACTCCTTTGAATGGTACTTACTTTAAAAAATACGGACATAATAATTTTCATTGTGGAAATAAAATAAAAATTGTGACATTTAAATGTTAATGGAGAGTTCTCAGATAGAGTGTAGGCAACAGCTTATGCAATACCAGGTATCACAGAATGAGCAATTCTATCTTTAAGATTTTTCTTGGTATTATAATATGGAATTAATAGGCAGTGTTGTTGTTTTTTAAATTTGCTTCTACAAGATAATTTAAAAATAGTAAGATGGAAAATTAACAAAATATTTTTCAATATATTTTCACAAATAACAAAAATATATCAAGTTATAAAAGTTAATATAAAATATCTACTTTTCAAACAGTATTTTCTGTGAAAAGGAAGGTAAAATTTGTATCTCACTAGTCCTGTGGTCGGCAAACCGCGGCTCGCGAGCCACATGCGGCTCTTTGGCCCCTTCAGTGTGGCTCTTCCACAAAATACCACGTGTGGGCGCACATGTACAGTGCGATTGAAACTTCGTGGCCCATGCGCAGAAGTCGGTATTTTGTGGAAGAGCCACACTCAAGGGGTCAAAGAGCCACATGTGGCTCGCGAGCCACGGTTTGCCCAGCAGCAGTTTGCCGACCACTGCACTAGTCTGCATTAATGCCATATACATTTCTTTCTCTGGACCAATGTGATCTCTATAGGGTTCTAGAACTTGGGAAGTTCATTATATAGGTCAGGGTTTTACTGTAGCGAAAGGTTGACTTAGCTTTTATGATTTTCTAGAGTTGTAACAGCAGGGATACTGTTTTTGGTCTACACTCCAGAGCCTAGATAACCAGAATGAACTTTTATTTTAAATCCTTGGTCATTTTTTTTTTCTTTTAGTCACACGTAACATAACAGAACTAGTTTCAGAGTGTGTGAACTGTGAAGCGGCAAGTAAACGGGTTTTAGCATCAGAACATCTTGATTTCCCCCCAGCAGTTTTTAGGAAAGAGGGGACCTGTAGAGCAAGGCTGCTGCTACGCTGGACTGAGTATGGGCTGTGGAGTGGGGAGAAATGCCTTCAGACCCGTCATATCATTTCATAACAGCATACACTTGGCAGGTTACTTAATCTCCTTGAACCTTGGTCATTTGTCTGTAAAAGAGTGATTGATGTTTTATGCACATGATTGCTCCGTATCTTAACCAGGAACTTTCTAAAAGATCAAACCTCAAAAAAAAAAGTTCTCAAAAAATGTTAGGTGTTTGCCACTTCCCTCACTCCTTGGAATTCAATCGCTTATCTATATATGTTTATTTCACTACACCCAATCGCCCCATTGACAACCCTCAGGATTAAAACCCCCAACTAGGCCCCTCTAGCACAAGTAATACCTGTTGAATTCTTATTTTCTAAAAAGGAGACATTTGTGCTTCCATCTGTTTCCCCCACCACATCCCCCAATTACAGCTCTCATACTCAGCTGGCTGTTCTCTCATTTCTATCCCATCAAATTTGGTAAGGTTTATATTCTGTACTAAAACCATCGTTATGTTCACTAGACTGTGTCCATGAAGTGATTCTATAAAATGCATGCCAACAGAAAACACTCACTTTTTTTCTGTGACTATGAATATTCTTTTAGGATTAAGCAGAGGGTGAGCAAGGATTTCCCTTGTTACACTTTGGGTCCAATGTCACAGCTCCTGTGTCACACATGGAGAATGTTAACGACTCCAGGTTTGTTATATCTCTGCTTTTACTACCCTAGACATGCCTTTAATCTCCTTCAAGATTTTCAGAGTTCTCTGTCTTATATCCTTTCCATCAATGCCTCGTTTTTCACCAAGAAGCACTCCCTCTGTTGAACTTTAGTTGGAATAAAAAACACCGAAGACTTTTCTGCTCTACTTCTTCGGGTGTTCCTCTCTTCCCTGTCTTTGCTATGTCTACTTGCTTTATAAAATGTTCAGACATCACCCATTAATTTTTTCTATCTTCAAACTGGATTGATTGATTGGAGGAATAAGGGAATGTAGATAGTTATTTTTTCAGAGATCTTGAAAGGCTCTGCTATACTCTCTTCTACCATCTGGTTTTACTGATAAAATACCTGCTATTTGACTCTTGTCACTATTTAAAAGTCTTTGGTTTACTCTTTGGGTAATATGTCTTCTTTTGGTCATAAGTAGCTGGGAAGTTCACAATGTTAGGTATTGCCTAGGCATTCTGTTGTCATTCCAGTAATTGTTTTGAGCAATCAGTAAGCTATTTCAATCACAGGCATATATCTTTATTCAGCAATGGGGAAAATATATTAATGCCTGATTTTTTTTTTCTGCTCTACTTTTTAATTCTCTGTTTTGGGTAATCTCAAGTCTGGTATTAAATTCGATTCTTTATGTCTCTTCTCTTTTATTGTCTGTTTCTCATTTATTTTTCTTTTTGATTCAGAATCTAAGAGTTTTTCTTGGCTTTCTCTTCCAACCCTACTGTTATTGTTAACTTTAGTTCATTCAAATGCTCTTTGTTATGTGTCCAATATCTGCTTCAGTCTTTCTAAATATGGAATTAGATCTTTTCTTTTTCCTTCTTATATTTTGTCATAAATTCCTTCTAATAGAACTAAGTAAAATTTCTACTCTTTATTCTTTCTAGTTTGTCTTTTTCACATTCTAAAATATTCATACCCTTTGTTTTCCAATCAAAATGAGATTATAGAAGGTGTGCTTGTTAATGCTGCTTTCCGTGGCAAGTTAGTGAGTGAATAGAGAGCCAGCCATTTTGCTGGGGGGGGGGGGGGTCTTTATTATTTTCTTTGGGAAAGTAAAAGTGGGAAATAAAGTAGAAGGAAATAAATACTCTACTTATAGTTTTTTAAATTAATTCCTATGACTTTGGTCTCACTTCAAACTACTCCAATACATGGTATTTGCTTCCATTCCATCCACAACTTACCCAGGATTTCATTGGCAAGACTGTCTCCCTCTGAACAGACCTCTGCTATATGATTATATTCAAGTATTGGTTTTATTTTCAGACAACATTCTTCAATCCTCTCTTAATTCCATTGATTTTTTTAAAACCTCTTATGTGCCATACCCTGTTTCATCCTTTGATGATAGGTCTGTTTACCCATGCTTTTGCTGTGGTTTTACTAAATCTCAAGAAAACAAATTCATTTTTAATGCAAATCCTTAACTTAGCTATCTGAAGATTTAGAAATAAATGAAGAATAAAAATGGCTGATGTTCTTAGTCAGACATAGAATTCCACAAGTTCATACTCAGCAGTGATGCGCAGTGACAGGTGGGGTCCTATCACAGCCATCTGGACAGCTTTGATGACAGACACCTGGCCAGCTCCTCCTTGTTTTGCTGGGCCATCTGAGAGAGGGCACACCATTATTTCCAGGGAGAAGATTCTGAGCAAGTACAGTGGGGCCTTGATTTACGAGTGTCCCGACTAACGAGTTTTTCGAGATGCGAGCCATCTCTCAGCTGATCTTTTGCTTTGAGTTGCGAGCTAAAATTTGGGTTACGAGCCAGCTTCAGATACCCACCGCTAGTTGGCGCAGCGAGTCACAGTGAATGCCACAACATCAGCCCAGCATCACCTGTCTCACTGGTTCACTTTATGATTTGACATACGAGTAATTTGAGTTACGAGCTCTGTCATGGAACGAATTAAACTCGTAAGTCAAGGCCCCACTGTATTGAGTTAAAATAGGACAAGTCCAGGAATTTCAAATAACACTCTTCAATCTTGAATATCACTGAATACAAAGATTACATTTCATCCCATCTGCTCAGCCAAATCTTACCTAAATATATTGTCATATACTCCACTGCTTTCTGCAATATTTAGCCTGCTGGCACTTTTTCAGGGTTCTAATATCAAACCAAATGGAAAAACTACGTGGGAAGGTGTGTGTGAAATATTTCTGCTGCCTCGCTTCCTAATCAGACGCCTATTGAAGAGTAGGCCAATTTGTAGTTTCCAGTGAAGAACTTTTATGCAAATCTACCTTTTATCATGTTTCCCTTTCTGACAATTTAAAGTCTAAAGCATTTCTCACTTGTAATCATCATACCACATGGAGACAGTAACCACTTTCCAGACAAGCATTGATTATTGATAGAAGAAAGGCATTGAAAAACAGATTCTCTCCTACTATTTCTAGTTGGTTTTGCTATTAATAAATGATGTTTATCAATCACTTTCTTACTCAAGAACTATTCCATGAGTCCTCTGACTTAGCTATCTGAATTCCAAATGGCTGGGAAAGAGCCTGTGGAAATCTCACCTGTGTGGAAATTGACAAAAGACCAAGTCAGCTGTGAAATGCCATCTTTACACTTAAAAACACTAAATTAAGATTGTTTGTAAATCTGGAAACAGCACTGTAGTGGTTCTGGAAACCTGGACTGGTGTTAAGCTGACATGCTAAAACTGAATGGGAAGCAAATTGAGAGGTCAAAAGGAAAAGAGGAGAGAACAGATTTATGTGCAATGACTGGGAAAGTTGTGAATGAAGAATGAGGCTGATGGCCACCAGGCTCTTCCCTTCTCTCTCAGTGTTTCACTAGACAAGTATTTGATGTCTTGGTCAAACAAGCTTATCCTGAACTTTGAAACTATTTAATAGTTCTTTGCTCACCTGCACAATAATCTGTTCACATAAACCCTCTTCATTAGGGCCCATTTAATTCTCTTTTTTTGGTAAAGCTTCCCTCCATTATTCCAATACACAAATACCTGTCCTCTAAACTCATACTTATTAAGCTCTCAGTGTAAGTTTCATATTTTTATGTATGTGTCATCTCTTTAGAATCATATATGTTTACTCTTCTAAACTGAATTATAGATATGAGAGGTTTTTTCCATGTATTGTTTGTGTAATGTAGAATGCTAAATGTTGAAAACTCCTAGGTGCATCAAATCCAGGCCTGCTTTTCTTCATCGTAAGCATAACATTAGGTGCTTGATATAATGTAGTTCAGCAGTTCTCAACCTGTGGGTCGTGACCCCTCTGGGGGTCAAACGACCCTTTCACAGGGGTCGCCTAAGACCATCGGAAAACACATATATAATTACATATTGTTTTTGTGATTAACCACTATGCTTTAATTATGTTCAATTTGTAACAATGAAAATACATCCTGCATATGAGATATTTACATTATGATTCATAACAGTAGCAAAATTACAGTTATGAAGTAGCAACGAAAATAATTTTATGGTTGGGGTCACCACAACATAAGGAACTGCATTAAAGAGTCATGGCATTAGGAAGGTTGAGAATCACTGATGTAGTTGTTATGAAAAGTGAAAGTTCAACTGCAAAGCTCTTCTATTGGTCTTTCTGTATATTTCTTTAATGTGCTGGTTCTGTTTATATCCAACGCATTACTCCACACAATGGGGAAAGCCCCCACTATGTGCCCAGACTAATTTAGTGAAAAGTGAAAAAGGATGTGGGCTTTGAAACTTGCACAGAGTAAGAGAAATGCATAGTGAGGCCTAAGTGAAGGCTCAATCCTTGGCCTTCTGTTCATTTCTCACTGTGTTCAGGGCAGGAGAGAATGTAAACTTTTTCAGTCTTCAACTCTAAATTCTTGGCTATAGACTTGAATTCCACATCTATGTCACTTCTTTCTCCAAATCTATTCCACATTTCCATCTACTTACAGTTGTCGTATGTATTGTCTCAGACTCATGTAAACCTAAAATAAAATTTACTATCTCCACATATTAATTTCCTAACATATCTTTTTTGTTTGTTTAATGAAACAGGATCATATAACTAAACTCAGAGACATAGAACTTGAATGATATTCTTAATGCTTTATCTTATAATTTTTCTGATAAGATTCTTTACATACTTATTTGGAAATCACTGCATATTCTGGAAATATTTAAGCATATACAAATGGAAAGAACAACATAACTGATAGTACCATACACTCAGTTGTTGTTTTCTTGCCTCCCTGTTTCTGGCCTATGGACGGTGTGAGTATATAGTTTATGACTTCTAAGTCCCAGCTTTGGTTATTATTACCCCAGGCTGAGCCATGACCTGTAGCAGCCTCCATAAATTTTTCTTGCCTAATTTTCCTATAAGAAAAAACCTAGATAGATTATTAGAACAGCAGGCCCAACATTCCACTTCTCATATCCAATACTGACCAAGTGGGGTTTGATAATCCTCATACAACTAATCAACACAGGAGTGTAGACAGATGTACCCTAAAATAAATTGATAAGGAAAACTGAGTATGAAAGTACAGCATTCATTACCTGCCTTAGACAGTCTACTAATTTCAACACTAGTCTTCCTATAACATTGCTTTCATTAATATCCACTCTATTCCACTCTACACATTCACTGTCAAACTATTTCTGCCTAGGTATCAATGCTGTGGGATTATAATCCTCACTTATTAGAGAACACATCTTCGCTACTATCTAGTAAATGTATATATTTGGCTTTAGACAGACTAGAACTCTCCCCCTGACCCAATACATAGGAAAGAGCAAATAGAGTTCTGGCTTCAAATTTGTCTTAAATTCCTTAGGAGGGTGTTGAATTATTTAAGAATTATTTGCAGAATCTCTATATTAAACAGTTTATATAACTGCAATACTGGATGAGGGAAATTATTAGCAAGGATAGAATTTCAGCTTTATAGGGCACTAAAAGCAAAAATATGCTATGGAAAGCAGATATTTTAGAATTATTTATAACTGTCTGAAAAAAATTATTTTCTCACAAATTCCATATAATCTCATTTTATTTTAATGATGTTCTAAACAAAAAAAAATTGTGTATCGAAGTGTGGCACTGCTACATCAGTAGCTACATCAATTGGATAAAAATGGTAATTGTATAAATTTGTAAAATATACAGAAAACTCTACACTTTAATAAATCACCACTAAGTAGACACTTAAATTTCTTAGGCAATTAGTAAATGTTATTCACCTATATTTAGATTTCATTTTGAGGAGCAAAATCATACCATCATTAATCTAAATTATACAAAGATTTAAGCACTTCCGTTTGAAAAAAAAAAACATTCTGGAAAAATATCAAGTTAAGTCTCTTCAATTATAAACTCAAACATTTATCTCTTGCCGGAATGATCTTCAATTTCATGTTCTGCTCTGTAACTTTTCTCCTTTGAATCACTCATAGCAAAACTGGTACAGTAGACGGATTTTGTATATCTTTATAGTATTGTTCTCTCCTGTGTAAGGTCATGTTTAATTTCTTCACACCACTGTCTGAAAAATCAGCTTCTGACTTCAAGGGTAGAACAGCCCTGAAGGACTATTTGTTTTACAGCTACGGACGATGTTTAATCTTCAGATTCCTTCAAGTTAAAAATGACAATGGAGTATAAAACACAAGGTTTTAAGGTCTTAATAGGAGTGTTGATATTAACAAGTCCTTTTTTTTTTTTAAATAGAATCAAATACTTATTAAAAGCAACTTTTGACTTTTGCATTTAGCCTGTGTGGTTCTACAGGACAGATCAAATTTACCTCTTAGTTTCTTCTCTTAGTGGTAACTCCTGAAAACCACTCTGTCCTTAGAAGTCAGCCAAGATAATTAAAGACAAGTGATGTAAATAATTTTCCCTGAATAAGTAAAATTAAAAGACGGCATGTTAGACTTTTTCAGTTCCAATTACTAGGTTTACACAGCTAATAAATTATTGAGCTCAAGTTTTCTGGAATAAATTATGCAGTACTGTTTTTTAAAAGTGAAATTTGCATCATTGTTCTGTCAAGATGTGGGTTTGATGATTGAACATGTATATGATCAATTTCTTGCTCTGGTCGAACTTCAACCTTATGAGATCTATGGTATTGGCTCATATTCCTCCTATAAATATAGTGCGAGAATTGGGCCAAAATTAAAAATCACCCTGATTATTAATTTCTCTACAGACTAATCCATCTCATCTTTACATGAAACATCCTTTGACTGCAGGAGATACTCAAAGTTCTGAAAAGATAAATGCTGCACAGTAAGGAATTACTGGGGACATAGTGGCCTGTTGTGTTAATACAGCATTCTGAATGAAAATAACTTTCCTTTTTTTCCCTTTTCAATAATATTGAGAGATACTCTTGGTTATTTTAAAAATTGGAGGACGAGATGAATGAATGTAGATGTTATATGATGGTTGCAGGGTAAAACAATTGGGTATGGGAATCAGGTAGAAGAAAATCTATATGGATATATCTTTTTATTTATCAATACTAGAGGCCTGGTACATGAAATCTGTGCATGGGGGGAGGGATCCCTCAGCCCAGTCAATTCAGGACCCCTTGGGGGATGTCCAACTACCTCTCACAATCCGGGACCACTGGCTTCTAACTGCTCACCTGCCTGCCTGCCTGATCGCCCCTAACCCCTCTGCCTGTCTACCTGACTGCCCCTAAACACCTCTGCCTGCCTGCCTGATTGCCCCTAACCTGGCCTGATCACCCCTAACCGCCTCTGCCTCGCCCCACACCCAGGACCCAGGATTCCCTCCTCTGGCCGGTCACAGGCACCCGGGACCCAGGCCGGCTTCGCCCAGGCCAGCCGCAGCCGCAGGGGACCGTGGGCAGGCAGCTTCAACCGGGCCGCAGCCACAGGCGCCCGGGACCATGTGGCATGTGGCTTGTCCCTCTCCCAGGCCTCAGCCTGCCTGGTCCCCATTCCTCTCTCCCCAGCTCATTTGTGCCTGGCTGGTCCCCATTCCTCTCTCACAAGCTCATTTATGCCTAGCTGGTTCCCATTTCTCTCTCATGAGTTCATTTATGCCTAGCTGGTTCCCATTTCTCTCTCATGAGCTCATTTATGCCTAGCTGGTTCCCATTTCTCTCTCCCCAGTGTCTGAGCAGTTTCAGCACAAGGGAGCAAGGGCATGATGACCATTTGCATATTAGCTCTTTATTATATAGGATACAGATAGAATACTTGTATAGTAATATTTCTAGTATTTCATATTCTCTATTAGATATGGATTAGTAAGACATAAATGAAAGGTCAGTGGAAGAGAGAGTGTTCTTAAGTCAAACATGGGAGTAATCACTGGATCCATCAATCAAACCATTTTATATGACTTCGTAAGCATGTTTGAACTAAACTGTCAAAGGTGGAGTTAAAAACAAAACTCACGTACACTTTGCACAACAGGTTACATTTTCAGTGTAATTTATGTTTCTTTCCTGCTAAACTCTCATTTGATGAGTAACAATTGTCAGTTACCAATAAAGTATTATTGAATGTGCTAATGATTTTTTCAAAAATCGGTTGCAGAGTCCTTCTGAGTATCTGGTTTTGAATTACACATAAGTATAGTCTCGTCCTGGACACCAGCAATCTCTACTGTGTGTCTGGTCTTGAATTAAATATAAACATAACTTGATCTTTGGCACCAAACTCACAATGAGATTGCCGTTGTTTATTTCAGGCCTTCTCTGGAATGGGATAATGAACAAAGGGCAAGGTGTTTGAGGAAAGGAACATTGGGTATTTCACTACTTGTATTAAATATTGTTATGAGGAAAATTTGTTTAAAATTTGTTGATTGTGTGATTGACTATCCTGGCTCAAGAACTTCAGTGGAGATAGATGCTTTGAATGAGGAAGGGGTTCTGGAAGAACGCTTTTCTCGTTGTGATTTTATTATTAATGAATTTCCACAGTGTCTATCTGTGTTAGTCTTTTTCATTATCAGACACAATACCTGTATTAAAGTGTTGTAAATTCCTCTTTCCAATGCCTATGGCTTCCCTCACATGCATATAAACTCCTGAATTATTACGATTCTACTGACTCCACCACCTTTTTCCCAAAATCCAAACCCATTTGACTGAACTGCAAGAAAAATACTACAAGAATTGTTATTGCTACAAATCCACAAATCATTCGAGTGTGGGGTTCTCAAGGAATCGACAGAATTGTCATTTACTCTCTACTGTTAGTTTTATCTTCAAAGAGAATGCATTTTTGTTTGTCTCTTTGAGGCTTATCTGTAAGAAGTGTAACAGTGTATTGAATCACCATAACATCTCCAGACTTTTTATGCCCTCCTATCAGAAATCAAGTTAGCAACTCAGAATTGTTGCCCCATCAAGAAAATCACAGAAGGAAAAATATGAATGGACTCATTTTACTTCTGTTATACCTCTCTTTCTTTTCATTTATATCCTTTTTTAATACTAGACAGTCTAAGTAAAATAGACTATGTCTCCCCAGAGAGGTGGTAAGTGTTTCAAACACAGATCTTAGAGTCATCTAAATGGTTTGACTCCTACATTTTAAGACTCAGTTTACACCTTTGTCATCTTGCCAAGTGAAAAAAATGACTGATATCCATTTTAATGGAGAACTAATAGGCCTGTAAGTGCAGTACAGGTCATGGTGAAGAAAAACTACCTCTTTATTTTAGAGATCTTTGAGTCTTTCTTTGCTTTTGTCAGCTCTATGCAATGATTCCTTGATAAGTAAGGAACACAGCTGATGTTTAAAAATTGCACCAGATGAAAGGCGTTAGGGTGGGCAAGGTGAAAATCAAGAGCTTGTGAATAAATTATAGGCTGAAAGAATTTTTGGAAACTATTTCCAAGTATGTATAATGCACAATTTCTAAAATGAATAAAAGTTTGAAATACGCTTTAAATAAGATGTGGAGATGTAAGAAGTGTAGCTACTTTAATCGTAATCAATGCAACTTGTGATGAGGTAATGAAGAGCAGGCAATCAGTCAGAACCCAATCTACCCAAATGAAATCTCAAACAACAACAGAGGATTTTTTTTTTACTTTAGTTTGTGTTAAGAGAAATGGGCAATGTAAGTGCTATGCAGATTTAATGTGCTAATGAAATCAATTCATCAAGGTTTAAATTATGTAGGAAATTAAAGTAAGAAGCTGTTCTGTACACAAAAGAGACTATACCCCAAGAGAATATCCAGCCTTGGTAAAAAAAAAACAGCCCTAACAAATTTTAGATAGGATTGTAAAAATGTTATATATCACCTGCTTCTAAATACTTCTCTATTTTTCCTCCTAGAGACTCTGTTTAGGAAGGAGTCTAGGAATGAAAATCTGGAAGAAGCAGCCAAGAGATCCATTGTGAAGCTGTTTGCTTAATCAGCATATTATTGTTCCTCAGATGAGTGGCCTGCCACCGGCTTCTGGGTGACATTGGAGTATCTGGGGGCATTTTAGGGTATGTAAGTATAAATGGTTTAAGGGTGTTTTTAAATTAAAGAACTATGTATTTTATAGTAAATCTTTCCTAAGAGACTTTTTAAAACCCAGGTTGTATTATTTGAACTCATATATATTTCAAACAAGTAAACACCACTCTCTTACAGCTAAGTATCAATGAAAATTTACAAAATGATTGCCAACAAATTTAACAAGCTTTTCTTGCAAACAACTCCAAAAAGTTATCTTGACCCAGTTGGCAGATAACTGAAAGTGCACTGTATATTCTCTCAAGTCTATGATGGAGTTTTAAGTCCTGATTTTCCATCATCATATAATGAACTTCTCCAACTTTTAAAAATAAAATGTCTTACACCCACCACTAGACTTATAGTGGTGATTGTTCCAGAATATTACAAATCTGCAAAACATTACTATAAGAACCAATCAAAATATTTCTATTGGCTTTGAAAAAATAAATAATTTTAATTAGATGACATAAATAAATGTATAAGACCAGTGTGTTTTAGCTATTTGTTTTCAGCAAAATTGAAGGAATACTTACTTGCATTATAAGCTGATAAGTCATTTCAAAAGGATCTTTGTTGAAGAGTTAGCCCAAGACTATTGCATACATCCTGAAAAGAGTTCAAATAATTCAATGACATTGTAGAATAAAACTCTTAATCCTATTGACTTATTTATGTGAGCAAGGTATTTTAACACCTACATGTATAAAGATGAACCAAAAAATAAGAAGGATAGAATTTATGGTAACTCTGACTCATACTAACAATAAATAATTCATTCATAGATATTAGATTCAATATAATAAAAAGGTCTAAGACATTTCATAAAAGATATATTTTCTATAAAAATCACTTTAATGTAAAGTTGTTTATGAAAATATGTAATAAGTTTACATGTCTATATCAATTAGGTAGTAATAATAACTAATAATTTTAGATTATAATAATAATTATTATAATAACTTATTCAGGAAAGAATATTTCAATATTTAGGGTGGCTCATGGCCACAAAAATATTAAATCAATAAATATATTTTTATCATAAAATATCTCATATTATGAAAGTTAAGTTGGGAGCATTGAATGGAATTGGTTTCAGGAGAAAAATAAGTAAAATATTTGACTTTTAAATAAAACAATGTTGATACATTTTTAAAAATAGATAATAATGGATATTAAATTATGATGGTATTTTGATTCTGTTGAAAATGTTTAAAGGAGAGATATAACCACTTTATTTTAAAATGTCAGCATCTACCTTATTCAGAACTTAAACTCTTCGTAACTATTAAAATGTATGACAAAAATTATAACTGCCTGCTTAATAGTGTATCCAATGTATATAATTTGTATAAACTCATAAATTAAAGTCAAATTAAATATTGATTAGAGGTTGTTTGGACATTCCTATGGAAATTTAATGGCTAGGAAGGAGTCACACTCAAAATACCCATTGTTTCATTATGAAGTAGAATTTTGTTGGCTCAAGCTCTTAATTTACACTGTGTCTATCAGCAAAGTCTTTAAAAGTTCTTTAAAGTTATACATTTTTATAATATGCTACCTTTAAAAAATTATCAAGAAACAATATTTTTCATGGATCATCTCACTTAAACACTCAATAGCTCTGGCAGTGTTATACTCATCTCTGGTTTCGAAATGGAGACACTGACATTTAAAATGAGGTAGGGAATTTTCCACAATCATTCATTTACAAGGGAAGAGGTTGAAAATCAAATCCACAGACTCTGTCACCATGGATTATATTCTTATCCTTTAGTCTTTTATGTCTTGCATTTCTCAATCTCTGAGACATGGAAATAGAAAAGAAATTGACACATTTTAATTGAATTGACTTTCTTCTACTTACCAGCAATAAAAAATAGGATGATTATACAACCAAAAGTTAAATTAGGCCACACCTGGACTATGTTACAATAACTTTGTCATATATTTAAGAAAAACTGGTTAGTCTAGTTGAAACTTATGCTGAATTATTTTATACCTAGCTATTCTGAAAAATACTTATTTTCTAAATAAAAATAATGTAAATATTTTCATATATATATATATGTATATATATATATGGTAACTGAAGATCACATATGTCTCTCATAAGTAGGGACAATACAGGGGAAAAAAGATTCAGAGTAAAAATCTAGTGAAACTTCATGTTAAATAAGAAAAAATATATTCTTTTTTTCCTTAAATTTCTCTCAAGAAGGATATTTAAAATATTGACTGGAATTGAGAAATTTTATTAATTTTATTAAAATATGTAAGCTAAGTTGTTTAAACTTATCATTCACCTTATTGAGTAATGATGGAAATTTGACAGTTCACACAGACTTAACAAGTTTTGATTATTACAAATTACAGTTGCAAAAGACTGAATGTATCCCCCCTACAAATTCATATATTGGAACCCTAACTTCCTATGTGATCATATGAGGAGGTGGACCTGGAGGAGGTAATTGGATCATGAAGGTGCAGCCCTTGTGAATGGGATTAATACCCTTATAGAAAGGACCCTAGAGAGCTCTCTCACCTTCCTTCCACCATGTGAGGGTTCAAGAGGATGGCATTCTGCAACCAGGAAGAAGGCTCTCACCGTGCTGGCACCCTGATCTGGGACTTTAAGCCTCCAGAACTGTCAGAAACAAATATCTATTATTTATAAGCCATTCAGTCTATGGTACTTTGTTATAGCTGCCTAACCTGAGATGGTAAGTAACAACATACTGGAAACTGGTTATTTGGAACGGTGATAATGCTTATATATTCCATCTCAAATGTTTGACCTTAAAAAAATGAGGAGAGCAAAAAGATGCAAAAGACCAGGGTATATATAAATATTAACAATAAAGAGTTGGTTAGGGTGGAGTTGGGACCACATGATCAAAATTGAGATAAAATAAGTAATTAACAACCGTTGGGCAGTGGCTTAAATTTCACTTTCTCTACAATTTACTTCTTTCCAGTGCCACCATTCTATTTTAGTAGAAATTGATGGACATCCGCATGTCTTTAAAATGTGTAGAGCACTCTTAGCCTCACATTATAAAAGGGAAAGACAATTTGAAAAGCATCAGTGAGTAAATGCAGATACCCCAAGGCAAACTGAATGTAGCATAAACACAGGATTGGATACTTTTTGCATCATATTTGTAGAATTGTTAAATAGTGTTAACACAAGTTAATAACTGAGGTTATTTATTTATGTTAACCAGTAGTTGTTACTCTTGCCCTTTAATTACATACACACACACACACACACACACACACACACACACCTACCAACCTGCTTCTACAGCAGTAAAATGGTAAAACAATGAAACTGATACATAAGCACATTTTGAAGTAGGTTTCAGTAATGTCTGACATTTATATTCAAACTTTCATTCTAAATGATTGGTATGTTCTTTACATAATATATGCATAGCAGGTGTTTCAACCTCCAAAAAGAAGCTCCACTGAGGTAGAAATAAAGCAATTTTTCTGCATCAGCAATTGAGAAGGTTTTTTTAAAGAGGAGAATAATAATGTTTGTAACCAAACTAGAAAAGGGAAAGCAAGATAGATTCAGTCACATCTCAATTATTGATAATGGACCTAAGAGGCTAACTTTCAAAAGCTTATGTAGTTGGCATGTTATGTAAACAAATATATGTATATAAAGCTTAAAAATTCTGATTTAATTGTATCCAAATACATAAATATTTAAAGTTAAATATAAAAAATTCCACACAAATGCTTAAATCACTAACTTATTAGCTATATATTTGCCTGCAGTTGATTTTGCTGAGGCTGTAATACTTAGGAGAAAAATCAGAACCTGACAAAATAGTTTGAAGTTATAACCTGTTTTATTTTAACTGAAATGATCACTTGGATATTGCACATAAATTATGATAGTGAAAGCACTTAGGTTTGTGAAGAGTTAGCATTAATTAATAATGTATTTTGCATTTAATATGCTATTCTATAGCACTTAAAACTAAGATTTATAGAATTTTTCCAAGAATATGACGGGAATGTTATAAGGGCTCTATTGCTTTAGCCAGGCAGGTAACACAGAATCCCTCACTGAAACAGATAACCAACACAATATTTGGGGTTTAGGAGATTACATATTGCTATAATTACAAGTATCAAGGAAGTAGGAGAAATCCAGTTTTAAAGTAAGTTAATAAAGGTGACTTAAAGATTATGTACATCTTCGTACCAGAAATAAGATAAAAACACAGCTGTAATTTAACAAATAAACCTGAGTAATTTCCTCTTTCTTATGGTCCATGAAAGTGATGAAGTAACTTTCTAGGCCCAAGATAGTCACTTCTGCCTGCGGTGCCACATCAGTAAATCAAAGCTTGATTCCTATACATCCTTTGCTCTGACCAGAAAGGCAGTATATCCAGCCAACCAATCCTTAAACTCCAACCCAAGTCTTGGCTCCATACTTATTTCCTTCTCATCCCAAATTAGGTTGGCTATGTGGATTGAGCCAATCCAATATTTTTCTACTTGTCTCTTCCTTATTTTTTGTTCTTTAGTCTATAAAGACTTCCTGACTTCTGCTCCACTTTGCAGTTCTCCTAATGGAAACCAACTGTATAGCTTCATGAATTGTTAAGTACTTAGTTTACATTACTTAAATAGTCTTCTTTAATCATCTTTTAACAAAAGTAAACAAATATAAGTGAAAATGGAACAATTCAATTAGTTATCTTGAATCTTAGTATTACAATAAAAATAAGCCAAGGGCAAATTTATCTACTCTTGACTTGAAATGGTAAATCTACACAATAGCACTTACCCCAAGGATCTTCAAATTAGAAAAGGCATCCATGGGGTTAATATATAAATATGGACTATTCTTGTTATTCACAGTAGTTATGTTTTATAAAGTCTCAGTGAATACCGATTTAGCAAATATAGAGGTATTGCTCCTAGGGAAAATACAGAGTTAGCTTGCTGAGAAGCTCTGATTACACTTTTATCACTTTTTTTTTTTTTCAGAGAGGAAGGTGAGAGAGTTAGAAGCATCAGTGATGAGAGTTAATCATTGATTGATCAGCTGTCTCCTGCATGCCTTCAACTGGGGATCAAGCCTGCAACCCGGGCATGTGCCCTGACCAGGAATTGAATCGTGAGCTCCTGGTTCATAGGTCGACACTCAACCACCGAGGCCCCACTGGCTGGGCCACTTTCACCAACTTTGCACATAATCTTGTTTTATGCGTGTTTCTGTTTAAAGGCAATTTATTTAATACTAGAGGCCCAGTGCACAAATTCGTACACCAGTGGGGTCCCTCACCTGCGGGGATCAGTGGACATCCATGCCACTGCAGCTCCGCCTTATCTGCCAGCTCGTCAGGCTCCAGCCTGCTGTCCATGTCAATCCTGCACAGCATGAATAGTGCACGAAGCAGAAGGTGGCCAGGAAGGAGCCACCCAGGCTGAGTGCCACAACGCTCTACTCATCCCAGCCCTACTCAGGAGCATGCAAGGGAGTGTGTCCGCGGGAGAGGTTTGTGCCACAGCAGCTGCGCTCGCCAGCTGTCAGCCTGGCGTCTGGCTCCTGTCTGTCAGCTGAGCAGTGCTCCCACTGGTCAGTGCATGTTATAGCTACTGGTCGGTCAGTTGTCTGGTCAGCTGGTCATCCGGTCACTTAGGCATAGATAGAGATATAGATAGATGTAGATTATAGATATAGATATAGATATAGATATAGATATAGATATAGATATAGATGAGATACAGATAGAGAGAGAAAGAGAGAGAGAGATAGAGATAGAGATAGAGATAGAGATAGAGATAGAGATAGAGATTGAGACAGAGAGAGATATGTTGCTGATTCATTAACATTGAACTCATGGTCAGTAGCAGTATATCTCATGCCTGAATGAAGTTCATCCAACACTTGAATCTTATCAGTCAAGTACATCACGTTCTTCTTGCATTTAGGAAAATTAAACCTCACTTTAACAATATGCTAGGAGATCATTTTAAACAGCAAAGTCAACAGCAACAACAAAAAATGCAGACCATATTGCACTAAAGAGATTGCAAAAAGGAGACTTGTTACAGTATTGTTATCATAATAATTAGTTAGTTGATAATAATACCAAGAGAGCAAAGGGGAGGCCAGGCATTAAAAGTATGGTCATCTGAGCAGCTTTATCAAGAAGATGAAACTTTACACTCCCCAGGGAATCAATCACTGGTTCATTCTCTGCAAATCAGTAAGGAAAAGGGTCTAATAAGGGGGGAAATGGGCACATGCACAGTGAAGTCAGAGCGATATAGGGAAGGTACTTGCCTCTCAGTCTAGTCTGGAGAGCAAAGATCATAGGCAAGGAGGGTAGAGCTACTGCAAGAGTGAAAAATCCTGAAAGGTTCATTGGTTAAGCTCCCATTTATAAACCCCAGACGAAGAATTCTCTCTCCCTTGCTTCGCTCCTGCTTTCTTGCACTCTCTTGCTTCATGACCCACAGTGGCCCGTCCACTCGCCTGCCATGTGGCCTTAATGGACTGCCACAGGGAGCACAAGCTAAGCTAGTCCAATGCTGAACTAGACTGTGCTTTAATATAGAGCAGAAACTCTGGGCAGTGGTTTTAATCTTAGTCCTGCTGAAGATAAGATTGGGATTTTACATGGAGAGACAGAGGGAATTGGGGCCTTGGAAGGAAACATCCTCAATTTTACATCATCGATAAAGCTTTCGATGATACTTCATCCTCCCCTGGGGGCCTCAGAAAATTATTTTCCCAATGGCACCCTAAGAATTCCACTTCCACCGGCAACAGGTGGGGACACAGAGGACACCCCACAGATAACAGAATGAGAGCTGAAACTAGACGCCAGAGTGTGACTTTGTTCCACATTAGCTGGGAAGGTGTGCTTTGGGTGACTCAAATTTTTCACTGCTTGTGAATGGCCTTGAAAGTGCTGGGAGTATTGATTTTGGAGTTACATGTAAATTTTAGCAAGTAGGTGAGTTTGGAAATATTGCACAATATTTGCAAATATAGAGGTTCTACCATATTTCTCCCTCTATGCTGCTGGTCCTTGATAATAAAGCTCCAATGGGCATGCCCAACTAGAATTTATGTAATTGTCAAAGCGCTTGAAAGACTTCAAAATAAAATACATACAAGACTAAATTACTCAGAGCTATAGCATTGAATAAAGACTAAAAACAATCTACAAATGTTTCCCTATTAAATTAGGTTCATTTTTTTGTTGTTTGTTTTTGTTGTTACTGGTGGGAGTAGGCAATACATGAAAGGATTGATCTAAAACTTATATTTCTGGCCCAAAGCAGGTCTGTGGGTAAAATGAATACCTACTGTGTTGAACTGTGGCTACCATCTCTAGCTGATTGACAGTGAACATATTTTGTAGAGTGTGACGATCAGAGAAACTACAAAACTGCTCTGGAGTCTATTGCTGAAATGTTTCTGTATCAAACAGCCAACAGTAGTTATGTCACAGTCCTCTGGGGTGAATGTTTCCTAAGGCCGAGTGCTGGTAAGTTTACTCAGATACTGTGAATATTTTCAGGCCACTGACTGTAAGGAGATTCTTAAAGTATAGGTATCTTTCCATAGTCAATTTTCAAAGTGATTGATATACCCTTATTTGTGACTACAAAGCAAGTAAGAGACATTACTAAAATCTGTTAGCAGAAGCTGAGGGACTTGAAAATTATTTCTGAGTTATTTATAATTCTTAATAAAAATTTAGGAAATGCAGGAGCTCTGGGGGATGCAAATGGTAAATTTAAGGGAAGAAAATTAGTCAATTTGACGGTAACACTAAATGCCAAAAAGTGACTTTAAAAGGAAAAGGAAGGTTTTTTAAAACTTTCAAAGATTCTTTGAAAAAAAATAAAACACACACACACACACACACACACACACACACATTTTTTATATTCCAAAGGAAATAGGGAAGATAAAATGCAGAAATAAAGTGGCAGGAACAAAAGAGTAAATTGGAGAAATTCCAGATAATCAAGGTAGTTTGACTACATGTGGTTATCTGCTCGCCTATTCACAACTCAAATGTAAAAAGTAAGTTTTTAAAAAGTTAGCGTCAATATGTACAAAGCCTAATGGGATTTCAGCATGTTTTTGGGAAAGCCAGCAGATTGAGATGCAGTAGCAGACTTAGCAAAGAAAGAGAAGGAACAAAGCAGGAATGAACGGACCCCATCAAAGCCCAGAAGGGAGGGTCAGCACTCAGGAGCATTGTGACTTGAAAACAGGACTGAAGACAAGGAGTTGAAGTTGAGATTGAAAAGAGGAGATAGAGAACTCCAGTAGGATCGAGAAAGAAAACTGAAATGGAAAATAATATTCCTGAAAATCGTTTCACAGATTTGATGGAGCACATAAGTGAAGCCTGTTTGTTTGTTTGTTTTTAATATATTTTATTGATTTTTTACAGAGAGGAAGGGAGAAGGATAGAGAGAAACATCGATGAGAGAGAAACATCGATCAGCTGCCTTGTGCACACCCCTCACTGGGGATGTGCCCGCAACCAAGGTACATGCCCTCTACCAGAATCGAACCTGGGACCCTTCAGTCCACAGGCCAACGCTCTATCCACTGAGCCAAACCCGTTAGGGCAAGCCTATTTGTTTAAAAATAAAATGAATCATAATCACAGCTATGTGACTCAGTGTTGAAAAGTATTGACATCATCTAAATATTTCCATAGTCCAAGTTTATCCTCAAAATTAGCTAGTTAAGATTAATGAAGGGAGGAAAGCAAAGGGAGAGCCAGGCATTGTTGAGCATCTTCAGTTGAGTAGCAGAGGCCTGTTTGCTTCACCAGGAAGCTAAGGCTTCACACCCCAGGAAATCACAGCATTGTCCCTCCAAGCGGATTAACACCCCTCCCTTCCCCCACCCGGTACTGGATTGTGGGGTGGGGAGAAGGGGGGGATAAGCAGATGTGCAGTAGAAGCAGTGTAAGTCAGGGTGAAGTAGAGAAGGTGCTTGTCTGTCAGCCTAGCCTGGGCAACAATGGGTTGGCTAGGTGGTGACCCCATCAGAAGCATGCAAAATCTTGCAAAGTTAATTGATTAGTTTTTAGAAGCTCCTGGTTAAAATCCCCAGACAAAGAGTTCCCTCACTCGCTCTTGTTCACTCTTGTTCTTTCTTGTTCTCTCTTGCTCCATGACCTGCACTCGCCAGTGGGCTGGCCTGTTCTCTCTCCATAGTCATGTGGGCTGAAGCAGCCACATGGCCCATGGCCCGGCAGACTTCACTCTCAGGATGTGGAGCAGAAACGCTGGGCAGTAGCCCATATTCTGGCCCTAATGAAGACAAGATTGGACTTCTTCCAAGGTGGGAAGGATGGAGATGAGACCTTGGAGGGGAACCCCCTTAATTTTACATCATCAATAAAGCTTTCCACAAAACCCCATCCTCCTGTGGCAGCCTCAGGAAATTCATTTCCTCGAAACACCCAAGAATTCCACTTCCACCAATAACACGAGTAAATATAGACTTATAATGTAACCAAATATCAAGATTCAATTTGCAGAAATTTAGAAGTAGGTGGTAAGGAGCTATCCTTAACTAACTTCTCAGGAAGACAGTAGATGATGTCTGAAACAAAAAAATAAGATGACATAGTGTAAACATTATTTGGAAATATAAAGCTAATATATGAAAAAAGAGCTGAAAGACTTAAAAGTATTTTTCTTAGTGCCAGAAGTCTGAGGTAGACAGTAGTAAGAGAAACAGTTAGGAAAAAAAAAAAAAAAAGCCAGTTTTTATTGTAAGCCTTTAACTGTTTTTAAATGCACTTGAACGCAGAAACAAAAACAATAGCTAATAACTGGAAGGGATTTGAACAATTGCATATAAGTGGTTCGTGGTATCATCTGTACAATTTTATAGGCCAATGGGAGGACAAAACCCCCATATTATTGATATATAGATACCCTTTTTAAAAAATGTTCACCATTTGTTACTTGGCTTCTTCTTTTTAGACTTTTATCATTATTTTTATTTAGAATAAAAAAAGCATTGTTTTATTCTATTGCTTAGCTATGAGTGCCCTTAAGGCCCTCCACCAGTTGCTATCTCTGCTAAATGGAGTATTTTGCCTTTTTAAAACTTTGTATCTATTTCCATACATAAAGCCTATATTATACCAGTTTGGAATTTAAATGTCCCACTACAAATTGTTCCCTCTGCGTTTTTCCTGACTTAAATATCCTTTTCATCCTTCTCTCTTAATTGAAACCTTTCTATTTGTAGTTTAAGCCTGATTTTTAATTTATTGTTAATATTTCTATTAATGTATAATTGACAAAATGTATCCTACCAGTTTCAATTATATATCATAGTGATTTGGTATTTATACACATTATTAAATGATCCCCACGGTAAATCTAGTACCATCTGTCACCCTACAAAGCTATTACAACTATTGGCTATATTCTCCATTGTATCCCCATTACTTATTTATTTTATAATTGAAACTTTGTATCACCTAATCCCTTTCACCTATTTTGCCCGTCCCCACTTCCCCTTCCATCTCTGGTAACCATAATTTTTTGTTTATGTCTATGAGTCTTTTATTTTCCTCACTTTAGGATATTTATTTCATTGTCTTTTAGAGGGAGAAAGAGAGAGGAAAGAAAGAGAGCAATATCCATGTGAGAGAGACACATCCATCGGTTGCCTCTCGCATGCACCCCAACCAGGCTAGCTTTTAAACCTGCCTTTGACCAGGTGCATAGGCCCATGCTCTAACTACTAAATCACATAGGCCAGGACATTTTTGGGGTATTTTTGGCTTATTTGTTTTGTTTTTTAGATTTCACATGTAAGTGAAGTCATACAGCATTTGCCTTTCTTTGACTGATTTATTTCACTTAGCATAATATCCTCTAGGTCCATTCATGTTATCACATATGGCAAGATTTATCTTTTTTATAGCTGAGTCTTCTGCAGAAAGCAAATAAAAATCTATTAAAGTCCTCTTGAAGTTTACATTTAAAGAAAGCTATATTTTATAGTTATTTTTTTTATATCCAGCAACCAGTCCAGTGATCTGTACACAATAGCATTTCAATAAACATTTGTGGGTAATGCAGAATTACAGGGAACTATGTTTAGTAATTAATCAGCATATCTCATGCCAACTGGGTGTGAAAGCCTATAATATGGAGATATTTTTATACATATCACATCTCTCAGGGTAAGGATTTGTTATGAAAAGATGTTATGTACAGATAGCCTAACCTATTAACTGTGGTTCTATTCTTCTAAAGACCAAAAATTGATTTAGTTTGTCAAACTGCATATAAACAGGCAGAAAATAATTCTGACCTTATGCAGCAACAGAGCATGGTATTTGTAAAACCAAAAGTTTTAAAGCAACACATCATCTAATAAACTGGAAACGGTGGTGACATTTTGCAGCTTAAATGTGAAATGAAAGGGCATTTCATTGACATTCATGATGCTCTAAAACAAAGGAAATTACATTGTCTATAAACAGCAGTAAGTAGCCCACCAGTGTTTCTCCACATTGTTGATTATTCATGAAACGTCTGGACAGGTCTCAGCCGGCTCACATACTGCCCTGCCCTGCTCAACTCTACAACCTGCTCTGTGGACTGCTCCCACTTGGTCACATCAAAGCAACCTCCTCATTCTCCACCTTGGCTGGGCCATCCCTGTGACTTGGAGACCTGCCCATAGCTCAGGGTCCCCAGGCTCTGCCTTCAGCAGAGACCTGAGCTGCTTCTCCTACCAGGCTCTGCTAGGCGTGAATTGGTACAGGAAGCAAGTTCTTAGATTCCATAGCCTGCTCAATCCTATTTAAATCCAAAGGAGGATATATCCGCAGGAAAAGTGTCCCTGGATCTCTGGAGCACAGAGACTCAGAAGCTGTCTAGTGTGAAATTAATGATCAAGCTGACAAGCCATAAGGAGAATATGGAAAAGCTACTGCTAAAGAGGAGGGAGATTGTGAGGTAGCCCTGGAGAAGGACGGGGGCAACCATCTATAAAGTGGTCTCATGGCATGCGGTATGTCGCAGATGTTCTCAAAGTGTGGTTTGGAAAATCTGGGTATTCCCAGACCCTTTCATTGGCATGTCAGAGGTCAAACCTAATTATTTTCATAGATGTATTAAGGTGTTATTTGCCTTTTTCATTCATATTCTCTCTGGAACAAACAGTATAGTTTTATGGACTCATGACAGGATGATAGAAGTTGAAAGACTAATTGTGTGTTTGTGTGTCAAATGTGTTTAAAATTCTTCAGTTTAAATATCTAGTAAACATCCAGAGATATAAGTAACATAAACAAACGCTCTTCGGATTCCTCAATGCAGGCATTCCTTGAGTTTTCGGTTGACACTGTGCTGTGCAGAGTGAGAGTGGCCTGTAACTGTGAAAGTGCAGAGGTGTTCTTGGACACAGTGTGTCTGGAAAGAAGGTTTTTCCAGGGGACAGGTGTATTTACAGTCTGACCTTCTGATGGGATGCGCTGTATTTGAATGCTCATCCTTTGTCTCTTGATACAAAGAGGAGCTAAGAATCTCTGTCCAGTCTACCTCTTAGATTTTTGTGAGTGTTTGGTAACGATTAAGATCATCGAAATAAGACACCACTTTAGTAATGGTAAATTTTAATGATACACTACCACTACCACTAACATGTGGGTGCTCCTTATATGAAAACACTGTTCTAGGCAAATGATGTCTGCTGATCTAGCCTTATAACTACCTTATAAAATAGATAGGGTTATTATCCATATGTTACATTTAATGAAACCATGGGGAGAGAAGTTAAATAATTTTTATAAATGAACAAACATTTCTTGGGATATATTCCTAGAAGTGGGATCATTGGGTCAAATGGAAGTTCATTTTTAGTTTTTTGAGGAAACTCCATACTGTTCTCCACAGTGGCTGCACCAGTCTGCATTCCCACCAGCAGTGCATGAGGGTTCCTTGTTCTCCACATCCTCTCCAACATTTGTCCTTTGTTGATTTGTTGATGATAATCATTCTGACAGGTATGAGATGGTACCTCATTGTCATTTTGATTTGCATCTTTCAGATGATTAGTGACTTTGAGCATGTTTTCATATTTCTCTTGGTCTTCCTTATGTCTCTTTCAAAAACTATCTATTTGTGTCCATTGCCCATTTTTTGATTGGGCTGTTTATCTTCCTTTTGTTAAGTTGTATGAGTTCCCTTTAAATGTTGGAGATTAAACCCTTATCAGTGATAACATTGGCAAATATGTTCTCCCATTCAGTGGTCTTTCTTATTGTTTTGTTGATGGTTTCTTTTGCTGTACAGAAGATTTTTATTTTGATGTAATCCCATTTGTTTATTTTCTTTTTAGTTTCCATTACCCTAGGACTTGTATCAGTGAAGATATTGCTTCAGCATATGTCTGAGATTTTGCTGTCTGTGTATTCCTCTAATATTTTTATGGTTTCCCATCTTATGTTTAAGTCCTTTATCCATTTTGAGTTTATTTTTGTGTATGGTGTAAGTTGGTGGTCTACTTTCATTTTTTTTTTGCATATGTCTGTCCAATTTTCCCAACACCATTTATTAAAGAGACTGTCTTGACTTCATTGTATGTATGAATATATCCCAAGAAACTGGAAACACCAATCAGAAAGGATATATGCACCCTTATGTTCATAGCAGCATAATTTACCGTAGCTAAGATTTGAAAACAGCCTAAGTGCCCATCAGCAGATGATTGGATTAAAAAACGGTGGTACATCTACACAATGGAATACTATGCTGCTGTGAAAAAGAAGAAATTCTTACCATTTGCAACAGCATAGATGGACCTGGAGAGCATTATGCTAAGTGAAATAAGCCAGTCAGAGAAAGATAAATATCACATGATCTCACTCATTTGTGGAATATAATGAACAACATAAACTGATAAACAAAAACAGATCCAGAGACAGAGAAGCATCGATCAGACCATCAAACCTCAGAGGGAAGGAAGGGGAGAGTGGGAGTAAGGGGAAGAGATCAACCAAAGGACTTGTATGCATGCATATAAGCCTAACCAATGAACACAGATACCAGGGGGGTGAGGGCATGAGTGGGGATTGGGGGGGCAAAAGGGGGTAAGGGACATATATGTAATACCTTAATCAATAAAGAAAAAAATAGAAAAAATAAAAGGCCACTTGAAAATTGGGATTGCAATAAATAAATAAATAAACAAACATTTCTATTTAGAGAAGTTTTATTTTAGAAAAATTGAGCATAAAGTACAGAGTTGCCATATACCTTCTCCGCTCACAAATAGCTATGCATTTGTATAAAAATAAACTTACAGTGACACATTATTATCCCCTAAAGTCCATTGTTTACATTCAGGTTCATCCTTGATGTTATATTCTATGGGTTTTGACAAATGTTTAATGGCATGTATCTACATTTGTAGTGTCATATAGAATAGTTTCACTGCCCTAACCTCCTCTGAGCCATGCCTATCCATCCTTCCTTCCCCACAACCCCTGGCAAACACTGATATTTTTACCTTCTCCACAGTCCGGAATGTGATATAATTTGAATTGTTAAGAATATAGTCTCTCACATTGTCTTCTTTCTCTTAATAATATGTAAGTTTCTTCTATGTCTTTTTATAGTTTTTATAACTCATTTTTTTTTAACACTGAGTAACATCTCATTATGTATATGTACTACAAGTCATTTATTCACTCACCTGCTGAAAGACATCTTGGTTGCATCTAAGTTTTGGCAATTATGAAGAAGGTTGCTATAAACATCATTTACAATTTTTTGACTGAATGTAACTTTTCAACTCCTTTGGGGTAGTTAAATGTCAAGAAGCCTGATTGTTGGATCGGATGGTAGAACTTGGTTCAGCTTTGTAAGAAAGGGCCCAAATGTCTTCCAAAGTATCTGAACTATTTTGCATTCCCAGCAGTGGTGAAAGAGTTTTTAAGTTGTTAAGTAACTTTTTAACTTGCCCGAAGTCACATAGCTAATCAGTGGTTGATGTGGAATTTAAATTCGATATGAGGCTGACAAGCTTCAGAATTCAAAACCCTTACGGGAAAACAAACAAAAAAACAAAGTGATACTCATTTAGCCTTTCATCCCCACCCCCAATACACATACACTCAGAGTTTCCTGGCTTTTTGGGAAATTTTCACTTTGCCTAATTGGAACAATCCAGAGCATTCTAGATTGTGTCCCAGGAATAGGATAAGATGATATTGTCTCCAAAATACTACTACTATACCAATCCTTGCAGTTTCACATACAATATATTTGCAAATATCTAAAAAATAAGATTACAGCTCCAAAAGTTTCTGGCGTTATATAAAACAGAGCTTTTTTCAGAAGGATTTTGTTATTAATTTTGTTAGCCATCAAAAAGGAACTTGATATAAACAAACTTAAAGAAATCATATCAAATACCTAACAGGGATTTAAGACTTGGATGCAATAACAGAATGGAAGGAATGAGAGTGAGGGAAAATATCCAAACTACCTTTCTTTGGTCTATGAAATAAAAACAATGCATTTTACAAAGAAGTCACAGTATGATTTTGAATATATATAACATACGTAAGTATTTTGTGAAGCTTCTTCATTCAATCTCATTTTTCCATTTTATATCTTTATGCTTTTGACTTGTCAGTAATATATTCCATAAAAGTTGAGAAAGAACTATAAAAATGTTCCCTTTATTTTCTCCTTTCTTGTTCCATTCGCTTTCCCAACATGGACATATAGATGTAACCTGCAAGAGGAAAACACATTTTCTGTTACAATATTTGAGGAAACAAATAATACATTTCAAAGATAGTCTCATTGGCCCCCAACCCTCCCATCAATCACCCTCCACTCTAACACAGGAAAGCACAACATCTGGATGACTCTTTGGCAACTGACTTAGTACGATATGGTTGTTGATCTCTCGTGGCCTCTTCTAGCTTCTAGTGTGAGATGATTGAGTTCTATGCCACGTGCTTACTTTCTGCAATAAGTGGGAGGTAAAGAATGATGTCTCATTTCCAAGGTTTCTTTGTACCCTAGCTTGTTTACCAGGATCACTTTTGATTTAGACCCTTTTCCCTCGGCACTTATGGATTTTTTTTTACATTTTAATGAAGCTGTTTTATTAAAATAAGCAACATAAAAATAGGCCAAGGAGATATTGGTAGAACTTCACTTGTGTTCCAGTTCTTGCTAAAGTCTCCTTTAGTGATATATGAGGTGCATGTACAGTGAATGAAGCTAACCAGTGGTTAAAGCTCACCATGACCAGCAATAACCTATTACTTTCCCCAGCCCTTCCCAATGGCAGCATACCTATCGGCTGGGGAAAGTGATAGGTTATTTAAAAAAATGTTTTACTTATTTTAGAGAGATAGGAAGGGAGAGGGATAGAGAGAGAGAAACACTGACGAGAGAGAAACATCCATGAACTGCCTCCTGCACACCCCCTAAAGGGATCGAGCCTGCAACCAGGGCATGTGCCTTGACTGGGAATCGAATCAGTGACCTCTTGATTCATGGGTTGATGCTCAACCACTGAGCCACACCAGCTGGGCCCTAAGCAAGAACACTGCTTAAAAATTGTCTAAGAAAAATTGTGCAAGACAGATTTAAGCAGGCAAGGAAGATTTTATTCAAGGCTATTGCATTCCTATATAATTTTATTAACCAATGTCACCCCAATAAATTAACCAAAAATATGTAAAAAAAAAAAAAAAAGACTATTGCATTAGGGGAGAGAGATTGAACATCACTGACACTAAAGGCAGTGAGCATTGAGCATTTCTAAGCACGGAGGCGAGCTAATGGAAAAGTACTGGAGGGTGTTAGGGGAAGGTGGCTCAATGTGATTAAGACATCTGTATTTGCTAATTGTCTTTTATTGGAAGTTAGACTCCTACTTTCCCACAGAGATTGGGAGATAAGGGCACTATCTTTCTTGATGATTACTTTTCAAAGGAACAGCTCCCAGGACCTGGAGAAAAATATTTCTGGTTTGTAAAACTGGCAAGAGTCTGGGAGAATAATTACGTCTCAAAGGGGCAGGGATAGAATTGCAATGGAAAGTTTTCTAAAGGAAATGCTCAAAGAAAAGGTAGGCCACAGGCTAATAGTCAAGGGGAAAAAACTGTCTAAAGTGCAGCCAAACTGAGGGGAACGTTCAGGCCATCTGGGTCAAAATTGAGGTGCACTTGGACAGGAGTGGCTAGGAAGAGCTAATGCCATAGTGGAGGGTTTGTCATGGTAGAGGGACAAGTATGCATCGTTGATTTCTCTGCTGACCACTTGGTATGGGAGCTAATTGTGCTGTTGCTCATGGGTAGACTTTGAAATATGCCAAGATGCCCGACCATCGGTCAGTGAGGTGGCTGAAAAACATGAAGATGATGGCTTAGCTGCATGTAAAATATGTACAGGAAGTATGGCTGGCAGATCCCCTGTAAAGCAGAGGGAGTCATTCATTTACCCTTGGTACAGCAATTTTGTTATTTGTTTGAGGGTAAACATCTATATTTATCATTTAGTAACACTATTTGGGGGGTGCAGGATAAGGACCTCTCTCATTCCCTGAACACAAAATAGCAGACACAATACACTTCTTTTTTTCTTTCTTTTTTTAATTGTTTAAAGTATTACATATAATATTACATATGTCTCCTTTTTCTCCCCTTGACCTCCCGCCCACCCCAGCACATGCCCTCATCCCCCTAGTGTCTATGTCTATTGGTTATGCTTATATGCATGCATACAAGTCCTTTGGTTGATCTCTTACACACACACCCCCCACCTTCCCACTGAAGTTTGACAGTCTGTTTGATGCTAATGTTCAATGAAAATTTGATTTCTAAATGTCCATGCCTCACAAAAGTACATGGCACATTTGTGATTTGCAGACTATATATCTGTCAGCATTTGTCATCTACCATAGGCAGTAATAATATCATAGACCATAAAAATAAACAAGAAAACAAAAATCCAGAAGATAAAAACTTGCTAGATAATCATCAACATTTCTTCAAAAAGTTGAAAAGTTATGGCTGAAGATTTTGAGGTGGAACTACAGACTGTGCATTTACATACCATCTTGTGAAACAGAAACTTTTGTTTTAATCAAATGCCTATTTTTAAATAATTCCTCAGTACCTAATTCCAAATTTTCTTAAACATGTATAAAAGGATGGTCCATTTTTAATTGGATGAATTTATATTTTTCCCTGCTATTGTATACATTTGAGAAGATGTATATTTTTATATCTAATTTGATTTAAAAACTCAAAAGAAACATTAAAAAAGCAGCATGTCATTTTGAACTGTAAATATTTTATCCAAAGAAAGATATTCTGATTGAAAACAAAAGGCAATACCTTTGAAAATATTTGGGCTGAAATATTTTAATAGCAGAGGTAAAAACTTTAGAATATCCACTTTTTAGTAGAATTTTAATTAATCCAACACATTAGCAACTTCAGATACAGCTTTTGCCAATAGTACACATAATGCTCTACAGAGCCTAGCCATATATCAGTTAGTTTTTGGAGCTTAATAACAAACCACTTACAGAACACACTCATTTAAAGCAATTATTTTGTTTAGATTTAGATTCTGTCTTGTGCTGTCTCAGCTAATCTCTCCAAGATGTGCTCATACAGTTCCTCTTATGTAGCTGATGGTGTGGCTGAGGCTAAATGGTCTATAGCAGCCTAACTCATATCTCTATGTAATAGATATATCTGTATATATGCAGGGTGGACAAAAGTAGGTTCACAGTTGTTTGTATGGAAAATGATGCATAATTAATAAATAATATAGAAATAAACTGTGTTTAATGTACTCACAACTGTAAACTTACTTTTTCTAGCCCCTGCAGATATTAAAAATACTAAATGCCCATAAAAATTTAGAAAGAACTATAAAAATGGTCCATATGTATATATATTTGAAATGACAGAGCAACCCTTCAGAAAAATAAAGGAGCCATAAAATTTTTCCAGGGAATAACAGTATTTTTAATTAGTTGAGATTAAACTTTAGAATTTATGACATAAATTTCTGTTGAATATTAATTATTAATCATAGAAAATGAAGAGTAGGGGCAGGGCTAGGCAAGATGAGCTAAAGGAATCTAGATGAAAAGGATCTCAAAAATTTTATACAGAGAGAGAGTTTAACTGACCTAGGAGAGTTTCATTTAAAAAATATTTAACAGATTAGCTTTTATAAATAAACATATCCATAAATATATATTTAAAAATAGAATATCTTTTCTTACATATATTTAAATAGAAATATAAAATATGTTAAGTAATATAAACTATAAAAATAAAAATATTCCCATATGTATATATACACTGACTTTTAGAAGCACTGAGTTCTGATTCTAAAGAAATATAACAATTATATTAACTCAGAAACTGATAATAATATTTAAAGCCATAGTAACCATACAATATTTTAGTAAATTAATTTGCATAGTTTTTCAAAAAAATTAATAATGAAAAGTCTGCAGAAGAAATATGTGCAATTGAGGTTACAACATTAAATGTAGTGAATATCTCAAAATACCACCAAAATATTTTTACTGAAAATTTATAACTATTATTTATATAGCACTTGCTATATATCAAGTACTATTATAAATTATTTAAAGATTAACTTCATGTAGTCTTAACAGTGGTTCTAATCTCTAGTATTATTTATATAAGAGGAAACCAAGACGCAGAAAGGGCGAGCAATTTGCCTACGGTCACACAGCTAGAATCAATTTGAATACAGAAGACAAAGACCAGAACCCATGCTATTACTCACTTTACTAAAATGCCTCTTACAGAAAAATAAAAACAATGAAATCAAAGTATTTTATTTCAAAACAGAATGAAAAACAAAAGAGGCAATGATAAAATTTTTCCCACGTAGGTTTTTTAATAATGTATTTTATAGTCATTTATCAATTTTGTCAAACAGGTAATATTTTTCCTTGAAAAGCCAGTAACAATAACCAAAACTTATGAGCAATTACAATGTACCAGTCTTTCTACCGGATGCGCTAACTACATGGCATAATGTAATCTACATCCTAATGTCTGTACCAAAGAAAACATTGCCATTCTTCTGTTCCCAATGAGCAGAGGGAGGCTCCTCAATATGTAGTATGTGTGTCCATCAGTTACTTGTAAAAGGCAGGGTCATAACTGTAGCCCATGTTGGCCCTGCTCTGCTGGGTGTCACTCTTCCTCCCTTAAATTTGATTCTTTTTTGATTCTTTTTTTAAAATATATTTTTATTGATTTTAGAGAGGAAGGGAGAGGGATAGAGAGATAGAAACATCAATGATGAGAGAGAATCATTGATCGGCTGCCTCCTGCGGATCAAGCCTGCAACCCAGGCATTGTGCCCTTGGCCAGAATCAAACCTGGGACCCTTCAGTCCTCAGGCCAACTCTCTATTCACTGAGCCAAACCAGCTAGAGCTACACTTTGATTCTTAACTCTGCCTCCTGGTGGCCTTCATTCTGCTTTGAATGTGTCTAGAGATACCTATTATTCTTGTTTACCTTTCTGATATTCAGGCTTTTGCAACTGGCTGATCCCAAGCACTTACAGCTGGCCAGATAACCTTTCCTTCCCAATACTTATGTATTTAAAGAAAAAGGAAATATCAAATGCTGGACTATATTGTCCACATGACACCAAAATGAATAGATTCCTTACTGTCAAGGGATAAACGAGAGTCCAATAATTCTCAGATCAAGATGTGAACCCTAACTACCTTATTGGTTGTCAATTGGCATTTTTTCTAAATGCTTCTATCAGGCCCAATTTTTCTGTGAAAGGAGTAATTTTATTGTTTTATGTTGCTATCATTGATGCTAAGGTCTTCACAGTTCCTGAAGTTGGCTTTTAGGGAAACTGATACAAGCCATATCATTTCTATCACTCAAAGTCCAGCCAGCTGGCCTGGGTGTGACTGAGGCATCTGGATCCATCATCACTATAAAAGGATAATGGGTCTTGTGGGAAACAGACTTGAGGGTTATAAAAATGTCAGATCTCTAGTTAGTGCATTGTCAACTCCAAAGTGTGTTCTTGAATCTACTTTAGATTCTTTTGAAGATATTTTTCCCACATTAACCTGCATATTCAAACATTTATATTCAAGTTCAAATTTAAGAGCATAGGCATTGTTGAAATATGACTTTGATAACCACGCTGATAAGCATATTGAAAAAGGATCACAATACGTTATGTTTTCCTAGAAATGGTGCGTTTAGAATACTGATCAGTGAGTTTTCAAAAATTTATCAGTCTCTCCCTATTGAAACAATGCACCCTTCGCCTCCTGAATTGAAGCAATAACAAGTTTCCCAGAGGTCTGTATTGTTCCTTCTCTATACCCTTGTCAGTTTAATAGTGCTTGACATGGGTTCAGCACATAAAACTCATGCCTTGCTCTTATATAATGAGATAGTGAGTCTAAAGCTCAATTTGGATGCTGAGCAATGTTTATCAATATTCTAAGACTGTTCATGATGGAAAAGTTCGTTGAGCTCCCGTTAATGGCATTGTGTCTGAGCCAATTCTAATTCCAATAAAGTGAACAGGTCTGTATTATATCCCCAGTTCTAATCAAACAATTTTACATAACCGCACATGAGGTCATTGCAAAAGCCTGGACACTGATATTAAGAAACACGTCATATTTTCTTAATAAATTCAAAACTGTCATAACAACACTTGAGGCCCAGTGCACAAAATTCATGCGTGGTACGGTCCCTAGGCTTGGCCTGTGATCAGGATCATTTCCCCTGCTGCCGGCATCCAGCCCCACCACCCACTGCCACCCACCCCCAGTTCCCCATTCACCATCAGCGATCAGAGCCTGCCGGCTGGGGGGAGGGACCAAGAGTGGTCAGTGTGCCTCATGGCAACTGGTCAAGCCGTCGTCCTGGTCATTCTGCCCTTCAGTCTATTTGCATATTACTCTTTTATATATATAGATTTTATAATCTGTATATCACATAACTGTATAAGTTTCATCTGTCATCATTTATATTGAGAAACAAAGGTAAAGGTTTATCTGAGATTTAAAATTCTCACACGCTTCTGGAAAGCCTGCTCTGTTGCTTTTTAAATGTTTTTATATTTATATAAGGTAACCAGAAACAGTGCAGTCTTTAAGACTCATTCACTTCAGGTGTTTCTGTAGTCCCTTGAATAAAAGGCTTAGCTCTGAATATTAACAAGCTTTTACTTACCTGCAATTTTTTTGATAGCTTACGACTTTCTCATAATTTTCAACCTGTGTTTGCTTCATATGTGAGCTCTTTAATGTGGCCTCACTGTCCCCAAACAACCCTCCCCATCTCTATGCCCAGAGGAAAATGGACCAGCGAGTCCTTCTTTCCTTTCAACCCACATTTGAGCAAGATCGGCTCTACTGTTAATGGTTTCAGAGGTTGGGTTTCCGCATTACATTTCATTAGGAGGAAAAATAAATAAATAAATAAATAAATAAATAAATAAATAAATAAATAAACATTAAAAAACAACCATGGAGTTCTGCTAAATAAAACTTTGCAACACAATGTTCTAGATCAGTGATGGCGAACCTATGACACGTGTGTCAGAGGTGACACACGAACTCATTTTTTTGGTTGATTTTTCTTTGTTAAATGGCATTTAAATATATAAAATAAATATCACAAATATAAATCTTTGTTTTACTATGGTTGCAAATATCAAAAAATTTCTATATGTGACACAGCACCAGAGTTAAGTTAGGGTTTTTCAAAATGCTGACAAGCCGAGCTCAAAAGGTTTGCCAACACTGTTCTAGATCATAGTATATAAATTGCTAATCAAGGGATTGGAAATATAGGAATTTTACTTAATTGGTTAATATCTGTCACCTTCAGAGCCACAACCTCTTGACTCATTCTAAACCATGAAAAAATGCAAATGTAATAATGTTTGTTCAAATTTTACTAAAAATTTCAAGACCATGAAAACAGAACATAAGACCATGAGGCACTTGTAAACCCATGAAGCCCACCCCACTTTTAACAGAGACAGAAAGTCTTTATTTGGTATTTTAAATTAGAATTATTTTATATTAGAATTATTTGAAACTGGTTTAAGTAGCCCTTTCCTACTTTTGTGAATTCTAAAAGAGATCATCTTTGGTAAGCAAATAGAGTCAGCCATTCAAGCACATTTCCTTACTGAGAGTTGTTCTCCTGAAACACATGCTCAAAGACATCAACCCCATCACGCATCTCTGAGTGCCAGCACAGCACGGCGTTGACAATAAACTTGAAAGAGAATGAGGTCATTTATCAGCCAGCTTTGGCAAATTGCCTCTTTAAAATTCGTAGTTCCTTGCCTGCAATACATATCCCTGTTTCTAACCTCTAGAACTGTAGAAAGAGTTGTAGTCCATTGGTGGTGATTTCTTTGGTAAAAGTAAGGAAAACTGTGGATAGCCCATCAGAAATAAAACCCAAGGTATTAAAATAAGCAGCATGGCCACTGCTTGTTCCACGAGGATCACCCTATGTTAAGGGGGAAGCAACTGTGTCAATAGGGACTTTAATTAAAATAAAGTCATTTCCACTTCAGTTGATGGCCAGCTGGAGAGAGAGATCATTGTCACAGGAAGATTCTGAATGTGTTGAACATGCGGGAAAAGAGAAAGGAAGCTATTCCTGTTTCTGCATAGGTAGTTTTTATAGGCTTGTTTTCTGTTCTTGTCACTAATATAGTGGTCATAATAAATAAGAAATTCTATAGAAATATGTAGTTTTATGGAGTAAATAATAAAATATAATATAGTTAAGTATAATCATTTTTTCTTAGCTGTTATTTTTAAATTAAATCAAGTAGTACCTGTATGGATGAATATCAAAGTATAGTTATAATTAAACTGAGTTCAGACTGTAAAAGTTGTGGACTTTCAGGGCATTTTCTCTGAGCAGTAATTAACATTGTGAAACATCTGATTTAATTAAGTCAATAATTTTATGGAATTGTCACATTCAAATCATTTTGCTATTTCTGAGGAGATACAAAACTGCTAAAGTTATATTTGACCTCAGAAAACTAACATTGTGTTGGGTAAAGAAAAGACTATTGGTGAAATTATGGGGTTTATATCAGTGCATATAATGATTTATAATGTGTGTCAATATTGATACATGTAATAGCAATATTGATACATGTAATAGCATTATGGGATGGGAAAGACATGTGGGAGTGATGAAGTATTCATTGTGAATAAGAAAATCAGGGTAAGTCTTAAAATATTGGTGAACTGCCAGTTAACTGTTGAAAGATAATTTATAAATGGAAGAGGAAAGCATATTCTAAACATAGAGAATAGCTGAGCAAAGGTGATGACAAAAAAAAAAAAAAAAAAAAAGGTTGACGTGTAGAAATTATAGCAACAGCTTTAAGACCCAGGCTGTTTCACTAACAGGCATATATGGGTCATGGCAAGATTCCTCCTTTGTCACTCTTTTCTTCATTTCTCATAGTCATCATATGATATATTGTGTATGAAAAGACATGAAGAAATCCAAGGAAGAAAAAAGGCATTCAGTTCATAAGATGAAAGGCTTTGGGATGAGCCAGTGAATTCCCAATTCAACTTATATTGTTCAAAGCTGAACCTCTTTTTATCAGATACCCAAGGGGTAAAGGTCATTTAACATGAAGTAGTTAGCTACAATGAGTTTTTAAATTATTCATTAATCAAGCTATTTTAAATGCTTTAAAATATGTTCTTTGGCAGCTATATGGTTTCATAAATGCTTTCACTCATATAAAATCTTATGGTTTCCATTTATTCATTCTCCAGCGCAATTTTAAAACAATATAATGGAACCTCAGGAAGAATCCTCTGAGAATATTTCCCCCAGAATTTTAAATACATTGCCTCTGGATAGATAGATTTTTATTTAATTAGTTTGTTTGTACTTACTTAACCTAACATATTTTATAAGAACTTCTGAATAAAGACTCTTAGGCCTAAGGTATTTGAAATAACTAATGAAATGTGTGGATGTAAATCAACTTCTAATTATTCAGATGTGAATTCTGGGCTAAAATTTTACACATTTTCAGTAACATCTTCATGATTTAACGTGTTTGTGCCTTAGAAATATAAATTGATTTTAGCACTTGCTTATTGTAAGCATATCTTCTCTATAAAGCAAATGATTACTTCATTTTTTTAAACAAGTAAGGCCAGTCATGAACAAGATTCCCTGAGATGCAGACTTGAGCTCTATCAACATTGATTCAATTAGGATGGGAAGAAAAGAGGGATTTAGGATTTTTGCTTGAGCCACTCAAGAGGATATCAGTAATAGAGATAAGAAAAACTGGAAGGGGACTGGATTGAAAGTACAGAGAATAAGGTCCCCATGGGACACATAGAGTTTAAGTTTCTTGGTGACATCAGGCTGGAGATACTAAAGAAATGCAGTTAAAAAGGATGCTTGATGAATACTTTTAAATTTAGTATATATATATATATATATATATATATACATATATATATATATATGTATATATATATATATAGAATAAATAAGTGAATGATCAATTACAGTTTAAATTCTCAGAAAATACTATATAAACTTCAGTGTGAAGATCATGGTTAAGACTATGGGATTAGATCCTCAGGCAGATCATGAAAAGAGAGATGAGAAAACTAACAAATCAGAACCTGAAGAATATCATTAAATTCTGGTGTCTGAGAGGAATAAGAGTCAGCAATTAATCCTGGGAATAAGGGGCCAGAAAAAGAGAGAGAGAGAGAGAGAGAGAGAGAGAGAGAGAGAGAGAGGGAGAGAGGGAGAATCAAAGTAAAGGGTGGTTTAGAAGGGAAGAGGAATCACATAAGGTAAGAATATAAGGGTCACTGAGTTTGGCCCTTATAAAATACATAATTGATCACAACCTTAGAATATTGGAAATAATAGAGCACCCTATCTTGAGGCATATCCTATATAATAAAAGGCTAATATGCAAATAGACCTAATGGCAAAACAACCGCAACAACTGAACAACCAGTTGCTATGACGTGCACTGACCACCAGGGGGCATGTGAGAAACATGGTGAGTGTTGGCCACAGCAGAATGGTGGAGGAGGTGGGTGGGGGTGCCAGACCAAGGCAGGGTACCAGTCACTGTCATCGGAGCGAGCTTCTGGTGGTTACTGAAAATTCTTTGCTCCCGCATGCCATGGTCCCGCCCAGCGCTCGCACCTGCTGCCGGCACTGGCCCTGCTTGCACCCGCTGCCAGCACCAACCCTGCTTGCACCTACAGCTGGTGCCACTGCTCCCACCCATTACCGATGCCCGGCACCAGTCTGGATCACTCGGAACCATCGGGGGTGTGAGGGGCAGCTGCTGGCCCTGATCGCTCCTGAGAGCTTCTCCACCTCCCCCTGCTCCTGAGGGGGGATCAGAGCAGTAACTGCTGCTCCCACCCTGATGGCGCCAGCCCCAATCGCTCCGTGGTGTCAGCAGGTGTGAGCAGGGCTGGCGCCATCAGCACGTGGGAGTGATGGCAGGAGCAGGGCTGCCAGCAGACAGGGGACCAGGGGCTGTAGTGGAAGGGGCCGGGCGGGGGCAGAGGATGGGCCAAGACCTGTCCCTGTGCCTACCGCAGCCTTCCTTTCAAAGTGCACTACTTCGTGCATTGGCCCCTAGTTTAGTCATATTTCTGTGAAAACAACCCTAATATCCATCATCAGATAAATGGACAAACCAATGTGTATACATACAATGAAATATTTAGCTTTAAAAAGGAGTGGAATTATGATACATGCTACAATATGGATAAACCTTGAAAACATTATGTGAACTGAAATAAGCCAGACAACAAAATAACATATGTTTGAATTCACTTACCCTTTCTAAAAATATTATTTATTTTTTAAATTTATCTTTATTGTTGAAGATATTGCAAATTTCCCCCCTTTTTTCCCCATTGACCCTTTCTAGCCCTCCTGCACCCCCCGCCATCCCCCGGCCTTCACCGCACGATTGTCTGTGTCCATGGGTTATGCATATATGCATTTAAGTTACTTGGTTGATCTCTTCCCACCCACCCACCCATTTGAGATGCCAAGAATAATCAAATACATAGAGGCAGAAAGTACAATAGAGATTACCAGAGCCTGAGGGGAGGAGAGAACGGGGAGTCATTGTGTAAGGGGTACAGAGTTTTGGTTTGGGATGTTGACATTTTTCTGGAAATGGATAGTGGAGATGTAGAGAGATTTAATGAGACTGAATTGTGCACCCCAAAAGTGAAAATGGTAACTTTTATGTTATGTATATTTTATCACAATAAAAACATTTTCTAGCACAATTTTTAAGAAAGTGTTAGTGTTCTTTCCTAGAATTGTAGGAACTATTTTTGTAATCTTATTAATAATCAGCAGTAAAAAGCAATCAATCATTCTGAATCCACTGAATAGATATTAGTTGTTTCTTCTGAAAAGAAGTTCCCATTTCTCACAATATTCTGTTAGAAAAAAAAAAGGATGGGAATGTATCTATGTGAGTTTTATTTTGAATGCCCTAGAGTGTGAATTTGGATTTAGGAAATACAATTCCAGTGTTATTTTCAGCTTAATAAATTAATATCCATTAAATATTAAAACACAAAAACTTAGTTCATTCCAAATATTTTAAATTTCAAATTAGAAATATTATTACATTTGTAAACCTGGCATGTTTTTTATGTTTTGCCTATTTCCAAGTCTTTGATACATTTTCTTAACAATGGAAATCCAATATAACTGCAAATAATTGTATAAAAATTAAATTTTGTTAATTGAAAAACTGTTCAAATATGTTAATGTAATTTTAAGAGTATAGCCATGGTCAAATAAGAACCAGCCCTCATAGGATTATATGAAACAAAAATATATAATTATGTAGTCACTAAGTATGTCATTTTTGTTTTACAATGTTGTTATGCCATGGATTGCTCAAAATTTATTTAAACAAATTTTTATTATTAGAACATTCATTTCTACAACTTGTTTTCAAAACAACACACCTGAAAGTAGTATTTATAATGTCAAGAAAATAATGCCATTCCATTTAATAGATATAACTGACTAAAATACATTACATTTTTAATAACATAAATTTGAATATATTAGAAATGGCTTAAAAAGCTTATGGCAAATTAAAATACACAGTGTCCTCTATTGCCTAAAAGATATTTTTACATGAAAACCTACATATTTTGAGTATTTTATTTTGACCAATTCACTATTTTGACCAATTTGTTTTCAACCAAATTGCTTTCTATAAATTTGGTTTGTGCAGAAGAGACTAGGTAATTTAGCGGTGTTGGCAAGATTGCTATTAAGCTATTTTACAACTCAGTTTTTCTTCTTAGTGAACTTTTCCCTAAGATTATCTGCTATGAGAAGCTAGGAGCAAAGAAAGTGGTTTTAAGGACTTACTAGTAAAAATGAGTTGAAGTTAGGACAGAACAGAAGAAGAAAAAAAAAAAACAGGATTTATTCAACTGAGGTTTGAAACCATCAATTTAGCAGCAGCACACATGTAATATTATGAACATTTTTATAATTCTTACTAGAGGCCCGGTGCACAAAAATTTGTGCACTCGGGGTGGGGGGGGGGGGGTCCCTCAGCCCGGCCTGTGCCCTCTAGCAGTCTGGGACCCCTTGGGAGATAATGACCTGTGGGCTTAGGCCTGCTCCCGGGTGGCAGAGGGCACGCCCAATCCCTAGGTGCAGCCCCTGGTGGGGCTCAGAGCAGGGCCGATTGGGGAGTTGGGGCGCCACCCCCTGTCATGCGCAGAGCAGGGCAGATTGGGAGGTTGTGATACCACCCTCAGTCACGTTCAGGGTAGGGCCGATTGGGGGGTTGGGGCACCACCCCCTGTCACACTCAAGGCAGGGTCAATGGGGAGGTTGCGGTGCCACCCCCTGTCACGCACAGAGCAGGGCCAATCAGGGGATTGGGGTGCTGCCTCCTGTCACAGAGCAGGGCCCATCAGGGGGGTTGGGGCTCCGTACCCTGTCATGCACAGAGCAGAGCGGATCAGGGGGTTGGGGCGTAGCCACTGTCACACTCAGGGCAGGGCCGATGGGGAGGTTATGGCTCTACACCGTCACACACAGAGCAGGGCCTGTGGGGGGGGGAGGTTTGGGGCGCCGCACCCTGTCACACACAGAGCCGCAGGGTGATCAGGAGATTGGGGAGCTCCCCCCTATCAGGCACAGAGCAGGGCTGATCAGGGGGTTGGGGAACCTTCCCCTGTCACGAACAGAGCAGGGTGGATAGGGAGGTTGTGGCCCTGCCCCCTGTCACACACAGAGCTGCAGGGTGATCAGGGGGTTTGGGTGCTGTCCCCTGTCACGCTGATCCTGGTGCAGGGAGGCCTCTCGGCTCCGCTGATCCCGGTGCAGGGAGGTATATTACCCTTTCACTATATAGAATAGAGGCCTGGTGCATGGGTGGGGGCTGGTTGGTTTGCCCTGAGGGGTGTCCCGGATCAGGGTGGGGGTCCCCACTGGGGTGCCTGGCCAGCCTGGGTGAGGGGCTGAGGGCCATTTTCCGGCTGGCAGGTGACTGAAGCTCCCAACTGCTCCTTTTTTTCTTTTCTTTTTTTTTTAGTCTGGGCAAGCTTTAGTTCTGAGGCCTCGCTGCTGAAAGCAGGTTTCTGGCATTTGTTTCCCTTCTATATTTGATACAATGTTGCTGTCAGGCTGGCTGAAGCCCGGCTGACTGAAAGCCGGTTTCTGGGGTTTTGTTTAGCTTCTATATTTGCAACATAGTTGCTTAGAGTAGCAGCTGAGAGGCCGACAAGTCAGGCGGGGAATGCTGGAGTCTGCCATCACTGGAGCAAGCAAGCCTCCCTGTTCACTTCAGTGCATGGCTGCCGGCCGCCATCTTGTCTGACAGTTAATTTGCATAAGGATATGTTGATTAGCCAATGGGAAGGGTAGCGGTCGTATGTTAATTACCATGTTTCTCTTTTATTAGTGTAGATAACCTAAACCCACCACCCAAAGTGCACAGGTTTTGACAATCTTCCTCTTTTCCTCCTTCTTCAAATGTACCTGAGGCTATGACCTTAGGTATAAGCCTGTATCTACTGCGTGCCATGTCAAAAATACTCTGGTTTTTCTGTTATTGAATTCCAAGTTTTTTTTCAAGCCCATGGATATCTCTCCTGCTCTCCCCAACCCTCTTTCTTTCTCTCTCTCTCTCTCTCTCTCTCTCTCATTATAAAATGACTCAAATAACTCAATTGAACCATCCTGTAGAAAGCAGTTTGGTTAAAAACAAATAGATCAAAATAGTGAATCGGTCAAAATAGAATATTCAAAATATGTGGGCTTTCATGTAATGATATCTTTTTTTAAAATATATTTTTATTGATTTCAGAGAGGAAAGGAGAGGAATAGAGAGATAGAAACATCAATTATGAGAGAGAATCATTGATTGGCTGCCTCCTGCACACCACACACTGGGGATCAAGCCCACGACCCAGCATGTGCCCTGACCAGGAATCTCGGGAATCGGATTGTGACATCCTGGTTCATAGGTTGACACTCAACCGCTGGCTGGGCATGTAATGGGTTTTTTTTTTTTTTTAACCAACAGGGACATCTGTCATTTGTGCATTTTAACTTGCCATTAGCTTTTTAGCTTTTTAAGATATATATATTAGTGGCCCAGCACAAAATTTGTGCACGGGGGAGAGTCCCTCAGCCCAACCTGTACTCTCTCCAATATGGGACCCCTCAGGGGATGTCCGACTGCAGGTTTAAACCAGCAGTCGGACATCCCTCTCACAATCCGGGACTGCTGGCTCCTAACCACTCAACTGCCTACCTGCCTGATCACCCCTAATCACTCTGTCTGCTGGCCTGCTTGCCCCCAACTGCCCCCCACTAGCCTTCTTGCGCCCAAATGCCCCCCTTGCCACCTGCTCACTCCCAACTGCCCCCCCCTACTGGCCTGCTCACTCCCAACTGCCCCACACCCCCGCTGGCCTGATCACCCCTAACCACCTCTGCTTCGGCTCTGCCACCATGGCTTTGTCTGGAAAGACGTCCTGAAGGTCTCCCAGTCTAATTAGGATATTATCCTATTATTAGTATAGATAGAGGCCTGGTGCACAGGCCTGGTCTGCCCTGAAGGGGGTCCCGGATCAGGGTGGGGGTCCCAACTGGGGGGCATGGCCAGCTTGGGAGAGGGGTTGATGGCCGTTCACAGGCTGGCCACTTCCCCATTGGGGTGAGGGTCCCTGCTGGGGGGGCATGGGCCTGAGGGTCATTTGGGGGCTGTTTGCAGGCCGGCCAAGCCCCCAGCTTTGTCCAGAAAGATGTCCAGAAGGTCTTTGGAAGGTCTCCTGGTCTTATTAGCATATTACCCTTTTATTAGTATAGATATATATTCCTCCACCTGACTCTCCACCATGTTTACTGTCCAACCCAAGGACAACTAAAGAGAGACACTCAAATTCTTCATCTCTCTATTTCACTCTAGAAGTAAAGGATTTTATTTTGAATCACTATAGCTAAATAGATTATGGATAAGATACAAAGTTAGAGAATTCTCAGAAGTTAGAGAGGTTATGAAAGGGCTCAAGCTTAGAGTGGTGTAAACTGCAGACTTCATTCTGATCCAGTAACTAATATGTATTCTGTTGATTCTGTGCCTTTCCCTTGAGTGTGATTGTTTTTTCTTTTGCTTCTGCTCCCACTCTCTATTTATACAGTGAAATGCTTGCCCCTCACACAATCTCCTTTCATTCCTCTTGCCACTCGTGATGAAACAACAGTGTATGTTTTTATATCTTTTATCTCTAAAGATCTTTAGGCTTCTAGTTATTCAGACTTAGGGCTGATATCACCACCTACCATTTCCCCTCCCCCTCAAAAAAACAACAACAAAAACTGTTTGTTATGACTGAAGCGTATTCACTTCTACATCTCTGTATTTTCCCAGAGCATTCATGCCTTTATCTCCCCAAATAACCATCAAGACAAAACTTGTGCCAACCAACGTATGCAGTCAACAAGTGCTTAGCGTTTGAAAAGCATACCTTTATTTTCTATTAATTCTAGGCACGGTTTTGTGTATTATGATGTCCCTGCTCTCTTTTTGAATTACCCAGTCAATTCTTGTCCTTACTTAAGTGTTCAAACTGCAGATTGCTAAAATTGGCATTTTTAATTCCAGTTCTGTGTTTGAATTCATCTAAGGCAGCGGTTCTCAACCTGTGGGTCGTGACCCATTTGTCGGTCGAAATGAACCTTTCACAGGGGTTGCCTAAGACCATCCTGCATATCAGATATTTACATTATGATTCATAACAGTAGCAACATTACAATTATGAAGTAGCAACGAAAATAATTTTATGGTTGAGGGTCACAACATGAGGAACTGTATTTAAAGGGCCAGAAGGTTGAGAACCACTGATCTAAGGTTATTCCCAAAAGATGTTTAATTTGTTTGGAAGTATATATTTTTTGAAAATAAATTTTCATTTACATTTAAGATACACAGTGTATTTGAGGTAAAAGCAAAGCTGTGAACCAATATTTTGATTTTGTGCATTAAAATTTTGTAGAGGGAAATTCTAGAATAATGTTATAATTAGTTGGTGTGTGATTTGGGGAATGAAGAAGCATGTAGGTAGTGAAACAGGAATTATCTGATCAAGAAAACCTGAGACTAGGAGACAACCAGAAGATGCTCAGAGAAAGTTTTCCAAAACATATAAATGAGCAATTAAGGTTATTAGAATACCTTTCTTCTTCACTGCAGTTCTAGACATTGTCTAGCTGACTTTCAAGCGTTATCTGGTTTTTTGCCCTTCTACTGAACAGGTTATTTAGAAGTGCAAGTTCAAATACAGAAGTTGGGTAGAAGTGCAAATAATTCTTATCCATAGCAGGATGAATGATTTTTTTTAAAGTAAAGATACAATTGGCTCCTACCCTGTAGAAAATATGATCCTAATTATTGAAATTTATTTCTTTATAAGATATGAATCAATTTTATCTTCTTTGAACTTGTTTTCACATCTTACTCATTGTTTCCACAATAACAAGTTAAACAGTTGGCACATGCTAATTTTATATTTGTATGGAACCATACTTTATTTTCTTATAAATTACTAGAGGCCCGGTGCACAAGAATTTGTGCACTCGGGGGGGGTGGGGGGGGGTTGTCCCTCAGCCCGGCCTGTGCCCTCTCGCAGTCAGGGACCCCTCGGGAGATAACGACCTGCTGGCTTCAGCCTGCTCCTGGGTGGCAGAGGGCAGGCCCAATCCCTAGGTGCAGCCCCTGGTCAGGCTCAGAGCAGGGCAGATCAGGAGGTTGCAATGCCACCCTCAGTCACGCTCAGGGTAGGGCTGATTGGGGGGTTGGGGCACCGCCCCCATTACACTCAAGGCAGGGTCGATGGAGAGATTGTGGCACCACCACCTGTCACGCACAGAGCACGGCCAATCAGGGATTGGGGCGCTGCCCCTGTCACGCACAGAGCAGGGCCCATCAGGGGGGTTGGGGCTCTGTACCCTGTCATGCACAGAGCAGGGCCAATCAGGGGGTTGGGGAGCTCCCCCCTGTCATGCACAGAGCAGGGCCCATCAGGGGGTTGAGGAGCTCCCCCCTGTCATGCACAGAGCAGGGCCCATCACGGGGTTGGGGAGCTCCCCCCTGTCACACACAGAGCAGGGCCCATCAGGGAGTTGAGGAGCTCCCCCCTGTCACACACAGAGCAGGGCCGATCAGGGGGTTGGGGCGCCGCCACTCTCACACTCAGGGCAGGGCCGATGGGAGGTTATGGCTCTACCCTTTCACACACAGTGCAGGGCCTTGGGGGGGGGGGGGGAAGGGGTTGGGACGCCACACCCTGTCACTCACAGAGCCGCAGGGCGATCAGGGGGTTTGGGCGCTGCCCCTGTCACGCTGATCCGGTGCCAGGAGGCCTCGCGGCTCCACTGATCCTGGTGCTGGGAGGCATACTACCCTTTTACTATATAGGATAGAGGCCTGGGGGCCGGCTGGTTTGCCCTGAGGGTGTCCTGGATCAGGGTGGGGGTCCCCACTGGGGTGCCTGGCCAGTCTGGGTGAGGAACTGAGGGCTGCTTTCAGGCTGGCAATTGACTGAAGCTCCCAACCACTCCTTTTTTTTTTTTTATTTTTTTTTTATTCTGGGCCAGCTTTAGCTCTGGCTCTAGCTCTGAGGCTTCCGCTGCTATAATCGAAACAATGTATAACTCTAGCTCTGAGATCCCCGCTGGCTGAAAGCTGGTTTCTGGGGTTTTGTTTATCTTCTATGCTTGCAACATAGTTTCTTAGAGTTGTAGCTCAGAGGCTGGCAAGTCAGGCAGGGAACGTTGGAGTCTGCAGTCCCTGGAGCAAGCAAGCCTCATGTTCGCTTCCAGCTGCCTGGCTGCTGGCCGCCTTCTTGGCTGACAGTTAATTTGCATAAGGATATGCTGATTAGCCAATGGGAAGGGTAGCGGTTGTATGCTAATTACCATGTTTCTATTTTATTAGTGTAGATGATTTAGCAGCACTAGTAAGTCACAAATAAGTCACAGATAAAAGCTTTCTTGACTCTTCCTTCACAGGCCCTGATCTACCTCAAAGCGGTTTAGAAGGTCAGCTTTCCTGGAAGGAAAGAATTCTAGCCTACTACTTCCAATGAGCTGCTCTGCCTGCATTGGGTTGTTACAGTGGGAAAAATTCAAAAGCAACTTTAGGCTCACAAGCAGGAGTAGGGCAACCAGATGAGCTCTCTGCTGTTTCCATTTATTTATTGATCAGGAAGGAGCTTCAGTTAGGTCAACATTTAATGTTACCTTATGAGTCTAAACGGGTTATAATCATATATGATGAAATGCAAAATACAGTTTTGATATCTCTTAGAAAAGTTCTGTTCTCAATGGAAAAGTTCATTTTTCACATCTTTAAAGGAAATATCCATTTGACTTCAAAGTTCACATTGAAAAGAAAAATGTTGCTTTTTAAGATAAAATTTTATGTCTTTAAAAAGATTATGCAATCTTTAGATGTTCTTAATAATGTATTTTTCCATAATTCCTATTATGTTCTTTTGCTCAACTGAAAAGTTAAATAAAGCTCTGCAGCTAAGTCTTAATTTATTTTTTCCTTTGGTTTATAATTGCCACCCTTTAATATTTTCTAACTCTTTAGAAAGTCTGTCTTTGAATTTCAAAAATCAGGACTGTTGTATTTCAGTACTTGATATCTTGAATGATTCATTTTCCATATAATTAGTTTCCTACAAACATTAATTTTTTTCTTACCCTTTCACAACCTAATGGATATATCTTTTGGGTTTTTTTTCCTGTTATTCTGAACTAGAGTCATTTTAACAGACTCCTAGAGTATGTTTCATCTCTCCAAAATGACATTCATAAAACCACATCAGGATGGCTAACCGATTAAAGGGCTTCATAATCTAAAGGAATCCCAAGACAGGCTCAAACTTTTTTTCCAAAAAAAACACTAGGTATCCTCTTCATTCATTACTAACTTTGGGGGGAATAGCAATATGCAAGAATAGCTAGCTTTATAAGAGTCAATATGCAATGTTTACATTTTAACATAAGATGTGTTTTTAGTACTTTAATATGTGAGCATTGTACCTGATATCACATCTATTCTGGATTTTAATATACTAAGAACTCTGACTAGACATAACAAAAGCACTGAACATAGATGAATAAGTTCTACAAATCTATGCAGCATAATGCATATAGTTAACAATATTGTATTTTATACTTACAAATTTACTAAGAGGGTAGAACTTACATTGTGTTTTTATCACAATGAAATAAAATATAGAAGAAAGGCAGAAACTTTTGTAGGTGATGGAAATGTTTATAGCACGGATTGTTATGTTTGTTTTATGGGTATATAATTATGCCTAAATTCATTAAGTTGTATACATAATATATATACAATATTTTGTTTGTCAATTATAACTCAAAAAGGGGGGGGTGCTTTAAAAACAGAATTGTACAGAGAAATAAATTGCAGAAAAGCATTGTATTTAAGCCAGGCATGCATGGAAATATAACACAGGTTTAAGTGTTCACACTAATTTGATGAAAAGAAAATAATAGACACTAATTATGGACTGAAAATTTTCTCTCGGTTTCCATGGAAATTTTACTAATCAAAAAAAAATTTTGACAATCCTACCATATCAACAAAAAATATTGAAGAACCAAACTGAAAATTAGGAATAGAAATGCATGGACATTCAAATGCACATAGCTTGTTTAAATAGTAAAGAAAACATTTTCAATTGTTTGGTATTGGTAGGTGGTTAAAACATATTCTTTATTCATTTATCTAGTCAATAAACATGTCATTATTAAACCAATAAATAACAGTAAGATGAGACATAATTTTCCACATTCATTTATTTACTAAAAAAGTTACTACTTATAGCTCCTGAACATTTCTAATATTATGTATTATCCCACTTAATGCCACTCCAAAATAATTCTATAGAATTTTTAATCTTATAAAAAAATTAAATAGCAGTGTAATGGCATTTTATAACAATATGGAAAATAAATCTACAGGACTTTAAAAATATGATTTTAAAGGTTATGAAATATGGGCCTAGAAACTAGTTCTGAACCACCCTTGTTGGCTTACAAATCACCAGTGACGATGTGAATTAAGCCTATAACATGCTGTTAAATTATCAGATGCATTTGACTTAGGCTGGAATAAGAGTCTTTATTGTAAGCCTGCAGTTTCCACAAAAGTCTGTGTTTTTTGTCAGCTCTAGTTACCTTTCTGGAGACAATGACACTTTTGTGTCTTTCAAGAACTAGATACTCCTTTAAACATGCTGAAAAGCCACTCGAGGACTGTGTCCATACGATGGACTTTGGAGAAAAATTACTCAGGCGGGCCTTTCAAACTGCCCTCCCTGCCCCACATTATACTCTGCTGGGCTTTGCAGACCTATTTTATTGTGTGTAGAAAAGAGGTAGTAATTTACCTTTTCCATCTAATTGTTAACAGCAATGATAACACAAGGAGTATGAATTGGGCAGAGGGTAATTCCTACTGACAGAGGAGAGGGTGAGTATCTTTTTCTTAAAATATTTTTTTATTGATTTCAGAGAGGAAGGGAGAGGGAGAGCGAGAGAGGAACATCAATGATGAGAGAGAATCATTAATTGGCTGCCTCCTGCATGCCCCCTACTGAGGGTCGAGCCTGCAATCCGGGCATGTGTCCTTGACCGGAATCAAACCCTGGACCCTTCAATCCGCAGGCCAACCCTCTATCCACTGAGCCAAAATGGCTAGGGCATGAGTATCTTTTCTTGAATATTTCTTCAACAGCTTGAAGTGTTCAATGAATATATCTATTTCTTAGTTATTTTTATTTTTCACCTTAGCTGGTAGTCTCTGGGTTTTAGTCTTAACATTCAGTTCAATGATTTTTCTACTTTTTCATACTCTTGTAATTCTATGCATTGTTGACATCACCTGTAGTTTTGAAATGCATAAAAACTCTAAAAACAGAAATATTTTAATAACTCTTTTGGAAACAAAATCTGAAGTGAACTGACATGAAATTAGATAGCCTTTACTTACTGTACTTAATAGAAATATAATATGAAGATTGTTTTATTACAGAAAACTGTATTCTGAGGCATTGTCCTATAACCTGTTGATGAATGCTACAAAATATACCATATATACATTCTAATAACTTTATAAGATCTGAGAAATTCTATGCTCCATACAGATCTGGTCCTAAGTGTTTGGATAAAAGTTTTCAGATCTCTATGGCTTATTCCTAATTTTTTTTAACTCCATCATTGCTTAAACTAAAAATCTATTTCTTTCTTCTCTTGTACCTTTTTCTTTCCTTTTCTCCTCTCCTCTCCTCTCCTCTCCTCTCCTCTCCTCTCCTCTCCTCTCCTCTCCTCTCCTCTCCTCTCCTCTCCTCTCCTCTCCTCTCCTCTCCTCTCCTCTTCTCTCCTTTCATTTTCTTTTCTTTTGCTTAATCTTTCTTTGTGTCCCCAGTAGCATCTCCTGTGTCAACTCTACTTCTGGTGTCTATACCCCTTCCCTGTACATGCAGGCTATTGCTGCACAACTAACATAGAACTCTGGGTTTTAAAGCAGCAATTGATTATCGTTCAGGTACCTGCAAGTTGGTCTGGTGCTCAGGTGAGCTTAATCGGCCTCTGCTTCTCACTGTAGCTCTGTGAGTAGGCTGTTGGGGGACAGATTCTGCCACAGTGGATAGGACAACTCAGTTCCCAGGTTCTTCATCTTACACATGCTATTTGCATGGTGATGCAAAGGTTCAAAAGAACAAAAATTTACAGGTGAGCTGCGAGGCTGGCGGAAGTGGAGTAGAAAGGAGACAAGACTAGAAATGATAGAAAGAAAAGACCAGATCTGACATTTTTAATGCTAATTTTCTGCTATTTATCATTATCTTTGAGTGTAGAGAACTTCATAATGGCTTATATGGGAATATGAGTCCTAAGCATTAGAACATAAATAAAAACTGAAGAACAAACTACTCTAGTTCATTATAACCAATCCCCAGTGTAGGAAATAAAGAAATAATGAAATTGTTCCATCTAATTAAATATTCCCAATATGACCATTGTAAGGATTGCTTACTCCTAAGATTATATATTGGAAATGTATTTTTCATTAATATTTTTCCTAGCAGGGAACTATTAGAAGGCATTATGAGAGTCAACATTGTATAGTATACACAAATTTGATGTAGGAACACACTTATTGAACATTTATAAAAGGTCCTTCTATTTTAAATCTCTCATTTAAAAACTCTCTATTTACTAGTACTTTCAACAATAAAAATCAATTTCTTAAAAATCCTATACTTTAAATGTATTTAAATATCTTATTTACATAAATGCTATTCTATAATTAGCAATTTTTCACAGATCTGTGAAATTCAATATTTGTATTTGGAACTGCAAAGTAATAAACATTTTCAATTGGAATTATTCAAAAATAGTAGGTTACAAAGTTGCTTAGCATGGGAAAATTTGGCATCGGTTTCAATAAGGAAAGAGGTGCTTCTTTAGCTTTTGATAAATGAAACGGTTTTCTTTCATTTCACTGGGTTTCAAAAACTACGTTTCTGTCAATGCAATTCCGAAAACCATCAGCTGGGGGCATTAGTGAAAGTGCAGGTGTTCAGTGTCTTCTCCAGCCTACTGCAGAGAACATTCTCACGCTGGGAACTTGGGTCTTCATTTCGTGAGCACTCTGGTGACGCTTAATTACATTAACACACTGCATCACCATTCTTTTGACAATCTTTCTGTAAATGATGAGTTACATGACTAATATGTAACTCATAGGTAAACAGCACGTTTGTATAGGAATTCTAGGAGCTGAAAGGATGCTGGCTCCAGCCACCAGACATTCTGGCTCCTGAGGATTTGCTGAACTTCGATGGTAAAACCTGGATGACAAAAACCAGATGACACACACCCGACTGGTACTGAGGTCTTTATCAGAACAGACTGCGCTGGTCTAAATATGGAGAATTTTTCAAGCCTTTCCCCATGACCATCTTTGTTCTGTTTTCCCTCTCCCTCCTTATTAAATCCGCTGCCTGGGCTGAGATGTTAGGATGGTCTTCACAGCCCTGGCCAGGTATCTCATTTGGTTAGAGCGCTGTCCTGACTCTCAAGGTTGCAGGTTCAATCCCCAATCAGGACATATACAAGAAACAACCAGTGAATGCATAAATAAGTGAAAAAAATTTATATTTCTCTTTCTCTCTATCTCTCTCTTTCTCTCTCTCCCCATTCCTCTTTCTCTGCATAAAAAATTAAAAATAAAATATGGTCTCTGTGACAAGAGTCTGCCATATTCTCAAGCTGCCAGCTTTTGAATAAACCACCTTTCCTTACACCAGCACCTGTCTTGAGTATTGGCTTTCAAACCAGAGGCAGCCAGACTGGGTTTGGTATCATAAGGATGCTTTGGTCAATGAAGAACTGCATATAGAAAACAGAGGTCCCATAATAGTATAATGGTGATGAAAATTTTATATTGCCTAGTGACATTGTAGCTTTCCTAACATCATAATGAAACATTTTAACCATGTTTAATATGCTGATATAAACAAACCTAGCACTCTTCCAGTCATATAAAATACTAGAGGCCTGGTGCACGAAATTCGTGCACAGGTAGGGTCCCTAGGCCTGACTGGTGATCAGGGCCAATCTATGGGTCGACTGGTGGGGTGATTGGGGCCCCCCCGCTGGCACCCATCTTGGCCAGCCTGGGGCCTACGGGCTAGGGGCAGCTCCTGTGTTGAATATCTGGCCCCTGGTGGTCAGTGTGCATCATAGTGACCGGTCGTTCCACCATTTGGTCAATTTGCATATTAGGCTTTTATTACATAGGATAGTACATACAATTATATACAGTACTTACTACTTGGTAATGATAATAAATGACTGTTACTGGTTTATGTGTTTGCTATACTATACTTTTTATCATTATTTTGGAGTATGTTCTCCCTATGTATAAAATCATTTGCTGTAAAACAGTATGCTATGTTAAGCTGGCAGCAGCCTCATACATCTAATATTTACCAGGTCTCTTGATGGCATCTTCTCTTGTGCATGATGTAATCTTGTGGTGTTTTCTAAATTTAGTGTACCCTAAGTTTACAGTGTCCCTAAAGTCTACAGTAATGTACAGCAATGTCCTAGGTCCCCACATTCACTCACAACTGGCTCACTGACTCACACAGGGCAACCTCCAGTCCTACAAGCTCCATTCACAGTAAATGCCCTATACATGTATACAATTTTTAAGCTTTTATACCATATTTTTTATTGTACCTTTTCCATGTTTAGATACAAAACTACCATTGTGTTACAATTGCCCACAGTATTCAATACAGTAACATGCTATACAGGTCTGTATCAAAGACCAATAGGCTATCCTGTGGTCGGCAAACTGCGGCTCGTGAGCCACATGTGGCTCTTTGGCCCCTTGAGTGTGGCTCTTCCTAAGCCTTAGGTGTACCCTAATTAAGTTAATAACAGTGTACCTACCTTTATAGTTTAAGTTTAAAAAATTTGGCTCTCAAAAGAAATTGCAATCGTTGTACTGTTGATATTTGGCTCTGTTGACTAATGAGTTTGCCGACCACTGGGCCATACCATGTAGCCTAGGTGTATAGTAGACTATGCTGTCTAGGTGTGTGTAAGTGCTCTCCATGATATTCACATACAAGAAATCACCTACTACCATGTTGCTCAGAACATATCCCGGTCATTGAGTGTAGAGTGACTGTACATTGATGTTAGAGCGTTCTGAAAGCTCTATACATAAAAAGTGCTTTTGTTTGGTGCTACATATTTGCTGGCTGACATCAATGCATCACTGGTGTCTTAAAATGAAACAATACTGATTAAATCAATGACAGAATGCATAGATTTATCTTTTTGAACAATTCCCTTTCTCCAAATAGATTTATAATTTTAATAAGAATTAAATGAGAAATCATCAATTCAACTATAATAATATGCTGCAGCTGTGTCTACAAAAGTTGTCAGTCATTCAGAAAGCGTATTGCTTTAGTTGAGATCAGCTGGTCCAGTTTGGCCAAAATACTAGTATAAAGATATTAGGAACTATGTAAGGAAAAAAATACTCTTTTTATCTGCATGCTTTTATATTTTATAGATAAATCACCCCTGCATCATGAAAGGGAAATATAGCTCAATAATTTGTTGAAATTAAATTGACCCCTCTAAAAGATTTTTTGAATATAAAATTATAATACTAATTGAGAGAGACATCAGGTGTTTTTGATTTGGAACAGTAGGTAAGATTAAAAATGTCATTAGATAATTGTGCTGATACTCTTTTCTATTTAGGATACATGGATTAGTCATTTCCACAATAATGGCAACATGATTAAGAACAAGTTGTATAAAGAAAATCTTAAGAAAATGGGTTAACCTACAGTATAGCCTTGGGGCAACTATAAATAATGGTTTCTGCTGTTTGGTTAATTACAGTGAAACACGACCATCAATTTTTGTTTCCATCTCTTTTCAGACAAAAATCAAGAGTAACCCCTTTCCTCATAATTGCCATTCTAATTTATTTTCCACTTGAAATAGCAATTTTTGATATCAGAAAATCTTTTGTAATTGTCAAATGTGATATAAAAGTTTTATTATGAATCATTTTTAGGCTTGTCACTGTAACGGCACCATGGGCATTATGTGCACATATTAGAAATACCAAATAAAATATTTACTTATTAAATAATGTATATGAAATTAAAGGGGCTACTTTCTTGGACAAAAATGTAATGGGACTAATAAATAGGTAAAATATCATTTACTCTTATCTTTCCTGAGAAACTAATTTTTCTCTTAACTGAAGTCCTGCTCCCAAGACTGAGTCTACTGAAATTCTAGAAACAGAAAGTTAAGGCCAAATCCTGACCAAATAGCACAGTTGGTTAAAGCACCATCCCAATATGCTAAGGTTGCAGGTTCAATCTCCAGTCAGGGCACATACAAGAAACAACCAATGCCCGGATGGTGTTACTCAGTTGTTGAGCATTAACCTATAAACCAAGAGGTCACAGTTTGATTCCTGGTCAGGGCACATGCTGGGTTACAGGCTCTCTCATCATTGATGTTTCTATCTCTCTCTCCCTCTCCCTTTCTCTCTGAAATAAATTTAAAATATATTAAATAAGAAGAAACAACCAATGAATGCATAAATAAGGGAAACAATGAATTGAATCTCCTTGTCTCTCCCTTTTCTCTCTCTCTCTCTCTATAAAAAATCAATTAAAATAAGTTGTTGCCAGTGAAATGCAGAAACAAAGGCAAAGAACTCAGGGCATGTATGTAGGTTACAGCACAGCTCTGATCTTTCGGAAAGGACTTAGTGGCCAGGACCTTTGGTTTCACTTATATTTTGCTTATTCTATAGAGCTAAAAGCGAGCAGTCGTAAAAAGAATTTGATATGTAACTAAAGAAGTTGATTAACTTTTTGAATATCTTGTTCCTTTTTCTGTAATTTAATTTTGAAAAGACACTAGTATTCACTATAGTGTTTTCTTATGGCTTTTAGGAGGTAAAAACTGGACAATGCACAGGAATTTGTCATTCTAGAGGTTTTGCTACATCTTGTATGACAATAGGTACATGTTGGGATGTGACAGAGCTAGCTGATTTGAGGTAAGTGCAACCTGAAATCCACTTTTTCAAAAATGCATAGAAATAACTGAGGAGGGGATATGTATTGCCAAGCATGTGATGCCTTCTAATCTTGCAGGAGAAACTGGGATATGAGGCTTGTGAGTCTCTTTATTGTAAATAACTACTTGGTACAAAATATTGAAGAGATACCAATGTACTTCTGTAGGATACAGAACAGCAAGTACGGATCAGAAAAGATGACTTTAACAACTTCATAAATTTTCTTATGTCTTAAATTTTATCACCAATGATTTTTTATTCCTGGCTTTTCCATACTGATTAACAGAAATACTCTAAACTAAATCATCTGGAGATTTCTCTCCTTTAATAGCAGCAAACAGGAGCTGGAAGTCTTGGGCCATAAAGGGCATGGAGAGAACTGGACAATAGCAGCTCTCAAGGGGAAATTGGAAACAACTGAGACTTAGCGGTCTGCTTCAATGATGGAGTGAGTCAGCAGCGTGGGCCCAAAATATGCTCTAACCATGTGAACAGTCTCTGCCACTCATGATAGAGGCACTCACACGCTTGGATTCAAACTCTCCCTCTCCCTATCTAGCAAGGTAATGATTGAGAAGAGTTTCATAGTATAGAAAACTGTGGAAGGAAGAGAGGGAGGGAGAGACAGAGGGTGGGAAAAACAAAAGAAGACACCAATGTCATAATTAGTCACCAATGTCCTGTTGCATGCAATGTGTTTGGACTCAGAAGTTGAAACTCCTTGCCCTAAGTAACTCTTTTTTTTTTTTTTTAAACTAGAGGCCCAGTGCATGAAATTCGTGCACGGGAGGCGGGGTGTTCCTCAGCCCGGCCTGCACCCTCTCCAATCAGGGACATACCTCTCACAATCCAGGACTGCTGGTTCTTAATTGCTCGCCTGCCTGTTTGCCTGATTGCCCCTAACCGCTTCTGCCTGCCAGCCTGATCGCCCCCTAACCACTCCCCTACCAGCCTGATTGACACCTAACTGCTCCTCTGCCAGCCTGATCGCCCACAACTGACCTCTCCTGCCAGCCTCAGAGACAGAGATTAACCCACTTTGGATGTCAGTTATATCCTCTATAATAGTGGGTTCAGGTAAGAGTTATCAAGCCTGCCTGGCCAGCATGGCTCAGTGATTTAGCATTGACCTATGAACCAGGAGGTCACAGTTCAATTCCCCATCAGGGCACATGCCTGGGTTGGGGGCTCAATCCCCAGTGTGGGGTGTGCAGGAGGCAGCCGATCAATGATTTTCTACCATCATTGACGTTTCTATCTCTCTCTCTCCCTCTCCCTTCCTCTCTGAAATCAATAAAATATATTTTAAAAAGAGTTATCAAGCCTGACAGACCACCAGATTCACTTGAGATACTATTTAGAAATACTGATTAGTTGCCCTTAGGCTACATCTAGTCAGTATTCTGAAAGGCAGGAGAGCTTGAGACCTTCAACGTTTTCTTTGGATATAAATTGTAGTAACTGCATAGTGACATCAGAATCCCATTGGAAGAGTTGACCATTTTAAACATGTGTTAATGATATTCACTTTAGACCTGCTCAGTCTTGATCTCCTAAAGTAATACCAAAGGATTTATTTTTAACAAATGCTCCAAGTCAGGGGTCCTCAAACTACGGCCCGCAGGCCACATGCAAATACAAATATTGTATTTGTTCCCGTTTTGTTTTTTTACTTCAAAATAAGATATGGGCAGTGTGCATAGGAATTTGTTCATAGTTTTTTTTTTTAAACTATAGTCTGGCCCTCCAACAGTCTGAGGGACAGTGAACTGACCCCCTGTTTAAAAGGTTTGAGGGCCCCTGCTCCAAGTAATTCCAAGAGGAAGTCAAGAATGGAAATCACTGGGTTTGATGTTACCATCATGGAAAGAAGGTAATTCCCAGAGTACTTATGGCTGGGTTTTGGAGTGGCATTTGCCTTTAGTAAATACAGGTGAAGCTCTCATGTGAATAACTTTTTGTAATGGTTGAACTGAACTAACACCAGATGTTCATAGCTTGATACTCCTCTTTTTCTTCTATTTATAGAAGAGACATTGAAGATTGCAGAGATGGAAGAAAAGAATACCTTGAACAAATTTATGTGAGGAAAATTAGGTGGTCATTATTATGGTTCTAAACATTTCTGGTCCTCCTGAAACATAAAAGAATTACATTTTCTACCCTCATAAACTTAGGTAGGGCCACATGATTTGGACTATGTAATCAGAAGTGTGTGTGTGTGTGTGTGTGTGTGTGTGTGTGTGTGTATTTTCTCTGGGCTTCAGATTTAAGATTCAGCATTCTTTTTTATTCTAATCAGAAAGAGGGTATAGCTAATACTCCCTGTGTTATTAACTTATATAGTAACTGTGGACTTCTCTAGAGAAAAAACTTTTCTGTGTAAGTTCAGAATTTTGGGGCCTCTCATCTGTAGCACTGTGCCAGGTAATACGTCAATGACCTTGCATCGTCATGCATATATTAATGTTTAGCAAATTATCTAAAGAGATTCAGAAAAATACACAAACATACTCACAGGGAAATTATTTATACAGGGCCACCAGCTCTGCCAGCTTTTGTCCTCCATGAGAAAGTTCCCAGTGTAAATATGAAATAAAATATGGAAATTTCTTCTCTTCTTTATTTATGCATCCATTCCACAAATAATTATTGAGTGTCATATATTCTAGTTTCCTGGGATCATTACTGAACTGAATAAAGATTCCCTGCTTCAGGGAGCTTATGTTCTAGTGGAGGGAGACACATAATAAATAGCAAACCTAATAAATACATAAATTATGCAGCATGTTAACATTGGTAAGTGCTATTGAAAATGCAAAAGTGGAGCAGAATAAGGGGGGTGAGTAGCATGGTGGGGTAGTTGGAGAGCACGTTGCAGCATTCAATTAGTGGTTTAGGAGGACTCCATTGAGAAAGTACAATCGGAGGAGACAGGATGGAGGTAAGGGAATTAGCTAAGCATATCTTCAGAAATCTTGTTCCAAGCAGAATGGATATGTTAAACAAATACCCCACAGCATTCCCCTGAATTTCTGATCAGAACTTTAATAAGAGATAAGGTCAGAGAATTAACAGGGGGTCTTATGGCCACTGTATGAAATGCATTTGTGATTAAAATGGAAATCGATTGCAAGCTTTAGAACAGAAAAATAGCATGAGCTGGCTTAAATATTTGAAGAACTAACAGAGCATTTCAAAATAAAATAGACTGTACATGGGGAGGATAAGAGGAGGAAGACCATTTGTCATGAAATGGCAGTAATACAAACAAAAGATTGTGATGGCTTAAGCCAGGAAGGGAGAGGTGAAATGGAGTTAGGCACAGCTCACTTTCTCTTATGTTTTGTAAGAAACAATGAAAGATCAGAGGATAAAATAGCAATCATGCATATGCAATTGATACTTTTTCACCTTAAATATATTTCTGAGGTGGAAAGCTATAGAGAAAAATAAAACACCTGTGAGCCCACCTGCAAGGTAAAATATCTAGAATCAAATGAAGTCGTGTATACCCAATGACAGTCCCATACCACTGTACCTGAAGTAAACATTTTTGCTATTTATACATGCATTCATAAATCATTAGTAGTCTTGATTGGCCTGCTTTAAGATTTTATATGTGATATTTTTGTATATATAGGGTAGTATATGTAAATATACACATCTTCTTAATCAAATTTTAATTTTTTAAGCATTATCCATGTTGATAACTTAGCTCTACTTCCTTTTTTAATTAGTTTTATTCCATTCTATAAATAAAATGCCTCTGTTCTTGTGACCGTGGAATTTTAGGACATGTCAGTGGTATTCAGGGAAATTAAAATGAAAACCACAATGAATTCCTTGGTATCACATTTTGTGAAATGTTCTGTCAAATCTCAGAGGGAAGGCAGGAGTAGGTAGGTGGGAGGGAAGAGATCAACCAAAGCCCTTGTATGCATACGAGTATATGCATAACCCATGGACACAGACAATAGGATGCTGAAGGCCTGGGGTGGGGAGTGGGGGCAGGCTAGGAAGGGTCAATGGGGGGCAAAAGTGGACATATGTAAGTCTTTCAACAGTAAAGATTTAAAAAAAAGATGTCAAAAATTTAGCAATGATTAAAATCTATCAATACTTAGCATTGAATATTAAGCTATGGTAACATTGCTATTGGGTGGAAATATAAATTGGCACAACAATTAAAGACCAAATCTGACATAGTTTGTAAAATTAATGGCTTATATACTATAATTCCATACCTAGATATAAATTATAAAATTGTATATATATAAAACCAACATTGTCAAGCTCAAATGGTCCAACTGCCCTCAAACTGTGACAAATTAAATAATCTAAACCAGTGTCCACAGTGCAGGTCCAAGGGGACTGACCTGAGGCATGTTCTTATCAAAACCAGCTCCTGGGCTGACCTCACACTGTAGTGGTGTCAGAATGCCCAGGGGTTTCTCTTAAAAACTAATGAGCTAGGGAAAAATGACCTTTGCACTGGGCTTTCCCCCTTCAACCCTGGTGAATGGTCAACTCAGCAGCCAGAGGCCCTGGCCAGACCCCAGCGAGTGACTCGTATGGCTCTCTCTTAAGAGAGAGTAACAAGAGTTCCTGTGTAGGTTCCTGTTGCTTCCCACTGGGATGGAACTCAGCTGACAGCTCCCTGAGGGTGGTGCACACACTGTGGGCCTTGACCTGTCTGCTATAGTTCACCTGTTTCCACTGAGTAGTAGCAGAGAGCAGCCAGGTAAAGGTACTGCCACGTCCACCTTCTGGCACAGGGCAGACCTGTTGAGGGTATCACACTTTCCACCAAGGTCCCTGGAAATCCAGGAGGAGATAGGCAGTCGCAGAGCGTTGTATATACACATTCCCAAAGAAACTCTTGCACATCCTATATAATAAAACCCTAATATGCAAATCGACCAAACTGCAGAACAACCAGTTACTATGATGCTCACTGACCACCAAGCGGCAGATGTTCATCACAGGAGCTGCTCCCTGGTGCTCAGTGCACTCCCACAGGGGGAGCACTGCTCAGCCAGAAGCCGGGCTCACGGCTGGCGAGCACAGTGGGGGTGGTAAGGAATGAGGGGTCCTGGACTTCGAGAGCCCCATACTGCGAGAGGGATGTCTAACTGTCAGTTTAGGCCCAATCCCTCAGGTCTATCCTGGGAAGGCAGACATCCCCCAAGGGGTCCCAGACTGTGAGAGGGTGCAGGCCAGGCTGATGGACTCAGCCCCACAACCCAGTGCAGAATTTTTGTGCACTGGGCCTCTAGTACTCACTTAAAGACACAGACAAGAGTGCCCACTGCAGCTTATTTGTTACAGCAAAATATTAGAGTCTCCTCAATGTCCATCAATAGAGGACTCCATTTATAGTGGACTTAAAGATGGAACTTATGAATATACTAAAGGCCCGGTGCACAAATTCATGCACCAGCGGTGTCCCTCGGCCTGGCCTGGCTCTCTGACATCCCCCGAGGGGTCCTGTATTGTGAGAGGGCTCAGGCAAGGCTGAGGGACCCCACCAATGCACAATCAGGGTGAGGGAGGAACGCGGGAGGTTGGCCAGCTGGGGAGGGACCACAGGAGGGCTCCAGGGCATGTCCAGCCCATCTCACTCAGTCCCAATCAGCTGGACCTCAGCTGCAAGCTAACCTACCAGTCAGAGTGTCTGCTCCCTGGTGGTCAGTACACGTCATAGTGAGTGGTTGAGTAGTGACCTTAGCATATCATTAGCATATTACACTTTGATTGGTTGAATAGCCGACCAGACAACCAGACACTTAGCATATTAGGCTTTTATTGTATAGGATGGGCATATGGTATATCTCACAGGGAGAAGACAGAGTAAGCAAAGGCACAAAGCTACAAAAATGCAAACGTGTCCTGGAAAGAGTTCACAGCAGCTAGAATGGGAGATTGGTAGAGGATATAATATGTGTTGTAGCTATAAAAGGCTGATTTACATCACATCATGAAAGGCTTTGCATAACATGGCAAGATTTGCATCTTTATTTCCTATGGACAGTGAATAATAAAAACAGTGAGTCCAGAAGCAATCACAGACAGTAAGAAGATTATATATATACTAGAGGCCCAGTGCACAAAAATTTGTGCACTCGGGGGGGGGGAGGGGGGAGAGGGGGTCCCCCAGTCCGGCCTGTGCCCTCTGGCAGTCTGGGACCCCTCGGGAGATAACGACCTGCTGGCTTAGGCCTGCTCCCGGGTGGCAGAGGGCAGGCCCAATCCCTAGGTGCAGCCCCTGGTCGGGCTCAGAGCAGGGCCGATTGGGGAGTTGGGGCGCCGCCCCCTGTCATGCACAGAGCAGGGCGGATGGGGAGGTTGCGATGCCACCCCTAGTCACATTCAGGGTAGGGCCGATTGGGGGGTTGGGGCACTGCCCCGTCACACTCAAGGCAGGGTCGATGGGGAGGTTGCGGCGCCACACCCTGCCACGCAAAGAGCAGGGCCGATCAGGGGGTTGGGGCGCTGCCCCCTGTCACTCACAGAGCAGGGACCATCAGGGGGGTTGGGGCTCCGTACCCTGTCACACACAGAGCAGGGTCAATCAGGGGTTTGGGAAGCTCCCCCCTGTCACACACAGAGCAGGGCCGATCAGGGGGTTGAGGAGCTCCCCCCTGTCACGCACAGAGCAGGGCCAATAGGGGAGTTGGGGCACCACCCCCTGTCACACACAGAGCAGGGTCCGTGGCGGGGGGGGGGAGGAGTTGGGGCGCCACACCCTGTCACACACAGAGCAGGGCCGATCAGGAGGTTGGGGCGCCACCACTGTCACACTCAGGGCAGGGCCGATGGGGAGGTATGGCTCTACCCCGTCTCACACAGAGCAGGGCCCGTGGGGGGGGGGGGGGTTGGGGTGCTGCCCCCTGTCACACACAGAGCCGCAGGGCTGATCAGGGGGTTGGGGCGTTGCCCCCTGTCACACACAGAGCCGCAGGGCAATCAGGGCGTGTGGGCGCTGCCTCCTGTCACGCTGATCCCGGTGCCGGGAGGCCTCGCGGCTCCGCTGATCCCGCCCCGCAGGGTCACAGATCCGGGTCCCAGACTGCGGACAGCCTTGCCTGCTGCCGCCTGCCTTCAGTATGCAAATTAGCCGCCATCTTGTTGCTTCAGGGTGGGGGTCCCCACTGGGGTGCCTGGCCAGTCTGGGTGAGGGGCCGAGGGCCGTTTTCAGGCTGGCGGGCGACTGGAGCTCCAAACCTCTCCTTTTTTTATTTTTTTTTATTCTGGCATTTATTTACCTTCTATGGCTGTCACTGGAGCTGAGAGCCGGCTTTCTCTCTGAGGCTCGGCTGAAAGCAGGTTTCTGGCCTTTGTTTTCTGTATTCGAAACAATGTTGCGACTCCAGCTCTGAGATCCCGGCTGACTGACAGGAGCTTTCTGGGCTTTTGTTTATCTTCTATAAATGTTACTATGTTTCCAACTGAAGCTCAGAGGCCGGCGGGGAACGTTGGAGTCTGCAGTCACTGAAGGAAGCAAGCCTCCCAGTTCGCATCAGCTGCCTGGCTGCCGGCCGCCATCTTGGCTGACAGTTACTTTGTATATATTCACTGATTAGCCAATGGGAAGGGTAGCGGTCGTACGCTAATTACCATGTTTCTCTTTTATTAGTGTAGATATATATATATATATATATATATATATATATATATATATATATTAGAGGCCCGGTGCACAAAAATTTGTGCACTCGGGGGATCGGGGGAGGGGGGTCCCCCAGCCCAGCCTGTGCCCTCTCGCAGTCTGGGACCCCTTGGGAGATAATGACCTGCTGGCTTAGGCCTGCTCCCCGGTGGCAGAGGGAAGGCCCAATCCCTAAGTGCAGCCCCTGGTCAGGCTCAGACCAGGGCCGATTGGGGAGTTGGAGCGCCGCCCACTGTCATGCACAGAGCAGGGCGGATCAGGGGGTTGGGGCACTGCACCCTGTCACACTCAGGGCAGGGCCAATGGGGAGGTTATGGCTCTACCCTGTCACACATAGAGCAAGACCAGTGGAGGGGGGTTGGGGCACCATTCTCTATCACCCACAGAGCAGGGCCGATTAGGGGGATGGGGCACCACCGCTGTCACACACAGGGCAGGGCCGATGGAGAGGTTATGGCTCTACCCTGTCACACACAGAGCAGGGCCCGTGGGGGTGGGGGGGGAGAGGGGGTTGGGGCGCCGCACCCTGTCACACACAGAGCAGGGCTGATCAGGTGATTGGGGAGCTCCCCCCTATCAGGCACAGAGCAGGGCCCATGGGGGGGGGGGGTTGGGGAGCCACACCCTGTCAAACACAGAGCCCCAGGGCAATCAGGGGATTGGGAAGCTCCCCCCTATCAGGCACAGAACAGGGCTGATCAGGGGATTGGGGCGCTTTTCCCCGTCACAAACAGAGCAGGGCGGATAGGGAGGTTGTGGCCCTGCCCCCTGTCACACACAGAGCTGCAGGGCGGTCAGGGGGTTTGGGCGCTGCCCCCTGTCACGCTGATCCTGGTGCCGGGAGGCATATTACCCTTTTACTATATAGAATAGAGGCCTGGTGCACGGGTGGGGGCTGGCTGGTTTGCCCTGAAGGGTGTCCTGGATCAGGGTGGGGGTCCCCACTGGGGTGCCTGGCCAGGCTGGGTGAGGGGCTGAGGGCTGTTTTCCTGAAGCAAGTGACTGGAGCTCCCAACCGCTCCTTGTTTTCTTTTTTTTTTTTTTTATTCTGGGCCAGCTTTAGCTCTGAGACCTCGCTGCTGAAAACATTGATACAAAGTTTAGGTCTGGCTGGCTTTCAGTCCGGCTGGTTTCTAGTGTTTTGTTTATCTTCTTATTTGCAACATAGTACATAGTTGCTTAGGGTTGCAACTGAGAGGCCGGCAAGTGAGGCGGGGAAGGTTGGAGTCCGCAGCAAGCAAGCCTCATGCTCGCTTCAGTGCCTGGCTGCCGGCCGCCATCTTGGCTGACAATTAATTTGCATATACTCACTGATTAGCCAATGAAAAGGGTAGCAGTCGTACGCTAATTACCATGTTTCTCTTTTATTAGTGTAGATATATATATATATCTACACTAATGAATATATATATATATATATATATATATATATTCATTCATGCCTTAAAGCAAGAAGAGCCATACAAATGTTAGTGAATAATTACGTTCGCAATACAGTGTCACATTAAGAGCAATAGTATAAGACCAAGGAGGAATCGGTATTAACAGCTAAATTGTATTGCAAGCTTTATGCAGTGATCTACACAGTAGAAGACAGGAAAAATGTTTAAAGTTTCACATGGCCAGCACAGTCATGAGCAGATGAGATCTCAGAAGGTAATGGCTACTGACCCTATGGTTAGCACATTGTTCCTCATAGGATGGACTTGTGTCTATGGCTTGATCATCTCCTGCTTAGAAAAAAGTAAAGGGCCTCAAATCAGAGACATCTGCTGAAATAATAAATACCTTGTTTACCAAACTCAGTAACAGGAAAAGCCTGCTGTAGCTCAGCTGTTATTGTGCCGCAATAATTAGAAAATAATATCTGATTTCATGGGAAATCAAGAAAACAAGGACAGCATGAAATACCAAATGGAAAGCCTCAATAAAGAATGATTTCAAGCATAATTGTTCCAGTCCTCTCTCTTTTATACAAATAAATAACAAAAGGAGAGGTGGTTACAGTTATTTTCTTAGGAACAAAGTTTAGATCTGAATGACAATATTATGCCAACACTAATCTTCACCCCCCCAAAATAGTAATTAAACATTGGGAAAGATCTGCTAACATATTCCCAATATGTTTTAAAATATTTTCTTTCACATTTAGCCAAATATGTCTTTCTCTCATTTGCTAACTTTTTGCAAACTAGACCAGAGCCAATATTTTATAATTAAAAAATACATTCCCGGACGATGGCATAGGTAAATGCCTGTACTTGCTGCCTCCCCCAACCACATCAAAATGACAACTAAAATACAGAACAACTATCATCCAGAACCACAGGAAAGCTGGCTGAGTGGAAGTACTACAATTAGAGAGGTAAACAAGAAAGCACATTGAGACTGGTAGGAAGTGCGGAGGTGCGAAAAGGGCTGATCTGGCACCCGGGTGGGCTGCTTTTTTAATTGGGAAGGAGATCGCCTCTTTGGAGGCCACCTGGTGGAGCAAGAAGTCCAAGCCCGACATCAGGCCAGGGTCCCAGAGCTGGGGAAAAGAAGTCCCTACAGGCAGTAAGAACTACGGACTGTAAAAAGCATGCTGATTGGGGCTGAGTGACACTCAGGCTGCTAGAGACCCAGCTGCTACTCTTAAAAGGCCGGCACTGGGAACTGAATGTACAAGTTTCCGCTTGCTCTGAGCTCCATTGTCAGGCGAGGTTCTGGGGGACCCAGACAGATACTGGGAGAAACTGGACTGTCTGGCATCGGGTCAGGAATTCGGTGCTTGCAGAGGTCATTGTTCCCATGCTGAGACCTCCCCAGTGCAGGGCTGACTGGCAGACATTTCTGTTCCCCCCCCCCCCCCCCCCAAGATTCCCTGAGACCCCGCCCCACCCAATTTATAACCTCACCCAAGCTGTGCATAGCGGCTTTTACATATGAATGGCCTGTCAAACAAGCATCAGTTGGGTCAGGAAGCACCAAAGCTATCAATAAAAGGCCCAAGGTCAGCACCAGCAGCAGCCTGCCTTGTTTCACAGCTGGGCCTCATCTGGGCACTTCCAAACCTGATACAAAGAGGAGGAATCTGCAAATCTCTCTGTAGCTCCTGCTGCATGGCCCCAGACAGTGGCTGACTTTGTACCTCCTTGGAGATCCAAAGCCAGTATACCCAGTGGTCAGTGTGAGACCATACCAGATTACAACTCCTCACATCCATAAGCAACACACCCAAGGGGCAGACTCAGTGAGCACCAAAGCCCCACTGAAGCAAATCCTGCCTCATAAGGGTGTCTCCTGCACAGCAGCTCTCCCACTGTAGTCACAGCTGGTCTCCACAGCCAACTGGTCTAGAGGCCAATTCCTCCCAGTGATGCCAACGGCAATCAAGGCTCAACTACAAGACTGTGCACACAGCCCACAAAGGGGTGCACTAAGAGTGTCCACCTCAGGTGATGTGGAGGCTGAGCCACTGGGCCCTATAGGATACTTACTATACAAGGCCACTCTATCAACTCAAGGAGACTTATAAGCTACCCAATACATAGAAACAAACACAGGGAAGCAGCCAAATGCAGAAACAAAGAAACATGTCACAAATGAAAGAAATGGAAGAAAGCAAGCTATTGGATATAGAGTTCAAAATCAGTTATAAGGTTACTCAAGAATCTTGTAGAAACCTCTGAGGAACTTAGTGAGACCTTCAAGGATCTTAGTGAAAATGCCAAAATAATGAAAAAGGACCAGTCAGAAATTAAGCATACACTGACTGAAATAAAGAATAATATACAGGGATTCAACAGTAGGCTAGAGGATCCCAAGAATCAAGTCTATGATTTGAAATACAAGGAAGCAAAAAAAACACCCAACCAGAAGAGCAAAAAGAAAAAAGAATCCAAAAATATGAAGATAGTGTAAGGAGCTTCTGGGACAACTTCAAGTGTAGCAACATCCGGATTATGGGGTTGCCAGAAGAAGAGAGAGAGCAAGATATTGAAAACCGATTTGAAGAAATAATGGCAGAAAACTTCCCCTACCTGGTGAAAGAAATAGACTTACAAGTCCAGGAAGCACAGAGAACCCCAAACAAAAAAAATCCAAAGAGGACCACACCAAGACACATCATAATTAAAATGCCAAAGGTAAAAGACAAAGAGAGAATATTAAAAGCAGCAAGAGAAAAACAGTTAGTTACCTATAATAGAGTACTCATATGACTGTCAGCTGATTTCTCAACAGAAACTATACAGGACAGAAGGGAGTGGTAAGAAATATTCAAAGTAATGAATAGCAAGAACCTACAACCAAAAATACTCGACCTAGCAAAGCTATCATTTAGAATTAAAGGTCAGATAAAGAGCTTCACAGACAAGAAAAAGCTAAATGAGTTCATCACCACCAAACCAGTATTATATGAAATGCTAAAGGGTATTCTTTAAGAAGAGGAAGAAGAAGAAAAAGGTAAAGATAAAAATTATGAACAACAAAGTGACAACAAATACATATCTACCGACAAGTGAATCTAAAAATCAAGTGAATAAAAAATCTGATGAACAGAATAAACTGGTGAATAGGATAGAATCAGGGGCATGGAAATGGAACAGACTAACAGTTCTCAGAGGAAAGGGAGTGTGAGGGGGTTCAGGAAGAGATTAGACAAAAATCTTATATGCATGTATGCAGTACCTATGGACACAGACAATTAGGTGACAAGGGCCTGGGGTGGGGTGGGAACCAGGTGGAGGGGAACTATGGGGGGGGGGGGGAAAGAGGGACATCTGTAATAATCTCAACAACAAAGATTAAAAAAACTACAAATTTGTAGTTATAGGACAGTTATGAGGTTATAAAATACAGCATAGGGAATATAGTCAATAACATTTTAGTAATTGTGCATGGTGTCAGATTGGTACTAGATTGATCAGGGTGATTACTCTGTAAGTTATATAAATATCTAATTATTGAGTTGTGCACCTGAAATTAATATAATACTGTATGTCAATGGTAATTTAAAAATAAAAAAAATAATAAAAATGTCTCTAGAACAAGATCAAGATGTGACTATAACAAGGACCAAGGAAACAACTTGTGCCTGATATGTGGGAGATTGTGGAGAGCTGGTTAGCACCAAGGACTGGACTGTTGAACAACAAGCTGCCTCTTAGCATCTAGCAAGCAAAGGAGAGATGTGTCCTGATAGATTGTTGCTTGCAGTACCACTTCCCCAAATTCTAAACATTCAACTGCATCAATATAAAGGCAAAATGTGAACAATTCACCTTGCCCACTTTCACTGCTGCTTCTATGCTCTAAATATATGTTAAAAAAATACAGTCCCATATGCTTTTCAAAGGGCTATGTTTCTTTAGTAGTATGTAATGTGAACTCCATAATATTAAACATGACTTATTGTTAAAAGACATTTATTAAACTTCCATATGTACAGCTGCTCTTCTGTACATTGCATTAAGTGAATTGACAGTACATTCCTTTGTCATCTGGTATTTGGTCTTTAGCACTTAAAGACCAAAAACTGTGAAAAACAAACAAACACACCAGAAAACAAACAAAAAAGGCATTTTTTTTTGTCCAAAAGATATATAAAGGTAATGAAGCTAACCTTCACTGAAAATCAGTGTCTTTATACAATTAATCAAATTTAATCCACGCCATCTTCTCATGTGTTTGTAATCACTCTTTTTAATTAAAATGGAGACACCATAGCTTGTTAAACTATAACAACCCAGTCAATGGAGTCAGTGCAGGATTCAAATCCAGATCTCTTTTTCTCAAAACTTTGGCTTTGTACATCAGTGTCAAAATATATCAGTCTGGTCCAGATGGTATGGCTCACTGGTTGAGCGTCTGCCTATGAACCAGGAGGTCATGATTCCATTCCCAGTCAGGGCATTTGCCTGAGTTGTGGGCTCGATCCCTGTGTGGGGCCTGCAGGAGGCAACCAATCATGATTCTCTCTTATAATTGACTAGAGGCCTGGTGCATGAAATTCGTGCATGGGGGGGGGGTGTGCTTCAGCCTGGCCTGTACCCTTTCCAATCTGGGGTCCCTTGGGATATGTCCCACTGCTGGTATACTGGCAGTGGGACATCCCTCTCACAATCCGGAACCGCTGGCAGCTAACCGCTCGTCTGCCTGCCTAATTGCCCCTAACCGCTTCTGCCTGCCAGCTTGATCACCCCCTCACCATTCCCCTGCTGGCTTGATTGAAGCCTAATTGCTCCCCTGCCAGCCCGATGGCCGCCAACTGCCCTCCTCTGCCAACCTGATGGCCCCCAACTGCCCTCCCCTGCCGATCCAATTGCCCCCAACTATCCTCCCCTGCCAGCTCAATTGCCCACAACTGCCCCCTCCTGCCTCAACCCACCTCCTCCATGCAAGGCGGTAGAGATGACAGGACCGGCCTTTACACTGCGCAGAGATGCAGGACCCCCAGGCCTCACTGCATGGAGCGGCCACCGGACCCCACCTTCACTGTGCATGCGGCCATCTTGTGGTGGCCATCTTTGTGGCAGCCATCTTGTGATGACATCATGCACAAGGGCAGGAGGATCACCTAGACTTTTATTAGTATAGATGTTTCTATCTCTCTCTTCTCTCTGTCTCTCTAAAACCAATGAAAAATACTAAAAAAATATATCTATCTGGAGATGCTTGAAGCTATCTGTTTCTTTCAGCCCTTTGGTCTTGGAGCCTAATCACTCACCTGTTACCTCTTACTCCTAGGACTTTGAACAGACAGCTTCCCAGATCCATTTCCTTCCCTTGTCCAACTTATATCCCTGGGACATTGGCTCCATGTGAAGATTACTGAGTAAAAATCCAAAAATTGTCTCAGAGGAGATATAGAGTAGGACAAACAATTTACATGTTCAAGCACCAGCAGGTAACTCTATTGCAAGTGATCTATGAATCAAACTTTGGAAAGCACTGCTTTTTCTCAGTCTTCTTTTATTGTTCAAGTTTAGCAAAGGTGTCACTTTTGTATTCTAACAAATGTCTCTGAGTATAATAATAAAAGGCTAATATGCAAATGATTGTCATGCCCTCACACCATAATGACTGATCAGCAGGAGACTGCGTCCCCACCTGGGCCGGCCGGGGACGTGACACGCCAGTGGGGCTTGATGGGGGTTTGGCTGACTGGGTCTGGGTCTCGCCCAATGAGGGTAGGGCCAGCCGGGTCTGGGTCTCGCACGATTTTGAGGCACACACAGGTGGGCCGGACTTGACTCTGGGTCCCATGGCATGTCCCAGGCTCTGACAGGAGGGAGGAGGAAGCCCGATACCCATACCCAGGACCCACACAGCAGGGCGGCAGCAGTTAGGGGCAATCAGGCTGACAGTGGAGGGCAGTTAGGGGCAATCAGGCCAGCAGGCAGAAGCGGTTAGGGGCAATCAGGCAGGCAGACAGGTGAGCGGTTTTGAGCCAGTGGTCCCATATTGCACGAGAGGTGTCCAACTGCTGGTTTAGGCCCGATCCCTGTGGGCAGTCGGACATCCCCCGAAGGGTCCTGGATTGGAGAGGGTGCAGACCAGGCTGAGAGACCAACCCTCCGTGCATGGATTTCTTGCACCGGGCCTCTAGTTGCTTTATAATGCTCACCACACTATTACTGTGATTGCCAATTTATTTTATCAGGCCCCTTGACTAGATTTAAGTATTCTTGAAGCATGATTCTTTTTTTAAAAAATAATATATTTTTATTGATTTTAGAGAGGAAGAGAGAGATAGAAACATCAATAATGAAAGAGAATCATTGATCGACTGCCTAATGTATGCCCCATACACATGTGTTGAGGGCTTGAACTGGGGGGTTCAAGCCCTCAACCCGGGAATGTGCTCTGATCAGGAATCAAATCGTGACCTCCTGGTTCATAGGTTGACACTCAACCACTGAGCCACACTGGCTAGGCAATGATTCTTCATTTATGTTAATCTCTGCTTATCCTGCAATCAAGCCAGTTCTTGGTATACAGTAGATGCTGAATGAGTGTTTGGATGAATGACTGAACGAATGCTAAATGCCATTTACAAAAGCCACTGATTAATGACTGGCTGAGATGGATTGAATGAATGTTTCTATCAAGTTTCTCAGTCAGGTTCTTTACTTCAAACAATAGAATGAAGTTTCACTGGGTGAAGCAGAAGCATAATTAATTAAAAACATATAAGATGGCATATGGAATCACTGCAAAGCCTAGAAAAACAGTATTGAGTCTCTGTTTCAGGAAACAGGTGTGAAGGAATGCAACAAAAAGTTTCTATGACAACACTGCTGATGTTGATACTGCTACCACCTAGAACTTTGCAATAAACTTGACTGCTCTGTAACCCCTACTGCCCCACACAGATGCTACCTCTGAGTCAAGAACTTGATGTTTAACAACTGTCATCCCCCAACACCGGACATCTTTATCCTCACTTGCTCAGACAAAAGCATGCTTGATGCACATCTGTGTTCTCATGTTGCTCATTTAAATCAAAGTCTCACACAGGTGAAACTGATTGGGGAAACATAGGTTGCACCCCCATATTCTGGCTTTAAGGAAGGCTTGGACTTTTAGTTATTTCTTATCTATGCTGAAGAATATGAGAGCTTACCCAAACATAAGAAGGCTAATTGAAATAGTGATAGACAGATGACACAATTTCACTGTGTTGGTCAAGTACTTCTCCACTTATTATGTGTATGACATTACGCCAGACTAAGCTGGATGGAGAGACTTCTCTTTAAATTCAAAAAGCTCAGTATCCACTCACTTCAATGACTGCAGTGGCTTTAATGTGGTTTTCATGATGCTGAGATTTTAGAACACCTATATGTAACTGAATTGACACATTTGGATAATCAAGAGAAAAGAAACCTTCCAAAACTTTTGGATTAACTTTAGGATATAAATTTGAGTGGCACGTGGGCATATAAGGGTAAAGCTCATTCTTGTCTCCTGATACTATTCATAAAAAGGTGAAAATAAAAGCTTGGAAAGACTGACAGTAAAATTTTATTGCTAGAATGAACTTATTGATATGGAAATGAAAGTCAGGTGAAAGTTATTTAAAATGAGGAAAAGTGAAATACCAGATCTTACCAAGGACAAAAAAAAAAATGCCTCCAACCTGACACACAGAACATGCAAAACATTCTCAGAGCATTTCTGAATAAAATTCAAAATGCAGCCACAGCAAATATGCATGGTTATATGCTATTTACATTAGATCTTAGTTCCCATACACATGCTATACATTAAACTGGTGTAGAATATATTTCTAAATATCCATGTCAGGTTTTATGAATCCATCCAGGTAATAAGATTCATTGTCTGTTTCTGAGTTAAATATTTTTCTATATTTTTACTGGAGTAAAATAACATAAAATGTACCATTTTAAGCATTTTTAAGTATAAAGCTCAATGGCATTGAATAGTCACATTGCTGTGCAATTATCACCACCATCCATCTCCAGAACTTTTTCATCTTCTCCAACTGAAACTGTGCCCATTAAACACTACTCATTTCCCTCCCTCCCTGAGCCTTGGCAACCACCAACCTACTTTCCATCTCTACGAGTTTGATTGCTTAGATACCCCATGTAAATGGAATCATACAAAAATTTCCATTATTGTGACTGACTTTGGTCATTGAGCATAATGTCTTCAAGGTTCATCCATGTTGTAGCACATGTCCTGAGTTGAATTCTCACTAAATCTCATTTTTTCCCCAAGAATCCCAGAAATATTTCAAATAAGATACATGCTTTATTTTCCACCAAAAAAAAAGCTGCAAGTCATGCTGGACATACATATGTTTTCTAAACTCCCATTGGCAATCACATAACCTTGTATCATTCTGCACAAGAAATAATGAGAAAATGCATGTAGTTCACTGCATCTTCATTGATCCCACATTAGTACCAGCCAACAAAAACTCTTGTTGGTGCTATTACAATAATTTTTCTAGCCTTTTCCCCATTTCCATTATCCTGAATCATCTTCACATAGCAGTTATGTCCATCTTTGAAAAACAAGTTAGGTCATGTCATTCCTCAACTTAAAATCTGTCTGATTCTTAATGTTCTTAGTTCAAACTGGGCTCCTTCCACTGGTCTTCAAGATTCTATAAGGGCTAGCTTCTCTCACCTGCTTCATATTTACCTCCTGACACTCTTAGATTCACTCACTTCCCTCCAGTAGCCCCTCAGGACACCTACCCATGAATCAGACCTTGCTCTATGATTTCCTAGGCATGATCATCTTTCCAATCTGACTAAGTTGATAGTATTCTTTGTTTTCTTACCCAGTACTGGGTTTTTCTTTTCCAACATAACTTTTACTACAATTTCAAATTTTAGAGTTGTATGTTTGTTTGTTAAAAATATATCTCCTGGACCAATCGGTGTGGCTCAGTGGTTGAACCAGGGGGTCACTGTTTGCTGGGGCTGACCGGCAAACTCTGAGCAACAGATGAATGATTACTCTGACACACATTTCTGTGAAAGAGAGGGCTAAGGGACTGCTTGGCTATAGGAACCAAACAGCCCCATTCACCTATCTCCTTAGGCTTTTATTGTAGCAACAGCTTGAACTAAAATTAACTTCTAGATACTATCAGTAGGACATCTGCAGTGTCCTTTAAGCAAGGATGTCTAAAAACTAAACATAAAGATTCCAGTAAAACACCTGGTGGCTCAGACTTGTTTGAAAAAGTCAAGGCAGGGGTAGCCACCTTCAGCCAGCACCCCCCACCCCCAGGAGGTTCCAACCTTTCAGAGATTCTTCCTTACAAACTTCCCAACCAAGTCCCATGCTTCCCCTCAACTGTTCAATTTCAACCTGCCCAGGCTGTGGGTTCAATCCCCAGTATGCGGTGTTTCAGAAGGCAGCTGATCGATGATTCTCTCTCATCATTGATGTTTCTCTCTCTTCCTCTCCCTTCCTCTCTGAAATCAATAAAAATATATTTAAAAATATGTCTCCTGTTGGATTGTAGCCTGCATGAGACCAGGCCCCATGTTTGTTTTGTTTATTATAATGTAGCCAGGACCTAGTAATGCACCTGGAAGATAGCCAACACTCAGTGAGTATTGACTAAATGGATGAATGAGTGATGTTATGCTATAAACTTGAAGAATAATTTTTCTGTAGCACATATATCTGACAATAAGTGAGTAAATCTCATATAGTTATGAGAAGTCTAGTGTCACCTCTGGCTGGAAACCCCTTTAATTTACTCACTTGAGAAACCAAGAGGTATGCATTTGTCATGAGACTCTTCTTGAAGTTGTTTACAGTCATTGGTAATGATTCCCTTACTGTGCTTGAAGTTGATTTCATTGAAAATCAGGTTTAGACATTTCCATAATTCTTGTTGGTGCCCTAAAATAAAACTCTGAGTCAAATAAGTAACCTGGTACTCAATGGTGAAAGGAAGAAGGAGGGTTTAGTATAGATTCACATTTGTTTTACTCAAAAAGGAGCAATGATTTTGAAGTATTGATTTGATTCTAACTATGACTCTTACCTACTTTTCAAAAATTTAATGCATTAAATTTTGTGATTTTGCTGCCTCTAATATTAAAATAAATTGGAAGTTTCTTATTGAAGCTACCTTCCTGTATTGTTTACATTATAAAACAAGAATAACATTTTATACACTTTAAAGTGCCTAATAAATATACTATGGTAATATGTCTGTGTGGATGTGGTTAAGTGTGGAGTTAACAAATACAACATATAATATCTTTAAATCATAATTGCTCTATGGTTCACAGCTAAGAAACTTAATGAAAGAATGCACACATTTTGAATTTTAAAAGAATAACAATGTCCAACAATGGAATCCTTACAGGTTGGTGAAAAGATAAATAGGTCAATTCATTGATTGTGCAGTTGCATTCTTCCAGAGATAGTAGCTGAGAGCAATGGCCATATTGTGTCTGACATGCTCTATTTCACAATATAATTCCCAGCTTCCCACTTCTGCTGAGAGTTCTGTGGACCGCTTTTCATTAAAACCATGGCATATTTTGATTTTCCACTTCAGTTTTTCCGGGGAGAGACTGTCTCTGGGACCAGTCATTTGTGCTGCGCTACCCTTGAGAAGCTCCACCATTAATTGGAATAAAAACGTTTGAATAGCAAATGTCACTGAATCTCTCAGGATGTTTCAAGCCTCTGCAGCCATGAGAAAACACAAAGCAAGCCATAGCCGCACTACCCAGATGAGCTAAGGAAACAAGAGGAATCTTAAAATTTGCCAACGTGTTACATGTAGCCTGAGCATTTTAACTGGTTCCACCGCTTCGCAGCATCTACTGCGTATCTATTCTGCGTCAGGCATTTACCCTAGTTATAAGGTTACAATGATGAACACAAAATGGCCCCATCCCTGTGGGATCTTGGTTAACAGAGTGAGAAGGACAGCATCAGATCAAAGAATAATGTGACAAGTGGCAAGCGAGGGAGTGCCCGCGCTGTTGACACACCAGAGGGAATAAATCTGTAACAGGGAATTAAAATGTGTGACCTGGATATTGCTGTGAAGCTAATCACCCCAAAATGTAGTGGCTTAAAACAGGAAGCCTTTATTTAACTCTTAAGATCACAAAGCAGCTAGCTGCTGGCCTTGCTCATGTGTCTATGGTCCCTGGTCTTGTTCGCCCATGCCATAGAGCAGTTCCAGTCGGTGGAGCTGTCCCAGAAGCAAGACCTTGCCCTGTGCGATCCTGCTCCACTCTTCTGCATAATTGCGCGGGTCACAATGTATTTAAACGCTTTCCCAGCTCGATGAGTTGGCTTGAAGTTTGTTCTACCACATCTGTGCTCCCCGGATTCGCTTTGCTGTGCTGATAGGTGCGGCCACCATTGCACTTTCTAGAGCTGCTTTTACAACGTTGCTCTCCCTTCATCAGTCTCTTGCAGCCTGCTAGTCTTCCATCTGTCCTTTCTCCTGTCGCCTTGCCTCCCTGGTTTTTTGATATTCACTGTAAGTTAGACGATTTCAATCAATATTTTGTAATCTAAAATCGTCTCCATTCGGCTCATATGATCCTTTCTCAATTTGGTCTCTGGACTTTCCACTTGAACCTATTAAACATGAACACTGTCTTGCTTTCTGCCATAGCAATGTACTCCAAGCTTATTTTTTACTTTTCAAATCCAAATATGACTTCTTTTCTCCAAGGGGTCATGATTCTGCTTAGAGGAAAAATAGCATCGAAGAACAAGAGGGTGGGTGGGTGCTTGGGGGACCCATGGGCTTGAAATTGCTCCTAGAACATTTCAATGGATATAACCTAAAAAAGATGGTTTTGTATTTTATTTAAGTTTGTAATATATTGACATTTACAATACAGGTTAAAAACAAACAAACACCATAGTTCTACTTAGATTATTGATGCTTTAATTGTCTTCCTCAGAGTCAGTTTAAAAAATAAAACAGATGTGGGAAACCAAGGGGCAGTTTTGGTCTGAATCTGCTTAATAAGGCAAATAATTTCTTCATGTTGCAGAAGTTCACGATGCAATATTATTTCAGCAAAAGTCAGAGAAATAAAAGGCTGACAGAGGTGCTTGATCAATTGCAGATTTCAGATGAGAACAAAGAAAGCACACAAGCGGAGGAATCTGTTACAATGATCTAATTCGGCTGTTTCATTCTTTCCAAATCTAAAACCTTTGCATAAAATGAGATGCAAACAGACCTCCTTAAGTCTTTGCTTTTGGGGACCTCCCTCCACCCTGTCTTTCACAGGCAGAGAAGGTAAGAAGGTAAGATGATGTGGAAGTTAGGGGCAGAAATCTGGTTCCAGACTTACCCAGGCCATTCTTTGCTACCTTTCAACTGAGCGACCTACTCAAATTTCTTAAGCACTCTTTGTCAGAGTTTCCTTTTTTAACTTTGTATTGTTTTGTAAAAGGGGGCAGATGATAAATCTTCCTGGTTCATAGGGTTGCTGTGAACATGAAATGAATTAATGTTTGCAAACATATACTATTTAATGAGTTAGTATTTAAAAAGCACTTATGACAGTTTCTGGTACAAATCCTATTTAATAAAGAGGGAATATGCTAATTGACCCCACCCAACCACAAAGGTGGTGGCACCCACAGCCAATAAGGAGGGAATATGCTAATTGACTGCCACGCCCTCAAAGATGGTGATGCCCATAGCCACAAGATGGCAGTGCCCAGTCCCCTGAGCCCCCCAGCAGTCCAGGGCCAGCCAGAGGCACAGGCAAGCCTCGGAAGGCGGCTGCCCAGCCTCCCAGGGCTGCCTGAGGCTCAGGTAACCAGGGCCAGCTGAGGCTTGCGCTGCCAGCAGTGGCAGCAGCAGAGGTGTGATAGGGCATCGCCTTCCCCTGATCACCAGGTCACCTCCCGCCCCTGAGGGCTCCCAGACTGTGAGAGGGGGCAGGCCCTGCTGAGGGACCCCCCTCCAGTGCATGAATTTTCATGCACCGGGCCTCTAGTTGTTAAATAAAGCCAATATTATCCTTAATAAATTCTTAAATTACTTCTAACAGTGAGAACTATTAGACCATAGTATTTTTTCATCATGATGAGTGTGCAAACTTTATTGAATCTTTTTTCAACCCTTTGAAACCTTTCCTGAGAAAATATGACTGAAGACATTTATAAATATTAAAAAAGAGAAACTTGTGCATAAAGCAAAAGCATGGATAAAACATTTGACGAAAACGTGCTTATCAGTCTTAAATATCTATTACTAGCTGTGATAATTTAAATTTAGATAATTGACGATTTCAGGGAAACACGCTAAAAATCATGTTAAATTGTGACTGTTAAATTTATATAAAATCATATATCACGTGAAAGCGTTATATCAGCCCAGGAAATGCCAGTGAAAGTGACTGATCTTCTGCTTGCTTTTTATAATAAGACTTCTCCTCAATTGTTGTCTCTCATGGTGGCTGTACCAGATATGCTAAAGGTTCTTAAAACATACGAGGTTCCTGGGGGTTAATTCCTGCTTCCATGGAAACTACCCTGGTGTGCCCCAGTTTTAAATGACTTCCCGCAGGCTGACACCTGGAGGCACCTGCTCAAACAAACATCTTTCTTAGGCCTGGAGCAACACACAAAATGAGGGGGAAATAAAGTTTTATGTTTACCTTCCTCTGCATTAGTTATGCCATTTAACATTTCCAATACTTAATGATTTATTTGGAATATGCTTCTTTATGATTTTTTAAAAATGTTCATTCAAGTGCTTAACAGTATTGGTAGTTTAAGAACATGTCTTCCGACATGAGGTGTGTCATGCTCACTGATTAAAAAATCACCAATAGGTCCTTGATTCAGTAATTAATTTATTTGGCAAGTGGGGATTTCATGTGCTAATAAGATAAGAGATAAGTTAAGACACAGATGCCAACCTGAAGAATCTAGCAATCTAGTTGGAAACAGACCTACATAAAAAATCAATCTAAGACAATCTGCAAATTGCAATCAGTACTAAGTATACAGGGTAATTTGTGGATGTGGATAAGCAGAAGGTGTTCATTAGCGCACATGGAGGAGGAAGGTCGTGGAGCCCTCTCCGGAGCAGGTTAGGAGCCTAAGGAGCAAGGAAGTGAGAGGACAAGCAAAGCAAGGAGAAGAGAAACAATTTGGTGTCTGGATATATGTAGGATGTGGTACATTTGTTGTGGGGGCGCGGGGGTGGAAATAGGAAATACCAGAGGAAGTTTTAAAAATGCCTACAGGTAGAGGTAATGTGGAGGGTCACACAGTCGTTACATGGTGACTCTTAGCCCATATTTTCTAGGAGCCACTGAAAACTTTCATAGCATGAAGGAAACATAGATTTGACCTTTAGATAGTTCTCACTGGTGGCCATGTCACAAATGGCTCAAGACACAGAAGAGTAATGGCAGGGGATAAGGATTCTAGATAAAAAGAATATGAAAGCCTAAAATAACACAGTGAATAGAGGGCTATAAAGGAGAAAAAAATAAATATTGGCAAGGAATCAAAGTTAAAAGGATTCGATGAAGGATTGGTTGTGCGAGAAAAGGGTAGACTATGATCACATGTCATATTAGGTCTCTGGTGATTACAACAATTGAGAGAGCCAGTGTTGCAAATGATTAGTTTGAGGTGCATGTGAGTACCCAGGTTAGAGATGACCAGTAGGAAGTTCTTTGTCTGAGTTTGAAGTGTAGGGGACATACTAAACTAGACATAGAGACCTGGGGCTCACCCAGCTGAAAATAGTTAGTGAACTCAAGCAATGTGTACAACCACCGGCCTAAATGGGTTAAAAAAAAAAAGCAGCAACAATCCAAGTATAGGATCCAGGGAATGTTGAATTATCCACACAGTTCCTCCTTATGGATAGAGTCAGTATAAAGGGTAAAGCTAGGTCTCAAACTTTTGTTCAAAAAATACGGAATAATTGAAAGTGGCAAAAAGAGGGTTTGGGGATTATCATAGTTTATAAAAAATGCATGCCATATGCATGAAAATTAAAAGTCTTCCGTCTATCTTTTATTCCAATTTGTAGAACTTATTTTAATGCCATTGGTTTTTATTAATTCTGGGAGATAATTTTATGGTTATGCTTCTATTTTTTAAAGGTCAATATATAACCTTTAGTCAGGATGTACTAACACCCTTCTATAAAAGATGATTAAATTACCATCTGGGTCATTCTTTCAGATCTTTTTTCTGTTTTTATACTTCTAACGGTTATACTTTATGTTCTCAAAAAGTAAAGTATTTATGTCCTGTTCTAAAACCATAATAAGCTTCTATTCTTATCTACAGATAGTTTCTAATGTTAAAAACATATTACTGGCATTTATAATACTGGAATTTTATCAATATTTATTACTTTAGAATCAAACAGTAGGATTGGATCCATAGTAAAGAAAATGAAAACTCTGAACTTATATCTGTGTCACTTAGAGGAAAATATTACAAACATATATAAAAATAGAGCCAGCTAGCCCTAGCTGGTTTGGCTCAGTGGATAGAGAATCAGCCTGTGGACTGAAGGGTCCCAGGTTTGATTCCAGTCAAGGGCACATGCCCAGGTTGGGAGCCTATCCCCAGTAGGGGGCCATTCAGGAGGCAGCCGATCAATGATTCTCTCTCATCATTGATGTTTCTATCTCTCTTTCCCTCTCCCTTCCTCTCTGAAATAAATAAAAATATATTTTAAAAAAATAGAGCCAGCTTCATTTTATGAGTTAGGGATGTGGTGAGACAAATCAGAATGATCAATTCAATTGTAATTCATTACATTCTCCTGCTTTTAAATATTTACTCTGAAGTGATATGTTTCCTACTGCAACCTGGAAAATAAGTATTCTTTCATTTGGTGTTCCATGACATAGCAGATCTACCAATCTTGCTTTTTTAATTTCCATTTTTCCCCAATTTCCCAAATACCTGGCTCAGCATCGTGTGACAGGCATGTAGAATGGGCTCACTAAGCACACAAGCCTATGGTCATCTACTGTACCTTCCAATGCTACAGAAACTGCATGGCTCAAAACAAATCAAAGTCAACAAAAACTTCCTAGATCCCCTTGGAAGTTGGGTTCGAAAAATCAACTCAAAAGTGAGTTGATTGGACATGACAGGCTGGGTGCTCAACCCATTCATTTTGCTGATGAGAAGTGGGAGAAGGACAAACTTCCCTTGAAGCCCATGGTACTGGTGGTGGTCTCCAAATCCTTGGATCATAGCCAGGAAGCGTGTGCCTGGAAACAACATGCAACAGTTGTGTTGCTGGAATCAATGACAGTTCCCAAGTCCTTACTGGAGGCCTACCGCAGCCTGCTTTCCTAGGCCTTCCAACATTTTTGTAGTTACCAAATTTCCTGTATTAAATACTTTCTGTTGAAAGTATATAACATGATTTTTGTTACCTGAAGTTAACTTTTATCTGACACATATTCCTTAGTTTTTAATAAATTAATAATATGCAAATATATTTACATAAATTGATTTAAAATATTAATATATTTTAAATAGTTTAAATTATTTAGTGGAAATAATTTTCATTTTTCTCTATGAAACTTTAGAAATTCTGACATTTAATAAGATCTTGAGAAGTAAAGTAAGCAATACCTGAACTTAGCCTGATATCTAACCTATAAATATTTATGATTTTTAATTACTATCTATAAAACACAGGGATAAAAATATACATATTATTATAGCATTATGGATAGTTATACCTTACTTTTATTTATCTTTTGTGTTAAAAGAACTTAAATATAAGGACTTCTTTAAGTTTCAATTTTCTATATCTTTCCCTATGAAATAGATGTTAAAGTTATACTAGAATTTGACAGGGAAATATTAACCTCATACACACATAGTCTGGAACTAATGGTGTGTACTCTGTTCTAACTTCGACATTTCAGACTATTGAAGAACCTGTGCTTCCATTGTCACTTTAGTCATCATTTAAACGCAGTATCTTGACAGTTGCTGGAGGCATATGCAAGGCCCAGGACAGCCTTGATTAAATGCTAATGAGTAATTCTGCCTAGGAACTTATATCAGAATACACTGGTTTGAAAGGCATACATTGCTAATGTTTCACTAGATATCGTCATTGCCATTCTTACAAAAGCATCATCCATTCTATGGTCAATTCCATTCTATGGTCAATTTATTTTTTTTCTCCTGCTTTTGCCAACATGAGATTCAGGGTTAGGGATTATAATTTCAATATGAAAATGTTACCAGTTGGAAAAGAGACAAATGAGAGATTCCTTGAGTTGTACATAACTTCACACTTTATGTTAATTTTGAGATAGACACAACAATGTATCCTAATGAGTTTCAGAAATAGTTAAAAGAGAACTAGGGACATAATGAATTTCAAGTAAACTTGGAATGCAAGCTAATTCTTGTTAGTGATGGTCTCTGGTACTCAGTACTTCCCACTGGAGATTTAGCATAGCAAGGCCATTAAATAGGGCTGATTAGCGAGTGAAACACATGTACACACACATGCAAACACACACAATAAAGTGGCATGTAGGAGGCTCAATTTTCTGTCTAAATATAAATTAAGCCCTTGATATTAACAATACATTTAAGTTTTATTAAATTCCAATCCCTAATTATATGTTGGGAAAATATTGCTTCAAAAAAGAATACTTATATGCAAGAGATATACAACTTAGCAGGCGAAGATATTGTAAAGTCTGTTTCAGATTACTTGAGCCACATTTTTAAAAATTTAAATGTCTTTCTTTCTCAAGTTTAGCTTTGGTAAGAGCTATGACATGTAGGGGAGCAGAGTAGGAGCTAGCCTATTAGAAATGAGATGGCTAAAGATGGAATGCTTCAACTGAGAGGTGATCTTTCTGCATTAGACTTGGCTTATTTTTTACACTGACTGTCTCAGCCTCAAACTATTTATGAGTGAAAGAATGATGGCCGAAATGATGTCATAATATCATAGATCCTTTTAGAATGTCCTTTTAGGATGGAGGCAATTGCAAACCAGAATTGCAACTGCTTCCACCCTAGGAATCACACCAGACAACTATATTAAATATACCTGGAATATAATTCAAAAAATATATAAATAATATATTTAGAAATATATTTATGTATTAATTTAATATTTTAATAATATATTTCAAATATATATCAATACCAATTGGGGTATGTGGGGGTGTGTGGGGAGGTGTATTTGAGGACAGTGGATATAAAGGAGACTTGGGTGGGTGGAAAAGGGAAGAATGTCAGAGAGACCCCACAGTATGCTATTGCACTCAAAACTCATCAAAGGCACTAGGTCTCCTCACCATAGTGGGAATAAAACTCTTCTGAGCTCCCACAGCTCCTTAATGAGATGTAACATTGGTCAAGCAGTCTTGGTCTTAAGAACTAAAATGAGCGTCTGTTTTTGTATTCCTAGCGAATCCATGTAAAAGAATGTAACCTGCTTGCAGTGGAACGATCATTAAGCAGTCTTGGTATATTGAATACCAGTTCAAATCAGATTATACCCAATTAAATAGAAGCACACAAGACATATTTCTTACTAAAGAAGCTATTTCCAAAATAATGCAAATATAAAGGTCACATTTCCTCTAAAATAGGAATGCATAATTTAAATCTTCCTGGGAGCAGCTGGAACTTGCCCTCTAGCTATAAAACCATTTTTTTATTTCAATATTTACTCAAGTAGTCCTTATACATGGTCAATGCCCCATGTCATTGCTCCCTGCAATTTTCCACACCATGCCAGAGAACACAGCATGGTTCTGTATTTCAGGGTATTTGAGACTTATGAAATTTTTACTACTGAAAGAGAATAAGGAGAAAAAGTGATTAGAATTTTGTATATTTCAGTTTCCATATGAATTCTATATTCAGGTAGCAAGTATATATACCATAAATAGGTAATAAATATGTTGGGTCAACAAATCTAAGAAACAATATATTTCTATTTTTTCTTTAATTTTTTCACTGGATAATCTTTTCTATTAGGAACTATTTGCAAACATAGCAGCAAGTGAAATGTAAAGTAGATAATATCATGGTGCATGCATTTAAAGTGATAGCCAAAGGAGAAAAATAAGCATAAAAAATGAACAATGACCTAAAAGAGCAATAGAATGAACCTTTATTGAGCATTTGCTATGAGTCAGATTCTGTGCTATGCAATTTTTATACGATTATAAGATTATCCTATTTAATCCTCACAGTACTTCTATGAGATTAGCTCTAATACCCCTGTTTTAAGGGGATGAAGAAATTGGAACCTGGATAGTCTAACTGATGTGTCCATGATCATACAGCTAAAATACAGAGCAGGAAGGTTTTTCTACTCACACTGTGTGCTCTCTCTGCTTCTTGGGCTCTGGGAAGCCACCCAAGCCTTCCTAGAGTCTCACTGGGGCTGACTTATGGGCTGTGGGATGGAGTAGCTACGTGCTAGTCAGTTAGGTGTCCTGAGGAGTTATCCACATTTTCTCTTTCACAGATGCTGCAGCCATTGAGGCCATGAGATGATGTCAGCAGAATCATCAGATGGAAGTCACCTCTCTCCCCGAGGCATAACAGCACACTATGATCACATCCCCAGTAGCACTGGACTTAGAATGAGAGATTGAACACTTGCTTTGTTAAACCACTGGGACTTCTTTGTTAAACCTCAGGGTATTCTGGTTAATTGAAAAGCCTCATCTATCTTGATATTAAAAGGAAAGTAGTACCTTTTCCTGGTATAAAATAGCAAGGAGGGAGATCATACGGAGCAAGTATATTTTAAATGTAATATCATGTGCTGCACTGACTAGGGTAGCAACTAGCTTCCTGTGGCAATTCATTTAAATTCATTACAATTATAAAATTTAAATTTTCACTTAGCCAGTTTTGTCACAAGTGTTCAATAGTCACATATGGCCAGGGGTTCTTATACTGGACAGCAGAGAACATTTCCAGGATCATGGACAATATGAAATAGGAGACGCCAATTCCCTCTTTACTCTGCACTCTAGATATTGGCTGTGACACCAATATTATAAGTGGACATTGAAGCAGTTGCTTTCTGAGATTATTTTGAGTCATGAACCCTTATAAAAAAAGACTATAGCCCTAGTTGGTTTGGCTCATTCGATAGAGCATCAGCCTGTGGACTGAAGGGTCCCAGGTTCAATTCTGGTCCAGGGCACATGCCCAGGTTGTGGTCTTGATCCCCATTAGGAGGCGAGCAGGAGGCAACCAATCAATGTTTCTCATCATTGATGTTTCTATCTCGCTCTCCCTCTCCCTTCCTCTCTGAAATCAATAAAAATATATTTTAAAAAAAGACCATAGACAATCATTTAAAACAATGTTCTTTAGGAAAATAATAGGAAAGAAAAATCATGGGTTTTCTCTGTTCTTTATTCCAAAAAAAAATCATTGACTTTGTGAAAATATAAATATACATTTAAAAACTGAATAGCCCTATATGATGTCTAATTGCGCAGGAAAATATTAGAATTATAGAGACTCCCAAGTAATACAAAGTTACCGAATTACTATTTGTTCTTTTTCATGCACACACTCAAATGCACATATTCCACTCTCTGTCCACCAGCATCCAGGAATTTCACTGCATGTAGGGAGATGGTAAGCAAATATAGCTCTTTTTAATTAAAGTAAAATCTCTGAAGACTCATTTTTTTTTATTACTGCTCCCAAATCTAAGTGTCTGACTTTTTTCTGTTGTGAAAGAAAAGGGGGAGAAAGTTGAACAGGAGAAAGGAGTTAATAAACATAAATGAAGAATGAGAAACTTTATGAGCTAAATAAAGCCAAAGCTAACTAAGGCATAATTATATTTGTAACATGGAAGCACTTTGAGAAGTTAACTCAGCAAAGATTCAAGCTTTAAACTTTTTTTCACCGAACTCTCCATGTCAGTAATAAATAAGAATAAACTTCAAAAAATTAATATCTTAAGAAATTCCCTGGACCAAATTTCTCAATGTTCCAGTTTTGCTTCATGTTTTCCCCTAACTATCCTTGTTAAGAAAAAGAGCAGTATTATGAAATCCATTGGGGAAATGCCAGTAGCTCTATCCTCCTTAACACATGAGAGTGAAAAGGAGAAAAACATGAGCATAGGGCTCACTGGATCCAGTTTTTGTTCTATGATTAAAAGCACTCTTTTGTTGGTGTTAATCCTCACTCCAGGAGATTTTTTCCATTGATTTTTTGAGAGAGTGGAAGAGAGAAAGAGAGAGAGAAAGAAAAACATCCATGTGAGAGAGACACATCAATTGGTTGCCTCCAGCACATGCCCCACCAGGCCGGGCTCAAACCTGCAATTCAGATATTTGACCTGGACTCTTCAGTGTGAAGGCCAACACTCTAACCACTGAACAACACCAGCCAGGGCTAAATACACTCTGGAACCACACATGACAGGCTCCATTCTTGAACCCTTATCAGTGACATATAGAGCCAGATAGGCCTTAGAAGCAATCTGCCTGTCTTAAGGAGCATTTTTATCATTGACATTGTTTGGAATTGTCAGTACACAATGACAATCAAAAGTCAAACAAATTTGCCTGGCCGGCATGGCTCAGTGGTTGAGTGTCAACCTATGAACCAGGAGGTCATGGCTCCTGGTCAGGTTGTGGGCTTGGTCTCCAGAGGCGGGGGAGGGTGGCCTGCAGGGGGCAACCAATCAATGATTCTCTCTCATCATTGATGTTTCTCTCTCTCTCTCTCTCTCTCTCTCTCTCTCTCCCTCTCCATTCCTCTCTGAAATATATATATATATATATATATATATATTTATATATATATTTATATATATATATATATTTATATATATATTTATATATTTATATATATATATTTATATATATATTTATATATATATATATATATATAATAATATATATATATATATTAAACATACCCATATTCCAACAGAATATATGCCGGGATTCAGAAAAGATGGACTTTTATTCAAGCAATTATTATCCTATAAAAATAGATTAGGAGAAAAACAAGTGATGTAAAATATATACAGTAACTGTAATTCACCTTAAAGGGAAAAGGTCAGAAGTAGTAATGTTTCATTTTTTCCATTAAATACCAGATATTTCAAATTGGCTGCTCTTTAGATTAAGTCATATGCCATAACTTTCTTCTGCCTTTACTACAGTGTTCCCATTGGCCATTTACTTATCACATTAAGTAAAGTGTTATGGTCTAATTTGATGTTTGTGGATATGGTATCTAATAAAAACTTAAGAGTCACAACAATGTGAGTATACTTGATGCTACAGAACCATACACTTAAAATGGTAAATTTAGTGTTGTGTCTGTGTTACTGTGAGATTTAAAAAGGACAAAAATAAAATCCTAAGAAAAAAATAACAAAGAAGTTTTCTACTGTTCCTTGATTTTCAGACTTTTTTCCCGAATCCCTGAGGACCATGGTCAACCTCTATTGTGTATGGGACACATTTGAGATTCTCTCTAACCAAGTGAAGGTTTCTTTGTGCACATGAGCAAACATACATAATATTTTGAATAATTTCACAGGTTTTATAGTCATCCTTTAGCCTACCTTTAAGACTTAGAAAGGAGATTGTCCCCTAGAATAATCTTGGAATCACTTTAATTCATTGAATCTTTAGAGAATGATTTCTTGTGAAAAATAAAACAATCAAACAGACAACAAAAAAACTATGCCATTCAAAATGAACAAAATTCCTTTTCTTGCCCAGCTCCATTTATTGAGGAATCAGAACCAAATAAATAAAATAAAGGCATGGATATGTTACTGTGGAAGTAGAAGGGAGGGAGTAACTGAGTCAGGATAGGAAATATACAGAAGCTAAAAAATATGAACCAGATTGTTAGGGTCTTTCCGCATCTAGGGTTTAGGAATCTGGAGAAGGGGCTGCATATAAATGAATAAACTAGAAAATAAATATAAATTTGGAAGGCATTTGTGGGGAGCCAAGGGAGGCTTAGCTCTAATGACTAAGCTCTCAGAGTCTCCGGACCCATGTCTTCTTTTAACCCATTTTGCCCTTTAGCAAAGCAGATATACATATCAAAGGTAAAGTCCGGTAAACAGTAAAGGATCATCAGGTTAGGGGAATTGCCTTTGGCTGTTCCAGCAGCAGGTAACAATATGCAGATTTTCAGCCCTGCTGAAAGAGTTCATTCAACCTTTTGAGAACTTTTCGCATTTATTATGACAGGCTGGACTTAGCCTCCAGCACCAGATCATAAAGAATAGAAAGGACAAGAGAGGAAGAACATTTTGGCCAGGAGAACCAGGGCAAGCAAGGTGGTGAGAGGGTCTGTGATGTAGGCAATGAGAATAGAAATTTCCTTATGATCAGACTAGGATAATGGATAGAGAAGAGGCTGGGGGGGGTGGGGGAGGTTTTAACAGCTTTGTATGTATCAGTATGGAACTGATTATGGAGGCCACCACAAAATAACACTGAAATGAATGGAGGGAACAAAGAAGGTTATTGTCCTTGGCAGGCAGTTGAATCTCTTCCAAAATGAGCTCACTGCTGGCAATAGAAATAATGTACATGGTTCGCTATTGAGCACATCTGCAGGAAAACCACTATGGAAAATATGAGTGTGCTCATTTAATTTCTCAATGGAATAAAAGCCTGTCACTGGGTTTGATGCTGCTCTGGCTGTGTGACAGTATGGAGACACATACAGTGTGAGAACACGTCAGGTATTTGATTTTATTGGTGACCTATCTAATAATCTATAAGCATTATCAATTTAAAATCCTATAACTAGAGCCAGAGAACAGCGATATGATCATTTTAAAACCATCTTTTAGTTATTTTAGAATTGCAAATCTGGGAAGGTTAAGAACTTAAACAGCATACTTATATTTTAAATACATTTTGATACGATATCTGTTGTCGAGGCAACAATTTCTATGGTTTACAATATAACTATATTCTCCCTCAACCTCATTCCCATCCTAAGAATGTCCTTTATTTAGAGTTAAATTTTAAATTGTAAAACCTTAATGACTCATTCATGTCCATGATCATTTATGGCCATTACAGTATAGGTCACTCACAGCTTCTGTTATTATCAGAACATTAAAAACCCTGCTGGGGCTTCTCGTGTTATTTGCTTGACATCCACTTACTATTTACCAAGGGGAACATCACAGATGGCCCAATTTCTTTCCCAACCACTTAATGAAGAGTGATCATTATTTTTATGGGTCCTCCTGGGGTACCCTATCTGTAAGTAAACAGCGAGTGGAAAGAGATAAATTACATTTGAAGAGTTATTATCAACTGACCATACCTCGGAAGGAAACCTGTGCAATTAAACTGGACACCGACTCTTTCAACATTAATCTACCAGGGAAAATGTAGATAAAGATAATGAGTTAAATAAATGTGAAAGCACACTGCAATTGTTGCATAACTTTAAATATTTAGGAGACAGATGGTAAAAAGACCATGTTCAAACTGGGATAATCTAGTGAGTGCATTCACTTCTATAACTGAAAACTCTACGGAAAGGGATAGCATCAGCACAGCCTCCTATGGAGGTTCCAATGCCATGACATTTGGTTTCTCTCATCACTTGTCTCTGTTTCTCTAGGTTACTTATTTTTAGACAGGAAACTTCACATAGTTGCGAGATTGCTACCCAACTTTTGGCATTACATCTTCATTCAATGGTAAAGAGTATTTACCCAGATGCTCTCTGCCAAAATCCAAGCATATCTCTTTAAGTGGAATTGTATCGCATGCCCAGTCACGAACCTAGAGTTGTGTTCTTAGTGTAAAAGATGATTGTTTTCTTCCGGGCTCACACAGTGTGTATGTGCTAAAAGAAGAGAAATGGAAAAGAGAGTAGATTTAGAGAAAGCAACAGATCACCACAACAGTAATAAAATACAATTAATAGATAACCATGATATAATTGGCAATAGTAGTGTTCAGTTTAGTCATCAAAGTGTTATTGGTGGTGACCCACATGTTTCAATATCAACATTTTTTAAAAAAATTTCACTGTGCCATTGCCCACATTAGAATTCATTGCTGAAAACATACCTTTTTCAGAGATTATGGGTATGTTTCAGGCCCTAATGGTTCCTTTTCCAAACCTACTATAGCTCTCAATCAATGATTTTAATCTTGCTTTTAAGTGAATGAGCCTCAGGCATTCCCCATACCAATTAAGTCAGAATTTCTGGAGATGCAATTCAGGTGAGCAGTAAACATTGCTTCATTTAAGTTTATCCAGGTGGTTCTAACATGCACTCAGGTTTGAAAATCAGTGATCCAAGGGCTCACAACCTTCAGGAACCTGTTGTTGAAGAATTATGCATATTACTTAACATAGGGACATTTGGAACTAGAGGAGGATATACATATATGCCTAATATGCAAATTGTCCCCTTGGGAGTTCAACCGAGAGACCAGGAGTTGTATTGCTCGTTATGATGTGCACTGACCACCAAGGGGTGGCATGGAATGAAGGGAGGCCCTGGTCAGCATCTGGAAGCCAGGGAAGGGAGGCCCTGGCTGGCAGCCAGAAGGCCCCGATTGGCCCTGATCACCTGCCAGGCCTAGGGACCCTACCCATGAACTAATTTCATGCACCAGACCTCTAGTAAACATATAAGAAGAAATGACAAATGGTCAATAATGCAGGTCATCGTTTATTTTAAGAATGGGCATTTCTAAATTTTGGAGATTTAATTTTTGTCATTTGATCATTTCCCAAATGGCTGTTACCTCTCAGCCATCAGTATTTTAATCATGAACATTAAGAATAAAATTAATCTATAAGATGAAAATGAACCTTAAAAATAAAATTACCTTGAAAAACCTAGTGCATCAGAATCAGATGTAACTGTGTTGGACATAATTGCCTAAATTCCTTCAGTTTCAGCTTTGTGCAACCATTTCTATTTATGTTCAGAAATAATTGAATAATTGATGAGAATCTGTTAAATATCATTTTTATAATATTTTTGATGTTCTTTCTTCCCTTCTTTCTTAATTTAAATTTTAATATTATATTTATATCTATCTATATATCTATATATCTATATATAGATATATAGATATATAGATATGAGTTTTATGAGGTAAACTTTATATACAGCACAACACATATCTGTTAAGTGTAAAATTTGATGAGTATTGACAAGTGTAACATTACCCAAATAAATCATTTGCATAATTTTAGAAAGAACTCTTATGCCTCCTTTCAGACAAGCCAATAACCAACCTTTGTTTTCATTTCTATTACCATATGTTAATTTGCCTTCTTGAATTTTATATAAATTAAATATGTGAAATATATATATATATATATATATATATATATCACATTTTCTCTATCAATTCATTCACTGATGGACTCTTACATTGTTTCTGTCTTGGCTTTTACAACTCAATAATAATAATAATAATAATAATATAATACAATCTGATTTAAAAATGGGCAAAGGACTTGAACAGACATTTCTCCAAAGAAGATATACAAATGGCCAACAGACACATGAAAAGATGCTCAATAACACTAATCATCAGGGAAATGCAAATCAAAACCACATTGAGGCATTGCCTCATACAAGTGAGAATGGCTATCATCAAGAAGACAAGAGATTATTAGTGTTGACAAACATGTGGAGAGAAAAGAACCTTTGTGCACTGTTGGTGAGAATATGAACTGGTGTGAACACTATGGAAACCAATGTGGAGGTTGCTCTAAAATTTAAAAATAGAACTACCATATGATCTATCAATTCCACTTCTGGGTATATATCCAAAGGAAATGAAAGCAGGATACTGAAAAGATATCTACACTCCATGTTTATTGCAGCACTATTCCTAGTAGTTCATTCTTTTTACAGGTAGCTAAAATAATGGCTGTCTTAATATCAGCAAAAGTAGATTTCAGTTCATAGAATTTTACCGGGATAATAGGATCTTTTCCAAGTGATAAAGGAACCAATTCATCAGGAGGACATAACAATCCTAAACATTTCTATATCTAATAATGAGCTTCTAAACAAAAGCAGCAAAAACTGACAGCACTGTAAGGAGGAATAGACAAATTAAGAACTGTAGCTGCAGATTTTAACACCAGCCTCTGAATAATTGATAGAGCCAGGAGACAGAAAATCAGTAGGAATACTAGTATAGAACACTTAAATAGCATTATCAACCAAATTGACATAATTGACATTCATAGAACACTCCACAAAACTGTGGCAACAAACACTTTACAAGTTCAGATGCAACATTTGTCAAGATAGATGATATTCTGTGTTATAAAACAAGTCTCAGTAAATTTAGAAGTTCAAGCCATATAAAGTGTGGTCTTTAAGCATCATTTGTTTATTCACCTATTGATGTGCAACTGAAAAAAATATTATTAAAATATAAGATAGAGAATATTTTAAGATCTTCATAAATAATAAAGTAGTTAATTTGAAATCACCAAGAAACAAGGATTATTATAGATATGTGCATTTCAATCAGTGACCTAGAATAACATATTATCAATAGGAAAAAACAGAGATTGTAAAAAAGTGCCCAATTTTCTCTCTCCCTTTTTTTTAAATTACTGATTTTCTTTCTAAAAGTGATTAGTTTTCATACATTCTAGGCTAAAGTTTTAGAATTTGAAGGTTACTTGCCTCACTGGAGTGAAAACAAAGTAGGTGGTTATCTAAATCAATTTTATTTTATTCATTTATATTTTTTTCTGAGTTTTAATAACAATACTTTAAAATATGTTCTATAATTTTTCTTATGTTTTAGACTATATGTGTTGCGCCCAGATTTCAAGATCCCCAAGAAACCACATCAGGGAGCCAGCCAATCCTATGCAAAAGCAGAAGAATCTGTATTTCAAGCTAGTTTGAGCTCCCCGTCCACCAGACTCACCGACACAATGGCAAGCCAAGTGGCTGAGAGACAGAACCCAGCGTAGAGATGGGTTTTATAGTGGGGGTTGGAGTAAGGGGAAGAGAAAGGACTGTGCTCTGCCAATTGGCCAGGAGCAAGTCGGTGTCTTGTTCCTGGGTGTGGCTAGCAGAGGCTTAGACTTCCGGGAAGAAGCTCCTTGCCAAGCACGTGGCCAAGGTAAGATGGAGCACTTACCCTGGGGCAAGATGGAGGGCCTAGCTCTTACCCTGGGGCAAGATGGTGGGCCTAGCCCTCGCCCTTTCATTATGTATTATATCATACTCTTAAATATATCATAATTAAGTATATTTTTAAAATATTCTAAGGATACTGCTTTATGGCCAAATCTACAGGATATGTGGAGAATACAACTGAAGATCTTGGGTTACTTAGCCAGTTCTATTCTAAGATACATTTTAAAAACATTATTAATATATAGTCTCTTGATATGTAATACTTAATATTAAAAAAAATCTAAGTAGAAGCTAATTGACTTGAATTTAGATCTTGGTTCTACCATTTTCTTGACATATAAAACAAGAAACATCATTTCATCTTTCTGCTTATCAGAATTTTAGTTATAAAAATTATGGGAATCACCAATAAGGTAGCTAGTATCTACTTAAGCTCCATTATTTATTTTATTCTATTCCATGATTTTCTAAGTGTAGAACATCTGTCTATCTATTGTAATTTGAATGTTCTGAGCCGCTTCTTGGCATGGGTAGGATATATTTTGTTATGTTGTTGTGATAACTTATTGTTAAAGTCCTCTGTCAGTTTCCAGGTGGCCACAAAGTTGGAAGCTGTTGTCACAGTGACAAGAGTGGTGCCAGCAGAGGCCTGATAAGTGATGGCACTTTAAGAGCTGTGCTCCTGAAAAACTCCCTTTTAAATGCCATCCACATACTCTGAAGATCTTTATATGAGACTATAGAATGCTGTGAGGCTGTGTGGAGACAGACCTAAAGGGTGAGAGGCCATTTCCACAATATAGCTTCTTTTAGCTTTCAGTTGCATGAGCTATATACTAGTAATGGCCTCAATGCATCCATAGAGGAAAAACAAAACACAACACACACACACATCACATTGAACAAAGTCACAAACACAATCATAATACGATAAAGTGTGGCACTACGTTTTGCAATAGTTTGTTTCATAGACTGGTGGGCAGAATCATGGATGTACAGGTCCTAATGCCTAAACCTGCATATAAATTGCCTTACCTGGGGTGGGGAGAGGGTAAATTAAGAACCATGAGAAGGAGAGATTATTTTGAATAATCCAGGTAGACCTAACATTTATCTCAAAGCTTCTTAAAGAGAAATAGGGAAGCAAGCAGTGTGAATCAGAGAAGGAGCTACGTTGATAGAACAGAGAGCCAAGCAATGCAACGGCTGGCTTTTCAGATGGAAAAGGGTCATGTGTCAAGGAATGTGCACAGCATTTGGACTATGAACTGAGTGCTTGCAGTTCCCTCCCACTTAATATTTGAAACTCTAATCCGCAAAGTGAAGGTATTTGGAGAGGGGGCCTTTGGGAGGTAATTAGGGTTAGATTAGGTCATGAGAGCGGGCCCTCATGGAGTTAATCCCTTATCAAAAGAGGATAAGAAACAAGATTCTCCATCTGTGCGTCTCTGTCTCTCTACTGCTCTCTCTTTCTCTTACACACACCAAGAAAAGGCCATGCGGGGATGTAACCAGGTAGAGGGCTCCCACCAAGAGCCCAAACAATACTGGCACCTAATCTCAGACTTCCAGCCTCCAGAACTGTGAGAAATAAATGCTTGTTGTTTGAGCCACCCACCTACAGTAACTTGCTATAGCAGCCTGAACTGACATACATTCTAGAAGCCTTCAAACTCACACAATCCATGGGCAGCTTAATTTTGGACCAATGAAGCCCGTATCAGAGTGTGACCTCTAGAACTGTAAAAAGATCAATATTTTGTTTTGTTTTTTAAAGTCATTTTATTATACTTGCTCACAGCAACAGTAGGGAAGTAATACAATGATACAGATAAGTGAAACAGGAACTGATAACGCATGTGGGCTGTTATTGTAACAAAACCCTACAAGCTCTGCCATCAGGAGATGGAGGCTTGAGTGTAGGTAAGGAGAAGATTGTGGGGATCCCTAGACTAGAGAAGGAATTGCTTACAGAAACTGGAGACAAACCATGCTTTGTACTGGCTTAGGAAAATTGTTGCCTCTGACAAATTAGGAAACAATAAAAGGTAAGAAATGAGTTCCTGAATCTGACTAAGTAGAGTTCCAGGCAGCAAATTTAAAGTGGTAATTGTCTTTTTTTTTTCTCCCTCAGGTAAGATAAAGTGTTGCAAGAGAGAGATGTGCTAACAAGACATATGCTCAATTTCAAGCAGAATTTAGAGAATTATTTTCCACCCAAGACTCGTTTTCTCATTACCATACGTTCCAGCTGTCAAAAGTTTCTCAAAGTAATAAATGGCATAAGGATATATATTAAATTAGGGTATTGCCAGTAAAACAGAGACAAGATCAAAATCGAATCAAGTTGTCTTTTGTTTAGGTGACAGACCTTTAAGGAAGTACCTTGTAGGCCCTCTTAATGAAAAGAATGGGCTTTTCAGACTCTTAGAGCCTGGCCGGCGTGGCTCAGTGGTGAGCATCGACCTATGAACCTGGAGGTCATGGCACATGCCCAGGTTTCTGGCTCGATCCCGTGTGGGGCATGGAGGAGGAGGCAGCCGATCAATGATTCTCTCTCATCATTAATGTTGCTATCCCTCTCTCCTCACTTTTTTTTTAAAAAAAGACTTGGAGGTATTATTAAATAGCACTGCATTTTGCCACCCAACAGAGAGAGGGAACTATCCTGAGATTGAGTGTGGATTTTGTCTAATATAGCTATTATAATTTGATACATTAAAAAACTCACAACACTGTTTTTTAAAGATTTGTAACAGCTTGAACTTAATAGGATTTCATTTCATTGAAAATAAATTTCTAGGCACTATATCTGGCCAGGAAGAGGGACAAGAAATGTACTCAGCTACAGTCATACACCATCTCCTACAGTAAAGGAAGACTATTTCAGAGAGCCACTGAGAGCAATAGATTTAGTCATCTCTCCCAGGGAATAGAATGAGATCCTACTCAAGGAAAATTCTAGACCCTGGAGGCAGATGGGCCTAGTAACTTTTATTTGTCTGAATTTTATAATTTCTACAAAAATGTAACTGTCTAATGCCCCTATCCTTCCTTCCTTCCTTCCTCCCTTCCTTCCTTCCTTCCTTCCTTCCTTCCTTCCTTCCTTCCTTCCTTCCTTCCTTCCTTCCTTTCCTTTCTTCCCTCCTTCCTTCCCTTCCTTTCTTCCTTCTTTCATTTTTTTTTTTGAATAGCAGTCTCTATTGCTATTGTCCTGCCCCTATCTCTCAATTGTCTGTAACAGTTTCTTGGGGCAGTTAAAACATCTTTTAAATGCCCATGCATTTGCACTGAGGAGCTACACCCAAGGTGTAACACCAGAGGAGAGGTATTGGCTCCTGAAATTTATTTTGTTGAATAAATTCTGAAATTTAAGGTTGATCCTGGTAACACAAGATTTTGGAAGTCTTGGTGTCCCCTTGGGGTGGGTGGATTTTGCATGTGAAAAGGGATGTGAAACATTAGGAAAGGGAAGAAGGGGGTGCTGTACTAAAACATTGGTTGTGCTCAATAAATCATCCTTTTCCTTCCAGGCCCTCTGCAGGCACATTGGCTATGTGTTTATTCACATGACTGTATTTGATCACTTGGACATTGCAAGTGAGATGTAAACAGAACCTTGTTAAAAATTGCACATTGGGGCTTCCATTCGTAAGGTCCCTCTTCAGCCAGTAGCCACCTGAATGAGCTTACCTAACCATATGAAGGAAAATAATTGTCAATAGTAAAAAAATACATATTGTTGATATTTTAAGCTACTACATGTTGGTTTAATTTGTTTTCCAGTAAAAGCTGAGAAAGAAGAAAAGGAAATAAAAAAACGGAAAACAATGCTTTCAACTTTTTTGAGACCTCGAATTTAGCTTACTAATAAGTAATTCAATGGATTATGAAATCATCGGACTTTACTTATTGTCTGTCTCTTAAGTGTGGCTCAATGGTTGAGCATCGACCTATGAACTAAGAGGTCCCGGGTTCGATTCTCGGTCAGGGCACATACCTGGGTTGTGGGTTCGATCCCCATTGTATATTTACTTTATGAAATTTGGAAGGCCTGTATTGAAAGTTGCCCCCCTTGAGAAAATTTGGCATTCTCTATTTTTATTATTTGTTTTTGTTTTTTTTTTCATTTTACGAATAAGTTAAACTTTACACTGGCGAAAAAGAAGTGACACCAACTAGTAAAAAGCAGGTGAGGAATGATTAGCTTCCCTTCATTTATAACTCATTAAGTTCTACAAGATGATATTCTATATAATAAGGAGAAATAAAATCTCATCATGTACTAGATGCTAATCTAAAGTTGCCACTCACCATGTGTGTTCAACCCATTGGATCTCAAACTTCTGTGTGCCCTAGAGTTACCAAAAAGGCTTGTTAAAACACACACTCCTGAGCCCCTTCCCAGATTCTTTTGATTTAGTAGGTCTGTGCTGTAGTCCAGAAATGTACATTTTTAACAAGTTCCCCGGAAGTGTCTGAACGGCCGCTCTGGGACCACATTTTGAGAACTGCTGCTCTTACCAACTGTTTACTCATTAAACTCTCACTTGAGCACAGTGTAGAAGCCAAAGGATGGTGACTGGAGGCGAGGCAGGATGCCAGAAAGCGTTCTCTTCTTTTGAATATATAGAGATATGTTCGGAAATGTTTAAAAGTATTTATCAAGTCATAAGCTCACTCATCACAAAGATGTTATTCAAAATAAACATAAAATGCAACACTTTATTAAAGTAAAATTATATTTACTATTAATATACAAATGGTGAAGTGACAATTTTGATATACTTACTGTAAGCCATACTTTCAATGTCTCTCATAAATACAAAACTTCAACATTTGCATTATAATTTTTACAGTTTAGACATATATATACAGCATTTCAGAGGAACATATTATATTGAAACAATAAGAAAACTTTGTGGTAGCTAACTAACGTAAGAATATAGAATTTGAATGGAATATATAAGTTAAAGAAAATAACACTATGTTTTAATGCATACTGAACACAGCATAGAATTCACATACCATAAAAAAAAAAGTTGTTTGAAACTTTTATTTCTAAGAAGTTCACGTATTCCTAACAGAGTTTAGAGGCAAATGCAAAACCATGAACATTCCTTTAAGAATTGAAACAAATATGTTTGTTCTCAACATTACCATTTATTTTATATAATGCATGTTGTTTGCTAAAAAAAAATCCTATTTGCAAAATGGAATCATAGGTTCTAATGTTAACTTTCTCCTTTGGATTTCACTTCGTTTTCTCCTTTGCATCAGGAGCGTTGGCTTTCATTGTTAACTAAGCAATGTTCCTAGTCCCTGCTCACGCTCTTCTCATGCTAAGTCCTGACCTCTTCATAAGGTAGGAGTTCAGTCTGCACTCTCTGGGGTTCTTAGTTCCTCTATTTTTCTATGCCTGGTTGTGATTTAAAATGCTCCAACAGTCAGTGTTTTGCTAATTCTTTTATAAGGGAAGCTAAAAGCAGATGCCAAAAGATATTTTCATTTCAGAAAAAAAAAAAAAATTGGAAATATTAAATGTATATGGGAAGATTTTATGTTAATACTTATAAAACTTATAAACATCGTGTGTCCTAAATCCTAAAAATTATTTTTAAAAATTAAAAAGAAGGTACAAACTAATGTTTTTAAGCCATTGATAAAATTGTATAGTGAATAACGAACTATTTTTCTAAGAATATTAAATGTTATCAAATAAATATTAACTATTATATAGAATATAAAAGTATGGGGGGAATAATTAATTAATTAATATTCCTGTATAATGCTGTAAAATAGCTTCACTTACATGGGTAAATGAAATTTTTAAAGAAAGAAGAGAAGGGACCTGGAAGGAAATTATATTTGTTCAGCAACTATTATATAGAGGCCCTTTTATAACTTTCTCATTTACACATATATTTATTTCATCTCAGAATATTATTAAGCCCAAGGGTTGAATACTTTCTTGAAATATTTTTTTAGGATTTAAGTATTTCGTTTCTGTGACCTTCCACAGTTTAATTTTAGCATATGCTAATACATCCATATGCAATTTCAATGTGAGAGAAATTGTAATAATGCTTCAAAGGGTTAATAGAATGCAAATCTTTTATCTCTAAAGATAAATAATGCAAACAATCTCATTAAAAAAAATCTTCCCCTACTCATAAGTTTGTTGAATAAGCACTCTGGATATGCTTATAAAAAATATCTTTATAAGGAATTGAAATTGAGCGTTTAGATTATTCTCCATGAAAAAGAACATTGCAATTTTAATAAATAATTGCAATATGTTATTCTAATATTTTTAAAATTAAGAATGGAGATTATTCTTTTTACCACTTCAGTTTAGATATTTTCACCAGTGATTATCTTATCAACAATAAAGAATGATTTGTGCTCCCAAATCAATATATAACAGGAATAATGTTGAACCAAGTGACACCATAATAATGTGCCCTATTTTAAAAAGTCATCTGTTGCTTTGTTTTACAACTGGTAATACTCAATTTCAACAATATCTAGAATATATTATCGTTTAGAACAATGCAGGACAAAGGAAGTATATTTTTTGTGCATTGAAAGAACTTTTTGTCGTAAGTGGAAATAGTACAGTATAATTTGTTATATTTAGATTTTGTATTTAGGGTAAAGCAGCTTGAACTGCACTTATTCACTGAATGTAATTAAAATGGTATCATTCAATTGTCACCGATAGGAGCAAAATATGTCAATAAAAATTGCAGTTGTGTTTTTTCTTTTAAAAAGCAGACTGTCATGCTAATCTAAAGGCACAAATACATATTAATTATTTAAAATAAGAAGCATAAAATAAAGGAATGATTATAAAATTATAATTAATTATTGGCACTCAAATAAATAATTGATTAATAAAATCCTTCTATTTATATAAATGTTTAATTCAAAGACTAAGATTCATGTAAACTTTCCTGGATGAAATAGTCTTTGAAAATGCTTCTATAAGTATTAGTATTAAAAATAAAGGAAAACTTGAACAGCATTACATTAATGTTAGACATCAGTATCAATAGAATGGTAATCTGTTGATGCATAAAAATAACAAATAAATCTTTAGAAATTACAATTCTTAATTAACTTTCTCTGCAAATTATTGTAAAATACATTAACACATTACTTTGTTCCAGTTTTAAAAACAATATATGTGCTAAAATGCTGACATTATTGTTTCCTCTTATGTTGTTGAATATAGATTGTCATTGCCTAATTGCACATAACCTGTCTAGAAATACCAATATCTTTTTAGTTATATCTTTGCTTCTTTATTTAAAGTACCACAGGTCCTGATTATTTAACATAATCAGTCAACTCTTTTGACTTTTGATACTAACACTTAAGAGTAGTCTCCGATAGTAAAAATAACATTTTTTCAGTTACATGGATATGTTTGTTTAGTCTAGAATAAGAATGAAAAAGAGGAAACATGATTTCAACTCTGTTCATACTTTACAATTTACTAAAATCCATCTCTTAGATGGAAACTTTTACAAATAGAGTAATTTGGAGCATTACATAAAAATGTTAAAAAAAAAAAAAAAGTTTATCACAGTATCGCCTTGCTCCTGCAGGGCATACATTTCAAGGACAAGAGATAAGGACCACTCAGACCATTGAAACAGTGCACTTGAAACAAAGTCTACGGTTAGTTCCCAATGACCTCTTAAACTCCGAACCTTACTCCACATTAGTGGCAAGAAACTCAACAGCAAGTATATATAAAAGTAACATGTAGGTAAGTTGCTTTCCAAGGAAAGTCCAAAGAAAAGAGAGAAACCGAACTTTCAAACAGAAAAAAAAAAAAGCCCACAACAATATTTGTTCTTTATTATGATTTCTCTGGTCTTGAAGTATAGCACGGATATAACAGTAGTAAACATGCTAAGATGCTTTCTAAGTTTTCTTAATTCTTTCACCATCATTAGCTTAAAATCGGGTAGCCCTATCCAGGAAGAATTAGCATTTGTGGCTATTGCTTCCTTGACATTTTACTAAGCCCATTTACCTTGCACAAGTATGTTGACTGGTTTTAGCACATCGATACAAAAGGGTGAACAAACAGTAAAATAAAGCAAAAGGATGATAAACGGAAGCATAATTTAAACGGCAACAAATCCAGCAAAAAGACCAGTTGGATAATTCCTACTAAAATTCTTAGATAGGCACGGAAGTCTTTTCTTTTACTTCAGAATATGCCAGAAAGGACAGCAAGGAGAGATTCCTGCATCGTAACCTGTACATTAGGGCGGTGACACTGGCGATTTAGTACCTGAACGTGCAAATCCTGTCTTGCTGATTACCAACATTTTGGAAAATTGGTTGCTGTCTATCCCTGGCTGATAGTTTTCAGCACTTTGTATATAAAAGTGTCCATAAGTGGCATTAACTTTACATTTAATATCCATCAGTTTATTTCAATAGAGGCACCCTAAAGCAGGTCACTCTGCAGTGTTAGAACTTTCCTCCAATGTCTTATCAATAGTAAAGGATGGCATGTGTCCCCCAACCAGTCAATATGTGAACCATAATCCCCCTGGAATACTAAAGATTATGCATATGATGGAGCCCAAAGAAAACTTTGGCTCTATAGGGTAAGAAATAATCTAAAACCTGCTCCCAATGGTATGTATATTTATAATCTATAATAATAAAAGCATAATATGCTAATTGGACCAGACATCCTTCTGGACGACCTTCCAGATGAAACCGGGGCTGAGAGGGAAGCCCGGGTCCCTGGTGCCAGAGGGAAGCTGGATTTGGTAGCGGGGGGAAGGAAGGCCTACTCTTGCACGAATTTCGTGCATCGGGCCTCTAGTTATAAATACTTTTTTTCCTCTTACCTTACATATAACTGAAATTTATGTTTCAGTCTTTTACCTCTGGGAGCTTGCATAGCTTGGAAGTTGATAAGTATTTTATTCAGATATAGGCCTGACTGAGAAATATTAGAAAGTTTGTGTTGTATAGTTTAGGGATTTCTTCAACCAAAGTTGTTTATCAAAATCTTAAAATGACTTCTAGCTACAACATCCAGAATAAAAAGATGGTAGTAATTCAATTGTTTAGCATTGACACTTTCATGGCATGTTTAAATGTTTAACTTCTCCTAATTCAACCAAACTAAGGATTTTAACTCCCATTAGCCAATTACATTTATGATTGACCTATAACCCTTAAAAATGAATTTTTAAACAAAGATTATCTAAAACAATGGGGGGAAATGTATCTGTAGATATGGTTTAAAGTATTGAAATGCTAAAGACCTGTTTTCTGTTAAATTTATTTAAAAGTAAAAGATAATCACATCTTTATAAATATATCAAGACAACATTGATATTATTCCCATTTCAATTTACTTTATTACTTGAAGCTGAGGGCAGAAGTCAATATTATTTTCACTTGCAATACATTTGTGTGTGTGTGTGTGTGTGTATGTGTGTGTATGTGTAATCCACTGTGAGTGAATATGGCATATAGAAAGAGATTTACGGAATCTTTCTACTCTAATTTTACATACAACTAATATTCATTCAAGTGGGTAACAATTTTGATCTGGCACATCAGTCTATACCTGTAACTTAAAAACAGTTTTCCAAAGTCTATCTCCATTTCTAATATCTGCTAAAGATAGCTGGCTTATTCAAGACCGGGTTCCCTGGAATTCTCCTAAAAAGTGTTACCTTTATCAAGTGTTTTCATCTTCAACTGAAATCCACTTTAATAATCTATTTGCCCAATATAGGATTGAAAACATGCAGGGTTCTCTTTTACAACTAGCTCACAAAGTTTTTTGTTTGTTTTGTTTAAACTCCTATTTTTTGGAGAGGTTGTGGTATGAGATATAGTTCTGAAGAAGTACTAGTAGAGCACGTTAGCCATCTAATAAATTGCATTTCTTCAATCATAGAGTCAAATTGATACCCAAGAGTTGGTGCCAGTCAGGTCTCTATATAGAATTTCTTAACAAAATAAACAACAACAACAACAACAACAACAACAACAACAAAGGAAATGGACCATGGGCAGGAGTATTTGATCATATGTATATGTGTACAAGCTATTCCAAGCTAGAAGTTTCCCAAGAAATTAAGGTCAATGGAATAGTTTTGGTCATAGGGTCACTGCAATCCAAATGCTCTTTGTAGCATTGTTCCCGCCTCTGCAAGCTCGGTGTTATGCTTTGCTGTCGTCTTCTTTTGATTGGATGTCATTAGAAACCTTAATTTCTATAGTTTCAGGATTGAGGACTTCTTTCCCATTCTCTTCTTTTAAAGGCAGTTTTCTGGAAGAAAATGTAGAAAAAATAAACTTCATGTGTTGAGGCACTTTAAGTAGGATGCCTTAACATTTAAGTTGCTGTTTTGTAGAAGGAAATATGTTACATTTACTAGAATAAAATAATGAGATCTTATTAAAGTATTATTAAATTGAAAAAATATAATCTAAAAGAGAATGAAGCAATATTGTTCACAGTAAGAATGTGGTGTGATGAACAATGATAAAGGAAATAATATATTTGTAAATTTATATGCACCAAATCATTCATTATAGGGAGGCTTAAATTTGATAATGAGTTGATAATATTAAAATATAATTAAGTGTTTTGGAATGTAAAAAAGTCAAAACATTTTCATCTGTCCACTAGATGATTTACTAGGACTTAAAAGTTTTTCTAGTAAAAACAATCAATAGTTGCAGCCATATTCTGTTACATTATTTTCAGAAGCTGGATGAATAGGCAATATTCTTCACAACTTAATGCAAATAAATATATTTCAGGGCTTTCTTACTTTTTTATATTTACTATTTTCTTTACTTGATCTCTATTCACTATTATTATTTTATTTTTATTTGTGTGTCATTTATAAACTTTTTGCAGAGTTGTTTCCAATTGTTACCTATGAAGCAATAACAAACTTTTTTACAATATTAACATATTTATCAATTTTCTCAGTGTTAAAGTTCACACAGAATGATTTAGTACTCCATAAAGTACATAATTTTCCAACCACTATACTGTGCATCTGAAAGTAATACAAAATAATATTGAATGTAACCAGTAATTAAATATATCTCTATCTCTATCTCTATCTCTATCTCTATCTCTATCTCTATCTCTATCTATCTATATATTAGAGGCCCGGTGCACAAAAATTTATGCACATGGGGCGGGGGGGTCCCTCAGCCCAGCCTGAGCCCTCTCGCAGTTAGGGACCCCTCAGGGGATGTCCACCTACTGGCTTAAACCCACTCCCCGGGGGATGAGGCCTAAGCTGGCAGTCAGACATCCCTCTGGCAGCCTGGGAGCCCTCAGGGGATGTCCACTTGCCAGCGGGGAGCAGGCCTAAGCTGCAGTCAGACATCCTTAGCGCTGCTGAGGAAGCGGGAGAGGCTCCCGCCACCACCGCTGTGCTGGCAGCTGGCAGCCTGGCTTGTGGCTGAGCAGAGCTCCCCCTGTGGGAGTGCACTGACCACCAGGGGGCAGCTCCTGCATTGAGCGTCTTCCCCCTGGTGGTCAGTGTGTGTCATAGTGACCAGTCATTCCCAGTCGTTCTGCTGTTAGAGTCAGTTTGCATATTACCCTTTTATTATATAGGATAGAGGCCTGGTTCATGGGTGGGGCCCAGCTGTTTTGCCCTGAAGGGTGTCTCGGATCAGGGGGTCCTGCTGGGGTGCCTTGCCAGCCTGAGTGAGGGGCTGATGGCTGTTTGCAGGCTGGCCAAGCCCCCCAGCGGGAACCCTTACCTCATGGGGGTGTGGCCAGTCTGGGTGAGGGGGTGATGGCTGTTTGCAGGCTAGCCACAGCCCATCAGGGTGGGGGTCCCCGCTGGGGTGCCTGACCAGCCTGGGTGAGGGTCTAAGGGCCATTTTCAGACTGGCCACACCCTCTGGCAACCCAAGCTCCCAACCTCTCCTTTTTTATCTGGTATTTATTTATCTTCTATAGTTAAAACTTTGTATCTTTGTGCGGAGCTGAGGGCCAGCCAGGGCAGGCAGAAAGCTTGGCTTCCTCCATCGCCGGGGGCAACCTAGGCCTCCTGCTCGCTCCAGCTTCGTGGCTGCTGCCATCTTAGTTGGGCTAATTTGCATACTTACTCCTGATGGGCTGGTGGGCGTGGCTTTGGGCATGGCTTGAGTATAGCGGAGGGACAGTTAATTTGCATGTTTCTCAAATTCAGTGGTTTACTATTACATTTTGTGTATATAGCTTTGGGAGTAATTTTTCTTCCCAAAATATTTTTCTACATCTAAAGAATTAAGTTACAAATAGAATTCCAATTCACTATTATGACTTTAAATTCACTGATTTATGAGAGAATGAAAGCTACTATAATAGTTCCTCTGGGATGTATTTGCAATTTATTTTATATTTTGGAATGAATAGATAATCCATTTCATTCTGAAGATAAAAGCTACCATGTGAAAACTAATCAGTCAAAAATAATTCATAGACAAGATCTAGTAAGATCTATTTCTGGAAATGAAGTAGCATCTACTTTGCACCAGGTACATTATAAACAGTGCAGTCACAGTTCTTCTTTTCTCCCATCCCCAAGTACTGAAAACATTGACAATAAAATATTGTAAAAACAAGGGGTTACTTTAGCATCAAAACATAGAGAAATTTAGAGCTGCCATGGAAGTTAGGATAGGCTTAATGTATCTCTAATTCAAAGAACTATGTTATTGAGTTTGTAATTAACCGGAGCTTTCAACTAATTCTTGAATGGTGTATTTTTGCATATATAAAGATCTACTACTTATATTTATGGTAATTTTTAAAAAGATTACTCTTAATGATATATATTTTTTTGTTGAGTATTTTTTCTATGATTGAGTCTGAGAGTAGTTATTAAATCATCTTTTTGTTTTTCTTTCTGTTTGCTGGATTATTTTAAAATATATGTCTATCATATGCAAGGGTATTTTCTTAACTCATTTTCATGCCCATCCATATAATATTGTGATTATGAATACACAGGAATTTGTTTTTGGGGAAATATTTTGCTTCATTGAAAAGATTTATAACTTTTGAAGAAGAGACAATCGAACTCACTTTGTGCCCGCTGCTTCTACTAGAATTAACTTCAAATCAGAATGTAATACTTCTAAATACAATCCTAAAAATATCCTGATTATTCATATGAAAACTTTAACTACAGAATAATACATTGCATTTGCTTATATATTACTCATTACAATCCCTTGAGACCAGATAGAGGGTATTTCTGAAACAAAATGTTTTCATCAGCTCTGACAACACTCAGAATTTGATTTAGGATGAGAAGCCTAAATCAAGTTTTTCTGCAAGGGAATGTTACCTGGTAAAGGAAAAGGAATTTTTGTTTTGTAAACCAGTGACATTTAAGAGTCATTTTGGTGAGCAGTATTTCAAGAATAGTATGACAGTCATGGTTTTGTTATAAAATGTTACTCTTGTTACATCTTAATTGTTACATCTTAATACTGCCTTTGGTTTGAATCATTTTAATTTTTATATACATGAACCTAGACTCATGTTCATAATCTTTAAAGATTCAGTTAAAATACCTGCTATGGGTTTAGTGGATTTATGATGAATGCAAAAAGAAGTAAAGAACATAATCTTGCCCTAACCGGTTTGGCTCAGTGGATAGAGTGTCAGCCTGCGGACTCAAGGGTTCCAGGTTCGATTCCGGTCAAGGGCATGTACCTTGGTTGCAGGCACATACCCAGTAGGGAGTGTGCAGAAGGCAGCTGATCGATGTGTCTTTCTCATCAATGTTTCTAACTCTCTATCCCTCTCCCTTCCTCTCTGTAAAAAATCAATAAAATATATTTTTTAAAAAAACAAACAACATAATCTTGAATAGAGACCAAGCACCATTTACTATATTAATATTAACAGTATTTCTTCCTGCTCTTTACAAATATTCTTTTTAAAAGCGTCTTCTGTATATGTCACACTATTTATTGCTATTATAAACTATCATATTTATATTCAAAACAATGACTAATTTCCAGACACGTATTTATTTCAGTAAAATCAATCACATTTTCAAAGCATAACTTTCTTAGAGAGTGAGGATAGTGCAAAAAAATGTCTTTTTTGACATTCTTCTATAAAACTATAAGCATATGTATCAATAGTACATTTCCCCTGACATTGATACAACTATTTCATATGAAATTTGTGAAGAGGAAATGGATTTTAGACATTCACATGAAGTTTCATAGAAAAACAACAATTTTTCACATTTGTAAATATTTACTAAAAAAGAATACCATGTTATAAATTTACAAATACTTCTCCAAAAATCATTAAGCATTTCAATCTACATACTCAGGTTCTGTTAGTGGTGTGGTTTCATTTGGCTCATTTACTGGGCTTCCATCTTCATGATTAGTAATTCTTTCATCCTCTGTTCTCATCTCCACTATTGGCTCTTTTGATCCATCTTTCCTAAAAAAAAAAAAGAAGAAGAAGAAGAAGAAGAAAAATCTTACCCACATATTGTAAAAAATGATGCATCATGGGTTATATTTGTATATATCTTATGTAAATATGTATAATTATGTAATATATGATTTCCTCAACATGTAAAAAGAAAACTAAAACTAAGTTTGGTGATACTCATTTAGTTAATAAGACATTGTAAAAGCACAGCATGTTCTTATGAAGAAAGCAATAGATACTGGAGAATTGATCCCACTATAAAACACACATTAATATCCAATTCAAATGTGAAATAGAGCCTAATTACTGTTTGTTCTTTGCTATGTTCTGTGTCCAACAATTAAGCAGGTGGCATTATGATTGCAAATTGAATCTATTTTATTTGAATTGAAAATGTAAGCTTTCTAATTTAGCATCTCTTGAAGTGAAAAAAATCTAGACAGTGTATCCATGGGAAATGGTTACAGACAAATTACCTAGGAATACTGAAATAGGCATGGAGATAAAAAATGATATAGCCATGCATAATGAGTTTTTCTATATCCCTAAGCCTAGACCATAATGTATGAGACCATATATGCCTAAATGTATGCATAGAAAAACCAACATAAAGGACTCAATAATAAAAAAGAATGAATTACTGCTATAATTTGAGTTTTGATACAAATTTATCTAAAAACCACAAAGCAGAAATAAGTATTAAAACCTCTTAATTACTCTTACATTGCATTTTCTATAAAATTCAGCTCTGCATATTTTCTCAGAATTCATATTTTTTCTAAATAAATGAATGCCACAGAGAACTCCAAATTCTAATATATAGTCATCTTTTGATTATAATTTGGAGGAGTAAATTCAGAATGCGTAATAATACATTGCATAGAGCATACATTTTCTTTGTAGGCAATCTTGAAACTTGTATGTAGTCACTTCTTAAAATTGTAGGCATTGGTACAATTTATGTTAACTCATTTTAACTTAGTTTTTAACTCAGATTACTGTTGATGTCTGTTTTTTATTCAATATAAACTGAGAAATTGTGGGAAAAAGCATGACCAAATATAATTGTATGATTCCCTATATCTATCTGTCTATCTATCTATCTATCTATCTATCTATCTATCTATCTATCTACCTATCTATCTATTTATCTATCTACCTACCTACCTACCTACCTACCTACCTACTTGTTTATCTATCTCTCAATATTTAATTCATGACACCCTGGCCAGGTAGTTCAGTTGGTTAGAGTGTCATCCTGATATTTCAAGGTTGCAGTTTCGATGCCCATTCAGGGCACATACAAGATTGCAGTTTCAATACCCATACAGGGCACAATGAATGCATAAATAAGTGGAACAACAAATCGATGTTTCCCACTCTCCCTTTCTGGATCTCAAATCAATCAATCAAACTTTTTTAAAAAATTTAAATCATGACAGTAATTTTTTACCATGGATTCCATTTTAAGATTTATTTATTTTTTAATATATATTTTTGTATTGATTTCAGAGAGGAAGGGAGCGGGAGGGAGAGATAGAAACATCAATAATGAGAGAGAATCGTTGATTTGCTGCCTCCTACATGCCCCCTACTGGGGATCAAGCCTGCACCAGGGCAGGTTTATTTTTTAATACAGTAGTCTGTTTACAAAGTCATTTGGCTCTAAGATGTTATATTTAAAATCATATAGATTTAAGATCCAGAAAGAAGCCAGACTGGTGCTCAATAGTTTTATAGTTAAACTCTCCTATGCTGAAAGAACAAAGCCCTGAATAAAGCACTCCAGCTTGACCTTGCCATTCCTTTAATGTGTTGTGATGCAGGTGTCTGATACTCACAGGTAGGCAGCTTTTCCTTCTTCCAGTTCTTTACTTTTGCCACTGGAGCCACTTTTCTTCCCACACATTCTCCTGGTGATGCACATTAATAACCCACATTGTCGAATAAAGAAGCAGCTGACATCTGTTACCACAAGGATGAGCAGGAGTGCGGCAACTCCCAGGCCAATGACTGCTCCAAGCCCAAGGCCATTAAAAAGTGTGTCTTGAAAAAATAATAATAAGAATTTTATTAAAGTTCACACTAGAAAAGATTAGAAAGTTACTTCAAAAATAAATTTTATTGGACAAATAGTCTACTAAAAACAAGAAAGAAGGGATAGCCCATCCAGCTTGGCTCAGTGGTTGAGCATTGACCTATGAACCAAGTGGTCATGGTTCAATTCCTGGTCCGGGCACATGCCGAGGTTGTGGGCTCAATCCCCAATGTGGGGTGTGCAGGAGGCAGCCAATCAATGATTCTCTCTCATCATTGATGTTTCTATCTCTTTCTCCCACTTGCTTCCTCTCTCTCTGAAATCAATAAAAAATATATTTAAGAAAAAAAGAAGGGATAGTCCGTAGAAGAGTTCAGTGTCATGGCTGTTGAGAGGTAGTGTCTGGTTTTTGAACAATGTTTTAAGCAACTGACATGGTAGTGATTTGAACTATTTTTTACCAATTTATTTTAGATTAAAAACTCTTAAGTAACTCTCTTCTCCAAAAGCTTTCTTGATTCCCTGTGGGAAAGATAATGAATATTATCATATCTGTAGCTGTACTCTATCAGAAAGTCATAGCCATTAATAGATCATCACTTTTTAAAAAGGAAAATGTAGTCAAAACTGCTGTAAAAAAGTGTTAAATAAATGTTCTTTATAGAATTATTTTAGTGTTAAGATTTAAATTTGCAAATGATGGCTCCAAGCACTTTGCGTTGACAGAGAATACTTTAAAAAATATCTGTGCATGAATATTTTAAAAATCATTCTTTTGGAATAAATGTGTACTTGTATTTTTGTAGTTAATATTTTAACAGATCATATTAGACTAGAGGCAAATGTTAACAGAGTTATGGTACTTATGACCTTTCTGAAGGTAGGGCATGATGGGAGCCACTCTTTCTTGGCATATATTTGCAAGAAATCTCAGAAGCTACACCGAGAGTATCCACGAAAAAGGTGATTGAAAATGGGATGGAATATGCTAACTGACAAAGTAGAAATGGCAAAGGGATGAGCACAAAAATAAACCTAGTGTTGCAAGTCTGTGATTGAATACAGGTAACTATACAACTATAACCATATAGATAGGAAAATAAGCACAGTGGGAAGAAACCAGAATAAATTGGTGATATTGTGTTATCTAAGGGGAAAAAAGAGGGTTAAATAGGACAATTTTATGGAATTATCCAAAATGATTCTTAATATGATTATATTCAAATGTGTTTGCATAACATTATAAAATTATAATTTCCTTTTTAATGATGGTAAAGAAATTTATTGCCCAGATCATAATGGCATGCTTACTAAGTAACTGATGTTGGACACAAGTGAAAGATACAGAAACAGATATAAATTTGAGGTTTGAGAAAACCACTTCTGAATAATTACATGAAAACCAATGTTTTTCTAAGTACGATTTTAAAAATTAGGTCAAACATTTTAATAATGACTCAAAGACATTTGTATCCAAAAGAATCAACATAATTATTCTAACTTTGAATTTACCTCCTGGGTCGATCTTTAATACATCACACCTTTTGAATGCTAGTATATTTTTGTGCAGAATGACTAAGTCTCTTAGCAACATTCACTTTATTGGTAGTTATTTGGCTGTACTGCGCCTGATTCAACAACTAAAGCTCAAAAGAGAATAGTTGAAAATACATGTTCAATGGAGCTTTTGCTCCAGTGGATATATTCACTCTATGACCTTCCTGCTTTCAAGTAGTCATTCATAAGTAATAAATCTTACAGATCAATGATGATTTATCTGGTCCATTATGTACATCCCCATTTCATTTTTTAAAGTATGAAATCTGGCTTTGTACTTAAATGCACTGGATGTGGTGTCAGAAAATCCTGGTTCCATCACTTAAGGCTGGGATGCCTCCTTGTTAAAACAGGGACAGTTATAAAAACAATCACCACCACAAACTGGGTCATAGGTGATGAAAAGATTGTTGTGAATGGGCTATTTAACACTTCTAGCACTTACTGCCCACCACTAAGTAAAAATTTAACAAATATTTAAAGTTATTTTTATCATTTCACTATTATAAAATTCTAGAAAATGCAGTTTTGGTGAAAAAATAGACAATCTAAAATTTAATTTATCTGTAATATTTCTTTCATTGGCAACCAACAGTATCTCTTATTAAGCACTGATTAGTCTCTTGAAAATATAATCACTATTTTAGATTTAGCTGCTAGCTTTTAAATAATAAATATTTTGTGACTTTTTAAAAGAATTAAACAATATATTGATCTGCTTCACTTGCATCTTTGTAAAAAACACTTAGAAACATTTTATTTGTAAATTACCTTATAGGAAAGGAATATTGATGCTAAAATAGCTATTATTTCTTTCTAGAGAAACAAAATTATATATTTTTAACTTAAAATTAAAAAACTTAAAGGTTACTTGAAGTTATTTTTATGAAAAACCAAATGTATTTCTGTCATTGAAAAGGGTGGGATGGTCATTAATTATGTTTATGTTATAAGTATTGTTCAAGATAATGTTTTATGTTTTGTAACAAGTCAGCTTATGGACATATTTAAATATCTATTCTCATATCCAATGAGGTTAAACACAATAACTGTGAAAGCTAAATTTTCTTTTTTTTTTTCTGCAACCAATTTACTTTGGTGTGAAAGTACTTATTTCTCTTTGGATTTTTTATTTAAAAAATCTGAAAAAAACAACAACAAAGAACCATAAACAAAATTACATCACTAGATTCTAACACACACAATAAAGGGAAAAAAAGAATAATATTTTTGTTTTATTATTTACTTATTAAATGTATTGGGGTGGCACTGGTTAATAAGATTATATAGGTTTCAAGTATACATTTCTATGATATATGATCTGTATATTGTATTGTGTGCCGACCACGACCACCCAAAGTTGCATTATCTTCTGTCACCATATATTTGACCTCCTTTATCCTTTACCGTTCCCCTGACCTCTTCTCTCTGGTAACCACCATACTGTTTAAATCTTCGTCTATGAGTTCCAGTTTTATATCCCACATATGCAAAATAAGTCAGTCGAAAAAGCTAAGATCCATGTGGTTTTACTCGTTTGTAGGATAAGGTTTTTATATTAACAAGGACAAACAGTTAACAGTGAGAGTTTTTACTAGAGTATGGAAATATCCTTGCATTACAGAAGGCACTTTGTAGGGTAATGTATACGTTTAAAAGAAAACACATTGTGCTAATTTAATAACCAATAATCATCCCTAAGAATTTCACACAGTTTCTTGTATTATGTTAGACAAGCTGATTTCCTAAATCACCTGTCATTCTAGATTTAGAAATTATCTTAAATTTATAAATTAAATTATTTTCTGTGATATTTTTTCTAGGATCCCCCAAGTCAACAAAAAATAGGAAAGTGCAAGAAAAGAACCAAAATATAGAAAATGAGGCTAGGGTATAAATTAGGCCAACAAAATATTGTTAAAAAAGATTTAAAACTTTTAATAAGCTTCCCAAATTTAAAAATAGTAGAGATGGCTGGCCAGTGTTGCTTAGTGGTTGAACTGACCCATGAACCAGGAGGTCACAGTTTGATTCCTGGTCAGGACATATGCCCAAGGTGTAGCCTTTACATTTCTTGATATATCCACTTGTCAAGAAAATAAATAGTAGTCTCTGACCCTGTAGAGGTGTATAGAGAAATGCCTCATTATCCTATATTATAAAAGCCTAATATGCAAATTGACCAAACGGCAGAATGACTGGTCACTATGATGTACACTGACCACTAGGGAGTAGATGCTCAATTCAGGAGCTGCCCCCAGCCCACAGGCCCCAGGCCGGCCAAGGCAAGTGCGAGTGGGGGGTCCCCCAATTGCCTTGCTGGTCACCCTGAAGAGGGAGGCGACTGGTGGTGGCAGTGATGGGGGTGGGGCTGGTGAGCTGGCAGGGCCAGGCTGGCCAAGGTGGGTGCCCGCGGAAGGCCTTCCGATCACCCCGCCGGTTGCTCACAGATTGGCCCTGATTGCTGGCCAAGCCTAGGGACCCTTCTGGTGCATGCATTTCGTGCACTGGGCCTCTAGTGCATTTATGAAGCTTTCTATTTCTAACAGGGCATACTGAATCTCCTAAACAGAACCTAAATCAGATTAAGATTTGTCTTTGGACTTGTCTTTTCTCAGTTAAACTAAAGGGGAATTAGGCATACATGTATGAAGGCCATATTTATATGTTTTTTAGATATTTTAAAAAATAATTCCAAATATCTGTTTTTTATATATTTGAAAACAACATGATTTTCATATCACCTTTGTAGGTGTAATTAAAAATAGAAAAATAAAATAAAACCTTTTATTAATGTGTAACAAAATTCTCTATTAAAGACAGAAATGTTAAAACCATTGATATTAGTAATCTGTGCACAATGTCATGCTATTTCCATCGCTTTAAATACCACATTTCTCTTCTGTGTCATGACTAGGAGCCTCTGGAATTTATGGTGCCTGGTGCTCATTCCTGAATTGATAGATGCATGCAATTTTGATTCATATTTTATTTTGCTGTTTGAAACAAATGTTTGAACTTCTGAGGTTTCCAATGTCTGGTCAATACTTTTTTTTTTTAAATCCTTACTGGAGGATATTTTTCCATTGATTTTTTTAGAGAGGGAAAGACAGAGAAATATCAATGTGAGAGAAACACATCAATTGGTTGCCTCCTGCATTTGCCCTGACCAGGGTCCAGCCAGGAGGAGGCTGCAACCGAGGTATGTGCCCTTGACCAGAATTGAACCCCGGACCCTATAGTTCGCAGGCTGATGCTCTATCCACTGAGCCAAACTGGTGAAGGCTGATCAATACTCTTTAACTGTATTAATTAGAAATGACAAAATCATTGCAAGTTGTATCAGCAAAAATGATTAAAAATACCATTTTGCATTAATTTAAAAAATTAAAAAAACAAATAGCACCATTTATCCCATATATGCCCTCTTCCACCTCCACCTATCCCTACACCACAAAATAAATAAATAAATACATAAATATCTATATTAATAAAAGGGTAATATGCTAATTAGACCAAGAGACCTTCTGGACAAAGCCATGGTGGCGGGGCCAGGGAAGAGGTGGTTAGGGGAGGGGAGGGCAGTTGGGGGTGATAAGGACAGTGGGGGGGGGGTGCAGTTGGGGGTGAGCAGGCCAGCAGGGGGGGCAGTTGGGGGCAAGCAGGCCAGTGAGGGGGACAGTTGGGGGAGAGCAGGCTAACAGGGGGAGCAGTTGGGGGTGATCAAACCTGGGGGAGCAATTGGGGGCAAGCAGGTTGGCAGGGGTTGCAGCTGGGGGCAATCAGGCTGGCAGGGGGGCAGTTGGGAGCAAGCAGGCTCGTGGGGGCAGTTGGGGACAATAAGGCCGGCAGGGGAGTCAGTTGGGGGCAAGAAGGCTGGTAGGGGGCAGTCGTGGGCAAGCAGGTCAGCAGGCAGAGTGGTTAGGGGTGATCAGGCAGGCAGGCAGGTGAGCAGTTAGGAGCCAGCAGTCCCAGATTGTGAGAGGCACATCCCTCAAGGGGTCCCAGATTGGAGAGAGTGCAGGCTGGACTAAGGGACACCCCCCTCCCATGCATGAATTTCATACACCGGGCCTCTAGTCTACATATATAAAAGTCTAAGTGACTGTTATCACTGGACGACCAGATGACTGAATGACCAGACGGTAGCTATGATGCACACTGACTACCAGGGGCAGATGCTTAATACAGGAACTGCCCCCTGGTGGTCAGTGCATTCCCACTGCCAACCTCCTGCAGCTGGTCAACCTCCCACAGTCCTTCCCCCCGACCTCCCCGATTGGCTGGGAGGGATCCCACCCATGCACAAATTCATGCACCAGGCCTCTAGTAATAAAATAAAAAGTCTTTCTTAAAAGAAGCAAAATTCAAACAGCAAATTCAGTGTAAGTATGATTAGATTTTATATTCTTTCTCTCCTTTAAGCCACTTTTTTTTCTTTACTATTTCCCCATATAACTAGAGAAATATTGAGTATATCCTCCTAAGATAGGTGTTTTTGAAAAATCATAAGCTTTAATAATACATCATATTTATACTTTGAAAAATTTAATGTACAACTAAAATATAAAAAAATTAGAAAGATGATATAAAATAAATATTAATGGAAATTCTAATTTTTAAAATAGTCACAGTGGTATTGTTCACTTGTTTTGTGTCCAACTGGCCATACAGCTATTGGATATACTTAAATAATTATAATTTCATTGTTTCATTTTTTTATTAAATGCATGTACAATTCCTATGTATTCTAGCCAAAATATTCTTTGGTAATCAAAATAGTAACTTATTGTTCATTATTTGTTTATAGTATCATTTGTTAGAAAATTAGATCTCTACTTTTAGCTTAAAACTTCCTAGATTTTAGCAAGTATGTTTACTTACTAAGTACTGATTTGAATATTGCTAATATTCATGAATTATGATGCACAAAATAATCGTAAATACATATTTATGTTTCACAAGTGTTTTTTATTGTTGCTGTTTGTTGATAAATTACCTCATTAAGGCCTCAGATTGAGATCATTTTTTAAAGATCATTTTAATTCTTCTAGTTTTATCTGTACATTTTACTGTAACCAGAACTCAACACATTTTTAAATTTAATTTTATTATTTATTTATTTATTTATTTATTATTTATATAGTAAATTATCTTTTTGGTCACTTCCTTACTCTATAAGTCAAATTAAAATCTTTCTTGACTGATGCTGAAATGAATGAACACAAGCTAATTATTAATAATGCTCTAATTGTCTCTGATAGGTGACATTAACTTTTGCTCAGTTTGGGGAAAAGAATATACATATTCTTTATTTGGTATTCTCATCTTCTGTAATTAATTTTGTCTTATTTAGTTCACTATTATTGTGATTATAGCTACTTTTATTGCTATTTTGTACACTACTTCAGATACATTCATCTTCATTAAAATAAAAATAAAATTAATACTCTCACAAGATTTTCACAAAATGGATCAAAGGCTCCTCCCTACAAAACAATAAAACTACATCTTTTGTGTTCTAATCTCTTATTCTGTTGTATATTGGTTCCCTTATGTACTGCTCATAGAGTTCATGAGATTTAAAAAAAAAAAAGCATTTACATCATTCAACTTCCTGACAAAATACACTTATTAGTGACATTTTAAGTTCACCTGATTTCATATTATTCAGATATTTGACTGCTGCCCGAACTAGCTGAATGAAAATTGTGTGGGTATAACATGTAATCTCATGCATTTTTCAATGAACAATTTAAAGAAAAAAGTATGTGATGCTAGCAGCACATAATGGACTGCATTTCAGAAAAGATTTCTTGGAATGCTAAAATAAAAAATCTTTAAAAATACAAGGGTTGGCAAAAGTAGGTTTACACTTGTTTATATAGAGAAACACATGCAGGTTATAATTATGACAGTAGCTTTATTAACTCAAAAGAATATCACAATGGCAAAAAGAAACCCTACTTTTGCCCACTTTTGTATATTAAAAATCAAAATTGAGTTCTAATCATGAAAAAAGTACATAATTATATAAAATTATACTGGTTAATAAGAGCTTTGTGAGTAGGAGGCATTTTTAGATTTAAGATCAGTAATTTGCTGTGTTTTAAATGAACATGTATTGAGTTCTATGGAGCTCTTTATAAAAGTTCATGTTAGAGAATAATATTATGTGGAAGTTCATTTTATATAATTGTCTAGCTTTTTTATCCCTTGATGATACCATTTGTAGTATTCACATATTAATTTAGGAATTATAAATTTTGAGATTTTAAAAATTATAAGCAGAATTTACCAATAATATTTCAACATTATTCAAATATATCAATAAAGCCTAGTGTTGTTATTGTATTTGTTTTAAATTCTCAGTACATTTTAACAAGGTGGTCATGTCTTTCCTATGTATACTCAGTTAAACAATATTGATATAGACAGTTCATTGCTTACTACCAAATTTGTTTTCATACAACCTTCCTTTTTTGAGAGATGAAAACTGTATTTTATGTCACCTGTTCCTTATTACTGTCTCCATTTTTAGTCACTCCAATCTATCAAAATGTTCTGTTACATGTATAACTATACAGTTTTTTTTTTAAATATATAAACTCAGTGGAAATCCAAAAATTTCTTTCAAATCACTTCTCGCTATTAAGAGGTATTTTGGGGGAGAAGGTAGGGTATCAATGAAGTGTTGATCAACCAGACATCTTTGTTGTTGTAAATCCTCACCTGAGGATATTTTCTCCATCATTGCTTTTCAGAGAGAGAGGAAGGGAGGAAAAAGAGAGAGAGAGAGAGAGAGAGAGAGAGAGAGAGAGAGAAAGAGAGATCATCGATGTGAGGGAGGCATATCAACTAATTGCCTCCTGCACATGCCCCTGGGGAGCAAACCTGCAACCAGGTCCATGCCTTTGAACAGGAATTTAACCCACGACCCTTTGGGCACAGGCCAAGGCTCTAAACACTGAGGCACACTGGCCAGGGCCAGACATTTTTTTAATGTATGACTTGTGGAAAGAAAAAGTAGTAATTGAAGACATTTGGCTTAATAATTAAAATGGAATTGTATATATGTACCAGTATATTTAGTATAAATAGCATTTATAATTTTTAAAACTATACTTCTTTCTGAATGTGTTTTCCTATATATGTTTGTTAACAAAGGCATAATTACACATTAAATATATTTTCAAAAGATCTTCTGGTCCTTTGATATTACAAAAATGTTGTGTTTTTTGTTGTTGTTCTTTTTTTTTTTTTGTCCAGGAATAAATTGGTAAAAAAAAAATATGTGATCATCCTTTAATGTTGATCATCCTTTAATTTATTATAATGTTATTAAACAACTCTATCAAGCAGTTATTAGGATAAAATAAGAAAAAGACCAAGTGTTTTCTTCTCTGGAGGCTCATAATATATTGGGAGGGCTGAGTAAGGTGTAATTTAAAAACTGAAATTCAGTGTAATTGATGCTTTCCTAATAGTTAACAACACTGTGTCCTGAGCAGATAGGTGGAAGAAGCATAGAAGTTAGCGGTTAGTGGTCAAAGAAGGCATGATAGAGAAGATAATGTTGGAGATGGTGTTGAAGAAGTTTTCCATATGAGGTGAGGAGTGTATTTCAGTCAGAGCATGGCATGAGCGAAGATGGGAGATGTAGGAAAGAAAATATATGATATTCTGAAATTAGAAGACATACACGGATATTAGAGATAAGATTTTGTGTTGATTAGGGGGATGGGTTTTATGAAGTGATAAATGATGTTAGAGAGGACGGGCCTCTCAACGGAATAAACAAACAAGTAAGTGAACCAAAATAAAAATAGACACAAACACCACCACCCACAAAACCTACAAAGAGAGACCTTTTCCCAAAAGATGGCAGGGAGTTATTAGAGAGACACACCCAAGGAAGTAGAACCTGTTTAATGGTTATAAGGAGAGAGTAGAGGTCTGGGCTACGCTGTGGAATTTCTGGCCAGTCTTCCTTCTCTCCTATTTCATGTTCATTTCCATAATGCATGCAGGCATGCCAACCCAGTTTGATGTTTACACTGAAGAAGAGAGTACTTACACTCAGCCTTTTACATGTGGTTAGTGATTGAATTAACTTTAGATCATTAGTGTCTATTCAAATGTTTTAAAAATAGACATTGTGTGAGATAAAATACTGTAAATTTTATAATATACATTTATAATTATGTATAACTATCCCATATCCTTATAAATGGAATGACATTTCAAATGTCCCATCACTTTCACTCTGTTTATCATTATTATTTTAATATAGTTTTATTAATTTCAGAGAGGAAGAAAGAGGGAGATATAGAAACATCAATAATGAGAGAGAATCATTGATTGGCTGCCTCCTGTACACTCCCCACTGGGGATCGAGCCCACAACCAGGGCATGTGCCCATGGCCAGAATCTAACCTGGGACCCATTAGTCCACAGGTCGACGCTCTATCCGCTGAGCCAAACCGGCTAGGGCCACCCTGTTTTTTAAATACCTACTCAATCCCCCTTAAAGTTTTAACATTTATCTTTTCTAAATAATGCCCTGCTGCCCTAGCCAGCTTGGCTCAGTGGATAAAGCATCGGTCTGTGGACTGAAGGGTCCTGGGTTCAATTCTGGTCAAGGGCATGTACCTCAGTTGCAGGCTCAATCCCTAGTAGGGACCGTGCAGGAGGCAGCCAATCGATGATGTTCCTCTCTCATTGATGTTTCTATCTCTATATCCCTCTCCCTTCCTCTCCAAAAATAAATAAAAACATATTTTTAAACAATGCCCTGTAAAAAGTAAACAATCCAATGTATAATCATTAGACTTGTATGGGAATTTTGACTTCCATAATTTCTGTACATTCTCCATTTGCAGGTTACTCAGTTTGCTTTGGTGGAGGTGATTCAGTTACTTCCCATTGGGTAATGAAGGTGTCTATTGGCTAGCTAGAAAAGAAACTTTTTAAATTGGAATTATGATATTGACCAGTGATAAAGAATTTAATAATTTAAATTTCAGTTCTGTAGATCATCCATTACCTGCCCATTTTCATTTTCCTGTTAATATTAATAGATTGACCATATATAGAAAATAGAAAAGCTTTCTTTGATAAACAAAAGATACATTTAAAAAGACTATATTGAATCACATCCATATAAGATTAAACTAAAATTGATATTTTACAATTTGCTTGTTGGTTGACATCCCAGTCTGTGTAATCTATTATAAAACTCTCAAATATACATATTTTGAATTTTCTAAATGTATAAGACAATAGATGAAAAATATAAACAAATATGTGAATGGAATTATGAGTTTGCCAGTAATTTATAACATATTGAGTTTTGTGAAGCTTCCAGTTTTAGACACTCACTATATTATCTTAGAGACTTCAATTTATTCATTATGGTTATATATTTAAAAAAATCAAGTTATAGTATTAAAACTAAACATTTTAAACATGTCTAAACATTGTAAACAGGACATTTATAATTAATATTTTCTTGTTTTCAAAAGCATTAGGGAGTTTTGCATGTAACCTTCTTTATAACAACCATACCCAGTTTAGTATTTTTGAAATTATATAGAAACAACAGCAAACAATAGCAAATTGAAGCTTGTTGCTCATGAATTCTTCAAAAACAAAAATGCCAGTTTGAAGAGATGATTTAAAGCCCTACTTAAGTAGAAAAAAATAACTACATTTTACTGTGATTTTTCCCAATATTTTAATATTTATGTTTGTAATAATAAGTGAGAAGTCAGAAGAGAGGCAAGCACATAGCCACTATCCAAATGATGTGTTGAAACTGTTTATTTTGATTTCTTAAAATGCAAAGGATAGATGCTGAGATGGAAATATATATTTTAGTTGTTATTAGACAGCAAGTAAAAATACTATTTATATAATATTAAAATACCTATTTCTACCAACCATGTAAATGCCATTTTAAAAAGTATTTTCAGAAAATGTGTAAAAATCATAAAGTAATACAGTTTAATTTGTTACTCGTTTAAGACTATAAACTCGGTGTGAGTTTATTCCCTTGATCATGGCAAAGCAGCCACATTTACAACTTGAAGTGAGAAAGATAACAGCTAATAGAAGTACCATGACTCCTGGCAGAAACTGTGGCGGGTAAATACATGGCCTTGACTTTGCCACATTCTTTTCTCTGTTAGCCAATCAAGCGGAAATGAATGGAGCTAGGTTGAAGACATAAGACCATATATGTATAGAATAGAATTGGTTCAGTGTAATTTAATAATAGAAATATAAGAAGAAAACTGAGATTTCAAGTTGCTTGACTATGTCCATGACTAATTACTTGGGTTCTCTGATCCTCAGTTTCTTATTATAATAAATAATAAAATAACGGTGTTTGATTAGATTAGGTTTCCTCAAATCTCTTTAGCTTCTTCACAATGGCTCAAAACAATAAAGTAATATAAAGGTAATGTGGCTGTCATTAGAAAAATGTCAAACAATGACAGATACTTCCCATTTCATATCATCTCATTGTCATGAGACTTCAAGAAAAAACAATAAAACAAAAACAAGATACAAAACTTCTATAACTATTGTATTAATTGAGAGAAGTTTAAATATTGCAACAAAATGTAGACATTATTTTTAAAATATATTTTTATTGATTTTAGAGAGGAAGGGAGAGGGAGAGAGAGAGATAGAAACATCAATGATGAAAGAGAATCATCGAGTGGCTGCCTCATGCATGCCCCCTATTGGGGATCAAGCTGGCAACCCGAGTATGTGCCCTAACCTTGACCTCCTGGCTCATAGGTCAATGCTCAATCACTAAGCCACACTGGCCAGACAGTAACCTGTTTTATTAAGAGCACTGGATCTGGGTTCTAATTGTGACTCTTTACTATGTAAATTATTTAACTGCTTTAGTCCTCACCATTCTCATCTAAAATATGGGAGAAATGATACTTCAGAGGGACTGTATGAAAAGTGAATAAGATATTGCACTTAGGTATTCTGCACAGTGTATGACACAGTACATGTCAAAAAAAAAAAGAGGCCCTCTGTTTTGTATTATTTTTATTATGATCTGTAAACTCCCAGAGTCATTTATGCTTCATACCTTGGTTGTGGATAAGCTAAGAACCTTAATGATTTTCTACGACTTTATTTTCATGGTGTTCAAACTGAATTACAATGCTATATTAATTAAAGTAATTGGAGGAAACCACTTTAAGCATTTATGTCTGCATTGTAGCAATGCAGACTACTCAATAATTATTGACATCATTACGCATATTCATATGTTTTACTGTTATCATCTGGTTATTTTGGCCTCCCACTAGCAATGAAAGTTTCTAAGAAGACTCTAGAATTAGTTTACTATGAAAATAACAGTATTTGTTACTGTTTCCAAATTATTTTAGAATATGTCTGTTGATGATGTATTATTTCTTCCAAAAGAGAAATCAATTATTATATGTTTATCACACTGAAATATAGGAGTTGACCAAGTTAGAAATGAAAACACACAACGAGGACAGAAAGAGTTTGTACCAGTAATAAAGAAAACACATATAACAAAGCTTTTCCTCAGTTTTCTTTATTACAACAATGGAGACACAAAAATACAGAAAATAAAATGACATTTAATATACTATGAAACACATGCATAAGAATACATATAGTGTTGATTATTATGTTGAGGGTTTCAAATAAGAGATGATACTGAAGACAATACATTTATAATGTACATTTTTTCATGAAAACAACCTATGATGAAAACAAATGCAATTAAAATAATCAGATCAGAAGTGTTATACATAAAATCAATGTAAGATGTGAGATAAAAATATTCTTGAAAAAAGTTCATGAATTGTGGATATTATTTAAAAGAGTGAGTTGTAGTTGCTTGCTTTTAGGAAAAAAAAAATTAGCTAGAAAAATTATTTCATAGTGGCCACTTAGTACACACATAGAATTTTTAAAAATATGGTGTACTTTAAAAAATGATGCTACCTCTTAATATTATGAAATGTTTGAGATATGTAACTTTATATTTTAGTACTTAAAATGGAATAATAATTACTTAACTTGAACATACACAATTAAGACATTTTGCAATATACCTAGGCTTAATACAACCAACATTATATAAGTTCACATTTAATATAAAATTCAGCTCTACTTGAACACACAAGTCTTTAAAAAGTAAATAAAATAATAGTTGACCAACAAAGACATGAGGACATCAGCTGCAGTTCAGATCATCTCAGATATACCAATAGAACTCTTGAATATATGTTTCCCTTGGGTGTTGTTTTTTTAATATATACCAATTTTGTTTCATAGTAGCTAAAACTGATATAATAGAACACTCCACTCTTCTGGTGCTATTTAGGGGCAGATATTTTAAACTTTAAAAATAGTTAATAGCCACTTGGAAGGGAGGACAGTACTAGAGTTAATCTGGTTCATAATCTTAGAAAAGGTAACAATGTCAAAGGTATTTGGAAAACAAAGCATTGATACTAAACTCCCATCTCTTTTATTTTAGAGCAGTTAGATTTAAACTTATTGAATTATTTGCCTTACGTAAAAGTTGAGATGCTGCTTATCTACTTTTATATCTTTATGTGTTTTATCAAGTTCTTAAGTACAATGAAGTAAAAAGAGAAAATACTACAACTTTATATTTAAGTTAAAAATTGTTAACTCTAGAATAATACTCAAATTCTGAAGATAATTAGAAAGAGAACAACTTAATGAGATGTTAGAAAGACTTTATTTTAGTGAAGACCTAAAGTTTACTGATATCTTCTGAATTCTAAGATTGACTATAAAATATTAATAGCGATTAAGTAATAGTCTTTATTTTTTAATCACATAGCTGATTTGGAAATAGTCTTTTTACCAAGTTAAGTTTATATTAAAATCATTTCAAGCGCTATTTGTAAAATACCTGTATCTACAATCATTTTACATATATAAATTTGAGCTGCCCATTCAATGCATTAGCTTTGGTGAAGTTTCATGACATATGCAGGGACATACCCATGACTAACAGAAAAGGAATAGAAGAAACACAACTACAATAAAGATTTAAAAAATTAAATACATCCTATTTATTATTGTCCAGTTATTTAGAGGGGAAAAAGGAGGGTGATAAGAGGGGGATATTAGAAAGAAAAAAATAAGAAGGAAGGAGAATAAAAGGAAATAGACCAAAATAAAAGGTCCTACTTAATTTGTATTCACTCAAATGTTGTTTTAAAGATATGTTATGCCCCAGATTTGAATATTAATAAAATGAATAAAATGATTTAATTAGGTATGACCTTAATGATTCTTTAGCTTTATTCAAGTGGAATCATAATACATAGGGCTACAGAAAATTATAAATGCTAACATTTAATTTAGGTAGTATGATAATATATTATTTAAAGTTATTAATGTTGCTAATATAACCAAAACCAAAGAGTTTAAAATTTTCAGATAATTTTACATGACTAGAGATATTTAATAAACTTTTATAAACTAAGAATATTATACAAAAAAGCAGCTAACTATTCTTGAAAGCTAGAGAAAAACATACTGAATTATTATATTAGTGATATAAATATCCATCTTGAATCACAAAAATCATTTGTAATTTAAAATTTTATTTCTACATTCTTAGTGTAGGTATACCGTATTAACAATAATTAATAAAAAGGCTCTCATGTATCTGACAGTTCACCCAGATCTAAAAGTGCATGGCTTGATTCTCTCTTGCACACTACATTTTCTTGAATATAAGTGAACATTTATAAATTCAATCGTGTTGAAATCATTGTAGAATTTTGCTTATTTTAGGTTTAATTTAAATTAAATATATTTAATGAATGCTCTTACATAGAAAACATTTGAATTAAATATAATAGTTTTCAAATTGACACAAATCATATAACCTATGACTTACTGTGCATACTTGTAATTTTAATTATTGATTTTAAAAGAATTGAATATTTAAAAAGTCAAAATTATTTGCAATGAAATTATTTATACAAGTATTTGTTATATATATAATGTGAATCCAATGTCTAGAGTCTAGAATCTATATATGTATATATACACATATATATGTATATATATATAACATATATATATTTAAAATTCTAAATACTTGAGATATTTTAAGCTAAGAAAAAGATGAAAGAAACGTTAAAAAAATAAAACAAGTCATTAAAATTTCAATCTTGTCCATGTCTTCCAGTAGGAATGCATATATGTGCACTTGCATAATGGTTTTGGAAAGAATAGGATTGCAGAGCTAATAAAATATATTTATTCTTATTGAATAATAATATTAGGAGAGGATCAAAATTAGCCATCTACCTAAGGTTCTCCCATGCAAGAAAATATTTTGTAGGATAGAAGAATTTACTGCTACTTACTAAGCATAATCTGCTAGCATATCTGAAACAGTGTTGGTGATCTTATAAATATTTAATAAATAATTGAGTTTGAATTAGGCTAGCTACCATTAAGACTGAATGATATATAAAGGAAAGAAGACAGACAAACAGGCTTGTATGAAGTTGGGAAGCATACAGAGATTTCAGGTTTGCATATAATATTTAACCTGATATTCCACATGCAGGTAATAGTAATCATGCATAAGCACATCAACCTAGCTATGTAACTGCTATTATTTGGTCAAAACCATCTTTTGAAATGATTTATCACTTAAGGATATGAAATATATATATATATATATATATATATATATATATATATTCAATTGATGTAGGCACATATTTATGGTTATATATAATAATTAACACAAAATTCACCTTATACACAAGTTCATATTTGAACATTTCAGACACAAAATTTTATTTAAAAATCCATTAGATAAAAAAATCATTGAATGATACTGTAGAAAGACTTAAAATAAGTTGAATTTTTATGTGTTGCTTACCAAATAATCACATTTATTTACTTAGAACTGTAAACTATAGACAGATAGTAGTTAGCCAAGAAGAACTGTCAGTTAGATTTTATGGATACATATAATAAAATTAAAGCTCAGATAATAAAAAATAATTCAGCAACACACACATTGAGATTTTTTTATAATCAAAGAAGGTTATTTACAATCTCTACTGACTCATTTATTGAAATGCAATAGCTGCACTGTTTATAGTTTTGTGCTTTTCAATTTCTTATAGAATGCAAAGCACAGAACCTAGTACTTTGAGATGTCTGAGAATATTTTTTAAGATTTTATGCATATCTCAGAGCTGTAAAATAACTGTTCATCTAAGAATAAAATTTGGCCAAATGATAGACTGCTTATTAATTTCAGGATTAACAACTTGATCTATACTTAGATGTTTAAAATCAAAATGAACAGCTCACTAAAATGGAAATAATTCTACTAGGATAGAATTTTAATTTTAGATTCTTTTCTGAATTGTCAAAATGTCAGTCTAGGTGTCATGTACCTGACTGAGTGTTCTTCATATCACTCTCGGTGACCTTGAGTTAGAGAACATACTAGTATTCCATGTTCTCCACAAAAGTGTTTTGTAATATATGCTAAGTCAAGAGAATTTCTGCAAGACTTTCTTGCGGGAATATTTTTAACTTTTTGGAAAGATCCAGGCAGGTTATGATGAATGAGAAAAAAAATTCCTGGAAGTATTTTTTAAACTCTTTGTTTTCCAAGTACTTTCTACACATTTGTAATAAGCATATCTACATATCTTATCCAAACTCAGACATCCTGGAATATAATTGCAATTATGTTTAGTTCTTTAGTAAACAGACATTTTCTATGCTGATTTAAAAACAGAACATTACTGCCCTAGCTGGTTTGGCTCCGTGAATATAGCGTTGGCCTGCAGACCAAAGGGTCCCAGGTTCCATTCTGGTCAAATGCACATACCTTGGTGGCAGGTTCCTCCCAGACCCGGCCTTGGTCAGGGCTCATGCAGGAGGCAACCAATCCATGTGTTTCTCTCAAATTGATGTTTTGTCTATCTTTTCCTCTCTCCTTAAAAATCAATGGAAAAATATCCTCGGGTGAGGATTAACAAAAAATAAAACAAAAAAATAAAAAAACCCAGAACATTATTGAAAAAATAGGTTAGATTCCCAAAATGCACAAATTGGGATTTCCTTTTTACTTAGCAGGGGAAAAAGGAGGGAAGCAGAAGTATGTTTAGTCTGTGGGTGGGTCTTCTGTTGCTGGGCAGAAGAAAAACCAGCAGTGGATAGCAATGAGTATGGAAAACAGACTAATGAAGGCAAGTCTAGCCTTAGACCTTGGGGACATCCATAACAGTGTCAACAATAAAAATAAAGTTAAAAAAAATAAGAAACAGAGAATACTTTCATGCAACAAAGTAGTTTTTGATGAATGAACCTCAAATCCCAGACCTAAGAATTCAATTTACCATGTGAGTTATGGTCACTCTTGTGAATATATGTAAATCTGACTGCTTCCTAATTGCCCTGAATAGTAGTAAGAATCACTTGCTACCTGCTGAGTGTGGCTCCATAGTTGAGCCTAGACCTATGAACCAGGAGGTGACTGTTTAATTCCAGATCAGGGCACATGACCAGGTTGTGGGCTGGACCTCCAAGAGGGGACATGTAGGAGGCAGCTGACCAATCAATGATTCTCTCTCATCATTTACGTTTCTCTCTCTCTCCCTCACCCTTCCTCTCTGAAATAAATTACAAAATATATTTTTTAAAGAAAGAATTACTTGCTAAGGTTAGTTGCCAGTGAAAAACACAGAATATCCTTTTCTCATTTTATAATGAACGAAAAAGAAAAAAAAAGAAAAGAAAATCATTACTCATACTACTCCCTCAAACCCAGCTTCCCTTAAAAGGTGGAATCTAGTAACACCTTTTTATCTTAATTTCATCTTCTTGAAAGCAATAGCTAACATATTACTTCTCTCTCTGAGCCTTGCAAAGTAATTGACTCTTAGATGTTCAAGAAAATGTAATAAATAAGTATATATATTGCTAGAACATCAATTTGATGGCAGCTCAAAACACAATCCAAGTCAAGTGAACAGGGTACAATTTGAACATATTCACATTTAATTTATCATTTACTGTGGGGCAATTGCATAGAGATATTTTCATTTACTAAAAAAAAAAAACCATCTGGATTTGTTTCATTAGTGTTCAATTTCAAAAGAAGAAACTGTGTTTCATGTTTATTCCTTATGAAATTTAAGATCAATTAAAAGAGTCAGCACAATAGAGATATATATCTAATATAATAAAAATGATCAGGTTTATGATTTATATGTTAGAAATGTTCTTTTAGTAGAAAACTTACATTTTAAAAAATGACAATTAAAATCAATATAAAAAATCCACCATTCTATATAATAGAATAACTATACAATGTATGTCCATAGATATTGAGTTATATTTGCAAAACAACTGAATGAAGAAAGATTAGATGTAGCAAATGCCTAAATTCCAAGTAAAAATGACATGATGTTTATTTAACAGGTCAACTGTAGAAATTAAAGAAAACTTTCGAATGAAGCAAGTTATTCAGTGAACTGATATCTGAAAAAAACAATCCTGATTCAACTTCCTTCAGTGAATTTCTGACAAATGATCTATTTTATAGGTTGACAATTTTGGGAAGGAAAATAAAGCGAATTGTTTATGGGTGAATATACATATATAATTAATTGGAACTTAGAAAATCTTTTATTATAATTTTAGATTAGCCTTATAGATTGCAGGTTATAAAAGGAAATATCTTATGATATGACAATAACATTAAAACATGCAAGACAAACTTATGGCTATCATGAAAGAAAACCCAGCAGCATTCAGCTGCCATGACTGGCTTCCATTTTCGCCTTTATTCGCTTCACAGCATTTATCTGCACGATGAAATAATTTTTTGAAAATAGAATAAGAATAAAATAATTAAAGGAAAATGTAGAGTTAAAAACATGAAAATAAAGGAAAAGAAAAAAAGTGATAGTAGGAAAGAAAAAAAGAGAAAATAATTAATGCAAGATTTCCACAATGCCATTGCCAATTATTTTGATACAAGACAAAAAATAGTAAAAATCTTGTATAAAACATTTCTAAATAGTTGCCATATATTAAAAACATAGCCAACGGTCAATATTAATAATTTTTATTTCATATAACTTAGATATTGGTTTTATCATTGATTGTTTAAATGTGAACATCTTAATTATTCTATAATGAATATATGATTTATGGGAGAAAAATCACCAATCACTCCATTGTGCTCCTGGCAAATTCAAACAGCTGCTTTAAATATGAGCTAAGCAAATTCTGCAATGTTTACTGATAATTTTTTGCTACCATAAATTCTTATAAGACACTCATTGAATAAAAGTAATATTATTATTAATAATAAATAAACTACCAAGAAATAAGTAAAATTTACATATTTACACAATGAAAATTTGTAATAAGAATAGAATCAAGAAGCATTAATTCAACTGACCACAGGCACACTTTAGACATATGTCACTGTACTTCATGAAAAATAATTTTAAGAACCAAAGATTATGAAAATAATTTATAGACTTACTTTTTCATTATGTGCTAAACCAAAGAAATATTATTTTGCATGTAGAATTTATATTTAGAATTGACTGAGATTTCCCATATAGTTAAAATGACGGTTTTCCCAAATAACTGAATTCAATACCATCACTGTATTGAAATTTATCTAATTTATATTGTAATAATACATTTAACCTTAAGAAAACATTTTAGTAATTGCCATGCACTTTAGAGATGAAGGTATATACAGGATTTGTGTGGAACTAGAGTAAATATCATCAAAATAATATATAGTCGGAAGTATTGTCAAAGAGCCCAGAAAATAAATACAAATTACCTGAAAAATTTTAGCAATTTATTTATTGGTGATTATTTATATAATTTATTTGTGAGTTTGTTAACTCTCATGCTTGATTTCACATGATAGAATCATTTTACCATTGGATCTTAAGAATATATGATTGAAGCGATTTTCACCAAATTATATTGATACTCAATGTTAAAATTAGACGTTTCTTCAATCATAGCAACAAGAGAAGAGAAAGTAAGTGATTATTAAAGATACTAATATTATTTGGTTAAAACAAATAATTTAAATATTTTTTAGGTCAAAAGCAATGATAAAATGTGTGTAAGTAAAAATAAATGATAAAATAAATAAATTTATTTCCAAGGATATTTTTAAAACGAGTATATTCAAGCCACCAAGAGGGAGTATTTTTAGTCATCAAAATTACATAACAAATCAATAAATGCCATTTTGCCAGACTCTAGTTCTAAATAATTTTTTATTATCTAGTTTCGTAATCATTTTTATAAGAATCAATTTGTCACAATTATCCAATATTCTCATATTTTTAAAATAAAATGAGGTGGAATTATGCTTGAATATTTCAAAAGAGAACATAACTGAATATGCACACTATCTACATAAATCAAGAAACATATCTTTCAAAATAAACACAACTTTAAATAGTAAAAGTGAGAAAATATTGTTAATTACAAAATACTTTTAAAATAAGAATCATGTACTACAAAGAAATGTAGTATAAACTAATATATATGTACTAGAGCCCAGTGCACAAAAATTTGTGCACTCGGGGGGGAGAGGGGGGTTCTCCCAGCCCGGCCTGTGCCCTCTCGCAGTCTGAGACCCCTCGGGAGATAACGACCTGCTGGCTTAGGCCTGCTCCCGGGTGGCAGAGGGCAGGCCCAATCCCTAGGTGCAGCCCCTGGTCAGGCTCAGAGCAGGGCTGATTGGGGAGTTGGAGCGCCGCCCCCTGTCATGCACAGAGCAGGGCCAATCAGGGGGTTGGGGCGCTGCCCCCTGTCACTCACAGAGCAGAGCCGATCAGGGGGTTGGGGCGCTGCCACCTGTCACTCACAGAGCAGGGCCCATCAGGGGGGATGAGGCTCCGTACCCTGTCACACACAGAACAGGGTTGATCAGGGGGTTGGGGAGCTCCTCCCTGTCATGCACAGAGCAGGGCCCATCAGGGGGTTGTGGAGCTCCCCCCTGTCATATACAGGGCAGAGTCGATCAGGGGGTTGAGGAGCTCCCCCCTGTCACTCACAGAGTAGGGCCGATAGGGGAGTTGGGGCACTGCCCCCTGTCACACACAGAGCAGGGCGGATCAGGGGTTGGGGCGCTGCACTCTGTCACACTCAGGGCAGGGCCAATGGGGAGGTTATGGCTCTACCTCGTTACACACAGAGCAAAGCCTGTGGAGGGGGGTTGGGGCGCCACCCTCTATCACCCACAGAGCAGGCCTGATCAGGGGGTTGGGCGCCACCACTGTCACACTCAGGGCAGGGCCAATGGAGAGGTTATGGCTCTACCCCGTCACACACAGAGCAGGGCCCATGGGGGAGGAGGGTTGGGGCTCCCTACCCTGTCACACAGAGAGCAGGGCCGATCAGGGGGTTGGGGAGCTCCCCCCTATCAGGCACAGAGCAGGGCTGATCAGGGCGTTGGGGCGCCTTCCCCTGTCATGAACAGAGCAGTGCGGAGAGGGAGGTTGTGGCCCTGCCCCCTGTCACACACAGAGCAGCAGGGTGATCAGGGGGTTTGGGCGCTGCCCCTGTCACACTGATCCCGGTGCCAGGAGGCCTCGCTGCTCCGCTGATCCCGGTGCCAGGAGGCATATTACCCTTTTACTATATAGAATAGAGGACTGGTGCAGGGGTGGGGGCTGGCTTGTTTGCCCTGAAGGGTGTCCTGGATCAGGGTCGGGGTCCCCACTGAGGTGCCTGGCCAGTCTGGCTGAGGGGCTGAGGGCCATTTTCAGGCTGGCGGGTGACTGAAGCTCCCAATTGCTCCTTTTTTTCTATTTTTTTCTATTCTCAGAGCCAGCTTTAGCTCTGAGGCCTCGCTGCTGAAAGCAGGTTTCTGGCCTTTACCTTCTGTATTTGATACAATGTTGCGGTCCAGCTGGCTGAAGCCGGGCTGACTGAAATTTGGTTTCTGGGGTTTTGTTTAGCTTCTATATTTGTTACAATGTTTCTTAGAGTTGCAGCTCAGAGGCCGGCAAGTCAGGCAGGGAACGTTGGAGTCTGCCATCACTGGAGCAAGCAAACCTCCCTTTTCGCTTCAGTGCATGGCTGCCAGCCGCCATCTTGGCTGACAGTTAATTTGCATAGGATATGCTGATTAGCCAATGGGAAGGGTAGCGGTCGTACGCTAATTACCATGTTTCTCTTTTATTAGTGTAGATATATCATTATTATCAATAGAATATATGAAGGTAAGACTAACATATTTTCAAAAAATAGTCCTTCAGACCAAGAAATAAATCTACTCTAGATTTAGTCTATTGCTTATAAAAAGTTAAATATATCTGAATGCATATAAGTAGAGTTTTTTAAAATTTTAAATAACTTTTATATTTCAATTACAGTTTATATACACTATTATATTATTTTAGGTATATATCCCAGTAATCAGACATTATATTACTTACTAAGTGACCATCCTAACAAATCTTGCACCCATATGACACCATACATTGGTCTAAGAATATTACTGACTATAGTCCCTATGCTGTACTTTACATCTTATGACTATTCTGTAACAACCAATTTGTACTTCTTAATCCCTTCACCTTTTCCACTCATCCCTCCAATCCACCTCCCATCTTCATTTGGACAGTCTACAATGCATGCTATATAATAAAAACAAAACAATAGAAGTGAACAAAACAAACAGAAAAAAAAAGTTAACTGCTGAACTCCATATTGTGTAAAATTAAATAAAAACACCCAAGACCTGCTAGTTTATTATAGATAACTTATTGTATATATGGGTATATGTTTAGCATTTTACTTAAAATAATATAAGAAATCATATATACCGTAGTACAAGAGTAATTATATGAAAGTATATAAATATAATTTTTCCTTATTTTGCCAATACATAATTTAACTCTCTAGAATATTTTGGGTGTAAAGACTTCCAAATTCACCATAATGCATCACAAACTTTAAAGTTGCTCCAAGAAATCTTCTAGAGCAAAATCAAACAATTCTTGCACTGTAAGGACTTGTCTTTGGTGAGGCTCTCCATGAGCCCTTAGCAGTCAGTGGATTCAGTCATAGTAAATTAGACATTATTTTGAGACATTTTTGTAGAAAAAAAATAAATATTTTATTTCCCCCCCAATTTCCATTAAGCTGCTCTGGCTTTGTGTCAGTTGCGTAATTGAGTGGGGATGAATTCTAGCTCCTACCTTCTCAGATATCTTTGTCTGTACATCTGTGTGCCGACTTCTGGACGGCATTGTCTGTTTCTCAGCTGTGAGACATGCTCTAGTTTGTTTTTCATCATAAAAATTCTTATAACACGACTGTTGTTATTTTCTCTGCTCACTTTCATAGCAAAGCTTCTTGAAAGCACTAAATAAACATGGCATCTCCATGTTCTAACCTCACACACAATCCTGAGATTATTCCTCCTTTACTTCCCAACGACTTCAGCAAAGAGGGATGTGATAAGGACAATTCATATTTTATTAACTTTAATTGACCTCTCAGCAGAATTTGAATTGGCAAATGTGATTTATATCTTTTCTTCTTGAAATATGACTCTAAGTTAACTTCCAGGATGCTACTCTTGTGTCATTGCAGAAATTCTATCTTAGTCTCATGGGAGGGGTGGTCCTGTCCTTTCCTCTTCCTGTATAATATTATGGTTTCTTAGGATGCAGTTCTTAACCCTCTATCCTTCGGAATCTCAAGAGGCACTCCTTGAACATATATGCTGTGCCAGTCACCTTTCTAGATGCCAGGGGAGACATCTATAAGTATCGCAGACATAAATTCCTTTTCATGGGCATTACTGTGTTTGGTTTTAACCTCACCCAGGCTTCAAATTCCATTCCCCTGGTGAAATTGACAGCATTGTAGTATACGTTTCCAAAGCATGGATCTCTTCATCTCCATACACACTTAGCTAACTACTACTTGGCAGTGAAAACTTAAGGAATACCAAGCTAATTTTATGTTAATCTTCATTCTCCAAATCCCCAATTCTTTGTCCTCAGAAATGATGCCAAGAATGGCCCAATTGCCCAAGCAAGACACTAAAAATCAGCAGTACCTACTGAATCTGATTTGTTACACAAGCAGGGTTAGTCTACATCTACAATGGGTCTGGGATTTATTCATTGTTTTATTTTTCTACTCCTAATACTTTCATTTTTCAAGTAATGCTGTTCACCCATATTGCTTCTACCCATATGAGCAAGATTAATCTGTTTATAATGCCTATCTATTCATATAACTTTCCTGTTTCAAGTAATTTCTTACTGGTTTTTGGAGTTGATTTAAAATAAAATAATTTATATCGTTATAGAAAACCTTGGATTCCCTGGGTTGCAGGTTCTTCTCTATCCTTATCTTTATTCACACACCTCCAGGTTCTCCTCCTGCCATGCTTTTTCTAGTTCCTAAAGCAGATCAATTTCTTCCTTCTCTTGGAGATTTCTTCCATATAAAACACTTTCCCTGGAAGCTTTATTCTCTACAAGATTTTTTGGGTCAGTCATTTTAAGGGAACCTTTCCCTAACCCCCACCCTACCTGCATACGTTAGATGCCCTAGTCAAACCCCCTCAAGGCATCGCACTGCATCAGCACAGCTCTTAGCTGTACTTACTTGATGGTTAGTCTAAATTTTGTTTAATATCTATCTTCCCTACTAGATGGTAAAGTCTTTGCAGGCAGGGGCCAGTTCTGTATTCACAGATTATTCTTCTATACTCATCTCAGTACTTGTTACAAAGCAAGACCCCATTAAATAATTGGAATGAGTGAAAGAATCAATGAATCTTAACATTGCAGAGCCAGAAGAAACTAGCTTAGATATGAGAAAATGCATATCAAGGAAGTTAAGTGACAAGAGCAAAACTGAAACTATAAACCAGTATTCTGTCCATTTTCTTTGTTGGTACTGCCCACAAGATTCTTTGAAATGGAAACAAACACACATAAAGTGCTTTGATAGTAAATGTATCATAGAATATCTTACCTACTTTTGTGCCTTTACATACACTTTATTTATTAACTACCTTTTTGTCTATACCTTAATGTTAATTTTCATTAACTATTATTTTTATAAAAATAGTTGCGTCTCTGAGCATATAACATAAAGTAACCTGCCTGAAATTGATAATTTTACAGTTTGTGTTTTATCTATAGAATGTTATTAAAATGTTGACTTCATCATAAAACATTAATTTTTACCCTGATAAAAATAATTATTTCCTTTAAACATATGAGCTACATTAAAGATTTAGGAGGATGGAGTACATTCTTTCAATCTCCCTTTGCTGACTCACATAGAGAATCACATTATATCAGATTCTTGATATCTGCATAGTGGACAATTACTAGCAACAAAACAAATTATAATTTTAGAGGCCATTATTGATGTTTCAAACTCACAGGGGCAATGACCTTGATAGTACATTCAACCATTCTTTTTATTTAGGTGAACCATTTAAAAGGGCATTAGATTTGTCATATGACTTAAAGTAGCTCTGATTTGAACAGATCCTTTAACTTCTCAAAATTATTCCGGTAAAATAAGGGTAACTCTTCATTGTTAAACTCAGATTAAAATGAGATAATACATGCAGAAGTACTTTTAAAATGCCATTACAATATGAGATAACCATACAATTTCTGGTGCTCCCAGCATCCTAATTTCAAGTTATAATAGGAAGCACTTACTAATTAATATAAACAATAGAAAGTCATAATATCAATTATTTTTAAACCATATAACTAATAGTAATTACTTTTTAATAGACAGATTAATTATATAAAGCTGCTCTCAACTTTACAAAGCTGATGCACATCACAAAATCATAATAATGAGATTAGTATCAATTTGAAATTATAAATTATAAGAGGGTTAAGTAGCATAACTGAACTGACAAATTTTATTTTTTCCAGTCTAAAAGTGTTATGTAACAATGCTGATACTCAATTATAATATGACTTAATTAAGCCATGCCTATGAATATGCTGCTCTCAGCTCTCTCTCTATGTATATATAAAGAATACATATATTTATACATATGTATGAAAATTACCAGTAAATATTAAATATGATATTTAAAGGTGCAATAGATGTTAAAATACATCCAATATGACAACTCACTAACAGTTAAACATGTCTACAAATCAAGATTTTAAAAAAATCTTTATCGCTCATGTATCTGAGAAATATTTTCATATCCCTGCCATGGATTTTGATAATAGTACTGGCATGGGGTGACATAAGCAATGCTACCTAAGAGAGGTAGGACCCAGCCGTGTGCTGTGCACAGTGTCCTGCCATGTTGTGCGTCACTGTGAAACACTAGCCACATTTCTTTCTGGGACTATGTCTGTGGGTGTATCTGCTTCACTGTGTAATTGAGTTTTTGTTTCCAAAATCAACCTGCTTGGCCAGGCATGGAAGAGGTGGTCATTATTTTTGGCCACATCTTCCCAGAGGTGGAGGACTAGACTCCACGTGTTTGGCAGAGAAGTTGTCTCCTTTGCAAAGTTTCTGATCTCAACAGAAATGTTTCATGTTATATTCAACAGTCCCTTTGACCTCCCATCCTTGCCCTCTGCTCATTCTTCCTCCACCACTTTAACCATTAAAGTTACCGAAATACATTTATAAATTAACCAACTCACCATAGCAAGAGTGATTGAGGACTCTTGAGTAAGACATGTCACACTAATCATTATTGGGACTTACAATTGGTACTTCTTTTTATAAAAGTTATCTTTTCAAGGATAAGAAACAATCCAGAGGAATTATAAAGATGATATCATGTTTATTTTCAGCCTAAGAAAGCATATAGTTTTGCTTACCTTTAATAATGTTGGGCTTTGGTGGCATGCTGAACTCATAGACTGTCGGTTCAGAATATCCCAATCTGTTGGCCGCTGTAATTTGAACCTCATACCCCATTGTCCACTGTAGATGCTCCAAAATAATATGGTCTTTATTTCCCTGCACTTTTTTCTCTAGCCACTGGTCTTCTTTATCTTTCTGTAAAGGCAATAAAAATCGATTTTGTAAATACCCACACACTAAAATTGAGAATTTAAGAAAATTATCTTGAGATGGAAATGGTGGTTTTATTAATATCAAGAAAAGAAATTTTCTCATCCACGGGGATAAATGAAGTTGCTATCATCAACGAACTTAACATTTCTATAGTAAGACTTTTCTATAAAAATGTTAAGTTTATATATCAGCCAAATAGTGATGATTTCATAATTAGTGGATGATAATTTACTTCCACTAAGATTTAAAAAAAATATCACATCTATCAGTTTGCTATTTGTCCACTTTGTTGATTATTAATAATCATGTGAATGGGAAAAATGAAATATAATACATAAAAAGAGCCTAATATGTCCATTAAAGTAATTGCCAGAGAGTATTGTTTATTTTGTGTGTGTGTGTGTGGGGGGGGGTGGTGGTGGTGGTGATAAAATGTCTTGGAAATTAAGTTTGAGTATTTTTATAGATTTAAATTACCACAAGCATTTTTATTACTATAATATTTTAGATTGATAATGAAACAACATGTAAGAAAATTATTATTTTAAAGAGGTTATTAGCATAAAAATTTAAAAAATGTTTTCCCATTCTTGAATTCTACACTTAAATCCTATCTCTTTTCTAATATAAATGTTTTAAATCATATAATATTTGAATTACATTTTATTAAAAAATACTGTGACTGCAATTAACATAGAAAAATAAATCAACATATTTTTTATGAATGAAACTATCTTAAATAGTGTGAACATTCAGCCATGCTGTTAACCATTTAGAGACAGGCAACTTCCTCAACCTCTCTGCCCTGTTTCCCTTTCTCTATTACAGAAACGATGACGGCAGCTGCCCTGTGGGCTTGCGTGAGGGAGCAATGAGAAAAAGCAATTAAATTGTGTATTCCAAGACCTTAGGTTTCCTAATTACTTAATAAATGACAGCCATTTTTAAGGAAAAACTATTTCCATAATAACTATATGGAAATGAAATAGTATTCTCTGTGGAGTCATGTATCTAATAATTTTTCTCTGCAATTGCAAGTCTCAATTTCCCAGAGGGCTAATTATAGATAAATTGTAGCCTGGTCATAGAGATAGATAGATAGTTCAATCTTTTTAACCTTAGAGCTCAGCTAAGCATTACTTTAAGTTGAGCTAATATTTTACAATGTTTTTGGACTATAAGGAATAACGATGTTTTTGCATTTATATTTAAAACAGAAAATGTATTGTTTAAAATAAAATTCTGGAGGTATGATTCATGATTGCAGTAAATTGGTGGTACTATCAACATAAAGTGTCTTTCAAAAGAAGATGAGCATACATTGTAGTTTTGATACTGTACTATTATTTTTTTCCTAACTAATTATTTTGTGTTATATGCACTTTTATTACAAAGGAAAGTGTTTGGACTTGTTTTTGTTATTTTTTCTAAACCTGAAGATTTTAACACTCCTAATGAAGCCATGGGCTTCGGATAAGTACTTAAAGTTATCATCTTAACAGGAAGCATTTCCCTTGCTTTCTGAACTGACAAACATATGAATTTGTTAGGCTGGACACTGTCCAATATTTAGTGTTATAAGGTGTTATGAAGCCTGCTCCCCTAGCCTTCAGCACACTGTTGTCTGTGTCCATGGGCTCTTCCTGAAAAATCTATTAGAAAACTGAAACAATTTGGGCCAGAAATGTTAACTTGCCTAAGTCACTAAATGATAAGTAAAGTTAAGGAAGGAACCTAGTTGTGCATTTGAAATGCTTAGGACAGCTATACCAAACAGCCACCATTTGCCCAATATCCCCTTTCTTCATCAATTATTCTTTCAGCTCCTAGAGAGTATGTTCTAGACCTCTGAACACAATAGTGAATAAGACATGTGCAACGCCCTCATCTTGGAGTTTACAAACCAGAACAGAAAAAATAAGTTCTTTGAAAAAACAGAGGGTACTTCAGAAGCATGTAAAAAAAAGGCCGATAGAGTGCAAGAGCCAGGAATGTCTCCATAGAAGGAAGAGATGGCGCCCTTATTAGAAATAAACTCCAGCACTATTATCTTCTTTTACTAGAGGCCTGGCACACGGATTTGTGCACCAGTGGATTCCCTGGGCCTGGCCTGCACCCTCTCACAATCCGGGACCCCTTGGGGGATGTCGAAGAGCTGGTTTCAGCCTGATCCCTGTAGGCCAGGCCGAGGGACCTCTCTGGTGCACAAATCTGTGCAGCAGGCCTCTAGTATGCATGATCTTTGGTTAATCTCTTCCTGCCCACCCTCCTCCACCCTTCCCTCTGAGATTCATCAGTCTGTTCCATGTTTCCATGCCTGTGCGTTGAGCGTCTCCCCCCTGGTGGTCATTGCATGTCATAGCTATCGGTTGGCTGGTCGGCTGGTCAGCCAGTTGGCTGGTCGCTTAGGCTTTTATATATATAGACTGTTGACACTATTACAGATTTCCTCCATTCCCCCCGCCCTTTCCCACCTTCACCCAGCCCCTTCCCTTCCTCCCCTGGCCTTCACCACACTGTTGTCTGTGCCCATGGGCTATTCATGTCTTTTGTCTAATCTTTTCACCTTCTTTTATCCAGACCCTCCCACACCCCTTCCCTCTGACCTCCATATCTCTGCCTCTAGTTCTATTTTGTTCGTCAGTTTATTTTTCTCATTAGATTCCACATATAATTGAGATCATATGGTATTTGTCTTTCTCTGACTGGCTTATATGCTTAGCAGAATAAACTCCATGTCCAGCGCTGTTCTTCTTTTCATTCGTCCTAAGCTAATTAATGAAAAGAAGATGTGATTCATTTCTAGAGGGTTAGATCCAAGAATAAGCACAATGCTAGAAAACCTCAGAAGGATGCACAACCACTGGGAGATGTAAAAACTGAGACTGTATCACCTTTTTAAAGTAAATGTTAAAAAATATTCCAAAAAGTAATTTTAGATAATAGATGAAATAATATATTATATAGACATAGGAGTATATAGCATATATATAAACACAAAAATACATATAGCATGCAATTATTTGATATGTTATATATTGTATATACATAGATACAGGAAGAGGGGATGAGGAGCAAGAAGAATAAAGGGTTAGATAAGGACTAGGGCTACAGAAAAGAGGTGGAGAGCTGCCACCTCAGACTTTCCCACTCCCCCGTAATTCAATAAACTCTATGTAACTGTGAAGTTCTGGGTGAGAGAAATATTTCTGTGGAAGTTCAGAGTTGAATTTTGCTTTGAATCTGAGTGGAGATGTGGGTGAAAGAGTGAAAAAATATAACCCACAGCTGAGATCTGTGTCAACCCAGGATAGGATTTATTCTAAAGAGGGATGGATAGGCCACCTCTCCTTTAGGTAATCTTCCATAAATAATGTTTCTGAGAACTGATTATATATATATATATATATATATATATATATATATATATATATATATAAAATCAGGAAGCGAGAGATAGAAACATCAATGATGAGAGAGATTCATTTATTGGCTGCCTCCTGCACTTCTCACACTAAGGATCAAGCCCACAACCCAGGCATGTGACCTGACCAGTAATGGAACTGTGACCTTCTGGTCCATAGGTTAATGCTCAACCACTGAGCCATGCCGGGCGAGAACTGATCATTTGAGGTGAAACTTCCTGATAAGCACATGACACATAGACAATCTCTTCTGAATTACCCATCATTTAACTCTTAATTGTTGAAGCTCCCAGCATGATACAGTAAAAGCCCCTCATCATTTTAGATAGTTTGAACTGATATAAGGAACCAGAGAAAGTTCTAATATTTTCCCCAATTTAAAACAATTTTATTTCCCATTCAACATTAGACAAGGAGGCTTTTTAATCCCCTAATTGCTATTCCTAGGGAATAGGGAAAAAAATTAAAGTGGGTGTTACCAAATACTCCCCTAGGCATCAAAATCTCAATTATGCCATTTGTAGAGTGCCTAATTTACAGAATTTAAATGCCTAGGGAGCAATTTAAGACAATCTAGTTGCAAAATGTTCCCCTAGGTATCTTAATGAGATGATTTGCTGAATAGGGCTATTATTAATAAGCCAATTAAATGTTGAAGGGCAGCTACTGAAAGAAAAATGGTCACCTGGCTTTGATATAGCTTATCTTAAGCAATCCACTTTGTCAGAAAATAGATAGTGGGGCCATATGACAATCAAGGGCACTCAATAATTCTTTTCTGAAAACAAAATGTCAGCATATAGGAAAAAATTCATTATCATTGGGATAGGAAGAGAGCAGAGGACAGGTGGAAAGGGTCTTGGTATTCTTATTTATAGAGGGTTTCTTAATTGCTTTTATTCCACTAACTTTTCCCCCCAAAGCCTTATGGGATAAATGGTCAACATCATTTTAAATGACAAAGGAATCATTATTAAAAGAGAGAAGAACAGAGGAGGTGAGCTCACACTACTAGATGAATGTTAAAGTTCATGGGACTCTCCTGTGTTATGATTTAAGAATTTTGTTTCCATGTAAGAGAGTTCCTAGTTCCTGGATTTCCTGGTAGCATGGCTCAGATATTCACTACAGGTGTGACCTTACAGAAGGCCCCCAAATTCTCAAAAGTTCTGTGTACTATTCTGAATACAAGAAAAATGATGCAGTAACACACACAACACACACACACACACACACACACAGACACACACACTCCACTGTGATTTGGAAAGATGAAAGATTTGTAGGTTTTTAGTAGTTTCAAATTCAATACTCTTTTTCTTATAGTCATAACTGATTCAAATTGCCTTGATTCCATGTAAAAAAATATAAAGTGGACCTTAAATCATTTGCTAGTCTCTACCACCCACATACTTCATTAGAGAAAAAAACTGAATTTTTCCTATTCATAATCTTCTGTGTTCTCACAGCCCATACCAGTTTACACAGTGCAAGTTTTCCCCCTTGGCTTCACCATTTCTCATATTTATTAATATGGTTAATACTATTTCTAATTGTTCAACATAGACTAATTTATTTATTCATTGATTCATTAATCAATTATTTGTTCAAAGAGCAAATAATTTATTTGATAGGATAAACAAAACTCACCTTCTTCACTTGCAGCAAAGATAAACTACCAAAATGCTTAGGATTCTTTCATGACCCTAGCTATTAAGTGTTTGAAATATTTTGAAACTTAATCAGATGGCTTTAAGTAAATTTCAATGTACACATCTAAACATTGCTAAAAAATAACTTCTTTCAGCAACAAAAACTCAAGTTTACCTATCCGTTTTTGTGTGTGTTGTTTTTGGGTTTTTTTTGGATCGGTGAGGGAGGAGGGGGACACTCGCCTAGCCAGCCAGATCAGCCTAATCAACCCTGGAGATCAATGGGGTGACAGATGTCACAGCCAGATCGCCCTCACATCCTTATCCATTATTTTAATACTCTTTTAAAAGTTACTTTTCTTTTCTCATGGTCATTGAGTACAAACACTCTGACTCCCAATAGCTTAAGAAGGTCAATTAAGATGTAGAATCATACATACACTACAGCTGTGTTGATAGTCCCTAAAGTACATTCCTCACAATTGATTTTAAGTTTCCAATTTTCTTTCAGCCTTTCTTAGCTCAGGAAACTTATGTAATGTGTCAACACTAAGCAATAGCTATGATCCCATACCTATCATCAAATTAGAGAGAAAACAATGAAAAACTTATAGAAGCATGTTGAAAACTATTTACTAAATTACAGAGTTATGCTGACACTATAATACAAAGTGGATGTAAAATTTCTGCACATAAAATACCTTATTTTCCCATATACATTATGATAGTAATAAGTTTGTCTTTATTCTCCACATATATGGTTTAATCTTACCAACTTATTGTTAGAGACATTAATTTTCACAAAGGTTCTAGAGAAACATCTAATTCTGCTTTTATATTACTCCAATTCTGTTCTAATAAATTCTGTCTTCTTAATGGGTACTGAACAAAGTTGTGTGCTCTGTCTACGACAGGATAACAGGATGTGTTTCCACATTCATAATCTATAGGCAGTTATACATTCTCTATATTAGGATATTATTAATCTTGTCCTTTCCCAGTAAAATACAGGTTTAGATAGTTTAATTCAGTGTCTTCTAGAAATCAACACTCATATTAAGGAATATATTGTTTCAATGTTATTCTTAAATTATAAAACATAAAGTGTTGTGCACAGGTATGGTAAAAAACAATAAAATAAGAATCATAAAAGTGGTTTTTTATTAAATTTTTTTTATTGATTTCAGAGATGAAGGGAGAGAGAAAGAGAGATAGAAACATCAATGATGAGAGAGAATCATTGATTGGCTGCCACCTGCTCACCCCACATGGGGATCAAGCCCGCAACCCAGGCATGAACCTTGACTGGGAATTGAACCGTGACCTCCTGGTTCACAGGTCAACATTCAACCACCGAGCCACTCAGGCAGGGCCGTAAAGGTGTTTTCTTATCTATTTTCTTTCTTCGTTTGGTTCATATTCAATTAAAAAATATATTACAGATGGCTAAAAACCTTTTTGAATTATTCAGGTGTACTTTACACCACTGTGGAATTCATGCAGTTTGATAAACTAATAGAAAAAGTGTCTTTGAGTCATATAAAGAGATCAGATGGTTAAGAATCATTTGGAAATAATAGTTATTTTTTTTAACAATTGCAAGTATCAAGGCTAAAGCCACTATAAATGCTTAACCAACAAATCTTCTTGAACATGTAATTTTTCAATGTAAAGAAGTAATACATTGAAAAAGAAAATGTGGAAAAATTAATTTTCCCAAAATCATTAATATAACATAATATTGAATTATGGAATTTCCTGTTGGTCCTGCAGAGCATGATGTTTGCAGGATGAAGGAGATGGAGAAGGGAGTGGGTTAGAAAAATAACTGTGATAGGTGGAAATTATATTTTCCCCTCAACTGCTCTCCTGCCTCACCTCAACTGCCTAGTTCCTGTTCCTACAAATGCAGTCATTCCATTCACTTTATCATTTCTGTATCATTTAATGGTATGCCTTCTACTCCAACACACTGAAATAACCTCCATAGGCAGATTTCAATTCAGCCCCTACTACTTTAAAACTGTGTTTAGAGTGTAATGTCTTACATTCTGATACCTATTCCCCATCCGCACCAAATCACCCAAATTCTGTAAGGTTCAGTTTGCCTGTGAAAATTTGAAAAAAAATATAACTTTATGTTCAATCATAAAAGTATTTTTAAGTCCCTCAGAGTGAGAAATGACTTTCTAGCAGTACAAAATGGGTGAGAAATTACTTTCACAAATCTTGCCAGAAAAGTGGGAACATCTACTATTAAATCAGTGTTCCCTTACCATAATAACCACTGGATCTATCTTTGCTGTCACAAATGGTAAGTGTCATTATTTTTATGGCTGACTAGTATTCCACTGGATATATGTTCCATGGCTTCTATCCAATTGTCTATTGATGAGCACTTGGGCTGCTCCCACATCTTGGCTGCTGTCAATCTTGCTGCAATGAACGTGGGGATGCATATATCCTTTTGAATTAGTGTTTTGTATTTCTTCAGATAAATGCCCAGCAGTGGAATCACTGAGTCATGGGGAAGTTCCATTTTTAACTTTTTGAGGAAACTTCACTCTGTTTCCCACAGTGGCTGAATCAATCTGCATTCCCACCAACAGTGCATGAGGGTTCCCTTTTCTCCACATCCTCACCAACACTTCTCTGTTGATTCATTGATGATAGCCATTCTGAAAGGTGTGAGGTAATATCTCACGGTGGTTTTAATTTGCATTTCTCTGACGATAAGACATATTGAGAATCTTTTAGTATATATGTTGGCCTTCTGTATGTCCTCTTTGGAGAAATGTCTATTCAGGTCCTCTGTCCATTTTTAATTTTGTGTGTGTGTGCGTGTCAACCTGTGACTTCCCTGTATATTTTGAATATTAACCACTTAGTGGATGTATCATTGGTGACTATCTTCTATTCAGGAAGTTGTCCTTTTATTTTGTTGATGGTTTCCTTTGCTGTGAAAAAATTCCGTAGTTTGATATAGTTCCATTTGTTTACTTTTTCTTTTATTCCCCTAGCCCAGTGGCCGGCAAACTCATTAGTCAACAGAGCCAAATATCAACAGTACAACGATTGAAATTTCTTTTGAGAGCCAAATTTTCTAAACTTAAACTATATAAGTAGGTACATTGTTATTAACTTAATTAGGGTACTCCTAAGCTGGCCTTTGCTAAAAACATCCTCAATCTGATTGAGGTACGTTTGCTGAGGTCGACCCCTTCCAACTCTCCTATCCACACTCGTCTGTCTGAAACAAGTATACAAGACAAGTGTGGATGGGAGAGTTGGAAGGGGTCGACCTCAGCGAACGTACCTCAAAACAATGTTCCTCCCCCGTGCTGCCTATCCCACGACCCGCCTGCACCACGTCTCCCGTCACCCGACTGACCGACACCCCCCACTTCTTCTAACGCCACTTCTTCAAAATAGACTTGCCCAGGCTGAAAATCGACTTCTGCGCATGGGCCACGAAGTTTCAATCACACTGTACGTGCACACCCGCACGTGGTATTTTGTGGAAGAGCCACACTCAAGGGGCCAAAAAGCCCCATGTGACTCGCGAGCCGCGGTTTGCCGACCACTGCCCTAGCCTGAGAAGTCATATTAAAAAAAATATTTCTTAGAGTAATGTCAAAGAGTTTATTGCCTATGTTTATTCTAAGAGTTTTATGGTTTCAGGTGTTACATTTAAATCTATAACCCATTTCGAGTTTGCATATATATATATATATATATATATATATATGCAACTAATATCTGAAACTAATACAATAGGGTATGCAACTTGTAATTTTAAAATATATTAATTTTAAAAACATTTCAACAATAATTTATTTAAAAATTGAGGCAAAAGAAAGTATTGTGTTTCCTGTTAAAATCCTTGGAGCTCTGGGAGGATTAACATAGTAACTGATTATCATTAAATTATGCCTACATTTGAAAAATGCAGCCAATCATTTTCATTACGAGAAACCAAACCTGCAGACACTCTGACCTTGGAATGTCATCCTCCAGAATTGTGAAAACATGGATTTCTGTTGATTAAGCCACCCAGCCTGTGGCATTTTGTTATGGCAGCCCAAGCAGACAAAGACAGTCATTAGGATAATAAAGAAAATGACATTAACAATGTGGCAGGCTCCATTATTTATAGGACCCAACTCCCCAGTATAACTACCTTTCATTTACGTTGTGATCAGGTGACATAATTCTATTCAATGAGACATAATTTAATTCTGTGGGATACGGTTTTTATAAAACCTGTACTGTATTGCTGAAAGAAAAGACAAATTCAGCTTAAATAAGCTATTGTCCCTTTTGTTCTCTCCATTCACCTCACATGCTGAATGTGAGTTTTGGGGACACAAGGTAATCTAGATGAGACAAGAGCCAACATGCTAAGAATGAGAGAACATCAGGGGAAATTATGTAGATGCCTGATTATATTGCTAAGATGTTTTCCTAGCCCTGCCTGGATTGTCTAGCACATAAATTTGTTTAATATGAAGGAAAAAAAATCTTCTGAGTTTAAACCCTGCTAGACATGTTTTCTGTTACCTAAAGCCCTAAAATACAAATATCTTTCCTAACAGATGAACAGTATATGTTAATTTTAGGAATAAAATCTGTATAAAAATTATTGATCGCGTTCTGAAAATAAGATATCAATGGCTTTTTGAGGTAAATCTATAATGTGATCTCTTGAAGTTTATCAAATATTTAGAGAAAGATGCACACTATGGGGAGTCACATTCTTATTAGTTTCTGAGCTTTCCTTTTGGGAAACTAGAAATAGAAACATCGCTAAAACATGTCACAGCATTCCTAAAATATACATGCAGACTTTATCGATAAAAGCCCCTATTAAAGGCTATGAAGAAAAGATAAAATGAGAAATGGTATGTACTTACTACCATCAATTAAAGTCAATGACTTTGGTTGAGCTCAATATAACATATGTGTTATTTCTAATACTAACTCGTTAGAAAGGAGAAGTCAAGCATAAATTTTAGCTTCAGGTAGAAGTTATGAATAAAGTGCATATGTTAAACATATTTTTACTAGTCATTGCATTTCAGTGTTCCCCATGGGTTTTACTAGGTTCCCTTACAAATCTTACCATCCTGCTGTATTTGAACCATAAATTCTTCCGGGTGCAATATAGGCATGGAAGGGAAGATCTGCTTCCCTAGGTCAGTTCATAAATTTGGTTCGGACCAGTGTTCCTTAGAGAAAGATTCACTCTCTCCAAAAAGTTTCCAGATGGGCAAATAAGAATGGGTAAAAATCTTGGCATGAGTAGCACGCCACTATCAGATTCACAGAGAGACCAGTGAGCCTTTCAGAGTGGTTTTGGGGGAGACTCGTGTAGCCCCCATAGCAGAGTGCCCAAAGGATCCAAAAGACATACACTGCTGTTCCTTACTTCCAGCATGAAACCAGAGACAAAGAAGGTCCTGGAAAAGGGTATTCATCTTAAATTTCAAAGACCAAAGTGATGTCTAAAATTAAGTACTGAAGATGCTATTCAAAATCATACTCCTTTTTTCATTACCCCTCCAAACTTGAATGTTTGAATGTAGAAGCAATAATATTATCATTTAGACAATTGTGAATTTATGGGAACATATCTAAAATTCATCTACATACTATTAAGAGACATTTTTTAAATACCATTTACTAAAATATAATACCCTAAAAAGGTTCAGTCAACATATATATGAAGTTGGCACTGTATTATGAGGATAATCATAAACAACAGTAAATACATCTTACAAAATTTAATTTCAATGTTTCATTTTTAATATATTCCACAGTAGACACAAACACACCAGTACTTATGGCAAGATTGTTAGGAGAAATCACTTTCAGTGACCTTTGGAATAATGTTCGTCTAAAGGCAAAGAGGCAAAGCCCACCAGACCACTTCATCATGTGGCAATCAGTGGACAGCTTCACCCCTTACACATATAAAAAGTCCCAAAGTAGCTGTTAGCTGTCCAAAGTCTCATAGTAGCTTGTGCTAATTAAATTTAAAAATCTATTTACTCCCTCAAGTTCAGTGTGGTTATTCTTCGTTAAATTCTGATTGACGTGATTTATTTAAGGAACTATTTACTAATAATCTTGTCTACAATAATGATTTGAGAAGAGGGCTTAGCCTAAAGTTATATCAGCCAGAATGGAGGGTGAAAATATTCTGCCACTTGTTAGAAAAAAAAAAAAACAGGGAAAATGGTGTCTCAATTCAGAAATATGTAAAAATCACAAGATGAAAGTCATGGGGTTATTTTGATGGCCTATGCTTAGAGTTTAACAACAACAACAACAACAAAAGCAAATGTTTTGTAACCGATAATGATGAATTTAAGCAATAAACAATTGTCATTGAAATTCCTATGAGTACCATTTTATCACTGTTATTGAATATACATTCACTCCTGATACCACTGTGAACTCAGTACAAATTTAATGCAGTTTGAAAACACTTTGTACAATATGACAATAAGTGGGGTACTTACACTTCTGTACTTCACAATGTATTCCAAAATAGGGGCCCCTCCGTCATCCTGTTTGGTGATACTGAGTTTAAAGCTCTTCCCACTGCTTGGCTGCCCATGTATGGATGGAGGACTTGGCTCACCTAAATATGCAAGACAACATTCTTGATATTTGCGCACACCTCAGATACCTAGGAAATTGCATTTTAATAAAAATAACAATGTCATATAATCAAAATATATGATATTCCTGGACTTAACATTTGCGACTTGCCCTTAGTTGTGATATAACTTCTGATCCTCTTTCTCCCTATCCAAGAAACAGCAACATTCATAAATCTAGAGGTACTGTGCCCAAATTGTGAAAGCTCAGGACCAAATATATTGTGTACATTTATGTCAAAATGCTCTGAGGATAGTACTGCACAAGTGTGGAAACATGATTTCTCTTATGAACAATGTATAATTCCATTTATTTTATTCATGCAAATTGTTTGTAAATATTTTATAGTTATTAATATAAACATATGAAGGCATCAAACTATATAGTATATATCCCTACCTGGAGAGGTAATGCCTTAACAATTAATTAACTGCTTTCAGTTAATTATTTTTTATAGTTAGATACAATTGTAAATAGAGAAATTTTGTATTATCCACTCTAAAGACCTGTATTTCAATATGTTTTTTCTAATCTAGAGTTATGAATATACTTATAATATCATTCTTCATATGGGGATGCTATATAATGCACATGCTTGCAGTATTTTGAATATGAACAGGAACCCATAGACGTGTAAGAGTTTTTTATGTGAAGAATGACACAGCTGCTTGGCAACTTGGAATCGGGATTATCTGCTGAGTGTGCACTTGTTTCTTCTGCCTCGGTTTCTTCCCATTCCTTATGGATGTGAGTGTGAACATGAATATGTAAATACTAAACAATTAGTAGAGGGTATGCTTCAGGTTGCCAGATTCCCCAAACCTGTCCTATCTGCTTTACTGCAAGGAATGCCCAGACAGACAAACTAAGCAGAATGGAGTAGAGGATTGTATGTCTCCAACTTGGGAAACAGGTGTTTTTTCCCCCAGCAACTTCTTTATATCTAACATGGTGTATATAACCTGAAGCAGGTGTGCAGTTTATCTGTGAGAAAGCAGTTCATTAAAGTAATATGACCATTGGGTGTATTGGCACACAAATAAGTAAGAAAATAGCCTCCTATAGTACAACCATGTAGAAACAAAGTAAACTGAGGAACTGTAGAGTTATTGTTGATGAAAGCTAATTAAATTAGCATGCAGATATCATGATATGACATGATCTACAACAACACAATGGTTTTTTAAATAAATGAATAAAACTTTTGTAAAAATGAGTGCAATGATTTTTAAAAAGACTTGTATAAGAGATTATGGGAAAATCTAAGTAGTATAAAATCATGGTATACTCAGGTGGTTTTGTATCATTTTTAATTGAATTTTATAATTTAAAGGTTGTATAGTACTAGTTTATTTAATATATTTATAATACTATTACTTTTAATAATAGCATTTTGAGATAATTATAAAGCAGAAATTACATTATGGTAACAAATATTTTAAAATATATAATTTAAAAATGTATGACAAGTTTATGACTACATTACAATTGCTACTTCCTTTGAAAAAAAAAAAACTATGTTCAAAACAAGTATAAACTGCATTAGAGAGAAATTAAACTAATAGTTTCTGCCCAGTCAATGTAGCTCAGTGGTTCAATATTGAAATGTGAACCAGGAGGACATGATTCAATTGCAAATCAGGGCACATGCCCAGGCTGCAGGCTTAATCCCCAGTGGGACATGCAGAAGGTAGCCAATCAACGATTCTCTCTCATCATTGATTTTTTTTCTCTCTCTCTTCCTCTCCCTTTCTAATGGGGTGAGGGTCCCCAATGGGGGGCTTGGCCAGCCTTCAAATAGCCATCAGCCCCTCACCCAGGCTGGCCGGCCCCCCAGTGGGGACCCTCACCCCATGGGGGCGTGGCCAGCCTGCAAATCACCACAGGCCCCTCGCCCAGGCCTCCCCATGCCCCAAGGGAACCTCCACCCTGATCCTGGACACCCTTCAGGGCAAACCAGCCAGCCCCAACCTGTGCACCAGGCCTCTATCTATATTAATAAAAGGATAATATGCTAATTAGACAGGGAGACCTTCCAGGAGACCTTCTGGAAGTTTTTCTAGACAAAGCCATGGTGGCGGGGCCGAGGTAGAGGCCGTTAGAGGCCAAGAGGCGAGGGCAGTTGTGGGTGATCAGGCTGGTGGTGGGTGGGGCCGTTGTGGGTAAGCAGACCAGCAGGGGGGCCAGTTGGGGGCAAGCAGGTCATCAATGGGGGTCAGTTGGAGGTGATCAGGACAGCGGGGGGGGGGGGGCGCAGTTTGGAGTGAGCAGGCCAGCAGGGGGGCAGTTGGGGGGGAGCAGGCTGGCGGGGGGGGGGGGTGGGTATTTGGGGCCAAGCAGGCTGGCGGCAGGGGGCAGTAGGGGGCGAGCAGGCCGGCAGGCAGAATTGTTAGGGGCAATCAGGCAGGCAGAAAGGCAGGCAGGTGAGTGGTTAGGAGCCAGCAGTCTCAGATTGCGAGAGGGATGTCCGACTGCCGGTTTAGGCCCGATCCCTGTAAACCGGCAGTAGGACATCCTTCAAGGGGTCCCAGATTGGAGAGGGGGCAGGCCAGGCTGAGGAACACCCCCTCCCCCGTGCACAAATTTTGTGCACCAGGCCACTAGTATAAATAATAATAAAAATAACAGTAATTATGACATATTAAGTACTTTGAACATATTGTCTCATTTAAACTTCAAAAAATGTTGAGAAACCATTTAAATACATATTTGTTATTTAAAAACAACAACAATGCCCTTACCCTCAACATGCTCACTGTCTAGGGCAGAGATTTGAAAGTTAACAAAAGTACACAAAGAGATTAGAAATGTTGTCATTTAAAAAGGAAAGGGGGACAAAGGAAAGAGTAGTAGAGAGATGTGTTATGGTGGAACACTTATATAGGAGTTCTATGAATGAATAAAAGTAAGTGTCTCTAAATGAAGAGGAAAATAAATGTTGGAATGGTTAACCAAGATCTTAGTAAGCTATAAATGATCAAGCTTTCATTGAATGCGGATGTGCAGTGACCCTGGACATTATCAAAAGGAGAGAAGTCAAGACAGGATGCAATCTTTAGTTCAAACTGCTAATGCATAAAGCACGATGGCAGTTGAGGGAGGGGTGTAAGGATGGCAGGCAGGCAAAGGTTGGTGTGTGTGGAAAGTGGGAAGGTAAAGGGCAGTGTTGTTGAAGATTACAAGTAGAACAGAGACAGGTATCTTTACATTTTTGTTCAGTTACTCTAGACTCATTTTCATCTGGAGATAGTAATAGGAAGCAAGATGTATTTGCAGACCTGCTGGTGAAAAAAATGAGAAACTAAAAACAACACTGGCATTGGGAATGGAGAAAAGGGAACACATCTAACCAATTTTTAGACAAACAGAAAATAATTGGTCACATATTGGGATGATATAATGTATGTGGTGAACTTGACTGTCTTGATATGCATATATAGTAGACAGGCTTATGCATAAATTTTATAACAACATTTATTTAGTCACACTCGATTTTTAAACAACTTATTCAACAGAAAGGAAATATAAGCCATTTTAAATTTCTTTTAACTTCATATAAACTTAGTTGACTTATAAGTACATATCACTAAGATTAGTTTTTGCAGGTAAGCATACAGTATTTTAATCTAAAGTCAAAGATGAGTTTAGTAATGAGAGCAAAGTTACAAGTTATTCTCTGCAGTCCATTAAACCATTATAATGGATTAATTTAATGGCGCATCTTTCTCACACTTAGGGCCTATGTAATTTATGGGATAAAGGTCATAGTCATGCTTCATCAAAAGAATAGAATATGGGCATGTTACACACACTTTTCTCCTCCCTAACAGAGTATAGTCTGAGCACTACAATTTCCTTAATCAGACTCTAAAGAAGTAGGGCAACTTCTGATCGGGACAATTCCTGAGAGAATTGTACTGTATATATTGCAGTGCATCTTTTTCTCTTTGCCCTGCTCCAGAGCAAAGTTAATTTTATAAATCTGAGATGCCACCATATCCTCCAGCTGTTTCAACAGAGACATCATTCACTTTTCCCAAGTGTTGAAAGGACTTTAAAATCCCGGCAACAGTGATCAAAACAGAGGGGAGTACTTACGAACTGGTAATGTTTGGAAGATTTCTATTTTACTGTAGTCTCCTTGCCCTTTTCCATTCACAGCTGCAACCCTGATTTCATAAGTTGTATTTGGTTCCAGGTTGCTCAAAACAACCATTGCTAGAAGAAGAAAATAATAGATATGCCTATGATTAATGCATTTTCATAAGTAAACAAATCAACTGATTGCAAAGCTGAATAAAAAATTTCACTGTAAATCTTTCCATGGAATACCCGAAAAAGATAGAAGTAGGTCTTAGGGGAAAATGATTTGTGAACAGTCCTCTTCTTCACCTCAATTTTAGCTTTCTAACTCAATGCAGTAACTTTCAAATAAGGAAATTCGTAGTTTCTTTTGCGATGCTTATACGAAAAAAGCAGAAAGTAAAATCTCTTCTTCCACCTTTTTAATATTCAACAAATAGAATGCTTTAAAGAAACCATTTTAGTGTATGCATCCCAAATATGTTGTCTACTCTACATTGATTTTCTATAGAATGTAATGGCAAAGTGGAATTCAATAGACAGAACTCTGGCCCCACCTATAAGGTGTTTCAATCATGCTCAGGAAGTGTCACAAGTGGACTCAACAGCAAAAGGAAACCATTTATTCAATAACCTCAAATCAAATTATTTTTAATGCTAGTTTGTAGGTTATCATCTTTTGTATTTTCTCTCTGAATTTCCTCTCTACACTGTACTGGACCTGGATTCAACATGACCCAAAGAGGAAGAAATAATCTGACAAAGTGCAAGGATCTGAAGGTTATTAGAAACCTCTACTGGGTCATGTCAACCCCTTTAATTTACTAGAGAATTTGGTGTATGATTGCAGATTTTAAAATATTACATCTTTACAAATTCCTCTAGGAAGTTAAGAAAACTCTATAGTTGCCTCTATCCTTAATGCTTTTGCTAACAGAGGAAAAATTAACCAGTGGAAATGGCTGTACCTTGATAAACAAAAAAAGAAAGTCATTCCTGATTTACCTAATCACTCCAAGTCAAATGATCAATTCATAAAGAAGACATATAAATCATAAAATAATATATTAAACTATAGGTTACCAGGGTCATATTTGTAGGATTATTTTTTACATGAACCATGAATGAATATTGTATACATCCAGTAAAATTCCAATAAATTATGAACATATTTTCAATAATTAATTACATTTCCATATACATTCACTAAATAATATTTTTCATTCTATTCTATAGGGACAAACATACTGAATTTGTGTTTTTGTTTTTTTTTGTTTTTTGAATCCTTACCTGAAATTGTTCCATTGATTTTTAGAGAAAGTGGAAGAGGGAAAGACAGAGAGTAATATCAGATGAGAAAAACACATTGATTGGTTGGCTTCTGCTGCACCCTGACCAGAGCCCAAGCCTGGTAGGAGCTTGCAACCATGGTATGCGCCCTTGATTGGATTTGAACTTGAGACCCTTTGGTCTGCAGGCCAATGATCTATCCACTGAGCCATACTGGCTAGGGCCTGAATTTGTTTTGATAGTTTCTTTTGTTCCATTCTTTTCCCCAGTATTCATTATCCTGACATGTGTTTAGCTTTTGCCTTATAATTATTTATTATTCATTGACTTACTTATTCAAGTATAGAAAATAAAGTTAGTAGATATATTTCATAGATGTTTCTTTGTCTAAAAGTCAGAATTTAATATATATGAAATATATATATATAAGATATGTACATGCTGTATTTTATTATGTATACCAGATAAATAGTACTAATAAAAATACATAGTCCAAATATTAATCATGGTTTATTTAACCTAGTACACATTAGTATGTTCTAAAATCTGCAGAAATCATGAATTACCAATTGACAAAATTTACATTTATATTTCTCAGTTTTTGTGCCTTAGTGTAAAAACAAATGAACTTGCTTTTGAGAGTGCATTGCCTTATGAAAGCCTCAGATGAAAACACACAGTATCAGAGTTAAGGGAGGAAAACTGGAAAAGCACTAATTGGCAGGAAATCCAACTGATTAGAAGCTGGAAGGATAAATGGGGAAAACAAGGTTTGAATTCAACTAGTACTACACAAACGGGGACATTATCTGCAGATGGTGAGGTAATGAAGAGTTAATGCATTACTCATCTTTGACTTTACATTAAAGGATAAAATACTGTATGTTTACCTGCAAAAACTAGTCTTAGTGATATGTACTTATAAATGTTAACATTTACAAATATAATCTATATAGAGAGTATGCTGTATGAGAGATTGCTCTGGATGCTTTAACTGCTGCAGACAACTTTGGTATATGATGTGCCTCTGTATTTCTATGATGTAAAGATGCAGCTGCTACCATTATTTTAAGATTATGGAGTTAGTAATGCTTATAGTCAATTGTGTGTCTTGATACAATTAGGCAAGAAGAGCAATCGAATGTAAAGCAAACAATTTTAATTGTAAATAAAATTATTCATAAATCAGAAGTGTGCAGATCACACTTTATCTTTTCAGATTCAAATGGATAAACAATAGAACAATCAAAGTATCAGAACATATCGAGTCAGGAGAAAATGAGGTTATTATTTAGATTAAACAAGTCAAACAACGATACCACCCCCCAAAACACACACACACACACACACACACACACACACACACACACACAACCACAACTCCACATTTTACTTGAATTTCTACTAAAAGCTCTTTCTGGCTCAGATTTCCAGGAAGCCCCCTTCTCTAACATTTGACAGGGATCCTGGGGGGCTTTGAGTACCCCCTACCTCTTGCCAAGGGAAAAGTGATCCATTTCATTATAATCAATTCAGAACTCATTTCCCCCACGTTTCCTTATATTTTTCTGATCTGTGTCAAGACTCGCCCATTTACTGACTGAGTCTTACAGCGCTGGGATACAGCGCTCCAACTAAAGCGGATGAGGGGAGGCTGAGAACCGTCAAAATCATAGGGGAGTGGCATGGAAGTCAACCTACTGATGAAAGTTTTCCAAAGTTTATACACAAGAAGAAGAACGTTTGTTTTTTCAGTACTAACGCTAGAGGTTTGAGTACAATAACCCTTATTGTGAGACTTATTAACATTGTATGAACATGAAGATTATTATGTGAAACGGAAAGAACTCCATAAATTGAGATCAACTTAAGAGGGGGGAAGAAAAAAAGATTTAGGGGAGGTAAAGCCCAGATGGGTAATTTGACTCGCCTTTTTAACTGAGAGCATTTATACATTAAATCATCCATAATTTACTGGCTTATTATCAAGCAGAGGGGGTTTGAATACCCAAGGTACGGACTAAAAGCAAACCACCACTAGAATCATGAAGGCTGTGTACTCTATAATAGTCGTACCTTAAATTATAAACCTACTTAATAGAAGACTTTCTTTCCCACTTGTGCCCATATAATAGAACGATAGGACCACCCACTCTGGTGTGGGATGGTTCATTCCCTATAATTTATCAGAAACTCAAACACTAGGTAAAAGTAGACCTAAATTATAAACTACTAAAAGTTGTCTAAGGACAAATGGCATACATTAAGGGATTTTATAGGTATGTTCAGTTAGCAAGATTTGGAAATCATAATGTAATTCTTCTGAAAATAATAAATAATCATGAATTTTTTTTCACATGGCAACAGGGATAGGTTCTATAAAAATATAATTTCCCTCATGAATTTAAATATATTTAAATACAATTGATTTTCACAACTGATGATTTTAAAGCCTGGCTATCAATGCAAAAATATAGCAGATATTGAAATAGATTAAAATAATGACATTAGAATTGAAAATGTCGGGATGATCTACCATTAAACATTATTTTACAAGTGTGCAAATCATCATATTAGAGAGAAAAAAATTGGAGTTGCATTTTCCCTTTAAGAATGGAATCAGACTTTATTAAAGGAAGCTGAACAAATAAGTTTTTGTTTGTTCAATGTATTTTAAATCCCTTTCCTTAGGTTGTCAAGAGAAGCTGAAGGTGCAGAATATTTACAACCCATGGAGTAAAATAAATTACATATTTGCAAACTAATTAAACTGAGCAACATTCTAACGTGAGATTAAATGTAGTCGTGCTTTCTTCTTCGCTCCCTTAAACCTTGGATCTCTCCATGGGGTTATCCGACCATTCAGTGTAAGAGATAAGGACTCCCTGGGTATGGAATTGCTGTCTCACCTACATAAAAGTTGTTCAAGTTGTCAAGATATGTGAAACATGTTAGATAGCTATGAGAAATGTCAAAGCTTAGCTAGAGCAGAACTAATCATTCAAAATTACATTTGCTGTTAATCTCCTCAGATAGATCTGAAAATACAGTGAAGTCCCTGAAGTTTCTCACCAAAGACAAGCTTTTGTTTTCTAAACAAAACAAGCAAAAAAAAAAAAAGTTTTTTTTAATTTGAAAAAATATATCTGGCATGCTTCTATATGAGTTTGTAACAAGCTTGAATAATAATAAAAGAGAGTGTGTGTGTGTGTGTGTATGTTTACCTTTTTTATTCATAGTGTAGAACTTTTAAATATTTTGACACCAGTTATTTTTTATAAACAGAAGAATAACTCCAGGGATAATTCCTTTACTAATGCAAAGTGCCTTTCAATTTTCTTAAGTTTATGTATGTGATCATCTCCAGCCAATTCTACTTTCATTTACTTTTGAAAATTTAAATTCCCAGTTTTATACAAATTATATTAAGTTTCAAGATTGTATTAGTTGCAAAAGAAAATCTCACCTGTTTATAAGTGCATTAGAGGTCTTTATGAACCATATATACAATTGTAGGATATATAATTTGATATAAGTAACATTTATGAATAGGTTCTTTATAAAATACTCATATAGTTATAGATTTTGATTAACAGAAAATTAATAAAATGATTATGTGTGATTTGTATGGGATTTTTTTCTTAAAACAATGTGTTGGTGGCACCAGTTTAAGATCACAGTTCATTATTTCTGAACATTCATTAATTTTCTCTTTATTATACTGTTTTTTTAATTCTTTTCCATGGTAGAGTATAGACTATATATAAAAATTAACATAAAAAATCTAATAACTGAGTTTTAACTGACATGACATTTTTCACAGGAAGTACTTAGCATCCTTTAAAATTAAATAGTTTTCACTTGAAATATACTCCCTATATCATAACCTTGATTTAAAAATAGTACAGTTCCATCAAAAATATTTGTTTCCTAAGCAATTCAAATTTTTTTCATTTAATGAGTCCTCCCTTATGAGAAAACTCATAATAGTACTTCAAAATCCTCTTAGAGGTCATATGTTTCTATAGTTATTCTAGACATTTCCATTAGCTCTAATCAAGAAGAATTTATAATCTATATTCTAGCAAAGATAATTTTTACACTTAATATTAAAGTATCCAGATGCCCAGAAGAATGTTTGAGCAGCAATATGGGCTCTATTTTTCTTAGGTTTCTGGGAACTGTGAATATTTTCATCCCCTTGTGAATTAAGTTCCTATAAAACACTCATGAAATATTCATGTTTCTTTTCTCACTATTCACAAAACATCTTTCCTATATAAATTAATTTCATTTCCTTATGCCATTTATTTCTCTGCTGCAAAAATTATAGATATACAAAAACACTCATTAGTTTTATTGAAAAATTAAGAGAAATATTTGTACAGAAGCTTTCTTTATCATTGTAGCAGAGGCCAGGCTGAGCGCAGAATTATGCATGCATTTGTGTCTTCATCTTGAGATAATGTGGGAAGCTTCCAGCAGACAACTAATTTTACTTATGATTTATTTCAATTTTCTCTTAGCTTAGTTTCCTGTATACTTCGATCTACACAGTTTAAATTCATTAAGATTTAAATTACATATAAATTTCAAATTTAGCTCTGTTTCTTTTTATGGGCACCATGAAAACAGTCCAAGACATTCTAGTTTTGAAGTTTAGCATACAGAACTCTCTCCACTTCATGCAAATTAGAACAAATTTCCTTTCACAGAAAATATGGAATTAGTGCAGATTACGTTTTTCCCCTTCCTTTGATATTCATAAGAGTTTACTGCACTTATGTTTAACACAGCCTGATTTTTACATCCATTTCTCTTTCACCATGTGAAATCTAGTGATTTAGAAATGATAGCAACTTTTCTGCAGGCACAATTCTTCTTAGGACAGTGCAATCATAGAAAATTTTCCTTGTAGATATTTTTAAAAGGCATTGGAACTTATTAAGATTTAAAAATCTATAATAGTTTAGGGCTAACTTTAAACAATGTTGATTTTTCATTGTTTCTAAAAGTGAAATATACTAATATGATAGAGGGAAATCCAGTTTCACTCAATTAACTGTAAATAGCATGGATTAAAAAAAACACTGGAATCAAAACTTTAAAGTTTAATGTGAAATGAAGTTACAATAACCTTCAACTATTAGAAAACTACAGGAAAACTACAGATTTTTCCACAAAACAACCATTAATAATATAAAAATCAACCATTTTTTCATGATTTTAATAGCTCCATAATGCAAATATAAAAAATTCTTCACACATTTAGAAAGGTAACAACTTAGGTAACATTATTATATAGCAAAACGACTTGAAAAAATATTTGTATGGGCTTATTCTAACTTTGGTTAAATGATAATTCTCATTCTTATTGTTTTTACCCTGTATTTTAAATGTACTAACAAAAGAAAAACTATTTCATACTCAAGAATTACCATGGAGAGATTATTTATAGGCAATATCTTTAATAAAATGTTTCCACTGACAATTATTTACTTTCTTTTTTAGTTTTATAATTCAGATATAAGGAAGCTTAATCCTACATATTTTCATTATAAAAACTAATTTATAAATTAACAAAAAGATATCTGCCTTATTATATCATTATATACTGTGTTTATAAACCTAACACTGTACATATCCAGTGTATGCCTCAATTACTAATGAATAATCCAGGAAGTATTGAATAAATTGAAATCTATTGCATAATTAGTGGATTTTTGAATAATAAAAATTTGAAGTGAATATCAAATAGTAGGTTTCCAAAAAGAGATATGATTGAATTATTTTTTTGAATACCTATAGATTCTCTTATGCAATGTAAACGTATTCACCAATAGGAAGAGATGCCATATTGAATAATTTCAATTGGCACCACTCACATCACAATGTATTAAATATCTCTTCTTGTAGTTGTATATTATACAATATATGCAACCTAAGATTGTGTCAATATGCAATGGTCTTTGTTATTCTTGTTCTTATTGATAAAAACTGCCATGTTTTGAAGCTTAAATTTATATTTATATTTTCCACTGAGTGTGCACATTAAATTAGAGTTTCTGAGATAAATGTGAGATATTTTCCACCACCAGCCATACAACACACCAGAGACTATAGTTAATCATGAGTACTAATCATTACTCAGTAAGAGACATCGATATGCTTTTTCTAAAACTATGATTGTAAATATTGTAATTATCAATATTTTAACAAATTAATTTAATTTAATATGGACTATGCTTTAAAAAATTAAAAGCCAAAACATAAACATATAATATTACTTTGAAAATAATAAATGTCTGTAATAAAAGGAGAGATAAACTGATTAGTCCTGTAGAACTCAAGAAAATCTCAGGAATTTTAAGAGTAAGAAGATGGAATAAAAAAACCGGTTGATCATTACACATCTGAATAATTGTACTCTCATGTCCTCTTCTCACACTTAAGGGAGGATACATTCTTCTCTCTCATTGCTACACTAGACGGAGGTCTCCTACCTAGGAAAGTTGGACCAAGGACTTTGGAGGTTGAAATTCTACCATGTGGAAGTGTGGACTGGATGTACTGGATGAAAGATGTGGGAATTATCTGACACAAGCTGCTTTTCCATAGAGCCCTGGCGGCCAGGTGTGTTGATAGTAACTGAACAGCCTCAAAAAAGAACACTGACATTTCCTGGACCTTTGCTATGGGGACAATAGAAGCCCACGTGATCACAGTGCTTGAAAAGCCCAATCTTTCCAAGCAGAACCTACTGATGCTTTCTTCTCACTTTGGAATATACAAATCCAGATGTGGATCACCAAATAATTGAGGTAAGTTTCCTATGGGAATAATAAAAAATAAAACAAATAACAATGACCAAAAAAAAAAAAAAATCAGAGAACAAAACAACTTTGAAAACAGATATCTTTACAATGATGCCAGAGATAAGAGGCCACACTGCATGCATGAAATTAGGAATGACAGAGAATTAAGGATTTAGAAATTTTAAAAATAATAAACTGAAAGCTATAATATAAATATTGAAAGAAAATTTAAATTAGAACAAAAATAGAAGTAGAGACAGTGAGAGAGAAAAGACCTGAAAACTGGAAAATTAATCCAAAAAAGCCAACATTTGATTAAGAAATTCTAAAACAAAACAAAGAGGAAAATTACAAAAAAAAAATTGCCAAAATCCTTTTACTACTAATGGGCATTAATATCCATATTTAAAAGTTAAATGATTCTTTGATGCAAATAGTGGAAAAGAACTCTTTATAGGCCAGATACAACCCTGCTGCATTAAAAAAAAATGTGGGGTTGAGGCGGGATGGGAGAGCATCATGAAAAACTAGAACACAGAAATAACTAGATTCTTCTAACTGAGGTGTTGGTAGGAAATTCCATACATGCAATATATTTTTCATTATTGATGTGGAGCCCTCAGTCTAAATCTACATAAAGGATAGCAAGTTTGCAGTTTTGGAGTATTCAAGTGGGGAAGATTCTTAATTTCAAGAGGACTGCAGATACCACTGAGTTTAGGGTAACTCTTTAAGGACAAAGGAAGGTACTAGGAAGTAACATCTCTGGTGCACCAAAAAGTTGCTTAATATTTGATCTACTAATCTTCACTCTTTCAAATTAAGCTTCTATTCCAAATTAGTTTGCTGACCTACCAGGTACAAGCATATATTTTATATACCCAAATCTATACTTCAAAACAACCTTGGAAAAAATGCTTATTGAACACTACTTCTCCACAAAACTGAAAATGGCTTTCTCTACCATAGAAATTGATCTTTCCATCAGCTTTTAATTAAAATCGAACTTTTACTAATATGGGAACCTAGATTAAAAGTTTGGAATTATATGTAATAATAAAGCATGTGCATAACCTTAATTTTAGTGTTTATAAACTAAATATAATAATGTTAAAATTACCATCTATAGATTAAATTATACATAATGTTATATCCAACAAAGCACCACTGAGTTTAGTGGGGCTATACAATGAAAGAACTGAAAAAAAAAATCCAACTGTATAGCTATTTTCAAATTGTACTCAGCAATTACATTCTTCAATAAGTGAAAATCACAAGAATTTAAAAAGTAAAAGTTTCAAATGAAAGTTCCATTTAGAAAAATGCTATTATTTTCCAAGAAAAATTGTCTCTTTTATTTTCAGAAACAAAGTGTAATTCCACTATACCCTCATATCCAAATAAAGCAGAACACCTAGTCATTCTGGTTGAGATTCAAAGGACTTCTTTCGATGTGTGAGTCTAACTGGATAAACTTTCACAAATCAAAAGAAATAGATTAAGCTGCTTAGGAGAAATGTTTTCATGCTCTGTTAAAAAGAACTTGATATTTTAAACTATTAACTTTTTTTTCATTTTTACTTTGAAAGCTGAAAAATTAGTAGTTGTTTTACAAGATTATTATTTTCTCTTCATTTGTGCCCAATGAGGTGTCTAGAACATGCTTACAAAGTATTGAATGATATGGCAATGAATATGTCATGTAAACCTCCCAAGCAAAGCGTCTTGCTACACCTGCAAAACATGTTTTTTGACTCAAAATTATAAGGCAGAATGACTCACATTTTATATTTGAGTAGTATAAGTTGTTAATATCTTATTTGTTCACAACTCTCCAGATTTTGAAAATTAGTTTGTGTCACATCAGTTGTTGGGATAATCAGGAAAGCGCCAGCTAAATGTTAAAAGAAGAATATAATAATATGCCCAGGTCTCAATTGCACCCTAACCCTAGGACCAGGTACAGAATGAGCAGGTGAAATTCATAGGAAATTAATTAATGGGTTATTTAGAATCAGAATCTACTAACAGGAAATTTGTATGCTAAAATTTTCTTGCTAAATGGCATTGCAATCAAGCATGAGCTAATATTTATTTCTAGGTGGTGATATCAGCAATTAGAAGTCGTTACATGAAGAGTATATAATAAATTAGAGAAATAAGAAAAACTAACTGAACATTGACTAAACTTATGTAAATTAGAATAAATAACTAAAGCTATTTTAAAGGCAAAAAAGAGTAGTCACTGAAATGTGTGTGACCACATGCACCTGTCTTTTCATAGATTAAACCTAAATCTTCTAGCAAATGTTTTAAAGGCAATGCGTATAATTATGTTTGAAAAAAAATCTCTTAAACTTTAGGATGAATGACCAGCACAAACTATAATCCAATAGAAAAAAGAAGCATTTCTTCACTATTCAAAAATTTATAATTTTTAAAATATGTGCTTTAAAATATGTCTTCAGCTTTTCAGCAATAGGGTCGTCTACATGACAAAAATAAATCTGCTAAGTACATGTAAAACTTATATGTGCCATTATAACAAAACCTCTTTAAATGAACATATTGTCTCACAGGAAGGAAGTCAAACACTGAAACAACTAAAAATGAAGTGGGTGGGACACCTGAAGCTAGAGGAGAGCCATATAATTGTTTTTCCATCAACTACTGCAGTCCTGTTGAAAATATCACCGCGACTCAAACAACCAAGAGTTTTTGCCCAGACCTCTGAGACAGAAGATTGGGTTTGAATATCTTCTCTGGGGGAAAATGATGCCAGAAGGAGATCTGAGACTGGGACCCTGGTAAGCTAGAACCTGAAAGTTCTTGGAGAGAAGTAAAATTATGAGCTAGAAAAGAGAGAGAGAGAGAGAGAGAGAGAGAGAGAGAGAGAGAGATGCTGGCAACTAAACCGTTGTCTGGCTTGCAATCCACCTGCATCTCCAGGGACAGGTACTTAGCTCTCTGTCCCACAGAAAGTACAGGTGAAAACATAGGAAGCCCAAAAGAACTACACAGCACCATTGAAGAGATATTTGATTCCATTCCATGGGAATTGAAACATGGGGTAAATAATGATTGATTGGTAATATTTCTGACATTTCTATCTAAAATCTCTATTCACTCTTAGTAAAAGCTAAACAAGCAGATGCCCACACAGGTGAGACTAGAATGATTTTATCTGTTCTGTCTCCATTGACTACTAGAATGATTCTTTACAGGAAGGCTTATGCCATTTACAGAACCTTTATACCATACGTGCAAGGCTCAAGGCAGGGCCAGGAGAGGAAGACAGGAGGGAGCAATCATTTCCTTACTATTTTATGCTAGACTTTGGGACCCCTGAATGTAGTTCTATGACCCAAACAACCAAGTCCAAATCTCATAATTTGTTATTACTGTCTACGTTATTTCCTTCTTATAGGAGAAAAAAAATCACATTTTCACATGATGAAATTCTACATAAGTAAAAAGTAGAGTTATAAACTGTTTTAACTTCTCTGAGTTAGCTAACTCTATACTCAAAATGTCATGATTGGTGGCAAAATTTGAATTTTCAAAATGTAATATTGAAATAAAGTTTAGTAGGCAGATGAATTTTTATAGATGACATTTTACACTATGAGTTTCATACCTACTAATGGACGAAATATTAATAAGTGAAAAAAACACACATTTCAGAATATTCAGTCATCAAATCTCACATGAGCAATTGTTTTTCCACCACCAAAATTTTAAATTCTAACTTCCCTCCCTCCCCAGAATTGAACTTTCATGATTTTTTTTCTACTCATCCATCTTTGCTAAGGATGCAAATTTTCCCACTATTTTTAAAAGTTATTTCCAAAAAGAGAATGTAAAATGGGTGATGGAAATGTCTTCTCAGCTCTACCATATTAAAAGAAAAGAAGTACATTTTGAAGGAAAAGAAAAAGCTAAGCACACAGGTATGTTTAAGATCAGCTTGAATTAATTTACATACTTTAAAATCATTGACTCACTTTGAACTCCATGGGAGCGTACTATTTTCCAGGTCTCTGATGCCACTTCTTTGACATCCACTTGATAGTGATGGATAGGCACACCTCCATGGGAATCTGGCTTGTTGAAAGAAATTTTGGCTGTGGTCTGTGACAGCTCTATAATCTTCACCCCATAGGGACTGGATGGTACATCTATGAAGGAATAATCACAAAGAAAATATAACCTAATGTAGATGGACACTGTACAGATGATGTGTTGTGGAATTGTGCACCCGAAACGTGTAAAATTTTGTTAACCAGCATCACCCCAATAAATTCAACAAAGCTGTTAAAGAAAAAAATATATATATTTTAAAGTGAATTAATACATTCATAAAATGGGATTAAGAGACATGTGATAAACTTTCTAAAAAAAGACCTATGGTATTCTGAGAATTAGAAATAAAGGAATGTTGCTTCCTATATACTTAATACTTTGAATTACAAAGCTTGCATAAACTGCTGAATGATCTGTATAAATTGCAAGAAAGTATACACTAATCAATTTTTACTAACTGAGCAAGCAAACTGTAAAATATTCAATATCACATTTCATTTATTGAGAAAATAATTTTATTTCTTACTTTTCTCTATAATTTCAGCATTTTTTTTTTTTTTTGCACTCGAAGAAAACAAGTTTGTGAGAGAGAGGATGGAGAGGGAATGCAGGTATAATTAAAATGTAATAAGAAATATTTTTTGAAACATTAGTATAAATAATCTCTTGTGAAAATGTAAGATTTGTGTGTTGTTTCATTAAAATTATATTAATAATTTGGGGGCAATAGTTATGTGTAGAGAAAATGTCATTATGAACTAAATAAAACTATAAACTATCTGATTAAATTTCATTTATGTATTTAATTAAAATAAACCTTTAGTGGAGATATTTAAGTTTTAATTCTTGTATTTAAAAAATGACTATAGCCCAGCCAGTGTGGAAAGTGCAGGAAGCAGCCGATCAATGATTCTCTCTCATTATTGATATTTCTATCTCTCTCTCCCTCTCCTTTCTTCTCTTAAATCAATAAAAATATATTAAATAACTATAAATCATTCTTGTGTATGTTTTTGTTATCAGTCTATTACATTATTTTCAAGCTCGATAAGGTATCCTGAGTGGAACCTTCTTTTCTTTTCCAGTTTACAAAACTTTATAAAATGCTACCTGTAAGGTCAAACAGGCGGAAGGAGAAAATGACAAATAAAAATGTCTCAATAAGGGAATTTATGACGCCTCTACTCCAGAAACCTGAAGAATTACAGAAATTAGAAAATCACATGAAACTTTAAACATATCTCTTTCTGTCTCTCAATCTCTCTCTTTCTTTTCAACATAATGTCCAAAATAATCATAAAGTTTAGTAATTTACATATAATTAAGAAATCAAGAGAAGGCTGAGACTCAGAATGCACAAAGGGAGAATTAAGACAGATCGGGAGAACAAAGAAGGGTGGTTAGGGACCAAGATTAAGATCATTCACACTCTCATATTCCCAGTCACTATATACAGAAGCAAAAAAAATGGACAGTAAAGATAGGGAAAAGATTGATCCATTTGAAATATGATGCTGGAGGATAGCTCTATAGTACCCTGGCCTGCCAAAGCCATAAGCAAGCGGGCCCTAAAGCAAATGAAGCCTGAAATATTGTTGGAGGCAAAAGATGACAAAATTGAAGTTGTCCTTCTTTGGGCACATTATGAGAAGGCAGGGTTCTTTGGAAAAGACAATAATGCTGGGAAAAATAGAAGGCAGCAGGAAAAGAGACAGACCCAGTATGAGATGGATGGACTCCATGAAACAAGCCATAAGCATGAATTACAAGAGCTGAGCAGGGCTGAGGAGAAGAGGACAGTGTGGACATCAATCATTGGTAGGGCCACGAGGAATCAGAGCTGATTCAATGGCACATATGTTATGTAAATATATAAATAAATATGCTATTTTATCTCTAGAATTAACTTTACAAAAATAAAAGCAAAAAAAAAACTTGATTGAAAATAATGCAGTATATTTCCATTCAGATACAATCAAACATTCATATAAAAATTTAATGGCTATCAAAACCCAAATGTGCTGTATTGGCTGGAGTTAAAAGAGCGCACTGTAAATCGTATAAAATATGCCTTATAAGTGGTACGGGGTAGGATCCTGGAAAGCAGGTTCATGACATTTTGGGTCTGAATGTTGTAAAGAAATGCAATAGTGCACATTTCAGCTCTAATTACTAACAGTAAATTCTATGAAGTGCATTATGTTATAACAGGTTTGGAAATAAATGTGTACAATAGTGATGCATTCTAAAGTCGTCTTGCTATTAAAATCTTATTTGGAAATAATTTTAATTATTGGAATACTCTATGTATGATGTAATACATAAATATCATCATGGTTATCATGTTTCTTTATTCCCTAACTTATAACTGTAGATTATTTTCATCAGTAAGTTTGATCTAAAGGTTGCAGAAGAGGCAAAAAAAATCACACACACACACACAGGTTTTGTGTGTGTGTGTGTGTGTGTGCGTGTATGTGTGTGCTGAGTGACTCTCTAATGTCAATTAGGTCTAAGTCAAAGGCGGGGGATGTCTGGTCCATGGGCCATATAAGGCCCACAAAATCATTTGGTCTGGCCCTGCCAAGGCATTAGGAGTGAGTTAATTAGATGTTTGATCAAATATAGAAGGCTAATTTTAGGTTGATAATTTGGTATGGCCCATAAATTACAAAAATCCAAATGGCCCTTGGCAGAAAAAAAGGTTCCCCACCCCTGCTCTAAGTGGATATCACAGTAGTAATGATAATCTTCAGTGTGATGATACATTTCACAACGAAAGGTGCTAAGTGCTAAGTAATGGGGGAGAAAAAGAAGGTGTGATTCCTCTTGAGTTCCCACCTTTTTAAAAAATTTATTTTTATTGATTTCAGAGAGGAAAGAATAGGGAGAGGTAGAAGCATCAATGATGAGAGAGAATCATTGATAGGGTGCCTCCTGCATGTCCCCCACTGGGAATCAGGCTTGCAAACCCAGGGATGTGCTCCAACTGGGAATCAAAATGGGACCTCCTGGTTCATAGGCCGATGCTCAACCACTGCCTCTCCAGACCGTGGTGGGCTTCCACCTTTGACCATAGGACGTGTACATGGTCCTTGGTTCTTACACTGTAAACAGAAGTAGACACTATTTGCTAAGCTGTGCACCTCAACATGGAATACTTCCACAGAAATAAGAGCCTTTTTATTCCTAGCACAATGGTGCTTTCACCAAACTTGGGCCAGTGGGTATCTGTCCCTAACCAGATAGTCTATTTTCACAGCTTCTGACTGTTACCTGATTTTCATTTAGATTTAGTTCGTGTTGGCTTCTTCTTTCTATTGCCTGACTAAAAGAAGTATGCTCATGATTTGTGAAGCTCTAGTATTGTTCCTAAACATTTTTTACATTCTAATTTGATGACTTGAATTATTACATATTAAACATGCACACATACCTATGTACATGTAACATTGAGAAAAAGTGACTAGAATATACCAAGTCTTCAGGAAATATATGATGAATTAAATATATATTTCAGAAATTAAAAACAATGATACAGAACGAGTCCAAGTGAATAGGGTCTGATAAGCCTAGAACTAACATCTCGATGTCTTCTCCCCACTTTCTCAATTGTTTTATAATCATATTCTCCTTCGTTCAATCTCTCATGTACATTACTATTAATTAGTCTCACAGTTATTTTCATCTTTCCTGTATCACAATTCTTGTATCCAACTCTTCCTTCCTGTTTCTGCTATTAATTCCCAAGCCCAGGGCCTATCTGCCTCTGCCAGTAATGCCATTTGTGGCTCTCAGCTTCCTTTTCTATTGGACATCACACCAAATTTCAATCCAGATGGTGTGTCAATGCAAAATCAACCTTTCTAGAGCACCACTCTAATCATGCCCTCTCTCTGAGCTGGGGATTCAGGAGCTTCCTTTTCTTTACAACAGCAAACTTATACTTTTTACTCTGGCTTTCAAGATCCTGAATTATCTAACCTCATTGGATATCAGCAAACAGAACATATTGTAAAAGACTATCAAACATAGTCCAATGTTGCAAATGGGGCTTGTGGTTATTAAATTTCATACACAATGCTCCCATCATTATTAGCATATTTTTTCTAAACTAATTCTTAACACTTTCCCAAATCAATAATTAATGAATGCCACCACCCATCACTGAATAAATAAATAGAAAAATTGTGAAAGCATGCATTTCTTTATTTACATTTTTTTTCACCTCTACTACTGTGGGATAAAGAGTCTGGCTATGTATCATCAGAATTTACGGATCCAAGTCTAGCCTTGCTCCTTTTGTCAACTGAAACCTTGGACAAGTCCCTTAATCTTTTAACCAAATTGTACCCTACCATTGGATGAACCTATAGTGAAAGTCTGCCTTCCCTTTTCCCATGTTAAACCCACTATCTCTAAAGGGCATTTTTTTTTTTTTAATTTCAGAGAGATGAAGAGAGAGAGGGAGAGAGAGAGAAACATCCATGATGAGAGAGAATCATCAATCAGCTGCCTCCTGCACGCCCTCTACTGGGGACGGAGCCTGCAACCCAGGCATATGCCCTCCTGGCTCACGGGTTGATACTTAAGCATACCAGCCACACTAAAGGGCATTTCTTTTCCATGTCTCTTCTCCATAAGATGGCATCATCAGGTAGTTCTTTTCCCCGCCCCTGTTCTTCTCTTTTGGATTTTTATTCTTTCTTCTCTGTTTCATTATCATGAGCTATAATGTCTTTTGTGAAAAGGCAAACTTTTTTTCAGTTTCACTATCTTCTCAGGCAAAAAAAAACCCTCTTCTTTTGTTTCCTTGTCACACTATTTGAATATGTTGTTCCTAATTTCTGCCCTGACATCTTTACTTCTTCTGGGAAATTGGTTTCCTGAAATGCTGGAAAGCTAGCAAGTAAGGCAAGGTTCAGAGTTGCTGACCAGCTCTTCTCCCACTGATGAGGAGGTGATATCGCCAACCTTAGACCAATGGGAAGAGTTTGAAATTCGTAAACCTCTCTTTAAGTGGAAGTACCACAATGAATATTCTTGTAGAATGTTGTCTTAAACTTTATCCTAGCCTTTTTCTATTGACACTTCACATATATTTCTATCACTTAAGCTACTCCCCTTTATCACAAGGAGTAAAAGGCTAAAATCTTAATTTCTCAGACTCACTTGCTATGGTTCTTAGTGCCATGGGATGAGATACTCATGGAAGGATGAGGATGCGGAAGGTATGTGAATGCCCTTCTCACTTTGCATGAGGGCAAAGCCTGTAGATGTGAATGATGGCGGCAGTCGGACTCCCTACTCCGCAGTCTAGTCGCACAGTTTCTGCTGCAAGGTGGCTGAGATGTCACTAGAGGGGTAGCTTGGCAGCAGGGCTTCCTGACTGCTGGTTAGCAGTTGCAGTTTTGACCTTGGACTTCACTTGTGGTATTTTGTGACCTTAAAGCCAGAAGACTAGTGGCTATCTCTTGCCTTCCCTTTCCTCTGACTGTCCAATGCTTTTATAGCCACCCAACTCTCTACATTAAATATTTTTCTGCTTAGTTTCTTAATCAATCTCCACCTAATAAACATATTAATGGAATTGTTACATAAAGGATTCAACTTCCTAGATTCAGTAAGACCCTACACTACAAAGTGTCTATTAACTGCATGTGCCTTATAGACTGTGCTGTGATGGGTTGCATCTACTTCTGCTCTGAGTGGCCACATTATTTCCAATAAAATTTATATATATATATATATATTTCCTATGTCAATTGTCACCTTAGTCTAACATTATAGCCAATCTGTAACACATCTGAAAACCTGTAAATTCATTCTTATTTCACTACCCTTCAAGTTTTCTCCAATTCCCAAATCCAAATAATTTTCTATTGATCTATTCTCAGCACTTGATCACATGTTTAAATTGCCTCCTCACAAGTAGTTATACTGAATCTCTGAATAAGTGTTTTTAATTGTATTTGTTCATGTACTTTTATGTGTCGATTAAACTAAAGTACCCAAGAAGCCTGTTTTGATTATATCATTTTTACCTCTAATATTGTCCATTAAAGTATTCATTTCCTCTTGAGGTATCAATGGAAATTATTTCCTCATACATACCCTTCTTGACCCTTCTCAGAAGTCATGATTTCAATATCCCATTATTAACTGGGTATATTAAATATGACTCATAAGCAATTCAAGTAAAACACACTGATTATACATTCAATAATGCATCCAAATCTGAACCAGGCAACATTTTATGTTCCAGGATAAGCATAAAACAACAATCACTCCTCCTATGGAAGTTATATTCTAGTTACATAAAAGTAAATGTAATATATGAATTAGTTAATGTAAGTATTGGTCAAAAATTAATCAGAGAAGAGAGGTTATTTTAAGTGGAAATAAAAAGGACAGTTGGAGTGTTATAATTTTTAATATGTTGGACAAAAATATCTCTGCTAAAAAAAGTAATATTTGACCAAGGACTTGGAAAAAGGTGAAAGGATTGAGAAGTACACATTGGTAGTTACTAAACAGTCATGGGGATGTAAAGCTCAACATAGAAAGTATAGTCAATAATATTGCATTAAGTATGTATGATACCAGGTGGGTACAGGAAATATTGGGGGGACAGTTTATAAAGTATAGGTTTGTCTAGCCACTATACTGCACACCTGAAATTAATACAAAATAATATTGACTTTAAATTGTAATTAAAAATAAAATTAAAAACAAATTGTTTGGGGTATAAATAAATATTGATATAAAAATGAAAATATTAGGGGGAGAAAAAGGTTCATATGAAGAGTGTTTGAAGAAGAAGGCCAGTCCGGGGAGAGAGATCCTTTCTGAAACAGCAAAGATTATTTTAGGATATTTGAGTTTACATTTATATATTTTCGGCTATGTGGAAAAACATAAGAATTGGCTATGTTGAATTCAGTCTCTAAAATGCTACCAAAGCTCAGCTGGTGTGGCTCAGTGGTTGAGCATCAACCTCTGAACCAGGAGGTCACAATTCGATTCCTAGTTGCAGGCTTGATCCCCAGTGTGGGGTGTGCAGGAAGCAGCCAATCAATGATTCTCTCTCATCATTGATGTTTCTATCTTTCTCTCCCTCTCCTTTCCTCTCTGAAGTCAATAATCATCCGAGAGATGCAAATCAAAACAACAATGAGGTATCATCTCACACCTGTCAGAATGGTTATCATCAATAAACCAACAAATGACAAGTGGTAGCGAGGATGAGGAGGAAAAGGAACCCTTGTGCACTGCTAGTGGGAATGCAGACTGGTGCAGCCACTGTGGAGAACAGTATGGAGATTCCCCAAACATTTTAAAATGGAACTCCCATCTGACCCAGTAATCCCACTTCTAGTAATATATCCCAAGAAACTAGAAACACCAATCAGAAAAGATATATGCACCCCTATGTTCATAGCAGCACAATTTACAATAGCTAAGATTTAGAAACAGCCTAAGTGCCCATCAGCAGATGAGTGGATTAAAAAACTGTGGTACATCTACACAATGGAATATTATGCTGCTGTAAAAAGGAAGGAACTCCTACCATTTGCAACAGCATGGATGGACCTGGAGAGCATTATGCTAAGCTAAATAAGTCAGTCAGAGAAAGATAAATATCACATGATCTCACTCCTTTGTGGAATATAATGAACAACATAAACTGATGAACAAAAACAGATCCAGAGACAGAGAAGCATCCATCAGACCGTCAAACCTCAGAGGGAAGGTAGGGGAGGGTGGGGGTGAGGGGGAGAGATCAACCAAAGGACTTGTATGCATGCATATAAGCCTAACCAATGGACAGAGACACCAGGGGGTTGGGGGCATGAGTGGGGAGAAGAGGGGGACAAGGACACATATGTAATACCTTAATCAATAAAAAAAAATGTAAACTATAAAAAAGTAAAGTAAAAAATGTTACCAAAATTGTTCATGATAAACGGATCATGCTGCTTTATGATGAAAAACTTCAAACTTCCCTTGCTGTATACTTGGTATAAAATAATGTAAACATGATGAATGGTTTTAAGATCTATAATTTGATCTCTCACTACCCTTCTATTCATGTCACTACCACTAATCCCTTCCCACAATATTACTCCCCAGTTCTCCATTAAGTGCCTCATTTTTTACCACCCACCTCTTTTCACAGCATGGCACATTTGTACAGTCACTTTGATTTTTTCCATCTTCCCTTTTTTTCTTCACTAAACCTGTTTCTACTCATTCTTTTAGACTCAACTCAAAAGTTGATACCTTTCATGAGGGGAACACTATGTAAAATATATGATTGTCTAGCCACTGAGCTATATACTTGAAACAGATACAGATTAAAATTGAAAGGAAAAAAAAAAATCTGATACAGGTTTGGAGCTTTTCCCAAGATCCAACCAGAATTCCCTTTTGTGTCCCCAGGAATATGATTCATATTTCCTTTGCAACCCTTTTCTTTTATATTCTTATTTGTGAAGATCAGGTGTCATATATTATTTATCTTCAGATTTCTAAGATCTAGAACAGTGCCTGGCACCTACTAGAAACTCACTCTATATATGTAGAGTGAGTGAATTAACAGATAATTAGGAATTAATGAAGGTATGGATTCCCTCAAAATAATGTCTAGCTATCTTAGTTTCTTTTTTTTTTTTTCCCAGAGGAGCATGGGTATTAGGAAATTAAGGGGATGACACAAATAGTTTCTGAAGACACAAATTTTGTCATATATTTTCTGAACAAAGAACAAGACATAGACTTTTCCAAGTCAAACAATAAAGCCGATTCTGTAAAAGAAAACTGGTTTCACATTCAGTTGAATAAAGTGTTTCCAAATGAATTAAGTTTAACCTGCTTCCAAATTTTATGGAACAAGTATCTGGATAAAATGCAGTCTTGGGACAAGGACAAGTAGATGAGCTATAATTCCATACCTACACAATTCTGTTCAGTTGACCCAGCTTAACCTCTAAGCAGGTCTCCATTCTCAAAATGACTTGTATAGGCTTATCCATGACTTAGGTGAAACTACAGATGAATGCTTCGTGATATTTGTGAGTTAAATCAATCTTGGAAAGAGCGCTAAATCATTGGATTTGACAAGGTCTTATAGGTTAAAAAGATCAGCCCAAACTGACATGATGCGATTAAAAGGGCTAAGTATAAAGTCCTGAACTGAGGTTTTTAAAAAATCAATTGCAAAGCATAGCACAGGAGACTTCACTTAATAGCAGTTTTTGTGGGCAAGGTGTAGGATAAAACACAAGAAGGAAAATAAAAGTGACGAAATGAAATGGAATTTTGTATATTTAACAGCTATACAGTGTTCAGAATAACTGAGGTCATGACAGCGTTATCCAATTTCAGTATGCATTGGTCTACAATGTCTAGGTCTATGCATTTTATTTAAAAAGACATCAACAAAGTGACTTCCTCCCCAAAGAAGAGTGCCAGTGTGAACTATCACTTGGCTTGCTGACATCTGTTGAGGACATGTCACAGGCTGGTGCTTTGAATGCATTTTCTCACTCCGTCCTCACAACAGTCTTCTCAGGTAGACCTTGGAATGGCTAGTGGGGCGCTGACACCCCCTCCAGACAGGAGCTCTCTCCTCAGTGCTAGAAGTGCTGCCTGTTGATAGCCTACAGCCCAGGCCCTGCCCTAAAACTGCACAGGAAGAGGTGACTTTATCAGAAAAAGTGTCAATTAAGGAAGGTAAGAGCATTGTATTAAGGTGCAATACAAAAAGGTTACAGTTAAAAGGTGAATATGACTCTAATGAAATAAATGAAGAAAGTTAAGAAAATAATGAATTAAATTATTTGATGAAGTTTAGAAGTTAGAGTAAAAGTCACTTAAGAAAAAAACTTCTTAAAAATATACATATAAATAAATATACAGAGTGCTTTGTCAGATCCTGATCTACTGGAAGGAGAAAACTTTAAGGAAGGAATCAATTAATTATATGGGGTTGGAGTTTAATTTACCTTTATGTGTTCTACATTTCTAATTTGCTCAAATATATATACTTAAATAAAAAAAAGCATGTTTCCTACCTAGAAATTAAAATTATCAACTAGGAGTTGCATTTGCCTTTGCTCTATCTCTATATCTAACTGTACATGTACTTCAAATTTTTGTAAAAAGTTAATATTAAAAATGGTTATCAAATACATATGTGAAATATCTTATTTCTCATTAATTAATATAAAAACAATTAATTTTGATCCAACACATTTCATTTTTCTAGAATTTAATTTGCTTGTATAATGGTTCATTTATATGCTAAAGTGCAGTCTTTGTCCCATATTTTCCATTGAGATTAATTTTCTAATAACTTCATGGTAGACAATAAATATAGTGTATTTATTCTTTCCTTTGTCCCTTCCTCCCTCCTTTCTTCTGTCTTAACTCACTCTCATCTTAATTTTTTTCCTTCTGGCTTTTCTTCCCTAAAACCTTTACACACAATCTCTTCTCTTCCTTCTTTCTATTGTAGTAGACCTTAAATTGGACAATTGCAGGTTTTCTAGTTACATAATAATGAGTATTATGAACTTAAGTTTCTCTTTTGGCCATTACTACTAATGATATTGCTTTTGTGAATGTATTTTCATAGCAATAAAAATATATTTTATAACTTAATATGCAATGTTTATGATGTATAAGAACTCTACTTAAAAAAGGTTTTAAAATATTTTATGAAAGCTATTTATTATATTAAAACATAACACTTCAGTAATTTTCTAATATTTGTCTACCTAGTCTCAGAATACAATAAATCACATTTTTGTATCATTTGAGCTAGAAAAAGTAGAAGACATGTATATTTCCAAATTTCTAATCAGTCTTGTAAAACATAACAGCAAATTCTATAAATATATATAAGTGTGTGTTTGTATATTTATATTACATATACAATATAAATAACTGAAAATATAGTTGGATTTCTAATTAAAATAAGTTTTACTCCATGTTATTACTTCTATATATTTAAGTTTTAGGGGAAGAGCTAGAATGTTTTTATATAAAAAAGAATAAGATTTTTTTGTAAAAGTTATATAACCATAAATTTTCTATTTTCCATAAAAATAAGTTTACTATTTGCACTTTCAAGTTTAAAATTTTTAAATATATTAATTTTAGTTTATTTTTCTAAGGTGTCTTTTATTTTGAATTTTTTTTTACCAAATTCTCACTATTCTTGAAATATAATATTATGTCTTAAGATATGTCTCCTATTTCTTTTATACCTATCCCACTTATAAATTTGAGGGAATTAGAATCAGGGTGTAAAGTCAATTTTTATTAGTAAATACATTCTATCTCCTCACTGTATGCCAGATACAACTATTCCAAATTTTTAAGCAATGCCTCATGTTTTAGAACAAAATCCTGAATCATAACTTATTGAAATGTAAATGGTATTGCTTACATAAATGTTATATGAGATTTCAAAAGTTATTATGCTATACTTACCAGCCAAAGCAAGAATATATTCTTGAAATCTCGTTCCTATACGATTCGTGGCTGTGCAATTATAGCGTCCAAAGTCATTGTCAGATGTAGGTGCAATCTAAAATAATAAATAATACAATTTTTACAATTTTAAAACAATATCACAGAAGTTTTAAAATAGACTAGCATATCTAGCATCTTCATACATATTTTATTATTCAGAGTTCCTTGCCATAACTTTTTTCCTAAATTAAGTCAATATCAATATACTAAGTACTATAAATCCTTTAAAGATGTAATCCATGGAATTATACTATCCATAGGACCAGGCAAAAATAGTTTATCAATATATTAAGTAAATTAATGTCACCATTTTGTTACATCTGTTGATAGAAAAAATCGTTAGGTATTTATATGTGTAAAGCTCAGAAAGAAGTAGACTTTGAAAAACATATATTCTGCAATCACTGCAGATGTGAACTTGTACCACACAAGAAACTTGTACCAAAAGTACTAACTCTTTGTTTACTCTATTTTAGCCTAAGATCAGGCAGATTTAAAGTTCAAGAAAGGCCCAAAATATGTCATATTTCTCCTTCTTATGATATTACTTAACATAAAATATCAATGAAGGATGGAGATTCATTCCTAGAAAATACTTTACTGAAAGGTATTTTGTAGGAAAACACTCCCCTTGTGTGGTAATCCCTGTAGAGAGGTAGCTCATTTTGATATCTAATAACAGGTTATCTTGCCTCCATTTCTGTTCAATTCCTATCATTCTCTTTCATTTTAGGTAGAACATAGCTGACCTCAATCCTTACACATTTGAAATCCATAATTAAATTAACCTTCTGGGACTCTATTACTGAACATTGGGAACAACCTTATAATTCTAATGTACCGAAATTCTGAAGGACTACTTCAGAAAAGAGATTCGATTATAGTAATTGATAAAATTTTCAATCCCAGTAAGTATTATTGAGAGATAAAATGATTACAAGAGTTGACGTTAATTTCAACTCTATCCCACAAGGGGGAAAATGATTTTGTGGTAATGGGAGGCTATTAACTAAATAGTCAATTTTGAGGTCCACTGAAGTTGGTAATTTTGAAAGATACAAAAAAGTTGTGTTGTTCATTCTCTAGTTAGCTGTCCATCTAGGAATAGAGCAAAGGCTTAAGACTAGAAGTTTTAACGGCTCTCAAATAAGTACTCTTAACTGATTAAATATTCATTTTTCTTACATTTAGTTTCTAATGAACCAGGCTAATTTAACTCAAATAATTTTACTAATGAAGAGGGAATTTGGCTAAAAAATGTCTTTATTCTATATCACCTTGATCTCAAACTTCTATTCTCCAGAAATGTGTGGGGGTGAAAATAAAAGTTTCTTTTGTTTAAGCAACCACACCTGTGATCTTTGGTTTCGGCAGCCAGAGCACACTAATATATTACTCCCAACAAGTTAAATACATCAGTTTTTAGTTATAGTTAAATTCCTAAAATTTAGGTTAAATCTGACCAAATGTTTTGTGAAATTGAGTTCCATGTCAACCTGCCAGTAGCTAGTTCTAATACAAAGAAACCAATTTAAATTGATTTAGACAAAGTGATTTAATTATCAGTCAATTATCCAAATGTTTGGGAAAGTGATGGCTAAATCCTTTTATCAACCAAACTTTTGCCTAAGTCCAGTTGCCAGGTAGTGGAGTTTATATGGGTCCAATGAGAATATCTTTAAGTTCATGCAGTATGGATTATCAGATGTTATTCTAAAACATAGATTTTTAAAAAGTAGTTCACTATGTCAACCTAATGTCTGCAGTAAGTTCGTCATCAATATGGTGGCTCCCCAGGAGCCAAGGACCACCAAGTTGTCAAAGGAACAGTGCCTCAGGCTCAAGTTGGAAAGAAAAGGGGAATGGAGCGATGTAAATTGAATTAGTGGGAAATGTAGCATCTGTTCAGCTAAATAAGACTGTTGTATTGAAGAACATTCCCAATTGTTCTGAAAGCATCATAAATTGGAAGGGTTGGTGATCACTGTCATAAGCATATAAACTTCGGAAATTAGTGCACACACAATCTGCAATTAGTAAATAAAAGGTATTGTATTCAGACAGAATTTAAAGGCCATGCACTTGGCAGCACAAAACAATTATCTACCATCTTAATTGTAAAAATAAAATGAAATGAGGCATTAAGTAAGTAAATCTGGATTATTTGGGAACTAGTGAATATATAGCGAGCGCATCGCATGTATGTATGCCAGTCTAAGGAGAAGGAAGTGTCACCACAGAAGCAATGACTAGGATAAACACTGAAATTGTAATTTGTGCCTCAAGAGCTGACAAATCACCTCCCTATTTGTCATGATATAATCGTTTTAATTTTGCAAAAATAAATTAATGAGAAATAATGACTTTTGCTATACACTCATATTTCTATATAAATAATGAATGTTAATCATTAATGGGCCATAATCCAAATGTATAAAGTTTCCCTTTCAGTAAATAGATATAGGTTTTATATGCATTCTGTGACATAAACATATGGTAGTTATTTATATATTAAGATCTTTAAACATTCTAAAATAATAGATAATGACTAAAATAGTATAATTTTGATATGTCCATGAAGACTTACCTCTAATATCATCTTTCTTCCTGTACTATATGTCTTTAAATTAGTAGTGTTTTTAGCTGGCAGGACTAATTTCTCTCTTCTCCAGTGGACTGATGCTGGTGGATTAGATTTCACATCACAGCTTATGTTGATCGGATTTCCTTCCCAAGAATAATAAATTGTTTGGTTTGATATGAACTTGGGAGCATCTATAAAGCAATAGAACATAACCAATTTATACTCCTTTTCATTAAGATAATCACTTAATTACTATAAACAATGTCAAGTATGACTTGACTACAAAAAGCAATTCTAATTTCATATATTTAATATGTGATATCAGAACTCATGAATATAAGTCATTTGACTGTTTCATCAAATAATTTTAATATTAATATAAGAGCATTAAAAGTTGACCAATTATTAAAATATGAAACAATGCTCAGAGTTAAGTTTACTTTTAATATTCTGTCAAAAAAAAATATCTAACCAGTAAATTAATGGCTACCCACATTTGAAATCTGTTTCTCAAACCACAGGTATTGTAAAGTGAGATTTTAGTATAAAATAACAAAATCAGTACCTTATATATTTTTAAATCTTGCCCTAATCATATAGTTTCTCTGAAAAATATTTTGAAACAGATTCCTAAAATGTCATTTCTAGTTTTTATTAAATAAGAGATGACTTAAATTTAATCAACAGTTAATTTGAAAGTTAATGAATTACTATGATGCCTTGTCAATTTTTAGGCCCCTTCACCAAACCTCAGTTAAAAGAAATAACAACAGAAATTGACAATATAGTGTGTCATTTCATTAAAATAACTTAATTGTGAAGACATATAAATATGCACCTTACTCTTGGTCCACTCTAGAACTTTGGCATAGTGCAAATGTCAATCAATCATAATCTTTTAAAAATTTATTTTAGGGAGAGGAAGGGAGAGAGGGGAAGGAGGGAGGGAGGGAGGGAGGGAGAGAGACGTCCATTAGCCTCCTTCCAAGGCACCCTGACTGGTAATGGAATCTGCCATCCACAGACTATATATCAGATACATAACAGTAATCAAAAACTAATGATCAAGTAATCATTTAAAAAGTCTTGTCTTATATATAATTTATTGTATGGTTTTAATGCCAATCTCACATAGAAGTATGAAATGTTGATTAAATGTTTTTATGACAAAAATTTTTTACATTTTATTCTATTCAATCTTCTTAATAACTTTGTGAGTAAGGTGGTACCCTGTTGTAAGCACAAAGGATCTGGATTAAGAGCTGTCAAGCTTATTCTAGTACCAAATTGTAGGTCTGGGATGTGAATCTAGGGTGATTTTTTTTAAAGGGGAGAATGATGATTTTTATTTTTATTTTTTAATATATATTATTGATTTTTTACAGGGAGTAAGGGAGAGGGATAGAGAGTTAGAGACATCGATGAGAGAGAAACATCCATCAGCTGCCTCCTGCACATGCCCTACTGGGGATGTGCCCGCAACCAAGGTACATGCCCTTGACTGGAATCGAACCTGGGATCATTGAGTCTGCAGGCTAACGCTCTATCCACTGAGCCAAACCGGTTAGGGAATCTAGAGTGATTTTTAACCACGGTCCATTATATTTCTACTCAACCTAGAATCAAAATTTTAATTTTCATTGCTATCTACATTTTGGTGATGTGGACTCTATCATATATTATTGAGGGTAATATAGTTAACACAATTCCTTAGGGGAATAAAGAGCCTTAAAAAGCTTTATAATTTTAATTCTGTAATCTAGTCCTAGGTATCTCTAAAAAGAGTAAGTTGAAATATTATCAAATGTTTGTATCAAGTAATTTTTTAAAATACATTTTTATTGATTTCAGAGAGGAAGGGAGAGGGAGAGAGAGATAGAAACATCAATGATTAGAGAGAATCATTGATGGGCTGTCTCCTGCATGCCCCTTACTGGAGATCAAGCTCACAACCAGGGCATGTGCCCTTGACTAGAATTGAACCTGGGACCCTTCAGTCCCTAGGCTGATGCCCTATCCACTTAGCCAAAGCAGTGGTCGGCAAACTTATTAGTCAACAGAGCCAAATATCAACAGTACAACGATTGAAATTTCTTTTGAGAGCCAAATTTTTTAAACTTAAACTATATAGATAGGTACCTTGTTATTAACTTATTTAGGGTACTCCTAAGGCTTAGGAAGAGCCACACTCAAGGGGCCAAAGAGCAGCATGTGGCTCGCAAGCTGCAATTTGCAGACCACGGGGGCCCTAGGGCAATATATCAAGGACTTTTAACACATTGTTATTTTAATAACAAAAACTCAAAATAACTTAATGTACCACAAAAGAGGATAGGCTAAATAAACAGTGACACATCTTGGCACTTAGGTGCCATGTCTGCTCACAATTACATTCTTGATGGCTAACCCAGGGTAAGAAGCTTACTTTGTTCTAAAAAAAAAAAAAATGTATATTAAACTTACTGAAAATTAAACAATTCTTAATTCAACAGTTCAGTTACATTGAATAGAAGGTGTTTTTAAGATGAAAAGAAAATAAAAAAAAAACTTTTTCAAGGCCTTGAAGATTAAGTGAAAAATCTACTTAGGGTCACAACTATAAGAGAAGCTAACATTCTAATATTCAAACTAAACAGCTAAGATTCTATCTATATCTACCTCTACTTATAAAAGATTTTATTACTGCTTAATATGTACAAAATATAATCTCTTTATCATTATAATATTCTAGGGAGATACTTAGGAATACTTCATTTGAATAAAAATATAGCCCAATATGAAAATCATACGTGCTAATAGAACTGTTAATAGCTGACTCACAGTCTACTTTGTCCACAATATGGCATCTATGTGTCTATGTATTATATTATAATTTAACCATAAATGTAGGGCAGGATTTTTTTTTGTAAAACTAATTGCCACTAATTACTTGCCTATGATCTTAGTAGGAATTTAATTCAGGATTACTGATGTTGAATGCAAACATGCTACAGGCTATCCACGCTACACTGAAAGCTACATTAAAAATGTTCTTTGTGGGGTGAAGCAACAGAATATTGATATTGCACATCTACAATATAACAGAAACTAGATTCCTGTACATTATCTGTTTTGTAAATATCAAAACACTAGCAAGACAGCCATATTCACCGGCACAAGATGGGCAGGTCTGACATCAAACAATAGGGGTTGGGCCATTGTTTGAAGAAGGATGTGACTCTGGGAAAGACAACCTGTGAGGACTATAGCCTAAGAAAGATGCAGCATAGTTCACCTTGAAAAATCAAAAATTGTACCTTCCACAAATTTAGGCCATTTACAAAAAAGTAGGTCTTTTGCATTATAGGCTTCTCGTGTTGTATGCAGGGAAATAAATTTTGCCAGTTAAAAAAAATAAGAAAATTCAGAGGAGTAGAGAGGAATATGGCATAGGCAGTAAAAATCACTTTAATAAGTTAATATCTCTATTTTATTATTATTATTTTAATTCTCACCTGAGGATATTTTTCAATTGATTTTTAGAGAGAGTGGAAGAGAGAGGGAAAGACAAAGAGAAATATCAATGTGAGAGAAACACATTGGTTGGTTGCGTCCTGCATGTGCCCCGACCAGGGCCTGGAGAGGAACCTGCAGCCAAGGTATGTGACCATGACCGGAATCGGACGCGGGAACCTTCAGTTCACAGGCCGATGCTCTATCCACTGAGCCAAACCGGCTAGGGCAATACATTAATACCTTTAAAATTGGAGAATGCACGAGAGGAAATAATACGAGGTGCTTGGTGGTAAAAATATTGGGAAGTAAATTATCTTTAGGCTCCCATATCTTCTACGTAATGATTATCTACACTAATAAAAGAGAAAGATGGTAATTAGCGTACGACCGCTACCCTTTTCATTGGTTAATCATTGAGTATATGCAAATTAACTGTCAGCCAAGATGGCGGCCGGCAGCCAGGCAGCTGAGAACAGGATGCTTGGTTGCCCCAGCAATAGAGGAAAACAAGGTTCCCGCCTGCAGCTGCGGGGCTCTGAGCTCCTGAAGCAACAGCTCCAAAAGATACAATGTTTCAAGTAGAAGCTAAAAGATGGCGGTTAATCTGCATACTCAGGCTCCAAGCGGTAGAGTTAAGCCAAAAAGCCCTGAAGCCACAGAGCAGAGAGGCCTCACTGCCCGGGGATCAGCGGAGCCTGGAGGCCTCCCGGCCCTGGGATCAGCGGAGCGGCGAGGCCTCCCGGCCGCCTGGATCAGCGGAGCCAAGAGGCCTCCGGGCCCGGGATCGGTGGAGCTGAGAGGCGTCAGGGTCCTGGGATCAGCGGAGCCAAGAGGCCTCCCGGCCCCGGGAACAGTGGGGCCAAGAGGCCTCCTGGCTTGGGTTTCAGAGGAGCCGAGAGCCTCCTGGCCTGGGATCAGCGGAGCCTGATGGAAGCCCTGTGTGTTTATGCACTCTGGGGGTTCAGAGGTCCTGTCCTAGGCAGAGGCCTATGCTGAAATTTTCGACTCTGAGAAGCAGCCTACGGGCTGGAAGGCGGCTCCTGTGACCTCAGTGCTGGAGAAGACCATTAAGCAGAAAACTAAAGAAACCGATTTTACATCATTTCCCAGGTGTAGAACAGTTGGCATGTAAGCCCCTGACCAGTGCCCAGCCTCGCCTCTGTCAGTCTATCTCACTCTTAGGTACCATGTTCTTTGTTCTGTCTTAACTGCAACTCATTTTTAAACTAGATTGCTTTTAAAAGAAGACTAAATAAAGTTTCCCTTAAGTTATTTAGGTGGTGCTGGGGCTGCTGGGGCTGTTGGGGGCCTGATAGAAGACACAAAAACGCAACGGGGGGCCTGTACCCAGCAGCCCCAAGGCCCGCCACCTTGGTGCTGGGGCTACTGGGGGTATCAGAGACACAAACCCACAGGCCCGGCACCCAGCAGACCCAAGGCCTTCATGGCAGCACTAAGGAGCAGCAAGCCAAGCGGTAGGAAGCAGCAAGCAGGTGGGCAGTAACAAGGGAGGGGTCCCGGACTGCAAGAAGGCACATGCTGGGCTAAGGGATCCCCCACCCATCCCCAGTGCACGAATTTCATGCACCGGGCCTCTAGTATGATTAATAAAAATGTATGCATTACTTCATTGACTGCAAGAAGATGAATATGTCAAGCTGGCTATAAAATGAATACAGACTTTAAAAATCAAGGAACTAAGTTCATGTAGCTGTCATCACAAGGGAAAGATCTCTAAAGAGAAATTATTTTGATTTCATTAAATGGCGGCTGGTTAGGCAGAAGGCTGAGCTGGATCACTTCAGCATTCCGAAGCGCTTATATCCATGACCTCGACTGACTCTCTTATTTCAAGTTTCCAGCATAAGAAGCAAGCACAGAAGTGTACCAGCATCTGAATCTGTCACTTTCTCCAAGTTGGGGTCAGGAGAGTCATATTCCAGCTGCACCAGGAGACATCAAAGAAACGTTTAAGGCTGCCTTCAGACTCGATGACAAGTCTCTCCTGTTTTGATCCATGTGCTTTGTGTTTTATTAATTTCTTCGCCTTTTGCAGGGACTTAGAGCTGAATGTGCAGCCGGCACTCATCACTACATTCCTGTCACTGTCCAAGGCTTCCTGACTTGATTACTTGCTTCGCACAAGCTTTCATTCACTTGCTCTTATCGTTTCCTCTCAGGCTGGGCAGGCTGTTTGGTCTGAACATGGCTTACTTGTGGTTGGTACCTGTGACCTGAGTCAAGTCTTACTTCTTGCTGAGCGCTGGCCTGAATTTCTGAATGCTGTCTGCTCCTGAGAGGACTGAAGCTGATGACAAAATACAACACAGGCACTGGCAACGAAAATATAAAAATATCTGACCTGAATTCCCGTTTTTATGAATAACAGAATCAGGGAACTCACTAAACCAATTCACTATATACTATCCATTTTGTGAACCAAATTGAAAAGCATGATCATGGTAAGATTTACAAATAATGAAAAATAAACTTAAGTCTTTTAAAATCATGTTGACAACACAGGTATTGTCCCTGTAAAACAGTATTGCACACTCTCATATAATTTACATACTGTGGTGAAATATTGTCCTTCTAGTCATCATACTCCATGGTATACAACTTTGAATATTTTCTTCTTTAATATTAGATTTTTAAGAACCACAAATAATAGCAACAATTATTTGAATATGTAGTAAAATATTTTATCTTAAAAACTTTGGCACTCGCCCTAGCCGTTCTGGCTCAGTGGATAGAATGTCAGCCTGCGGACTGAACGGTCCTAGGTTCAATTCTGGTCAAGGGCACATGCCTGGGTTGTGGGCTTGATCCCCAGTAGGGGGCATGCAGGAGGCAGCCAATCAATGATTCTCTCTCATCACTGATGTTTCTTTTTCTCTCCCTTCTTCTCTGAAATCAATAAAAATATATTTTAAAGACTTTTTTTTTAAAAAAAAAAGCTTTGGCACTCATTCCTCACCAATAAATCACAGTATATAAAAATACCATTCACTTCTCTCCATTGCCATGACTACACCCATGTTCAAGGCCATAATCACTACCTGGCCAACTTTAGAAGCCCTCTCCTTCCTGGCTGACTGGCCTATCAGTTTCTCTTTTACGATCATATTGCTATCCTGCTTAAAATTTTCTAAAAGATTCTCTACACACTTCTTTTTTTTAAAAAAAATATATTTTATTGATTTTTTTTTTTACAGAGAGGAAGGGAGAGGGATAGAGTTAGAAATATCGATGAGAGAGAAACATCGATCCGCTGCCTTCTGCACACTCCCCCTTGACCGGAATCGAACCTGGGACCTTTCAGTCCGCAGGCCGACGCTCTATCCACTGAGCCAAACCGGTTTCGGCCACACTTCTTAAATCAAAGTATTTTATGATAGTTTTATAAAGTTCTACATTAGTTGGCCTATACCTTTTCTCTGGCCTTGTCAATATTTGGGTTAACTTGGTTCCTTAAACTGTAATCATCCCTAACCTTTCCTGCTTTCAGACCCTTGTCTACCTGTCTCATCTATCTAATCACTTTTTGATGTATTTCATATTAATGTAGTTGTGTGTGTTCTATATCCCTAATTGAAGCATAAATCCCATGAGAGCAGGACAGCGTTGTCTTTCCTACAATTCTGTGCAGCACCTGAATTTATATTTGATGCTCAGTGAATAACAAATGAATGAATGAAAACCCAGGATAAGTATGTATTCCAGACATCAACACTGCATTTAACAGCAGAGGAAAAGCATACCGGTATGTGTTTGACTTTCCTAAAATCACAGAACTTAGGACTTTAATGCAGTATCAATTCTATAGCAATACATTTTCTTTCATAGACCCTTATTGCCTATTTTGTGAAGAAGCCAGCCCCTTAAATTAGCTAAGAATTAATTGTATACGTTTTTATATATCTAAAATACCTTGATGCTCTGTTCAGTCATTAAGTTTTCTCACTTGATTTATGATGAGGGAAACTACCAAGGGAATAAAAGCTAATATATCCTCTGGCACTTTTAGAGGATAATTTAATTAATAATTTCATAGATCCAGTTCTACTGTACATTCACTCTTATGCTGAATCAGCTATGGCAATTAACTAGATTCATTCTATGTGTCGTGGGAATTCTAATGGCTACATGGAATACTAAGTTAGATGTGTGTTTATTGCCAATTTAACTATAGTACTAGATGTGCATTTTCCATACTAAATTTGAACAACCAAATTATACATAAATCTCAGCATACTTTATGACCCTAGAGTCACTAGCATAATTTATATTGAGATATGCCTATATTTGAATTCTTAGCACATACTTTAACTGTTATTAGTGTTACAAGTATTACTGGTTATAAGAGAAGTTTGAATATAAAGTAAATTATTCCTCTTTTTATATTTTTCTTCTTTTCCTTGTCTTAATATTTCTCCTCCTTAAATCACATATATAAATATTAATAAAAGTATTTTACTACTTAAGGCTATTTTATCCTTTATTATTGCTTTATATATTGAATTTTCTGTAAATAGCTATGATATTTTAAATACTATATTATTATTATAAATAATTTCATATATAAATCTAGGAAACAAAGCTTCATTGAATCTTATCATAAAATTTCCTGAGTCATCAAAACAAATGGTTGGTCCCAGGGATACAGCAGTGTTAAAATTATTTTATTAATAAAAATAATGTCAGTTTCCTCAGAATCTGTCTGATTTAGCAGTAGCACAGCTTGTAACTTATGTAATTTGGTTTATTAATGTGAAACAACTTCAGTGTGTCACTCTATAAAGGTGAAAAAAAACTTTCAAGTAAAATGTAAATATTTTATTTATTGGCTTAATTTGATATCTGTCCTTAAGTTTGCATAAAGCTCTACAAACTTAATTCATTTCTTAAACTTCCCAGTTCAATCAAGCCTTTATGACTTAAAAAACAACAACAATCAAAAGCAAACTAAAACATTTCCACTATTTTATCTTACAGTGAGTGGTTGTGCATTCAACAATGCTACCTATTATATGCATAAGGGAATATCTGGGTCACAAAATAGAAAAAAAAAACCTCTCAATATTCAGAATTATTGCCTGCATAATAACAATAGCAATAATTACAACATTAGAAATAATAATGGTGATGATAATAGCTAACAGGCTACTTAGACCTGTTAATGCATGTTTTGTAATTAAATTAGCCACAATTCCAATACATTAGGTATGGTTATTATCACATTTTACCTTTATATTTATCATGTCTTAGTTGGAAGACTGAACTGTATGGAAGTTTGTAACCCTTTTCTACTTCACTTTAAGTCTCTCAAATGAAAATTAGTAACAACTGCCACATATTGATAACCTTCAAATAACCATAATACTATTTAATTGGAATTAGATCACAATTACTTTCTGTTTAACTGCTGTTTAATTGACATATATTTTATTTTTAATGTGCATTCAATTAAAACACCTTTTTAATTTAAAGAGGTAAACTATCATCAAAATTTAATTACTTTTACATAAATAGAGCAAAATATTTTGATCTATATGAAGAAAAGTAAAGCAATTCAGTTATGATTGGAAATTAATCATATGTGATACATTTTCAGAGCACTGCATCATAGTAAACAAAAAATATACAGCTCCTCCTGAAATAATAGTTTATTGACATGGGTCTCCACTTTTAGACAGTATTTGGGGGGAAGAGGGTTAAAAATGTGTGCTCTTTGTTTTTGTTTCCCCCTGATAAACTAGCATATATTAAGCATTAATCATATTAATTTAATAAATCACTATGGTAATAAATATAAAACAGATGGTAATATACTGCTATGCACAATCCTATATAATAAAACGCTAATATGCAAATTGCCCAAATGGCAGAACGACTGGTTACTATGATGCGCACTGACCACCAGAGGGCAGGCGCTCAATGCAGGAGCTGACCCCTGGTGGTCAGTGTGCTCCCACAGGGAGAGTGCTGCTCAGCCAGAAGCTGGGCTTGTGGCTGGCGAGCACAGTGGCAGTGGCAGAAGCCTCTCCTGCCTCTGAGGCAGTGCTAAGGGAGCGGGCCTAAGCTGGCAGGAGGACATCCCCTAAGTAGTCCAGGATTGCGAGAGGGCACAGGCCAGGCTGAGGGACCCCCCCACCCTTACCCAGTGCACGAATGTCATGCACCGGGCCTCTAGTTGTATTATAAAAATTGTTTTATAATAAAATTAATAAATTTTAAAAATCAGAGCAATTAAATTAAAAGTATACAGAAGCAGGAACACATATAGTCTAAATGAGTAATGCTGTATATAACAAAGATTTAATCAAGGAAGCATTTTTTAACCTTTTATGTTCATTTAAAAATGTTTTATTGTTATTGTCAATTTGGTTAAAAGGGTAACCAAGTAGTTTATGTCATCATTTGAGAAGGAGAATTATTTTTGTATGCCACTGAGTTTGGATTGTTTACTATGTATAATTGTGTCATCAGCTGATGATGTATCTCACTGCATTGGGTTATTTTTTTCTCTTTAGTCCTTTTCACTGTTTGCCGTATTATATATTATGCTACTTTATTTTGTCTATTATTGGTTTCCCTTGTTAGGATGTAAGGTCCATAAAGTAAGGATTTGGCTTGCTTTGTTGAATTCTATATACTCAACACCTGAAAAGTGCTTGGTGTATAGTACATGCCCGATAAAAAATTGTTGAATTAGAAAAATGTAATTAAGATCCTAGCCTGATTCATAAAATCATAGGTTTAGATCCATCTCTTCTTCTTTACAAATCAAGAAATTAAAGCTTGGATTAAGTAAAATAAATTGTCCAATCTCCTAGGATTAGATCCAGAAGATTCACTAAAGTCTAAAGATAACTGTTAATACTATGCTTTTGAAAAATATATTTTTGTAAGCACGATATATTAGAAAACTGCCATCTGGTTTAAATTACCACAAACTATGAGCTAGCTTAAGTCAGTAGATAGATATCAATATACAGAGAATACGAGGTAAAACGAGTCCTTGCCTCTGTTCCACTGAAACTGAGAACTCAGAGGATTGAGGGTTTATGGTCACAGAGTTCGGGCAGATTGGATTCAAGGTTTGGACAGGTCTTTTTCGAGAATCAAGTATCTTAACTTTGGTGGCCATGTTATTCTGTACTAAGGTATAAAGTGGTAAATCCAAGCTGAACCTATTGGCAAGAGGTCCTAGGAAGGAGGAGGAAGTGGGTCAGTGCCTCTTCACTGCTCTCCATCATATGAGGACAGAAAGAGAAAACAGCATTCTGTAATCAGAATAAACTCTCACCAGAACCCAGCTCCCCCCACCCCCGCACCTCACCCCCTTGCTGGCGCCCTGACCTCAGACTTGCAGCCCCTGACACTGTGAGAAGTAGAATTCTGTTGTTTATAAGCTATAGAGTCTATGGTACTTTGCTATAGCAGCCCAGACAGAGTAAAAGGCAGTGAAAAGTCTGCCATGGGTCTTCATGAATCTTTCAGGATTTTCAAGATGACAAAACTCAGTCCCAGAGGCTTGGTATGATGTAATCTCAGATGCTATTTCAGTGGGCAGCTTCACCCTGTGAAATCCTGCACCAGTTCCATCTGTGAGGTAGCCTTCTCTATCAAATCAAGAATGCTCACAGCTAAGGACTGAATGTATGTGCCCTACTCGCACCCCACCGTCATGCCTTGAAGTGCTGTTACTCAACGTGATGGTATGTAGAGGCTGGAGGTTTACAAGGTGATTAGTTTTAAATGAAGTCATAAGGGTGCAGCCCCAGGATGGGATTAATGCCCATAAAGAAAGGGAGAGCCCGACTGGTGGGGTTCAGTGGTTGAGCGTCAACCTATGAACCAGGAGGTCATGGTTTGATTCCCCGTAGGGCACATGCCTGAGGTGTGGGCTGGATCCCCAGTGTGGGGCGTGCAGAAGGCAGCCAGCCTATCAATGCTTCTCTCTCAACATTGAGGTTTCGATCTCTCTCTCTCCCTTCCTCTGAAATCAATAAAAATATATTTTAAAAAAAGAAAGGAAGAGAACAGAGGTGTCTCTCTTTTTGTGCACATGTACCAAGGAAAGGCCAGGTGAGGACATACCAGCAAGAGGGTCTCACCAAGAACCTCACCAGGAGGTACCCTGATCTTGTCTTCCAGCCTCCAGAACCATGAGACATGCATGCCTTTTAAAAGGTACCCAGTCAATGGTATTTTGTTATAGCATCCCAGTCGAAGGCAGTCATTGTGCCAGTGAGAACTGAGATCCCTGGGCAAGGGGCTCATTCCAGAGAAAGGGTGAAAGCTGTGGTAAATTGGAGGTAGGGTTCCATATTTCTGGGCAATGTGCATGCATTCCATAGAATTAATAAATCTTTGTTAAGCAGGTGCTAAGAGACAGTGATACATCCAGAAGTTACAGAAAATGACTAGTTTAATATAACTGTTTGATACGTGCTTGTTTATCTGTAAGGTTTATCCTTTCAAAGGTTGGACATTTCCTAATAGTCCGTAAGAATGCTTTATTACCATAATTTCTGAAGTGCGTTTTAACAACATTGGATTTGAATAAAATAATATCTGTAAGATTTAGATAAAAATGTGATAAAACTAGAATAATTGATAGCATCTGTATGTGTGAGAAATGGGATATTTCAAATATTCCCTGAGGATTCATGGAAAGTTTTGGTTAAAAAAATGCAGCAAAACGGAAAAATATTTTCACCTTTCTCTTTTAATATTCTATTATTTTTATCTGCGAGCTATACAGATAAGCCTTGTATTTCTCCCAGATGCTGTCCTTGAAATTATACTGAATATTAAGCCTAAATAGCGGCTGGCATTAGAACCAATTTATTTCTGCAAATGAGCCATCCCCTTTAAAGTTTGAACAGCTTAAATGTATTGTGGTGAGTGAAAAAGATAGAGTCATGAGACAAGATTTTAATCATGGGTATAAAATGTGTATCAGCTATCACCATGGAGTTTTTCTAACATCTAAGTGTTTACTGAGGTAATTTTCTTTAAATGTTAAAATCATGTTCACATCTTATTTACCTCGTCCTGTACATGCAGGCAATCATGCTACTATCATCACTGTTAAGATTGTAAAACTTAAAGAAAGATAAAGCAAAGATTTATTTGTTTAAACTTTTAAAAATATATTTTTATTGATTTCAGAGAGGAAGGTAGAGGAACAGAGATATAGAAACATCAATGATAAGAGAGAATAATTGATGGGCTGTCTCCAGCATGCCCCATACTGGGGATAGAGCCCCCAACCCGGGCATGTGTCCTGACCTGGAATCGAACCAAGACGTTCTGGTTCTTAAGTCAACACTCAACCACTGAGCCATGCTGGCCAGGCAGCAAAGATTTATTAATTCTATGGAATGCATGCAAATGTGAAAGCAACACGAATCTGTTCTGTAAGATTATTACCCCTATAGCCATAAAATGTTTCTAATATTGCTAACAATATTTATACCACAGGAGAAAATGCATATAAATATTGCTATTATGTCTAACATGGAATAAAAACAGGTGTAGAGAGTTCGATGTGAAAAAAAATGTAAATGAAAAATTCAATACATCTTAACATGCATTGTTACCATGTTACTGTTAAATTAAATTTATCACGTAAAATAATTAAGTCTAGTTAATAGGTAATATGTAATGAGTACCTAGTCACAGAACTTAATAACATTCTAATTGTAATCAAACATACTATGTAATCGGTACTTATTGCATTAAAACACACATCACACCCCTGTTATTGCTTTTGTTTTATAAATTGGAATGTTAGTTCAACTCCTGCTTCTTAGTAAGGGTAATGCCTTTGTAATGTTGAAAATGAACTGGCAGGAAGCCAAGGACTCTGCTGTAGATGAATTACAAAAGAGGTTTTGAATTAAAAAAAAAATGTTTAATCTCCTAACACCTTAAATTTATGATAATGTGGTAGGTGTCAAATTGTAAATGGCTTGATTCTTTCCCACTCAATCTTAGCAATACTATATCGTAGATGTTTGAATCGGGCAGTAAAGACTGTTCTAGTAAGATTTTCTTGTGCGAAATTATGTAATGTCCATAATTTTCATAGTTTCTATAGTGCTTTGATTTAAAGATGTAGAATAAAAATATTCTTACAATTTCTAAAATCAAATTTTTATTTAAAACAACTTCTCATGACATTACATGTAAGATACTGAAAGTTTTAATACTATGGATTTTAAGTTTGTTGCTAAATAAAATATCCTATCTTATCACAAGTTTTTATTAACAAGAATTAAGCTTATTAGTTAGTCAATATTAATCATAGCTATGAAGTAGCAATAGCCAACCCAAATTTGTACTAATCTTCCTATGAGAAAAGTATAAGAATTATTACAAATAGTGGTATTATCAACAAAAAACGGTTCAAACTTTCCTAATATAATTACACTAATTTACAAGAAAGATAACTAAAAGAGTAGAGCAGGATAAATTTTAAATTATAACTCTAATTACATATTCTAGATGATTATTTAACACCAAAACTCCCAAATAGAACTAACTTTAGACAAATGATAGCAGTGTGACATTTTGTCTATTTATACCACATGAATATAATTTGAACTTCAGCAATTAATAAAATCAAGATAAATAATTCTATTACTTTCCACTTAAGTAAAAGTCTTCTTTCATTAACATATTTATATGACTTCTAAGTCGGTTTTACAACATTATATTCTTCTACTATAAATGTTTTATCTGATTCAATTTTAATAAATTATAGTTAGTACCTCGAAAGCAATAACTTCAAATACATATAATAGAGAAGAAGTTAGGAAATTATATGGGCAAATTAATATCATGCTAAAGATAAATTTTATTCTTAAATGCAGTATTAGGATAGAATAGTGAACTAGATTACCAACATAACTTAGTATTGTCCTTGACTTCATTAGTAAATTTAATTGTGAAAAATAGAGAATTACAATTGACATATATGAAGAAATATTGTAGGAATCTAGACTTCTACAGACTCACATGTAATTTGTAATGTATATTTAAAAGATATTCATCATGGTGGAAAAACAAGACAGCTTAAATAGAGCATTCATATATAGGTTAGATCCACAAGAGAACTCCTTTAATTTGGAGATTTAAACAAAAGAGAAGAAAAAAAACATGTCAATGGAATGAATGATTCAATTTTGATTATGTATTTATTAATAATGAAATATAAAACATTTTATTTTGCTTTACTGAAATTCAGTCTATATTAGTATAACTAACCCTTAATAGGTAAAAGGTACTATTAAAAGCTCTGAACATCTAACTATAAACCTCAATTAAAGCTAGCCTATCCTGCAATTCAAAATTTGAAATTATTTGCATATGTAGAACTTATTACACTTTCTGGGAATATTTAGGTTGGTACAAAAATAAAAAATGTCCAATCAAATAAAATTGACCATATAGAAGATTGATACCCTGAAAGAGAAAAAAGAAACTCAACTTCTATTAGGACTTTGGAATTTAAATCATCTTTTGATCAGTGTGATGATTCAAAAAAATAAAAATGAAATCTGAAAAATCATATAAAGGGAAGAAATAAATGAAAAACTGCTGAAAATAGAAACTAAGACAATTATGTTGTCTCCAAGAACTAGGGATACCAAATATTTGTATGGTTTAAAGTTGCATTAAAAATATTACAAATATAGCCAAAACCAATGTGGCTCAGTGGATAGAGCGTCGGCATATGGACTGAGAGGTCCCAGGTTCGATTCCGGTCAAGGGCATGTACTTGGGTTGCGGGCACATCCCCAGTGGGAGGTGTGCAGGAGGCAGCTGATCAATGTTTCTCTCTCATTGATGTTTCTAACTCTCTATCTCTCTCCCTCTCTGTGAAAAATCAATAAAATATTTTTAAAAAATATTACATATATATCTATCTATCATATCTAATAAAGAGGGAATATGCTAATTGACCTTCACACCCTCACAAAGATGGCAGCGCCCACAGCCAATAAGGAGGGAATATGCTAATTGACTGCCACACCCTCAATAATGGCGATGCCCACAGTCACAAGATGGCGGTGCCCAGTCTCCTCAGTCCAGCCTTGCCACGTGCCTGCCTCTGGAGACCCCCAGTCCTCTCAGCCCCCCAGCCACCCAGCGCTGGCCTGAGGCTCAGGTAACCAGGGCCAGCTGAGGCTTGTGCTGTTGGAAGTGGCAGCAACAGAACTGTGATGGGGGCACTGCCTTCCCCTGATTGCCAGGTCACCTCCCACCCCTGAGGGCTCCCAGACTGTGAGAGGGGACAGGCTGCACTGAGGGACCCCCCTCCAGTGCATGAATTTTCATGCACCAGGTCTCTTGTGTGTGTGTGTATGTATATATATATATATATATATATATATATATATATATATGCTAATAAAAGAGAAACATGGTAATTAGCATATGACCACTACCCTTTTCATTGGATAATCAGTGAGTATATGCAAATTAACTGTCAGCCAAGATGGTGGCCGGCAGCCAGGCAGCTGGAAGCGAACATGAGGCTTGCTTGCTTCAGTGAAGGAGGACTCCAATGTTCCCCGCCTGCGCTGCCGGCCTCTGAGCTGGCAGTTTGAAACTTTGTAACAAATATAGAAGCTAAACAAAACCCTGGGATCTCAGAGCTGGAGTTATACATTGTTTTGATTATAGAACGCAAACAAACCAGCGGAAGCCTCAGAGCTAGAGCCAGAGCTAAAGCTGGCCCAGAATAAAATTTTAAAAAAGAGAAAAAAAAAGGAGCAGTTGGGAGCTTCAGTCAACAACCACCAGCCTGAAAGCAGCCATCAGCCCCTCACCCAGACTGGCCAGGCACCCCCAGTGGGGACCCCCACCCTAAAGGGTGTGTGACCAGCTGCAAACAGCCATCATCCCCTCACCCAGACTGGCCAGGCATCCCAGTGGGGACCCCCACCCTGATCCAGGACACCCTTCAGGGCAAACTAGCCAGCCCCCAGGCCTCTATCCTATATAGTAAAAGGGTAATATGCCTCCCAGCACCAGGATCAGTGGAGCCGTGAGGCCTCCTGGCACCGGATCAGTGTGACAGGGAGCAGTGCCCAAACCCCCTGATCGCCCTGCAACTCTGTGTGTGACAGGGTGCGGCGTCCCAACCCCCTGATCGGCCCTGCTCTGTGACAGGGTGCGGTGCCCCAACCCCCCCCCCCCCCCCCACAGGCCCTGCTGTGTGTGTGACAGGGTAGAGCCATAACCTCCCCATCAGCCCTGCCCTGAATGTGACAGTGGTGGCGGTGCCCCAACCCCCTGATCGGCCCTGCTCTGTGGGTGATAGAGGGCGGCGCTCCAACCCCCTGATCTGCCCTGCTCTGTGTGTGACAGGGGGCGGTGCCCTAACTCCCCTATCGGCCCTACTCTGTGAGTGACAGGGGGAGCTCCTCAACCCCCTGATCGGCCCTGCTCTGTGCATGACAGGGGGGAGCTCCCCAACCCCTTGATGGGCCCTGCTCTGTGCATGACAGGGGAGAGCTCTCCAACCCCCTGATCTGCCCTGCTCTGTGTGTGACAGGGGGCGGTGCCCTAACTCCCCATCGGCCCTACTCTGTGAGTGACAGGGGGAGCTCCTCAACCCCCTGATCGGCCCTGCTCTGTGCGTGACAGGGGGGAGCTCTCCAACCCCCTGATCGGCCCTGCTCTGTGCATGACAGGGTACGGAGCCCCAACCCCCCTGATGGGCCCTGCTCTGTGCATGACAGGGTACGGAGCCCCAACCCCCCTGATGGGCCCTGCTCTGTGCATGACAGGGTACGGAGCCCTAACCCCCCGATGGGCCCTGCTCTGTGTGTGACAGGGGGTGGCGCCGCAACCTCCCCATTGACCCTGCCTTGACTGTGACAGGGGGCGGTGCCCCAACCCCCCAATCGGCCCTACCCTGAGCGTGACTGAGGGTGGCATCACAACCTCCCAATCCGCCTTGCTCTGTGCATGACAGGGGGCGGCGCCCCAACTCCCCAATCAGCCCTGCTCTGAGCCCGACCTGGGGCTGCACCTAGGGATTGGGCCTGCCCTCTGCCACCCAGGAGCAGGCCTAAGCCAGCAGGTCGTTATCTCCCGAGGGGTCCCAGACTGCGAGAGGGCACAGGCCGGGCTGAGGGACCCCCCCCTTCCCCCCCGAGTGCACAAATTTTTGTGCACCGGGCCTCCAGTATATATATATATATATATATATATATATATATATATATATATATATTACACATACACACTCACACACATACTATAAGCCTGTGATAGTCTATCTTCTCTACTGGTAATAACTAAAATCTCTAGAAATAACATATAACAAAATCAGAATAAAAACAGTAACAAAAAAAACTACCTAAGCCTTCTGTTGAGTGAACAACATCTTGTGGAGGAGAATGAAAACTAGTTTCCCACATTTTCTTTTTTCTCTCATGGCGTTGTGTATGGGAGTTTCAAAGTGATTCTGGAGCTAAAATTTTTCTGTGAGTACAGAGGTATCTTGGAAATAATCCAGTATAGGTTGAATAGTGTAGAGGTAATTCCAGAGAGCAGTCGAGAAGGAGATGCCATGATACTGTGTACATAACCACAGAAATCGCAGTCTAACGACATACATACTTGAATAGCAAAGACTTTAGGAGTCAACTGAGATTTGAATCACTGCTCACAGGAGGCAACACAGAACTTAGGGGTGATTACCTGCTTAAAATCATCTTTTCCAGATGGTGTCAAATTACCCAGAGTCTGCACAACACAGTATTTACAGTATTCAGGACAGAATTTCACAATTCTTGCTATTTAATGAGTCAGGAGAATAAGACCAATTCTAATGGAAAGGGTAATCAGCTTATGCACATCCCAACATGGCATGAATATTTCACCTTAAGAATTTACAAACAAAGAGAAAAGCAAATCTAAAATATATAGAACAATTGAAATAATAAAGACAAAACCAAAATCCAAACACTAGAAAACAGATCTGTAATTGAAAATATAAATTACTAAAGGCAAAATTTAAAGCTTTGTAAAGAACAACATTGGTAAACCCTTAGATATAAAAGACTTTTTAGTAAGTACTGCTGAATGATTTGTGTGTCCATATTTGTATGGAAAGATAATCCATACTGACTCTACAGAAATGCACTCCAGATGAATCATTGACCTTAATGTAAAATCCAAATTAACAAAACAAAAGGAAAGCTTAGACATACATTGTTTAATTGGTCTTTCCATTAATTTCTAGACAAGCAGTTTATAAATGTGTAAAATAATATAGATTTGTTTGTGTCTGTTCTTGGGGAAATATTTGCTTTCTAGAGTTCTCAATTAGAAAATGCATCTTGTTTCACAATTACCATCACATTATATCAATATTAATGAAATAGAAATTATCTAGTAGAAACATTTTTTCAATAGGAGTATCTTATACATTTCCACTAAGACAGCTATTTCCTTTCAAGTATCAGAGCACCTACAACACTGATGATTCCAAAATATTATTAAGAACAATGTTAAATCTTTCCCTTTTTAAAAAACATGTTTAACAAATTATTTCAAAATCAGATGCAATAACTTAAGATTGGTGATGTAGACTCCATTTACATTAGCCCTCACACTTCCCAAATTTAACAGTTATATTTTTTATAATTATTTAATAACCCTCTTTGTCATAGTCCCTACTTTCAGACTATAAACACTATTTTGATAAAAATATAAGTACTGACATATTCAACCATTTAAAAATACTATACCATACCTTATGAGCATGTAAGATAATTCCACAAATAGCTTAAATAAGAAATAAAAACTCTCACTCCCTATGTGAGGCACAGGACCGTTAATATTATAATAAACAGATGGAAATCTAAGGAAATGTTGACCTATCACTAATAACTAATAATAACTAATAATATAGTTCATTTGCTATTGTGTTTCTGTTTTAACATTAATGATTATCAGGGTAAGCAGTATCGAGATCATTAAATATATACAGCACTGTTTAATGTTCCATAACATCCACTAGATGTCTCCAATAACTGGCTTTGAGCAGCTATGTTCTTTCTAAAGCTATACATTGACTACTGAGAAACAAACTGCATAGGCATTTGGATCTCCCTGTAAAAATGTGTATTTTTCAAAGCAGAGCAAGTTCTTTGAGTAAGCATACAGAATGAAAATAACTTACATTCGATATCCAGATACATGCTCTTTTGGTGCCCTCCGATTCTACTCGCAGCTTCACAGTCGTACCTCCCAGAATCAGACAACTTCACATCTTTAATCTGCAGGGATGAGCTTCCGTGCTGCCCTTTGACTTCAAGACGGCCATCTGGGCTCTGTTTACATCGAGTCAGGAAAAAGAAAGATTTTATGTTTTGTTTGTGTAGAATGATGACCAAAAATGATGGTATTTATGATATATGCAGTAAACAAAATGAACTCTTACCAGCATTCAATTGTGTGTGTGTGTGTATTTCCCCAAAACCTAGTGTTTCTCTATTTATGATTTATAATTCCTAGCTTATCCATTTTACCTGTCCACTTGCTTACAGGGAGACGGACAGTAGGAAAACTTACACACATATTTTAGCAATATCTTTTACTTAGTATGCTCTTTGCTCTTTAAAAAACTTGCACGTTCTTGCAGGAAGGGTTTTGTTGGCTTCCAGTTATATTCTTTGCAAACGTAACCACACAACAACGCCTTCAATTCTGCCTAAAACCTACAATGAAAATGATATGCCTGTGGCACTTTAGTTTCATATCCACCATGGAAGGAGAACGTATCAAGACTTATGAAAATAAAAGCCTTCAGGAAATTATAGTTTTCATTTTTGAATAAAAGCAACAGTACTGCTCATAAGCATAATTAACACCAGATGCATCACAGACAAAATATTAAGACATAGCACTATCAAACTCACTTTTAGGGATTCAGTGGAAACTATACGAAGATGATTAATTACTTACTCTGTGAATATTGACTCAAATAAAGGAACTGCTTATAATCCAATACTCTATAGATTATATTTCAAATAAGAATTAATTCTTGTGTGCAACAAAATCAGCATAGCTAGAAGTGTCTTAAATCATTTAAATACATTTATGGGACACACATTAAAACAGAGTTTCTTCATTGAATTTTACTTCATACTCTCAGAAAATATATTGAGCTTTTAGCATTTTATAATGTATTTGAAATGTACTGTACTATTATTGCTTCGATTATTTTCAATATTTGAGGTTTTAGTGCACCATAAATTATTTTATGCCATATATGTATTATAAAATATGTATATTATGTAACAATATGGTAGTTGTTTAATTTTCTATGTGACTGAAATTCAATTAAACTTTAATACATTCATGTACTTTCTATTACTAAATTTGGCATTTAATAATTTTCCCTTATTAATATCAAAAGACTATTTTAAAGTTCTTTTTTCAAACATCAAGTTGATTGGTGCAGAGTATGATTACTTTTTCGCTTTTTAATTTTATACAGCCATGAAATTACTATATCAACATAGCAGTCATTCAATTTATTTATTATCAGAAAAAAAATAGTCTTCAAAAACAAAGAAAAACATACTAGCAATGCATTATGCAACTTACATCAGGATTTCTAGGCCAACCATATGTTCCCCACTCCCGAGTATTGCTAAAAAAATAATAAGGTGAGGTTTTCAAGCAGAAGGGCCTTCTCTTCTGCCAACTTTTAACATGTTCAACTGCCAAGTTCATTTACTTAATTGAGAGAAAAGGTGGAAAAAAAGCCAAACTTCACAAAAGTTCAACTCAGAATGAATAAACCCAAAAGCAAAATGGCACCTGGCCGGTGTTGCTCAGTGGTTGAGCACTGACCTATGAACCAGGAGGTCACAGTTAGATTCCCGATAAGGGCACATGCCCAGGTTGCGGACTCGATACCCAGTGTGGGGTGTGCAGGAGGCAGCTGATCAATGATTCTCTCTCATCATTGATGTTTATATCACTCTCTCCCTCTCTTTTCCTCTATGAAATCAATAAAAATATATTAAAAAAACACTCACCCAAATTGCCCATTTGTGATACATGTCAATAAGCTTCAATAGCTACTTAGGTGTTCTTTGGTCCTTACCTCACTGCACCTCTGTCCATCACTGGACCTAATTGAACGATCCTTTCTTCCTTATGCAGTGACTTCCCTTGGTTTTCGAACACCTGCACCCCGATTTCTCTCCATTTCACCTCTCTGACTACTCCTTTCCCTCAGCTGCAGTCTCCTCTCTCCCTGTGGTCCCTGCATTCTGTCCTGGATTCTGTTCTCGCTTCAGTTACTATGCTCTGCTCAGTCACATCTGCAGGGGTGACCTTCAGTCACTCCCTCTCCAGCCAGGATCTCTCTTTCCCTGGAGCTCCAGAGCCAGGTATCTCACTCACAGGGCTCGTCCCTTTGACATGTATCTCAGTTGGCATGTGCAGACCTGAACGCATCCTTCCCTTACCCGGCATCACCTGCTCACCCACATGGTCTTCCTTCCCATGACTTATACCAATTATTTTCCATGACCCATGCTATACCTGTCCTCTGTCCATCTTGGGTAGTTTTCTGAATCTTTATCTATGTATATTCCCAATTATGAGAAATGACAGTTGATCATCTTGTTCTACATTATCATTTCCAATCCTCAGCAGTTGTGCTTGGTAGACCTATCTGTTCTGTGCTTTTCCCATTTACAGTCTCGGTGGTGCTGCTGCGTTGAAAGGATATTGACAGGCGTCTCAGCTTTTCAGAGAGAACAATCACACTGAGGCTGAATGTGACCGAAAAAGACTCCCTGACTCTGCAAAAGTCATCAACATTAAGCTATTTTCTATGTTTCTCTCGCAAAAAAGAAATCATTCCAGCTGCAGAAATTATTTCTTATGAAGCTAAGAATGTCTTTTTTTTTTTAAATCAAACTTTTAATTCTTATAACTTCATGAAGGTTTCACATCCCCGGTGCTCTATAATCATAAATAACATTGTATTCCCTTCCAAATACAACTCCTACCCCGCAGTCTGATGCTTAAGGACTCCCATATGGCACCGCTTTCCTGTCTAAGCACACTTTACAGTTTGGATGCCAATTAATTTGAATTACTTGTACTGTCATGAATATCCTGTGCTTTCCATAAGCACCCTTCTTTAAAGACCTGTCTTAAATCAATCTCCTTTTATCCCTTCCACATTTAAACAGAAGGATTCTATCATAATTCCTTTAATTTTTTGGCCAACAATTTATATTCAAAATAGTTCCTGGCTGATTATGTTATTATTATAACATATTTTTATATATTATTTCTTCTATATTCTATTTATATTATATATATATATATAATTATCTATTATTTATAATCATTTCATTGAGTTTTGTGCTTTTCTTGGGACACTGCCTTTTTATAGTTTTGTTGAAAATTCATCTGTAGAGTGATATTATCATTGAACAAACATGATAATATATTTGTGGCACTTGATTGCTGGAAGCTATCCATTGTCTACACCAGTGATGGCAAACCTTTTGAGCTCGGCATGTCAGCACTTTGAAAAAACCTAGCTTAACTCTGGTGCCATGTCACATATAGAATTTTTTTCATATTTGCAACCATAGTAAAACAAAGACTTGTAGTTTTTATATTTATTTTATATATTTAAATGCCATTTAACAAAGAAAAATCAACCAAAAAATGAGTTCGTGTGTCACCTCTGACACGCGTGTCTTAGGTTCGCCATCACTGGTCTACACTATCATGAAAGTGCAACAGGGAACTTGGAAGGCTGATGGACCTTGAGCTTTAGCAAGGGCTAAAGCTATGCACCGATTGCTCTGTCAAGACAATGGTGGCTCAAGCAATTTCCTGACCTAATAGTCTCAAAGTAAATCTTTACTAATATTCACTGACCTTTAAGAGAGTCTGTCTGCTACCAGATTGCCTGCCTAACTAAGGGCAAGACGTATATTCTAAAATTGAAGAAAATTAGCAGGCCCTGGGCCCCAGTGGAGCCTCTCCACTAGAGAAAGGTTTTCCACCTGGCCCCCCATGCCTTCTAAATTCATATTTCTTGTCTAGTGTATTCATTTGTGCATGGTCCCTTTTCCAGATCCTGAACCCTAGCCGCAAACAGATACAGCATTCACACTTTATATGAAAGTCACTTGGGGAGCCCCGCCATCACCGCCCATGACCTCCGGCAGATCTTTGGGGACAGGAAGCTGCCCCTGGCAGGACAGGTCCTGCTGAAGTCCGGCTACGCCTTCGTGGACTACCCGGACCAGAACTAGACCATCCGCGCCATCGAGACCCTCTCAGGTAAAGTGGAATTGCATGGGAAAATCATGGAAGTTGATTACTCAGTCTCTAAAAAGCTCAGATAAGGGCGAGCAGCTGAAACCGGTTACAAACAGCCTGAACAAGAAGAGGAGATTCAGCTGAGAGACAGTCTGCAGCCAGGAAAGACAGAGAATTCCTAGAAAATGGGGATGGTTAGAGATTGAGGCTGAAACCTCCCCCTGGGCACCAGCTCAGCAGAGAGGTGAGACCGCACCATCTTGAGTAGCTGTTATCCGCATCCAGAGGTCAGCTACTAACCTGGAGGCAACGGCTCTCAAGCAGCGTGACTACATGAACTCAGAGGAGACCTGCTTCCCTCCACGGAAAGGTTAGACTTACCCCAAAGGTGCGGTTTACAATTCAGGTTGGAGCGAGGAACACGCTCGAGCTCGCGTGCGCGGGCGCAGGGGGAAATCTGCGCCCCCGAAATCCGCGCCCTTAGAGGCCAGCGTGACCCGCAAGTGGGGAGGGCTCCCACAGGGCTGCTGGCAGAAGGTAACACTATAAATAAGCCCATAGTTGGACTGGATGCAAAGAGGCAACCTCAGACTCTCCTAGGTGGCCGGCTACTTGGTGCCAGGGGCCAGAGCGCGCACAGAGACTCCACGCAGTTCTGGAAGGTGGAGCCCTGCGAGTTCGCACAGCTTCCCAGGCTCTTGTTTACACACTTCCTCTTAAATCTGTGAGTTTGATTGTTGATCCCAGGACAAAGAGATAATCTTACAGGCTGCAAGAGAGAGACGGAAAGTTACATACAAGGGATCTCCCATTAGATTATCAAATGATTTCTCAACAGAAACACATCAGGCTAGAAAAGAATGGACGGGAATCTACAAAGTGATGCATAGCAAAGGACTGAATCCAAGAATACTCTATCCAGCAAGGCTATCATTCAAAATTGAAGGGGAAATAAGAAGCTTCACAGACAAAAAAGGGCTAAGGGAGTTTATCACCACCAAGCCAGCCATGCAAGAAATGCTAAAGGGACTGGTGTAAAAAGAAGAAATAAAAATCTCAGAAAGAAAACATCCACACACACAAAAAAAGATATGGCTACAAACAAGTACCTTTCAATAATAACTTTAAACGTAAATGGACTAAATGCTCCAACCAAAAGACATCGAGTGGCTGAATGGATAAAAAAACATGACCCATACATCTGCTGTCTACAAGAGACCCACCTCATTAGAAGGGACTCACACAGACTGAAAGTGAAGGGATGGAAAAATATCTTTCACGCAAATGGAAAGGAAAAGAAAGCTGGGGTAGCAATACTTATATCGGACAAAATACATCTCAAAGTGAAGGCCATAACCAGAGATAAGGAAGGCCACTTCATAATACTAAAGGGATCAATACAACAAGAAGATATAACCCTGGTAAACATATATGCACCCAATGCAGGAGTACCCAAATTCATAAAAAAACTCCTGGAAGATATCAGGGGAGATATCGACAATAACACAATCATAGTAGGGGACTTTAATACACCACTGACATCGCTGGATAAGTCCGCTAGACAAACAATCAGCAAAGAAACAGCAATCCTAAATGACTCACTAGATCAGATGGACTAAATTGACATCTTCAGAACACTTCACCCCAAAGCTGCGGAATATACATTCCTCTCAGGTGCTCATGGGACATATTCAAAAATAGACCACATATTGGGTCACAAGCAAAGTCTCCAAAAATTCAAGAAGATTGAAATCATAAAAAGCTTCTTCTCAGACCACGATGGCATAATGTTAGAAATAAACTACAATAAAAACAACCCAAAATACTCAAACACTTGGAAGCTGAATAGCATGTTATTAAATATTGATTGGGTTACCAAAGAGATCAAAGAAATTAAAAACATCTTGGACAATAATGACAATGAAAACACAACAATCCAAAACCTATGAAAGCAGTCCTGAGAGGGAAGTTTATAGCTCTGCAGGCCTATCTCAAAAAACAAGAAAAAATGGTAGTAAATCATCTAAATCTACATCTCAAAGAATTAGAAAGAGAGCAACAAGAAAACCCCAGAGTGAGCAGAAGGAAGGAGATAATAAAGATTAGAGCAGAAATAAATGACATAGAGACCAAAAAAAAAAAACAATACAGAAAATCAATGAAACCAAGAGCTGGTTCTTTGAAAGGATAAACAAGATTGACAAACCTCTAGCCAGGCTCACCAAGAAGCAAAGAGGGAGGTCCCAAATAAACCAAATCAGAAACGATAGAGGCAAAATAACAACAGACCCCACAGAAATACAAATGATTGTTAAACAATACTACAGACAACTCTACTCCAACAAACTAGACAACCTGGAGGAAATGGACAAATTCCTAGAAAAATACAACATTCCAAAACTCAATCAGGAAGAATCTAAAAATCTCAATAGGCCAATAACTATGGAAGAAATTGAAGCAGTCATCAGAAAGCTCCCAGCAAACAAAAGCCCAGGACCAGATGGCTTCTCAGGGGAGTTTTACCAAACTTTCAAGGAAGAACTAAAACCTATCCTCCTCAGACTACTATGAAAAATTCAAGAGGAAGGAACACTTCCAAGCTCATTCTATGAAGCCAGAATCACCCTAATACCAAAACCAGGTAAAGACAACACAATGAAAGAGAATTACAGGCCAATATCCCTCATGAACATAGATGCCAAAATCCTCAACAAAATCTTAGCAAATCGGATCCAATAGTACGTCAGAAGGATCATACACCATGACCAAGTAGGACTTATCCCAGGAATGCAAGGATGGTACAACATCTGTAAATCAATAAACGTAATACATCACATAAACAAATTGAAAGAAAAAAAACCACATGGTCATATCAATTGATGCAGAAAAAGCATTTGACAAAATCCAACACCAATTTTTGATAAAAACTCTCAGCCAGGTGGGAATAGAAGGATCATACCTCAACATAATAAAAGCCATATATGACAGGCCCACAGCCAACATCATACTCAATGGACAAAAACTGACACCATTTCCCCTAAGAACAGGAACAAGACAGGGATGCCCACTCTCGCCACTCCTGTTCAACATAGTCCTGGAAGTATTAGCCATTGCAATTAGACAAGAAAAAGAAATAAAAGGCATCCAAATTGGAAAAGAGGAAGTAAAACTGTCCTTATTTGCAGACGACATGATATTATACATACAAATCCCAAGAGACTCCATCAAAAAACTACTAGACTTAATACATGAATTTGTCAATGTAGCAGGATACAAAATTGACCCCAAGAAATCTGAGGCATTTCTATACCCCAATAGTGAACTTTCTGAAAGATTATAAAAACAATCCCATTTACCATCGCACCAAAAAAATTAATATACCTAGGAATAAACTTAACTAAAGAGATAAAAGACCTCTACTCTGAAAACTACAGGACGTTGAAAAAAGAGATAGAGGAAGACATAAAGAGATGGAAGAACATACCATGTTCTTGGATTGGTAGAATCAACATCATTAAAATGTCCATACTACCCAAAGCAATCTATAAATTCAACGCACTTCCCATTAAAATACCAATGGCCTACTTCAAAGATCTAGAACAAACTCTCCAAAAATTCATCTGGAATAAAAAAAGACCCCGAATAGCTGCAGCGATCCTGAGAAAGATCAAAGTAGGTGGTATCTCAATGCCAGATATCAAGCTGTATTACAAAGCCACTGTTCTCAAAACTGCCTGGTACTGGCACAAGAACAGACATATAGATCAGTGGAATAGAATAGAGAGTCCAGAAATTAGCCCGAACCAATATGCTCAATTAATATTTGACAAAGGAGGCAAGAACATACAATTGAGCCAAGATAGTCTCTTCAATAAATGGTGTTGGGGGGCATAGGGAGGGGAGTAAGAGATCAACCAAAGGACTTGTATGCATGCATATAAGCATAACTAATGGACATAAGACACTGGGGGGTAAGGGAGGCCAGGAGATTGTCAAGGGCGGGGGGTGGGGGAAGGACACATATGTAATGCTCTTTGTAATACTTATTATAATATTTTTTTTAAAAGAATAAAAAAGAAAAAGAAAGTCACTTGGACTAGTGCCGAGGACGGAACCATTCTATTCTAATATTATTGTGATGTACATTAAGTTATGGTGAAATTTACATATAATTTGAGAAGAGAAAATGTAATCATAAGCTATTATTTACATTGGGTTAAAAACTTGAATTTATCATCTTTATTAGAATGTGAAAAAATACCTTATTAAAGGCAAATTCTTCTTTTTTTCCATTGAGAAATAATATTTTTCTTTTGTAGTATTGAAAGGTAATATTTACCTCCCTTGAAAACTATACAGTCTCTTGGTGTTGTAAATGATAGATTTTCAACTTGTGAAAAATTATTTGTGTATATAAAAACTAGCATTCTATTAGTAAAAGTGTTGGTATTTATTACTAATAAATATAAAATGATTAACAGAAATTCTAGAAGAATAGAATTTCTTTGCGAAGATGTGTTATTCCCTGGGTAATTATAAGTCATTTTCAGACTTGGCATTGTCTTTATAATAATACACAATATGCATTAGTCTCAAATACTTCCACTGGAAGACCAAAGTCATTCCTTCTCATATCTGACATCTCAAACGACATCTCTCTCCTGGTGCTGTGCTAGTAAAAATGCATTACACATTTCTGAAAGAAAATTCATTTATATCTTGGCTTTGATTCCCCACCGACTTAAGATTCATTTAAGACACCTGATATTTGATTGAGACAGGTTAATAGACATATTAGCTGTCCATCTAGTATTTTCAGGTTCTTCCACTGCATTAAGTAAGATGATTAAAAAGTAAAGTATCTGACTATACATTATTATTCCAATCCTTTACAGAAAGACACACTCTGAAATTTGATTTGAGTTTTATTCTTTGCCTTTCTAGAAGGTCAGTTTAAGAACTGCTTTTCTGAATAGTATTTTCATATTTTTATAAAATGATTATTTATAGCTTACTGTCCTTTTCATAATCAATTAATCAAATAACTATGTGATAACTACCTTTTTTAGTTTAGTATCTGTGAATATGAATATTTTGACAGTTTTAATAGTCAAACATTTAAAATTATATAATGCAATGCTTATAGATATGTTTTTTGTGTGTGTTCTTACCTGACTAGACGTGTGTTGGCAAATTTAAAATCCCATTGTAGGACACAACACATCGGAGGTGGAGGTATTCCCTATCTTTCTTCTTCCTTACACTCATGTCTTTGAACCTTTTTGAAATCATTGACCTCCACTGCCCCTGCTTTTATGGTCTTTTGAGAGGACTGTGGATCATGTCACTTAGTTATTCAACATTTTTTTTGCAATTATTCCACAATAAGTAACCAGGCACTGGGGATACATGCTGAGCAAAATAGAATAACTTTTACCCGTAGTGGAATTAAAGTTTAACAGAGAATACAGATATTATATTAAAAGATAATACAGCCCAGTCAGAGTGGCTCAGTGGTTGAGCATGGACCTATGAACCAGGTGATCACAGTTCGATTCCCAGTCAGGGCACATGCCCGGGCTGTGCGCTCGATTCCCAGTAGGCGAGGCATGCAAGAGGCAGGCAATTGATGATTGCCTCTCATCATTGATGTTTCTCTCTCTCTCTCTCTCTCTCCCTTCCTCTCTGAAATCAATATATATACATATATATACTAGTATATATATTTTTAAAAGATAATATAAATAAACTTAAAAGTACTGTGTAAGAACCACACCGTTTTATTTTGGAGGTAAGTGAAGGTGAGAGGCAGAGTCAGAGGCATGCTCCCTGGTAAACTGAAGTGTGGATTGAGATTTAAAAATGGTGAAGAGGGGTGGTGCTGTAGAGAGAATTCCAGGCAAATGTCCCCAGAAGGCACATGAAAGAACTGAGGGAAGCCAGCAGGTGCACAGAAGAGAGGGCAGGTGGGATCTCCTGATGTTGGGCGGGTAAATAGAGAATGCTTACAGAATCCAAGGTAAATGCAGACACAAAGAAAACATTGCACCCCTGCATTATATATTCAGTGTGCCTTTTCATAATGGCATTAAGTCTGTAGTGAATTCAAACTCAACTTCAAATGCTTGAAGGTGGCAGCAAGGCATAACTGGCTAAATATGTAAACAAGAAAACATATGCTCTCTAAAGGTTATTGGCATTAATTTATTCAAACTAATTTCACAAAACTGTGTTAACATTGTGTTGAGTTGACTAATGTCTGCAAAGAATTTTAAACAGATCCTGTTTCCGCCTTATAAGATTCATATATTTACTCTTAGCCTCAATTTTTCTTTCCTTTGGGCTGAATCCCAACTTTTGAATTTTCTTCCTATTTTGATTTCATGAACTGAACTTTTATATAATTATCCTTCCTCCTAGCAGTGTAAGTTCATTTATTAAACAGTACTATGCACAATAAAACATTTTAATCTACGTGGTTTCTTCATCAGTTTCTAGTGCCCTTTTCTTCTCTTTGTATACACAGTCCATCTATTCAACAAATAAGAATCTATATATATAAAAGCCTAAGCAATTGTTATGACTGGTTGACTGAACGACTGGTAGGCCAGTCACTATGAGGATGTACTGACCACCAGGAGGCAGATGTTCAACGCAGGAGATGCCCCCTGGTGGTTAGTGCGCTCCCACAGCTAACCTCCATGGCCAGCCAACCTCCTGCGGTCCCTCCGCCCGGCTGGTCAGTCCCAATTGGCCCCAGTTGGCCCCGATCACCAGCCAGGCCAAGGGACCCCACCTGTGCACGAATTCATGCACAGGGCCTCTAGTTTAATTTAACAATGATAACAGCTAACAGGTACACTAAATGGTAGTCAGACACTATTCTAAAAGTTTCACCTTTATTCATTCACTTAATCCCAATAAAACTGCTATGAGATTGAGACTACTGTCATCCCCATTTTAAATATGAGTAAATCGAGGTTCAGAAACACTAAGTAACTTGCCCAGGTTCCACACCACTTATAAATGAGAGTGGCTGGATGTCCAGGCCATCTAACCCTGGAGCTCATGTTCTGAATTATTTTTGACATATGGTTCACCACCTGAGTCAGAACTATGTGGGTGAACTGCATGTTGTACTATAGCCAGTATTCAGGCACTATGTTGGGCTCAGCAGAAAGATGGAGGAGAAAGGAAAAGCCCTTAGGCTCATAGATCAAAGGTCTTACAAGGGAAGAAATCAAACGTTATACATAATACATGCTGGTAGAGATGAAACTTAGGCTGAACATCTAATGCAGTCTACAGATGTCTGGGATGATTTCTTGCAGGTATTTCTGCCTAAACTGAGACCTTAAGGATAAATAATAATGGTAAGCAAGGCATCAGACTAGCGACATAATACTAAGCGCCCACTGCAATATAAAATGTGGGATCTTTATTCAATATTATTACAAATTTCAGGACAGCAACAGCAGCATATTAAACTGAATACAGAACCCTTTTTAGTATTGAGCTTCATGCTATTGGGTGCCCTCATAAAGTGAGATCTGACCAAGCAAACAAAGAGGGAAAGTTCGGAAGGAAATGGAAACAGCATAAGCCTGGACTAGATGGGTAACAGCATGTTCAAAGAGTTGAAGAAAGCTCATTGGAGCTGGCAAAACACATACAAGGTGAAGAGGAATGAGCGATCAAGTGGCTGGAGATTCAGACAAGACTTCCCCAAAGAGCCTCAAAAGTCAAGGGAAAATCAATAAGATCATGAAAAGATGCTCAAAATCATTAGCCATCATGAAAATGAAAGTGAAAACCACTGTACTGCTCTAGAATGACTATAACAACAAAGACAGATAATAACAAGTGTTGGTAAAGATGTGGAGATTTTGAAACCCTCATTCATTGATGGTGGGTGTGTAAAATGGTGCAGCGGCTTTGTATAAAAAGTGTGACCGTTACTTAAACACAAACACAGCATTACTATATGACTCAGAAATTGGACTCCCAAGTGAAAGAATTGTGTCCACAAAAACGTATACATGAGTGCCCATAACAGCATTATTATTCAAGCCAAAAAAGTAAAAGCAACATAAATGTCCATCTATTGGTGAATGAATACATAAACTGTGCTATATCCATGCAATAGAATATTTGGCAATGGAACATGTAGATGCCTTGGATGTATCTTCCTCTCTACTTTCCTTCAGGATGATTGTCCCTGCTCAAATGCCATGACTTGGGTGTCAAAGGCCAGTCTTGCAGGATTTACATGGACATGAGCTCACTCTTACCGTGCACTGGCTTTAAAATGTTTAAGATTCGAATGATTATGTATCATATCCCCAAAATTTATATTAGTTCATGCCATGTAAAGTAACCTGAGTTCATATCAATATCACCACTATTTTTTATGGTCACTGATTGTGATTGATGCCCTGAATAAATTAGAATAAGACAAATATGCTTATAGTATGGCTGACCATAATTTTAGCATAAATGTTGTCTACTCTGACTGAAAAGATATTTAATTTTTGTTGTGAGTGTGTGTGAATTGTATTCAACTATGAATAAAACAAAATATTTGTAGAGTAGTTCTGAAAATTCAAGATGTGAATTCAAGCATAAGTATGTGGCTAGAATAGAAAAATCCTGCTGATTCAATCCACTTTTCCATGTAAAATCTCATCGCTTTCTCCAAGGTTAAGAAACCAAGAAAAATGGGATGATTACTATTGCTTTTGAATTCCCAACTTTCCTGTATATCCTTCATAATGAAAAAATAAGAAAAATAATAAGGACTGCTTTAAATCAATATTTTGTTTCCATATTTTGTAAATAACTGCCACAAACATAGGTGTGCATATATTCTTTTAAATCAGTGCTTTGAATTTCTTTGTATACAAGAGGCCCAGTGCACAAAATTCGTGCATGGGGTTGTGTGTGTGTCCCTCAGCCCAGCCTGCACCCTCTCCAATCTGGGACCCCTCAAGGGATGTCTGACTGCTCATTTAGGCCCAATCCCAGTGGGACATCCCTCTCACAATCCAAGACTGCTGGTTCCCAACCGCTTGCCTGCCTGCCTGCTCTCTTGTGCTGGCCCGATTGTCCCTAATGCCCTCCCTGCTGGCCTGGTCCCCCCCAACTGCCCTTCCCTGCAGGGCTGGGTTTCCTCAAAAAATCCTCCCCTGAATGCCTGGTCGCCCCCAACTGCCCTCCTCTGCCGGCCTGGTCACCCCTAACTGTTCTCCCCTGCTGGCCTGATCACCCACAACTGCCCTCCCCTGACAGCCATCTTGTGTCCACATGGGGGCAGCCATCTTTGACCACATGGGGGCGGCCATCTTGTGTGTTGGAGTGATGGTCAATTTGCATATTAATCTTTTATTAGATAGGATATGCCCAGAAGTGGAATCACTGGGTCATAAGGCAGTTCCATAGTTAATTTCTGTGGAACCTCCATGCTGTTTCCCAAAGTGGCTGCACTTGCAATCCCACCAATAGTGCAGGAGGGTCCCCTTTTCTCCACATTGTTGCCAACACCTGTGACAGGTGTGAGGTGATATCTCATTGTGGTTTTACTTTGCATCACTCTGATGGTTAGTGACATTGAACATCTATTCATATGTTTGTTACCCACATGTATGTCCTCTTTGGAGAAGTGTTTCTTCAGGCCCTCTGCCCACTTTTTAATTGGATTGTTTGTTTTTATGATGTTATGTTGTATGAGGTGATTGTTGTTGTTTTTTTTAATAAAATTTGTACATTAATCCCTTATGAGATGTATTATTGTCAGACATCTTCTTCCATTCAGTAGGTTGTCTTTTCATTTTGTTGATGGTTTCATTTGTATGTAAAACTTTTTAGTTTGATGTGATTCCATTTGTTTATTCTCTCTTTTATTTCCCTTGCCTGAGAAGATATACCAGAAAAAATATTGCCTGAGAGAGATGTCAAAGACCTTACTGCTTTATCTTGCTTCCTGAATTATTCACACTTGTAGAGCAGACCAGTACCCAAATTCAAGTCTAGAGCATGCTTTTGTAGACTATTTCCAAACCCATAGACTTTTGTATTGAAAGCCATGGAGAATCAGATGCATTTATTTTGCAGAGTTATCTCCAAATAATTTAACTTATAATCAGTATTTGTTGCTTTGCCCAACATCTGGTTAAAATTTCACAGGATTATGTAGACTCAGTGTTAGGTACATAATAAATGTTATAATCAGTGATGTAGTTAGTAACTAGTGTGCAAGCAGTATGGTAGTCTAGTTTAGATTCTAGACAAATTATTTTTTAAAAGCAAGAAACACAATATCCAACAGAAAGTATACAATAATGTTATATGAAATGTTTAAAAAATGTCTGACATATGTTAAATGTTAACTATAGTGATTATTCATTTCCTTTAGTATACTTTTATATAAGTCCCTTTAAAACATTGTATAAGAGAAAAATATGCAGTATAAAGAATATTTTGGGAACATTATTTCTTTGCTCTATCTAATGGGACAGATAAGGGCTACATTCTGAACCTTGTTAGTCCAGCACTTAGAGAAACACACCAGATTTCTCAGGAAAAAAAAAAATATATATATATATACACATATACACACATATATATATATATATACATATATATATATATATATATATATATATATATTTCCTGTCTGTTTCACTTGGATAACTATTTTTTATGGCAATATCTAATCTGCTATTAATCTCATTTATTATATTTTTGCTTGACTTTTAAATATCTGTAGTATTTTTATTTAATTTGTTTTATATCTTATTATGCTCATGCATGCTTCTATCTTGTAGTACATATGCAGTACATGTAAAAATAGGTATGTTAATGCTCCTATGTTATAATACTATTATCTGTGCCATTAATGGATGTTACTATGTGATTGATTGTTATGTCTTTCCTTACTATGGATTCTATTTTTGTGTTCCTTACATTCCTCATTATATTTTATTGGATGTCAGATTTTGAATTATATATTTTGAGTGCTGTCCTTTTTTATTCATTAAAATATGTTCGGTCACTTCTATGAGACACTACTAAATTAAATAAAAACAATTTACTTATAAACTTTTGAGGATTTTAAATTCTGTTAGGATCAATATTTAATTTGGATTAATATGGCCACACTACTAAAGCAACATTCCTCAGTATTCCAGTGGTTCTTTCCATGGTTTGGGGTAGTTTTCTCATATACTTATATTTAACAGTACTAGGCTGACAGCTCATGGGAAAATGCTGAAGACCCCTGGAGCTCTCTCTGTCTGTGAATTCTAGCAGTGTAAGTCACTCCAATAAGAACATGTTTTGTCAGCTAAATGAGACGAACAGACACTTCATTCACATGCTGCAGCCGGAAAGCTTGCTCTAGTCTAGAGAGTGGGCTTGAGCAATCCTAGGTCTCACATCTTTCGTATCTCTTCTTTCAGGAATCAACACTGTGCCTATTATGTCATAAATTTTGCTCCTTGTTGTCATTGTTTCAAGTCAGAGTGTATATCAAACCTCTATTTCTCCATTATGCCTGAAAAGAGAGCTTCTAACAAGTATTTTATGGTAATTGTCACTAGTTCCACACTTAAGGTCAGAAAATGCAATGCATTTATCATCTAGTGACCACCTATTGTCACAGATAGGGGCATGCTAGTCATATACCACACATCACTTTTAACAGCATCACTTTACAAAGCATCTTATACTTCTATACTATATTACTTTTTCTAAAACACTACAAAAATTATGGATCATCATGTCTGTAAATTAATCTTTTCAGTGAGGTATATCAATCATAGTGGATGAAAATAATATGAACATTACCATTAAAGGTAAGTCTGGTGGAGATAAAGACCCAGAAGGCAGAGATGGTCTAGGAAATCCTAATATCTTTGCTACAAGACCTAACAATGATGAGAAACAGCCTCGTCAAGCTCCTAATTGTGTTGGGATATGCTGATATAAGAAGTGGTCAAATAGGTATAGCGTAGTGCAGGTTGCTGTAAATTTTATCAGAAGGTATTTTAAAAGCATACTGTTAGTAGATAAATATGCAATATGTTATCTCAGGGTGCCGATCAAAGAAGCCAGCCAGGCATGTTTCCTATAATATAGAAATGGTGAGAAAGCTACAACATACCTCCAACATCTTCTCTAAGGCACACCCAGCAAAAGTGTGCAGTTATTGTTTGACAAACTCCTGCTTCTATATAACTTGTGTGAGATCCCCTTAATTTATCACTTTTTCTATCATTCGAACCCAAAGGAGATTTTAACTTATGAGTAAATAATTTATTAATTCACTAAACTATCAGAGGATTACATCAATCCATTCAGATTGTTTATCAATGTAATGCTACTATTACGTTAGTTTTATGTGTTTTTATTTTAAATTTAGTCCCAGTTTTCAGACAGGCCCTATAACTCTGTTGGACAACGCGAACTTCAGAATTGAACATACATATCCATAGAGTAAATCAATTCTGGTGTTTTGTACATCGTTTATAGTCCTAAACTAGTAGCCCGGTGCATGAAATTCATGCACGTTAAAAGGGAATTAATTAGAGGAATATTTTAATATTGCTATTTGCCCTTTCTCTATAATAGAAGTGTGAGAGATGAAAGGAAATTAGTAAAATGTATATGAAAATAATATATAAATTTATTAATAAATAAACAGTAACAAAAAGATATAACAACAACAGAGGCATGATATAAAAACAACAAAAACATGATATGAAAACAACAAAAACATGATATAAAAACAACAAAAACATGATATGAAAACAATAAAAACAACAAAAACATGATATGAAAACAACAAAAACATGATATGAAAACAACAGTGATGCAAACAATGACTGATAAAGTGATTAAACTTATTCTAATATCTCCCTGTACACCACATTAAGAATGAAAACACTTTCAGAGTGCTTGACTAATTTTCCTTGTGATGAAGTATTTAGAACTTTAACTTTAACATCATATGCTCTTCAAACTAGACAGAAAGCAAAATATAACTGATCATGTGTGAAAATGGGTTCAGGTAGGAATATGCCTACTCTGTCTAGAGTTTGTCCTTGTGATTTATTAATAGTCATCACAAATGCTGGCATCACAGGAAACTGTTGTCAAATTAATTTAAATAGGAGGCCAGTGTCAGATGTGGACAAATCAATTCTTGGAATCAGAACAACCTCATCTTCCACAAATCCTGTTAATACTTCAGCTTCGTTTATGTTAGGTTGTAATCTTTTGATAATAAATCTGGTACCATTACAAAGACCCCATTTACTATTAAGATTTCTCAGTAGCATGATGATTGCACCCACATTCAATTTTAATTTATGACATGGCATTCCCGAAGGAGTAGTATTATTAAGAAATTCGATGGGAAAATTTTCCTTTTCAGCATCATCTGTTGAATCAATGGAATCATCACTAAAATAAGTGTGAAAATCTCCATTGAGCATATTCAAAATTTCCTCATTTAATTTTTGAAAATACTCATTTTTTGGACAAAGAATCACACACTTAGATATATTTTTTAGTATTATCTATACATATGCTATTTCCAAAGGTAGCTTCAATAATAGATCTGTTACAAATCATTTCACGGGGGATTTCAATAATATCCATTCCTAAATGAAAACTGCTATCAAGTTTGCCATCTCCAAGTTTTACTAACCATTCGCTATAAGCATAATCCTCTGATCTCATATTTGTTTTAAGAGACAATTTTCTGAAGCATCCCCAACCACTACAGTACTTTAAACTCTTTTGTACTATGGCCGATCGCATAGCATGTGGCACAACACTCAGACACTGTCGAAAGTCCCCTCCAAGAAGGAGAACTTTCCCACCAAATGCAACGTTCAAATTCATAATTTCTCTTAATAATCTGTCTATGGCGTTTATAGCATGACTGGATGACATAGTGCCTTCATCAAAAATAAGAAGTTGGGCCTTTTTAATGGTTTTAGCAACTTCACTCTTTATAGGGAGTCTAGAGATGGAAGTTTCATTTAATGGAATTTGGTAAATATATTGGGAATGAAAGGTTCTTCCACTGAGAAGTAAATTTGCAGCAATTCCTATAGATGCTGTGGGTAAAACAGTACCACCACGACCTCTAATATAATGTATTAAAACTTTATAAAGATATGTCTCCATGCTCCAAGGGCTGGTTCCTGCCTCAAACCTCACCATCAGGGGAAACAGCTTGGGGAGTGTGCAGCCCTTGGCAAGGCAACCCAGGACTCAGTGCATCCACGCTCCAAGAGCGGGTTTCTGCCTCAAACCTTGCCCTCGGATGAATTGTAAGTCAAGGCCCCACTGTAACTGGAAACTGCAACAGTATATCAAAGATTTGTGACAGTTTTCACTACACTGATGGCTTGCAATGAGCAGCAATTTTCAATCAGTGTGCCACAGGAATTACCAAAACACGCAACACCTGACTATTTAGTGAAGACCACTGACCTCTTTTTCCACAGCTGTCAGGTAAAGAAAATGATGATGGCCAAAGACAAAACAATAGCCATCCTGTGTGAGTAAATCAAAATTATGCCTATTGTTTTGTTGGGTCAGCAACAAATATATTTTTTAGTGTGCAGCAGATTTCTAGTAATTAGTTTACATGTGCTGTATATGGAAAAGGTTGAAAACTGCTGTTCTGAATGAATAAAGTGTCCCCACCATTGTAAAGCTTGCAATGCCCAAGTATTGATGGAAGAATGTGAGATCTTATTTGGCTGAAATAAATTGATCTTAATAGTAGGATATGCAAGTATAAATATGTTTTTTTAAGCAGATCAACTATTAATTGTGCATCTAAAATTGTCATCCAAGAATGAGAGACTTAAAAAATTTTACAACAGCATTTTGGATTACAAATCAACAGCAATGATGCTGCTTCGAGATATTTATAGATCATGAAAATACAAGGACGATTGTTTCCTAACAGTCTCCACTCCCCCCCCATCAATAAACACAACTACTCAATAGATGACTAAACAGTTATTACAAGATATATTTGTTTAACATATCTTATTTCAATTTATTATCTGATAATCCATAACTCAAAAGTAAGGAAGGCCTTGCAAGAACTATAAGGTCATTTTTATTAAAATATATTTCATTTTATTCATTAACTAGAGGCCCAGTGCATGAATTCGTGCATGGGTGGGGTCCAGCTGGCCCTGCCCCAATCAAGGCGGATTGGGGCTGGGCCTGTCAGGAAGAGGAGATGGAAGGAAGTTGGCCTGCCCACCCACCCCCAATCAGGGCCGGGATGGCTGAGGGAAGGGGTCATGGGCAATTGGCCAGTGGCCCCGCCCCCAATTAGGGTTGGGGGGCTGATTAGGGGTGGGGCCAGCCATGGGGAGGGGCTGTGGGCAGTGGGCCGGCAGGCCCCATCCCTGAATGAGGTGGGTGGGTGGTGCCGATCAGGGGCCAACGGCCTGGGGAGGAGCCATGGGTGGTTGGCCAGCCAGCCCTGCCCCTGATCAGGGTGGGGGGGGGGGGCGATCTGGGGTGGGGCTGGGTGGGGAGAGGGGCTTTGGGCTGATCAGGATGGTGGGGGCCCATCAGGGGTGTGGCTGGCTTGGGGGAGGGTTGCAGGAGGTTGGCTGGCCATCCCCGCCCACTATTGAGGTGGGGTGGCAATCAGGGGCGGTGCTGGCCAGGGGGAAGGGCTGCAGGAGATTGGCCGCCCAGCCCTGGCCCCTATTGGGGTGAGGGGGTGCGATCAGGGGCTGGCCGGCCGGGGGGAGGGGCTGCAGGCCTATTGTGGTGGGGCAGGTTGATCAAGGGCGTGGCAACCCGGGCGGGGGGGAGGGAAGGGGCATTTGGCCAGCAGGCCTCGCTCTTGATCAGGGTGGGAGAGTCTGATTAGGGGCAGTCCAGCAGGGGGGAGGGACCACGAGGTTGGCCGCTGGCCCCACCTCCTGATAAGGCTGGTTCACTGGCCACAATGGGCATATAGCAACCAGTTGTTAGGTCGTTATGGTGCTTATGGTAGCTGTCTTTTATATAGAGAGAGATTATTGTGTAACTAACAGTCTTTTATGCACTAGTTTCTATAGCATGCTTAAGCTTTACAGAGGAATTCATCAAATGCATTATTTTTCTGCAAGTTTTTTTTAGAACGCTGAAATATTTTCATTCATATACTGTTGAGTTGTATAATATTTAATTCAAATTTATTTTTATATCTATATTAAAATTATACCAAAATATCTGCACTGATGCCCATACATTCATTCAAATTTATTTCATCTCATTCTTGGATTTAGTTAATATTATCCACTAAAATATCACATAAATAATTCAAAGTTATATTTACTATACAATTTATTACTTTTGTTAAGTCTATTAATATTTACTCATATCTTCATATTTCTGTATGGCTATATGATTTTTTTTCAGGGTAATAGCAAATGTTTTCATGAGGAGAAGTAACAGCAAATAAAGTCTGTGTGCAGAATATGGTAGTTATAAGAAAAAAAAAATCTTCTGCTACAAAACCATCTTAAAGTCATTCTCCGTATGTAAATAACATTTCCCCAAAAATGATTATTATAAAATTGAGTACTACTCTCACCACATCACACAAACATGATAAAAGTTCTTTGCAAAAGGAAAATCTTAGAATAGATTTAAAAATACAATACATTAATAAATGATGTTTTTAAAAAGATCAATGACATTTTCATTTTAAATATATTTCCAGAATTCTCCCTAAAATAGTTTTTATGAGGACATGTTAAATTGATGACTAGGCCTCTTATAATTGTTATTCAAGCTGTGGGCTGAAAAATAAATTTTGGAAAGTTGTAAATGATTGAAAACCCACCTCTCAGCAAGCTCTGAAGCACCCAGGAAGATTTCCAACATGTCTAATTATATTCCACCACCTACGTCAGATGGGGAATTGAAGTGTGCATTTTGCCTGTTGCCCAGCACGGGCCTATAATATTGCTAGGAGAGCACTAATATGAGAAAAAAATTAGGTAGACCTTATAAATGTCATTCAAACACAAAATCCTTCAAAAAAAGCCCATTTCCTTTGGAAAGGAGACAATATAGGCATTAAAATCTGCAGGTACCAGGAGTATGCTCTTTAGAATTCTCTATAATCAGATATTAACATTTTTTCTAATGTAAATACATTACTGAAATAATATTAGTATTTCTTATAATTGAGTTGTATAAAAAGGTATATAGAAAAAAGGAAATTGGAAACACACTGCTTCACTATATTAGAGTATTAGAAAATCATGAACTGAAAAATCAGTAAGAAGCTGGTTTTAAAGAGGGCTTGGCATCAGAACAAACACTGTATCTTAAAATGTATGATTATCTACTCAGTCACTAGAGAGATTTATTGAATAAGAAAGTGATAGAGCTTGATGAGGACTTATTTTATAAACAGTGGAACTTTACCTCTGAAAAACTGGCAATTTACCTGATATCTAGGAATTGAAACAAAGAATCACTGTTACAACTACCCCATAATACTATTCTACTAGGCTCTATTTTTGTGAAGTAGGAAAAGCAAAGACAGCATGATTATGAATCCATGGGTTATACAAATGTATGTATGTATAGCTGTAGAGAATATGAAGATCATTTTAAGTTCCTGAATAAACATTTCATGCATGCTAAGTGTGTTGGTATGCACTTGTATGTAATAGTTTAGGTATGTTTGTGATGGAAGAAATACAGTAATTTCAAAGACAGAAGAATGCTACAGGGCATACACACAAGAACGATTTCTGGGGATTTAAAAAATATATATCTTTAATCCTATCAAAAATTTATTAGATCAGAATACCCAGGAGCCAGGCTCAGTCTGAACTGTAGGAGTGAGGCCAGTCAGGTGTAGGTGTACACAGCTCCCTATGTGATTCTGATGTATAACCTTGGTTCAGTATGACTCCCCTGATTAGTAACTCAAACATTTAAATTCATAGAGAAACAGAATCTCATGGTAACAAAGATTACTCAAGATTCTCTAATGCACATCACACCAAATGCATAGATTTTCCTTTAGACACTAATGATCTTGCAAATCCTGTAAGAAAAATTCAAGGGATTGGATAGTCTCTCATTTGGAATTTAATATAGTTTGTTTTCTATAACCCCTGATTCCTGGAAAGGCTATATATTTTTATACCTTCTATTCTTATCATTCTATCATCCAACATGTCTAGTTCAACTATATTAGTACATATAACTATCTTTAAAATATTTAAACTATCATTTAATTATTTACTAAAACATTTTACTAATTTTAAAATTTGTTTTATTTTTATTATAGTTCTCTCCTTGATCTCTGCTCTTGTTGGTGTGTGTGTGTGTGTGTGTGTATTGTGTGTTTATCAGTCTTAGAATCAGACACTGAGAATTTCCAGTAATTGAATTCCTGAAAGCACCTTCAGGGTTTGGTAAAGAAGTAAAAATAAAATTCCTCATAAAAGTAATAAAAATACAGCTGTAAAAAATTGCCTGAATGTATAACTACTCACAAAGCTATATAAAATACTTATATACTGTCCTTCATCCATCAAAATAATGCTATAAATATGCCATCATATTTTACTTTCTACTTCAATGGAGATTTTATAATAAAGAGCCAATACCTGAAACTCTGCAGACTCTCTTTATTAAAATAATAATTGTGAATATCTTTAAAAATTACATATATATATATATATATATATTTCAGAGAGAAAAGGAGAGAGAGAGAGAAATAGAAACATCAATGATGACAGAGAATCATTGATCAGATGCCTCCTGCATGCCCCACAATGGGTACCAAGCCCACAACCCCGGCATCGAACCCTGACCTCCTGGTTCATAGTCAATGCTCAACCATTGAGCCACACCAGCCAGGCTAATTGTGAAATTCTTGATCTCATTTTGATTATTTTTATTTAAGAAGGAAAAGTGGGTTGAAGATCTTAATTTTTTTGGTATAATATAAAGGTACTGCCAATTACACCATTATATATGTTTTTAAGTTTCTTTTTAAAAATCAAAATCTAAGCAACTTTCATAAGCCTACAGTAAATTGAGAGGCGATATACTGAGGAGAGTGGTCATACACCAACACAAGACATCTGAAGAACAGCTTGAGCTGGATCTGTGATAGTGCAGAAACAGGCCGAAGCTGCATTTGTAGCCTTGCAAAACTTCACTTACATACTAGAGGTTGATATTTTCAGTAACCAAATTGCATATTTCAAAATTTCACCTTCATAAAGAAAGGACAAATGATTTTAAAAATCCCCTCTTAAATTGTATGCAACATGAAGCAGGGAACTGTTTGTTATTAATATTGCATTCTTTGTGCCTAGAATAGTACATGCATGCATAACATTCCTCAGTGATATTTGTTCAATGGATTTTTGGAAAGTAATAAAAGAAATGTCAGTCACATAAAATTCTACCACTTTAAAGACTATTTTGCTGATTACATTTATAAAAGTATCTTTCAAGAAGTCATATTTGTGCCCAGCCAGTGTCGCTCGGTGATTGAACATAGACCTATGAGCCAGGCAGTCACGGTTTGATTCCCAGTAAGGGCACATACCCGGGTTGCAGACACCATTCCCCATTGGAGCACAGAGGAGACAACCTATCAATGATTCACTCTGATCACTGATGTTTTTATCTCTCTCTCCCTCTCCCTTCCTCTCGGAAATCAATAAAGATATCTTTAAAAAAATAAAGAACTCATATTTGCTTTAGAATTTAGAGAAAGAGAAACGTAAAAATGTTTAATATAACCTTCACTGTATATTTATATTTATATTCACTAGTTATTTGAACAAATAGAAAGCAAAATCAGCATAAAATATTAAAGTGAAGTTTGAATCAGTAAGGTTGTCATCTTTAACATAGATAGGCACATTTTGTAAATGAATATAAATAAATATATATGTATAATATATGATGTAAGAATTTTCAGTGAAGATTTTCATGTGATGTGAAAAGTTCACTCTATTATCATCTGCTTTCCATTAAACGTAGTTTAAATAAATCATTTTTAAAACAAGAAGTTTCCTCAGGTCCAAGGCTCTACACACACAATGAAGAATAATATGCTAGAGCACAAAATGGAAATACAATCATGAATTCAGTAGCATGACAATAAATATTTATATGCTGAGATATTTAAATTGTTATAAAAATTGAAAACATATTTTATTCAGGTAGTTATATGAAAGAACTATTTTTATTTTAGCTAGAGATTCCTTTGGACTTGGTAATTTAGGCTGCAAGAACATTTAAAGTAAGTATTGTTCAGATCACAGTACCTAAATTCATGGAGAGTAATGTCTAGCATTTCTACACAACTAAAATAGAAAGGGACTTTTTCATACACTATGCCTGCTGTATCTAAGTGCAAAAAAACATTAATGTAGATTATTCAGGCTTGTATTTAAATTTTTTAATAATTTCAATTTAAATGTAGCTATTTATTTGAACAAACAAGAAGCAAAACAGATATAAAATACTAAAGTTAAATTTGAATGGTAAGGTTGTTATCTTTAACACAGAAAGACACATTCTTCAAACGAATGTAAAAGAACACAAAATGCAACTACTTTAATCAAAAAGTTTTGCATTGATCAGGCCAAGGCTAGACTTTCATATTTTATGTCAGAAAAGAATAGGAAGAAATTGTTTTTGAAGTTAATCACCCTGCTTTATTTACTGAGTTTATTGGCATCATTGTGAAAGGACCATTTGTGTTAAGGATTGAAATTAAATGAGTTTCTGTTATTATAAAATTCATGAGGTTTTTACCCATTTATTAATAATGCAGCACATTTATTTACTGGAGAGAAGTGCTTGGCACCACAAGTAGGAGGGTGGAGAATGGGTTCTGTCATAATTGAAATATCTTTATAAATGTGATCCACTCCTCAGAGTTTCATTGCTAAACCTTGTAACACATTCATTTAAAGTATGTTTGAAACAAGAGCTGTGCTTTGAAAGTATGGTCTGTATACCAATGAAGGTGCATGTGCTAAATTTAGGTATTACTTTGAAAAATAATTTTTATTTTATAGTCTTATATTTATTTGAAAGTGTATTTAAAGGTATAATGTGTAAAATCATGCTTTAATTTCATTGGTATTTTTGTTAGAATAACAATAAATGAAAAAACAATTTAGTTTAAAGGAAAACAAAACAGATATATAACAGTCCAGGTAGTACATGAATGCAGAAAAAAAGAAAAGAAAAAAAAGACAAAGCTGATGGTCAAATGAGTGAAGTTTGAGAAATTCTATTTTAAAATAGTTATGACTTATTGCTATACATTCATTTCTTGTTAAATGTAAAGGCAGATTAATTTCTAGTGGAGGCAGACATATAATTTACTATGTAGAAAAATATAGCTGGAATAAAATAATTATAGAATCTGTATGTTAAGAGCAGATGAATGACACATGTGAGGTGTCATTCACCAGACAATATTTTAAGAACTTTATAATTACTACGTGAAACATTCTATTCACATAGTTGAAATTGCTTACTGTTATTTATGTTTACCATTTTGTAAGAATTCCAGAGGTCAAAATAAACACTTATAGATCTTTTTACTTCCACTTCATCCTACAATGACAAGTAACAATATTTCAGAAACCAGTGTTATCTACACTAATAGAAGACAAACGTGCAAATTGACCGTACCTTTGCTACGCTGTAAGCCACGCCCATCAGCCAATCAGAGTGACAATATGCAAATTAACCCAACCAAGATGATGGCTGGCAGCCACGGAGCTGGAGTAAGCAGGAGGCTTGGTTGCCACAATGATGGAGGAAGCCAAGCTTCCCACTTGCCACCGCAGGCTCTGAGCTCCACACAAAGCAACAAAGTTTCAATTATAGAAGATAAATAAACCTCAGAAACCTGCTTTCAGCTGGCTGTGGCCACAGAGCTGGAGCCAGCAGGAGGCTTCCCTCCCGCCCGCCCTGGCTACAAAGTTTCAATTATAAAAGGTAAATAAATCACAGACTAAAAAAAAAAAAAAAAAAGGAGAGGCTGGGAGCTTCTGTCACTGGGGGGCTTGGCCAGCCTGAAAACGGCCCTTAGCCCCTCACGCAGACTGGCCAGGAACCCCAGTGGGGACCCCCCCACCGTAAAGGGGGTGTGGCCAGCCTGAAAACAGCCATCAGCCCCTCACCCAGGCTGGCCAAACTTCCATGGGGTGAGGGTCCCCACTGGGGGGGGGGGCCTGACCAGCCTTCAACCAGCCATCAGCCCCTCATCCAGGTTGGCCAGGCACCCCAGCAGGACCCCGACCCTGAAGGGGGTTTGGCCAGTCTGAAAACGGCCCTCAGACCCTCATCCAGGCTGGCAAGGCACCCCAGTGAGACCCCCACCCTGACCCGAGACACCCTTCAGGGCAAAACAGCCGGCCCCCACCCATGCACCAGGCCTCTATCCTATATAATAAAAGGGTAATATACAAACTAAGTCTAACAGCAGAACAACTGGGAATGGCTGGTCACTATGACACACACTGACCACCAGGGGGAAGATGCTCAATGCAGGAGCTGCCCCCTGGGGGTCAGTGTGCTCCCACAGGGAGAGCTCTGCTCAGCCACAAGCCAGGCTGCTGGCTGCCAGTACAGCGCTGGTGATGGGAGCCTCTCCCGCCTCCTCAGCAGTGCTAAGATAGTCCGACTGCAGCTTAGGCCTGCTCCCCGCTGGCAAGTGGACATCCCCTGAGGGCTCCCGGCTGCCAGAGGGATGTCTGGCTGCCAGCTTAGGCCCAATCCCCCAGGGAGCAGGCCTAAGCCAGCAGATGGTCATCCCCCGAGGGGTCCCAGACTGCGAGAGGGCACAGGCCGGGCTGAGGGACACCCTTCCTGAGTGCACACATTTTTGTGCACCAGGCATCTAGTATAAATATAAAAAATATTTTAAAGATTTATGAAAAACAACTAATTCTTAAGCAAACTTGCTTTATAGAGTACAGCATTTCTATTTCTTCCTTCTATAATGACCAGTTTAAGTACTTCTTAAAATGTGGAAGAGTTTATTCCAAATATATATATATATATATATATATATATATATATATATATGTATATATGTATATATATATGTATATTCTAATAAAAGAGGAACATGCAAATTGACCATACCTTTGCTATACCCAAGCCATGCCCACCAGCCAATCAGAGCAACTATATGCAAATTAACCCAACCAAGATGGCGGCTGGCAGCCATGGAGCTGGAGCAAGCAGGAGGCTTGGCTGCCCCGGCAATCAAGGAAGCCAAGCTTCCCACCTGCCCTGGCCGGCTTTGGCCTCCACAAAAGGCAACAAAGTTTCAATTATTGAAGATAAATAAATCCCAGATACCAGCTTCCAGCAAGCCTCCACTGGGAGCTTGGGTGGCTGGGGGCCATGGCCAGCCTGAAAACAGACATCAGCCCCTCACCCAGGCTGGCCAGGCACCCAAGCAGGACCCCCCTCCCTGAAGAAGGTGTGGCCAACCTGAAAACAACCCTGAGCCCTTCACCCAGGCTGGCCAGGCACCCCAGTGGGACTCCCACCCTGATCTGGGATACTCTTCAGGGCAAACCAGCCAGCCTCCACCCATGCACCAGGCATATAATAAAAGGGTAATATGCAAATTGACCCTAACAGCAGAAAGACTGGGAATGACTGGTCACTATGACACCCACTGACCACCAGGGGGAAGATACTCAATGCAGGAGCTGCCCCTTGGTGGTCAGTGCACTCCCACAGGAGGAGCTCTGCTCAGCTACAAGCCAGGCTGCCAGCTGCCAGCACAGCGGTGATAGTGGGAGCCTCTCCCGCCTCCTCAGCAGTGCTAAGGATGTCCGACTGCAGCTTAGGCCTGCTCCCCACTGGCAAGTGGACAACCCCCAAGGGCTCCTGGGCTGCCAGAGGGATGTCTGACTGCCAGCTTAGGCCTGGTCCCCCGGGGAGCGGGCCTAAGCCAGCAGTAGGACATCCCTGAGGAGTCCCAGACTGTAAGAGGGCATAGGCCGGGCTGAGGGACCCCCCCATCGAGTGCATAAATTTTGTGCACCGGGCCTCTAATATATATATTCTAAAGACCAGTCAACAAGTCTCTATGATGTGCATTGATCAATGCACAGGATCAGGCTCCTTCCTTTCTGGATCGGGTCTACAGGGATCGGGCCAAATCCGGCTATCTGACATCCTGTGAAAGGTCCCTTATTGCAAGAGGGTGCAGGCCAGGCCAAGGGACCACACAGGTACACGAATCTTTGCACTGGGACTCTAGTTGCTGTATAATATGGGAGGTGCAAAACAGTTCAAAAGGAGGCAAAAAAAAATGACTCACTTCCTAAGAGCATAAAGTTCAGGGGATTTTGAGAAAATAGACTTAGGAGAAAGGGAAGAAGAAGATGATGATGTAAAAAATTCTGTGATGTTTCTGGTCCTGATTTGTATCCCAAGGCTGGTTTGCAAGACCAGCCTTTATCATTTAGGAGTAAACTGAGAATCAATCCTTATCCAGAAGTTAGAGCTCACACCTGCACTCCCTGCAGAGATGGAGATTGAACACACAGTGATAAGATGAAACTCAAATGCAGATTACTGACACTGTCAACTTCTAAGAGGCATGCAATGTATAGTTACAAGATCGGAAATTGAGTGTGGTAAAACAAATTCATATCTGAGCCATTAACTTGATATTGCTAGAGATCATTTCATCATAAATATCCACATATAGCTATGTCAAGGGAGAACAATTTACAGCAACAATAGCAGCTTTCTATTGTACTTGTGGATGATACGACTAACTCATTGCATATGACTATGCTCATTCAAATTTTGGTGTGGTTCCTTTTGTCGCAGAAGACATTGACGCAGAATTCTCTGCTGTATAGAACATCTAAAGACTGTATACCTCCAAGTACAAACACAAAACACAACATTTAATGTTGTGCAATTTGTGTCTGGGATATTGTTATTTATGCTCTCAATTCATCTTCAGAAATTTTACCAGGGAAGTCTTATTATTACCCAGATTTAGACATACAGGAACTAAAATCAGGACTGAGAAGTAACATGGTAAAAGCACAGCAAAGTGACACAGTTGGGATTAAACTTTGACCTATGTGACACTTGCATGACTTTCCCATGCTAATTGGTCAATGCCTGTAATCATATATATACACAGACACTTGATCAAACGAATGATAATAAGGGTGATGTGAAGAAACTGGTTCAGAATAGATGATAGTGTTAATAGCCAGGGACTATGTTGAAATACTTCAGACACACAATCTCATTGACACCTCAGAACAACCCTGTGAGGAAGCATGGTTTTATTTTTAAAATAAAGATTTTTAAAGTAATTTGAAATTGTTTGAAAATCTCAAATATAATGAACAACACAAATTGATGAACAAAAATAGATCCAGAGACAAGGTAACACTGAACAGACCGTCCAACCTCAGAGAGAAGGAAGCGGGGGGGGGGGGGGGGGGGGGTTAGAGATTAACCAAAGGACTTGTATACATGCATATTAGCATAACCAATGGACAAAGACACTGGGATGATGGGGGCTTGCCCTGGGGGGTGGAAGTGGCAGGTGGGGGGTCAATTGATAAATGCATATAAGCATAACCAATGGACACAGACACTGGGATGATGGGGGCTTGTCCTGGGGGGTGGAAGTGGCAGGTGGGGGGTCAATTGGGGAAAAAGAAGACATATGCAATACTTTAAACAATAAAAAAAGAATATTGTGGAGCAGAAAGAATAAAAAAAAATAGATCCAGAGATAGAGAAGCGTCAAACAGACATCAAACTTCAGGGGGAAGGAAGGAAGGGGGGGCAGGGGGGGAGGGAGAGATCAACCAAAGGACTTGTATGCATACATAAATGCATATAAGCATAACCAATGGACACAGACACTGGGATGATGGGGGCTTGTCCTGGGGGGTGGAAGTGGCAGGTGGGGGGTCAAATGGGGAAAAAGGAGACATATGCAATACTTTAAACAATAAAAAAAGAATATTGTGGAGCAGAAAGAATAAAAAAAAAATAGATCCAGAGATAGAGAAGCGTCAAACAGACATCAAACTTCAGGGGGAAGGAAGGAAGGGGGGGCAGGGGGGGAGGGAGAGATCAACCAAAGGACTTGTATGCATACATAAATGCATATAAGCATAACCAATGGACACAGACACTGGGGGGATGGGAGTGGCCAGGGAGAGGTCAATGGGGGAAAAAGGAGACATATGTAATATTATATTTAATACTTTAAACAATAAAGAATCAAATAAAAATAATAATAATAACTTATAACTTTTAATTCATGGCTATTACATATTCCACAACAATAGCTTTGGTTGTTATCTAAAGTTTATTGTATACATTTAATTATTAAAATGAAATTAAATATATATCATATATTAAATGAAAAAGTTAGGGACTTTAATTCCTATAAACAAATGTATCTTAAGATGACTCCACTATAATGTGCTAAAATTCAATTTAATTAACTTTTAGATAACCCTAGTAAATCAATATTTTAATGAAAAATCATCAATTATACTGTTATTACTACAATACATTGCTTAGAAATTTTCAATAAATGTATCATTAAAAGTTAGTGAGTAAAAACTGTGTGATTTCTTTAAAAACAGGACAAAGAACAAAATAGTATCCTGAAATAACAAAGGATATTCATGAAATATTTCTAAAGCAAGTAAATATTCTATTTTTCTTACACAGTACATGTTTTTAAAATTACATATAGTGTTTTAAATGTAGGTAAGTAGATTAGAGATAAAATATTTATGAGTTTAAAAGAGCTCTGTGCTTAAGCACCATATTTTTGTTGTTTCTGAGAGACATATTACACAAGGATATTTTCTGGTATGTTAATACCCATAGTTCAATCCTACTTCAAACTGCAGCTCCTGAAAACATCTACACGTGAGCACATCTGAGACTCCTGGTGGTAGCTACTCAGCTGAGCCTCCCCAAATTCCTGATCCACAAAATCACAAGGGAAATAAATGATTGTTTTATGCCACTATGTTTTGGGGTCATTTATTATGAGGCAAGCATTCCAGAAGATAAGTTCAGACAATGCATATACAGAGCTCGTTAAAATGTTATAAGCATTGCCTGACTGGCGTGGCTCAGTGGTGAGCATTAACCTATGAACCAGGAAGTCACAGTTCAATTCCTGGTCAGGGCACATGCCTGGGTTGTGGGCTCAAGCCCCATGGGGGGCTGTGCAGGAGGCAGCCGATCAGTGATTCTCTCTCGTCATTGATGTTTCTATTGCACTCTCCCTCTCCATTCATCTCTGAAATCAATAGAAAAATAAGTTATAAGCATCATGTTTGTTGGGCAGTGAACATTTGTCATGAGCTCCTAATATATATGCAATGGAAGGGGAGCTCTGCTAACATTCCGCTCCTGGACTTTCCAACTCCCTTGCCTACTCCTCCCTGCGGGAATGAGGGGGATGTCTCATTGGTAACTGTGAGGACTTCATATTGGATGCACTTTTCCTAGCCACTCCCTTTTTTATTTTCAGAAAAGACCTTCGAGTAGAAACCACAGGTTCTCTGCAGTTTTCAGCCCAGATGCTTACCTCAGCAGTGATTATAACAAGAGTGATCTACTATGCTAAGTCTAACTAATTCTGTAATTTAGTATAAGGACATGCCACATGATATTTTATCCTCGTGTATTTCTTTTGTCTTATCTGGTGATTGAGAATTTAGTCAAGGAAAGGGGATACTATTAATTGAGACCCTCTGCTTCAAATTCAATGATGAACATATTGGCTAAACACAGTCATATTTTGGGATGCAATCATTAGTTTGAACCATATTATATTGGTGATATGTCACTGATTATTACCGACACATTTAACAATTTTTATCAAAACTTTAACACTATATGCGCAATCAGAAGTTTTATTTTCTTTTGTTCTGTATTTCTCCAGCCCCCATCAGGTGCCCCATAAATCTGGTAAGAGCATTTTTCTGTTGAAAGGAGGAGTTGTTAAGTTTCATTTGACTTAAACTAAGAGAATTGTGTTCTGAAGTATGGCCTGAAGACCATCCATATAATGCCAGCTGATGAGTTCATAAAATATGCACCCCTAGTTCCTGTGCTAGACTTATGACATTAACCTCTGGCTGTGGGATTCCAGAATTTTCATCCTAACAGACTCTTCAGGTGATTCTTATGGCAAATACAATCTCATGTAACTTTTTAAGACAAAAGACATATGATCTCAACGTACTCTATGATAGTCAAAGTATAGTCAGACTTTAGGTATCAGACTTTATGGAGTCTATTAACAACTAGAGTAGACTCAGAATCCTACCCCCCCCCCCCAAAAAAAAAGGCACACACAGGATAAACTATGCTTTAAAAATTATGTAATATGATAAGGAAAAAATAAAGTTGATTGAATATTTACAATATGGTAAAGACATCGATATGCATTTTACAAGGCACACTTCACCTTTCATATACAACAAGGAAAATAAGTATTATTATCCCAATTTTAAAGATGAAGAACTCATCTTAAAAAGAGTTCATGGCCTTGTGTTGCGAAGCAGATCAGTGGCTGGGGTGCCTGTTGTGGTGTGTGTGTACAAGAGTTACCGAAGCCAAATTTATTGTCATGTTAGTAAATGACTTAGAAACTGAAAAAATAAATAATAAAAGAGTTCGTATAACACTGTCAAAGCTGAAACATTATAAATGGCAGAGCTGAGAATCAAAACTAGGTTTGTCTTTCTTTAAAGCTCAGCTTAACTATTCAATTTTTTGAATTTTGACTGTTGAAGAAATTGGTAATGTTAAGAGAAAAATGGCTACCAATCCAGAAAATAAAGTGGGGATCTTAAAATAATTTTGGAGAAATATCATGATAGAAAATAAATACAGCAGTCTTAACTTTTTTTATCCACGGGATAAAAGCTGTTATTTAGAAAAATAAAAAAAAAACATATTTAGGTTTCTATAATTGTTTTATAACAAATAAACTAAATAAAAAAATAAAAAGGATGTCCACTTTAATAGGTATAATCCTTAGCAAATAAAAACTAGTTGATTATTTTTCACAATTACTATAGAAGTAATTTCTGTAAATAGTTTTGAGAAGCCTGGGGTGTAGAGTGTAGAATAAAATATCAGGCTCACAGTTACTTGACTAATTTATACTGATAAAAAAAACAGAATACAATGTATCTCTAGTTCTTGGTATATAATAAAGAAGCATCTTTTAAATAAGGAGTAAAAGCCATCTTAGAGAAGAGAACTTTTAGGAATTTTACAGTAGACAGGAAAGTAATGAAACTTTGAGTTAGAAATAATTAATAAGGGCTTATAGACATGAAAATCATACTTGAGTAATCTCGTCTACAGAAACGTACTAAATCAACATGAAAGCATTTGCCTACAGTTTTCTATGTCTAATTGCTTTTTGACTATTTTAAACATTTTTATGGAACTATAACGCCTTTCAAACTTGACAACTGTGCAATAGAAATATATATTCTTTTCTGTTAAAAAATATTAAAGCAAACTATATTGTTCACCTGGGAAAATTTTTATTTTTAATTTGCATATATAAAATATGTGTACATTTCCAAAGAGATATACTCTCTTAATTTATGCCATCATGAGGAGAAGGTGGGAAAAAGAACAGTAATATGTGTGGGAACACATTCTTTCAAAGATAAACTATAAATGGATAGGGGGTAGCCTCTGTTGTCAATCTATGGAGTCAGCATGTTGTTTAAAGATATGATGACTTGAAGGAATACAAAGTGTATTTTGAATAAACTGATTTCAAATTTTTCTGCTATCAATGTTCCAAAGTCAAAGCTACATATATTATAGAAATCACTGACTTTTGCAGAATTGGATTTAAATTAATGAAAGTCATTTAAAGGACATTTGCCTTTAACATTGAGAAAATAAAACCCATCTATCAGCTTACTGTTACATTTTTTACTCGTGTGAAAATGCCAACCCATCATATCATTAATTTACTACCTTTCTCTTTGTTTTGCTTCTGTTCAAACTTGGACATTTATATGACTTGTTTAAAATGACAATTATGAAAATCCATGGATTTTAGTGAAATATATGGTGATGTTTAATTGATTTTTACATAACTTGTATGCGTCTGGTGAAAGGTCACAATTTACATTTATACTCATTTATCTTATTAGATTCAATATTATATGAAAGCAGAAACCTACTTTTGTACTGCACAAAGACAGTTCAAAGAGTAAAGAGGGAAATGACAGACAGACTTGTTAATTCGAATTACTTTCATTTTCACAGCACAGGGTGAAGGGGATAAAATTGTCACAAGGTATCTCATACATTCAGTATATGCCAAAAGCCAATTTGGAAAACTGAAGAATTCCAACAACCTAAGATTGTGGGGCTTAATAAAAAATAGCTTTAAATATTAAACTATGTCTTTTTCCTCCTTTGAATTTAGTTTTAGGCTCATTGTGGTAGAGTTACCTTTTTAAAAATAAACACTTATTGCATTTCTTACAAGTTACTTGGTCAACTGGAGTCCAATGTGAGATTTAATTATGTGCAAAACACCAAAAATACAATGATATTGAAAACCACTGTGTATTGAGTTTCTGTTACCTTATCGCCTTCGGAGAATGTGATTCCATCCATGGCTCTTTTCCATGTGATCTCTGGAATAGGCTCCCCTTCCGCTTCACAGATGAGTGTGACTTGGCCATTCTCATACGTAGTTTCATTTTTTAGCTGTATTATGTGAGGCTGTACTGTAAAGAATACATACATTACTCCATCTGTACTGGAGGAAAATATTTCTATTTAGACCTAAAATCCATGATGGGCATTTGAGTCCACAGTAGTATGATATGGAATTGTTAACATTGCAGCAGCCATGGCACCATGCTTTGCTTTAGAGTGGGGCCGAAAGAGTTGCAAGGAACAGGTGAAAAAATTTCCAAACATAGTTCACATCGATGATCACTGTAAACTAACTAGAGGACCGGTGTTTGATATTCATGCACTCGTGGGTGGGGGGTCCCTCAGCCCGGCCTTTGCCCTTTGTCAGTCCAGGAGCCCTCAGGGGATGTCCGACTGATGGCTGAGGCCCACTCCCCAGACATCCTTAGTGCTGCTGTGGAGGAGGGCTGCTGCGCTGGTCATTCTGCTGTTCAGTCAATTTGCATATTAACATTTTATTATATAGGATTTGAAGTGGGTTAGATCCAACATACACATTATAATTCCTTCCAACATTTTGCCATCTTAAGAGTCACTTTATTTATGTATTTTCCTCTTAAACCACAAATTAAAATTTTCCCTTTTAAAGCCACATGTGTGTTTAAGTGTGAGTGTGTCTGTGTCTGTGTCTGTGTGTGTGGGGGTGGCATGGCATCCACTTAGTGAGTCATTATCTCCTAAGCTTTTAAAACAATATCACCAAGGAGAAAACAATGATGACTGTATCCTGAATATGTAGTTAGGTATAATTAGCACAATATCTAAAATATTTATTAATAAAGATACAAAAACACTATTTATTTATATCATCCTAGTTGATTTGTTTTTACCTCAATTTACCTTAACAATATTACTTGGCACTGTAACTATTTCTTTATAATTATGACTTCTTTAAAAAGAAAAGAAAACATTATGTCTATTAGTTTAAATTATCTTAGAATTAAAATTATGTCCATCCACAAATTTATAATACCACAGAGCTTCACGTTTGTAAACTCTGCATTATCTGCATTTATTAAATTTGTACTTGTTAAAACATCATGGGATAAAACCCATCACTTTTATTTAAGGATAAGTAACAGGTATTTTTAAAACATTTAAGTGCAATTAATCATGGTATAGTAATAAGTAGTTCTTAATCTTAGAAAATTAGATTTCTGGATTCAGAAATATAGCATACATAATTTTTAACAATTAAGTGTTTATTCCATTGACTTAATACATGTAGTTACATTTCCACTATATATACATTACTTTGTGTCAAATACAATACAATATTTTTCAGTATTACCATACAAAAGTGATTACAACATTGATGTGGCATATATCATGTATTATTTTCTATTTGATAGCATGAAAATATTAGAAAATTTTAAAATATCTGTTCTCACTGCCACCCAAATAAATAACAAGTAAATAAAAAGTATTTTATATGAACCCCTTGAGGTAGCTTGAGAACATTACCCTCTGGAATGAACTCAGAACCATCATTTCTAAGTAATTAATTTTTATGCTGAGTCAGACTTATTTAATGTTTTAGGTTTTAAAGAGAACAATTTTTTAAAAATGAAGAATACTGGTGAAACAAATTATGGGCTTTCTATAATTCCTAATAAATTTGTTTGTTTACTCTTCCCTCTACGTGAACAATTTTTGCTTGACTTGGCTTTGCTAATATCTCATCACTAAATATTTTTGTGTAGATGATTTTTATTATTACCTTTTGAGTAACTTTCCAACACCAAGCTATCCAAAATAATAGCCCCCTATACCCAACACCACCTGGTTTGCCCATTTTCATGTTCTTTTTTGAATATTTTGTTATTCCAAATTTTATTTAATTATTTTAATGTATTTTGGTCTAGTCTTTGTCTCACTCCTCCATGATATAATGAAAATTTATGAAAATGTCTTTGGTTCAGAAAATATTCCTATTATGTGATTACAGGATCAGTTGGCAGAGAGCGTGTCCATGTGTATTACCATTCAGCTCTTGCTCTGTACCCATAGTCCCCTGCATCTGCCTACTGCAAACACTGGCCCTTCTTACCCTTACAGAGTTCTCCCTCCTTCCTTTCCAGTCTCAGCTGTGAAAGCATTTTGTCAACAGTGTTTTTAAAAATGGAGAAAATATACTAAATGTTAGTACTGCATATAAGTTTTAGTATTATGCTTTTTAAAGAGAACACTCATATACTAAATATTCACCAGCAAAATTGTTTTTCTTCTTGAAAACATAATGAAAGCCAAACAAATAATTTTTTAAAAAACATACTAGTTCTTAACTCTCTATAAGATTGCCAAATAAGGTAATATAGCTTTTAGTAATTATGGAAGATATTTATATATTTCTTTTTAATGAAATTAAATGAGAATATTTAATTACAGTTGCATGACAATGTGGCCTAATGATAGCTTCATAGGTGTGCTCTTTTGAAATATAATGAAATACAGCTGATCCCAACATATTTCATTTAAAGATTTATGAAGAGCAATGAATATCTATACTAATAAAAGCCTAGGTGGCCCTCGCGCCCTCATGCCCTAAAATCCTCACAAGATGGCCACCCCCATGTTGTCACAAGATGGCCGGCAGGGGAGGGTAGTTGTGGGCGATCAGGTCAGCAGGGGAGGGCAGTTGGGGGCAACCAGGAGAGGGCAGTTGGGGGCCATCGGGCCAGCAGGGGAGCAGTTAGGCATCAATCAGGCCAGCAGTGGTTAGGGGAGTGGTTAGGGGGTGATCAGGCAGGCAGGCAGGTGAGTGGTTAGGAGCCAGCAGTCCTGGATTATGAGAGGGATGTCCGAGGGGTCCCAGGTTGGAGAGAGTGCAGGTTGGGTGGGAGAGAAACACCCCCCAGTGCATGAATTTTGTGCACCGGGCCTCTAGTATCTATATAAGAGATCCCAGTAGTGTAATTTAAATGAATTTTCTTCAAGCCTCTGTATGAGTCAGCCAATATTGCACAAAAACTTACATGTATAATTTCATGTAATTCTTAAAACAATTCTATCTGGTAACTGCAATTTTAAAATATATTTTAGAGATGAAAAATGGAGATTTCATTTTGGAAAGTTAAACACTTCATACAAGTGACAGAGTAAAATTGACCCAGACCTCCCTCTAGACATAACAGTTTTAACCACTATGCTATAATACTTACCAAAGACTTGTAGGAATGCCTGTTTTTCATCTTCACCTGCCTTATTTGTGGCCCTGCAGACATAATGGCCTCCATCACTATTGATTATGTTTCTGACAGTGAGTTCTGTATTGCTTCCTTTCAATATGTACTTTTCACTTTCTTCAATGAACTTGCCATTCCTAAAGGAAAGAAAAGAGGTCGATCTTCATAAATCAGGCTTCACAACTCAGGAGACAATCATATTCAATTTTTAAAAAAATATACTTTTCTTGATTTCAGAGAGGAAGGGAGAGGGAGAGATAGAAAGATCAACAATGAGAGAGAATCATTGATCCGCTGCCTCCTACATACCCCACACTGTGGATCAAGCCTGCAACCCACGCATGTGCCCTGACAGGGAATTGAACCATGACCTCCTGGTTCATAGGTTGACAATCAACCTATTGATTTCCAGCCAGGCATCATACTCAACTTTTTGATCTGTAGTTGGTAATAATTTCATAGCTCTTTATAAACAAGGTTATAATCCAATCTAAAGTATACTTCTAGTAGCCCAGAAAAACTTAATGTATTAAAGTTATACTTTAAAATAGTTTTGACTTTATAGACAAGAATAACATTTGAGTTATGTTGAAATATTGATACCAATGTTAGGCAAAACAGAACATTGGTTCAATCTATACTTTGATTATTAAACCAAAAAAAGTCTGATGATTTTAACTCTATGTACCTTTTTAATGTTGGTGAGTCAACACGTATTTATGAAAACTTTATTTATTAGGTTCCTGAGACACATTAGATAGAATTTCTATGGAAACCTACTTTAAATAAGTTTCAAAGTAAATGCAATTTAAATATGCAACTGATTTATTTTGAAAACATATACTGCCAATAAAAGGTAAGATGAAATATGTAAAAATGCAGTTAGAGAAATTATGCTGAATATAATGATTTAATTCCCTAGTGAGGAGAAATCATTTAACAAAATAATTTCCTTCTTAGATTTAAATATTTAACACTTTCCATGTTCTTTCTGGATTGAAGCCATATTCATTCAGCCCTAAAGATAGCCTTTGTGGTACACTAAGACAATGTCTTGCACACTTTTTTTATAACAACTATAGTAAGAAATATTTTAAATATCGTTAAATCTGAAACAATTACTACAACTCCCCTTAATATGTGTGATACCTTCTTATATTGTATATTTTTTTTCATTCTATTTATTGTCATCTCCTCTCCCTCCATTTCTTTCTTCCAGCTCTCCTTCTATATGTTTCTGATAATAGTGCTTTAGATGATTGAATAAAGTTTAATGTCCATTGATGTAAAAAGTTTATGATCTGTTCTTAGGGCTGGAAAGACTTACTTTCCCGTACAAATATAAATTTATAAAGAAAAATCTCTAAAAGGATTCTAAAGTATTTCTCTATAGAAACAGAACATTTATCTGATAAACTAAATGACCTTTCCAGTGAATTTTGGCTTTGCTTTTTAGGAAGCACTGGCACATATCTTCATACAATCCTTATCCTTCTATAACTCAATAACATCTGCTTGTTCAGTTTCTATTGATATGTCTAAAAATATCAGGAAATGTGCAAAAATATCATAAGGGTAGAGTGAAAAAGTAGAGTTTATAAACTACTAATAGCAAATGTATATATAGCACTCTGTACTTTTAACTTAAAAATATTTTTACTAACCCTATATTTACAATTATAAAAAATGACATTTCAGCATTTTTCTCTAGAATTTCATGTATAAAGAGATCTTTCAGTGCAGTTGGTGATACAATCTATTTCTCAATCTATTCAGTGAAAAATATTGATTTGTTTAATACTACCACTACTGATAAAATAATAATACACTAGAAGTTTCAATAACTTGTGTCTTATACAACATTTTGCCTATATTATTCACCTGTGTGAATTCTCACAAGTAGCCCATAGATGTGTATTTTCCCTCTCTGCCCTCATTCACAGATCGCAACTAAAATTTTTAGTACAATTTCTATATCCCTCAATTCAAACAGTAAGATAAGGAGCAGATTAACTAACTTCCAGTGTTCTTTCTGATAAGGAGAGTTATTTCCCTACCTCATGTGAAATATTGTACTAATATAGAGGCCAGGCACATGAAACTCGTGCGCGGATATAGTCCCTAGGCCTGGCCTGCGATCAGGGCCATCTTCCCCAGCTGCCCACAGCTGGCCCCGTCCCCCCCCAACCCCTGGTTCCCTATTTGCCATCAGGTGATCAGTGCCTGACGGCCAGGGGAAGGGACCAAGAGGTGGTCAGTGAGCTTCTTAGTGACTGATGCAGCAGTTATTCTGGTCATTCCGCTGTTAGGGTCAATTTGCATATTATCCTTTTATTATATAGTATGTTTGAAATGTAGCAAATGAATGAGACATGGGCACTTATCGTGAAAAATTCATATGACTGACAGTAATAGAGGGTACTATAGATCCCATTACTAAGTTAATAACTTTTTGGGTTTTGTTTTTAGGGAGAATGAGAAGGTATCTACTATAGTAAGGGAGAAGAGAAAAGAAGGTGGCTGACATACTCTGGGAGTTTTCAAGAGGAAAAAGTCATGATTTGAGCTTTAAAGTTACTGGATCTTGAAAAATTTAGTGGAAATCAAAGAAACAAACAGATAAACAACATTATACTAACACAGGCAGAGGACAAACTGATAGTTGCCCAAAGGGAGGGGGGTTGTGGGAATGGATGAAAAGGTGAAGGGACTGAGAAGTAATCATGGGAATGTTAAACTCAGCATAGACAATATCAATCATATTATAATAAGTTATGTAGTGCCAAGTGGGTACTTGAATTATCGGGGGGATTACATTGTAAATTATATAACTGTCTAACCACTAAACTGTATACACCTGAAACTAATACAAAATAATGTCAACTGTAATTGAAAAATAAAATTTAAAAAATAAAGTGTAAAAAATGAAATGCAAAAACATGAAGTGTGCAATGTGGAAAATGAAAGAATGAAAAAAGAAACATGCCTTAGAGACAGAATGATCAGCACTATGGGTGCACCTTTGACTTGGGTTAAGTCACTCTGCTGATCTCTAACAGTTGAATCTAACCAATGTAAATGAAAACAAAAGCATAATAGCCTTTTAAACAAAATTCAAAAACAACGCTTTCCTTCCAGACATAATGGAAAGGTCGCAACTATTTTTTCATGAGCCTGATTAGGGACACAGACCAGAGGGAATTGTGGGTACACAGCCTACCTGTACCAAGAGATGGTGGGCTCAGGAGAGCCAGAGGCCCTGCAGGATAATGTCATCTCTTCTCCTCTCTCTGCTGTGGCATTGAAGGATTTCTGAGGCATTGTGATTGCTGGTGGCACTGAAAAACAGATGAACATAGATAAAGAGAGACGAAGTACATTTCAGCATTGAACAGACTGTCAAACTACAGCGGGAAGACCCGGGAGGGTTGGGGGAGAGGGGTAAGAGATCAACCAAAGGACTTGTATGCATGCATATAAGCATAACCAATAGACACAAGACACTGGGGGTTAGGGGTGGCCAGGGAAGGTCAAGGGGGGGCAGGGAGGAGACATATGTACTACTCTTTGTAATATTTTAAGCAATAAAACAATTTTTTTTTTTAAAAAAAAGAACATTTCAGCAATACCATTGGGACATTTTTACCACCACTTTTGCTGTTGTTGTTTATACTAAGCTATAAAATATTTTTAAATGTTTTTATCAATTTTTAGAGAGAGAGGACGGGAAAGTGACAGAGATATAGAAATATCAATGAAAGGGGAACATCATCAATTGGCTGTCTCCCACATGGCTCCCACTGGGGATGAAGCCCGCCACCCAGGCATATGCCCTGACCAGGAATCGAACCAGTGACCTCTTGGTTCCTGGGTTGACACTCAATTGCTGACCCACACGGGCCGGGCCTAAGATTTAAAACTTGATAGTCAACATCTGTACTTACATCAACAGGCTGACTTGATCTCAAATGACTTTAAAATCACAGATCTACTTTCTGATGTAGAATAATTAGATAATTCACTCTATGCCATTATACTATTTTGAATCTATCAAACTAGACTAAACAATAAAATAGACATTTTGGTATATATATACTTTTATAAAATACTGTTCACAAAAAGACAGGCTCTACTACCCTGACTTACAGCAGTGCTGAGATCTACTTGGAGCATGAATGAATTTCCTATTTGGGTTCTCATCAGTATATGTAATTCTATAAGCAATCATTCACTGCTTCAAGACAGGGCTTTCAAATTAGGTGTCAAGCCATAATGTTCTTTCTGATTAACTGCATTTAATTTCTTTAAACAACTATAGACCATTTTATAAAGAGAAACTGCTCAAGCCATAGAGAGTATGAAATAGATTTTCATGAACAATTCAATTTAAAATTAAGCTTCCCCAATTTCTAACTAATTACATTACAAAAACTGTGTGTGCTGCACATTTCATACTTGTTGAAACTGTTACTGAAATGCACTGTTTACAATAAACAAATCAATAACATCCATAAGAGAAGCTAAATTTCAAAGGACAGCATAAATTTTGATTTAATGCACACTTTTATGATTTTCTATTTAATATGACAAGATGATATTCCCCAAATTAGTTATATTAATAGATTTGTTTTTAACATATAACAAACAGTATGACCAGACTGGCATTTACCAGTGTGATTTTAATTAAATATCCCAACATGGCATTCAGGTCAGCATTAATGCTGCATTATTGCCATTGATAGTGGGAAGAGAAGCTGATATGTATCTTAGTAATTAATCACAATAAATCAAGTTTCTCCCCTTAAAAATTCAGGTACAAGGGGCATAATCTGACATGCTGTCTCCAAAGTAACACAATAATTACTAGTGTTATAATAGGATGGACTTTTTTCACATATTAACTCTGCATTTTAAGTACATTGAAATTTAACATTCTGTATCCCATTTGCCTTCTCTTGTAATTATGAAAAAATAACATTTTAATAAAAATGCATTGCTTTTCATTTGATTATTATAAATGTAGTTATAAGAACACTATGCCTGTTTTTTATTATAGCAATGAAGATTTTTAACCCTTTAGATAGCTATAATGAAAATAAGCACTTCAATAGAAATTCTCTGTACAGGAAAGTATTTTTGAACATAGAAACACTTCCAAATGGAGAGTCACATGCCCCGGTGGTTGTCCTGCTACTAACCTAAAAAAGTTATTTATTTTTTATCATAATTTTCTTTTCTATGAAGTGTACTGCATATGCTGGATGATCTGTAAGAACTGACAAATATTGACATTTATGTTTTATGATGCATTGACTTTGTTAGTGATATATATATATATATATTCTTATAGTATAGATTAGCAGAACAATATCAATATTATATATTTACATAGAACTTTGAAGAATAATTCTAGAACTATTCTGAAGTGTAATAGCATTTAAATTTGCAGAGATGTTCACTAGTTCAAATGTCAAAAAGTCCTGGAAGTTTTTTAGCCACTGTTTTAGACTATAGAGTATTTTTTGTATATTTACCTAGTTATAAGTATGCTATTGAGTTGGATTAAATAACTTTAAATGGAATTACCATTATATTTCATTCAAATTTATTTTTCTCTCATAAATCCCACATTTCCTCTATTTTAACTTTTTAAAAATACTTTTGTGTATTTTTTACTACATCTGAAACTTTTATCTATCTATCTATCTATCTATCTATCTATCTATCTACCTATCTATATATCTATCTATCATCTAGTAGAGACCCGATGCACAAAAATTCATGTAAGAGTAGGCCTTCCTTCCCCTGGCTGCCAGCACCGTCTTCCTTCTGGCACCCAGGACCCAGGCTGGCTTCCCTTGGGCTGCCCACAGGCACCCAGGACCCCGGCTGGCTTCCCTCCAGCCCCAGCTTCGTTAGGAAGGACGTCCAGAATGACGTCTGGAAGACGTCCAGTCTAATTAGCAAATTACCCTTTTATTATTATAGATTATATACATACTAGAAGCCCAGTGCGTGAAATCATGCAGCCCCACCCACCCACGCTGGTCTTTGGTCCTTATGGCATTAGCGCCACAGGTTTTTTATAATATAGATAATATATGTAAATATATATATTTTTCATTTCAGAGGAAGAGAGAGGGGAAGATAAAAACATCAACGATGAGAGAGAAATCACTGATCCGCTGCCTCCTGAACACCCGACACTGGAAATCAAGCCTAAAACCTGGGCATGCGCCCTGACTGGGAATTGAACTGTGACCTCCTGGTTCATAGGTTGATGCTCAGCCACTGAACAGCACCAGCCAGGCTTAAACATCCCGTTTTAAGACATTTACAAGGATTTATATTATGTGTACGTGGATTAGCCAATGCTTTCTAGAAAATGTCTGTTTTCATTCTCTAGCCTCAAGAAACGTGAGGCTGTGCAGGGAAGAAAAGTGGCTCCAGAACGCTCACTTCCATGGAGACTTGGACCACCTTCATGTTATAATTTGCCGCATTGCTTGAGTTTGGAAGTTACAGGACGGTGTGACTAAAAGGGAAAGCATAAAAAGCTGGAGGTGATGGAACAATTCTGTACCCTGATTGTGCTAGTGGTGAAAGAAATCTATACCTACATTAAAACTCATAGAACTGTATAGTGAATTTTACTTTATGTAATTTTAAAACAAAGTTATATATTCTTTTAAAAATTATATCCTGTAATATATTTTTTAATTCTAATTGTTTTGTAACAATTATATACCAGATTCAATTAGCTGATTAACTGTACTAGTCCACAGTCCTGGAGAAATCAGTTTCTGATTGTTCTAAAGCAGGAAAATTTCAACAATTTCCCTATCTGAGGGACCACTTGTTTCTACTCCAGTTCATCAAAGTCCTTCCCTTTCTTTAACTAATTGCTCTGATCTGCCCAATGTATTCTGAAAATCCTTTGACTTCTTGTTGCTTCTTTTCATCTATCATGAACTGCAGATCCCACTGCTTCTATATTCTTCCTGTTTCTGAGATACGTAGAATGTTGGCTGTGTTTCAGTTGGTTGCCTTAGTTCTTTCAGATTAGCTTTGTAATACACTGCTGTCAATCAAGAATCAAAACTGGTGTATGATTAAGTTAATAAAAATAAATGTATTAATTGCAAAACAAAATGTGTGGACAGAATAAGTGTCATTTTCTGTGGCGAGCCGGCACGGCCATGGCATACTCAGCCCCAGGGCGCCTTATGTGCCATGCCAGCTCAGCCAGGTTCAGTGACCCTGAGAGGGTGCAGTGAAGGATTAGAAAAGACAGACAAGAGAATGAAAGCTGGGTCTTGGGACGCTGCTCCCGGATGGAGAGACAGCGCCACGGACTATAAGCCATGTCTTTATTTTATAGACAGATTCCACGAGGCAAAGTAAGGGCATGGTCAAGATGTTTACAACATTCTCCTGGGTTTCAATCCTACTCAACTACATGCACCTGAACTCTATCAAGCCCACATTACTCAGACACGTGGGGCCACGTGTTCAGACCATAGGTTCAAGCCCACAACTATAGCTGTTGGCTATAATTGTGCTGGGAGGGCTCTGCCCTCCAAGCTGGGACTTGCACATGGCAATGAGAGGACTGTGCCCTCTCATTAGTCCGAGGCTTGAACCTGTCCAAACACTGTAGCCACTCTCCACAATTTTCTAAAGGTTTTGCCAGCTGCCAATGGCAAGGTGGGAGGAGAAAGCTCTCTGATGTATGGATATTTCAAACTGTGTTAGAGAGCAGCCTTCACAAAAACCCCATTTGTCCTGCTTTCTGACCTATCTCTCTGCCTTTCCAGGATAATCGTGTGGCACAAGTGATAGCATTTAAAAGCCTTTAGCCTTCTAATCCCTGCTCTTTCCAGCTATGAGCCCTGAGTTGTCTTCTACTGCCATGTCTACTGTGTGGTCCTCTGTGTTTTTTGTTACTTGGGTGCAATAACAACTTCTCTTTGCTATATAAAAATTAACATATATGCATATATAAGCATATGTATAAAATTTACATATATGTGTATATATAAAATTTCAGTTTATGTAAAACTGAAATTATTTTGAAGTCAGTACAGTATAGGAGACTAAAATATTTTGATGTCAGAATTTAGGTATAAGGATGCAATATCATATTGAAAAAAAACATATTGCTAGGGCACAGTATTCAAATGCTTAAAATAATGTTTATAAGTTTGTTCGCTATATTGAAATATGTAAGAATGTCAGCTTCTAGCCAAGATGTAGAAACAACTCAAAATGTTTACACATTGCATAAAGTAACTGTTTTCAAGATATTTTCAATCAGTTAACAAAATGATTCAACAGTGATCTCTGAAATATGAGAGGAAATGAGGTAAGTCCTATTACTGTCCCAGGCCACTGTCCAGAGCAGTGGTTCTCAACCTTGGCTGCACATTAGAATCACCTGGGAATATTTTTAAAACCCTGATTTCTGGACCTCATCCTCCAGAAATTCTGTTTCTTTGTTATGGGGTGAGGCCACAACATTAGTAACAAAGAAACAGAATTTTCGGAGGATGAGGCCCAGAAATCAGGATTTTAAAAAGATTCCCAGGTGATTCTAATGTGCAGCCAAGGTTGAGAACCACTGGTCTACACAGAGTTTCTAAGCTGTGGTACAGAGAGGAGGAGCCCAGTTGGGATCTAGAAGTCTGAGGAGCCAGGGCAGGTGGTCTGGGAAGTCAGGTGTCTGGCTGTGTGTCACAGGACAGAGTGCCAGACCGGAGAGGTGCACAAGGAGGACTTCCTGAGATTTGCAGTGAGTTCCCTTGGGTTCCTCAGATGAGTACTGAGGAGTGCAACCATGAGAGGAAACTACTGAGGCCAATTAGAAGGAATAATTTCCAAAGCTCAAGTGGAGCAAAGAACAGTTCCTATTCCCACGGCCAGAATAAAAAATATAAAATACCTCATAATGCATGTGAAACAGAGCAATCAGAAATACTTTACCTCAGAAGTGGGGCCAAATAAGCTCTGGAGTATTCTCCCCACCTAACAAAGCTTAAAGGAATAAACTGAACAGATTAAACTGTTACCAAGGAACTTATCTGAATTCCTGGATAAAGGCCCAAAATATTTAAAGAAAAACAAAAATATTCAGCACATTACAGAGGTAAAATCCACAACATCTGGAATCCAAATAAAAATTATTAAACATGCAAAGAAGGAAGAAATATGAGACATGAAGACGTAAATATATAATCAACCAAAACTGACCCAGAAAAGACCAAGATGGTATAATTAGTGGATAAGTACAGTAAAGCAGTTATAAAAACTGCATTCCATATGTTCAAGAATCTAGAAGAAAAACTGATCATGTTAGAGACTTAGAAGATATTTTTAAAAATCAAATTTCTACATATTAAAACTACACAGTCTGAAATCAAAAGTACATGAGATAGAATTCATAGTAGGTCAAACATTGCAGAAGTAAAGATTATTAACTCGAACTTATATCAACAGAGACTATCCAAAACTTAATACATGAAGAAAAAATAGGCAAAGGGAAATAAACAGGACAGAGAGCAGTGGAATAAGTTCAAGTAGCCAAATAACTGAAATTGGAGTCCTAAAAATCTATAAGTCATAAACAATATTTGAAGAGCTAATGTCTAAAACATTTTCTAATGTTATAAGAAGTATAATATACATTTGTCAACAAAACATAAATACAAGAATAATGATGGAAATCACAATGAGGCATATTGTATTCAAATTGCTTAAAATAAGTGATAAAGAGAAAATCTTCAAAAATCTGGCAGGACCAGGTGGGTGGCACCCTTTACGTGCAGAGGCACACAATCAGGATAAGAACAAACTTTTGATCTAAAATAACTTGGCCTAAGATAAAGGCTCAGGATTTTTTAAGGCACTGAAAGAGGGGAAAAAAACTGTCAACTCAGAATTCTATACTGAGCAAAATTTCATTTCAAATATTAAGGTGAAAACCTTTCTCAGACATGAAGTGCGTGAAGTTAATCATTGTTAGCAAACGTGCACTGGAAGAAATGCTAAAGGAAGTCATTTGGGCATTTAGGAACTGATGCCAGATGGAAATCTGAATACACAAAGTGAAACTGTCTTTATTCATAGGTGACATAAATATCTAGGTAGAGAAACCTATGAAAGCTAACAAAAGGTACCGCACCTAATAATTTAATTTGCTAATGTTAAAATGCATGCAAACTAACGAGAATTGGATTAGTAGATTGGTAATATAAGGGGAGAAATGTCCTCAAGAGAATAGTAAAATAATTTGGGTTATTTAACCTAAAAAGAAAAAAATTAATAATAATTATCAAATAAAATAGCCTTTGTGATTGCAGTAATGACACTTCTGTACAAAATAATTAGAAACTGGAGAAATCATTCCAAAAGTTATTCACTGCTTTCTGAATACAAAACTCCAAAATATTCCTTGAAGCGATAAAATATTACTTCTGTCCTTTAAGCACCAATGGTGTAGTTAATGAGATAATTTCATACATAAATGGCTAATTTCAAGTCAGTGTGGAAGTTACACTGATAGAGAGATTACAGAGATGGAGTCTGATGACAGCTCAGCTGGAAAAGTTCTAAAATATCTCGGGGGATACTTGGATGTCTGTTAATTGACTTTTAGCAAAGACAAAGACTTTGGAATTTATGATGGACCGGAAACTGCCCTAGCTATCCCCGAAGTCATTTTCTGCACTGATCGTTTGCATCTGGACTCACCAACTTGTGAAGCCGACTCTGATCACTTACAGGCCCCTTCCCCAGCCCTTCAGCCCCACAAGGGTTCCTTGAGATTTCTCACTCAGATCTTGGTGGTTTACACTGAAGACACAGCACTACCCTTGTGTGTGAATAGGGCCCTGGGGAATCTTGCCCACACAATTGTCTCTCGAAGGCCTGATGCTCACCTGCATTCTTTTCCTCTTACCACACCACATACTTTCCTTTAGAATAAAGTCTTTCCATGTGCATATTCTGTGTGATCTGGTGACTCCTTTCAAATACCTAACTTTTGAAAATTTTACAGAGATGTACCCAGTGCTGTGAGATCTCATGGAGAAAATCATGTAATAAGGCAGACAAAATTTTTTAAAAACTTGCTAGAAATAAGAGTTGAACAAAATTTTTCAGTGTGAACCGAAATCAATCTGGCCAAAAAAGAGAGAGAAAACCATGTTTTAGACAGAATTGCAAACTTTTTCATCCTATTACAATTAATATTTTAAGAAGGGTTGCACACTCTTTCCTCCCAGTAAAACTAAGTGTACCTGCATAAAGGGGAAAATCATACTGTACTTGAAAATATAATCTATTTCGGGGAACTAATCTTACTTACAAAGGGAACTTACTTAATTTATACCTAACTAAAATTAAATTCTATCTGCCTCTTAACTAGTTTCCCTATGAAAAATACAAATGGAACAGACTGATGAATCTTAGAGGGAAGGGGGAAGGGGGACATGAGAAGAGATTAACCAAAGAGTTCATATGCATATATGCATAGCCCATGGACACAGACAATAGTGTCATAGGCCCGGGAGGAGACAAAATTGGGATGGAAGGGGTCAATGGGGGAAAAAGAGGGACATCTGTAATACTTTAAACAATAAAGATAGATTTACAAAAGACACATGTTCTGGATACCTACACTTTTATTAAAAGCCACTAAATATTAGGTAAACAAAAAAGGAAGGCAATGCCTAACCATATGCTCAGTGGTTGAGCATCAAACAATGAATCAGGAGGTCACAGTTCAATTCCCAGTCAGGGCACATTCCGGGTTTCATGCTTGATCCCCAGTAGGGAGCCTGCAGCCAATCAATGATTCTCTCACATCATTGATGTTTCTATCTCTCTCTCCCTCTCCTTTCCTTTCTGAAATCAATAAAGATATATTTTTAAAAAATGGAAGGCAAGAGATAACTGGTCATAAGTAACTTGCAGTGAGAATGAAATACTGACATTGCTTCCTAAATTATTCCTTAATGCAAAACTTATGAATGTTGCTACAAATTAAATTACACACGAATTATGCTGAGTGCCATTCATGTCCACACATGTCAGATGGTACCTTGTAGGTACCTTTTACTTTACTGATTGCTTCTATGAAATGAAAAAAACAAATAAAGTACATTATTGAGGTACCTTGAGACCCTTTATAGACTTGTTGAATTTTTGTTATAAATGATAGGATTGCCTTCTGTACATATCAACCAATTTTTAGAGGGGGAAAAACACACAAAAAAACAAAGAAAGACTAATCTCCACATGACTATCAGCAAATTGCCATCTAGTTTCCTGATAGATGAGTTCAGTTGGAGGACCTGATGCAAATCATGGTAAAATGCTGCCTTCTTTTTATTCAGAAATTAAAAGGAGTATGTTGCGAAGTGAATACATGCTTTTCTACAGCCTTTCAAGTAGGACATTATGCCACTTTACGTGTACTGAGGAAATTCTAGGCAAAGGAGAAATACAGATCAAATAAAGGTAAGAGACTATATTAACTATTCACACCAATTATTAACCTAGAGGAGAAAGGCAAGAAAGATGTGCCTAGATCTTTGTAAGTGATCTATCAAATTATCTATTATCTGAAAATTTCTAAATTATTGGTTGAATAGGAGTTAAGGGAAAAACAACAACCTATTTTAGTCCTCTGTATTCCCAGAATGCTAATCTTTGAAATTTAATGGTATCATTAGGGAGAAAAACACTTAGAAAAATTTTAAAAATGTATATTATTTTTATAAGTTACAAATTCCCTCATAATTTGCAGTCATTAAACTGACTTAAAATACCTCTCTGCCTAGTTGTCAATTATATTATTGATATACAAGAGGCTAGTTCACTTTAAATTTGTTCATAAGCTTCATAGAAAAATTCTGACTTTATATTTTTTATAAAAACAAAATTATTTCTCCTAGTTTCCTTAACTTTAATAAATAGCTAAAAATAGGTGGGAATACAAAATCACTGTCTGAATGTCATTGCAGTAGCAAAGTGCACTATCCAATCAGGTACCTATTTGCACAGATATCTCTGGCCATTGTCATCACTGTTGATTGTAATGTTCAAAGGAAGATTAAAGACACATTGCTTTAAAATTATATGACTAGTTGTTTTCATCTACTCTCAATTGATGCTGGGTCATTATCCCAAGTTTGAATTGGCAGTTAGTGGATCATTCTTTACAAATTTACAAATGATTCAGAAGATAATGAATCCTTATACCTTACAAACATATTTTATAAAAATATTTCTATTGGCTCTATTTTAAATTTAAAAGTTATTTCCAGATCTTGAATTGATATGAACATTTTCTGAATAGCTTTGAAGAGATTTTATTGAACTAATAGCTAGGAACCTGGTGGGGGGAGCTGGGTATAGGTTAAAAAGGAGAAGTGACTTGATCCTCTTTTAAAGAACGTACCCATGATTTGTGTGTAAGTGTGCCTGTGTGTTTGTGTATGTGTAATATAATGACCTAGTGAAAATGCCCTGGAATTTATTAAAAAGATGGCAAGCTATCATATATATATCTATCTACACTAATAAAAGAGAAACATGGTAATTAGCGTACGACCGCTACCCTTTTCATTGGCTAATCAGTGAGTATATGCAAATTAACTGTCAGCCAAGATGGCGGCCGGCAGCCAGGCACTGAAGCCAGCCTGAGGCTTGCTTGCTGCGGACTCCAACGTTCCCCGCCTCACTTGCCGGCCTCTGAGCTACAACTCTAAGCAACTATGTACTATGTTGCAAATAAGAACATAAACAAAACTCCAGAAACCACCTGGACTGAAAGCCAGGCAGACCGAAACTTTGTATCGATGTTTTCAGCAGCGAGGCCTCAGAGCTAAAGCTGGCCCAGAATAAAAAAAAAAAAAGAAAACAAGGAGCGGTTGGAAGCTTCAGTCACTCGCTTCCGGAAAACAGCCCTCAGCCCCTTACCCAGACTGGCCAGGCACCCCAGTGGGGACCCCCACCCTGATCCAGGACACCCTTCAGGGCAAACCAGCTGGCCCCACCCGTGCACCAGGCCTCTATCCTATATAGTAAAAGGGTAATATGCCTCCCGGCACCGGGATCAGCGGAGCAGTTAGGCTCCCGGCACCGGGATCAGCATGACAGGGGGCAGCGCCCAAACCTCCTGATCGCCCTGCAGCTCTGTGTGTGACAGGGGGCGGGGCCACAACCTCCCTATCTGCCCTACTCTGTTCTTGACAGGGGAAGGCGCCCCAACTCCCTGATCTGCCCTGCTCTGTGCCTGATAGGGGGGAGCTCCCTAATCCCCTGATCGCCCTGCGGCTCTGTGTTACAGGGGTGGGCCACAACCTCCCTATCTGCCCTGCTCTGTGCCTGATAGGGGGGAGCTCCCCAATCCCCTGATTCCCCTGAGGCTCTGTGTTTGACAGGGTGCAGTGCCCCAACTCCCTGATCGGCCCTGCTCTGTGGGTGATAGAGGGTGGCGCCCCAACCCCCCTCCACGGGCCTTGCTCTGTGTGTGACAGGGTAGAGCCATAACCTCCCCATTGGCCCTGCCCTGAGTGTGACAGGGTGCAGTGCCCCAACCCCCTGATCCGCCCTGCTCTGTGTGTGACAGGGGGCGGTGCCCCAACTCCCCTATCGGCCCTACTCTGTGAGTGACAGAGGGGAGCTCCTCAACCCCCTGATCGGCCCTGCTCTGTGCGTGACAGGGGGTGGCGCCACAACCTCCCCATCGACCCTGCCTTGAGTGTGACAGGGGGCGGTGCCCCAACCCCCCAATCGGCCCTACCCTGAGCATGACTGAGGGTGGCATCGCAACCTCCCGATCCGCCCTGCCCTGTGCATGATGGGGCGGCGCCCCAACTCCCCAATCGGCCCTGCTCTGAGCCTGACCAGGGGCTGCACCTAGGGTTTGGGCCTGCCCTCTGCCACCCGGAAGCAGGCCTAAGTCAGCAGGTCGTTATCTCCTGAGGGGTCCCAGACTGCGAGAGGGCACAGGCCAGGCTGGGGGACCCCCCCCTCCCCTGAGTGCACAAATTTTTGTGCACCAGGCCTCTAGTATTCTAATAAAAGAGAAACACGCAAATTGACCACACCCCTGATACGCCCAAGCCACGCCCACCAGCCAATCAGAGCAACTATCTGCAAATTAATCCAACCAAGATGGTGGCTGGCAGCCGCAGAGCTGGAGCAAGCAGGAGGCTTGGTTGCCCCAGCGACAGAGGAAGCCAAGCTTCCTGCCTGCCCTAGCCTGCTGTGGCCTCTGCTCAAGCAACAAAGTTTCAATTATAGACCATAAATAAATCCCAGATGCCTGCTTCCAGCCAGCCTCCAATGGGAGCTTGGGGATCTGGGGGCTGTGGCCAGCCTGTCAACAGTCATCAGCCCTTTACCCAGGCTGGCCACACCCTCATGGGGTGAGGGTACCGGCTGGGGGGCTTGGTCAGCCTGCAAACAGCCATTGCCCCTCACCCAGACTGGGAAGGCACCCCAGTAGCACCCCCCACATTTAAGGGGGTGTGGCCAGCCTGCAAACAGCCATCAGCCACTTATCCAGGCTGGCAACACCCTCATGGGGTGAGGGTCCCCACTGGGGGGCTTGGCCAGTCTGAAAACAGCCATCAGCCACTCACCCAGGCAGGCCAGGCACCCCTGCAGGACCCCCCTCCCTGAAGGGGGTGTGGCCAGCCTGAAAATGACCCTCAGCCCCTCAACCGGGCTGGCCAGGCACTCCAACAGGGACCTCCACCCTGAAGGAGGTATGGCCAGTCTGAAAATGGCCCTCAGACCCTAACCCAGGCTGGCCAGGCACCCCAGCGGGAACCCCACCCTCATCCAGGACACCCTTCAGGACAAACCAGCCAGACCCCACCCATGTACCAGGTCTCTATCCTATATAATAAAAGTTAATATGCAAATTGACCTTAACAGCAGAACGACTAGGAATGACTGGTCACTATGACACACACTGACCACCAGGAGGCAGATGCTCAATGCAGGAGCTGCCCCCTGGTGGTCAGTGCACTCCCACAGGGGGAGCTCTGCTCAGCAACAAACCAGGCTGCTGGCTGCCAATACAGCGGTGGTGGTGGGAGCCTCTCCCACCTTCTCAGCAGTGCTAAGGATGTCTGACTGCATCGCTAAGGATGTCCGCTGGCAAGTGGACATCCCCCGAGGGCTCCCAGGCTGCCAGAGGGATGTCTGATTGCCAGCTTAGGCCCAATCCCCAAGGGAGCAGGCCTAAGCCATCAGGTAGATATCCCCTGAGGGGTCCCAGACTGGGAGAGGGCACAGGCAGGGCTGAGGGACCCCCCTGAGTGCACAAATTTTTGTGCACTGGGCCTCTAGTATACTAGTGTGTATATATATATATTCTAAAGTATGTTATAACATAAAATGCAGCCACTGAGAGGTTAATAAAATAAAAAGAGAAGTTTAGACATTTTGAACATATACCTTAAAATCCAAAAAAAAGAGCACGTATAACCATATGAAAATATAGAAAAAATATTTGATAACTTGTAAAAGTACATCAATATTTGCCAGATTAGGGATGCTAGGTAATTAGAAATAAAACATTAAAATCATGTGGCAAGATTTCTCTCAAATTTTCAACCAGATGTACCTGTGAATTTATCCATATCTTCACACATTTTTTACTCATATATTCCATCCTCAGCAATATATATATATATATATATATATATGGATATATAAGGAGATATATATATATATATATATGGATATATAAGGATATATATATATATATATATATATATATATATATTTCCTCAAGTTCAAAAGCAAGAGATACTTCTCACAGCTTGATTGCAGCCACGGTGTATATTGTGCTTGCTTACATGCCATTGGCCAGAGCAAGTCACATCATCAATTGGGTGAGAGGCATGCTCCTCCCACTGGTAGCAGCATACTTCATATGGCAATAAGCAGTGACGTAGGAGGATACATATTTGTGAAAAACTATACACAGGCATTGAGAAATACAGCAAGCCATAGAGTGTAATTAAAAAACTTAACATTCAGTTTGCTGGTGCTACAGAAGTTAGCAAGGATATCTTTCAGGTAATTATTGAAAAAAATGGAGTACATATTAGAATAAAGAAAATGTGAAGGAAAGTATGCAAAGAGCAAACAGTAGGAGAAAGAGCAGAGTGTCTTCCAGGGCCAGGATTTGGCAAAGAAATAGTAGATATGAAGAAACAGTGAACCGGATGAAGCATTTGGTCGGACTTCAGTCCACCTGAGGGAGAAGGGGAGTCACCAAAAAGTTCTAGCACGTAGTCCAAATCACTTAGGATAAAATTCAGTTGCAATTCTAGTGGCTCACTTTTTTATTGTTTTATTTTTTAATTATTATTTTAATTAATTGTATTGGGGTGACATGTGTTAATACGATTATATAGGTTTCAAGTGTACAATATTATGATGCATCACATGTATACTGCATTATGTGCCCACCACTCAAAGTCAAACCTTCTGTTACAAAATGAAGGTTCAGTAAATATCAGCAGCTATTATTAGTTAAACAGTCATGTATGTGCTCTGTAAACCTAAATGAAACTGTTTTAAATTGTAACAATGATGTGTAATTAGACGTAGAATATAATGTGCCATACTGTTGTTTATATTGCCAATCCTGAGATTTTCACATTAATCATGTAATACAGAATAATATTGTCCCATTTTTAGCAACAACAACAACAACAAAAAACACATCAGATGCAATAAGAGAGAAGACTTGCAATGTAAGTTGGGAAGAAGGACATAGAATGAGTCAAATTATGTAATAAGAAAAATAAGGTAATATGGTTAAAGGTCTTGCTTTTGCAATATTGTTATTTTTGCAGCCTCAAACTTTTCAGTGAAACACATTCAAGAGTTTGTATAAGAAAGAAAAATACAGGAATCTGATTAAGGAGACCTCCAGATTTAATAGGAGCCAGTTAGCAGGAGAGTCAATAAAACTGGAGCGGAATCATTTTCTGCTGAAGTAAAGGCAGCATGTGAGAGAAAGCACACATGTCTGGGGGCCCGAGTCAATGCCGTCCCTTGGCAGGGTCCAACTGCTTCATCCAGAAGAGTAATAAATCGATGGTTGATTTTATTAAAAGTGTTATTTTGAAAAAAAGAGGTTTCAAGAATTCTAAGGCATGAGAGCCTGTGGTTATAAAGGGAAAATGAGACTAATTAGAACCGGAGATAAAGCGATGTTCAAGCAGAAGTCAGATGAGGTTCTCCTCTAGTTGATTCTGTTGGAGGAAAGCAGGATGTGGAAGGAGAATGTTTTGCTTTGGGGAGGGTCAGGGTGTCGAAGACAAAAAGAACGTAACCTACATGTTTGATCTGAGTGACTTTAAAGAACACATTCCAGTGTTTATCTCATGTGAACCTTGGAATAATAAAAAATAAACCTATAGAACTAACTCCAGATTGAATGGAGACCAGGAAAGGCTTGATGATCCAAACTTTGTCAATTGGATGGAGTCATACCCGACTAACCCTTCCTTCAAAATAAATGTAATCATAAATACACAAACACAGGTAATCTATGGAAACAGATTAGAACATGTTACAAATGTATTAAAACAGAAATTATAATCACAGAATGGATACAAGTGGTTAACATGCTAGGTCTGCCAAATGTATTTCCTTCTTAATATCAGACTCAAGTTAATGTTTTAGTGTAAAAAAGATGTTCATAATTTAATTTTTACATAAATGTGTACCATATTAGTAGCAAATATTTATATTACTTAAACTTTGCACTTAAAAACTTTATATATATAAACTAAAATTATAATCCCCATTTTTATAAGAGAATATTGAGCACAAGGATTTGTCCATGACAAAATACACTTATATATGCCACCTTCAATTCTTTTGAAAACAAAGCACAGTAGATAAGAATTAATGAATAACAGCAATAATTAAGGCAATAATAAACAAACTGAATAGCTACTGTTAATAAAGCTACTGTAAGTCAGTTCTATTTATTATTCTATATAATAAAAGTGTAATATGAAAATCGACCAAATGGCCAAACAGCGGAACGGCTATCTGAACGACCATCCGGGACCATGCTATATCACCCACTGGTGCCAGGCCAGCCAAGGCGGGTGTGATATGATTGGTCGGGGACCTGGCCATCGCCCCATGATCGCCCAGCAGAGAGAGGCCCAGGCCACCGGTTGGCAGGGCAATCAATTGGGGGCTCCATGATTGCCCCAAAGAGGGAGGCCCAGGTCACTGACCAGTGGGCTGTGGCAGATGGGTAGGGTCTGCCTCTGTGAGGGAAGCCCGGGTCCCGGGTGCCAGAGAAAAGCCAGTGCCAGAAGCCGGGGGAAGGAAGGCCTACTCTTGCACGAATTTCGTGCATTGGGCCTCTAGTGTATAATAAAAAGAAAAAGAGATTAGAGGTACTTATAGATATAGATACATATACACAACTCTATATTTAAACCTATCTTCATGCACTGAACTATTCCTGTTATATTGAAGGTCAAAACCATTACAGTCTGAGGTACTCTTCAGATTATGAGACTGACGCGCTGCCTGCTGCGCTAAGAGGGCGCCCTGAGGTACTCTTAATAAATAGTCTTTCCAGGCTGCATGCCTAAAAACGGCCTGTAAAGCTAGATCTCCTCTGAAGGCTGGTGCTTTGGTTCCCCCCAGGAGCAGTGTAGTTTCTACCAGCCTTGCCTGAATTCCATTTCCAACACCACATGTACCATCCCATTCCATTACTATTCACAAAGTCCATTTAATTATAGAGAAGGATAAAAAAAATAGCAACGAGTCAATATTTTCTTTCTCTTTGAGCATAATATTGTGGTTAAGGGGGTGTGGCCAGGTTCCAGGAAAGGACAAACCAAGTAACTCTTTTAAATCTATGTGAAAATTCTAGGGTTCTCAGTCTCTTCAAGAAACCAGAGAGATAACTCAGGGAGGAATAGGGAGAAGATATGGAAGTAGGTACATTTATTTTCCCCTGTCTCTTCCCTAATCCTTAGGAAGTAGCTAACTCTTTAATTCATATCTTGTCTATTATAAAAATAATAGTTTATATTATTCTTATAGAATCCTGTGATTATAATTATTATTTACTTGGTATTATAAAGAAAAAGAAAAACATAAAAGTGCATTTATGTAGTGTTACTACGAGTATTGCCATATGGCTGAGCCATAGGTTGCTCATGGCTCAAAGCTTAGGGAGAAGAGACTGGACCATAAAAAACTTCCTTTGCCAAGAAAAGTGGCTTTGATTTTTGTCTTGAAGACAATGAGAACCTCATGCAAATTTTAAGGGTTGAAAGGTTTGATGGAGAAGAAGTTGGAACTGTGAGACCGAGAGTAGAGAAAACAATTTGTATCAATTCAAGGGGAAAAAATGGAAAAGGCAGAGCTGTTGAAAGGCATGGTTACAGAGACAAGAGTATATTTGAGATGTGAAAGAAATACAACGGCCATGCCTTGATAAGAGATTAGATTACATGTATTATAACATAAATATATCTGTTGTTCTCAGAGAATGTCACAGTAATGCAGGCAGGGAATGTAACAGGAGAAACCAATTTTGGATGAAGGGGATGCCATCATAATGCCAGAAATTTAGTTTTTAAGGTCCATTAATACTTGAAAGGGTAAGCTTATAGATTCAGTTATTCAATTTGAGAAAGCCTGCAAAGACTATCAAATGGATTACTATAAGGAACGGCAACAAGTATTTCATGTAATACCAAAATAAAATAAAGTACAATACTTAAGGATGTCTCATTTGGAATTCTTTCAACAACAACAGTGTCAGCAAAGGCACTATCTTCTCAGAGATATTTTAGGAGAGGGGTGATGATGTTAAATAAGTCGTGGATCCTGTCCTTGAGGATATAATACATATACCAGATGCTATCATTGAGGTGAGAATATTTCCTCCACGCATAGAAGTTTATTAGAGAATTCTTGAGCATTGAGTTTACATGGTAGGCTTTTTAATAAACATTTTGTTAAAGCAAAGCAATAAAATATGTACAGATTATTCTCTGCTTACCATTTACAATAACGATGATATCACGAAAGTCAATTTCACCCCTAGCCTCCACTCTTCCTTCACATCTATATATACCTTCATCGCTTTTATTGATGTTGAGAATCTGCAGATTATTGTTGGCTAACATGGCGAACCGATCTGGAAAGTAAGCAAAGGGAGGAAATTATATCAGTAATTGAAGGAAGAGTCCAGTGTGCTCCAAATTGCCAACAGTTAAAAATATGGCACTTGTCTGACACTATCGAACATTTCATCAACAAACAAATCCAAATTTGAAAGTAAAATGTAATTTTGTGACTTCAATTTTTCCACTCCACACTGACTTGTTACACCTTTCCTCTAAAATACATTCAAGATTTTATTTCTACATAAAATGGTTAGGCTATTATTTTCCCCTTGGTACTTTGAATGCAGAAATGATCCACAAAAGAACAATGTGGGCAGATTAGATATTGCAAACATGAAAAGGTTTTGACTGCAAATACTGTATGAAGCAACTTGGGTATGGAAAACGGTTAGAAAATTGATTGAATATCCTTCCTCACACAATAATTAAAGGAATAATTTTGCAGACCCTGAGGAGGCTGCTAAATGATATAATAATATTCAAGTCACATAGAGGACATGTATAATGGTCATATCTTGAATTTACTTGAAGGCTTTTCTTTTTTTCTAAATGCAAGATAATCCATTTTAGGAATGAATAGATTAGACTTCATTAATATTATTTTAAGGTTCTTTTATATGTGTATTGTGTGCACATGCATTCATGTAAAAGTAAGCTATTATAGAGCATGCATTAGTGATTGCTTAAAATAATCTGGCTATCATTAGCAGCATCTCAGCCTGACAGTACTTTCCATATCTGGCTTCAGTTTTTAATCATCACAGTTTTGTTGCAGTGTTAAGACCTTGTCCCTTCTTATCAATTTAAGAGTGTTATGACATCTAGTCCTACTTTGAAACCTGTAGGAGCAATAACCTAAATTCCATTAGTTAATGCATATATAGATATCATTAACATCATTCATTTGCTGGTACTATAATTGAGATACCTTGGTGAATAATAGAGATACATTGCGACATCATGGGGCCTTTTGGAAAAGTAGATATGCTATTATTTTAAGGTGTACGCCTCTAGGATATTGCCTGTTAAACTCTTAAAGGTTACTTTTTTGGAACTATTCCAATGGTGACTGATCTTCCCCTACCTGATGGCTTGATTAGGAAATTAAGGCAAACATGGAAGCCACATGAGAAAAGGGTAAAGTAATGCATCCAATCAGGAATCAGCCCCGGATGGGATTCCTGAATAGATGCATCAGTTATTGAATGGACCCCTGATGCCACCTGGACTTTGCATGAGTGAGAAATAAACAGCTATAGTATTAGGTGATTTAGGATTCAACTCAGCTTTGGGGTTCATTTGCCATAGCAAATCCTTAGTGCAAGAGGAGAAGTTTGGGATATATAATTACAAATAGGGCAGTGATCAGACTATAGGAGATCATTGAAACAGGTAAGCAAGACGTAATTAATATAAAATGGAAATGTGTTGGTTCAGAGGCTCCCTCAGAGAAAAACAATATTGATTATAAAGCTACAGACACAAGGCTTTCAGGCCAGGAGAAGAAATAATGTTTATTTCTTATGTTGACTCCAAGAAGAGAGAAAAAAAGCATTTATGCAGATGTTTTCCCCTGGCGAATATTCTCATCAAAAGAAATATTAGAGAGAAAGAAAGTCAATCTGCAAGAAATTTTAAAGAATAACACAGTAACTCAGAACTCCTAAAAATTCATAATGTTTGAAAGTCAAGGAACAGATCCTTGATTCAAGCATGTGGCTGGATATTAAAATGAAAAGCAATTATAAGTAAAAAAAAGTTCAAATTTAGAGAGAATGCACTAATCATTCCTAGATCAGTGTGTTATTATTACTATATATTCTAACTTATTAAAATATAATCTTTTAACTATAATGTTACTGAATGATTTGATTTTATTAAGAAAAATATTAAGGGACAGCATCATTTTCATGAGAAAAGCAATGCTTGTTTTAAAAAGAGAAAGAAGAGTTAAAATCTATGTAATACATATTTCAATAGAAATAAATCAATGTTCCTTCCAACTGAAAAATTTTATTTCAAATGGCCACAAAAGTCATAGATCATTTCTACTGTCTGAGACAAAACTTAGAATATTAGGAAACTAGTTATTATCTTCTAAATCTGAATGAATACATACTACGTATATGTTTAATTACATACAATTTTTCCATCCAGAAAGCAAACTACATAGAAATTGGATGTCAAATTGTTACTATGTGTATAAAGTCCCTATTCAATGGTGTCACCAAACTATTAAAACCAAAGTAGATCATTACTATGTGTTTGCAGAAACATTTGAGGAAAGCATTGTTTCAGTCAATCACACATTAACTATGGATATTAGAAGTAATAACTGTTAGAAATTAACTGATTTTTCTCAATAATACAGAAACTGAAATTTACATTATTGCTACAAGTATTAAATGAAATGAGATAATACCCAATAAGGTTTCTGTTTTGTGATTCTTTAAGCAGATTATTTACTAAGTCTCTTTACTTTTCATCCCACAGCCATTGATGGCTTGTCTCATCTACTCATCTGACCTCAATTACCATCTATATTTTGAGACTCACCTTTTCTTCAGACTAGACCAGTGGTCGGCAAACTCATTAGTCAACAGAGCCAAATATCAACAGTACAATGATTGAAATTTCTTTTGAGAGCCAAATTTTTTAAACTTAAAATATATAGGTAGGTACATTGTTATTAACTTAATTAGGGTACTCCTAAGCTGGCCTTTGCTAAAAACGTCCTCAATCTGATTGAGGTACGTTCACTGAGGTCGACCCCTTCCAACTCTCCCATCCACACTCATCTTGTATACTTGTTTCATCTATCTCCTTTCCGAAAACCGATTTCTGCGCATGGGCCACAAAGTTTTCATCGCACTGTACGTGCTCGCCTGCACGTGGTATTTTGTGGAAGAGCCACACTCAAGGGTCCAAAGAGCCACATGTGGCTTTCGAGCTGTGGTTTGCCGACCACTGGACAAGACCATATGTCAATTCCAGAACTATTTAACATTCTATCAGATGTACCAACTGAGTAGATTTGTAAGTACTTCAATCTCACCATTTTTAAAATTTAGCTCACTACTGCCACCTGAAATTTATCATATGGTACTCCCCAGCTCTGTCTTCAAATGTCTTTACATTGAACTAATTGCCCACGGTAAATATTATAAGTCATGGAACTATTTGCCCAAGTGAAATGTCTTATATCCACCTTGACTTCTCCATTTCCCTCAGTCTGCATATCAATCAAATCCCATGTCCTATTACACCTCCCTTTATCATTCTTAGTCTCAATCTCCTTCTCCCATCAGCAGTTATTTCATTAGGATTTGAATTGTTCTCAGAACCTAGTTTTTCCTTGACTCCAAGCCAATTCATTTTCCTCACTGAATCACTAATAATCTTCTCAAATATATGTCAGCTCATGTCACTGCCTTGATTTAAATCCTTCAGTGATGTCCCCTTTGGAAAAATTCCAAATTCCTTAGCCAATATGTCAAGGCTGTGTTGATTTGGCATAACCTTTCCAGATTCCTTTCTTATTAGCCCTTCACTAACAAATAATACCTTAACTTTATTAGTATATGTATTCTAGTTGTACTTATTTATAAATTCTAGAATATGTCATGCACATATTCTAGTTTCTGAAAAGTTCCATTCATGCTGTCTTTCACCACCGGACCACGGCCTGTGCTGTTCTCTCCACCACTTTTTACCTGTTCACACTTAAAGGTCACATCTCTCTCCGCGGGCATCTGGGAAACCCTTCTCCGCTTTAACTAGTTCAGGTGTTTTGTTTTGTTTATATCATCCTCTGTCATTGCACTTAACTTATCATTGAGCAGCATACCTTGTTTTCACTGAATTATCTATTTTTTTTCTACCAATTATTAGTATTTTGAAGCCAGTGAACTTATTTACCTTGTTAACCATCAATAACCATGATGTAGCATACTAATTTTTGAAGACTAGGTGTTCAATAACTGTTGAATGAATCTTATACTGGAAGTAAAATACATAAACGTTTTATTGAACAGTATGATTTTATCTGTAGTTTATGATGCGGAAAGGGCACTTTGTTAGGCAGTAATCAAAACATTTAGAAAGTTTCAGAGGTAACATTCAAACTGACTGAGGTTGAATGGGCATCAGCAATAGCCCAGTTTTTCTGTAAAACAAAGATAAAGGAGTCGTTGCTTATTTCCCTCAATAACATATTGCAGAATCTGCATTAATTATGCTATAATAAAATACTCTTAGTTAAATCCAGATCATTGAAAACCTTCAACCAGATAATCTAATTCTTTTACTCTATTAGAGTGACAATGATTGTCAGGATATTAAACTTTTATAACAAAAATGTCACCTTTATTCCCTACATGCTTGGATTCTTTAGCATATGAATCTCCTTTCAACAAACAACATGGACAACTCCACTTTAAATATTCCGTTGGAATTTTAACTCTGAGCATTTGCCACACACCTCCTACCAATAGCACAGCTAAGGAGATGGACATTTCGAAGTCTTCATGGTTTCATCTGGAGACTCTATACTTTACTCCTGTACCACACGAAGGCTCCAGGAAGTTCCCTGGGCACACTACATTATTCTAAATCCCCATACCTGTTCCTTTCATGGTTGTGAGCCTAATTTTATTCCAGTCGCTTTAATAAAGAGACCACGTGAGGTATAACCAGATGGAGAATAGTATTTCTTTTTTAAATATATTTTATTGATTTTTTACAGAGAGGAAAGAAGAGGGATAGAGAGTTAGAAACATTGATCAGCCTCTGCACACCCCCAACTGAGTATGTGCCCACAACCAAGGTACATGCCCTTGACCGGAATCGAACCTGGGACCCTTCAGTCCGCAGGCCAACGCTCCATCCACTGAGCCAAACCGGTTAGGGTGAGAATATTATTTCTTGAAAACTCATTATAAACATACACATTGCTGGATAATAAATGTTCCTCTGATATTAAGAGCTAGAAAAGTATGTCCTTCCTCACAATTCATCTACACCCTTTATGTCCTCCAGTGAAAGCAACATTACGTCCTTTTACTTAAAAAAAAATTTTTCCTACCATGCAATTCAGGGTTACATTTCATTTTTAAATCTAGTTTAATAACTTCATCCACATTGGATATTCTGATTTTTTATATAATATGAACGCATATAATTTTGGTAAAATTGATTCCCAAGATTTAAAACATCAATGAGAAGGAATGAGAAAAAAAAAAGTCATTTATTGAAAAATGAATACAGTGACAAATATTTTGTTCGTTCATTTAACAAATATTTGTTATATGACTAGTGTCTTATTTAAAGTGGATATAATAGCCCAGGGTTTACAGATGAAGAACCTGAATGAGGTACAGACCAGTTAGAAAAGTTGTTCTAAGCTTTAGGGCAAAAAAATAAATAAATAAAGAGTTTTGCCACAAAGGCATCCAAGCTTCTCATCATTCCATCCTGGGATCCAGGAAAAACGTGTAAGCTTTAACCTAGAGGTATCACTCCTCCATCACACTACACTTGACTATCAGTCATTGCTTCAAGGCTCTTGTTCTATGCGTCTTTTAAAAAGTGCAATCTATTTCAAATACTTTTTACAATGAAGGTTTACAATAAACCAGATGCACACCTGAAGCCCCCAATTAGGCAATCTGAAAATGTTTAGACATTTCATTTAATTGTCATAAAAGAACTACCTTTTTTTTTATTATTGAGAGGCAAAAAGCTAAAAATATATTGCTTAATTTATGAATGTAGCTTGTTAATAAAAATCTGAAGCAGTTATTCTAAAATAAAATAAGAGGAAATAAAGTATTATTTTTACTAACATTATAATAGAAGAGTTTTAGTCAGCTTTTTTAAAATATCAAAGTCCAATTTTTTTTTCAAAATTAAAAAAATGATTAATAAATAATTATGATACAATCTCTGTTTATTTTCAAAAACAGATATTCTGCTTTCTTTCCTTTATGTTGTAAAAGATCAAATCTCAGAATCACAAAACAAAATCATCCAAGAGGGAAAGTATTTTAAAAGATTCTATTACTTTGTATCTCTCTGAAATGCAGGTGCATTGAAAACTATTCTAAATTGAAAATGCTCCCAACGCACAATGGTAAAGCAGCATAATGTAAGCAAATTATGCTTTCAATATCAAATGTCGTATTAATCTAGATTTTAGCTCAGTCTGAATCAAAATCTTAAAGACAATTTGAATGCATGTACTTTTCTTCCTATTACCCATATGCATCTTACCATAATATTTAAAACACGTAGGTGGCTTTGAAAGAACAGTGCCAGAATAATAAACAGGATTCATATAGATGTCACTTTCAATTTAAGTATAATGAGCCCATGGAATCATGTTTGAATGATAATATGTAGAATTTGAATGCATCAGGATTAATTCCTTAATTTACTTAGTATCCTTGTACTGTTGGCATGTAATTTTTTTTCTTGAATAGATCAGGGGCCAGCAACCTCTTCTGTAAATCTCCTGATGATAACTATAGTAAGCTTTGTAGGTCAAACCACCTGTGTCACAGCTGCTCAAAACAGCCATCTCTATATATAAAAGTCTATGCAACCGTCCGACTGGTAGCTATGATGTGTACTGACTACCAGGGGGACAGATGCTCAATTCAGGAACTGCCAAGCTGCAGTTACTTGGCAGCGGTGGTTCTCGAGTGATGCACATGGAACCAGAGATGAGGGAGCCTGATTCCAGGGTGCATCACCCGAAAATCACCCTCTCCAATCCGGGACCCCTTAGGAGATGTTAGAGAGCTGGTTTTGGCCCAATCCCCACAGGCCAAGCCAAGCCAAGGGACCCCACTAGTTCACAAATCCGTGCACCAGGCCTCTAGTCCTATATAATAAAAGCTTAATATGCAAATTGACCAAACGGCAGAACGACTGGTCACAATGATGTGGCATGACCACCAAGGGGCAGACACTTAATGCAGGAGCTTCCCTCTGGTGGTCAGTGTGGTTTCACAGGGGGAGCGCTGCTCAGCCAGAAGCCAGGCTCACGGCTCGTGAGAGTCTCTCCCACTTCCACAGCAGCCTCTCCTGCCTCTGTGGCAGTTGGACATCTCCTGAGGGCTCCCAGACTGTGAGGGCACAGGCTGGGCTGAGGGACCCCCCCCCAAGTGCACAGATATTGTGCACCAGGCCTCTAGTGTATGATATGTAACTAGTAAGCTTATTTGTACTCTCATAACACCTTACAAAAACAGAAAAGAGCTGAATTTTTCCTGAGGTCCATAGTTTGCCCACCCTTGATATACAACTTTAAGGTTCTCAAAATAGTCAATTGACACTTAGGGTCACAAATTCCAACTTCTATGCCCTAGCCGATTTTACTCAGTGGATAGAGAGTTGGCCTGCAGACTTAAGGGTCCCAGGTTCCATGCCGGTCAAGGGCACATGTCTGGGTTGTGGGCTCAATCCCAGTAGGGGGCCTGTAGGAGGCAGCCAATCAATGATTCTCTCTCATCATTGATGTTTCTATCTCTCTCTCCCTCTCCCTTCCTCTCTGAAATCAATAAAAACATATTTAAAAAATCCCAACTTCTATATTTAGTCAGGTAGATTCAGTTTTTGAAAAAGTGGCAATATTATTAGAACATATAACGTAGGGAGTTACCAAAATACTAACTGTCGGAAATAGCGGTGACTTCCTCATTATGGTACAACCAGCTGACGGCAGGTGCAGGCGAGCTGCTAACTCGGCAAACCACTTCTGCATCTTCTCCCTGTTTGAATTCTTGAGGTGATACCACTTCTCTGAAAATGAGCTTTTCTGTATAAAGAAAGCAAAACAAACCATAAAAGTATTATCACTTATTTCTCTCAATAACCTGTTCCAGAATCTGTGTTGATTGATGTGATAATGAAATAATTAATCAAAACAGGATCCTGGAAAACTTTAAATCAGATCATATGACTCCTCTGCCTGGTAACTTCTTCCCACATCTCTGAGAAGAAATTCTGAAGTCCTTACAATCCTACTCCAGGTCTTGTGTGAACTGAAGTCTGTCCCACAACTCTGATCCCAATTTCTCTCTCTTCCTGTGCTCCGTGCTCCAGGTAAATTGTCATCTTTTCAATTCCTTCAACAGTCCTCATTTGCACGTCTTAAATTTCTTCCCATTTCTGCCTGCCTGACCTCCAAAGATTTTTTTTTAAAAACCATCTTCCTTCCCACTCTCAATGTCCTATAGCATGGATAGTAGCATCTATGCATTTTTTCAAAGCTTACTTACTAAAATATCAGCACCTAGTGGTTGGTGACATCTCCTGTTTTAATCATTATTGAGTCTCTAGAACTCAGAATATTGTCTGCCATGTCGAAGACATCCAATAAATGTGGCCAACTAGTGAATGAACAGGCTATGTATGCTTGATGAGAAATGTTCACAAAAGTAATTCAGTGTTCTTGCTAAGGAAAAAATAATAGATTTCTTTATTTTCACAAATAAAATATTGGGGATCTTCCTTTCCAACATATAAAGTAAGAAAACTATTTCTTATTTGTATGCATATATGCATAACCTGCTGACACAGAAAATGGAGTAGTAAGGACCTTGCGGGGGTGGGAGTGGGCTGAAAGAGGTTAATGGGGGGAAAAGGAGGACTTGTGTAATACTTTCAACAATAAATATTTTAAAAAAAGAAAAAAATATTTCCAAATATGAGCTTAGAAACTAATGGGGTTGGGGGGAGAGGCCAAATCAAGAAAACAAGGGCGACAATGTGCCAACAATCCCCCTGCTCATCAAAGAGGAAGCCATGCTGGGGATATACTTTGGCTTTTTTAAAAAAAATCCTTTTCCTGGAATAATAAAAAACAAAGTTCTAAGAAGCGATACCTTATAAGCTAGTATTCAAAAATCTTTATAATTTTTTCACTGGTAGAAATGCTAACTACCACATATTAATTGTAAGGCATTGTTCTATGTTCTTTATGTAATATTAATATAGCCCTCAAAAAAATCTATGTATAAGGTAGGTACTATATTATACCCATTTTATAGGTGAAGAAACTAAAGACAGATGGGTTAGGTGATTGCTTAAGACCACTAAATGAAGTGATGCAGCCTGGTTTCAAACCCAGATAGTCAACAGTGTTCTTAATGAGGGTAGTGATTCCTAAGAGTGAGAAGGGGAAAAGAAGTGATGAATTTCAAATCATAAAATGAAGTGTATGCATGGAGATGCTTGTTAACAAAAGGCCTGGTGGTGCAGAAGCCGGTGAGATATCCGTCTCCACTAGTTGAGCTTTCAGCTTTTCCTCTGTCTATTCCTGTTCACTGACTCTTCCCCAGTTCTCATTCCAGACTGGTCACTGCTTTCACATCGGCAATTTCACAGGTTCTAATTATAACCTTTTATTTTAGAGTGAAAAAGTACTCCATATATTTCATACCACTAAATGAACTACTGTTTTTCATTTACCCAGCAGATTCTTAATGCCCTGAGAAAATGTAAACATTTTCATTTATATTATTTAACTGACATAATTGTCTCCATCTATATGTTGATGATTAACTAATTCCTTTTATTTATTCTATTTTAGAGATGCAGTATGGTAAAATAGAATAAGCTGCCATCTGTAAAGGTCTAAAGAACACTGCCTACTCCAATAGTTCTTAATGCCTATTAGTTTTTATTAAACACACGTTCTTTTGTGTTTAATTTTTAACCACAACTTTAATCAACTAATAAATACATGACTTACGGTAAATTTCCAAAACAACTGTAGCTTCTTGTGTCTGGCCTTTGGCATCTGTTGCTTGACAACGATATATCCCTGCATCTTCTATATTTGCATTGTAGATGGTTAATCGTGACCTGACACCCTCCTTTTGGACCATCACCCTCTGTGTTGAAATTATCTTCTCTCCTTGAGGATTATACCAGTCTATACTCTCAGGCTCACCAATTGCTGCAAAGAATCATGGAAAAGAAATATTTGAGAATATGATTCAAGTGTTTGTTTTTGCATTGGCATTTACTTATTATGTAACAGTTTTTAACAATTTTGAAAAAAAGTTAAATAGGGAAAGACTGGAAATCTGAAAATCTTACCAAATTGAGAGTAAACACAAATGTTAGAACACATGTTCTCTTATTTATCCAATGTTGAAGATTCAATCCCATTTGAGTAAGCAAAACCCAAAAGTTCCATAGGAAACATCAGGTATAACATGTAAGCTATGATAATTGAGTACTTACTATAGTAATCTATGGATTTTTTACTAAGGTACATTATAAAACTGCCTTGGCTATTCAGTCATAAATATATTATTGACAGATATATCTGAACAGAATCATGATTACTAACATGATTTCACCACTTTGGTTCTCTTTGCTAGGGTCAAGAGTTAGAATTTTTTTGCCTGATAAAGCAGAGCTCATAAAAATGTAAACCTCATAAAAAATAAACTTTGGTTTTAATACTAAATTTTGAATAAATATACCAAGTCTTTCTATTTGTACAGATATGACCAATGAGTATTTTTAATATGAGGCCCTAATCTCTTTTCTCAAAATCAGTACTTTCATAATTTTAAGCTAAAACTGTTAACTATTTAGTCACATGATAATTAGAATGCATTGAAATGCCACTTATCCTGCGAGGCAATTATAAGCAAAGCATTACAGGGTAAACATATATTTAAGTTTTCCAATTCAGAATCTAGGTTATTATCCTCTTTGTAAAAGCTGAAGATTCCTGTGTTTGCTTTTAGTCACAAAAATGATGTATTTCACCTAATTGCTTGAGAGATAATTTGTGGGAGCAGCATACACTAACTCAAAAGTATCCCGGAAAATGCATAAAGTTAGCTAACATCTGCAGGACCTCTTTGAAGAAAATTGTTCCTTCTTATTTTTCTCCCAACAAATCGCTTTAGAAACAAATTAGTATCCTTTCTACATCAAATTAGACATGCTAGAGCAAAAGCATGAAAGTTTACATTTTAAATGGATCTCAGTTATGTTATTTTCTGTTTTTCTGAACACATCAAAATACCATAGCAGTTATAGGATAACTCATTTAGGGCAGCTTTTTTTTTCAAGTTCCCACTCCATAGAGATGTCACCAAAGAATAGTGTAAATGAGCATAAGTTTGAACAATACGAAAATCTCATTTTATACAGCAAAATGTAGATAATATTATGTGAAATATTTTGTATATTTTTTATGATTAATAATATGGTATACAACTTTATTATTATGGAGATTTTACTCTGGATTTTCATAGATTGGTCATCATATTATTTTTTTCTGGCATCTCTACTAATTCATAAATTTCAATAAAACTTTTCATGTTACTTTCCTGATAAGAGTGACCCACTGGAGAAATTAAAAAATACAATTACACTTTTTATTTTCTTGAAAACATAGTATAAAAATCCTTTTACAACATATGACATACTCTTAGTTCTATGAGGATCTGACTCCATTCTAACTTCCATAAATTCAGGTATATTTATTTATTGTGTTTCAGGTGTCTGTGTTTTAGGGTACAATGAAACTATAGAGTCATGACACCATAGTCACCAATGTGTAGGGAAAAATACATGCAAGCTTTCTAATTTGCACTGGTTCCCCACATCTTTATTTTTAGATTCTTGTTTCACACGTATGTATATTTAACAAAAATAAGGACACTTCTGTGATAACAGTATAATTCTTGGTTATACATCTTTATATTAATAAAACGTTGTTATTTTACCTTATTATTTAGAGCAAAACTCAGTACCATTGAATTATGTTAATTCATACTTTTAAATTTTATCTTAATTTGACTTTATGTGGCAGATACAGAGGCAATTACATTATATAATTTACTAGTATATTATTATAATATGCAAATTGAATAAAAATACTATTTATTTTAATTTCTAAAAATTAATTTTAAGTTATTTAATTTTTCTGTGATTATTGGGTACAATTGTGCATTTGTATATATAAAATATGGATGACATTTAGAAACAATGGCCTATATGCTTAGGCCAATGATCAGCTGACATAATAAATGATGTTAAATCATTTCTCCCTTGCTTTTCATTTGTCAATATACAAAAATATATATAAACAAACCTATCAATTCTAAACTTTATGAAGGCAAATGTATAAAAACTCATGGCCTCTATTAGTTTTTCATAGATATGATTAATATAATTTAAAATATATAGTATATGTAGTTATAGTATACTAGAGGCCCGGTGCACAAAAATTTGTGCACTTGGGGGGGTCCCTCAGCCCGGCCTATGCCTTCTTGCAGTCTGGGACCCCTCAGAGGATGTCCACCTGCTGGCTTAAGCCCGATCCCTGGGGGATTGAGCCTAAGCTGGCAGTCAGACATCCCTCTGGCAGCCCGGCAGCCCTCGGGGGATGTCCACTTGCCAGTGGGGAGCAGGCCTAAGCTGCAGTCAGACATCCTTAGCGCTGCTGAGAAGGCGAGAGAGGCTCCCACCACCACTGCTGTACTGGCAGCCATCAGCCTGGCTTGTGGCTGAGCAGAGCTCCCCCATGTGGGAGTGACAGACCACCAAAGGCAGCTCCTGCATTGAGCGTCTGCCCCCTGGTGGTCAGTGTGTGTCATAGTGACCAGTCATTCCCAGTTGTTCTGCTGTTAGGGTCAGTTTGCATATTACCCTTTTATTATATAGGACAGAGGCTTGGTGCATGGGTGGGGGCCGGCTGGTTTGCCCTGAAGGGTGTCCTGGATGAGGGTGGGGGTCCCGCTGGAGTGCCTGACCAGCCTGGGTGAGGAGCTGAGGGCTGTATGCTGCTGGTCACACACCCTTCAGGGTGGGGGTCCCCACTGGGGTGCCTGGCCAGCCTGGGTGAGGGGCTGATGGCTGTTTACAGGCTGGTCAAGCCCTCCCCCCTCAGTGGGGACCCTCAACCCATGGAGGTTTGGCCAGCTTGGGTGAGAGGCTGATGGTGGTTTTCAGGCTGGCCACACTCGCTTTAGGGTGGGGGGTCCCCACTGGGGTGCCTGGCCAGTCTGGGTAAGGAGCTGAGGGCTGTTTTCAGGCTGGCCAAGCCCCCCGGCAACTGAAGCTCCCAGCCTCTCCTTTTTTTCTTTTTCTTTTTTTTTTATTCTGGGATTTATTTACCTTCTGTAATTGAAACTTTGTAGCCTTGAGAAGAGCTCAGAGCTGGCCAGGGTAGGTGGGAGGGAAGCCTCCTGCTCACTCCAGCTCGGTGGCTGCTGGCCGCCATCTTGGCTATGTTAATTTGCATATAGTCACTCTGATTGGCTGGTGGGCATGCCTTAAGGCATAGCGAAGGTCAATTTGCATGTTTGTCTTTTTTTAGTGTAGATTATATAGCTTATATACTATGGATATGATTGATACATATGTTATTATAACTGTATATATTTTTAATAATGTTTATAATAGTAAGCCATGCCATTCTCAAGATAACTTTATAATTCATTTTATATCAGGAAATCCTATTTAAATCCAGTTGTGAATTGCTTAAGTAGAAACAGAAATAGAAAAAATATGAAAATACTCTAGAAAGCCATTTAGGCACTAAGTGAATATTTTTTAAAACTAAAAACAAAGTTTTCTTTTTAAAAAAAACTAAGGATAAGGGTTTTATGAATAAAATGAATATGATGACACTAAATATAAGTAGAATGTATTAATTCATGAGTTCCACAGTGTGCTGAATTAAAATTTGATGTTCAAATATTTAAATCTCTTTTGGAAAATTCTGCATGTGTGCAATTAAACTGAATGAGGTCCATATAATTTCTCAGAAGCATTATGACATCTGATACTTTTGATTAGTCACAAAAATCTTGCAATTTTTTCCTGATTAAATAACTATTTTTTAAAATCACTTTTCGCCAGAACCGGTTTGGCTCGGTGGATAGAGCGTCGGCCTGAGGACTGAAAGGTCCCAGGTTCGATTCTGGTCAAGGGCATGTACCTGGGTTGTGGGCACATCCCCAGTAGGAGATGTGCAGGAGGCAGCTGATCGATGTTTCTCTCTCATCAATGTTTCTAACTCTCTATCTCTCTCCCTTCCTCTCTGTAAAAAATCAATAAAATATATTTAAAAAAAATAAAAAATAAAAAAAAAAAAATAAAATAAAATCACTTTTCATAAGGATAAATTTGATTTGCTTTGTCCTAAAACTTTCAGCAGGTGTAACTGTAGCGCAGTGTACCTTATTTAATTTATTCATTGTATATTTATAAAGATTTATATATTTATAAAGTTATAATATTGACATTCACCCTAACATTACTATCTACACAGGTATAATATTTTAATTGATTTAAATCAATATATATGCATTATATTTGATTATAAATTATTTTCCAAATAAATGATCTAGTTTGACGTCCAAAATTAATAAAGTTGACAGAAATAAAATTCATTCTGTTTGAAATGAAAAAAATAATAATTGATACTTTTCCAATTATTATAAAACCAATGATAAGACTTTATTTTTAGAGAATTGTTTTGCCACAACTTAAATTTTGCCACTATATTATGTTAAATAATTAAAGCATAAAACAAATTATCTGAAAATATTTGTAATACATACCTGTACATGTGAAGAATTTTGATTCACCCACACTAAGCTCTACTTTGCTAAGTGAAATTGTCACTTGAAGAAGAGCTGAAAAAAATATTTGAGTAACAATTAATTATGGTTTTAAACATGAATTCTAAGATTTTACTACTGATCTATAACCACATTATTTAAACAGAAATTATTTACCTCAATTTTTATTGCCCATAAAGAGAAATGAAAGTTTTGTAAAATATGATCTAACAACAAAATGTTACATTTTATTATGCACTTCTACAACCAGACCAAATAAAGAACTCATTCAAGCTAATATTTTGAAATTTGTTTGTCAATTAATGAGAAAATTCACATTCAGACAGCTGTTCCATATTTACATGCTAGGTTTATATGCGCTACCTGATTAGACAACAGCTAGAGAAATATTTTGCCCCAAATTTGAAACCTTGTTACAAAAAGTATACCCTACACTGCTATTACAACAATAAAAATATAAATTAACGAAATTTTGAGTACCTACTAAAATATTTCAGTGAAAGAAGACAGACATGGGGAAGAGAGAAAGCATTGCATAATGAAAGGTGAGTGAACATTTATTTTGACAAGATAAATAAGGACAATGGCAATAAATAGATGAGATGTTCAATAATTTTTTTCCAAATTTTGCCATAAAATAGATGAAGAATCTAGAAATTGTTTTACTCCAAATTGAGAGATGTATATCTATCTATCTATATAAAAGCCTAATAAGCAAAATGTCCCCTAGGGAGTTTGATGGACCAGGAGTTCAAACGCTCGCTATGACATGCACTGACCACCAGGGGGCGGAGAAAAACAAAGGGAGGCCCTGGCTGGCAGCCTACAGCCACTAGGGACCCTACCCATGCATGAATTTCATGCACTGGGTCTCTAGTTTCTAATAAAATGATGGACAAGTGAGTGTGACTACTCGCTAAAACCCTGTTTGACCATCTCTTGTTTTCAGAAATGCATTGTAAAGTAATGGAGCTGTTGATAAAAAACAACAAAAACAAAACAAAAAAAAAAAAACAAAAACAAAGAAAAATTCTAAAAAATAGAATAGCAGTTAAGAATTTATATATCAAAGCAATCAAAGATGCATATATTGCACAGATATTCAATCAAAGCTTATCTAGAAAAGGGGGTGCTACAGATTCCCAGGTAACACTGGACCAGAATAAAGTTAATCCATATTATAAGAAGGATAAGAATAAATCAGCCCACTGGCAAAAGGTTGATGACAAGGGAGGTTGTCTTTAGCAAATTCCAGAAGTTAAGAAATTTGAGATTTCCCTTATGAGAACCTAAAGAGATGGACTGTGTTTTTGGAACCCACAATTCTGGCCTGTGTAGAGGAAAAATGTTTCTCCTTAAATAGATTAGCCACTTTTTCAACATATCCCACGTTTGGGATTTAGCTATAAACAGGTGATCTTTGGGAAATCCCAATGTAAGAAATTAAACTAAAAAGCAGCGTCACGTGTAAGGTTCATAGGTAAGTGACAGAAGCAAACATCATTCTCCTTCAGAAGATCTACATCATCAGCCCAGACTGCCCAAGATTTTTAGAAGTAAAGCTCTTTTTAACTTAAACACACATCCTGACATTATCAAGTAGACAGTACACTAAGGTACTATGAAGTGAGTCAGCTGAAACAACCAATAGGAGAAGTAAGGAACATGAAACTTCAAAAAATGAAATTAGATTAATTAGGTAACATAATTATATTTAAACAATGTTAATTCCAATGAGAATTCACAGAAGAGAACTTTTCCTTGGTAGAAGTCACTCATTCCCTAGGTACGCTTAATTTATGGGTATTGGGGTCAACAGAGGCAAATTACCGAAGTTAAGAAATTTGAGAATTCCCTTTTAAGAAGCTTGAACCTAAAGGGGGGTGATGGTTTTGGAACACACAATTCTGGGCACATGGTCAGGGGTTTTATAATTTGGGGAAGTTTTGGACATACCTACCAATAGAAGGGAAGGAAGAAGAAAAAAAGGTAACATAGTTGAAAGAAGAAGAAAATTGTGATTGTTTTCCTCTTTCTCATTTTCCCCTCCCTTTACTTTCTTCTTTAAGGCATCATTAATGGCAACAATTATCTTTTCTCCTTGGATCTTCAGTTTGAACTTTCCAAAAAAGCTAATACTCCAATCTTCAACCCTCAACTAGTATTCAATTAGATAGAATATTTTAATTTCGAACTTTCTGTGTGCAAACTGAACCCATTACCCTTCCATAAAAAACAAACAAACAAACTGTTCACATTCCATTTTTTGTCACCATTAATGAATTTTCAAACCTTGAAGATATAACCTCTGAAATAACATGGGTATGCATTTTTGTTTATTTCCAACACTCTTCCCCTAATACATGTACACTTTAATTAATGTGAGATATATATAATCTGTGATAGTAACATATCAAGTTCTAGATTTTTTTTTCTCTTCATCTCTCTTCTCATGGAAGTAGTATTTATCAGGCTACTGCATGAATACCTTTCTTAAACTGTTTAATTTCACTTGCCTACACAAAAGTATTCAAAGAGGATTTCTTTGGGCCAATTAAATAATTATTGTACACATTTTAATGGAAAAAAACTTCACCTTTCCAAGTTTATTTACAATTGTCCCTTCCCAGTGTGTCTGCAGTACATACAAAGATGAATTATCCCCACCCCTTCTCCACTGACTCCCACTTTCCCATCACTGTGCATTTGCTCCAACTATTTCCTCTGCCTTCATCACCCTTTTTCACATCACCATGTGGCTGGCTATTTTCTAGATTCAAAACAAAACTAAAATATCAATAACTTTGCAAAACATTCTTTAAGAGCTCCATCAATGGCATCAACAAATAAATATCTTTACTCAAGAGGTATTTTCAACCCTAGCTGGTTTGGCTCAGTGGATAAGAGCTTCAGCCTGCAGACTGAGGGGTCCTGAGCTCAATTCCCAGTCAGGGCACATGCCTGGTTGTGCGCTTAATCCCTGGTGGGGGGCTTGTAGGAGGCGGCTGATCAACAATTCTCTCTCATCACTGATGTGTGTATATATATATCCCTTCCTCTCTGAAATCAATAAAATGTTTTTTTAAAAATTAAGAGCCATTTTCACTAAACAAATGAAACATGTTGTTGATAATTATACTCAGTTCTCTACCTTATTTAAATGTAAACTCCCTGAGGTAAAGGCTCATCAACCTCCCTTCTGTTTCTCCTAAACTGATAACATATGAATACATGAGAATAATGGGCTGACACCCAGAGCTTATTGCACACAAGGTAGAGAACATTGATGGTATTAACAATATAAAATTTCGTATTTACTTCACTGCCTTAAATTGAATGTAAGGGTATCAGAGAGTTTGAGAAATATCTACCAATTATTGTGTATATAATTCCCATATTTGACTTTGGAGTATATTTGTATTGTTTTTCTAAGGAAGAGTTTACAGGAAAGATGTAACTTAAAAGATATAGGCACTGTTTTGCCAATGGGTGTAATAAATAACAAATTAATTGTAACAAAATAAAATTGAGCTTAAAGTTAATTAGGTCTTTTATATTAAAATATTTGGTTATTTTATCATTCAGTACATTCTATCAATTCACACATAAATCAGGACCATATTTTTCATGGAAATTTTGATAATATTGCTCTATTTTAGGTATTGAAATTATTTAAAGAAAACACATACTTCTCTAGTTTAATACATTTGCCAAAGGCTAGAATTGCTCTACTTGATCTCCCCAGACACATTACATGTGAATATTAGGAAAAACCTGGATAATTAAATTTAAAGCCACACCTCAAACATTGCTTTAGTTACTTAAAATCCAGAATTTCTTGCGATCATTTTTGACCCATGGCTGCCTCCAACAGATTCATCTTGGACTCAATTGTCAAAAGAAAAGAAAATATTTCCCTAAGGCCAAAAACTGTGTTCAGACAAAACAGGACAGCAATAATTTATTTGATATCTGTTCAGTTAATCTTCCTGTCATTTCTGATGTTTCAATATAGACACAAAGAAATGAAAGTGGATATTGATATTGGGACTTTATTTCATTTAGGAAAAAATGATATTAAGCATTTTTTTTTCAAAATTCTATTTAGGATTGGGGTTTGAAGTTATAATATCTGTGGCATTCACTAATGCTGAAAAATCTGCTTTTGAAGTTTTACTCTCCTTGTGTCTTTGGAATAGATATAATGACTTTGAAGAAAACTATGAAGGGTATAATGTTATATGGATTAATTTCATATAAAGGGCATTATTGATTAAATGATGGCATGCCTTATAAATTAATCAATACATTATGTTTTTGTATTCGAGTTGGGGTTAGATAGTCAGAATGCAGAAGCTTCACAAAAGATTATTATTCAAGGTAAGAAAATGTTTTAAATATACACACTGAAAAATGGAGCCATGATAAATATATGTCCTCTGTGAACTATTTTCAAAGAAATGCATGCAATATCAATCTTAAAAGTAGAATTCAGTAAAGTAAATTTTTATTAGAATTTTTTGATTGTATGCACTTTGCAAATCACTCTTTAAATGTTATGGTATACAATAATGATAAGCCATAGTTCCTGACATTAAGGAATTTACAGTTTATGTGAAAAGACAATAACAATACCAAAAATATATATATGATAAATTGAGATGATATGTACCAATTATGGCAATCATGAGGTTTATGATCAAGAAGGCTATATAGAGGGCAATAAAACTTTTTTTATAAAAAAGGTGGGATAGTGTAATAAAAAAAAAAAACAGAAAAAGGGGGATCCTCCCAGGTCAAGTGGAACAAAGAAATGATCAATAAAGTCAGGGAATAACATGCAGATCAATATAGATGAGGTGGGCCTCATGTATAATATCTTATGTAATATAGTATCATCGGATAGTTTTAAATAGATGTTGGAGGATCTCAAAAGCCATGGTAAATTAAGCTTTGGTCCATTAATTATTTAAAAATAGAAATAAAGATGACAAAATCGACATTTAGTAAAGATAAGTCAGAATATAGTATGGCTGACAAATTGAAGGGGCCAAACACTAGGATACACAATAATGAGCACCTAGAATGGCTGATGGCAGAGCACATGGAAAGGTAGGAATCCTATATAATAAAGAGGTAATATGCAAATTGACCATCACACCCTCGCACAAGATGGCCACCCTATGTGGTCAAAGATGGCCACCTCCATGTGGTCACAAGATGGCCAGCACATGATGGCCGGCAGGGGAGGGAAGTTGGGGGCAATCGGGCCAGCAGGGGTGCTGTTAGGCATCAATCAGGCTGACAGGGGAGTGGTTAGGGGCAATCAGGCAGGCAGGAAGGTGAGCGGTTGGGAGCCAGCAGTCCTGGATTGTGAGAGGGATATCCGACTGCTGGTTTAGGCCTGATTCTGGCAGGCAGACATCCCCTGAGGGGTCCCAGATTGAAGAGGGTGCAAGCTGGGCTGAGGGACACTCCCCTGCCCCAGTGCATGAATTTCTTGCACCGGGCCTCTAGTATATGTAATAGAAACAAAGTAGGAGTCAGCTTTGTGATCAATTAGAACTTTAGTGAAAAAGTAATAAGGAAAAAAAGTTAAGATTTTCTACTTCAGTGAAACAAGGGTCACAAACATAAAAAGGAATTTCAGGAGAAGAGCTCATTAGATAGGGAAAAGATGAAGCTGTAATGTATTTCATAAGTGAAAATTATTTCCAAAATAGAACACAGGCAACATTTTAACAAAGATAACAGCTATCATAACAAAGCTTAAATTACTATTTATAGTTTAAGTAAACGAGCAGACCAAATAGCAGCTATGCAAAAGGGGCATTCTTAATTTACAAGAATGTAAATGTAATGAAGCCACTGGCATTTTTAAGTTCCATCTGGAGACCAGGAGCCCTTTGCAGCTTGATACAACATTTAACAGTGGCATTTAAAAGGGCCAGTTTATCACTCGCAGCGATTTAAAAACTGACAACTTAATCAGTCTACCATGCGTCTGACACAAAGCAGAATTGTATCCGCTTAAAATTCCAATAGCCACGCAGAGACAACTTAAGGTATTGATTCATCTTGGTACAGTGACTTGTAAGATTTTTAAGGTAATCATTCCCCCCCCCCCTTTGGCCTCCACATCAAGGGACTTAGAGGACTACTGTACTTCCCTAGTAATTATAGAAACTCTTAAGGAGTCTTACTGATAGAAGGTCCTTATAAATTATTGACTATTGATTATACCAAATGAATGAGAAAATACTTTCTTTTTCATTGAAAATATATTTTAAAATTGTAACTTCATTGAAGGAATTATGTAAATAATTAAGATATTATTCATTTTATTATTAAACTTTTATGTCAATGTATCACAACAACCTATGTTAGCTCATAGGTTTTGGAAGTCACTACAATATTTAAGAAAATTCAGAACTTTGGAGCATTTAGGGTTGAGATACTCTATCATTTAAAATCAGAAAATCTGGTGGCTGTGACCATTTTATCAAAATTACTTCTTAACAGCTTGTTTCACCTAAGCTTGCCAAGAAGACCAAGTTGAACTTTTTAGTGTAATGCCTCTCAACCTCTGTTTTTATATTTGCACTAAGCTTTTCAATCTTCTCATTTCAAGTTAAGAAAATAAAAGCCTCATTTGCTTTTCAGATGCTTCTCTTTCTATTGGCCCCTTCTTGACAAGCTATAGACACTGGCTTATCACATTCATTCCAAAAATGAAATGATAATACATGAAACAAAAAATAAAACAAAATAACAAAAAAAAGAAGATGAAAAATCATTCTTTCCCTTTTCATCTCTCAAATTACCATGGTAGTTCCTTACTTGTCTTAAATTATTTTCTAAGAGAAAGGAAGAGGAAAGAAAGAACTTTCCAGTTCCCTAGCTATTATTTATTCTATTACAATTTACTTCTGTCCTCTTCATTCAACTTATATGTTGCTTTCCCAAAGGTCGACCACAACCTTCTAATTTTCAAACCCAGCAATAATTTTCAGCTTTCTTTATTTATAAATGTAATCAAGGACGAGGCACTGCTGACTACTTTGTTCTTTAACTGCCCCATTCCTTGACCTCTACATAAGCATTCTCTGCTCTCTTTTTCTGATTACTCTCATTTTAGTATTTTTGGTTTCATCTCTTCTTCGACATATGCCTTAAATATCTGTGTTTCTTAGTAAGCTCTTTCTTTTCTTATCTTGGAATTCTATATACCTTCTTCTGCTGTACAAACATATATGGCATTTATTATTTGCTGGGCACTGTTTTAAGCAGTGTGCCTAAAATAACTCTTTTAATGCTTACACAAGCCTATTAAGTAGACTCTACTATTATTCCTATTTTACAGATGAGGAAGTCGAGGAAAATGATAGTGTCACGTCATGGTAAAGGCCACTCGTCCAACATGTGGTGAAGCCAGATTGGAACCCAGCCATCTGTGGTCAGTGTCTATGACCTAATGCCTTTTATGTATATACAAAAAATGTACAGTGTGATCTGACCCATTGCAAACACTCAAAACTCAGCTTCCATCTGACTACCATCCCCTCTTCTATATATTAATTATAGATCAAATGTGTGTAGATGTGTGTGTATCGTCTTCACTCTCATCATTTTTGAGGACTAGGAAACGTATTTGCTAATATCTATTATATCTCACCAAAAACTTTCATATTTCTTAAAGTCAACATAGCAAAGCTAAGGAACATGCTCTTTCTATCTTACCCCATTCTTTATTCTCTGTCTTAAGTTATACTAGTATTATTAAATCTCATCATAAAAATAGAAATATCTATGTTTCTCTAACCTCTCCTCTCTCAAATATAAAACTCAAGATCCAATGCACTTTCCCTTTAATGTCTCTCAAACCTGCTTCTGTTGTATATGTTCACTGGCTCTGTTTCATTCTCACCACTGCTAGCCTGGTGTAGTGAGAGGTCTGCAAACCTGTACAAGGTTAGTTCTTGGGTTTAGGGTTCATCAGAAACATCTGAGGAAGAGTGTGTGTGTGTGTGTGTGTGTGTGTGTGTGTGTGCATTTCTGTTGTATGTGTATATTTTGTTTTGGCCCCATTTGTGGAAATTTTGATTTAATATATCTGATGTAAGGCCTAGCATTTTCTATTTCATGTAGCTTCCAGGTGCTAACTAACCATTGCTGCTTACAAAGTGGTCCTCAGTTCAATACCATTGACCTGAATTAGGAGCTTCTTGTTCATATAGAATCTCAGGTCCCATTTCATACTGATTGAATCACAATCTATAATTTAACAAGATCCCCAGCTTACCCATGTTCATTTTAGATGTGATCAGCATGGGGTGGACTGTGACAATCCAAAGTAATTACTATTCTGTAATATGAATGCACTTCCCATTGTGTATAGATAAAATCCAAACTCCTTCACACTTTGCATGGAAAGTCCTTCACAATCTGGCTATGACCTGCATTTACTTAACTTGTTTCCCTGGCACTTTCCAGGTATGTAAGCAAAACCAAGTCAAAATAACACACACAATAGTTAATCACAAAACTGCAAATAGGCCCCACTTTCATAGTTTTCTAATTATTTTTGCATTGTTTTCCTTATTCAATGTTGCTTTTCTCTTTTTCTCATTTAAGGACATGCCTATAACATTCTGTTATGCACTTACTTGAGTCCTGCAGGCAGTAAATAGTATCTTTCAATATCTTCTAAAATCTTGTAGTTCTTTCTCATAAACACTCAATACATTGTATTAAAGTGTGTTAAGAATTTCATTATTTTAATAAGCAAAAAATTAATTTGCACATTTTCTTAAAAACATATTCTCTTATTCAAGTTCATTTAGTACTATTTTATTTAAAATTAATCTAAAACCAAGGAAGGTTGTTTTGAATTTTTGTACTACTTGTCAGTAGCAATTCACATATGCTCAATTTTGTCCACATGCTTGTTTCTCCACTAAACTATATACTGTTTGAAAAAATAAGCAAACCTTCTTTATCTTACTCTGTCCACCTAGCACAGGGTCTGGAGAAGAGTCCCTGCTGAAATATCAGCGCATAAACAGAGTGATACTATTGTAAACTAAAATAAAACTGAATGAAAAATTTCTTATTTATATCGCTCCATGATTATTCTGGTGGTTGAATCCAAGAAAAAGCATTTTAAATCTATTTTTATTCTCTGTAGGCTATTCTATTTTTAGAGAACATACATCTTGCTAAACATACAAAAATTTGCATGTAGAATTAGTGACGAATTAAGTGACTTTGAGTAAAACACAACTGTTACCATATGATTGTTCAGTAATTGTGTGTGTGCTCCAATTCAAACATGCATTTCACATGGGAACATAATATGTACAAAAATGCCATCCAAATGAGCAGTACTCAAAAAATAAGTCATGTTCAAACTAGGCAATGTGAATGAAAACAAGAGCAAATCAAGTTTAAAAAGAAAGAAAAAACTAAATGTGATTGAGAGAGCCCCCGTTAGAAAATGTCAGGGAACGATGAGAGTGGGAAGACCACAATGGTGAGGCAACGTATTTATAATTGTCACACTCTCACCTGTTATTGAACCACAGTACTAAGCAAAATTAATCACACATGCATAGAGAATCTCCCCTATGTCAAACATTTAAAAACCTACCAAGAAAATAAAGTGAATCATACATCACACTGAAGAGGAAATATTTGTGACATGAAGTTTATACTGATTGAAACATATTTTTGTTTTGAAAAAAAGACAGGTGACATTTTTTCTAAAATATATTATTTGAAGTGAATAACATGCAGTAAGCTTAAGAAGGGGATATAAAAGTTGCAACCCCAAACTGCCGGAAGCTGGTCCATCCTTGCTGCTTGACACAGTCGCTGCAGGGAAGAAACATCTGCACAGCATATGTTTCAAGGGACCTGGCGTATATGGCATACTGTTCTTAATATGTTTGCTCCCCTTCTTAGCGCTATGTGTTTTAACCAAGGTAACCTCTCTGAGAAAGGTTGTTTCCCCAGGTGGGGATTTTTCCTTGGAGTTCGGGATTAAGAGGACTAAGGAAGGGAATAAATCAGTAAAACCCCTAAACTAAGTGCCAGGCGGGTAGTTAATCACTTTAACTATGAACAATCACACTTAAACTACATAATCTTTACTTAGGATAATCTCTTTCAGTTACTTCCTTGTAGTAGAGTAGTGACCTTGGAATGGAGATAACAAACGCCCTAACCTTTGGAATAGAATGAATAGGATTAAAATCAAATGGTATAAATACAGATGTAACAGGAGAAGAAAGAGAGAACCTGGCGAGACAACCTGGCTAGAACCTGGCTGGAGAACCTGGCTAGAATCTGGCTGGAGAACCTGGCTATGCTGGTCAACTGAACACTGTCTCTGTGTCATTCCTTCTTCGCTGACTCCGTCCACACCTTTGGGAACCCCTGGACCGGCTGGGGCTGGACCCCAACACCAAACATAATTTAAATACATTTTATTGCATACATACTCATCAAAATAGCTTATTAATCAAAGTAAAATAATTGCATATTAGACTTTAACATTTATAATACAGGAAACAATGGGACCATTTTTCTTATACATTTGTTTTAAAGTCAGTCATTTTATATATATCATTAATGTAAATAAAAGTTAAACCCTGGCCTGTTTTGCTCAGTGGATAGAGCATTGGCCTGGGGACTGAAGGGTCCCAGGTTGGATTCCAGTCAAGGGCACATACCTCCTACCTCGGTGGCAGGGCACCTGTGAGAGGCAACCAATCGATGTGTCTCTCTCACATTGATGTTTCTCTCTCTCTAAGAATCAGTGGAAAAATATACTCAAGTGAGGATTAACAACAACAACAACAAAAGTTGAAAATATCCTTCTAGGCCAGTTGGACTGGGGAATGTCGTCTGAATAATGAGTGAAGCTATCCGTGCTTATGCTGCAGTTAGGCCTCGAGTCTATTAACAGACCAGGAACAGCTCACTCATCACTTACGTTAAGTATGACATTTAATTAAAACTACAATCTCATGAAGGAACAGCTAAGTCCAAGTTCTACATCCAGTTCAAGTTTATTTCAACAGGCACCACTTAGACATGTAAGTTATTAGCTGCCTTGATGAAACCAGCATAGAGCATCCTGTAAAACTTGAATCACTGTAAATAATATGCAGCAATAAATTAATTTGGGGAAAGTGTCTGCAATGGGCCTGATTCCTAAGTCTCTTGGTGCTAAGGGTTCTGTCTCCTCATTAAGGTTTGCCTAAATCTTATTTTTGTCTGACAAATCAGAAATCAAACATTTGTCACACGCCAGTTCAGCTGGACTGTCTCACCTTTCTTCCTTTGCTGAGTGGTATTATAGTATTAGCTATTCAGCTTTTATGATGCTTACAAGTATACCTTGATATACATTGTTAGAAAATGCAAAACCCCTCAGCATATTGCAAATGCAACTACAAAATAATGCAAAAAGTACAAGAAACATATTTCCCTCAGTTTTAGGAACAAACATGTTTTAATTAGAAGCACTAAAATGAGGGACCAATGAAAGATCTCATGCTTAATGTTAGAGTATATTAATTATATCTTCTCAGGGAAAATCATAAACGTATTATAACATAAGTACTTTATGCTAGAGTCCAAAATATTTTTAGACATGGTGTACTCCTCTTAAACAAGCAATTTGGAAAGAACATTACAAGGCATGTGTCATAATGTTTTTAAGGTTTGCAGGACAATATGGTAACAATTTTTCCTAGAATAAAATTAACATTTATAATTTAAAGATATATGCAATTGTTTGCTCATGAATTTATTGGCTCACTCAATAACCACGTATGAATGGAATCATTGAGAAGATTTGCTTGAGCACATATGCAAAGTTTGCTGTTATGAACAGAAAAATATTTCATCAAGCTAAAAAATTTCCACTTCCATGAAATAAACAGTTTATATGTTTAAGAAGTCAACAAAAGTTCTGTTTCTTAGGCCTCTAAATCAATTTTAGGATACTTATATTATAACCAGGGACATTTATGTTTAAAACTAAGATTAACTATTTAAAAAGGCATGTTTTACAAAGGGTTTATTTCAATGAATTCATATTAGTAGAAATATGGAGAAAAATCCAAAGAAATTAAAACTTGCAAATTACTTTGGATAGCTAAATATAGAGAAAACTAGAGGCCAGATGCACGAAATTCATGCAAGGGGCTCAGCCCTCGCAGCCCTGGCTTCGTCTGGAAGGTCATCCAGATGGTTGTCCGGTTGGTCATTCTGCTGTTCGATCTAATTAGTATATTAGCTCTTTATTATATAGGATGTTTTCTCCAGTACAAGGATTTAAGGCATCTCAAAATCTTAGATTTTCTTAGCCTGAAAGTGTCTATAGGATCTCTAGTCAACCAATTTCAGGGTACAGGTGAGGAAAGAGGTCCAGAAGGCTTGTCAGTTTCTGACCCAGGATAATGCAGAGGTGGCCCTGTGCTTAGACTACTGATCCCCAGCCTGGACTAACTTTGGATCTCCAAAACACTTGGTGCTCTTTTGTTGAAAAATTTGAGTGAAGAAGCAGATTGTCTACCTCTTCAGAATTGGGGAAGAGTTGAGTTGGGGAAATCACTTCCAGAGAGGAAGAGAGTAAATAACCTACCCTCTTTCCACAGAACTGAGTGAATCACAGAGAGATGAAAATTATGGAGTTGTCTGGACTTATTTTTCTATGGCCCAGCTAAAAGCTTGGGCTATAATAACAGATGGGCATTCCATGGGTTGAAATAAAAACTGAAATCAAAGAAATTGGGCCTCATAATGTTGAGTGTGTGTGTGTGAACAGCATGAAGCAACCCCATAGATGGTGATTGTGCATCAACCAGAGGCAGCAAAGAAATAAATCAATGTAACAAGTTAGAACCAAAGAGAACAAGTGTTGGTATTATAGTGTTGTGTTTTTTTAACTTCTGTGTGGTTCCGGGAGGTGCAATGTCCCCAAATTCACACATGTCCAATGTAACAGAAAATAGTTTTGGTCATTAGGTTTGTTGGGAAATGGATTCCTTGGTGGGAGGTAAGTGATTGGTCTTTAGTCACAAACTAGCCAGGGGGACAGAAAATGTAAGGTAACTCTCAGAAGTCATCACCAAAAGCAACGGAGTTGGACCTGAAGCAGCATGAGAGAGTCCCTTGTCCTTGATGAAGTCTTAGGTACAAAGAACATATTCACCAGCAATTTCTCTGAAGACATCAGTTCAAGGGAGCAAGAACTCTACAAAATCCTAAAACTTCAGCTAAACCAAGTACCAGAGGATGAGCATGCATCTAAGGGTTCCCCCAATACCTACACACACACATAAGCAGCTATACAGATACCATCTTGGGAAGGTGGTATTGCAGAAAGACTACTACTGGTACATATCAAATACATACACTTTAACTTAGAACGTTAACAACAAACAATGAACATTCTACAACTCATAATGTTCAACTTTATATGCCCAAGTTGCTTTTCAATATAAACTTATGTGCATCGATCCTGCATCTGTGCTTTAAACTTTATCAACTATCCCCTTTATAAACCAGTCCAAGGGATCAGGGAGCTGGGTGGAGCTCCCCAAATATAGCCAAACCAAGAATGAAGGGATGAGTTTCATCCCAATAACTGGAAGTTTACATAAGTGGTAGTTTTTCCCGCTGGAACAAACATATGTGAGTATAGTTGGCTCATAAATATTAGCAGTTGCATGTTCTTTCTCTTACATCTCTGGTTTCAGGACTTTTTGATTTATTTCTTGTGCCATTTGATGTGGTAAAAATTTAGAAGACATTGTTTGGTTTTGGGGGGCTCTGACAGTCTCAGATGGCAAGCAACTTGTTCTAATTATAGCCACAAAGATTCCATGGTCCATTTTATTTGGCTTCAAAGCTTCCTGAAGCTTCCATTTCCCATCTAGAATGGGAGATAAAATCATGTCAATAGTTTACTTCACTTTCCACTTAACTGATGGAAGAGAGTGTTTGGCTGTCAACTCTGTAATTACTCCAGTGATCAGCATCTGTGCCTAACCTCCAGAGAAATTTGGTTGTATTCCAACTCAATCCATCACTTAATTTTACAAGTCAAAGAGTTCACAGTTTAATGGCAATCCCAGACAAGTGGTTTCTTTTTTATTTCATGCCTTATCTGAAAGCCTAGAAGAGTACAGTTCTGCTCCTACACACAGAAAGCCTATAATAATGGCTCATACGACTGAACATTTTAATTCACTGCAGGGTTCTACTCTACTTTAGCAGCTTGATTAAAAAGATGAATGGTTGCAGGTCCAATTCAAAGAAGTCAAAGGAGGGAACACACAATGACTTCATCAAAGATGCCCCTGTGCTCTTAGTAAAGAACAGAGGCCTCCCTTCCTTTAACAGTGTGCCGAGTACACACCACTCAAGGTCACCATCCCTTCTGTCATGTTTCATAAAGCTGCACTTCCAGGGCATGCGGGATCTCCTCTAGATGGTGATCGAAGATGTTTCCAACACAAAGAAGTGACCTCTTCTGCAAGTTCATTAACAGGTGAATACTTGAATCTCTTGGCTGAGGAACTATGATATACTTGAATTATATTGCAAATTGTTCTTTAGATTGGACTTGTGTGAGTTTCTGGTCTTTGAATTTGGATCCATGCACTCCTTAAGAAATACATGTAATTATATAGATGGAACTTTACATCACAAACAAGTAGGGGTGGGGCCGGGGGGCACTCTACCCCATTATCCAAGTGAGGGAAACTGTACAACAATCAAAGGTTTCCAAGAGTTCACTGTATTTTTAGGATATAAACAGTCCATAACCCAACTTCATAGGTAAAATAATTGACTTACATGTGCAAGAAAAGAGACTAGCCTGGTCCCCATTAACAGCTATGATATTCTAGTAATTGAAACTATTATGTCCGTCCCTATTCTGGTATACCCTGTAATGACTGGATATGTGTGTTCCCCCAACATTCAGATGTTGATATCCTGTCTCCCCTCCCCAATGTGATTGTAGTAGGAAGTAGGGCCTTTGAGAGATAATTAAGTCATGAAAGTGGAGCCCTCAAGATGGAATGAATAGCCTATAACAGGGAACCCTAAGAGTTTTCCAGCTCTTTCCACCATATAAAACATACAACTGAAAGTAGGCATTCTGCCACATGGAAAAGGGTGCTTGTTCACCAGACCCAACCATGCAGGTACCCTGATCTCAGACTTTCAGCCTCTAAAACTGGAGAAAATAAACATTTGTTGTTTAATCCACCCAGAGTATTTGTTATAGCATTCCATATGAACTTAGCATGCTCTAACCCAGTGATGGCGAACCAATGACACGCATGTCAGAGGTGACACGCGAACTCATTTTTTGGATGATTTTTCTTTGTTAAATGGCATTTAAATATATAAAATAAATATCAAAAATATAAATATTTGTTTTACTATGGTTGCAAATATCAAAAATTTTCTGTATGTGACACGGCACCAAAGTTAGGGTTTTTCAAAATGCTGACACGCCGAGCTCAAAAGGTTCACCATCACTGCTCTAGCCCATTCTACCCCACCTTATTAGAAATTTGGCTTCAAGCATGGATGTAGGAGGGTCTCTGTACCTATGTTAAGGAGGTGGTACCTTGGTGCTTCTTTAACTGTAGTGTCAGTCACAACCAGAGACTATGTTTGAGGGCAAGCTTCTCAATGAAGCTATATTCTGGGGGAAAGACAGTTACTAAGAGTCAGAAATCCTAATAGTCTTACCCTTTTCAGGTTACCTCTGTGATGAAAACAGACATAAACCCCTGGCCTTGTGAAGTTTACTTCTAGCAGGTAGGAGACAGATACACATGAAAAATAAAAATATTATATAATAAAAAGTGTCTAGTTCTATGAAAAAAGAGAGATGAAAACATAGAGCATTCTTCAAAATACTTTAATGGAGTGTTTTTAGTGAAATCCCCAAAGGCATTCTCACACATAAAACACTGTCAGTTGAACGATGCTGTATAATGCTAGTAGTAGATCACTCCCTCCCTCCTGGCTGTAGTGTCAGAGATGCAGAAGTAAGTAGCAATAGCTTAGAGGGTGTATAGTATGATGAGTCAGTGCTTGACCAAAAGCCAGCCTTGGATCTTGGAAGGGAAAGTCTTTAAAGAAGAGTAGCACAAGCAGCCCTCGGTAGCTTCTTCAGTAAATAGGGCACATCTCAGAGGGAAGGGTAGAAGCTACTGCTAAGCAATAGGATGTTGCAGTAAAGGAATATAGCTGATACCAATGCTTAGGCTAGCATTAGTCCCCAGAGGTATAAAGAGATAGCTTGATCCCAACTTCTAGTGACTATAGAATACCAACACTTTAGCTGTCCTAGCCATGTTATCAGTATCATTGTGATAGCTTGGAGTTTATTCTATCTAAGATTTTACTAGGAACCAAATTCATTTTGATGTAAAAAAAATCTTGAAAACTCTGACTATGATATGTGCCAACTATATAAAAGGGATAGACTGAGAGTACACACATCAGATATAACATATGTCTCTTTTCACAACATATATTTATATAAGCCAACCTTGACACAAATGAGGACCTGCCACCCTGAGTCTTGTATAATCACCAAAGTGGTCCTCTCATTAAACTTTATCAACTATCCCCTCTCATTAAACTTTATCAACTTTATCAAACACCTCTCCCTCCCACACTTCATGGATACATATCCTTCTAAGTATCCTGCTTTATTACAGCTCTTTACTCCAAATCTAGACTGGACAACTGAAGAGGTAAAGCATATCGCCTAGTAGAATAGGGTCAACCAGCATTTGCATGGGAAGAAGGTTATGGTCTAGATGTCTAGTTATGGTCACAACCTCTTTCCAAAAAGTACCCGGAAAGGGGGTGAGCTGAGCAAGAGGTTATGCCAATTGATCAACATGCCGTTTTCTGATCATTGATGAACATGACCTAGTTGGCAAATTAAAATTCAAGTCACAATAACAGCTTTGACTACAGGCAATTGGCCCCAGTTTCTGAGAAAAGGTTGTAAGTGATTAGGAGCTCAAGTTCAGAAAGCAGACTTGAGTGAGATATCCTGGCTTTGCCACTGAATACCTAGCTGGGCAATGTCAGTTAGCTTCATCAATCTGTTACAGTTTCAGATTCTTCATCTGCAGAGTGGCAGATGAATAGCACTTATGTCATGGAGTCTCTCAAGAATTAAAATGAATAATAATGTACCAAGCTTAATGCAGTATGTTTGACACATAATTAAGAAAAAATAAATCAATAGGACAAACAATAAATAAAGTGAGCGTTTGAACTGACTTGGTATTCAGACTCCTGAAGTTGAACCCTGGTTTTAGTTCTTGCTTCTGATCAATGCTTTTGGATTGACTAGTCATTATACTCTCCATATTGATCCTTGGACATGGGCATCCTTCAAAGATCTTGGATTACTAGTAACCCCGTCTCAGAAATCCAGCCCATTGCCTCTGGGCCTAGAACTCCGGTGTCTAAGCGGGTTCCCTTATATCTATAAATTCAAAGTATAGGCATCTTGATTTTTCTAGTACAGAAACACAAAGTTTTCTAAAGATTGCTTGATCTTAGGGAGTTAACAGTATTTATTGAATACTTAGCATGTGAAGGAAGAGTCATTCTAGGTACTCTCAGATTACAAAAATGAACCAGCTTCAGTTCAAATTAACAAATAGCATCACTTCATTCACCTCATCATTAATAAGTGAAAGACATATAAGAAAAAGAAATATTCACACTTGTTTAGGAACTTTTATAAAACCATGCCAGGAACAGATTCTTTAGTACACAGTGTTTCTGAAAATTATATTTGGTAGCAAAAATATTTTTTTAAATGACTAGATGACTAATCTACTTAGTAGGGAACATGAGACATACCCATCCATACTGATATTCAAGAAAGAATGTTTGAGAAAAGGGCATAAGCAAAGTGCAACGGAAGTAAAAAGAGGGCATTATTAATATTAACAGAGTGTTGTGGAAGGACTTTAGAAGAAGCAAGGAGTCAAATGATCTAGTTGTTCAGCCATCCAAATTGAAAAGAAAGAAAAACTATCCCTTAAAATATGGAAAGAATACAATCAAGAACACAAGGAAGGGGGGATTTCATTTTCCCAGTGGTTTTTGGTACTGGGAGATTTGAGAATTGGGACCAGATTACGGCAATGTGTCTCATGCCATGAGAACAGGTTAAGCATCACTGTACATGAAAAGCTTACACGGAAGTCTTGGACTTGCCTGACTGGTCAGACAATGAGGTCCCTGAAGAAATAGGAAAGGAAGGAAGTGAGAAGAGGAGGAGCCCAGAGAGAAGAAAGGAAGATAAAAGTTTTGAAAGTCTGACAGAAGATGAATTCATTTTAATTTTAATTGATTTTGGCAACTAGTGTATCCAATTTCTGACATGTTTAAGAATACAATAAGAGTGTAATGATATGGGAATATTTTTATTTGTTTAACTGCTTGATATAAAATAGAATGATTGCTGCAACCATCAAGCAATTCTTTTTATGTCACTCTTCTTTGGTTTTATTTCTATTTCATTTTTGAAAGAATTCCTGTGTAAATCTCTTGTGTCCTGGTATCTTCCATAATCCTTATTTTTTATTTACAGAAGATATTTGGGTAGTCTATAAAACAAAGGTAGTAAGATTTAGTGGTAAACAAAGTTATCTGTTAAGAATAATTCTAACTAATGCATGTTAGAAAGAGAGGGAGATAGAGCACTTACCTTTTTGTTAAAATGACATAATCAAAAAGAAAAAATCATACTGCATTTAATTCCTTCCTCATGAGAGAAAATAGAGGAGTCAGGTGTTAAAAACAGTCAAGTACTTAGTTCAATCTAATGGGGCACTAGTGGAGGACATAGTATCTCATAAACAATGAGCAATTATAATCATATGAAATTAGGAGAGCTGTGGGAGAAAAATCTGTGATCAAAATTGTTTTATGAATAGAATATAATCAGGCCAGAAAGATAATTTATTAAATAGTTCCTTATACATCTTCTGAGATAATCCTTCCAATTACACTAGATGACATTTATTATGCTTAATTACATATTTGCAAACTAAGTGAGAGTTGAAGTTTTCTATCAGGTTACAGACTGGTATTCTGTGGTTATAGCATGACCAATGCGAATGCTTTATTGGATCTACAATACTTTTTTCAAAATGAATTTGAATGTCTACTGAGAAGTCATTCACACTCAGGTTTGTGGAGATATCAACCTTTCCTCTATTCACTAATTCAGTTGCCTACCAGGGTCTGTATCAATGTTAGCTTTGCTGACCCAGGTGCTGCATGTCTTGGCAATACATATGCTTATTTCTTTCTTTCTTAGGAAAATAAAATTAGAAAGAAAACTGTAATTTTACATACTTTTAAAATCACCCTTTTGACTAAATAAAAGTTTTGAAACACGTGGAACGTGTGATCGTATTATATGAGAAATTAACTGATTTTTTTTTTCTATTCGCTAATGAGCAACGGAAGTAAACCTCCTCAGTAGAGTAATCAGCTCCCTTGGCAGCATGCACTGAGCAGGACCAAAATGCTCGAATCAAATTTGATTTAAATATAATTTTTCCTAGCTCCCATTTACAATTTTGGCAACTCCAAGTATATGGAATTTCTTCCTTATAAGCTCTGTCTTGCCCAATTAGCTTTCAGTGGTGCTTGAAATTCCCACTTGAATTGCCTTATGTTGACCTGTCCATTTTAATCAAGTTAAATACTACCTGGGAGGAAGATGCATTAGCTATCACTTAGGTGCAAATTAGTCTATCTGAACCTATTACTGCACATTATCAACCAGCACAAAGGAGCGCCACAGGGCACTGGTTCTGAAAATCATTCAAATGCCAGACCACAAACAGGCATGGCGACCTTGTTGGAAAACCACGCAATATTCATCCATGACTCTTATAACCATAAAATATATTCAGTTGTGTTGAATACAATGTCATTTTATCCTGTAAATGAGGTGGGGGGGAAATCACAGATTTAAAGAATTTAATAGAAGAAAAATTTAATTATGAACATTCCATCCAATTTAAATTTTAACAAAGTGTATAATATTTTATCTGCAGAAACATTCTGGTTTGATACAGAGACACTAAATTTCCCTCCTAAAGAATGGGGGGGGGGAGTAAATCTGTAAATGAGTGTTAATGGAGTGCAAAAAAGAAGGTACTCAATTTTTTTAAAGTTAAGACATTGTCAGGCAGGTCATGGTCTTAGTAAGAATTTGTCAGGAGATAAAGAAAACAAGACTTTACTGAATGTACATGTGACTATAAAACACACCGAATTTCAGAAATGTGCAAACATGTTTACAATATTGCTGAATATGGGGTTCCTAGTGAAGAGTTGCGATTATTTTCCTGGGTTGGCCAAATAAGGAGCGAGGTCCAGCAGGTGGGTACTTTTTTCAGTGCCTCGGTAGTAGAAGGCTCTTCTGAACCTCAGTTCTACAGGAGAATCAAGTTCCAGTGCACTAAGGCATTGAGTGCAATTAACTATCTCAGATGGCACCAAGGACTGTGGAATCCCAGATGGAAGGTTACTGAGAAAAGATTGGTCCAGATGTAGACAGAGAAAATAGAAATGAGCAAACATATTACCCAGACATGCAACACATGGGTCAGCAAATCTAAATATCAATACAGGCCTTGGTAGATAACTATAAGAGTGAAGAGAGGGAAGGTTGAGATCCCCACAAACCTGATTTATTATTATTATTACTGTTATTCTCCTCATCATTACTATTCTTTACCACATAATTGGAAAAGATAAAGGGAAGTATAAGGTCAGAGGACATAAAAGCTTTCTTGGAAATTGGCACTATCTGACCTTTAAGATACTTTTCTATCTTACTGAGTTAAACAACACAGTAGATACCTGGGCATTTATTTTAATATTTCAAAAGTTTTTTTCCAGGTAGACTGCATGTTATTATTTAAGGTGAAGTGCCAAGTTTAATCAAAGTCTGATGTTTTTAATTTGAGAGCAAAATGTTTTGGTAAAATAATAAAACTGTAAATTTTAATGGACTCTAAACATTTATGAGAGCAAGGATTCTTAAGCATGAGCCAAGGAACAATTAGAAGGAGAGCACTATGAGATTATAAAGGAAAAAGGAAAGGTGCTCAGTCATTAAGTGATAAGTAAAATTGTATTCTGTGAATGCTCAAAGGATATCAATAATTCACTCATTAAATAGAGAGGAAGCAAAAAAAAAGTGACTTGGAGATCATATTTGGGTTACTATTATACAACCACAAAGGAAGATTGCTATTTCATAAGATGTAGAAGTCAAAGCTTAGGGATGAACTATGACTAGCAAGTCAAACTCTGACTTCCTAAAGATTTATACTTTTCAAATTTCCATTTAACTGCATTAACAACAACTCCTAGATCAACCTCTCACACAACAGATGTATTTTCCCTCCCATTCTCTGCTTGTCTATTCTTTACTCCCAACTTTAGGAATTTAAAGTCAGTTTAAACTAATATTTTAAAAATGAAAGTGGGCCAGGGGGACAAACTTTTCTGTAATGGGCAGAAGTAGAAAAAAAATTCCCTCTGTGTTAATTAAATTGAACTGGATAATCAAAGAAAAGCAGGTGTGAATAATAACAAATATGCATTTATAAGCAGGTGTGAATAAGAACAAATATGCATTTATCCTACTTTATACTTTAACTAGGGGCCCAGTGCATGAATTCATGCACCTTGAAAGGAACTGTGGGCCATGAGGCTGCGGTGGGCATGGGGGAAGGGAGTGTCGTCCCATCCTCTGCATCCCCACCAGGCCCCCCTGCTGCAGCCCCCAGCCCCCACTCTGCTGGCAGCCCTGCTCCCGTAGTCACTGCTGCCACTCTCATGAGCTGATGGCGCAGGTCCCACTTGCACCCGCTGAAGGTGTGGAGCAATTGGGGCCGGCACCAACAGCTAGTGCAAGCTGAGGCTGCTGCCCCTATCACCCCTCAGGAGCAGGGGGAGGTGGAGAAGCCCTGAGGGGAGATCGGGGACAGCAACTGCCTCTCGCACATGCTAATGGTGCAGAGCGATCAGGGCCCGTGCTGGGCACCAGCAGCGGGTGCAAGCGGGGCCGGCGCTAGCAGCAGGTACAAGCACCAGGCAGGACCACTGCGTGCAGGAGCAAAGAATTTTCAGTAACCACTAGAGGCTTGCCCTGATGACAGCAATCGGCGCCTCGCCTTGGTCTGGCGCCCCCGCTCACCTACTCCACCATCCTGCCACAGCTGACACCCGCCATGTTCCATGCTCTGCTGCCTGATGCCGACACCCACATGCCCCTGGTGGTCAGCACACATCATAGCGACCGGTTGTTCAGTTGTTCTGCCAATCAGTCTGTTTGCATATTAGGTTTGCATATTTGTCCCCCTGGCCCCCTTTCATTTTTAAAATATTAGTTTAAACTGACTTTAAATTCCTAAAGTTGGGAGTAAAGAATAGACAAGCAGAGAATGGGAGGGAAAATACATCTGTTGTGTGAGAGGTTGATCTAGGAGTTGTTAATGCAGTTAAATGGAAATTTGAAGAATTATGTGACATTGATTATTAAACAATAATTACACAGCAAAATGAATCCACATAGAGAATGCACTGGCTCTGATAAACAATATGATTATATACTGACTCATTTCATTCAACACAGATTTCCTCGGGAGATAAAAAAAAATAATAATTAGTCATAAATTATAGGGCAGTTATATTTCACTGTCATAGTCATTGTATGGATACCTAGAGAGATGTTCAATCATCAAAAGTAAGGTTCGTGAAATGCAGGTGTTCAGGAATAAAATGAATTTTAACCATTAAATTAAATTCAGAAATTCATTTTGAATTTTTTCTTGTCTTTAATAGATTTCTCTAAATTGTCAACCAATCAACCAAAATCTCTCTATTTAATTAACATTCTTTAGCAAAGTAAACTCTGCTATAAAAACTGTGTGATGGAAAGAGTGTCCATAATTCACAAACTAGTCACATACTACCTATGTGGGCTTAGAATTCTGTCTCCCCATCCACAAAATTTGCATCCATTGTTCTTCTAAAGGCAGAAGGAGGTCATGACCTACAGCTTTGTAGTCTATAAATTTTGAATGCACGTGTTTGATGTGTAAATCAATGGTAGTAATAGTGTAGCAAGTTTGAATATAGTGTGGAAAATAACGGGTTAAACATTTTGATCCCAAAATGCTAACATTAGGTAGATAAGCTAAAATGGGTGAGAACAATGATGGTGTCACTAAATGTATAAGCTACTAAAAGTGCTGGAAATATGTCAATACTAGTTATTTACCAAAAGTTCTAAAAAATCATTTTTGAAATTTAAATTTTCGGAGTGAACTATTAAGGAAATCACATTGCAATAACTTTTCATTGATTCATTGCTTTCTTTTAATGCAAAGTAATTATTGTGAATATCCAGAACTTACAGTAAATATGAAATAGGTGAGAAAAAGCAAAAATTTGAAGAATTATGTCACATTGATTATTATTAAACAATAACACGTGGTAAAATAATTTATGAAAAATTATAGCTATAGATCTGTTGTTATATTTACTCATGCATTTGTAAACATTTCTATAATAATTTGTCTTTCTACATACATAGTTATCTGTTCCTTTCTATATTTCTACCTCTCTCTATCATCCATTTATTAATTTATCATCTACTGTATTTTCTATTGATGCACATCAAAGTACTTCAAACATAATAGCTTAAAACAACAACCATTTATATCAGTTTCTGGGATGAATAATTCCGAAGTGGCTTGCCTGGGTGGTTTGGGCCTGGGTTTTACATGTGATTTTAGGCAGGATCTCACCTGGATAATTCACTTCCCAGATCACTGACTCATGTGGCTGGTGACAGGAAAGCTCAGTTCCTGGCCCCATGAGTCCTTCTGTATGTAGGCTGCTTGTGTGCCCTGATGACATGGCAGCTACATTCCCCTACAGTGAGGAATCCAAGGGAGAAAGTGAGGAGGAAGCCTCAGTCCCTTTTATCAGCTGGTCTAGCACGCTGTCATTCCAGCCCTACTCTATTTGCCAGGACTGAGTCAGCAAGTACACTTCTAAAAGAAAGATAATTAGGTGCCAGCACTTGAAAGGAGGGCAATCGTAGAGTTTACGGGCTTATTTTAAAACCACCTCAACAACCATCTATCTACTCCCATCTCCTTTTCTACATTCTGCCTATGTAACCCACTTTCCTTCCAGCCTTCCTTCGTTCCTACATGTCTTTGTTCCTCTCTCAAACCCTTAGGAAGAGAAGTAGAAAGAAAACAATATAAATACGGTTTTCATAGGGAAAATGCCTGAGAACTAATGGTATTAAAAATGATTAGTTTTGATACTTGCAACAGGTTTACAGAGGCAACTTGTGGTAACCTGGGGCAAGGAAACAGCTACCCTGATCCACAGTATCTTCCTGTTTCGTCCCAATCATCTGAAGAAAGAGATGGCCTATCTGACCACTGGAGCTTTCTGTCATTTACATGTCTCTCTGAGTGACAAAGCAACTTTTCATGTGCACCCAAGAGGGAAAAACTCATGCTTATGCCAACAGAAAAAGACACATTCATGTTTTCAAATATAAACATGCTCTACATTACATATAACACTCCTATGCAATTACACTGATGTAAATGGACGGAGCGGTAAAACTGCAAAAGTTCATGGAAGCGCAAAGGAATTAGTCATTAATTATCTCAGCCATGGAAGTGGCGACACAGAGAAGTGTTAACAGGGTTGATAATATTTGATTGCCGAATGAAGAATGATACAGGGAAGAAAGAGCTATCAGCAGTAGTTTGGAGGATGTGTGTGCATGGACTGCGGGGGTGATGAATGTATGGCTGGCACACAGAAAAGTGGAGAAACACATGTAAGGAGTGGTCCATGATGTTTTTCAATACTCTCCATTTCCAGGTCACTGTCCTTTCCGGCTCTATCTCTGTGGATACTAGTTATTCTGAACTTATTTGAAATGGTGAGTTGAAGAACTTTCACATCTTCGGGCTCTGTTGTCACTGAAGAGGCACATTATTTGTGATGGATCCAAACCAAGAAGGAGTTGGAGATACAATTAATCAATGAAGTTAAGAGATACTTATAATGACGTATTCTGATAAATTGTGTCTTTATTTTGTTGTTGTTTTTTATACAATTGTGGGATTTAATATGGAGGTTATATGTCAATTCAATTCAAAACACAGTATTTTAACGGTACTTTTTCCCCCCAAGAACTTCAATAGTTCATATCAAAATTTCATCTTCTTCTAAGAATGAAAAGCAGCAAGGTGCTTGAGAGTTTGCAGTGGGTGTTGAAATCCCCATAGATTTTGCATTTGCCTGACTTCAACTTGTCAAATCTAAAGTAAACATTTTCAATCACTATGGTTTTTGGTGTTCCTATTCCATCTACTAAGTTTTACATTTATTTTTCTTGCTAAGGAGAAATAAAAATTTTCCTTTCATATTGAAGGGAATTTATTCTTTTGCCTGTTTAGACAGAAAATAGGATATTCTGTATCTGTCTAGGATGTTCCATCTACTTTAATCTGGTCTCACCTTAGTACAGGTAATCAGAAAAAAACAACACTTTCTTATCTAGATCAATGGTTATTAACTCTGGCTGTACATTAGATTACCTCAGAAATTTTAAAATATATGAATGCTTGTGTGAGGGTAGTAAAGGAGAAAGGGGGTCAAATATATGGTGATAGAGGAAGGAGATTTGACTTGGGGTTGTGGGCACACAATGCAATAGATAGATCATGTGTCAGAGAATTATACCCATGAAACCTATACAATTTTATTAACCCATGTCACCCCAATAAATTTGATAAAAAAAGAAAAATAATAATTTGGGGACCTAGACATTAAAAGGCATTCCCAGGTCATGTATATGTGCATATGGGAATTAGCACCATGGCCTCCATGCTGTTTGGTTTATGTGTAAGATAGGCTCTATCTTACTTTTCTTGAATAGGATCTATCCCTTATCCCTCATTCTCTATTATTTCTGTCACAAGTCTCCCCAACACACGTGTGCTTTATGACCTGTTTTAGTCACCAAGCTATGATGTTACAATCCATTTACATTCCCATCTTCTAATCAGTGTCTGAGTGCTGGCAATTGGCCTAGACTTCTTTAAAAAAAATAGTCTCAGGTATTTCTTAAGTGAGGTTGTCACCAATGTCAGGACCAGGTATCAGGACCAAAGCCAAAGCTAGCCAACTATAATATGGAGAACAGCTTTGAAGACTTACTTTTCAACACACCTTAACAGTAAAATAAATTCTCATTAACTGGTTAGCCCAAGCGTGTTTGTAGTTCTTAAAGCCAGAAAAGGGGTAATACAACACCAAATGCATTTCAACTAGTAAGAATTGAACCTCTGCTAAACTTTATGAGCTATGACATTTTTTGTACAAAGAATTTTATGATTTTTTTCAAGTTGTAGCTTTTTTTTTTCAGATGGCCTGGAATATTTTTTAAATATATTTTTATTGATTACAGAGAGGAAGGGAGAGGGAGAGAGATAGAAACATCACTGATGAGAGAGAATCATTGATCAGCTGCCTCCTGCACACTGCACACTGGGGATCGAGCCCACAACTAGATCACCGTAAATTATATATTCCTATAGTTCTAAGACTTTAGCTCTTCATCAATAGAAATATTGAACCTCTTAGGACACTGAGTTTCATGCAAACATTAGATTATTTCTTTGATTTTTAAAACCCTGGAAGGATCTGCCCAATTGGTTTCTATATCTCTTTTAAGATCCCCAGCTTTATCTCTCAATTACCTCTATGTAAGAAAAATTACTAGTAATTTACATATTTATGATACCTTCACTGATAGTTTATCTGGTTTTATTCCTTCAAATCAGAGGTCTAAAATACATAGGGAACAATGCCCATTCTCTACCTCTTTTCTTCAATAATTTTTCCTGCTGTTCTCATTCTGGTAAACTTCATTTACTACCTATGCACCCCTTTCCTTTGTTGGTCATTTCAAAAGCTCATATGTGTTACTTGCCATAGAGTCAGCTACAATTCCTGGCAGTGATATGAATGAGTGACGTCCATAATGTCCTGCTCTTAACAGTCCAGTGCAACTCCTGTAGCTCATGCCTATGGCTTTTTAAAAGGAATCAATTCATCTCCTATTTGGTCTTCTTTTCCCGCTGCCTTCTATTTCCCCCAGCATTATCATCTTTTGCATAAACTCCTGTCTTCTCATAATGTGCCCACAATAGGGCAACTTCATATTTTTTCTTTAAATATATTTGTATTGATTACAGAGAGGAAGGAAGAGGGAGAGAGATAGAAACATCAATTATGAGAGAGAATCATTGATTGGCTGCCTCCTGCACACTGCACACTGGGGATCAAGCCCACAACTTGGGCATGTGCCTTAACCTGGAATCAAAATATGACCTCCTGGTTCATAGGTCAATGCTCAACCCTGAGCCACACCGGCCTAGCTAGGGCAGCTTCAGTTTTGCCTCCGAAGATATTTCAGTTTTAATTTGTTTTAGGACCAACTTGTTTGTTCTTCTGACAGTCCATGTTATCCAGGGAGCTCTCCTCTAGCACCTTATTTCAAATGAATCTTTTTTTTTTGTATCAGCCTTCTTCACTGTCCAACCTTTGTATCCACACATAGTAATTGGCTATATGAGGGTGTGGATGATCTTAGCCTTGGTCTCTAACACCACATCTTTGCTCTTGGTGATCTTTCCTAAAGCGTCCATTTCTGTCCTCCCAAGTCTCAGCCACTTCTTGGTTTCTTCCTGGCAGTCTCCATTTGAATTGATGACAGGACCAAGGTAAAAACACTTTTAAGCAACTTTGATATCTTCATCAAAAGCCTTAACCAGCAAACATCTGTAGATATACTTCCTACAGATTGTATTCCTACCACCTAATATAGTTCCAGGGATTTAATGGGTGCTCACTGTTTGTAATGAAATGGTTAATAAAATAAATAAGTTAATATCTGTAGTTTTTTTTTTAAATCCATTATTCAAATAATTTCTGGATCTTTACTTAATGAGATCTGCCTTCAAGCTCTCAAGCTAGATTTCTAGGTAGAGCTTATTTTTACCATTAGCAGTGTTTTATTTTCCTCCTAGTACCATCAAGTAATGAATTTAGTTTTGTGTTGTTTGTTTTTAACTCTCAAGACCAGCATACTTGAAGCAGACATTGGTCAACAGAATGCTAAGAAGGATGCAAATGTTTGTACCAACACATCATTTATATTGAAACAAGAAAAATTAAATCAGAGCCTCTATTTCCGTTCCTTGAATTACCTGAAATAAACCCTTTACAAACCTGGCAATTGCTCCACATGAATGAAGTTGGCAAGATTTTCTAAACAGCCTGTCATTACAGTCCTCTGCACCATCTGCCCTACTGCAGTGGGGTACCGCACGTGCGACTTGGACTGGATAAATCTGGGTTACAGCTTGAACTGCATCACACATCCTCGGTGAGCTTGGCCAATTTAATTAGCATATATGTGTTTTAATTCCATAATTTATTAACTCTGGAAATTAACAGCCATATGCTTAACACTTCCTAGGAGAACTCAGAAGTTTAAGTAAATAGGATTGGCCTATATAAACTGTGAAGATCAACGTAGTATTTTTATCATCATTTAGAATGGCGTAGGTACCTGGTAAGGTCTTTTCTTACAGACATCAGGAACCTATAACTGTTTTAAGGTTATTAGAAATAATTTCCAAAAATAAAATATATTATAAAAAGCTATTTGTTGTTGTCATTGTGTGGGGTTTTTTTTCTCTTTTCTGACATTTAAAGTCAGGTGATATTTTATTTTTACCCGAAGGTGTATAGGACATATAAAGGTCCAAAGTATGTTTTGGACTTATTAATATTACTGTATCAGAGACTATTATAGTTCTCAAAGTACTTCCAGGTCCTTTACATAGGTTGTTTTAATTAAATCACTATAATATAGTCATGAAAGTGATCCGGTTCCAGCAATGCTAACTGCGTCATGATAATGCAAATGATGCTGTTATTTACAACAACAACAATTGTGATATTTATGTTACTTATTTGTGCCAAAACCTGTTCTAAAGGATTTATTAATATTGACTCATCCTCGTAACCTTGTGAAATATATGCATAATTATCCCAGTATTTTTCAGATGAGAATTGATACAAAGAAGATAGATTGCTTGCCCAAATTTTACTGGACACAATTCATCATAAATGATAGGAGGATTCCCCAATGACTCACAGGATTGATGTAGCAAAAATATAATATGGTAGATATAAGAATGTAAAATTATAAATTATTATAAATTGCACAATTTTGCAGAAGAATAATTGTCACTCAAATAGGAAGAGATTTCCCCTCAGACTATTTAGATAATCAGTGATGAAACCAGTGTCAAGGTTAGATATATTTTCAACCACACCCACTGGACTCTCAAGTAAAGAAATAGGAAAAATAAAGTACCTTTCCATTGGATGGACATGCAATATTGTAGTACAAAAAAATAAAAAATAAAAAGCAAAACAATTTATTTTTGAGAAGGAATTCAGGCAGAATTATAGGGTTTTGCTTTAAAAATATTTTGGCAAATCAATCTGATATATTTTTTCATACTAACATTATTTTAATAGTTAAAACCTCTTAAACTTTTGGAGAAAATATTTGTACTTTTGCACTTTACCTTTTACATTTGTATGCTACCACCAATGGGAATAATTTATACTTCATAAAAAGCTAAAAAAATCTGTTGGGTACTTGACATAGTACCATTTAAAACAGTTTATTTTTTAAATATATTTTTATTGATTTCAGAGAGGAAGGGAGAGGGAGAGAGAGATAGAAACATCAATGATGAGAGAGAATCACTGATTGGCTTCCTCCCGCACACCCTCCACTGGGGACCGAGCCCACAACCCAGGCATGTGCCCCTGACCGGAATCAAACCCTGAACCCTCAATCTACAGGCCGACACTCTCTATCCACTGAACCAAACCGGTCGGCCAGAAACAGTTTTAATATTAATCTTGCTTTAACACTTATTCAATGCAGGCATTTTGCAACATTGAAAATATTTATTTAGCTCTAATACAACTTCTTTTAGAAGAAACAAAAGGCATATGATGGTACCGTTGTGTAGATGATGGTCTTGGTGTTTTGTGTGTGTGTGTGTGTGTGTGTGTGTGTGTGTGTGCACATGTGGGTGTTCAGGAGAGAGACAGAGAGTAAGAGAGAAAAAAAATTAGCTAAAGATTTTCTTGGGGCAACTGTTCTTTGGAAGAAAAAATATGAGATTACCTATTATACTTTTTATATAGACACTTATTTAAAAAAATATCACATCTATTTTATTTCAAAGTGTCTGATTTTAAACTTTAAAACGCTACTCCATATGTGTATTTAAATAAAACTGCATATATTTTATACATTAAGATATTTTCATTTTAAGTCTACACTATCCTATAAGCATAGACTGATCAATGAAAAAGTATGCTTAACAGCAAAAAAAGTTCCCCAACATATTTGGAATCTGTATCTAAATTTTATCCCTGAATGGCCACTACTTGTATGACCATGAATATACCATGTAAATGTTTGATAATCAGATGGTCTTTTTGATACTTGCAGATTCTTTGGTGAAAAAATAGAAAGCTTTGCATTTTACTAATACTACCCTACCATCAAACAACTACAACACTGAATCATTGCTCAGAATACACAAATATTTAAAGGGAGATCATTAATTTTACAGACATCTGCTGGTTACAAAGCATAGTAACCCGATTGCGGGTAACAGACTGCTGCCTGCTATTTCCTCCATCAAACACATTTTTTCCCTCTTAAAACAGTCTACCCCAGATGTCCTCTTGGACTAGTTTCACCTGAAGATGGCTGTAGGGGTATATACTCTCTCCCTTTTCATATAGAAGAATTTTATTTTTTAATGTGGGTTACAAATGCCTCAGGGAACAATTCCTCACCAACCCTTTTAGCATTAAACTTGCCAATATCTGAATTTATAGTTTGTACACATGTTTAGTTTAAATAATAATCATCCTAGTGGCAAAGCTAAAGAAAATCAAGGAGTTCTATGTATCTCTCTCTTCTGTATAATGTCAATCCCCACCCACCCACCCTGGGTTATCGCTCCATAAATGCTGATAACATTAGGAAATATTCTCATGCGAAGGAAATTGGGAGTCTCATTTCATTTAGTTCCATTGTATCTGGAGATTACAAATGCTTCCGTTATCTGTTGTAATGACCCAGCAAGGGGAGTTGCTCTGAGAAGATGATGCTGTTTGATTGAAGCCTTTATCAGTGTAATAATACAGATTTAAGGAGCTGCCACTTTGCAATCCTAAGAAATTGAAGTAAACAACTCTGAACTTCTACGTGATTGTATCCGAGAAAATGGTCATCTTATTACAAGTAAGATTATTGCCCTAATAGTTGTTGCTAGAATGACTAAAGATTGAATTTTTTGCCCTTTTGAAAAGTGGTTTAATATAGGCCTGAGGTACAAATGCTAACAATAAGAGGAAAAATATTGAAACATCCCATTTTTATTCAATTAAAAACAAAAAATTACTTTTAAAATGACATTTAAAATGAAAAACTCAAATGTTCATGGTTATAAATATTTCTGATTTCATCTTGATTTGCTTTGTTATTTTTATATATAATATACTTGGTATTCTCCTCTAATTATTATGTTCAAACATAAATTCTTCTCCATAATTAAAAGGCAATTTGCAGAATTTCCAATGCAGTTTCAGAATACTGTTTAGCTAAGTAAATATTAAATGTAAGTATTGTATGTACAGCTAAATGATATGACTACAAGAGTTTTCTTGTGCTTTGTTCTAATGATCAACTCTTTTTTAAAATAAATTTTATTGATTTCAGAGAGGAAGGGAGAGGGAGAGAGAGAGAGAAACATCGATGGTGAGAGAGCATCATTGATTGATTGACTCCTGTATGCCCCCTCCTGGGGATTGAGCCTGCAACCCAGGCCTGTGCCTTTTATGAAAATCTAACCCAGGACCCTTCAGTCCATAGGCTGACGCTCTCTCCACTGAGCCAAACTGGCTAGGGCTCTAGTGATCAATCCTTATGTCAAATTTCTATAGAAAATGAAGGTAACTGACATCCATTTTAATAATTTATCATGATGATGTGTTTTCCAGTTTTTAGGACTAAGATACATTGGATTATGGATTAAATATTTCAAAGGAATGGGAGATCCTTCAAAGGCCTTAGCCTATTTTTTAGCATCTACAACTTAGCATTTCATGCTCTAAAACTCCCAAGCAACCCTATATATGAATATTGTTTTAAAAAACTCCACTAAACCATAACTTTATTGCATAATTTGATGAACAAAATTTACTATAACTCTTTTTTTAGTAATGCTTTTTATTAGGATAATATAACATCAAATTGTATTTACCTTTAATTAAAATTTCTTGAAAGACAAGTCTGAAGTTAATTTGTGTAATAGTAAACTTAGAACTAATTACTGCCCAGTATAACATGTGCTATTATATATATACTAGAGGCCCAGTACACAAAATTTGTGCATTGGGGGGGGGGGGGGGTGTGTCCCTCAGCACGGCCTGCACCCTCTCCAATCTGGGACCCCTCGAGGGATGTTCAACAACTGCCAGTTTAGGCCCGATCCCCACCAGACATCCCTCTCACAATCCAGGACTGCTGGCTCCCAACCGCTCGCCTGCCTGCCTGGTTTCCCTCCACTTCCCTCTCCTGGTGGCTTGGTCCCCCACAACTGCCCTCCCCTCCCAGCCCAGTTGCCCCCAACTGCCCTCCCTGCTGGCCTGGTCCACCCCAACTGCCCTGCCCTGCCAACCTGGTCACCCCTAACTGCCCTTCCCTGCTGGCCATCTTGTGATGGCAGCCATCTTGTGCGAGGGTGTGACAGTCAATTTGCATATCACCTCTTTATTATATAAGATATATATATTTTTTGGTCAAATCTCAGAAGGAAGGCAGATGTGGGTGGGTAGTTGGGAAGAGATCAACCAAAGAATGTACATGCAATATGCATAACCCATGGACATAGACAATAGTGTGGTGAAGATCTGAGGCAGGGGGCAAGGGCAGGCTAGAAGGGGTCAATGGGACAAAAAAGGGGACATATGTAATACTTTCAACAATATTTTTTTAAATAATAAAATAAAATATATATTCTTAATCTGGGAAAGAAATCCTGTATTTAAACATATTCTTGGGGTTGTAAGATAAACTAAAGGCCATGTAAATGAAAACTTTATCATAGGTTAGAGAGTTGAGGTTGTTATTACTATAGAAATTAAAAATTTTACCTCTGAGTTTAAATGTTAGAAATAGAAAACAATAGTCACAATGTTAATAATTATACCATGTCTGCTATGCAATATATAAATATGCCAAGAATTTTATTTGACACCTACTTATTGTCATAGCTATTACAGAAGGAAGTTAGGTAGAAGTTTTCTTCAGAAGTTGTAGTGATATAAAACCTTAAAAAATTCTGCACCACAGTGACAATATGATCTGATCCCTCGGGGCTCTCTGCAGGATTAAATTTTCCACTAAATGGAATGCCTGACTAATGAAAGGATTATGAAATTAGGTAGTCATGCCCATTTCAGCTGTATTATTTCTGTTCATTCTCCTGAAAATACCAACCATGTGTCTCCATAAATAGGCTTAAATATCAATCAGTAATTAAGGACTTGAAAAGCAGAGAAACCAGAAATAGAAACATAAATAATGAGCAGAATGCTAAGTTTCACAGGTTTGGCCTTAAGAGTGAAAATAAAAGAAAGCCAAAAACACTTAAAATGGACATACCTGGTGAATAAATTGTGCTAAACCAAGACTGTATACTTAACTCTAGTTTTCCAACTCTGTGAAACTGCCTAGGTTAAAGATTCTGTTGTTTTTAATGAGACCATGTATAAAAGAAACACACAAAGATGTCAAATTTTATTTGTAATATGCACACACACACACACACATACATAGCGAGATCTTTGTAGATATTGCTTGAACCTGAGAGTCTCAAATTATTATATATGTTTATTTGGGTCACAATATGCTGTGACCCAAAACAACCCTGCACAGAGTTTTATAAATAATACATTGCCATAAGCTTAAATCCAAAGTTCCCAAGTTTAATAGATTTTTCTTTGAAAATGCCTACAAAAGTAGAAAGTGATAATTTTTCAATAGTTTATATCAATAATTATGTCATGAGCACTGTAAATTTTTAACTTAAAATTATCCAGTTTTATACATAAAAGTAAAACTACTAAGTGTTAATGTAAATATATGTAATGTGAATATAGTATTCTCTCATCATAATCAACACTTTCACTTGTTAAAGGATGTACATATTCCTTAGATATTAAAACCTCTCACAAAATATTTTTAAGAAGGACCACTGTTGAAAACATAGAATTCTCCTTTTCATTTTGTATTTATCAGGTTTAGTAACTACCTATGTTACATATCTATTATCTAGCTAAATTTTCATTTATTAGATCTTACATAGCTATGGATTTTATTGAGATCCTTTCTTGTGGGAAAGAGAACCTACGAAGTTGCCTAATAAGCATCTTCATGTTTATGAAATACTAAGTATCATAAAGGAGAAGTGAGTTGACTTCTTTCCATTTTACTTATAAATGGATATGGGAAGACCACTGTGTAACAAAAGTCTATTTGTTATTTATTTTTAATAGAGGACAATTATTTTAAAAGAAATTAGTCTTTTATGGTGTTTTATTAGCATGATTTTGAATAAATACAATATTGTAGAACCCTAACTGCCCAATACAGGATACAAAAATCCCCTTTATATTTACAAGAAAACACTAATAGCTGAAAAAAACCCAAAACATTAACCATACAAACCTTCAAATAAGAGGACATATATAATTTATTAACTCAAATATATTTATAGATAACTGTGAATTATCCACCATAGAAAATGAAACATTATACAGTTTATGCACTCTAAATTTAATGATTTACTAGAGAATATGTATCTCCTCCTAAAATATCCTCCCAAAATAACTAGATGGTATTTGACTATGACCAATGCCAACAGAGAGATAACATCTTATGCAGTTTCAAAAACAAAAAGGACATTTTTTGGTAATATACATGGTTGGACAAAAGTAGGTTTACATTGTTTGTATGGAAAATAATACAATAACCTATATATAAAAAAGCCTAATATGTAAATTGTGCTCTCAGGAGTTCGATTGGGAGACCAGGAATTCGATTGCTCGCTATGACGTGTGCTGACCACCAAGGGGTGGTGTGGAACAAAGGTAGGCCCAGGTCAGCAGCCAGCCAGGAAAGGAAGGCCCCAGCCAGCAGTCAGAAGGCCCTGGTGGGCCTTGATCACTGGCCAGGGCTAGGGACCCTACCCATGCACGATTTTCATGCACCAGGCCTCTAGTTAATAAATAATACAAGGATAAACTCTGTGTTTTGCATACTCACACTATAAACCTACTTTACCCCCCACCTGTACATACACCTATATATATATAAATATATATCTATATATCTATATATCTACATATCTATATCTATATCTATATCTATATCTATATCTATATCTATATATATATAATTTCCTTTGACAATCAGGGAAGGTTCATGGATAGCAGAATTTTAGCAGAGAGCAATGTAATGACAGACACTGAAAGAAGGCCAAGAGAAAGTAACAGCCAGAGTATTTATGTTCATGGTCATTTCATGTGTTAAGAATGGTGACAGATGTTTGACTCATTTAAGCATGCGTTAGCTCAGTAAGTGCAGATTGTATGTCTATGATATGCCAGACAAAGAAATCAATTACAAAGCTTAATAATAAGTATATATTACTACAATTTAATAAATAAAATACAAAAACAATAGAGACTACTTGCAAACATAGCAAGGGAACTCATCTAGTCTAGTAAAGGCAGAGGTTGATGACAGGTGGTCTTAAGTGGAATTGGACTAAGATCTGAATGTAGAGTAGGAATTAGCTAAGCAAACAGTAGGGTAAATAGAAAATAACTAAGCAAACAGATGGAAGAGTAAATTTTCTGCTGAGTGTGAACAGCTGGATCTATAGGCAGTCATACATCCATACTTTTTAATTAGGTGAGTTAATTAATTCCATTCATTATATAAACCAGTTTTATTTGAATTTTCTGTTACATTCAATACAAAGGGTCCTACTTGATTTGGAAGTGTATTGATCACATGCACTTATATCATTTTTAGTTTATAATTTTATATATCTCTGGAGAGTTTCATGATTAATGAATTTAATTTAATGGGATTTTTAGAAATCATAAAGTGGATTAGGTCCATCTACTGGTGTATTTTTTCAGTGCTGATCAATTTAATTAACATCTATCCTATATAATAAAAGGCTAATATGCAAATTTTCCCCTCCACCAGGAGTTCGACCAGGGGGTGAGGACTGCTGGCCAACCACCTGCAACCCCTCCCCTCAGCCAGCCCAGCCCCATTGGCCCTGATTGGGGCTGGCCGGCTGGACCCCACCCATGCACGAATTCATGCACTGGGCCTCTAGTCTACACTAATAAAAGAGAAACATGGTAATTAGCGTACGACCGCTACCCTTTTCATTGGCTAATCAGTGAGTATATGCAAATTAACTGTCAGCCAAGATGGCGGCTGGCAGCCAGGCAGCTGGAAGCAAACATGAGGCTCGCTTGCTTCAGTGAAGGAGGACTCCAACGTTCCCCGCCTCACTTTCCCGCCTCTCAGTTGCAACTCTAAGCAACTATGTACTATGTTGCAAATAAGAAGCTAAACAAAAGTCCAGAAACCGGCTTTCAGTCAGCCGGGCTTTAGCAACATTGTATCGATGTTTTCAGCGGTGAGGCCTCAGAGCTAAAGCTGGCCCAGAATTAAAAAAAAAAAAGAAAACAAGGAGCGGTTGGAAGCTTCAGTCACTCGCTTCCAGAAAACAGCCCTCAGCCCCTCACCCAGACTGGCCAGGCACCCCAGTGGGGACCCCCACCCTGATCCAGGACACCCTTCAGGGCAAACCAGCCGGCTCCCACCCGTGCACCAGGCCTCTATTCTATATAGTAAAAGGGTAATATGCCTCCCAGCACCGGGATCAGCGGAGCAGCGAGGCCTCCCAGCACCGGGATCAGCGTGACAGGGGGAAGCGCCCAAAACCCCTGATCGCCCTGTGGCTCTGTGTGTGACAGGGTAGAGCCATAACCTCTCCATTGGCCCTGCCCTGAGTGTGACAGTGGCGGCGCCCCAACCCCCTGATCGGCCCTGCCCTGAGTGTGACAGGGTGCAGCGCCCCAACCCCCTGATCCACCCTGCTCTGTGTGTGACAGGGGGCGGTGCCCCAACTCCCCTATCAGCCCTACTTTGTGAGTGACAGCCGGGAGCTCCTCAACCCCCTGATCAGCCCTGCTCTGTGCGTGACAGGGTACAGAGCCCCAACCCCCTGATGGGCCCTGCTCTGTGCGTGACAGGGGGTAGCGCTGCAACCTCCCCATTGACCCTGCCTTGAGTGTGACAGGGGGTGGTGCCCCAACCCCCCAATTGGCCCTACCCTGAGCGTGACTGAGGGTGGAATTGCAACCTCCCGATCCGCCCTGCTCTGTGCATGATGGGATGGTGCCCCAACTCCCCAATCGGCCCTGCTCTGAGCCTGACCAGGGGCTGCACTTAGGAATTGGGCCTGCCCTCTGCCACCCGGGAGCAGGCCTAAGCCAGCAAGTCGTTATCTCCCGAGGGATCCCAGACTTCGAGAGGGCACAGGCCGGGCTGAGGAACCCGCCCCCCCCACCCGCCCCGAGTGCACAAATTTTTGTGCACCGGGCCTCTAGTATATATATAAAAGCCTAAGCAACCATTCAACCATTTGACTGTTTGACTGGTAGCTATGATGCATGCTGACCACCAGGGGGCAGACGCTCAATGCACAGGCATGGAACCATGAAACAGAATGATGAATCTCAGAGGGAAGGGGGGCAGGGGGAGGGCAGGAAGAGATTAACCAAAGATCTTATATGTATACTAGAGGCCCGGTGCATAGATCCGTGTACTGGTGGGATCCCTAGGCCTGGCCTATGGGGATCAGCTCTCCGACATCCCCTGAGGGATGCCACATTGTGAGAGTGCGCAGGCCAGGCCAAGGAACCAACTGGTGCATGAATCTGTGCACTGGGCCTCTAGTATAAAATAATAAATAGCTTTGATATTATTCAATCAGAGAATAAATAAAACCATGTATTGAATTTCCTTGTAAAATTCTTGAAATGTTTTTAACCCAAGTACTTCATATTTGCCAAAAGCTAAAATGTAAAACATAAAATCATTTATATTTCATTAAATTCTAATGAAAATTTAAATTGGTAAAAAACACACAAAATGATCAAGCTATTTTTATCAGTTAGCAAAAGCATATCAATATTTCATGTTAAACCTTCCTTTTTCACCTATATATCTGCCATAAGATTCTCTAAGACAAAAGTTATTTGAATAATTAAATTTGATGTCTGTCCTGTTTTGACATGCCAAATGAATATGTGAAAAATTACTTAAAAACTCTTTTGTTAGAATTTTTCACTTTTAAAATTGGAAAATAATACAGAGGATATAATGTCATTATACACATAGACAATATAATAGCAAACTATGAAACCAAAATGTCATTAGCTGCAGTTTTCTTATTACTAAATATCTATTTTGAAATGGAAAATAATCTATAGAGCAATTTATTCATCATGCATTTAAATTATCAGCACAATAACAGAAACAATGACCTGTTGGCCAGGCATTTCCTGTAAGACAATAACCATATGAATCACAGGTCCTCAACTCTGCTTAAAAACTCCTACTACTCCAGATACTCATTAACTGTTAGGAACACTGGGCTAACAGATCATTAATGCTGGGGAAAAGTGCCCATATGGTTCACACCATGGATTATGTGCAAATGAGAAATGTCATCACTGAATAAAGTCATTATAAAATTGCAAATCAGCATCTTATTTTCACAGAGTATTTTAACAGAAAACTCCTTGGGAATAAATCAATACTTCAAGCACTCTCTGGGAAGAAGAGTTCAAATTCTAGTTCAAATTTTGTTCAGATGCATATGAGCATTTAAAAGATGGCAGTTCGTATTAGGTATCTTTTCCTACTGGGAGTCTTCCCTGATCCTATCTCTGAACTAAGTTAGATAATTCCATTACCTGTTCACATTGTGTCTTGTGTTTTTGCTGTTGTTGCACATATTTGTTCATTTTCTTCTTGTTTGTTTTCCCATTAGATTCTAAGTAATAATGGTACATAGCATATTGTTAATAAATAAACAGATAAATTATTGCTGGATTTTCCCATATATATTTTAATCAAGAGGTCACTGTTAAGTTTTTCAATATCAGTAAGTTTGCTTTAGATTATTATCAGTAAAATTGTTATGAGTGTTTTAAAGAACTATTCATCAGTATCTCCTTTCTTTACTGGTGATGTACCGTATGTATGTCAATAAAATATTCATAAGTAGCATCAAAGAAATTATGCCTTAATTTTCATAAGATTATAGACTATATTTCTAAATTATCTAAACTCCACCCACTTGAAGAGAAGGAAACTGCCCTTCTAATACCAAACATATAACTGCCATTGGGTGGCAACTCAAGCAGTAGTCCAACATAGCTGAACAATTTGTGCACAAAAATTATTGACTTATCCCTCTAATAAGAGATATAAAAGTATTTAGTTCAGAGACTTTATAATTAGGCTAACATTAATCTTATAAATTAATACAGTTCTTGTTCTTCAGTAGTTAACCTTAGTTTGTTTTCTGTAAAATGAGTCTTTTCAGGATTTGTCTTAAATTTACATGCTATAATTTCAATGTAAAAAAATTTCAAATATGCATGACTGGCTTGTATTTAAGTAATGTCATTTTTACTTGGATGACAGGAATCTAGTATCCTCAACCATCTGAAAGTCACTATGAATCTCCTTATGAATCTAATGTCACCATAAACTTTACCCTCTAGCGCAGTGGTTCTCAACCTTCTGGCCCTTTAAATACAGTTCCTCATGTTGTGACCCAACCATCAAATTATTTCCGTTGCTACTTCATAACTGTAATGTTGCTACTGTTATGAATCATAATGTAAATATCTGATATGCAGGATGGTCTTAGGCGACCTCTGTGAAGGGGTCATTCGACGGCCAAAGGGGTTGCGACCCACAGGTTGAGAACCGCTGCTCTAGTGCAAGGTAAGTGGGGGAAAATGTTTAAAATTATATTTTAAATTATGCCTGTAATAAGGATGAGGTGGATATGCATAGCATTTCCTGAGTTAGAATTAAAAAAGAAAACAAACAAACAAAACCAGAGACCACTAAGTGGTCTGGGCCTCTAGTATAAAATACTAATGACAAGACTCAATGACAAGAATATAATTTCATTAAAAGGAACAAAGTTGGTTTCCATAGTGACACAAAAAAAGTCAGTATTGTGTTCAGAGAAAACTGTTTAGGTAGGCATAAAACATACAAATACATTTATTTAAAAAATATATAAAATCTGGTAGTTATATACACCCACAAATAAGGTTAGATACCTAAAGAGACAGACATCAGGTTTTTTATAAAAACCTCACCTTACCAACAGATGGAAAAGTGACACATTAAGGGAAGATTTTTGGGTTGGAAACAGTATAAACCACATAGTAGCTTCAGATAGTATGTTCTCATGATTGTTATTCAACTCAAGCAAAATAATTCTACATGAGATTTACTTCAGTGGGTACATGTTTTCAAAAACCAGATATGTTAAGAATGTTCTCCTAAATTTTGCCATTTAATCATTTCTAACAATGATTAAACCAGAAAAGTTACCTATAAAACATAGATTTACTAAATCAATATTCCACAGTGATATGCATTTATGTTATAGCATAAAACCCTATATAATAAAAGCCTAGGTGGCATCATGCCCTCGCACAACGTCGTCACAGGATGGCTGCCATAAGAAGGCCACCACAAGATGGCCGTGTGCACAGTGGAGGCGGAGCCTGGTGGCCAGCTGCATGGTGAGGCCTGGGGGTACCACAGCTCTGTGTGGTGTGAAGGAGGCTGGTCTTGGCGTCTCTGCTGCCTCATGTGGAGGAGGAAGGTCCCAGCAGAGGAGGCAGGTCGCAGCAGGGGAGGGCAGTTGGGTGAGATCAGGCTGGCAGGGGAGCGGTTAGGGAGCAATCAGGCTGGCAGGCAGAAGCGGTTAGGGGTAATCAGGCAAGCAGGCAATTGAGTGGTTATGAGCCAGCAGTTCTGGATTGTGAGAGGGATGTCCGACTGCCCGTTTAGGCCCGATTCCTGCCCAAGGGGTCCCAGATTGGAGAGGGTGCAGGCTGGATTGAGGGAAACCCCCGCCCATGCACAAATTTCATGCACCGGTCTCTAGTAGTTAAAAATAAACCAACTCTTTTGACACTTATATTTAACTAGGGGCCCAGTGCACGAATTCATGCACCTTGAAAAGAACTGTGGGCTGCGAGGTTGCGGTAGGCACAGGGGCGGGTCTCAGCCCATTCTCTGCACCCCCACCCAGCCCCTCCTGCCATGGCCCCCGATCCCCTGTCTTCCGGTAGCCCTGCTCCCACTGCCACCACGCCCATGCGCTGACAGCGGCCGCCCCGCTTGCACCCCTGATGGTGCAGAGCAATTGGGCCTGGTGCCAGCGGTGGGTGTGAATAGAGCCAGTGCCGTCTGCAGTTCTGAGCAGCAGCTGCTGCCCCAATCACCCCTCACAAGCAGGGGGGGTATGGAGAAGCCCTCAGGGGCAATCAAGGCCGGCAGCTGGCGCTTGCACCCACTGATGGCACCAAGTGATGTAGACCAGCTCCAGGCACTGGCAGCAGGCGCGAGCGGCGGCTCCAGCGCCAGCTGCAGGTGTGAGTGGGACCAATGCTGGCAGCAGGTGTGAGAAGGGCCAGCGCAGGCAGCAGGTGCAAGCACCGGGTGGGACCACGGCACATGGTAACAAAGAATTTTCAGTAAGCACCAGAGGCTCACCCCAATGACAGCAACCGGCGACCCCCTTGGTCTGGTGCCCTTGCTCATCTGCTCCACCGTCCTGCTGCGGTCGGCACCCACCATGTTCCGCAGACACCCTCTGGTGGTCAGCACATATCACAGCAACCAGTTGTTCAGTTGTTTTGCTGTTCAGTCTATTTGCATATTAGCCTTTTATTACATACGATGTTATAATCTGTTACTTTTCTGAAAGTGCATCTCATACTGTTTTCCCAGGAGTTATACAATAATTATACATATATTCCTGTGTTTTTGTCACTACTTTGCTCATTAACTTAAAAAAGGGAGAACTGTCATATAAATTCTATAGTAGTTCAATTTGTTAGGCAATACTTTGGATGTCCCATGCACATCACTATTTTATAAAAATTTCTTTTAAATATACTGTCCCTTCATTTACTAAATCAAAGTTAGGCAACAGGCACTTTTGACATTGTACTTTTAAATTTTTCTTAGTGAAACTCAATACATCACTTCTATGTTTTTTCTTTTATTCTTAAATTTATTGGGGCAACACTGGTTAATGAGATTATATAGGTTTCAAGTGTACACTTCAAGTGTACATTCTATGATACATGATTTGTATACTACATTGTGTGCCCAAAGTAAAAAATTGTCACCACTTCTATGTTTTTAGCAGTGGTTAATTTCCAATTGCTAGCCTTGCCATCATTCTTAATTACATGGAAATGTTGTGAGAATGTCAACATTTTTGTATCCATTACACATTTGAGTAACAAATTCATAAACATTTTATGCCCTAGCCATTTTGGGTCAGTGGCTAGAACGTCGGCCTGCAGGCAGAAGGGTCCCAGGTTCGATTTCTATAAAGGGCATGCACCTCTGTTGCAGGCTTCTCCCCAGACCAGCCTCAGGTTGGGGCTCATGCAGGAGGCAACCAATAGGTGTGTTTCTCTTACATAAACATTTCTGTCTGTCTTTCCCTCTCTCTAAAAATAAATGGAAAAATACCCTTGGGGGAGGGTTAAAAAAGACACATTTCATAATTAAACAAATTATTATGTGACACCTCTCTCACTTCTCTGCTGTGATGAAATATTCTACTCAACTACCACAATGGACGTAAAGTGGAAAAGCATATACCCTGTCCATGGTCTTGAACTTTATAGGTATTATCAGAAGTGTTCCTGAACCAACAACTAAGTATATCATGTGCAATATTACTTATGTTCTTACATTATAAACCCTCAGACAAAGCTTTCATTAAAGGAATGATTTCCACTTTTCTGGTTCTAATATTACCTGGGAATATTTTGGAGAATAACATGATTAAATTTTGACAAAATTCTTAAAGATAGATTATGGCTAGACAGCTTGCCAGCAGCAGACATTTTGCAAAGATGAATAAGGTGGATTTGGTGCTTTTCATTATGGTGAGGTGAGAGTGGGAAAGAAAGGGATAAAGGGGAAAGAAGAAATATCACAGAATAATATGTGTACTTTTAGGATCAAAGCATATTGTGATTAGAAGGTGATGCTTCCATATCTTTAATCCTTAGGCTTGGATTTCAAGGTCCAATAGGATCACATAATGGAAACAAAATACAATCATTTGGGTTTTTTACAATCACAAGGTTGCCCATTTTTACGTTTTTTTTAAGCAAGGACATTAAAATTAAGCAAATCTGAAATGACTTTTTACCATCCACAATGTATAAACAAACAAACAAACAAATAAATAACATGGCATTATTTGTATAGCTCCTAAAATAAAGCACATGTAAATATTCCTGGGTGGCAAGTGTCTAGACCAGGGGTGGGCAAACTTTTTGACTCAAGGGCCACAATGGGTTCTTAAACTGGACCGGAGGGCCGGAACAAAAGCATGGATGGAGTGTTTGTGTGAACTAATATAAATTCAAAGTAAACATCATTACATAAAAGGGTACGGTCTTTTTTTTTTTTTTTTTTTTTTTTTTAGTTTTATTCATTTCAAATGGGCCGGATCCGGCCCGTGGGCTGTAGTTTGCCCACGGCTGGTCTAGACACAGCAGCTAACACTCATAGTTTACCATTTTTAAAAAAGGTTTAATTCCTGAAAAAAGAAATTACATAGAGTTGCCCCATCACACTAGTTAATTTGGTCTTGAACCAGGGTCCTAAGTGTAGGAAGCAGAATAAAATATGGACTTTATCTCCCACTGGCCAAGGTGTCTTGTGAAGATCAAATTTGTACAACTGGTATCCAAGCAAAGAGTTCATTTAGACTGGGATGGTGGTGATACGATTTGGAAGTGTTGTAAGTTTGGGGAATAGAAGGCATAAACATCATGGAATATTTTATTTGTAATGGAAAGTCTAAAGATATATAGTTCTTAAAATATCATTTCTTAAAAATATATTTTATTGATTTTTTACAGAGAGGAAGGGAGAGGGATAGAGAGTTAGAAACATCGATGAGAGAGAAACATCGATCAGCTGCCTCCTGCACACTCCCCACTGGGGATGTGCCTGCAACCGAGGTACATACCCTTGACCGGAATCGAACCTGGGACCCTTGAGTCCATAGGCCGATGCTCTATCCGCGGAGCCAAACTGGTCAGAGCTTAAAATATCATTTTAAAATATCATCAAAATATTTTTGTGAGTTAATGTGAAACAGCACAAGTCATTCTAACAAAAATAATCATTCAGTTTTTAAATTATAAGAGTGTCCTTCATAAAAAGTAATTCAATTATACTTTGCAGAGTTCCAAATGCTCACTCTGCTCTTCATTAGCTTCAAATATAAATATGTATTTTTTAAGCAGGCTGTTCTATCTGAATAACAATCACATCATGGCACTTCCCTTCCTGCTAGTCTCAAGGTTAGGTGGGGCTTTATAGATCTTTATTTCTGGAATACATAGTAGACTTTGTAGCATTTTGTCCAGAAAAACTGTCTGGCCTAAAATTCTTATACTCACACCCTGGTAGTGTTTCTCAGTGGTTAGAGAGTTGGCCCATGCACCAAAGGGTAGTGGGTTCAATTCCCAGTCAAGGGCACAAAACTGGGTTAGAGGTTTGATCCCCAACCTGACTGGGGCGAGTACAATCAACTTATGTGTTTCTATCTCATTGATCTCTCTCTCTCTCTCTCTCTCTCTCTCTCTGTCTCTCTTCTCCCCCAGTCCCATCTCCCTTCCACGCTGTCTAAAAAACATCAATGGAAAAAATATCCTCTGGTGAGTATTAACAACAAAAAAATTCTTGCACTTGCTAAGCTTTTGATCTTTGTATTTAGAATCATGTTGGGAGTTAATAAATACTAATCTGAATTTTATTTACTCAAATATAAGTCTGAAACAATATATGTTAACATATCTTATAGACACTTTTTTCTCAGTTTATCTTTGTGTTGCCTATTCTGAAATCCTAGACCAAAGTTATTTTAAATGTTACTATGAATAATAGTAGATAAGGATCCCTATAAACTCCTATAAACCCTCTAGTGTGTTGAACTTATTAAAAATAAACATGACAATATTGTCATTGGAAAGAAACAATATTAGAAAATTCAATTCAATTTTGTTATACTGTATATTTTGTAATTTTAATTTTAGGTTAAGTTTATGGGTAAAGATTAAGAAATTAAACAGAATATGACCTGAGAGGAAATTTAAAGAAAGTAAATGGTTTATGTCAAGTACTAGTGTAATCGTGTGCATACATACTCTGACACATATAATAAATTATTTAGCATCATTTTAATTAACTAATACATTGAGGTAGGAAGGATAACTTATGACTTTAATTAACAATGTATGCTTGAGTGGGTCTGTAAATTTTCTTACATGTGAATTTCATCACCTGCAACATAAGTAGTACATGCTGGATGATTCTAAGTACTTTCCAAAATGTTTAAATTGATTGCTTTGCTGTGCACAGAAGCCAGCCTTTCATAGATGCTATTCTAATATATAATAAAGCAGTATCTCATATTTCTATTGTAGTTGATCATGTTTTGTTATTTTAACTTAAATATAATGTGCTAAGACAGTTTGTTTTATCATCAGCTTTAATCATTTAAAAATCATTCATAGACATTATATTATTGACAATAGCTCCATATGTAAAATCAAAATCTATTTATTTTCCAAGAAGATTCCCAAGACAAGGGCATCTGTCCAGGTGCAGTCTTTGCTTGTGGATCAAATATTAAAAATAAGTATTTTCAAATGCTGCCTCCATTTAAATGCTAATATCATTACTTGAATTTTCTCTTGAAATTAATAAAAAATCAAAATATAAAATGAGGACTGTTAAGTAAATTTTAGGGGTAAAGTTATACATTCCATATATATATATGATTAATTTACTAGAGGCCCAGTGCACGAAATTCATGCATGGGAGGGGGGGATCCCCTCAGCCCAGCCTACACCCACTCGTAATCCCAGACCACTGGCCCCTAACCACATGCCTGCCTGCCTGATCACCCCTAACCACTCTGCTTGTCTGTCTGATTGCTCCTAACCACACGCCTGCCTGCTTGATTGCCCCTAACCGCCTCTGCCTCTCTGCCTGCCTGCCTGATCACCCCTACCAACTCACCTGCCTGCCTATCTCATCGTCCCTAACCACCTCTGCCTGCCTCATCGCCTCTAACCACTCTGCCTGCCTGATTGCCCCTAACCACTCATCTGCCTGTCTGATCACCCCTAACTGCCCCTGTCTGCCTCATTGCCTCTAACCACTCTGCCTGCCTCCCTGATTGCCCCTAACTGCTCACCTGCCTGCCTGATTGCCCCTAACAGCTTGCTGGGGGGCGGCCAGCCAAGGTTAGGGGCTGTGGTCGTTCTGGACTCTGGTCATTCTGCCATTTCAGTCACTGGGCTTTTATTATATAGGATATGAATTTCTTTAAGATTACAGATATTTATACAAGAAATTCATTCCTTAAGCTAATGCCTTGATAAAGGACATCAATTTGAAAATATAAGCTACAGGTAAAGCAACATTATCTGAATATTTATTTATATTCTGCCTATATTATCTTTAAATAGTCTATGTATTCCAGGAACAAGTAAGACATCTTAAGCACAAAGGAAATACAGTGACATCAGAAGCATACAGAAGGGGTCATTCTGTGCTGGTCACAGGAAATAAGATTGCTTCCTTCTTTTGGAGAAATTCATTTTTTATTCATAGACGAGTAAAATGTGAAAAGCCTTCAAGTCTTACAGGCTATGCAGTGTTTGATAACACCCATGGGGGAACATTTTGTCCCTGACTCCCAGTGAGAACTCTCAAACGGCTGCACAATTTTGCAGCTGGATTGAGAACTCGGTGTCAGTGGCTTCATAAGAAAAGCACTTACGGAGCTCACTGTGGTAATAAACATCCTGGGAGCCCTGAACCCACCACGTCCCGACCCCACCATCCACTGTGTTCAGTGATTGCTTTCTCTCCATCGGACTATATTGCAAACCTCCCCGGTTGTGTTTGAAATGTGATGATCGCAAAGGCTTTTTCTGCTTTACTTTCTGCTTCTAGACTATGTGTTCTTCTCCTTTTGCATGTCACCTTATCTCTGTTTACATTGCATTTAGTTTGGCAGCATTTTGAAATATACTGGGTTCGGAATCTCATTAATATAACTATTTTCTCTTTCAATTGTATGCCTCACTCCAACTCTAGTCTGAGAGGAACTTTCCAAGCAAGGCTGTTTCCATGGTACTGACACAATCTGCTGTATATCATGTAACATTGCATGGTGCATTAATTCAAGTTTTATGTTCTCCTATTTTTATAAATTATTTAGAGGCACTGCATGGCTCACAGAAAAATCTAATGCTAGCACTCGCTAGGCTGGCTGTTACTGATCTGAAGATATGCCTACTTGATTTGAAAGAAAAAAAAGTATGACATTTTCCACTCCAGTTTTTCATCATGCCCTTCATCTACCTAAAAACTATGAGCTTTCTTGACAGACGAGAAAATAAGTATCTCCTTTCAGAGATTATGACTGGATCGTCATGATTTTAAAAGCACAGTATTGATCATGTCTAATGGTTCTCATAGATGTGAGATGAAAAATAATCAGGACACTAGAGAGGATTTTTTTTTAAACTACTGAATGTTAAGGAATCTGTCATTAGGGCTTGGGTATTTTTATGCCTCTAGAAATTTGCTAATAAATGTTCAATAGCACTTTTAGAATAAAAACCATGTAGAAAGTTATATAAAGGTGATTGGACACATTGTGATATGTAATCAAGGCAGGCTAGTGAGTACTATGGGAGTTAAGAGTGCACAATGTCCACGTACAAATGTGTGTTGTGTAAAATAAAATAAAATATAGAAACAACGTTCTAGCAAAGTTAGCAAGAGAGGATGTACTATGTAAAATGTGTAATGGGAGATATCATCTCTTTAGAAGGATCTCTACGTTAGTTATGGGAAACAGTTAATTTACTCTTTGAAGAATGAGTCTGATTTAAAGAAGGACAGAACCATACAACATTTACAGGGAAGATAGATTTCAGAAAGACTCTTAAATGAATTTAATATCTGATAGATAACTTAGATTTTTGGATAGCAACGGCTAGTCACTGATCCTTTGGAAATTGTATATTGAGATAATTGAGAGGAATATTCTGAGAACAGAGGATAGAGTTGATATGAAATGAAGGAACAGAGCAGAGACTAATGTAATAATCAAGTAGTCAGTGGAGAAGAGAAAAAAGTACCGCATAAGAACAGCATGCTTATGGGTAGTCAAAAATAATAAAATAAATTTAGAAACATGTGTGTTGATGAAATTTACAACAGAAATAAAATGTAACGGAAGAAGCAGTTTCAATGTAAGAACTTTATAAAACCCGCACATCTCATGGCCACCGTCTCAAAAATAATTTGCTAATACAACTAAATTTTGAGGTGTGATATGAACTTTTACAAAGCACGTTAGGCGCTTTACAAATGCTATCCATTTAATCCTCATAACATCCATGCAAGTCATTATCATTGATGATCAAACATGGTACAAGCATAAGTGACTTGCCTAAGATTATTGGATTCCATTCCAGGTCATGTCCACAGTCCATTCCCCTGCTATACCAACATGCCACACATTGATGAGACCACCAAGGCGTAAGATAGCAGATGTCACATAACAGAGGAACAGATGGCTAACATATGAAAAACAAAGGATTGTGAGATGCTGCAATGCAGGCTTTATATTCAGACAGCCGCACATGTGGAACCTGAATGTGATTTAGAGGGATTAGAGTTGCTTAACATCTCTGAACTTCCATTAATTTATCAATAACTGAGAGACTAATATCTACCTAACTGAGATTGTTATAGTTATTGATAAAATGTATACAAAGTACAAGCAACAAGCACTTACATGCTAGATTAATAGTATATACCAGGACATAAGGAATATTCTGTAAAATAATGGTCTGAGAGAAGGCCATGTATATACACGTATTTATGTATGCGACAACAATATAACACAAATGTGTCATTTATATGTCTGTTAGTACAGGCACTACTGATTGAAAATGTCTTATATGAAAACAACTGTATATTGTCTTTAATCCTAACTATGTGGAAAATGCTATTTTACCTATTTTATAGATTAGCCTTCTTAAATCCGAGAGAAATGGAGTCAAAGTAAAGGGGGACTTATCAGAAGAGGGACTTAAATTCACATCACTTAGGCTCTATTTTTTTCTCACTTAATCATTATTGCAACAATGATATCACAATCAGTGAAAAAGAGATTATCACTAAATGTCAATGAATTGTAGTCAAAGGGGACAGGGAAGAGATATTAATAGTGTTCATAAATTTAAAAACTAACACTAGTTCCTCTGATTTTTCATGATATCGAAAATACATGGGTTTCTCGCTGAGTATGTATAATAAGTTTTACTCCAAAAAAAAAATTGTGAAGTGATTCCATTTTTAAAACTTTTAGCTTCATTTTGCTAATGATTTGGATATCAATTATTTCATTATATTGTTCTTCCATTGTATTCATCCAATTACTTTTAGCACAATTGGCCTTAGTGAAAATAATTTTATGATGTTTTAATAGGCATTATCAAGATATAAGGAATTTTAATGTTTTAGCAAATTGAATTATGTAACTGTTCAGATCTATCCATTCACTTGTTCACTGTTATAAAATCTAATGTCATTAAACCTAAAGGGTTAAAATATAGTTTGATACTAAATAAATAAGCCAAAATGAATAGGAATACCCAAATATGGAAAGGGAAGATGCATTAATAAGAGACCAAATATATGAAGAACTTGTTAACATTGTAGTATAGTATGATTATATAAAAAGCTAGTGGCCCAGTACACAAATTCATGCACATTGAAAGGAAATTATTAGAAGAAATATTTTAATATTGCTATTCACCCTTTCTCTATAATAGAGGTGTCAACCAAATTCACAATCAACAATGACAGATTGAAACACACGTACCAGTGAGAGCTTTATATGTATCGCACATGCACAAGTCAACTTAGCCATATATATATATACTAGAGGCTCGGTGCACGAAATTTTTGCACGGGTGGGGTCCTTAGGCCTGGCCTGCGATCAGGGCCTATTGGAGCCATCTCACCCAGTCCTGATGGGGGCCAGGCTGGACAGGGCCTCCCAGATGAGGGGAAGGGTGGGGGGAGGGATCACAAGAGGTTTTCTGGCTGTGGGGAGGGACTGGGGGAGGTTGGCTGGCCATGGAAGGTTAGCTGTGGGAGCACACTGACCACCAGAGGGCAGCTCCTGTGTTGAGAGTCTGCCCCCTGGTGGTCAGTGTGCATCAAGAGACTGGCTGACTGGTCATTCCAGTTGTTGTGGTAATTCGGTTGTAATGGTCACTTAGGCTTTTATATATAGATAGAATAAATTTGCTTAATTAGACCTGCTTTCTGATTTAGCTAAACTTTTTCCAACCCAGTGATGTACCTCAACTTCTCTTTGAGGTAATTGTCAGCAACACAGCAGTAAATATCAACATGAAGCAGATTATTATTATAGATCACACAGGGAGAACAAAGGGTGAAATATTTAACTGCAGCAGTGTTTGAATATATTCTGTGCAGTGAGAAAAACTGAAGTCATTTTCAGGTCCACCATTTCTTACTTCTTTTCAGTTAGGTCAAGTTTCTAAGCTTTCTAAATCTTCACTTTCCAGCTAATGAAAAGAAAATAGGATTCCACTGAGTCTTCTATCTACTTACTCCTGGACTTCTGTGAGGATCAAATGAGATGAGGCATGGGAAAATACTTCACAGACATTTGGTTAAAGTGTAAAATGTTTCTACCTGTCTATAAATAAGTCATGTTCCTGGGCTGAAGAAACTGCAAGGAGGCTAGTCGCAGGGAGAGGAAGCCAGGTGTTGCTACGTGACGTCATTACCCAGTGTCCACAGCCACCATTTCTGGGCTGAGCTGGGCTGTGGGCTGCATTTTGCACCATGGGGTCTCAGCAGCGTCAGCTACAATTTGGTGGGCTGTTGCTCCAGGGTGGTGGTGGGGCCTGTGTCCCACTTGGGGGAAGCCAAGTGTTGCTTTGTGGGTGCCAGGTCCATGTTGCCATTTCTCTGTACATGGCCAGTGCGTGTCATTGCAGCTCCTGCATTGAGTGTCTGCCCTCTTATGATCAGTGAGCATCATAGCAACCATTCGGACAGTTGGATACTTAGCATATTAGCCTATTATATATATACTAGAGGCCCGGTGCACGAAATTCGTGCACACGGGTGCAGGGGTGTCCCTCAGCCTGGCTTGCACCCTCTTGCAGTCCAGGAGCCCTCGAAAGGTGTCCAAGTGATGGCTTAGGCCTGCTCCTGCAGGGAGCTCACTGACCACAAGGGGGCAGCTCCTGCATTGAGCGTCTTCCCCCTGGTAGTCAGTGTGCATTATAGCAACCAGTTGTTCCACTGTTCGGTCAATTTGCATATTAGTCTTTTATTATATAGGATATATAGATAACCACATTAGCTATTCCATAGACCAGTGGTCGGCAAACTGCGGCTCATGAGCCACATGTGGCTCTTTGGCCCCATTGAGTGTGGCTCTTCCACAAAATACTGACTTCTGTGCATGAGCCACGAAGTTTCAATCACACTGTACATGTGCGCCTGCACGTGGTATTTTGTGGAAGAGCCACACTCAAGGGGTCAAAGAGCTGCATGTGGCTTGCGAGCCGCAGTTTGCTGACAACTGCCATAGACCAATGAAAACTACAGAATGCAATCACAATGCTTAAATACGGAAATAAGTGAGTTGAAGCTAGAACTTTTAGACTTGTTAATTGAACTTAAAACATATTATGTAGACTTCTCATACCTGATGGTGCTTACTTTCTGTACCTATGGGGTATCCTACAGTGACATTTTCTTTAGTGCTTGTCTTTATACTTCTGAACTGATAAATTCCCCCAAATATCTGAGTTTTACCAACAACTCTGCAGTTACATTAAGTTGACAAACTTAAATCTTACATTTGTCTAATTTTAATTTAAAAATCCTTCTCAATTACAAATATTTTTGGATTACATCTTTGGGTTTGTTTATAACAATGATACATTAAGTTATGAAAATATATATCAGTCATGATTGAGCTTAACTTTATTCTCATACAGGCTTCATAATTTAAAAAATGGGAACATCAAATTAGGTATTCTTCATATAGAATTGATTTCTGTTATTCTAAATTTTTCAGGCTCCTGGAAGAGTTTATATAAAATTTTATGTATCCACTTGGCTAGGCTATCATGCCACTTGTTTGGTCAAACACTAGTTTAGATGTTGCTGTGAAAGTATTTTGCAAATGTGACTAACATTTAAATATGTTGATTTTAGTAAAGGAGAGGAGATTGTCCTTGATAATACTGGTTGCCTCATTCAGTCAGTTGAAAGCCTTACTGAAGTTCTTGAAAAAGAATTCTCTGCCTCAAGACTCTAACACAGAAATCCTGCCTGAGTTTCCATCATGACAGCCTGTCCTACAAATCTCAGACTCCTCAATCCCCACAATTGCATGAGTTAATACCTTAAAATAAATTATTCGATTATCTACCCATATATATCCTATTGATTCTGTTCTGTGGAGAGGTATGACTAATACAACATGAGTGTCATACACACACATATGCATATACTCCCAATATGTGCATAATTTTGGCCCTTGACAGAACTATAAAAAAGAAAAAAACTTTAACATTTCATGTACTAGCTGGAAAAAAATAAAATTTTTCTAAAAAAGAAGTGTAGAAGTAATAAGCAACACAGATAACAGCAGCCAGGCTGTACAGGGATCAATAAGAAATCATACCCCAAAGAAAGTGCATAGAAAAGAGTGAAAAAGAGAATCAAAGAGCATATAATGGTTTCCTTGGATTTTCTCATAAGGTGCAAGGTGTTGGGTGATTCCCTTCCAAAAGTGGAAGAATAACACAATTTGTTCAGCTCACCTGATAAAATGCAGTCTTAGAAATGTGTATATCCTTCCCTCCGCCTCCTTAACAAATATGAATGGAGTTAAGGATAGAGAAGAAACAGAAAGCCAGATAAAGAAAAAAAATGAGAACAACACATATATCTACTATATAAATAGTCTCAGATCACCATGTTTCTCTTGAATACCTAAAGCTATGGTCATTTTCCAAAACAGAGGTTATGTTTTCTTCATGTTTTTCTTTCTCCAGCACTTAAAAATTTGTGTTTCAATTATTAATTTTGGAGGGAGAATTTCCCCAGCAAAAATGTGTTTGTAGGATATTGATGTATATCATTTTCAGATAGGCAGTGCGTGAAACCCCAATGACATACAAAATGACCTCATTGCTTTTGGAGTTCACATATTTGAGAAATAGGAAGAAAAAAAAATTCTACAGGAAAAATCCAGGATATGACATTGATAAGCTGACTTACTTAATGTCTACTAAAGTAGCAGAAAAATGGTTTAAGAATCTAGCTGTTTGACAAATGGCAGGGGAGGTGGGGGGGGGTGGTGGTTAGAGAGCAACCAAAGGACTTGTATGCATGCCTATTAGCATAACCAATGTTCACAGACACTGGGGCGGTGGGGGCTTGCCCAGGGTGGGAATGGCTGGGGGTGGGGGTGGGGGGTTAATTTGGGAAAAACGAGATATATGTAAAACTTTAGACAATAAAAAAAAGAATCTAGCTGTTTGAAAGGCATTAAAAGGAAGAGTGAAATAACAGCAGAAGATAACATGCTCTGTCAGCTAACATATTAAAAGAATATATGAATTTAGAAATTCATATATACCAGCAATATATAGAAATATTAGGCCAGTAGCCACTGTGGGCCACAAAAATAATTTTAAAGTTTACACTGGCTGGCTACATTAATAATAATCAAAGAAACAAGAAAATCTTCACATACTCTACTTGACCCAATATATCAATATTTTCATTTTAACATGTAATCAAAATAAAAAAATTACTAAGGAGATATTTTAAATGCACTTCTCACATTAAACCTTCAAAATATGGTATGTTGTATTTATAGAACATCTCAACTTGAACTATACATACATAAACGCTCCATATTCACATGTGGCCCGTGGTTAGGATATTGAACAGGGCAGTTTCAGACCAATGAACCGCAACCCTGACCTAACTGACTGCTAGAATAGCCTGCAGAACTTTAATACATATAAACTAATGCCTTCAGCCCACCACCAGAGACTCTGCTTTAATTGGTCAGGGAGGAGGCTAAAATACTGGTTTTTAAAATGCCCCCTGGATGACTGGAAACCATGGTGTGATGTACATTGGTCTATTTAGGTCATCTCTTGAAATGACTGGGAAGTTAATGTTTCTTTCACCGCTGTCTAACTATAGCTCTCCTTGGAGATAATGACTATGTGTGAAGATGAATGTTGACTTTCAAAGGGAAGTGGTGATCTTTGCACTTAGTCATAATAGCAGACACATTTAGCTGATTTTTTGTAATCTGAATTCTGGAGAGCACATCAATTAGAAAGGTACAATGCAAGAGAAATTTCATGTACCAGCGCATATCTTTATCTATTTATTTTATTTATTGCATTGGTTAATACAATTATATAGATTTTATGTGTAGAATTCTATGCTATATCATCAATCTTTAAAGACTAATTATTAAAAAAATTTAAAATAAATAATTCAGAAAAGTACACAAACTTTTTTTGTTTCTATCACTGTGGTAACCTGTAACATACTTCACAAAATGTTTCTTTTCTGCCCAGCCGGCACGGCTCAGTGGTTGAGCATTGACCTAGGAACCAGAAGGTTCATGGTTCGATTCCCCGTCATTGCACATACCTAGGTTTCGGGCTCAATCCCCAGTGTGGGGCGTGTAGGAGGCAGCCAATCAATGATCCTCTCTCATCATTGATGTTTCTATCTCTCTCTTCCTCTCCCTTCCTCTCTGGAATCAATAAAAACATATTTTAAAAAATGTTTCTTTCCTCAATATGGACGTTAGAGTTTTACAGTTTCTAGGCTATAAAGAATTTTCCCTCAAAAAATGAACCTTTGTTTCATATATAAATATCTATCTATATCTATTTATCTACCTATAGATAGATATTTAGATATCCATTTGAAGGTAGTTCATTGTGCCAAACTCATTGGCTCAGGTTAGCACGATATGATCTGTGGGTCAGAAGCCTGCTACAAATGCAGAATACAAGGAGAACCTAGATTTTAACATAATGAAATGGAGATTCCTGTGCACACTATATTTTGAGATGCATGGGGGAGTTATTTCAAAGAATCTTAAATGGAAATAAATATGAGAGGTGGGGCAGAGGAGAATCAAAGAAAGGGTGGGATGACAGCAGGTCAAGTTTCTCGAAGAGATGGAAATAAATGCATGTTTTAAATGGACAAGAACCAAATTAATAACATGAAGCCATTCACGTTTGTGTCAGTTTTCTATTTGCTGCTGTAACCAATTACACAACATCTGTGGCTTTAAACAAGACACCCATATTATCTGTAGGTCAGAAATCTGACAGACGTCTTAATGGACTAGGATCAAGGTGTCAGCAAGGCTGTGCTTCTTTCTGAGGGGGAGAATCCATTTCCTCCCCTCCCCACCTTCAAGAGGCCTTGTTTTCCCATCTTCAAAGCCAGTGAAAACGAATATCTCCATTTCTATCTTCTATGATCACGTCTCCCTCTGAGTAGCTTAAGGACCCCTGGGATTACAGTAGACCCACCCAATCATCATCCAGGATTATCTGTGATAAAGTCAGCTGATTAGCAACCTTAATTTCCCCAGCAATTTTATTTCCTCTCTGCCATGTAATATATTCAGTTTCCAAGAGATGGACCTCTTTGTGGGAGCATTATACTGCCCACCACAGCCTTTCAATCAAGTATTCGCTATCTAGTTTATAACCCATGTTGCCCAATGAAACAGCTCACATCTGTTGCCTCTGAGGAGAGAAGAAAATGTAGCAGATTGTGTGTCCTCGAAAAAGGTGGTTTCTCTTTCTTTTCAGCCAGAGAAATTTATAGTTAAAAATCTACAGATAATATCTAATGGGTCTTCTATTTAGAAGCTACTATGTAAAAATTCTCATTTTATCACAGCTGCTATTTGCAAGTGGTATATTTTTGCTCATGGGCCATCCCATAAATGTTCATTTCTCTTTTTTAAGATACTGTGTAGACCAATTTTATTGAGCATTATAGTGAAGAAAAAAAAAAGGAAGCCCTCAAGATGTAGATCTTGGGAAAATAACTTATAATCCTGGGCCTCAGTAGTTGAACTGTAACTGGAAATTTATAACAGGGTCTCCAAATCTCCCACTCCCCCACCCCTATTCCACCTCCACCTCCACATTCTAAAAGCTTATGGCATCTGGAAAAATGTCTCCTATAAATATTTTGTCTCATTTTCTTTTATTTAAATTTACCTCTATTATTGAAAGTATTACAGATGTCATTTCCTTTAAACACCAATGGGTCTGACACTCCCAGATTTTATCCAGAGTCTGGGGAACTGAGATGCTCCTGTATCTCTGGGAAAAGTAAGCAAACGATAGGTTGGCTCATAGAAGCAATATGCAATGGAATTCTGACTGCCATCCCCCTTTAAAATAAAATTTCCCTTATTAAATCTCTGGAAGCAAATTTAGTTCCCAAGCTATACCAGATAGCTTAGGTAATATTAGGATAGCTCTTTCCCTGCTTTGAAGAACAAATGAAAAGTGATGAGTCACTGAGCTGAACCATCTACCCTGCAGACTAGAATTTGGCAACATACAGTATTCCTGTTATTTGCTGAATATCTTTCCAAAGTGCAAAGGCACAATCTGAAAGTTTTAATAGCAGTGAAATGGAACTCCAACAAGGCTTTCTGAAAGTGTACTTGGTTGCAAACCTCTAAGGTAGAAATAATTCTACTTTCATTAGCATTTTAATTCATGCTGGGTGGAATCTGATGACTAAGGTTTCCGAACACTGGACTGCTCTTGATTCAGTACACTGGTCATGCTTACACACACAAATAGGACCCGCCTAAGAGAATGTTCTAAATGCATGTGTGGAATGTATTAGGTTTCCATTGCTGCTGTAACAAATGGCCACCACCTGAGTGGCTTAAACAGCACCCATTTATTATCTTACAGTTTTTGTGACTCAGCAGTATTGGCAAAACATGGAACAGTTTGTTCTCTGCACCAAGCCAAACTCAAGGTGCTGGCGGGGCTGTGCTCCTTCCTGGAGGTTCTAGGATTGTTTACAAGAATCCAGGTCCATTTTCTTCCTGGCTTTCAGTCTGGGGTGGTTGTCATCTTCTGGAAGCCGTCTGCATTCCCAGGCGGTTCAGTTCTCCTCCCTCTTCCCTGCCAGCAAATGTGGATGAGTCCTCTTCGCGCTTGAATCTCTGTCCTCCTTTTGCAGTATTATCTCTTCTGTTTCTCTTTTCTCCTGCATCCAAATCCTCTGCTGCTCGTAAAGGCTGATGTGATTACATTGGATCCAGGATAATCTTCCTATTCAAGGTCAGTGGATCAGTATTCTTCTATCCATCTGCAAAGTCCTTACCAGCGGTACTTAGATTTGTGTTCGATTAAATAACCACAACATGGGAATCTTGGGGGATCACTTTTGGAGTTCTTCCTTCCATATGTAGAAACTATACTCATGATTTTGTTTTTGTTTTTATTGTGCCATAAAAACTCACTTTTGCAATTTTTATCTCTCTGATCAAATAAAGCAGAGACATAAAAATGCGTAGCTAAATGCGGCATCAGTAGCCTATACTCAGTTGGGAATTTTTATGTCTATGTTCCAAGACCATATGGTTGGCTTGCACATTCCTGCGGTCAGACTTTGTGCTGTAGGGTCTGTACACAGACAAACACCACTGTACATAATTTACCTAGCATTGATTTCCCCCAAATGTTGCTTGCACTGAGCTATCATCAATGTCCTGGTGTTATGTTGCATTATTATTACTGTCACTGGATGTCAGCTATATTCTTTCCTGCTCCTTTAATTCTTGCCTGTCTGTATTCACACTTGCTAACAGCAGAAGCTGCATTTTCTACCCAGAAGAAAGTGGCTGGGCACCCTCAGCATTTCCCCTGTGCTATGGACACCCTCTACATCCTCAATCTTCACATTGGTAGTTTAAAACAATAGCTTTATTCCCTTAAGGAATTACCGCTTGCAAAGATGATCCCCTGCTTTGTGTCCATAATCAAATTTCAGCCGAAGTTTCCAAATTACCTGCTTCTACCAACAGGCCCTTGCTAAACACGCTCTGATTTCTTTTCTAATTTGGCCCATACAGCTCTGGCCTATGTTATTCAGGTTTTCCTCTAATAGAGGGCGGCCTGAAGCAACCCCTCTTTCATATTTCTACAGGAAAAGGAATTCCCACTCCATCCTTATCAGGGCCCTGTATCAAAAGGACAAGTCTACTTTTCCTCTCAGCCCCCTTCTTCCCGATAATCAAGAGGAGAATGGTCTGATAAAATGGATACGCTGGTGAGAAGGAACTGTCCAGGTCTACTTTCAGTTGGTTTGTAACTCCCTGGGGAAGAGAAACCATGATACATTATGACACCTCAAAATCCAGCAGTGCCTAAGGTAGGCTTTGATTTTTTGTTACTAACCCCAATCCCACATTCTCCATTTATTTATCTTGTGGATTTTATGCTTCTGTTCTTCTTTATTTTTTTTTCCTTCCTAGGTGTTATAAAGTTCTAATGCCTGATAATTAAGTGGCTGGCTTTTTGACAACCTGATATTTTCCTGGTGCCTAGTACAGTGCCTGGCACACAGTCCAAACCCACTTCATAGTTCTTGACTATCTCTGCTAAACTTGTAAGTCAAAAACTACCTTGGGGGTAGCAATTCAGAGACCCAGAGGCCTGGGAAATGGACAGTGCCCCCTTATGTTAACAGAATAATTGTTTTATCAGTCCTCTCCCTCTTCTTAGTATGGATTTTAGCTTTCTTCTTGCCAAACTGTTTATACTACTTCTTCTCATCCAAGTAGAAAAAGGCAGAAAAAAAATTAAAGATTTTGTTCGCAAAGTGACTTTCTTTATCCCCCCATAGAAAAAATATAAATAAACAGTGTCCCATAAAAATGTATGCATACTTTACAGCTGATAGCTTAGTTGATGTTTCTTTTTTTTCAGATTTAACCTGTTGGAATTAATAATTATTTAAAGTGTGTATACATTTCTTGGGAAACGCTGTATATATAATATTATTCATATTCTTTTGAAGTGACTATACAAATGTATCAGGTCTCTTTCATTCATTTACTAGAGTAACATTTCAGAAAGCCTTTGTTTAATGAACTGTCTGCATAAAATGCCATACTTATGTGTTCTTCAAACACCTCCTCACTGTGTTTTTGCTTTAATGTGAGTACATCTCTATGACTCTCTTGCATACAACATTGCCAAAATCATTGTATCCTGAAAATTCGTGACTCAGCATGCATTACTGTTTGCAGAAGAATGAACACATATGCATATAAAGTATCTTAATCATAGAATTTCAGCAGATCCCTGAGCTGCTCCTAGTGTACAGCTGAGGTTGGTTCTATGAAAGTCCCCTATATTCCACCATCCCACCATCTTCCCATCATCTCAGCTGTAGTGTTAGGCTTTGATCATCACAAATATAAAGATCAGTAGAACTGCAGTATCAGCTTTCACCTTCAATGCTTCATATCCTTAAATGTACTCAAAAGAATTCTGAAATGAGCATATTTTCAGAATCACATCATTCCTCTTGCTAAGAGTTTCTTTTAGGGCTACCCCTCTTTCATATTTCTAGAACTAAAATCAATGAAATTGGATTTTATGTCTTTCTAATAAGCCAATTTTAATTTCATTTTTCCTTTTCTTAACAAACATGTTTGCTTTATTTGAGTAAGCCACGATTCTCTGGTACCCTTTAGTGCAGATAGCCAAATATATTTCCAGGTCTAAAACTTGATTGCAAATATTTCTCCTTTCCCGTAATGCCTTCTCTCAAGAAATAGCAAGCCCTAAGAGTCTTCAGGAGTTAAAGATAATTATTTTTATTGGGGAGAAGACACTCACACCTAAGGCATTGTAGTTAAATAGTCAATTGTCCCAGCATGCGTATTAAATATGTGACTACTCAAATTAACTTTTCTCTAACGTTACATAATTTAATAAGTTCTTCGCTGAAATGAGATATCATGGAAGGGAAACTATTTGGAAATGCTGACATTACTAAAGGATGCAAAGTATGGGTAATTACCATACCTATTTCAACAATCTGGACCTCATATGCATTTTTCAGAAAAAAATGCTTTACTTAGAAACACTGTAATTCTCAAAAATTGTAAAGTTCCAGAAAAATAAGGGGAAAGAACAGAAACAACAACAACAAAAATACCCACAATAAAACATAGCACTATAAGCTTCACTTCCTACACATCTTTAGGGTAAGTGAAATTTATTCACAGGGAGAAGGACAATAAAACAAACACTTAGAATTTAGTCTGTGTATATCTCAGCAGGTTAAGCTTAAATTAGAAATTGATTTTCAGATATTGTCCTCTAAAATGAATCACAGATCTTTCAGATACATATGTGTACTTCCTGGCAGCTGTCAAAATGTGGTTGTCAATTACCCAGTTCTGTTGATCTGACTTGATCATTAGGTCTCCTTGTAGAATATCTGAAATGCCCTTCAAGCAACCACTCCTAATATTGGGAGTATATTAACATTAGATAGTTTTAAAAAGAATAAAATATATTAAAAAGCAAGCTATGTACTCCTTGATTGCACTTGGAGTACAACTAGCTGTTTACTATGTCAGTTGATGTTATATCTGTACATTGACATTCTAACATCATGGACAGCCATGTCTATATGTTAAATGAGGTAACAGTTTTAAAATTCCATTTATAAATCAGTTAAAGAATGCGAAGCATTCACCAAAAATTGTGACACCAGCTTTAAAATAGTTACAATCCCAGATTAATCTTTGGTCAATAATTGGCAACTTAGAACATAGTACTAAAGCTATAGGTTAGATATACTAACTCCATGACATCCCCATTAGAAGAACGGCTGCCTTTCTATTTGCTATAATTGTCAAGAAGGCATCTAGGAATTCTATTATTATTTAATGAGTTAAAAAGATGGGAAGTCATAAGTCATTTATAGATTCACAGGCATGTAGAAATTATTCACTGACTCTCTCATGTACTCATTCATGGGACAACTATTTATTTAGTTATCTCCATTTCTGTTGTTGTTGTTAATCCTCACCCGAGGATATTTTTCCATTGATTTTTTTTTAGAGAGAGTGGAAGGGAGGAGGAGAGACACACAGAGAGAAACATCAATGTGACAGAGACACACTGACTGGCTGCTTCCTGCATGCTCCCCAACCAGGGCCAGGTATGGAGCCTGCAACAGAGGTCCATGTCCTTGACCAGAATTGAATCCAGGACCCTTCAGTTGCAGGGACAATGCTGTATCCACTAAGCCAAACTGGCTAGGGCTATCTCCATATTTAAGTTAAGATTTTAATTGAAATGACTGCTGATTCTCATGAAGATATAAGATAGGATACATAGCTATCCCAATTTCCCTCTATGGTAACATTTAATAAAACTACAGGATGATATCACAATCAGGATATTGTCATTGATAAAATGCACCTATTTATTTCAGATTTCCTCTATTTAACTTGTACTCATTTACGTGTGTGTCGTATGTATATTTATAAGCTCTCTTCAATTTTATCATCTGTACAATTTTGCATATTTGCCACCACAGTCACAATAACAATACTGAATGGTTCCAGCACAAGAATCCATTGTCTCCCCCTTTTACATACTCCTTCCCTCTCGCCTGCCCACTTCCAGAGTCCATAACCCTGAGAACCAATAATATTCTCCATTTCTGAGTTTTGCCATTTGAACCATTTTAGTTAAGAGGAATCATACAGTATGTAACTTTTTGGATTAGCTTTTTTTCATTCAGCATAATTCCATGAAATCCATCCAACTTGTTGCAAGTTTAGTCATCCCTTTTAAGTGCTGAGTAGTATTCCACGGCATGTATGCCCCACAGTTTATTTAACCATTCCCCTGTCAAAAGACAACTGAGCTTACTCAAGTTTTCGGCTATTACAAATAACGCTGCCACGGACATGCGTACAGGTGTTATGTGAATATAACTTTCCATTGATCTCGAATGCCCAAATATGCAACTGTTGGGTCATACGGATAACTGCATGTTTACCTTCATAATAAACTACAACACTAATTTCCAAAGTCCTGTACCATTTAAATCCCCAGAAACAGTGTACAGCTGATTCACTTTCTCTGCATCTTTGCCAATATTTGTGAGAAGAATTGGGATCTGAGGGTAAACCGGGCTTAACAAGGCTCTATCCTCAGGGGCTTACAATTAGTGAGACCAGCCCCTTTCCGGCTATAATTGACAGTAGTTTTATTTCTGCTCTGTGTCCTGTGGAGCAAAGGCACTTCATTTTCAGAGAGAAAAGACAATGAAAGAGACACGGGAGAAGCAGGGACTGCATGCAGTGGAGAGGCAATTAACAGCATCTTTCATCTTGGACCAGCTATTTCAGAAAATGTGCACCCTGCACTTTCTGCAACAGGGATTCTATGAGATAATTAAGGGTACCTCTCTCTTTACATAGTTACTTTCTGCAGCTAAGAACAAAACAATCCTTCCGAACACACTATGTTTCACTGTAGTTGATGGTACCCAAATTCGGGCTACTTCCTAAAACACATTTTACAACGCCAAAGCACCAGGGACTCTAGGGTCAAACAGATTTGAATTGGAGCGGAATCCTGACTCTAAACCAGTGATGGCGAACCTTTTGAGCTCGGCGTGTCAGCATTTTGAAAAACCCTAACTTAACTCTGGTGCCGTGTCACATATAGAAATTTTTTGATATTTGCAACCATAGTAAAACAAAGACTTATATTTTTGATATTTATTTTATATATTTAAATGCCATTTAACAAAGAAAAATCAACCAAAAAAATGAGATGAGTCCGCGTGTCACGTCTGACATGCGTGTCATAGGTTCGCCATCACTGCTCTAAACCTATGTAAAAATCACCTACGGTTGTTGCAAGGATTAAATGAAGCTTGTTCCTAAATGATGCCAGCTGAATATGACAGTATATTGTTTCTAATAATAAAAATATTTTGCAAGAAATGACACATTATTGCTAAGCAAGAATCTCCATGCATTTTGGATTAACTTGCCCATCAGTTGCTAAATCCATATTTGGGGAAATTATGGTGTTGACCTTGGAACTGAACTTCCCCCTCCACCACCACAAAAGGCATAATTTCTAAAATAGTATTTAACATGTAGGTTTATTTAGTGTAGAGTTTAAGATTATTTAGTGATTTATGAAAGAAGGATGGGGGGAAGCTGCTGGTAGCAAGTCCTGTTATTACTTACCCATTTTGTGCGTGTCTGTATGTGTGTGCCTGCACCTCTCCTATATGTGTGGTGGTTTCTCCCCATTTCCCACCCTCCTAACTCACCAGCTCATTCTTACCCCAAAACTACCAGTCACTTATCAAAAGTTCCCCTTCAACTACAAAACATATTCTCCCTGTAGGGGGATTCTGGTGAATAAGATGTTCTCTGCCTCATTGCCTTTCAGTGACATTCTGACATTTCTTATAGATTGCAGCCCTGGGCGTCTGTCCAGCTGACCCGTCTCATAATCTGTCTCTGGTCACCCTTTTTAAAGATAGAATGTTTCCTTCTGCTCCCAGCCTGTTGATTAATCCAGGTAAACCTGCCCTCACAAATCAAAGCTTGCCATGCATGGTGCTCTTTAAATAACTCTGGAAAGAGAGGAAGGTCTTTTTCAGTTCCCCTAGTCTCTTTGATATTTAAGTGACTACACTTCATGAAGGATTCCTACAATAAATCAGTCATGAGGTCGCCTGGTGCTCTTAAAGATCTCACTATTTGAAAAAATGTTAAAGAAAGTTAACTCCTCAGATTGCAGAATTTAGGTGATTAACATTTTAAGTTATGACCATCAGATGGTAGGATATATTAGAATTGTTACAATTTATAAAACTACATTTTTATTATCCTACATAATAAAAGCATAATATGCAAATAGAAGGAAAGGGGGAACCACCGGTCGCTATGACATGCACTGACCACCAGGGGGAAGACACTCAACGCAGGAGCTGACCCCTGGTGGTCAGTGAGCTCCCACAGGGGAAGCACCGCTCAGCCAGAAGCCAAGCTCATGGCTGGCAAGCACAGTGGCGGTGGTGGGAGCCTCTCCCGCCTCCACAGCAGCGCTAAGGACCCCTCAGTGGACATCCCCCGAGGGCTCCCGGACTGCGAGAGGGTGCAGGCCGGGCTGAGGGACCACCTCCAGTGCAAGAATGTTGTGCACCGGGCCTCTAGTATACATATAATACCATGTAGATGAAAAAGATAGATACAATCTACCACCTAATTTAAGTGCAATAAATACAAAGTGGCAATGTTCAGCAACTGATAAAATTCTTACCAAGTGAGTCCATTTTCCTAATGAAATTTCTCAAAGTAAAATGAATTTGATTGGAGATACTAGTAAAACAATGAATTCATGGTCAAGTTGTATCCATCACAGCATTTCTATACTTCATGGCAGAAGAAACAATTATTGTTTTTTATGTCCTGATCTTAACACATTACAGTGACATGAGCTCCTGAATTTATCAGCCAGCACTCCCAACACAGACTAGTCAGGCATTGATGAGAAATGCCCTGGAGCCTGTGATCTGAACAGGTCTCTCGGGATTTTCTACTCCCACCAGTTTGCCATCATACCATGCTGCTCTCTGTGGGAAGGGAAGGGGAGGGGCCAGAAAGGTGGCAATCACCATTTTGTTGGAGCATAGAGGCTCTTCAGTGCCTGCTGCCTCTCCTTCTCCTGGGTCCTTCAGTGAAGAGACACCACCGCACCACCAGCCTCACTATTTCATCTCATGTGCGGAACTCACTATCTTTTTCTTTTTTAATATATTTTTATTGATTTCAGAGAGGAAGGGAGAGGGAGAGAGAGAGAGAAACATCAATGATGAGAGAGAATATTTGATTGGCTGCCACCAACATGCCCCCCCCTGGGGACTGAGCCCACAACCCAGGCATGTGCCCTGACGAACTATAACCTCTTGATTCTCAGCTCATCGCTTAACCACTGAGCGACAGTGGCCTGGTGGAACTCACTATCTTTTAATTTTTCAACAGAGAGCAGAACGCCGAAGCTTTTATGGTAATGAGCTCTAACAAAATGGAATTAAGACCGACAACCCCTGCAATGACCTCCTATATTTATAGATGGATCCGCTTCTATAACTGGATACGTGTCTTCCTACTCTTCTCCAGCTCTGCTTCATGTGACCAGCACCAGCTGCCCCATCACCAGATGTACCATCAGGCTCTAAAACACAAGATAAACCCATGACAAGTCCCAGAAATGGAATTTGATTCAGAATCCTTGCCCCTTACCAGTTCATGCTCTCAAATGTCTCTCTTAATAGGATGCCAAGAGTGGAAATGTCAAGGTGACAACAAAATAGTCATAAGGAATTTCGACATCAATATATTTCACAAAGTTAGGATCATGTTTATATTAAGCCATGATATATGCAGCGGGGCAAATATAGGTTACAGCTGTGAGTACGTGAAACAGAGTTTATTCTTGTATTATTATTTGTTAATTATTGCATTATTTTTCATACAAACAACTGTAAGTCTACTTTTGCCCCACCCTGTAGATGAGGTGTCAATGTGCCAGTCCGGGTTTAAAACACACACACACACACACACACACACACACACACACACAGCAAAAAAAAACAACAAAAGAAAAACTGCCCTAGCCAGTTTGGCTCAGTGGATAGAGCAAGGGCTCGTAGACTGAGGTCCCCAGTTCAATTCTGGTCAAAGACACCGACCTCAGTTGCAGACTTGATCCCTGTGGGAGGCAACCAATCAATGTGTCTCTGTCACATCGATGTTTCTGTCTCTCTGTCTCTCTCCCTCAAAAAAAAAAAATCAATGGGGCAATAAGGACACATATGTAACACCTTAATCAATAAAGAAAAAAAATCAATGGGAAAATATCCTCAGATGAGGATGAACAAAAACAAACAAAAATCCTGCACAACACCTGCTAATAATCCAAATGCAACAAAATTTCTTACTAAACATAAACCACAGGAAAAACACATGTTTTTTAAAGTATAAATTTAAGTAATTGTAGTTGAATATAAAAAGTTACTGAGTATGTGATGAAATGATAGCATAAGAAAATTTATGTTGGGGATTTTAAGAACTGAATAGCCACTTGCTTTTTTCTCTGGTTATCTTTGCCCATAAGCTAAGTAGTACAAGGGCAAGGATAGCCAATATTATTTTTTTCCCTTAAGGTCTCTTCTACAATAATCTTCATATAGTTGGTACCACTTTTCAAGCATTCATATCATTTTATAATCAAAATGTGACCTGACCTATCATCAAATACATCCATTAAGTAAGATTTTATATACATTTTAATATAAAAAAGCTAAAATAAAAAGATGAAAATATTTTACACAAGGTCATCCTAATTTTAAAATGGACTAGGAATAAAATTGTGATAGTAAATGTCTCACCACTGGAGGTCTTAATATTACGAAATATTTCCATTGGTATTACTATTACAAAAGAGACTGCAATTCCATCCCCCCTAGCTGCCTAATATAGATTGTATTTTATTGGTCTGAAGGCATTAAATATCTTGAAGTGATAATTAAAATGTTTCTTTAATGTCTTCTATTTTATTCATTGTTAATTGATTCAAGGTTACCTATTGTCCAGTACTACATTCTGGGGTTTGTACATTTTTTTCTACACCAATTTATACTTGAAAACATTTATAGCTTTTTCTATTTTCATTATACCTTGGAAAATTATTTCTAGCAATTACTTATAATTAACTCCAAAGTAGCTTATGATCTAACAGCATCTCCATTCATTTGGTTACTCAAGTTAACATTCATGAAAATTTAATAGTGAATTAAACAGAATTATTTTATAATTCAGGGGCATAGTTTTACTTAGTTAACTTGGGAAAGTGACAGTCTCACCTTTCTCACGGAACACATTAAATAACACAACTAATCTGATGTATTAAAAAACTTTTGGACTAACTCTTTTTGACAAGGTATATGATAAAGAAGAGAATAAAGCATCTGTATTTTCTTGATAGTATGCACTTTACCTTTAAGTGTAATGACTTAGTAGTCAACCAATTTCTATCTTTTTAAAAATTAAATATATTGGGTTGATATTGGTTAATAAGATTATATAGGGTTCACAATTCTATGAGACATCATCTGTGTATTACAATAGGTGCTCACCACCAAGTCAATCTTATTTCACCACTATATTCTTGACCCCTTTACCTTACTATCTCCCCACCCTCTTCCCTCTGGTAACCACCATATTATTGTCTCTATCTATGAATTTGTGTTTGTTTGAGTCAAACAGAAAAGTGAACAATTATATGATTTCATTCATATGTGGGATATAAAACTTTTGAATTAACAAATGAACAAACAAGAGGTTTTTTTTTTTAATCTTTTTATCATTTGGAGAGGGTCTTGTTACACTGATAGGTTTAGCTCTCTACCTTCACATTCTCTCAGTCTCCTACCTGCTGACAGGTTCTCATGATATCCTGGCCTCTGGTATAGGTATCTGGAATGAGTACCTGAATAAGCCCACACGAATCATAGCCCAAGTGTACATGAAGGTTGGAGTTATTTATGGATAATAAAGATTCTGTGCCCTGTTTCTAATAAGCAGTTTCTTATTCAGTTCCCTGTAGGCAAGTCCCTTGACAATATAGTCCTAATAACTGGGCTCTGGGTTTGCTCTCTTATGCAAGACTCCCCGCCTTGGTACCCTGTTTGGTTTGACAGGTTCAACAGAATGGCTTTAATTTCCCTCAAGCGCTGCGGTTCCATTTCACAAATCTGTCCTAGCACCTGGTCTTAGGAACACTGAGCAAAGACATAGACTAACACCTGGAGCAGATAACACTGCTCTTCCTGAATGCCAAAACCCACCCTTATACACACTCCTTCCTACTTTTTAAATTGAACCTCGGCTTTGCTGAAGTTTTGTATTTTAACATAACAATATTCTGATTCACCTGCATTATGTGTTGTTTGTATGTAAATAAATATAACTATATGATCTATAGGGTATCTTGTTTCTGTTTCTGCTATTATTTTTTTTAATGTACAGGGAAGTTTATTTTCATTACAAAAGCATTTACATTTTATAGATTCCTTCACCAATAGTGTTCTAATGTTATGTAAAACATGTTTTAATTTAGAAAAAGTCAGTGTGTACTTATAAAAATTCAGTTAATATTTCTCTGCATTTTGTTTTTTTGGAATCAGATTGACTATATAATAAAATCCAAATTCCCATAACTAATACAAAAGACCCTTAACAATTATCTATATTCTATCACTCCCTCATACGATGGTTTTTAAAAACTTTTTTAAATGTCTTAATGTCTTACCCTTTCCCTTGCCCTGTCTCTGCTTAGCATACATATAATCATTCTCCAAGATGAACTTCAATGGCAGCATCTTGGAAAAGCTTTCCAATACTCCCTTAAGCAGAATCCATTACCTCATCCCCCTGACTGCAGGGTCTGTATCTGGATTATCCTATATAATAAAAGCCTAGTACGCTAAGTGTCCCGTCGTCCAGTCGTTTGTTCAACCAATCAAAGTGCAATATGCTAATGACATGCTAAGGCCACTCAGCCACTTGCTATGATGTGCACTGACCACCAGGGGGCAGACACTCTGACTGTTAGGTTAGCGCTGCTGGGATCCGGCTGATCGGGACTGAGCAAGATGGGCCGGACAGGACCTGGAGCCCTCCAGTGGTCCCTCCCAGGCTGGCCAACCTCCCACATCCTTCCCTAGCCCCGATCGTGAACCAGAGGGGTCCCTCGGCCTGGCCTGCAACCTCTCGAAATCTGGTCCCCACAGGGGATGTCGGAGACCCAGTTTTGGCCCGATCCTGCAGGCCAGGCCAAGGGATCCCACTGGTGCACGAATTTGTGCACCAGGCCTCTAGTACACCATATAATACTATAAAAGGAAAATCTATTCTAGGTTTCTTGTTTGTAAATTATAATACTTAAAAACATACAAATATAAAACCTGAAATTTACAAATTAAATACAAAGGAAACTAAAATATGATGAAAATCAAATACCAGTAGTAATCTGATATGCAGTTAAGTCAATGCTCATAGTGCATTCATGGTACTTATTACTATGGTCCAAGTTCCTTTCAGTCATAAAAAGAGTCAATTGTCCCAAAACTTTTCTTTGTCAAATGGCTAAAACCAACTTGGTTTCATTAAGTGCATCAAACATTATTTGAATTTTGCTAGGTATAAAAGTACCACATTTTATTTTAATATTCAATATTAATTACAGTGTCTACATTTTAAAATTTTTCTAAAAAAATGTTAAAATTCTGACAGATGCTGATTAATACAATTTTGGCTTTTTAAAATATTGATAAATACATTGTGAATTCTAAAAGAACAGAAAGAGATTAGTTATACCCTCATCTATGTGCAAATTATTTCTCATCATTTTAATGACATTATCTAATATATAAAATAAACTGATTTAACTATAAATGTTATAGATACCAAACCAAGCATTACTCAGTATTATTTCTTTGGACTCTTACTAAATCAATCAGTGCTTTTATCTTTTTATTTAATAATCACTACAAAAATAGTTGCATTATCTCCAATTTATGTGCTGAAAAACTAAGCTATAAATTTAGGATAGCTTGGATTACAACTTGTAACAAAATCAAAAAAGTTATTAAGCATGACATTTTATGTTACAGAAGCATATAATACCTATAATATAAAGTCATTAAAAATTAACACCTTAGAAATGAACTCTTAAAACATTTTTGTGTCATAAGAATTTACTGGGGGTAGTCTTTCTGATGCCATTACATGTTCACACTTAGTAGGGCTATGTGACATTTTACCAAACTAAATGATCTGTCTGCAAGGTCACAGCTGCATTGTGGAGGATAATTATCTTTAAAAAAATTAGCTTAGTCAACTATAAAGAGAGCCAACTTTTATATTGTTCCATATAGTTAATTTAAACACTTACTGAATGTTGTTTGAAGAGTTTAGCAATAAAAGAAATTTCCAAGACATAATAATCAACTTCATGTTGTAAAAACCAATTTTATCAAGGTGTAAAATTTAGTTTATTAATAAATAAATGAGAAATTGCAACTATGGTGTGGAATTTAATGCAGTACACATTAAAAAATTATAAAACACAAGTTAACCATCATTCTATCATTCATATACTCTTCTAACATCCTTCAGTCATGCAAACAACAGTTGCTAATCATCTACCATGTATAAAAAAGCAGATTAAGTATTTTAGGTGACATGAAATTGGATAGATTAATAAAACTACTCCTAAAGTTTCTTAAAACTTTAGAGTATCTTTATAAACTAACTAGAGGCCTGGTGCATGAAATTCGTGCACAAGGGGGGAGGTTCCCTCAGCCCGGCCTGCACCCTCTCCTATCTGGGACCCCTTAGGGGATGTCCGACTGCCAGTTTAACCAGCAGTCGGACATCCCTCTCGCAATCCAGGACCGCTGGCTCCTAACCGCTCACCTGCCTTCCTACCTGATTGCCCCTAACCACTCTGCCTGCCTGCCTGCTCGTCCCTAACCACCTCTGCCTGCCTGCCTGATGCCCCTAACTGCTCTCCCCTGCTGGCCTGATCGCCCCTTACCACCTCTGCCTTGGCTCCTGCCACCATGGTTTTGTCTGGAAGGACGTCCGGAAGGATATCTGGTTTAATTAGCATATTGCCTTCTATTAGTATAGATGATTCTGGAAACTCCTTTTGAGTATTCAAATATACAAATGCAGGGCATTTATAGGGTTGATTAGATTTCATTGTTTTTAATTTTAAATGCAAATAGGTATAGGCGTATAGGCTACAGAGCATCATCATTTATTGAAAATTCTATAAACTTGAACCAAGACTTAAATAAGCTATGTCTTATTTACATAAAAAAATTACATAAAAAGCAGTTGGTTTCAAGGAAATGAATGTACTCAGAATGACCTGAAAAACAAGAGAAATTGCATGTCAAGACCATATTCCAATGGATTCTAATTTAATTGGTCTGCAATAGTGTCCAGACATTAATGTAAGCTAAAATAAAATGTTAAAAGTCCACAGTTAATTCTCAAAATTTACAAAACTCAATGGTAAAACATTGAACAACATTTTTATGAGAAAATTAGGCTTAAAAAAAAGTCTGCATATATACAGAAAAAAAACTTGAAACCTATATTGTTTTATTAACCAATGCCATCACAATAAATTAAGCAAAAATAAATGCATTTGTTTTATCATCAGGAGAAATATGATAAAATTCACCTCATTAATAATAGATTTGTGAACAAAAAATGGATGTTTTATAAGAACGTTTAGAGTATGTATGTGCATACACTATACCTATGTAGACATGAATAAACATACACAGATACAAATACAGGGGTTGGCAAAAGTAGGTTTACAGCTATGAGTTCATGAAACACAGAGTTTATTCTTATATTATTATTTATTAATTATTACATTGTTTTTTGTATTATAACTGTAAACCTACTTAGCCCATCACTGTGTGTGTTTGTGTGTGTGTGTGTGTGTGTAAATCTGTATGTGTGTATGTGTTATCCAAACTTCCATCAAATACTGCACGTCTATCATTACAAAGAATGATATATGTGCCCATTAAAGGAAAGTTAGAACTTAAACAAAAGGGCTAAAAAAATGATGGAATGTGGGAGTAATTGGCAGAGGAAAAGTTCCATTTTAATGTAGAAACTATAGTCAGGAGAGTGACAGCAGCTCCTTGCTGTGCATAACACCCCAAAAAGCAATTAAGAAAAATATTTGCCAGATGGCTGTATGCGATGATATGAATATAATGGCAACAAGCCAATTTTTCTAAAATCTTTTACTACATATTAGAGAACAAAAGTATAACCCATCTGAAAAAAGGTTATTTTAAATAAAATGAACAGTTTCATTTCAGTCTAAGAACCTAAGGGGTCTGTTTTAACCTTAGTGCCAACGTAGGATGACTCTTTGTCAAAACATTGGCTAGAATCCCAATCTCATTTCCAGTGTGGCCTTTCTTCCAGCTCTAAAAATTAGCCCAGGTTTAAAAATGTTATTTTAGAAGGAAAAAAAGAGCAAAACAAGTTTCTAAAGAAATCCCTTGTCCTAATTGATATATATAAATTATGTAGTACAAGGTTATAGAGTATGTGTTTATTATCACATATAACAAAGCTATTTCAAGTCTCAATGATAAAATATGCCAATAAAAAATTCAAAAGTACTAGTATATACCTTGGGAATTATAAATATTCACTTTATATTATATTATTTTGGCATGGCTCCCTATGAATAGCTGTCATGCTTACATGTTAGGAGTGGTAGATGGCAAAGTCAGAGCTTAAAGCTAAAATTGTAAAAATTGATGAGAGTGTTGACTCAGTAAATATACACATTTCAAAACTGGAAGATGAAGCAGACACAGTAACCAGAGTTCAAAGTAAGCAAGTATATTTGGAGTTACTTGTTGATATTTAATAGACACTTATTGAATGAATTAATAAATTCTGATAAAACATGGCAAATATCCTGTGACAATATCAAAATATTTTGTTGATTATTAAGAAACACACACACACAAATAATGGCTATGCATAAATCGATTTTTAAATCAGCATTGTACAAAGGAGAACTTATCTATCTATCTATCTATCTATCTATCTATCTATCTACAAAACGCTGATATGCAAATAGACCGAATGGTGGAAAAACTGATCAATCCAACAACTGGTTGCTATGATGTGCACTGACCTCCAGAGGGCATATGCGGAACATGGTAGGCGTCGGCAGCAGGCAGCAGAGCGTGGAACATGGTGGGCGTTGGCTGGGCTGTGGTGGGATGGTGGAGCAGGTGAGTGGGGGCACCAGACCAAGGCGGGGCACTGGTCACTGTCATCGGGGTGAGCTTCTGTTGCTTACTGAAAATTCTTTGCTCCCACATGCCACGGTCCCACCCAGCACTCACACCTGCTGCAGGCAAAGGCCCTGCTTGCACCCACTGCCAGCGCCAGTGCCGGCCCCAATTGCTCGGCGCCGTCAGCAGGTGTGAGTGGCAGCTGCTGGCCCCAATTGCCCCTGAGGGCTTCTCCACGTCCCCCTGATCCTGAGGGGTGATTGGGGCAGCAGCCACCCACTCACATCCGCTGACGGCGACAGCCCCAATCACTCCACGCCATCAGCGGGTGCGAGTGGGGCCGGTGTCATCAGCACATGGGAGTAGCAGCGGCAGGAGTGGGGCTGCTGGCAGACAGGGGACCGGGGGGCATGGTGGGAGGGGCCGGGGGGGCGGGGAGGATGGGCTGAGACCCGCCCCTGTGTCCACCACAGTTTTACAGTTCCTTTCAAGATGCACAAATTCATGCACTGGGTCTCTAGTTTATATATATAAAAGCCCAAGCAACTGTTATGACGGGACGACCAGACAACCAGCCAGTAACTATGACATACACTGACCATCAGGGGGCAGACGCTCAATGCAGGAGCTGCCCCTGGTGGTCAGTGTGCTCCCACAGCCAACCTCCCATGGTCCCTCCCGCCAGCCAGCTGGGTGGTCAGTGTGCTCCCACAGCCAACCTCCTGTGGCTGGCCAATCTTTCACAGTCCTTCCCCCTGGTTGGCCGGCCCCAATCGGGACTGGGCAAGACAGCCCCAATCGGCCCCAATCACTGGCCAGGCTGAGGGACCCCATCCATGCATGGTTTTGTGCACCGGGCCTCTAGTATAAAATAAATGCTTAGTGAACTTAATTTTAAAATAAGCCTCTGCATTTATAAATTGACAAATTCTGAATCACAGTGACAGAGCAAAAATCAATTTTTCAATACCAACACATTTTTGCAAAATAATCAGAAAAAAACTTAGATTCTATTTGTTTCAATAATGAGAATTAGTCCAAGCAATAGTCACCTGTGAACCCCTCACACTATGTCTACCCCAGGCCTTCTATAACAAAATCTCATTGCTTCAAGCTGTTGTTTTTTTTTAATTTGTTCATTTATTAAATGTCTATTGAGCATCAACCAAGTGCTAGGAAATGCTCTAGACTTTGGTGATTAAGGAATGGATAATAAAAATTTGTACCCTACAGGTTATCTTGTACCCCCAAAATGTATACCTTACTATGAGCAATTCAACAATTACTCTGTGGCCATCATTATACATATGAAATGGTACCTCAAAAGACTTTAGATTGGCAAAACAAATGTCAGTAAACCCATAATGCGGAAAGTTTGTGCAGTTGAGTTTTAGTAGTTTTCATTAAATTATCCTAGTATATGGAGAATAGTTTTTTCAGATTTCCTGGATACAATATGCAAGAACAAATAAATAAGTAAGCATATCTAGAACTAGTTATTAACATGACAGAGACAAGAATACAAAACAAAACACATAATAAAGCAAAGACCATAGCCATGGAGAGCAAATTAATTAAAATTAATCTCATGCAAGCATCCTTAATCTTATCTTTATTTTTAACACTAGAAGCCTGGTGCACAAAAATTTGTGTACTGGGGGGAGGAGGGAGGTCCCTCAGCCTGGCCTGTGCCCTCTCGCAGTCTGGGACCCCCTCGAGGGATGTCCACCTTCAGGCTTAGGCCCGCTTCCCAGGGGATCGGGCCTAAGCTGGCAGTCAGACATCCCTCTAGCAGCCCGGGAGCCCTCGGGGTATGCCCACTTGCCAGCGGGGAGCAGGCCTAAGCTGCAGTCGAACATCCTTAGTGCGGCTGAGGAGGTGGGAGAGGCTCCCACCACCACCGCTGTGCTGGCAGCCATCAGCCTGGATTGTGGCTGAGCAGAGCTCCCCCTGTGGGAGCGCACTGACCACCTGGGGGCATCTCCTGCATTGAGCGCCTGCCCCCTGGTGGTCAGTGTGTGTCATAGTGACCAGTCATTCCCAGTCGTTCTGCTGTTGAGGTCAATTTGCATATTACCCTTTTATTATATAAGATATTTATGCCAATGACTCAATGACAGATCATAACTTTGTCTCAGAAATATAATTTAAATAAAATATACAAATTAAATATATAATGTATAATACAATAATATATATAATATATACTATGTACTTATATGTCATATATAAATGAATATAAATAAATAAATGCACTATTAAATATAAAATAGAGTTCCAAAATATCAATTATATTTAAATATAATCCATAAATCAGTTGGTGGTTTTGGACACCAAGTTAAAGTTTGCCTCTGTAATTAGAGATAAACAACTGATATTTATAACGATGACCAGAGATGCAATTAATTACATCCAATATTTGCTGATGTAAAAATGTGGAGAAACATAATATCTACTTTCGAAAGTTATCTCTCTGAAATTGATTACTTGATGCTGCCTTCAACCAACAGAAACAGAAAATCTGAGGGTGGATGTATTTCCTCCCAGAAATTTGTAGCCAGAAATTCGAACCACTGCTTTACATCATCCACTTCCTTAGAATTCTGGGGAAGATTCAAACAATGTATATTAAAACCAACTGGATAACACTATGCACACAGTTTAAAGATCAAAGATATCCATTTAGTGGATATTTAAACTGCCTTAGTTTTCCAGCTTCTGTCTTTCTTCTGGATAAAGCATTTCTTTCCATTTACTGACTGTACAATGATATCAATATTGTTCCTTTTCTTTCAGAAAAAAAATGTCTTAGGTCATTTGTTGTTACTGAACCATAATTTGATCACCTCAGTTGGGTTTCTTAGGTTGTACACTGGCTATTCTGTAATTTTGACATTCATCTGCTAATCATAGGAGATGACATCTGTCTCAGTAAGAGGCTTTCCTCACTGACAGGTAAGAGGAGCAGCATAATTCAAGACCATGGTCTTGGAGAGTTGTCTTGTCTTGAGATATTGATAATACTGATAAACTATTTCAATCAGCCCCAAAACAAGTGTCTTGGAACTAGAGGATAGAATCACATTTATAGGCTTATTTCTTACATTTCCTAATATTAACTCATAAAATAAACTGTAAACATGAATGGTATAGAAATGGGATGAAAATGGGACATTGTTTGATCATGGAGACAGGCTTATTTCTGCACCTTAGTATCAGCAAGTAACAGTAATCTCTCATTATATTTCACTTTCATTCTGTTGTTCCAGCGAACTGCTCAGAAGGTGAAAATCTACATTAAAATAATAAAAATTTTATATAACATACTCATTACTATGACTCCAATACAGCTGGAGAAAAATGATTTTAGACATATCACTGCACCCAAGAATAAATTTTTAGTCTAAAGTTAGGAGAATGTGAGAACGCGTGCGCACGCGCACACACACACACACACACACACACACAATTTAAAAATACTGTTTTTATTTCTCAAAAGATGGTATCAAAATTATGTTGAGAGGGTTAAGGTTCATTGAAGTGAAAGACCACATTAATTAGAAAATTTTCATTTTAGAACAATCACGTTTTAAGTCTTGTCTCTATTTTAGCCAAACCATCCTCTGATAAATAGAAGATAGCACTATAAGTTAAACAGCAAATACATTGTTTACAGATATAATTTGCATTTTCTGTGAATCTGATTCCCTATTCCTTAATGCCCAGGAAGATCTAAGGCTTTACAAATTGTATGTGACAGTTTTATCTGGCTATTTATTATTTTTCAACCTTTTTATCTCCTAGAACTGGAGAAAAATAATAGCTAGAAAAATTCCTACTAAAGACAATGAAAATTTCAATCTCCTTACTGGTATGGTATTGTCTCATTTGGAATTCTCAGAACCCACTCATGGCTACATGAATCAGGCAACTTCTAAGAACCATCATGCATTGTTTCCTGGTAGGAAGTAACTGTCAACCCCCCTGTAAGTTAATTTCATTGCTATCCAAAGTAATACTCTCCTTTTCTTCCCCCTTTTTTTGTTGTTGTTGAATTTATTGGGGTGACATTGGTTCACAAAACCATAAAGGTTTCAAGTGGACAACTCAATGAAACATCATCTGCACATTACATCATGCACCAAGCAAAGTCTCTTTCCCTCTCCACGATGCCCTCCCCCACTTTGTCCACCTCTACTTAGCTCCCACCCCTCGTTCCCTCTGGCTATCACCACACTGGTGTCTGTGTCTATGTGCTATGTGTGTATGTTTTTGGGCTAATCCCATCACCTTCTTTCATAAGAATAAAGCTCCCGTTTACAAAGCACATTTTCTGTTTCCCTACATGATGCTGTTACAAAGAGTCCAGCCAGGATTTCATGGGATGGTTCTTAGATCTGTCAGTTGATTTAGTTGCCATAACTTTGTCTTGGTTTGTTATTCTATCTCCTTTCTTTTATGTCTATTTCCTTTCAAATAAAAAGATAGAGAGGCTTTTTATTATTATTAGAAACTCCTCATACTTTGGGGGTAGTCTTAATGTAGTGGCAAATAAATATATTACATTAATATGTACACAGATGGGATTATGAACAATCAATTATCCTGGGGTCTTATTTTCTTAATAGACATTTATGGGACTGTAATAAGTCAATGTATAAATGCTATGGGGTATCAAAGGGTTAAGCTCCACCTGTGAAGTGTTTTGTCTAAGAGGAGACACAAGATATGATATGAACAACTCACATACATAAGCATTTTATAGGGATTTTAGACAATTACACATATAACAGAAAAATAATGTTTATATGTGCAGCTTTAACAAACTGACATATTTTATCTTTTATACTATGAACAATCATTATGCAGCAGTGTATGTGTATTTCTGTTACATACAGATCTTAATTTTATCTTTTTGTTCTTTATTGAATCATGAGGTATTGATCTCATCCACAGTTAGTTAAGTCCATATTTTGAACGAGGTCACTAAGCTCAAGGATAAAGGTGAAATACAAATTTTCTGTTTGTTTTCCCTTTGTTTTATCCCCGAAAAGATAGTAAACACCCTCTTATGCTCCATTCTTGTCTGGGACATTTCTAATCATTAAGAATTTATGTAGCCCTGGCCGGTTTGACTCAGTGGATAGAGCGTCGCCCTGTGGACTGAGGGGTCCCGGGTTCGATTCCGGTCAGGGGCATGTGCCTTGGTTGCGGGCATATCCCCAGTGGGGGGTGTGCAGGAGGCAGCTGATTGATGTTTCTCTCATCGATGTTTCTAACTCTCTGTCCCTCTCCCTTCCTCTGTGTAAAAAAATCAATAAAATATATTTTAAAAAAAAAAGAATTTATGTAGCAAGTATCTGCTATGTGCCAAGCTGTGTGCAGCTCATTTGAGGTATCCTATATAATAAAGAGCTAATATGCAAATGGTTGTCATGCCCTAGTGCGGGACCAGGGGACCTGAGGCCAGGCCTGGGCACATGAGGCCACGCCCCCTGCCCCAGCACCAGGGTCGGGGGACCTGAGGCTGCATCCCCCACCCAGCGAGGCTTGACAGGGGACCTGAGGCTGCGTCCCCTGCCCAGTGAGGCTTTACGGGGGACCTGAGGTCATGCCTCCCGCCCTGGTGCTGGGGCCGGGGGACCTGAGGCCATGCCCCCCACCCCGGCACCGGGGCCTGGGGACCTGAGTCTGCACCCCACTTCTGGTACCGGACAAGGGGACCTGAGGCTGTGCCCCTCACCCTGTGGAGCTTGACATGGATGGGGCCTGCTGGGTCTGGGTCTTGTGCGATTTTGAGACACACGTGGGTGGGCGGGGACTTGACTCTGGGTCCCATGGCGCGGCCCAGACTCTGACCGGAGGGAGATCTTCATATATATTTTACTAATTTTCTTTCATCTCTGACACTTCTATTATAGAGAAAGGGCAAATAGCAATATTAAAATATTGCCTCTAATTAATTCCCTTTTAATGTGCACGAATTTCATGTACTGGGCCACTAGTATTTTATATAATATGCAGAGGGGCACAGTCAAGTTTATAGCTACATTGGACAGGAGTCTTAAAGAATAAATGCCTTTTTCTGCTCCCATATCCTTAGGCCAGGAGTTATTCACAGACCTTGAGAAGAAAGTGAATTTGAGGGCAAGAGACCGAATAGTAAAAATTCTTTCTCCTCCATTTCTAGCCTTGGATGGCCAATGCTTAATTTTATTAAGTGAACCAGCAGGTTTCCATACAACTTCCAAAGAATTTCAATTTATCTTTCTATGAGGTCATTCTTTCTTCATGATATGAAAGCACTAATTCAATGAATTAGTTTATATAGTTTTCTTTCCGGTAAAATGCATTCTGGCCAAATTGAAAGAATATATCCTTTTTTTTTTTTTTTTTGAATTCTGCATGGTTATCTTAAATCAAAGTAAATGGAAAAGAGAAACTTATACAAACTTCAATTGTTTTAAAATGCAAATACATATGATACAGTTAATGACATTAAAAACTGAAAAAGGAAAGACTTCCAAAGGGAAATACATATTTTAAAAATTTATAAATAGAAAGCAAGTGAAAAAAACTCTGAAGACTATATATAACTATTAGAGGCCTGGTGCACAAAAATTTGTGCACTGGGGGGGGCGGGTCCCTCAGCCTGGCCTGTGCCCTCTTGCAGTCTGGGACCCCTCGGGTGATGACCATCTGCTGGCTTAGGCATGCTCCCCAGGGGATTGGGCCTAAGCTGGCAATCAGACATCCCTCTGGCAGCGCGGCAGCCCATGGGGGATGTCCACTTGCCAGTGGGGAGCAGAACTAAGCTTCAGTCGGACATCCTTAGCGCTGCTGAGGAGGCAGGAGAGGCTCCCACCACCACCGCTGTACTGGCAGCCTTCTATAATTGAAACTTTGCTGCCATCACTGGAGCTGAGAGCCGGGCTCCTGCTCGCTCCAGCTCTGAGGCCACAGCGTGCTGAAAGCAGGTATCTGGGGTTTGTTTAGCTTCTATAATTGAAACTCTGTTGCTTTCGGAGCTCAGAGCCGAGCCGTGGCAGGCGGGGAACCTTGGCTTCCTCCATCACTGGAGCAAGCAAGCCTCCTGCTCGCTTCAGCTGCGTGCTGCCGGCCGCCATCTTTGTTGGCGGTTAATTTGCATATCTCACTGATTAGCCAATGGGAGGTGTAGTGAAGGTATGGTCAATTACCATGTTTGTCTATTATTATATAGGATGGTTTTAATTTTAAAAAATTAGAGTTATTCACTAAAGTTAGGATTTATTTCATTGAAGGCCCAAATCATGCATTAGGAAACTACCTCAAATGACAAAATTAAATGTTTTTAGTATCATATTTTAATTTGTCCCTCTTTTTTTAAAATTTGTTTTTGTAAAATTGTCATCTTTTCATATGAAAGATATACATGTATTACATGTAACATATAATTATCACTTGGACAGAGATATTTGAAGTGCAATATCAATATTAAATTATAATAATATTTCCCTTAAATTTGAAATAATAACTCAAAAACTTCAGTATACTAAACATCCAAATAAAACTGTGATTTTCACTATCATGAAAACCAAAAAAAAGTATGTCCATCTTCTCCGCTTATTTTCAGCTGTTCTTGGAGGTTTCCCACTTTTATTTTTATTGTCTTGGCTACAGTCATTGCCTGGACAGACTGCACTTCACTGCCAGTGATGGGTAAAGATAAGCTTTATCTTTTCTTCTTCTTTGTAATGCTCAAACAGGTCAGATTTTACAGGAAATTTTATTGTAATAAAGAAGGAAATAACCTAATTTATAAACCTAATGCTATACACTTTACCTTATATACCAAAAATCCATTCATTTTACACAATATTAGGTTAACCTGCAAAATCAAGAAAAGGAGCTTAAATTGAAGGCCAGTATCTCTTTAATTCAAAGCAAAGTATTTTAAAGAAACAAACTACTCTGAGGAAGAATGGAAATAGCCCATTGGTTCCCAGTATGTAAAACAATATTTTTTTATGTTTTTGATTGCTCTGTACCTTGATCTACTCCATCACTCTATTTCACTAGCCACACAACACTAAGATACTCAGATAAAACCCTGAGGCTGCTGCTCAGGCCCATGAAATCACCTCCCTTTTAAGTTTCTTCAAATTAGTAATAATTTTTAGCATTGCTGCTCTCAACCTGCAATTTCACTATACCCTCCTCCCATGGTAAAACCTTCTCTTTATCTTTCTAAGGTGTTTTTTTGTTTGTTTGTTTGTTTTTGTTTGTTTGTTTTTTTTTTTGTTTTTGTTTTTTTGTTTTGTTTTGTTTTTTTTTTACCTAAATCATCATTGCAGCCCACAATCAGTTATTCCCTAATAAGTCACTCCTGGCTTAAAAACTCTTCTTGGAACCTGGATCCCCTCCAGCAAGCACCCCAATTCTCCAGATCTGGATCAGCTCAACTTTGTGTAAGAAATGTTTATGTGTACCTTCTTCCCCTCTCTCTTCTGACTCATTCTGGAATCCTCTTCAGTTTGGTTTAGACCCTTACCATTTCGATCAATGGGCTTTTCAATAACCATGTTTCTACATCATAGATAACATATCAGTGGTGTCTTATGGTCTTTACCACCACCTCTTTTTAGAAATAGTCTCCACTACCCTGTTTCAGAGCAAGCTCATGATTTTCATCCTACACCCCTTGTTTCACCTTCTCAGCCCCGTGGGTTTCTTTTCTTCTCCTCAGTTTTTAAAATAAGTCCTTTCACTAACCAGCTTGGCTCAGTGGATAGAGTGTTGGCCTGCAGACTAAAGGGTCCTAGGTTCGGTTCCGGTCAAGGGCATGTACCTGGGTTGCAGGCACATCCCTAGAAGGGGGTGTGCAGGAGGCAGCTGATCTATGTTTCTCTCTCATTGATGTTCCTAACTCTCCCTTTCCCTTCCTCTCTGTAAAAAAAATCAATAAGATATATTAAAAAATAAAATAAAATAAAATGAGTATTTTTCTCAATATTCCCAGGTGACCTAGCATCATGAGGACAATGACCTGGTCTGTTTAATTTACATCTGTATCTCCAGTGCCTGCCTGGCTTTGTGCCTGTTACATAGCAGAAACTCAATAAATACTGTGAATGTACTAATGAAACATTTTTTTAAATAATGAAAATAAGTACATGCCAATCTTTTTATACAGATGTATCTAAAATATATCTGAATGAGAGCTCATAAATCCTACCATGGACAAAAGGAGTGAGGTAATTCTTAAAACTGCTTTCAACACACATTTGTTTAAATAAATTAACTAAAGTCACATTATAAGGACCAAGGAAAATAAAAAAGACTGATTTAAAATAAAAAATAAGTGTATCTTAAGAAAAATATATTTAAACACAGAATTAGGAAACTTCTAGTTGTTTCTGAAAAAAAAGGACTGCTACATGCTTGAATATGGAAAGGTCACAACAGAATTTGAGAACATTAAGAAAAGAAGTCAAGGAAATCCATCATTGGTCTTATAGCCTGTAATCAGAACATCATTACAAGCCAAATGAGCATAATTTGTCACTTTGAAAATTCTCAGGTTGAGAATTGGGTCATTTCAAATACCAATTTTCACAGGGCAAACGGGTCATGCAGTCCACCTGTTCTGTATATTTCTCCCAAATAACTTTCAAAGCATTGACTCTCTATAAACGATCATTCATTGCTAACGGGACCTCCTGACGTTTCCCCTCACATGGCCTCCATTTATAGGTAGCTTTTACTTTTAACTCTAGAGAAGGGATTATTTGTAAATGGCTTTTTAGAGCATGGTTTGACAGGGTGTAATAAATATGTAAATATGTGTGACCTTTGATCTAACACTGTCAGTAACAAGATATCCAGCTAACCAGGACTTTCATGTATAACAATATTAGCAATAATAAATAACTTTCTGTAGCTTTACATGTCCTAAGAATCGTTCAACTCATTCAACTCTTAGTGCCTTGAGAGAGCCCTATCAGCTAGGTACTATTCTTATACACATTTTACAGATAATTAAACTAAGGCACTAAGAAGTTAAGTCACCAGAGGCGACACCATTTGTAAGTGGTAGAGCTGGAATTTGACACCAGCCAGACTTGATCTAGAGCTGTTCTCTTAACTTCCTTCACTGATCAGTCCCAATATATTCTCTCTCTCTCTCTCTCTCTCTCTCTCTCTCTCTCTCTCTCTCTCTCTCTCTATAACACACACACACACACACACACACACACATTGAACCTTAACTAGGAGTGTGGACTTAATCTCGTCCCCAAATGTATTGTTGGCATTAGTGGTAAATTCTTACATCAAAACCCAAAACACTGAAGAAGCCAAATTTGGGGGGTCTAATGCTAAGAGCAAATTTGTTTTTCTCTGGTCCCTGGATAAAACCTTGGGGTTAGAAATGTGTGGGTAGATAAGAGAGGAAAGCCATCTTCTCATTTAATTGGTAGAGTCTGAAGATGGCCCTGTGCTTCCCGGAACTGGGAGAGATTTAAAAGTAATCTATTTCTTCACTGCCCACAGTTTCAGGTGTTTGAAGACCTTGCCTCACTTGCATGAACTCTCCCAGCTGCTGCTTGCTCACTTCTTAACACCTAAGAATCCACTGGTCTCTCTCCATCTCCTGTCTGGTTGGTTTTCATTGCTCAGTTGGATAGAGTCAAAGTCAGCTCCTCTCTTCCTCGATGTATCTCTTCTTGTAAATACATTCTTCTCTTAGATAAAATCCAGAGAGAATGCCTGCAAGTTAGCAGCTTTTGTTCTAACACCAGTACAACCAGCTTGCCCTTCTCTCTCCCCATAAACTAGTCAGAGACTCGGCAGACTCTATAGTGTTCTTCCGGCTTCAGGAGACATCTCTAAGCAGTCCCATAACAGGCTGATAATCAGAAAAGACAGAACGGCAACCCACACCTCTGCCTTGGGGTTGGAGAAGAACAAATTCCCAACAGTGTTCTCTGAAGAAGTTCACTTCAAAAATACCTTCTACCACAGCATCAATTTACCACTCTTTAAAAAAAAAATTATATACATATATTATTTTTTATTGACTTCAAAGAGGAAGAGAGAGGGAGAGGGATATAGAAACATCAATGATGAGAGAGAATCATTGATCGGCTGCCTCCTGCATGCCCCACACTGGGGCCCTGGGCTTGTGCCCTGACCAGGAATCAAACCCTCAGCTCCCGGTTCATAGGTCAAAGCTCAACCACTGAGCCACCCCGGCTAGACCAATTTACCACTTTAAAATCCTCGAGTGAGTAAGGATTCAAGGGGATTCAGAGTAGCAAGGTGTTGAATAACTTTTGAAAATGTAAATCTTGCTTCACTTTGGTCGATGATCGCTTTTCAACCTCTGGGCTTCAGTGAAGTCTAGAAACTTTAATATCCAATTCCCCAACCTCAACATCCATATTTGTACAGTTTTGAAATCTTATCTAGAAGTAAAGGAGTTTTATATTTTCGGTCATTATTAACTTCAAAACCACTCTTTGAGAGATGACCTATTTGTATTCTTATTTTTATCTTATATTTACAACTCTTAAAAATGTTTTCATTACTAAAGTAGGGGCCCACTGAACAAAACTTCACAAAAAGGAGTGGTTTAATACCCTTGATTTGATTTCAGAAAACAGTTTGTAACTACTTCCTGTGGGATTAAAGACACACACCCAAACCCTATGGATTTTAGTACCTTTATTTTGTATACTAAAGGAGCGAGACTAGCTAATTGCTAAAGCCTTATTGGGGTCTAACATTGTATAATCTAAAATGCACATGTTTTCTGCTGAATGCGTGGGATCCCTGGAGGTTTCTCATAAGTTTCTGGGATGATTTCCAAGAATCTGCCCCATTTTAATTAGCCCTCCTTTTTATACTTAGTGTGCTATGAGACCCTGCATAAAATTGCACTCAACAAAAAAGTTGACATGTTTTTGTTTTTATATTCTGTCTTGAAACTCCTGCTCAGGGCACATTGAATGTATCTAGCTCTTATATGCTGTTATTCTTTAAACAAACAGAACTTTTCCTCTCTTGTTCCTACTCTTGTAATCTACAAGACCCATCTGATGTAATCAATTCTGCCCTTTACTGTAATGCACTGTCTTGATTTACTTTAGCTATCAACAAAAATCATAAAAGTGTACTCATTCATGACTGGAAAATTCAAGGGCCCTTATGAAATTATTTATATTCAATCCAGACTTATTGATAGTACATGGGGCATCTTTAGTCAGAATTATATCCTGTTTTATTTTAATAAGAGATTCCTTTAAAGAGAAACACAATGAGAATACTGTATTGTTGTTTTTTTAAACCACAGCCGATTATAGAAATGTTTCATTCTTCCATATGAAATAAACCATTTTTTAAAAATATATTTGTTAAAAATATTAATGGGTAGTAATTATCCCTGTATACTATCCTTGACCATGAAGAATAATTACCTTCAAACTCTGTTCTGATTTCTATATACTACTGAATGTTTGTTAAAACCCATAGTATATATTGTCTATTAATAGTTAAACTGGCCAATATTTGAAGGGCATTTCCTTCATAGTCTTTGTTTTTTTTAATTATTATTAAAATTTAGTAACCACTTCCTATTCCCTTACGTCTGCTTCCTTATGGAAAATTTGTTTATACTACTTCAAATGTGATGTGGAAATTAAAAAGAAAAAAAAATTAAAGGAGGTAAGAGAGCTACTTAAATCACTTATAACCAAGATGAGTAAACTTAAAATAACTTCATTTTAACCCTATGAAGCATACAGAACTTGTCAAGTAAATATTCTTCATATTTTCAAAAGTATTTATTCATTTATTAAATATTTTCAGAGAGAGAGAGAGTTCAATATAGTAGCGAAACATCCATTGGCTGCCTCCTACACACCCCCTACCTGGAATCAAGACTGCAATCAGGACATGTGCCCTAATGCAGAATCCAACAGGCAACTTTTTGGTGCAGAGGGTGATGCCTAACCAACTGAGCCACACCTCCAGGGAAAAAATATTTATCTATAATAATAAAAGCATAGTATGCTAATTAGACCAGACATCCTTCCGGACGACCTTCTGGACGAAGCCTGGGCTTCGAGGGAAGCCTGGGTCCTGGGTGCCTGCCAGTGACCAGAGGGAAGTCCGGGTCCTGGGTGCCAGAGGGAAGCCGGTGCCAGCAGCCGGGGGAAGGAAGGCCTACTCTTGCACGAATTTCATGTATCAGGCCTCTAGTTTTCAATAACATGGAGAATATAATATGTATCACATGTGTTTATTTTAAGCTATGATGAAGCTGTCTAGAAACATCTATATATCTATACATATAAAAGGCTAAGCGACTATCTGACTGTCTGACTGTCCAGTAGGTATGATGCGCACTGACCACCAGGGGGCAGACACTCAACGCAGGAGCTGCTGAACTGCAGTGACTTGGCAGCGCTGTTCTCAGGTGACACACCCTGGAACCAGAGAGGAGGGAGCCCGATTCCTCACGGGGCCCCATGATTCCACTTTTGGCCATGGGTTATGTTGATTCTGGGGCACTGTCAGCCCCGAATCTGGTTTACTCCCAAGCTGCAGTGAATGCAGATGCCCTTTGAGCTGTGGTGCCACCCCAGGTGTGGCTACCCAGGGAGGGACCATAGGAGGTTGGCTCCAGGGCGTGTCTGTCCCCTATTGCCCAGTCCTGCCCTGCCAACCATATTCTAATTAATTTCCTTTCAATGTGCACGAATCCGTGCACTGGGCCACTAGTATTTTTATAAAGTTTGAAGTCTAGACTTTCAGAGATATTATCCATCTGACCTTGCTGGATCTGACTAGTATTTTTATACAGTTTGAAGTCAAGACCTTCAGAGATATTATCCATCTGCCCTTGCTGACATAATTTCAAGTCTCACGGCAATCAGAGGTGTTATCTCATTAATGCACGCATTCACCAAGGAAGTCAGATTTAATGAATACCCAAGACACAACAATTATGCACAGTCATATGGTGTAATCCCAAGGAGGGGATCAAGTTTTAATAACTGGAACCACTTGTATCATGACCTTCTGTTTGCTTGGTTTATGTCACATAATAGTTATATCTTGTTCCAAATATTTTATTTAACTGTTGACTTTGCAATGATATCATTAAAAAAGAGAGGGGGAAAAGACAGTAAATGATGATTTGTCTTTTCAAAGCCCTCCATGACCCACAGGCTACTTATTATTGGGATGGATGTTTGGTGTTTGGAAAAATCTAACTGATATAGAAATTCATTGTTTTTTTTTAAATTTCCTTTTTTGGTTATATGACTACTATATGGGTTGGATATCTTAACTTGTGTGAACAATAACTGTTATAAAGATATATAGTGCAGCATTATTACTTCAAATATGTATAATTTTAAAATGCTGTTACCTGGTAAAATAAAATAGTATTTTCTTTTAATTAAACCTGGCTACACAAATTTATAGTTATAATAAATGGAGATAAGTAAAGATGTATTTACATATTTGTTTCCCTTTATGGATTTGTCTAAATAATTTTTTACATCAAAAAGAACCAATCTGTATGTTTAAGAATAAAATTCATATTACCTGAACTTTTGTTTCTTGGCAGGCATTTAAAAAATTATACTTCCATCTTTTTTAATAAAAAGTTATTTTAGAAAATTACATCAGGTCATAAACCTTATTCCTAACCATTACACAGGTAACCTTTTATATATGAAGGGATAAAAAACAGAAAATATAAGTATAGCATCAACTCAGATAAATTGATATTTATGTCCAGGTAATAATTCTTTTCACTTTATAAACTTGTACTAAAGATGAAGGTATATTCAAAATTTTTATAACATAACTCCCTGAAGTTCATGTGTTTGCTGTTCTATAGAGATAAAATGAATTATTGCCAGTAACTGAATAGTTTCTTATACATCAGCAGTGTTAGCTATCATGGACTTAGGTACTTTTAAATTTGTAATATTATAATTATTCTTAAAATTGTGAATTTGATTAGATGTTATAGAATACAGAAAATTTTTATTTTTATCTTCTATTTTGTTTAATTGGACTAATTTCAAATATAATATTAAAATGTTTTAAAAGCCATCATGTTTATAAAATCCTGGCCCATTTGAACACAGGTTTCAAGTTAATTAGAGAAAGGACACACACAAAAATTAGAAGACACAGATTCTGGCCCTTATTCAAACAATGCCTACTTTTGTTACCTTTGAGAATTCACTTAAGTCATCTGGGTCCTAATACACTTCTCTTTATAATGGGACCAATAATAATTTGTTTTTGCCTACTCCTTAAACTTTCTCTAAAAATAATAAATTTGAAGATAATGAGAGAAGAATGCATGAAGAAAAATTCATGCATTGAAAAGTCACCTCTCTATGAATTTTCACAAATGAAAATAACTAGAGTTTAGGTCAAGAAAAAGAACAGAATTAGTGCCCCAGATTTATTGTCTTACAGTCACTCCTACCTGTTTGCCTGCCTTGGCCCAGACTCCAACTACCATGAAACTGCCTTCTAAAACAATACGTTAATTTTCACTGTAATTTTACTGTACATTAATGTAATCATATTTATGTGCTTTTGTTTTATCTTGTTTCTTTTCCTCAACATGATATATGGAATATCCACCCATATTAAGCACATAACTCTAGACCTTTATATATCACTATATTCATGCAAGAGTAGGCCTTCCTTCCCCTAGCTGCCAACACAGGCTTCCCTCTGGCACCTGGGACCTGGGCTGCCAGCACCGGCTTCTCTCCAGCACCCGGGACCCAGGCTGCTTCCCTCGGGCTGCCCACAGGTACCCGGGACCCAGGCTGGCTTAACTCCGGCCCCGGCTTCTTCAGGAAGGATGTCCGGTCTAATTAGCATATTACCCTTTTATTATTATAGACTGCTGTATAATCATTCATATGTGAGCATACCCAAGTACATACTTATTATAATAATGATTGGCAATCAGGTAGTTTCCAATTGGGGGCCTATTAAAATAGTGCTACTATGGATATATACTTTTCATTTCTGTTGCCAATATATGTAAGAGTAGAAAAGGTGGGTGATGGTACAAGTAAAGCTTTAGAACAGTGGTGGGGAACCTTTTTCTGCCAAGGGCCATTTGGATATTTATAAAACCACTAGAGACCTGGTGCAAAAAATGCTTGCACGGGTAGGGTCCCTAGGTCTAGCTGGTGATCAGGGACGATCAGGGCCTTCCAGCTGCTGGCCAGGGCCTTCCTTCCCTGGCTGCCTGCTGGGGCCTTCCTTTGTTCCGCGCCACCCCCTGGTTGTCATTATAAGTCATAGTAAGCAATAGGACTTCTGGTCTCCCAGTCAAATTCCTACAGGGAAACTTTGCACATTAGCCTTTTATATATATAAATTTGCTGGCCATACATAATAATTATCAACTTAAAAATTAGCCTGTTATATTTGGTCAAAGATTTAAGTAATTAACTCACCCCTAATGCCTTGGCAGGGCCAGACCAAATGATTTCCTGGGCCTTACATGACCTGCGGGCCAGATGTTCCCCACTCCTGCTCTAGAAGACATGGCCAAACAATTTTCCAAAGAGTCTGTATGGCAAAGTGTTAAAAACAGATAATAAGTTTTCATAATTATATTCCCATAAAGTATTAGTGAATGTAAAGTAAAAGTAGAAACAATTCTAGAGGGACGATAGCCATTTCAAGAGTCAGAAGTGATATGCTCAAAACTGAACACAATGAGCAAGTTAGTCAAGGATGAAGTTCTTGAGTATTTGAATAGAAAGTAGCTTATGACCATGTGGCACAGGAGTTTGAAGACCTTCCAACATGGATTTTAGCTAACTCCCATCTAATCTCAAAAGGAATAACCAAAGAACAAAGCCACATCTAGAGCACATTATCAGCGGTTCTCAACCAGTGGGTCATGACCATTGGAAAACACATATGGCATGTCAGAGATTTACATGACGATTCATAGCAGTAGCAAAATTACAGTTATGAAGTAGCAACAAAAATAATTTTATGGTTGGGGGTCACCACAACATGAGGAACTGTATTAAAGGGTCACGGCATTAAGAAGGTTGAGAACCACTGCATTAGATGAATACGATTTTAGGCAGCCACTGTTAGGTGTGTATATACATAAAATAATACAAACACTAATGGTGAACATCCCTCTGTATGTGAAAGAGTGTGCTGAGTTACACTTTAAAATTATAGGAGATTCACCTGTCAATTTAACTTGCTTTGTGCTATCAAATTTCCGGAAAATGCATCATTATTTTGTATAGGAATATTACTCTCCTCCTCCTGAGAAGAATCTGTCATTTGCCCACTTTGACTAAGTTTGTGCTGACCCCTCTCTCACCTCTGAAAAATGCTTCCGTAAGTGAAGTCTATTTACAGTTATCCTTCCCACTCGACGTCATAAGCTCCTTTTGCAAAAAAAAAAAAAAAAAAAAATAGGCTACAGCGGTGTTAAAATGACAGCATTTGGTGAACAGCTTCCCAAAGACGACATTTCATTTGCTCTTCCTAGAAACAGCCTAGGCGTTTCAATATTGATTTATTTCATTAAAAGTTCTTTTGGAACAGGGGAAATTTCTTTAAATCTTAACACTCTAGGTATTTACTACATTGAAACATTGGCAAGAAATCGGGACATGAGATAGCGAAAATTGTTTTAATATTAACTCTTCCCAACAAATAATCTTCTCAACTTTCATTTGCTCTAAAGCCTGAATTATTTGTTTTCAACCAATGTTGTGCATTAGAATTGCCCGGGAGCTTTAAAAAATATATTCATGCCCAGGTCTGCATCCAGGACCAATGAAATGTTCATCTGTAGTGGGGAGGGCACTCATTAGCATTTTTAAAGCATTCTCAGGGTGACTGCATGAAGCTGATTTTGAGAACTATTAGATGATGCCATCAGTCTTTCAAGTCCCCAGATCCACCTACAGTGAAAGCAGAGAATATTCAAGTACTCTTTTAAGTTAGTATAATAAGAATTACTTTTTTTTCCTTTTCTGTCTTTTTTTGTTAGCAACAAATCCCAACTTTAATGCACTCCCTTGGGACAGGAAGTCATTAGCATTTTCCATGTCTCATTGAAACTGATTTTCCACTTTTATTCTTCTCTCCACAAATTCCTAATCTTCACTGTAGGTTTTTTGTCAGCAGTGTGACCTTAATTAACTAAATTACCTCTCTCAAAAGCATTGAAAAAAAAATGCTGAAGCATATTCTCTTTGTAATATTTTCATGGGTATATATGTATGGACAGTAAATATTTTTCTCCTTCCTCATATTTTAATCTTAGCTAATAAATAATCTGATAACTTCATATTATGATCAAACACTTTAAAATTTAGTGATCAACATTCAATTCTATCCTCTTTAATTGCTGCATCATTATAATGAAAAAGTGAGATTATGGAGTTGGTAAGATTTAATTTGTTTTTATTTATTTATTTTTTGTTGTTGAGTTTTATAGTAAACTAAATCTTTTTGGTCAGTAAAGACTGGTGTTCTTTTAGAAACAACAGATTAAGAATATAACATCACCTACAAGTATGCTCTGCTCATCTACATTGAATCAGCATGAAATTCTCAAAAGAATTCTTCAGATTCACACTTGTTGGTTTTTAAGACTTTGCTTAGATGTCACTTCTGTTTAGTGAATTCTCCTGTAAAATACTGCCATGGACAGGTTGGGGAATATAACAGGAAAGACAAACGGGGTTTCTATTCTCTCCAAGTTTCCTCAACCTTATTCCTTACCACCCAAAGCTTCTGTACTTGGCCACTCCAATGCAAACTCATGGCATCTCTTACTCACCCTTCCCATTAAATTCACTGCACAGTAAGATAGGTCATTTTGTTCCTTTCTCCCACACACGAGAACTGCAGTAGCTCTGTTATTCATAGTTATGTGGGAATCAGCACAGCACTGGGATTAAGAGACTGACTTCTGAAGTCAAACCACAAGCATTTTTATCCTGGCTGGCTTCATAATTTATCAGCTGCATGACCCAGGGAAATTATTTAACCTTGGTGTCTAGTCTATGCATTTCATCTTCTGTAAAATGGAAATAATAAATTAATGCCTGCCTCATAGGGTTGGAGTACTGAATTGCATAAAATAATTTCTATAAAGAAATAGCATGGTACCGAAGATACAGTATCTTCTCAAAAACTGCTACCTATTATTATATACCTAGCTTTAGCACCAAGTATGTCGTGAAATATACGCACAATTGATACTGATTCTATGAATTATCATTTGTATTGCACTATTTAATATAAATATCATAAAACTACATTTTTAAATTTTGATTTTAAAGACTATTATTTAAAATTTTTCTTACTTTTTCCAAACTATTTTATTTCACAGAAGAACAAATGTTCCATAGAACAATTTAAGCAAGTGACTAAAATGGTTTGGACAAGGCATACATACATCATGATAGAAATAATAGTGCCCAACCTATCAAGTTGTCAAGTGCCAATATCCATGAAAATCATAACCAAAGTATATTTCTACAAATATATTGGCTTTCTAGTGCATTAGGGGTATGATAGCAATTGTGTGTGAAGTGATATTCTAAATTGAACACCTAAAATAAAATTGGGTTGGTGAGTTTCGCTGATATAAATTTTATCAAAGTCAATTCAACTGGAGCAAAACATTAATGAATATTTTTAAACAGACAGATGACAAAATTTACAGATGTCATTCAGGATCATGAAACACATTAATAAATGGTATAATGGAGATGAATAACAACAGTGGAAGCTACTGTCTCCACAACCCAAGACTAGAGTGAAACTATAAGGCTTCACATCATGTGAAAATATGTGTTGTGGGCTTACTCTGAAAATAGCCATCGCACTAAATCTTAAGCGAGTGCTAAAACATTTTGTTTGCTGTTCAGAGACTTCATGTTACAGATATTTGTTTCATACACTTAGTGAGATGAGTCACAGTGCAAACGTAATATGCAGTTCTTGGTTGTTGGGAACTTCACCTTGTCATACAGGTATTAAATAATCCTTTAAAAGAATCAACATGGTACTATACATATCAACCAATTAAAATAATTTGTTAAACATTTCATGAGTATCAGTACTGAGTTTTCGTTTTCTCAATAATGAGCCATTCATTTACTCAAAATGATTACCACCAATGTCAGCAGCCATCCTAGGTGCTGGGGATCCAGTTATAAACAATATTAAGGTAAAAATATTCCCCATAGTAACAGAATTTACATCTAATGTGGCAGGAAAAAAGCAGACTGACAAATGACTACAACATATGTTCTGTGTGATGGTGATACATATTATACCCAAAATGGGGAAGAATATAATATTGAAAGACTGAGGGGTCATCACAGAGAAGGTAATCTTTCAGTAAAGATGTGAGGGAGGGAGGATGAAGCCAAGTTATCTATATATACAAAAGGCTAATATGCGAAGTATCCCCTCGGGAGTTTGACCGGGAGTCCAGGAGTTTGATTGCTCGCTTTGATGTACGCTGACCACCAGGGGGTGGCACGGAGTGAAGGAAGCCCCTGATCACTGGCCAGACCTAGGGACCCTACCCATGCACCACTTTCGTGCACCAGGGCTCTAGTGAAAGTATAAGGAGAAAAGCATTCCAGAAGGTTTAAAAAAGTGCAAAGGCCCTAACATAAGAATGAATATAGCCCTAACAGGTTTGGCTCAGTGGATAGAGCATCAGCCTGCGGACTGAACGGTCACAGGTTCGATTCTGATCAAGGGCATGTACCTTGGTTGCGGGCACATCCCCAGTAGGGGGTATGCAAGAGGCGGCTGATCGACGTTTCTATCTCATTGATGTTTCTAACTCTCTATCCCTCTCCCTTCCTCTCTATAAAAAAATCAATAAAATATATATTAAAAAAAGAATGGTTATAAATGGCAAACAGTTGTCCTACAAAGGGAGTATGGCCATCACCATCATCAGCATACTCATAAAATATGTTTTTTTAAAAGAATGATTTGATTTTTATTCACTACAATGCACCCAGCAATAAGATACAAAGGTTTATTTAAGAATGAAAAATACAACAGTTACTGTAAATTATATATTTCTGCACCAACACTGCTTATTCCATTTCTCCTACTAAATAAACTGTATAACAAGAGAACAGAAAGCATTCTTTCATAACATGCTGATATTATATGCTACAAAGTGGTAATTCAGGGAAGAGACATGTTCAACTCCTTCCTATTTACAGAAGAAAATATATAGTTGTGCCCCATAAAAGACAAGATTAAATTAGACCTCAAATCAAAAATATTTTTCCTTATATAAGCACATTCCCTTATTTCATTTAAATTCAACACTAGGGGATAATATCTAGGAAAGGCATGAATATTGAGTTTGCATCTTTGGAAAATGTATTTCAATCCATCTTTTTATTCAAATGTGGAAATGTATAGCTGTATGAGTGAGTTTGGTATGAGATTATAGCTTGTTTTCTACAAATTTGAAGCTGAAGTACCCCTGAACAGAGGAGGGAATATAAAAGAAAAATTCCACTTTAATGTACTTGACATGATTGCAGAATACTACATTCTTTAAAAAAAAAAACACATGTGTATACACCTACCACACACTTCTAAGAAAGAGCACAGTGGTAGTTTTATAATAAGAGAACATTCCTGAATTGCCCACAGCTTTGCTACACTTTGCAGTGGTTCTCAACCTTCTGGCCCTTTAAAACACTTCCTCATGTTGTGACCCCCAACCATAAAATTATTTTCGTTGCTACTTCATAACTGTAATTTTGCTATTGTTCTGAATCGTAACATAAATATCTGATATGCAGGATGGTCTTAGGGGACCCCTGTGAAAGGGTCGTTCAACTGCCAAACGTGTCGCGACCCACAGGTTGAGAACTGCTGCTTTAAGGCCTTAGACATCAATGCAATGTATGCATTTCTCTCTATGACCTTTTCCCTTCTTCCTAGGATGACGGCTTCCTGTTTCATAAGGCTTTGTTTGTGGTTTTGTTTTGGGGTGTACTATCACAAGCCACCATAAACATGTTCATCTTTTGTAAAGAAATGCAAAGAGTCAATGAGGATATGAAGGATTAAGCAAAAAATCATCTTTAAGCACTCAACAGCTATGATTTTTCAACACAGTAAGTAATTAACATTTGTTAAATTAATAGATTGTATTTGTTCACAGTCAAGGGAAAGCAAATCTACTTTATTTCCCCTCCCATGACCTCATCCCATAAACTCTTTTGAGAAATTGAAAGGGGCAAGAGTGACACTGTGCAGCTTTGAGGTCCGGGTGTTAAGAGTGGCGCAGCTTTTGCCATCACCCTGTTGGCACCTACCAGCCATTGTGTGAGGAAACCCGAGTAGTGATGAGAAGTCAATGTGGAAGATAATGAAGTCTCTGTCCCAAAGCTCATGCTGATTCTTCTCAGCAGTGGAACCAAATTCAGATACTTAAGTGATGTCATTTGAACCCTGTAGCATCCCAGTGCCCATTTGACAATAAAAAACAAAAGTTCTCAATCTACCAGCAGAATGACGAGGAATGCTGGATTATTTTTCTTATTAGATTTGAAGTTTGGGTCTGCTTTGCTACACACCAATAGATAACTGAAACAACAGATGAGTGTGGTAGATACTTCGCTGCTTCCTGGTTATAGTGTTTTGACACTGGAGTTTACTCTGGAGTCAGGCCATAATATCCTACATCTGCACAAGCAAACCTGCCTACAAAAGAATTAACATATTCCTCATGAAAATAAAGAGAGGTATTTTTTTATCTTCACTGGAGCATTTGTTTTTAATTGATTTTAGAGAGACAGGAAAAGAGAGAGAGAGAAACATCAATGTGAGAAAGAATATCGATCAGTTGCACCCCCTGACCCGAAATGGAACCCACCACCTTTGGGTGTAGAGATGACGCTCCATGCAACTGAACCACCCACTCAGGGCACAAGAGGTATTTATTTCTATAGTGAGGTAAGTACACTTTCTAATTTGAATAAAACAATCCAGATACACCATAATAAGCTGAAACTATGAAGAAGGCTTTTTGAAAAATCTACACTAATAAAAGAGAAACATGGTAATTGGCGTACGACCGCTACCCTTCCCATTGGCTAATCAGCGTATCCTTATGCAAATTAACTGTCAGCCAAGATGGCGGCCGGCAGCCAGGCAGCTGGAAGCGAACATGAGGCTTGCTTTCTCCAGGCACTGCAGACTCCAACGTTCCCCGCCTCACTTGCCAGCCTCTGAGCTGGCAGTTTGAAACATTCTAACAAATATAGGCTGGGATCTCAGAGCTGGAGTTATACATTGTTTCGATTATAGAACCGAAACAAACCAGATACCTGCTCTCAGAGCTGGAGCCAGAGCTAAAGCTGGCCCAGAATAAAAAAAAAAAAAAAAGGAGCGGTTGGGAGCTTCAATCAACAACCGCCAGCCTGAAAGCAGCCCTCAGCCCCTCACCCAGACTGGCCAGGCACCCCAGTGGGGACCCCCACCCTGAAGGGTGTGTGACCAGCTGCAAACAGCCATCATCCCCTCATCCAGGCTGGCCAGGCACCCCAGTGGGGACCCCCACCCTGAAGGGTGTGTGACCAGCTGCAAACAGCCATCATTCCCTCATCCAGGCTGGCCAGGCACCCCAGTGGGGACCCCCACCCTGATCCAGGACACTCTTCAGGGCAAACCAGCCGGACCCCAGGCCTCTATCCTATATAGTAAAAGGCTGATATGCCTCCCAGCACCGGGATCAGTGGAGCCGAGAGGCCTCCTGGCACCGGATCAGCGTGACAGGGGGCAGCGCCCAAACCCCCTGATCGCCCTGCGGCTCTGTGTGTGACAGGGTGCGGCGCCCCAACCTCCCCCCCGCACCACAGGCCCTGCTCTGTGTGTTACAGGGTAGAGCCATAACCTCCCCATCGGCCCTGCCCTGAGTGTGACAGTGGCGGCGCCCCAACCCCCTGATCGGCCCTGCTCTGTGGGTGATAGAGGGCAGTGCCCCAACCCCCTGATGGGCCCTGCTCTGTGCATGACAGGGGGCAGCGCCCCAACCCCCTGATTGGCTCTGCTCTGTGCATGACAAGGGGTGGCACGGCAACCTCCCCATCGACCCTGCCTTGAGTGTGACAGGGGGCGGTGCCCCAACCCCCCAATCGGCCCCACCCTGAGCGTGACTGAGGGTGGCATCGCAACCTCCCAATCCACCCTTCTCTGTGCATGACAGGGGGCGGTGCCCCAACTCCCCAATCAGCCCTGCTCTGAGCCTGACCAGGGGCTGCACCTAGGGATTGGGCCTGCCCTCTGCCACCCAGGAGCAGGCCTAAGCCAGCAGGTTGTTATCTCCCGAGGGGTCCCAGACTGCGAGAGGGCACAGGCCGGGCTGAGGGACCCCCACCCCCAGTGCACAAATTTTTGTGCACCGGGCCTCTAGTATATAATAAAAGCATAATATGCTAATTAGACTGGATAGCCAGACGACCTTCCAGGCAAGGCCCGGGCTGCGAGGGCCGAACCCCTTGCATGAATTTCGGGACCTCTATTGTCACCCATAAAAGAAGACAACTGCTGTTGGGATTAATTAGAGTTAACATCCATAGCATGTTGGAAGAATGTCATTTTAGAATTGACTGGTATTTCTCACTTTTTAAAGAAAAGCAGTCCCTAAGGGGAGGGAAAGGATCAGCTACATAAGAAATTCAGTCTGTTTCAGGTATACATGATTTTGCACTGCTTTCAAATATCCCTCTGAGAAATATATCCAGTAAATGATCAGAGAACAATAATGCAATCATTATTACACTTTCCACGAAGCCATATAAAAATACCAAGGCGAGGATGTTAATGAGTACTTCTATTAAAGATACAAACCCTCTTAAATTCATAGTAGGAAAATACATTTCAAACCTTAATTTGACATAAATATTACATAAGAACACAAAAGTAGCCCTGAAAAACACTCTCAGGTTGTGAGTGAGCCCCTCAAGACTAATCCACAGTCAAATATTGTGGGCCCTCACCTCTGCATCTGTCCTCACCAATTCTAAGATGACTAGTAAATATTTGTAAGGTAGACACTAGCCTTGTGACAAATTTTCACCCTGTTCTAGGTGAATATGTGACACTCATCCAAAGGCCTAAGCCTTAGAGGGCCATTGCACAGGTAGGACAACAGTTAATCCTTTTTACAGAAAATGTAAAATATTAAAATATGTTATTTTAAATGATCTAATTATAATACTATTATTTTAAGTGATTTCTACCATGGTCAAAGATTATATAGAACCAGATTAAGAGGATGGAGGGATGGGCAAGAAATAGAGAATGGGAGAGCGAGAGAGAGAGAGAGAGAGAGAGAGAATTTAAAAATATATATTAATATGTTATATTAATATATGTTATGCTAAATATTATACAAAGTAATTTCTTTATATAAAATTTGTCCTCTCTCTTAATGTGATTGGTTGGCGTTGTCTTTTCAGAACACACTAAAGTTGTGTCAATAAAATAATGGAAAATATTCTAAGTAAATAGGCATGGACACTTAATACAAATGAGATATTTCTATTCATGTGGACTTTTTTTATTCAATAGATGGAATTTTATTGGGAAAGATTTGCATTTCTAAGGCTTGTTATGGTTTCTTTGTTTTTCTTTCTGATCATTTGATCACCAAACAGTTCTATAATCCTGAGCCATAAATAGCTAGTACAGCAATTATCTAGTACAGATAAATGCTGACCATGTAAAGAAAAATATATTATGTACTATGCCTGTTTTAACAAAAAGTGGTTTACTATAATTTCATGATTGTAAAAAACCTAGAAAATAAAGTATATTTTCATTTAGTAAAAAAGTTATCACAAAGGCTATAATTTTATATTTAATATATAAAATTTCAAACCTTTCTCATGAAAAGTAAACTTCTGAACAACTAATTTCAATATCTTTTTTAAAAAATCTAAATATTTTACATAAAATTTGTCTTGTCATTTTCCTCCCTAAATTTGTTTGCTTATATTTTGACAGTTTAAGTTTTCTATTGTCAAAACATGACAACAGGCCCCAAATGGAGTCACTTATGCTATGCCTCACCTCACCAAGCGGAGACTTACCTAGTTTTGGCTATCCCCAAAGTGGAATCTTAAACCAGGAATCCCCTGACTAGCATTAGTGAGGTAATCAGCCAGATGAATCCCTGCCATGCCCTAAGGTAAAGTAACCTTGCAATCACTAACCCACTTTTCTGTCTTGTATAACTGCTTGTTCCAGCTCCAATCGGCCTATAAAACACTCCATTTTGTACAGCTCCACGGGGCTCCTTTTTATGTGCTAGATTGAATACTGCCCAATTCAAATGGATTTTTGCTGAAATAAACCCTTAAAAAGTTTTAATATGCCTGTCTCTCTTTTAACAACACTTTGTTACATTAACAAATTGTATCGCGGCCATTTACATTTTCATGGAAAAATTCCAGATTCAATGATTCTAAAGACCAGATTGGTATCCCTCATGAATATATTAGAAAACCAAATTAGCAATTGGATGTGAAAGATAGATGGTTAATAATGAAATTCAATTATGATTATCCATCACCATTAGAAGATATTTCAACTATATATAGATGTTTGAAATGACACTTTCATTTCTCAATACTTAACGGTTATTGAACTTTCTCTGAATTATTCTGATGATAACTTTTAGTCAAATAAACTGGAAATGGCATTGGAGTTATCGATACTGACTTACGAAGTATGACTAATTTGATCTAAGAGCTCCAGTCAAGTGGTTCAGAAAAGGTAACAGGGTAATATAAAGAGCCCAGTTCTTCAAAATTATATAATTCACAGGTGTTATCTCTTAACGGAGACAACTGGGTTTTTCAGAATGATTTGACAGCTACCTCTTTTTTACTGCTTAGACGTGCTGCCTGTTCCTGAAATTTAAGGGGACGTTAACTCTTAGATATTTCTGTTTTAAACCAAACTTTCTACAGAGTTAGTCTTCTAGGAGATAAGGAAATAGTTAAACAAATATTTTGTGAGTTGCTTTGACTATCAGATGGAATTGTTGGACTAATCCTTTCTAGGAATCAACTATGAAACAATTATGATACCTATCATAGCACAAATCCATTTGTCACTTATAAAAACTAACACCTGATTTTACTTCACACAACCCTTCCTACCACCTTCCCTCTCTGAGTAAATGTACTGTTACTACTCTTAGCTAAAATGCTGAGTCAGTCTTCATTCTTAATTTCTGTTAGTCAAACAATCAAGCCCTTATCAGGTTTTACATGCCCTGATCCCTACTTGCAAAGCAAGTTTGAGATTTCTCCACTTCTTTCATCTTTATGGCTACCACTCTCATGTTTCAAGCTTGCAATCACCCCACCCCCAACCACTTGGATCACTGAATTTGCATCTAAAGTGTCTGTTTGTATTCATAATCTTCTCCCACCTAATCTCCATATGTTAATCAAACTCTCCTATAAACATAAATCAAATATTAGTTTTTTGCTTCAAGCCATCCAATGGCTGTTGAATTGGAGAAAGAAAAGGAAAAAAAAAATCCCAATTCTTACTAAGTCTTGCACAGTCCTATTTAATTTTTCTGTAAAACTTTCACTATGTTCCAGAAGTAATTCTCCTTTGCACTTCTCTATTGAGTCCTTTCTTGATTTAGGGCATTGTTAGGTATAGCTTCCTACTGTTAGCATTAGTACCTGGCTAGTTACTAATAAAGGAAGTTACCCATGGAATTAGACATTAAGCTAATCAACTAGGGAGCTAAACCAGAAACTGGGCCTGATTTACTGGGTACTATTTCATTCACAGGACCCTTAGGAGATCTCTGAATCCTCTGTCAAAGGGACTTAATCCCTGAGCAATACCAGAGTGGGTTGGAAGAATCAATTTTCCAATCTGCCCAGGGAGCCAACCTGCCTGGTAGCTGGGATTACCAGGGGTAGGAATAAAGCAGTGGGGGTAATTCCTTCACTAGGTGTATGCACAGTAGAAGCCAAGATGGCACCAGGGGAGGTAAGCATATGTGCAGTAGAAACAGATGGCAAAGCAGAACTTTGAGGCTTGCACACTATGAGCCAAAATGGTGACATAAAGGGGGTCAATCTAGCCTGGGAAAATAATAAATTGGATAAAGGCATGAAACCCTGGACGATTCAGGAAATGGATTGGTTCCGGGGGAGGTCCCAGCACGAGCCCAGGAAGTAGGTTGGATAGTTTGAATGACAAGCCTGCTTATTTCTTTTTATTTTTTTATTTATTGTCTAAAGTTTTACATATGTCTCCATTTCCCCTAATTATCTCTCCCCCCCAGCCATTCCCACCCCGGGCAAGCCCCCACCTCCCCAGTGCCTGTGTCCATTGATTATGCTAATATGCATGCATACAAGTCCTTTGGTTGTTCTCTAACACTCCCCCACCCCCTTATTTGTCTCTGGATCTATTCTTGTTCATCAAATTATGTTGATCATTATATCCCACATATGAGTGAGGTCATGTGATATTTATCTTTCTCCGACTGGGTTATTTCGCTTAGCATAACACTCTCCAGTTCCATCCATGCTGTTGCAAATGGTAAAAGTTCCTTCTTTTTTATAGCGGTGTAGTATTCTATTGTGTAGATGTACCACTGTTTTTAATCCACTCATCTGCTGATGGGCACTTGGGTTGTTTCCAAATCTTAACTATTGTAAATTGTAACCCTCATGCACTGCTGGTGGGAATGCAGACTGGTGCAGCCACTGTGGAAGACAGTATGGAGTTTCCTCAAAAAGTTAAAAATGAAACTCCCATTTGACCCAGTGATCCCACTTCTAGGAATATGTCCCAAGAAAACAGAAATACTGACCAGAAAGGATACAAGCCTGCTTATTTCTGAAACCAAGAAAACATATGGAGGATTATCAGGGATCTTGGGGCAGTTGCTACTATCCTACTATATCCTCAAAGACATATTATTTCCCTTCACCCCAATAAATCTTGCCACTGCACTTAAACTTCTCACATGAGAGTACCCTTTGAAATTCCTTTCTCCAGACACCACAAGAACCCATTTTCGCCAGCAACACTACTCTGCAGAGTGCTCTTATTTCCGGTTTGGGTATGACTAGTTCAGATCACCCTTGATCTTTAGGCCTCAGAACAAAGTTTATCTCCTCAGCTAGCTTTTTCCCAGCCTCTCTATTTAAAGATGGCCATCTTTCCTCTGGAATCACTATTTTTTATTTTTTATCTGTTAGGTCTAATCAAATAATAGAATACACACCTCCTCCCCTGGGAAACTGACCTTTAGATTATTTTGAAACCAACATTCCCTTTCCTCAGACCACATTCCAGTTGCTAAGACCTGTCACTTTCCCCTCAGGATTTTCCCAGGATCAGGACCCTCCCAGAGAATTCCCTCCCCAAAAAAGTCCAGCTAAAGTCCTTGAAAACCTCTGACTCCCCATACCTGGGTGCTGGCACCAGTTTAGGGCTCAGCCCATCTGGTTTCCAGATCATCTAATAAATTTATATATTTTTACCCATTTTGGCCTTGTGCATACCTTCTGCAGCAACCCTAACAATAACATTTATCTTTATCCATTCATAATTATTTTATTGATTTATTTTGCTTAGTATCTCTCTTCCAGCTAAACTGTTCTCTCCCTAACTGCAGTGGTCTAATTTTCACTGCCAGCACCTTGCAGAATGTCTTATAGCCAGTGGGTACTAGATACATAGTTGTTGAATGAATTGAATTTAAAGAAAGTGTAATCCATGCATATTACCATCCTGAAATAGAGAGTTTTGTGGGAAGCTTATTATTTCGTAGAGAGAGCTGGTCATGTAGCAGAAACTGTGCTTTTCTTGCTCTGCCCCTGGATGTCTTAATATAGGGTTGACAGCTTAAAGAGAGGACACCACATTACCTGGTAAACTTGCCTTTCAGATAAAGCTGATTTTTTGCAAAGTATAAATATGTCCCAAATATTGCATGGGAGATTCTTATACTAAGAAATTATTCATTATTTATCTGAAATTCAAATTTAGCTAGACAGCCTGTATTTTTATTTGCTAAATCAGGCATTCTTACCTAGAATATACTGTTTTCAGGGGGTGAATGGCTGACTCTTAAAAAAGCTTTGTTTAAACCACTAATTTTCAAAATGTTACGTCAACCCAAGGTCTGTTGAGCTTTAAAGCTGATGGGTAAACAACTCATCAGCCACATGGATCCGTATGATCTCGACCTGCTAGAGAATAGGACCGTGAACAGAAATGCTTGCTTAAGTTTCATCAGAAGTCTGGTTGATAAAAATGATAATTGTGGCCGATCATTTGTAGGTTATCTGGTATATTTATTTATCTAAGCACACTAATTATTATTCAAAGATTCAGAAAGATGCAGGATTTAGTAAACCAGGATAATGGCATATTTGTGTCAAATTGCCTAGGCCTCTAACTAAAGAAGATTCATGGCCTTGCCTTCGAAATTATGTTCTTGCTTCACTCTAAGGAAACCTGCAGGAATAACTAAATAAAGCCAACTTGGCATGTTTCATAGTGACACTCTGCAGGTCAAATTCTACTGCATTGCTCACGGTCCACTGAATGGAGGTTCACATAACGTGTTATTTCTGACCCCGATGCCTTGGTACACATCTAAGTGGATACCAGGCTCATTGCCATTGACAAACTTGGAATTGAAAGGAAAAATAAAATTCTATTAACATCTCTTTAAGCAAGTTTGTGTTACTCTGAAATGTAGCTACTGTGAAATACAGTAATATATATACATATGTATATGTAAAGCTCTCCATTATATTGTCATATTTAATTCCATCCTTTGTTCACTTTCTTTCCAATGAATAACAAAGAATAAGAACCTAAGGACAAATAGTCCCCCTCTGGGATGTATTTCTATATCCGCATAGAAATGTTCTTGTATGTTAATAAATACAAAATGCCATCACTTTTACAATTCATTTGTACAAACTTTTGAATACCCTCTCAGCTCCAGGCATCGCTTTACATTAATTATTTACATTACTCTGCACTCTAAAATCCCCATCCAAGAAAGCAGAGTGAAGATGCATTTTACACTGTAACCATTAGTCATGTCCACTACTATTGAGTCTCCTGAATAATATTACAGGATAAAATATTACAGATAAAGCAGCAGAGGATCAAATAAAAGAAGTGAATTAAACAAATATATTTTATTTCTTCTCTATTCCTTTTTTAATATAATATGCATTTGAAAAATAATCTAAGTTATAGGATACATATTAAAACAGACTTCAATTGTCTGTGATTTTTTTAAAAATCTCAGCCAATAGCATGTTTAATGGATTTATGTCTTCAGTTTTCAGTTAAATATTTTAAATGTCATATATTCATCTGCTAAAGTATTAATGAAATACCTGCAGCTCTAGATGAAATTGATAGTATCATATAAGCCAATTCTTTTCCTTCTCCAATAGAATTATCCCAAACGTTATAAGTGGAAAGCAACTGATTTTATATTTATATATGATTATAACTATGCAACACACAATGTACATGTAAATTATATACTAAAAAGAAATTATTTTAATGTGTCTTTGTTACAGAATTTTTCAATCTTATAGAGAGAACATTACCAAAACTAAAATTTTTAAAATTATTATGTGATGGGTAGGGGAGGCCGGAGGAAGGTCAAGGGGAGGGGGGAAAAAAAGGAGACATATGTAATACTCTTTGTAATACTTTAAGCAATAAAACAAAATTAAATAAATAAATAAAAATTATTATGTGAATATTTTCCCTAAAGATTAAAAGTCAGTTAGAGCAAAATAACCAGTATATCTAAGAAGAAAATTATTTTGTTATTGGGTGATTTATAAGATGGCACAAACTATGATGATATTCATAAAGAAGGGTGCTATTTGCATCTAAGATTTTTTTTTAATTTTAGCCTGAGGCTTCAGCATGTGGAATAAAATCTGTTTTGTTTTTTCCCTCCTAATTTCCCAAACAAATAACTTTGTCACTATTATGTCAGCAAACAACTGCAAATAAATGCAAGCTTGCTAAAAAAGTTTAAATAGGATGCTACATAAGGGGGTGTGGCGTGAAATCTATATTTGGTGAGCCAACAAAGTAAATAAATATAAATGTGGACAACCTACATTGTGTGTGTTTTGTATGCTAATTTATTAAGGTGATTGGAGAATAAAAGACACAAAAATTGATTTATTGGCTTACAATGATGAGGATGTTTTAAAATGCAGGGTGTTGAATGTCTTGCAATATGGAAATATAAATTGTATATAAACCAATTGCTATACAAATTAACATAATTCTATTTATTCTACAGTTACCAAAATATTCTGCTGATTTAATGTTGCCCTTTCTGCAGACTCATTAGCATTCTCATGTAAAATAATTTATCATGCATTTTAATTCAATGAATTGTACTCCACAAACTTTGAGCTATTAAAAATATTTCTGAGATCACCCTTGTTTTATTTCTCTTTACTTAAAGATGCTTACTGGCCTAGATATTTGGATATTCAAATACTGTTATCTTTAAAACTAACTGCTCCTGCCTTCCCAGTCAGTGATAGTCAAGAGGAGTCACAAGAGGCCACAGAGGAAGGTGGGCAACAATAGGGTAAAACAGCCACATGAATCCTTATCATCTAGGCTTCTTAGAGAATATGACGGTGAACAGACCCTTGCTTAGTGTTCATCAGAAGTCTGATTGAAAAAACGACACCTTCTGGAGGCAAAACCATTGTCACACGACTAATATTTCTATCTGTATGACTCTGAGAAATTTACTTGATCGCTGGTGCCTCAATGCAAAAAATGGGACAAAAAAAGTACAGGGATAATTGAAAGATAAAATATGATTATTCATGTGGTGTCTCTGACTACAAGTGTCTGGCACTCATAGAATGCTCATTACAGTTTAGTTTTTAATCACTATTTTACTGTTACTAATGACTCATCATTTACTAGGCGTTGCAGTACAGGCATCTAAAGTAGTTATCTAAGAAAACATACTCGAGTCCTTCCTCGAGTTTAGACCCCTGTTCAAATAGTAATAACCTCATGATCATTATCAAGTGAGATTCCTCAGCCAATGTTTAATGCATGGTTATTAATCACTCCAGAGGCTGAAAGTGTCACATTATAAATGTATTACCACACCCTTGTCTAATTGACCATGTAATCTATTGCCATATCAATTTTTAAAGCTGAAATGTGTGTCCAAGTAGCCTTAACATAAAAGGAAGAAGTGTGTAACTGCTTTCTTAAACAAATAAACAGATTTTCTCAAATAAATAAACTTTATTTTAGAGCAGTTTTGGGTTCACAGCTAAACTGAGTGGAAAATGTGGAGAGTTCCCATATACCCCTTTCTCACAGACACACACAACTGCCCCTGAGGTTAACATCTCCCCCCACAGTGGTGTATTTGTATCAATGAACTTACATTGACACATTATCACCCAAAATCCATAGTATACTTTAGAGTTAACTCATGGTATTTGACAAATGTACATGGATCCATCATTACAGTATTATACTAAATAGACTCACTGCCCTAAAATGTCTCTGTACCTTGCCTCTTCATGCCTCTCTCCCCTGTAACCTCTAGCGATCGATGATCTTTTTACCATCTCCATAGCTTTGCTTTTTCCAAAATATCATATTCTTGGAAGAATACAGTATATAGCCTTTTCATGCTCCCTTCTTTCACTTGGTAACATGCATTTAAGTTCCCTCCATGTCTTTCCATGTCTTGATAGTTAATTTATTTATTTTTATAATTAATAATACTCCATTGTTTGAAAATACCAGAACACCTTGATTGCTTCTAAGCTTTGTCAATTACAAAGAAAGCCGCTATAAACACCCATGTTCAGATTTTTGTGTGGATTTAAGTTTTCAATTCATTTGTATAAATATCAAGGAGTGTGATTGATGGATCATATGGCAACATCCTCACCAGCATTTGGTGTTGTTAGTATTTTAATTTTTGGCCACACTAATAGGTGTGTAGTGGTATCTCATTGTTTTAATTTGTAATTCCCTAGTGACAATAATCTCATAGACTTACTTGCCATCTATATGTTTTCTTTGATGAGGTGCATGGCTTCTGCCCACTGTTTTAAAAATCAGATTGTTCATTTTCTTATTTTTGAGTTTTAAAAATCCTTTGCACATTTTAGGTAATGTCTTTTGTCAATCGTGTCTTTGCAAATACTTTCTCCAAGTCTGTGCCTGGTATTCTCATTCTCTTGACAGTGTCTTTTGTAGAGCAAAAGGTTTTTGTTTTTATTTCAATGAAGTCTAGCTTATTAATTCTTTCCATCATGGATTGTGTCTTTGATGTGTGTCCAAAAGTCATTGTCCTAACCAATGCCATGTTGGTTTTCTCCTATTTTATCTTCTAGGAGTTTTATAATTTTACATTTTATATTTATGTCTCTGTTCCACTTCAAGTTAATATTTTTTAGGATATAAAGTATGTTTCTGGATCCACTTTGTGTATGTTGATGTTCCACTATTTATGGAAAAGGTTATATTTGCTCAATTGCATTGCCTCTGCTCCCATGTCAAAGAACAGTTAACTCCTATTTATGTGGAACTAGTTCTAGTCTTTTTATCCTGTTCCAGTGATCTCTTGTGTATTCTTTCACCAAACACCACATTGTTGTATTACTGTAGCTTTATTGGAAGTTGTATTAGTCCTCCAACTTTGTTCTTTTCCATCAAGACTGAGTTGGCTACGCCAGGTGTTTTACCTTGCCATATAAACTTTACTACTAGTTTGTCTAAATTCACAAAATAATTTGCTGGGGTTTTCATTAGGATTGTGTTGACTCTTTCCAGTGGTTCTCAACCTTCTGGCCCTTTAAATATAGTTCCTCATGTGACTCAACCATAAAATGATTTTCGTTGCTACTTCATAACTGTAATTTTGCTACTGTAATGAATCGTAATGTAAATATCTGATATGCAGGATGGTCTTAGGCGACCCCTGTGAAAGGGTCATTCGACCGCCAAAGGGGTCGTGACCCACAGGTTGAGAACTGCTGCTTTAGACCAAGTTGCAAAGAACTGACATCTTGTATTGATTCTTACCATCCATGAACATAGAATATCTCCATTTATTTCATTGTTCTTTGATATCTTTCTTTTTTAAAAAATATATTTTATTGATTTTTTACAGAGAGGAAGGGAGAGGGATAGAGAGTTAGTAACATTGATGAGAGAGAAACATCGGTCAGCTGCCTCCTGCACGCCCCCCACTGGGGATGTGCCCGCAACCAAGGTACATGCCCTTGACTGGAATCGAACCTGGGACCCTTGAGTCCGCAGGCCGACGCTCTATCCACTGAGCCAAACCGGTTCGGCAATATCTTTCATTAGTGTTTTGTAGTTTTTCTCGTATAGACCATACACACATTTTATTAGACTTATACGCAAGTATTTCATTTTTGTTACTGTTGTAAAGATAATGTATTTGTAATTTCAAATCCCATTTGTTCATTGTTGGTATAGGAAAGCAATTGACTTTTACTTTGTATTCTGCAATCTATTATCAATGATTTGTTCCATGAGTATTTTTTGTCAAGTCTTTTGAATTTTTACATAAATGATTATGTAATCTGAGAACAGTTTTGTTTCTTCCTTTCCAAACTATATTGTTGAATTAGGTAGGACTTCTAGTATAATGTCAAAAAGCAAGGGTAAGAATGGTCATCTTTGCCTTGTTCCTGATCTTGGTGGGAAAGCTTCAAGTTTATGATGTTAGCTGTAGGGTTTCTGCAGGTTTTCTTTATCAAGTTGAAGAAGTGCCTCCCTATTACTAGTTTGCAGAGAGTTTTAAATCTTTAGTGCGGACTGAATTTTTTCAAATATTTTTCTATATCTAGATTTAATCATGTGGTGTTCTTTAGCTGGTGATGTGATGAATTGTATAAATCCCCTTTTTAAATGTTGTATCAGCTTTGCATATCTAGGATAAATGTCATTTAGTTAAGGTGTATAATTTCATATAGACATTGTTGGATTCAGTTTGCTAATATTTTATTGAAAAGTTGCATCTATGTTTATAAAATATATTGGTCTGAAGCTTTCTTACAGTGACTTGGTTTTAGCAATGCGAACCTAATTGAATGAGTTAGGAGACACAACCTCTGCTTCTGTATTCTAGAAGAGACTGTTGAGAATTGGTATAAATGCTTCCTTAAGTGTGTTGTACAATTCACCATTGAACCCATCTGAGCCTGGTGCTTTCAGTCCTAGAACATTATGAATTTTGATTCAATGTCTTTAATAGATATATGCCTGTTCATATTGTCTATTTCTTCTTATGTGAATTTTAGCAGGCCTGTCTTTTAAGGACTTGGTCCATTTCATCAAGGTTATCAAACTTGTGATTATGGAGTTGTTCATAGTTCTCCCTTCTTATCCTTTTAATTTCTTTGGTATCTGCAGTGATGTTAGTAATTTGTGTTTTCTCTCCTTTTTTTAGTTGAATATCTTCTTTATATATATTTATAAAAACAGCTTTTGATTTTGTTTATCATCTCTATTGATTCCTTGTTTTCAGTTTCTTTGATTATTGCTCTAAGTTTTACTATTTCTTTTCTTCTGCTTTTCAAAAGTGAAAGCTCATAAGATTTTTAAGGACAGTATATTGTATGTGTGGTATATTTTAAATTACTCTAATTAAAAACAAAGAATCATGTGTCATGTAAAATTAAACCCTATCTCCTTTGGAATATGCCCTTTTTCCTTTTCAAAATATATTGTCTGATCATGACTAAAATTTTTCGATGATCTGATGTTATTGCTGTCTTCGGTAAAATTGGCAGGCTTCTCTGGAAACTAGATAAGAACATACACTTTAATTCTCACTCACTCATCTATAATCTCTTCTCTCCAATTTACTCCCTTCCCCCAAATAAAAACCATTTACATAGAGATTAGCCAGATAAGAAAAAAGAAAGAGGAAAAAATGGAATAATAAAACTAAGAGCATCAGTGAGCAATAAGACAACTAGAGTAAAGTATTTAACATGTTATGGCAAAGGATGCAAACACTTTTTACACTTGTATCGATATAATTTGATAAAATGAAACTCAAGTATGAAGAATGCAACTAATTAGAAATATTCTATTCTGCCATACAAATCTTTTAGAAAGATATGCAGCATGGTGAAGGGCAAGCAACTGCTTGGAAAACCATGAAGCATTAAAGAAAAACACAATAAAGAAAAGTTATGAAAATATAGATTTTGGCTTTTAGAAAAACACTTCTGTCATTTGACCAAAGATGGCACAGGTAGTCCTTGGGGATTGTACCTCTCATTAGAAAGGTTCAGGCAATATCTCTACTTTATTTTTACATTGATATTATAAGGGGAATTCAATCATTTCATGTGTTTACAATTAATAGCTTTTAAATTTTCTTTCAAGTCTCAGGTAGGCCAAATATAGTTTTTTCTTAAAAGTATTTGCAATCATCCATAAAAATCTTCATATTCTCTTTTCAGCATTTTTTATTTCAACCAAAGTATAGAAAACACCACCACAACAAGATATGTAGAGTAAAAAAAAAAGTCTCACTACTGTAAGCTAACCCGTTGCAAAAATGATAAAGCTGACCTTGCCTAGATAGAGGGCTCTCCTGGATACTAGCAGGTTTCTCCATTTCTGGTTGTATTTGGTGCCACCTGGTGGCAGCTGCCCACTGTAGCTTAAATCTAAGTAGGGTTCTGGGTCCTGGGGTGCTGGTCAGCTGCGACTCCCAGTACACTGGCAGGGATTCCAGGAAACATTTTTAGTTTTCATTCCTGCATTAATCCAATCCGGAGATATTGGACCCGGAGAAAACGGGAGTCATTAGGGCCCTATCTGGTACCACTGCTAATTAAGAGCCAGGCCACAGACTCTGAACAGAAAGTCAGGTTCATAAGGCAGTCCTATCACTAGACGTGAAGTCTCTTACTTACCTAAATTTGTTTTGTCTCAGTTTGTTCATGAATTAAGAGATAGACCACAGTACTCTGGGGGGCAGAATGTCAGGTTCATATCTCAGTCTTAGCATTTACTAGGTTTGCAATCTTTTAATTACCTAAATTCATTTGGCCTCAGCTTTTTTATCTGTAAAGTATGAGTAATATAATTTCTCCATAATGTTTTATAGTGATTTAAATAGATAATCCATATAAGTTTTTTTGTTTGTTTGCTAACACTCAGCAAAAAACAACAAAAAATAATGAAAACAAACAAAAAAGCTGTTAGTATTATGTCATGTTGGGAGCACTATAGAAAGATAATTAAAAAAGTCAAAACATATTGATGCTTCATAATGTATATTATATCAAACAACACACACAAAAGAACATCACATAGAGCAGAACAATGAAATGTTTTGAACGCAAGAATAATATCCCAAGCAAAGAAAAAAGAAAGAAAACTAAAAATATCTGAGGATGTTGGGTTGGTGGAATATGTGTGTGTGCATTTATTTATTACTAGATACCCAGTGCACGAAATTCATGCACTGGGGGGGCGGGGGGGGGAGTGGGACACGTCCTTCAGCCCAGCCTGCAGCCTCTCCAATCCAGGACCTCCTCAGGGGATGTCCAACTGCCAGTTTAGGCCCGATCCCGCAGGCCCTTCTAACTGCTCTCCCCTGCCGGCCTGATCACCCCTAACCACCTCCGCCTCGGCCCCCCCTACCATGGCTTTTTCCGGAAGATATCCGGTCTAATTAGCATATTACCCTTTTATTAGTATAGACTATAAGTATAGATTTGTTTGTTTGTTTGTTTATTGAGAATGGTGTGTGTGAAAGAAAAACAATTAAAACCTTTAAACAGCACTTTTCAAGACCCAATGTCTTCAAGAGAAAAGAGTGGTGATTAATCCAAAACATGTATCAGAGTAAAGGGACCAGGCAGAGGAGCTGCATTCTTAACCAGGAAGGAGAAGAAAGCTCCTTCCTACCTGCTGCATCCCTCTCCAGCAGATGCCTCTCCTTCAGCAAAGGCCTTTGAAGTCCTTCAGTCCTGCTCTCTCCACAGGTAATCGCTGGCCTCAATTATGGCTGTCACCACAGACAATGATGCATCCGTCTTTACTTTCACTGGAGTGTAAGCTTCTTCAGGGGAATTGCTGAGTTTATTTCTTCATCTGGATCCAGGACATCATTAATCCAATGCCACACATCAAGGACAGAAATATACGATTCTATAAATGTCTCTTTTTTGCTTCCACATCACTATGTAAGAAAGAGGATGAAAGGATATGCTAATTGGAGACTTCATTATTTTAAGTACAAGGACTGAGTCAGCAATTGGGACTTTACTTTTTTATCTCTTCATGAAAGCAGTTTAATCTCCTCACAGGCACTGCCAAATTTCTTCCACGTCACAAAGTTAAACTACTTATTCATGAGACGTTTCCACAATTTCAACCTGGCTTCTTCACAAATAAAAGATACTTTTCAGAATGACATTGATGCTGGTAACATTTAGAAATAACAATTACTTGCTTTCTAGCAGGCTTTCCACTATATCTTGGAACATGTCAATCATTACCCATAAGGTTTCTTTTTCTTCTTTTTCACGGCTGTAATCATTTAAGTATGTATGTCAAATGTAAGACTTGGATACAGTAATGAAAAATGTGGGCATTTTCACTAAATGTGAAGAGGAAAAGCATATGAACTTGAGAAGACCTTTCTTTTTCATCCAGATTTCTTCTGATCTAACTATACTCCAATCCCGTTAACAGTCTACAGTAATATGTAAATTATGATATTTTATACTAGTGATTTGCTAAACTGATATTTAAACAAAGTTTTAAGCACAACTGCTCATGAAAATGTATAATCTGGTGCATCAGCAAACATTCATATCTTTGTTGCATGTATATTTTTAAAACACGTGACTCATTTTTTCCCATTACACAAAGAGAATATTTGTCTTAACTTACATGTAGAGTTGCCATTCATGATATGTAATGGCTCTGAAATCATGTCCTAGAATTTTATTTTATGAAATATGATATTTCAAATGTGTTAAGGATGAATATCTATGTAAAATAAATTTTTTGAATTTGCTTCTTAATTGGATGTGGAAAAATAGTTTTCTTAATGTAGAGTAAGGTAAATCTAAAGATGCAAATATGAATATTATAATAAATATACCCAAATATGTGATCATAAAATCAATGAGACACACATGAGATTCTAGTCATAGATTTCCTCAGACTAAAATCCAAATAATTTTTGAGAGTGAATGGAAAACTAATCAGAAATGAAATACTTTTAACTCATTATATTCCACCATGATTCTTGTGAAGCAAATTATTCCAAAATTGTCTAAACTGTCCCCAGGTACCACACACTTGGAATCCTCAGACACATGGCTTTGAGTTTAAATATGTAAAACTGGTACCTATTGCATAATACAGTCACACTAGCCTGCATCCCTGGTACCTGGGAGGAAGGTTCTAACTCTTGAAATTTCACAAGTATGAGGAGCACCTTTGTTATTCATGAGTTTCTTAGATCACATCTGATAGTTTATGTTAATGAAGTTACAATAATAAGACCTTAGAAAGCTGTAGGATGGGTGACAGTAATACTAAAAAGATCAACCATGTGATTAGAGAACACACTTTGAGCCTGTCCAATCTCCAAGGAAGGGAGGGAGGCTAAATATTAAGTTCCTTCCCATGGCCAATGATTTAACCAATTATGCCTATGTAATGAAAATACAAACCCTGGACCTCAAGTTTAGGGAAGCTTCCTGGTTAGTGAACACACTGATGTGTTAGCAGGGTGATGAGCCTTAATTCCACCGGAAGAGGCATCAAAACTCTGTATTTGGTACTCTCCTGGACCTCCCTCTGTGGTACTCTCCTGGACCTCCCTCTCTGGTACTCTCCTGACCTCCCTCTCTGGTACCCTCCTGGACCTCCCTCTGTGGTACCCTCCTGGACCTCCCTCTGTGGTACTCTCCTGACCTCCCTCTGTGGTACTCTCCTGACCACCCTCTGTGGTACTCTCCTGGACCTCCCTCTTTGGTACTCTCCTGACCTCCCTCTGTGGTACTCTCCTGACTTCCCTCTCTGGTACTCTCCTGACCTCCCTCTGTGGTACTCTCCTGACCTCCCTCTCTGGTACTCTCCTGGACCTCCCTCTCTGGTATTCTCCTGGACCTCCCTCTGTGGTACTCTCCTAGACCTCACTCTATGTGTCTCCTTACTAAGCTCTTCTGGGGGAGGGGGGGCAGGGGTACTGGAGAGAGATAAACCAAATAATTTATATGCATACTAGAGGCCTGATGCATAAAATTCATTCAAGGGGCAGGCTCAGCCCTCACAGCCATGGCGGCTTGCCTCGGCCCTTGCAGCCCCAGCGTCATCCGGAAGGTCATCTGGAAGGACGTCAGGAAGGTCGTTCATCTGTCCGGTCTAATTAGCATACTACACTTTTATTATTATAGATATGCATAACCCATGGACACAGACAATAGTGTAGTGAAGGCCTGGGAGGGGGACAGATGTGGGGTGGAAGGGGTCAATGAGGGAAGAAAGGGAACATCTGTAATGTTTACAACAATGAAGATACATTTTTAAAAAATTGTAACATTAAGTAGAGGACTTTTCTGAGTTCTGAGTCATTCTAGCCAATTGTCAAACCTGTGGAAGTTATGAAATGAATCCTTAAACTTGAATCTAGTCACCCAAGGTTGCCTGGGACCCTTTTGTGGCTGGAGTGAAGGCAGTCTTGTGAAGCATTGAGGCCTTAACTTGTGGGGTCTACATTACTTCCAATTGGGGCTGAAACAGAATGGTGGCGAAACATTTAAAACCATGTATCCTAAATACATAATTCATATAGTAAGTTTTAGTTTTTTTAAAACTTATAAACATATATATTAATCCTAAAGGGAAAATAGATTTTCATGTGCACCCTAAGTTGACTAACTTAGCAGGAACTCCTCAAACTGACTACAAAATCCAAACATTTCAAAATAGTATTTAAACTAAAAAACAAAAAACAAACAAAAAACAAAAAACAATTGAACACACTATTGGACAATGCATCTATTATCTAGAACTAGAATGTTACTTGATTTGCACTAAAACAAAATCTTTGTTCATTTGACATTCCCTGGTCTTATATACATTAATTTTCACTTAATGGGTCTACTTCTAGCTCTCTAGCTCTTCATGTTTGTATTTGGCTCTCACTAACATATATAGTATACATTATTTTATATGTGTATTTGTGCATATGTGATGTACGTGTGGTGTGCACTGTAATAGCTCAACTCACTCAACACTCCCCAATTATGAGAAGGTTATAAATCCACCATGGTGGGCTTTCATCTGAAATAAACCTGTAGTGATCATCTGCTGGTGAATACAATAAAAACAACTCTAACTCCCAATAAATCACTCTAAATCTGACATCATGAGTGGTTAATATTTTTTTAACAAATGAATGGAATACAAAGAAAAGATGCAGCAAAAGTTTATAGGCATTTTATTTATAACGTATCCTTTTCATGTTAAGAATATATCTTATTTTTCTATCTAATAAATTATAATTTATGTTATAATTTCAATGATCTAGCCTTTTCTTGTATAAATTAACTCATAGAAAAATATATCTCTGTGTTTTATAATGGAGCTGTGCTAAGGTGGGGGTGGATGACTGGGTGGGGAAAGATTAACCAAATAACTTATTTGCATATATGCATAACCCATGGACACAGATAATAGAGTGGTGAAGGCCTGCAGGAGGAAGGAGATATCTGTAATACTTTTTTTATTTTTATTTTTTTAAAGGATTTTTAAAAAAATATATTTTATTGATTTTTTACAGAGAGGAAGGGAGAGGAATAGAGAGCTAGAAACATCCATGAGAGAGAAACATCGATCAGCTGCCTCCTGCACACCCCCCACTGGGGACGTGCCCGCAACCAAGGTACATGCCCTTGATTAGAATCGAACCCGGGACCCTTCAGTCCGCAGGCCGACGCTCTATCCACTGAGCCAAACCAGTCAGGGCAATACTTTAAACAATAAATATAAAACTAATAAAAAATAAAATAAAAGTCCATATATAGGTTGATAGTCTAAACCAAGTTCTCAATCAGTATCTCAGGAACTTGTTACAGCATAAAGTGATTGTATGCATTTGTGGCCAAAATAATTTTACTTAATAAACTGAATCAAAAATCTTTCCAGTATTTTTCTGTGCTTCAGTGCTCATTCAATATAATATATATCAAGACTAAAGGATTAAACAAATAATTAGAACAAAATATCAGTGCAAATCAAGACTAAAAAATAAAGATGTTGGAGCCTCGTTTTATACTTCATTATATATGTGGAATGCAGATATCTTTTATAATAAAATCATATTGTCATTTTACAATCAATTACCAAATCCAATATTCTTTTGAATATATAATTATCTAATATGGTGCTAAAATTTAAAAAACAACAAAAGTAATAAATTCAGAAATAATCGAACAGATAGTATTTACTCAATTTTACTGATAATGATAATGCAATAGAATTCCTAAATCTTTTCGCATTTAAATTTTATTCAACTAATTTTACGACTCCTTTAAAATTAAATATAAAGATTTTAAAAACAATTGTAAGGTTTTAGAACATTGTTGTAGGAAAAAAATAAAATATGTATCTTTAATAAAATACCCCTCATTAAATTTAGCATACTACCTAGAAATTAAATTTCTGTAAAATTCTTAACTGTAATACACTTACATTTATTTATTTTTATTTTTGCTATAGGGAAATGACATTTATATCAAATAGTACATCATGGAAGTAGATAGATCCGTAATATTTCTAAGTAAGTTACTGTATCTCTATGCTTATATTAAACTCTCACTCACTATATATTTTTTCCTTTCATTACATGATGACACTAAATATTCACATTATAAAAATTAAATAAAAATATAATCACAATTTGATTTATTACACAATTTAAACTATGCATATAGTTAGAGGACTACGAAGGAGAAAGGGTAAAGGAAACCATCAGTTCTTTCCTTCCTTGTACATATTACTCATTCAGTCCAAGTCATGTTACAGTGACATTTTTTAATATCTAAATATACCTATATTATTTTTCACTTCACAAAACATCCACATGGTAAAATTTGAAAAGCATATAGTAACACACACAATATGTACACACACTATATATACATATCTATATGTGTGCAGGTAAAATTATGTGAATGAGTTTTAAAATGTAATTTTAGATTAACATAAAAGATAAGGGAATCTAAATAATATTGATCAAGCACTGTATTCCATACATTTTATTCATTGTTCTATATGAATTATTATATTTAATTCTTAAAATCCAAGAAACTAGGCTTGCCAGTACTTCATACTATTCCTAGCACCGCTTAATAATTTTTTGAACAAATAAATGAAAAAAAAATAAGGTCAGGTTTGCAAAAATGACATCACTAATAAGTTTCAGAGCTGAGATTCAAAGTCAGATCCAGCTGAGTTCAGTGTTCAAAGCTTTCACCTAAATGCTTTGGTATTTGTGTATTAAATATAAGTATCTTCGCCCTAACCGGTTTGGCTCAGTGGATAGAGCGTCAGCCTGTGGACTTAAGGGTCTCAGGTTCGATTCTGGTCAAGGGCATGTACTTGGTTGTGGGCACAACCCCAGTAGGGGGTGTGCAGGAGGCAGCTGATCGATGTTTCTCTCTCATTGATGTTTCTAACTCTCTATTCCTCTCCTTCCTCTCTGTAACAAATCAATAAAATATATTAAAAAAATATAAGTATCTTCTATGTCAGAAAGAATGAGGTGCACATTCAAGTCTTTGCTGCAAACGAATGAAGAAGCTGCTGCACAGCATGTTCAATTTCACTAAAAATCAAACAAGAGCAACAACAAAGCTTCAAACACTTTGCAGTTTTGTCTAAAGTGGGTGCTTCTAACCCTCACCTGACCCAGGCACAAGTAGAAACTCTGTATGAAATCTGTATGTCTTGCAGCTGCAAGTACTGGCAGCATGTTTTATAAGAAACCTTTTTCAAAACACAGATGATTCCATATAGAGGAAGTTCTCATTCTCGAGGTTTTTATAACAGGGAACACATTATAAAGTGTAATGCACTTCATCCTCTCCCTTCATATGGTGAATACGATTCCTTTATAAAATTTTAAATATCTAATTGCTTTATGATCATACACCTGCACGGCATATTCCAGACTACCAACTAACCTGTGTCCAAAATAATTTGTGAAGTTATAAAAACAGAATTTTCACCAATTCTTAGAGCTATTGAAATCCACAATATGTGTGTAAAACATAGTTAAGGCTAAATCACACAGTGCAGCAGCCAGGGGAAAAATATTCAATGGTATTGCATAAGGCATAAAAAGGTGCTCATGTTTCCAACCAATGTGGAGGCTAATTTTAGCTCAGGTCCAAGTGGTGAATTACTCTTCCTGCCAAAATTCAGGGCAGGATGGAGTCCCTTTCTATTACTGCAGCTGTGAGTAACACATCAGGTGAGTAAAAAGTACAGCTATGAATCCACAGATGAACAGAGAAGCCGTGCCATGGGACTAAGAAACTTGTGCCAGGCATGTTAGAGTCTATTAGAGAAAAGTAGGGGGGGAGGGGGGCGTGGATATAGATGCTTCTCTGTGGTGAACTGAAAATCTACAGTTGCAAAAACCTGGGTATTTCTACGAGTAATAACTGAATTTCAATACAAACAAGAGATACTAGATAACCTTGAGAGAAGAGAGAGATGGAGCTAAGACAATGAAGGAAGACATGACATCCTTAATAGGACAGATGCGATTTTCTTAACCAACCCTGGATCAGATTTCCTTGTGTTTTTCGTTAGGATATAAATTTCAGCAGCATCACGGTCACAGCTTTGTATACAGCTATGATTATGGTTTCTGGAAGAAATGTCTCATTCATTTTTATAAGTTCAGTTGTTCTCTACTCATTTTCTTTGTTTCTGAAAAAATATCAGTGAAAAAATACCATCTATATAATGTAAAACATATAATACTGACACATCTACACTTAAATCTATATCTGTGTATCTATACATCTATGCATATCTATCTATCTACCCACCTACCTACCTATTTTTCTATCTATCTACACCTGACTTCCATAGTTATGACTTGGTGTTTACTACAGGCCAAAAAACACACAAAAAATATCACTTTCATAGGATTATGGAGCAAATACTGACTAGCTAGACTACAGTTGTATTGTCATATATTCTCCATATATTCAGACCCAAATAGGGAGGGCAAACATTTACTGATTTCATGACAAAATATTGTTGTTCTTACTGAATATATTATGCACTGTCTCATCAAAGGTATTTTCATGTGTACAGACTAAATTTACTTCTTCGGAATTTAAATACCTACTAACTTGGAATTTACCTTATTTTGGTTTCTGTTGTCAAACAGAAGAAAAAATGTTTTATCCTTCATCATAAGAGACAGAAATTGTACAGAACAAGAACGTGTAATAGCAATTACATTTTTATTTTAACATTCTTGTATATGTGGCCTGCAAGATTAATGGAGATTTGAATATGAATAGGGATGGTCTCTGAATAGCTTCCAGATATTGAATCAAGGGCAGGAAGCAGAGTGTACTGCTTACTACCGTCTCACTAATAAGGACCCAACTAAAGCAAGAAGGACCTTTGCATACAGAAATGGAGATTTATGATAGTGGCTCCGTGTGCCAAGTTAAACTAGGCTACTCATTAAGTGTTTTCGAACTAATTTTAAAAAGTGTTTTCTAAGGTCTTCTCCCTTATTTCATGCATCTTCATTTGGGTTTAAAATAATTTTAAAAATCTTATTATGAAAAAAAAATGTCCCTGTCATTGTGCAGGATAGAATCAGTACCAGATTTAATTTGGGAAGGAGATAATCAAACTAAATTGTGTTGCAATTACAAAACTCGTGTTTAAATGATCTAAAATTGTTGGAAATGGTTTGCATATTATTATCACTTCTATTACAATTTTATTGATTTGAAGATCTTACTTCAAAAAAAGGAGCTCATGCCATATATCAAAGCTAAAGTAAATGTCCAGACTTCATATCTCCAATAAATCATTTATTTAACCAAGAGTTGAGAGAGAGAGAGAGAGGATAACATGCCGCACGATAGTCACATAGTTATCTTGGTTAACTAGTTAGAACACAAGACCAGCCCCAGTCTGTTTGCTTAGTGGACAGAGTGTCGGCTTGCAGGCTGAAGGGCCCTGGGGTTCAATTTAGGTCAAGGGCAAGTACCGTGGTTGCAGGCTCCTCGCTGGCCCGGGCCCTGATAGGGGCACGTGCAGGAAGCAACCAATTGATGTTTCTTCACATCGATATTTGATATGTCCCTCGGTCTTTCCCTCTCTCTCTATTCTCTCTAAAAAAATCAATGGAAAAACATCCTCGGGTGAGGATTAAAAAAAAACACACAAGACCAGACTACATTTTAGTCTGTCTTGTACTAAATTAAAACAGAAAAAGATAAAGTACAAAAGATCAATAAGACATCAACACATAAATAATTTAAACATTTTAATGAGTTGCTATTAAAATGTCAAAATTTAAATGATATAATTTTTAGCTATAATCAAATCAAAACATTTTAATAGTGACATTAAGCAGACTCAAAAATCAGAGTGGGTGAAGAGATAATGGGGTTACTCCCCTGTGTGAGGGCTCACATGGCAGGCATTTTAAGTGCTAACTTACAACGAGCTCACATCCATTATGTTTCCTCCGAAGGCTGCATTCCTTTTCCTCTGTTTCCTACTTCGGTTGATGGCCATCACTACTCACCTTTCCTTTTTAGTCAAGAACAAAACCCTGATTTCCAAGTTGAATGTCATATCCTCCGTTCCTTCAAATTTGAACCAGTTACCAACAATTTGGTTTTCACCAAAACAATGGTGCATCTAGCATCTTTCCTTTCCTCAGGACTTTTAGTTTTCTTGTCAGAGTGAAGCCTCACCACTAACACCACCACTACTTTCCCAATGTCTGTGTGTCTTGTACAGATGATCTTTGCCCAACTACCTTAATTGCTGTTAGCTGAAAAATATCTGCTTTTGACCTTCTAATTCTATGTTCCATTCTAGAGCTACTTTATATAATTTATAAATGAAAGTACCATATACACATATATGTATGTGTTCATTTACATACATGTGTATATATGAGCGTATATGTGTATATATATATGTATGTGTGTGTGTGTGTGTATATATATATATATATATATATATATCTCCAATCTATAACATTTTTTGAATGGCACACTTCATTTTTAACATCATAGAAATTGTCAAACACAAAGGTACAAAATGTGGCTTAAGAATGATATTTTTTCACTTTTGTTACATCTCTTTCCTTTGCTGAATTTGGTATAGTATTTTAAAACAATCTCATATTATTCCATTTGCCTTATAATTTCATCATCTCCTCTTATTGATACAGACCTCTTTTTAAATGGAATCGCTATGCCATCCTTATACTTAATTAAATTAAATTATAATATATGGTGCCATCAATATTTGATTTCCCTGAAAATATATTTTAGAGTTAGTCTGTACAAAAAATTACCAAACAACATCCACATTTTGCATTTTTGCCAAAGTGCATGAACTTTTTATTAAATAAAAATGTTCCCCTTTTGGCATATACTTGACATGCTAGGCAAAATGGGTCATTTTATCCATATAATTCCTTCATGTGAAATTGACTAATGGTTTATTTGTGGTGTTATTCACCTTGTTCTTCTATCTCCTGTACATTTTGTTACCTGGAGAAGTGCAGGTAACAAGTGCAAAACAGACATATCTACCTGAACTTGGAGCAGGAATCTCCAACCATACATGCTAAAAAGTATATAATCTCTTCCTCTCATTATGTATTACCTCAGATAAAAGAATAAAATTATATTCAGGCAAGAAAAATAAAACTAGGAATACAATTTGAACATTCTACCTCCCTCATTCTCAGATATCCATTGAGCATTCTAGCTTGGCTTTGCTACTTAAACAGCTTCCATTCATTTTGTTTCCTTTACCTTTACCCTACTGCCAGAAGTACGTGAACTCGTCAGTCTCTTGCTGAAAGCTTCTGACAGGATAAATATGATTTTCTAATTGTCACTATGTTAATCAATATCCTTCAGATGTTGCTGAAGTTATATTAATATTCACTTAGTTATTTTCAAATGTCTGTGCCTTTATTCATATGGTCCCCACGGCTATAATGTGGTTCCGTCCCATTCCACATTGCTTACACTCAGTCATGTGAAAAAGGAGTCACACTTTTTCTTTCCCAACTTGAAACTGATTTATTCTTCCTTCAACTTGAACTTAATGATTCATATTTAGGGGGCTAATATTTCATTCTTTGGGGTATATTCTCCAGTTATATTGTATGAACAAGTCAATGGAAAATAAACATCGCACAGAATAGTACATGCACAATGGAAAAAGCATCAAAGAAAGAGGACATAGGAGCACACAGATCTCAGAAAGCTCCCTTGGAGAATAAAGTGACGTTTAAACTAAGATCTCAGAGTGTAATACTAAAGGATAAGGAAACTATGTTACAGAGTAAAAGAATAAGGTTTTTATAAAGGCTTCCAATTAAGAATATACTATTTAATAGAATTTTTTTAAAGGGAGAGTGGTAGACTTTCCATTGCTGGTTCTGATGGTATAATTAGTTTTTAATTAAACCCTCTCATTTAAACAATTTAAAAATAGAAAACTAAAGTAAAATTTTCAGAATTGGACAGAACATTAAAACTTGAGAAATGGGAAATAATCAGATGAGACCTATAATCACCTTGCCTTTCCTGAAGGTATTTACTAGACACCAGTACAGGGTAGGGGCAGAGCACAGGGGTTTCTGTGAGCTCTGGAGACAGACAGTCAAGTTCAGAGGAGGTAGGTTAGCTAAAAATTGTGTCAGAGTACTGGTGAATAGGAGGCTACACAGATAAGGAGCTCCAGAAATCTACATAAGTGTCCCCTGGAGTCTTTTATTTAATGCTAAGATAACCTTTCAGAGGAAAAGAATAACTGATGGGAAATGAAGCTCAAAACCACCACAACTCACAGGCTGAGAGATTCCAAGTCTGAACAAAGCAGAATAATTTCTTGAGTAAAGAGCATTCAGGAGGGATCTTATAAAGGTCAAGACTTTGAAGTTGAGCTATACCAGTTCTAGGTTACTGCTTCCTCAAACTCCACCCTAAAATATCTTAAAATAGAGCTTCAACGGATCAAATTTATCCCCCAATACATTGATTTTCTTCCTAGAAAAACACAATCCCTTTTAGGGGCCAACACCAACATCCAGAAACTCAACACTATGGTACTCACAATGACCAATATACAACAATAACAACAAAAAATGGTAGACTAATTAAGAATCATGAAAATGTGACCCATAACCAGAATAAAAATATATCAATAGGTATTTTTATTTTAAGAGATTGTCACCTGACCAGTGTTGTTCAGTGGCTGAGAATCAACCCATGAACCAGGAGGTCACTGTTTGATTCCTGGTCAGGGCACATGCTCTGGTTGTAGCTTGTTCTGCAGTAGGGGGCTTGCAGGAGGCAGTGGGTTGATGATTCTCTCATCATTGATATTTCTATCTCTCTCTCCCTCTTCGTTTCTCTCTCTGAAATTAATAAGTACATAAAAAAGAAATTGTCAAGGAGTTTCTAAATTTAAATGAAAAAGGAAGACCTAGAATAGCCACCACAATTTTGAAAAAAGAACAGAGTAAGACAAAGTGCATTAACTATTCCAAGAATTTATATAAAGCTATAGAAATCAAGATAGGTTGGTGTTGCAATAACAGAAATAGAGGTTGACACAACACAATAGAGTCCAGAAACAGACCCACAGTTGGTTTCTACTAAGGTCTATGTTAATAAACCTGGAAGGACAGATTTTCAACAAATGTTGCTAAAAAAACTGAATACCCATTGGAAAAAAAAAAGAGGATAGTTATGTATGCATTAGTAGCAAAATAAATATAGTAAATGTGATATATACATATTTAGAATCATTGTTTCTTTTATTTCTACGTTAATACTTATTTGTGGCTAGTAAATAAATTCAAGTCTACTTGTTTGCAAAGATTGGCACATCAACTGAATATACTGGAAAGTCTAGGAAATACTCAGGACTATTAATAACTAAGACAACTTAAGATCATGTGCATATTTCTCATTACAGTTACTAAAAGAGCTTCCCACAAAGAAAACTGTAGACCAGAATTCTCTACTTTTAAAGATTCTGAAGGAAAAGTAAAGATTGTAGTTGTTAAAAGTTGTATAGTTCCCTTCTTTTGGATGCGTTTAAAAGTCTCCATTTTCAAAGTACCTTCTCCTTACAGGAGAAATGAATTTTTCCAGAGAGTCTCTGATTAGAAAGCAATCAAAGAAAGGTGACTAACTGTGAAGAATCTCCCAGTGACAGCTACTTGCTAATCTGCTTTCTTGCCAAACCATGATATACATCACTTCCTGTTCAGAAATATATTTAAGATAAGGAAAGTCTTCATTTCTGTGGCCCTACTATTTAAGCACAAACCCTCTAAGAAATTTCAATCCATCTGGGTTACTATGATCACCACAAAAGACTTAAACATGCTCAAAAGAATCAGATCCAACACTCGAAAGAAAGACAATTAGCCCTCTATAACATTTCATAGCACAAAACAATAATAACACCACCACCCTGAATATAAAGGAAAGGTGTAAAGTAAGGCTGTTTGATGTAACCTATAGAAATAACTTATCTTCCTAAAATATATTTGTATGAAATATAATACTTAAAATATTTTATCCAGAAAAATATTTTGCATATTTATCACATATGCTTATACCTTACATTTTAAAGTAGTTTTATTGCAGCATACAGCAATAGAAATTATTCGATTCATATTCTCGCTTTATCCATTATTACTTTTGAAAACTATAGAAACATGAGTCTCTCTGTTGCAAAAAGTTTTCAGGCACAAGGGCAATTTGAAGATTGCCATCTTTGCTCTCTACAAGCTGAATCCTCTGTGCAGCTTGGCTGGCATTCCTGCTTCCCTCAGGCAAATTTAATCCCCTCTTCACTATTTTATCAAGCTCTGTAAGCACACTGCTGTTGTTAAAGGTATCACAGTCCACCTGAGTCATTGCCTATCTTTCCTACTAGACTGTGAAATCCCTAAGTTCAAAAGAGAATCTCATTTATTCATCTTTTTATTCTCAGTATCTTGAATTGTTCCATGAATATTAGAAATCATAAACCTCTTATGGATAAATCTTTAATTTAGATTGAATTAAAGATTTATAGATTCTAAATCTTTATTAGATTCTCTTGGATATATTTTACTATCCATATTTCCATAATCCTCTTACCTTCTATTTTGGCTTCATCTTTTTTGTAGGATACAGATTTATTTATGCACTACCCTAAACTATTGGGGAATTACAAAAGACTAAAATTATAAGAAAACCATTATGCATGGTCATCTGTCATGAGCACTTGTAGTTTTCATCCATATTTAATTCTGTGTAAGACACACTGCATAGCTATAGGGGGAAAAAACAACTCATGAAGATAGTCTTCTTGTGATTACACATATAAATTCCAGAAGTTATTAATTTATACTCCATATCATTTTAACTATTCAATTTAAAAACATGCAAATGGTCAAGATAGTAAAAATATTACAAATAGAAGCAAATAAATTCAATTTAAAATGTGTGTTGTTGTTTTTCTTATATTGAATGGCTTCATAGCGAAAATAATTTGCAATTTATATTAGCATGAGCTTCACAGTCTTCCATTCTGCTTTTGTTTCACCATTATCAAAGGTTTCCTTATTTTTCTATATAAGGAACATTGAAAAAAGTTGGCAGAGTAATAATATGATAGGACTTAGATTTATCAAACTTCATTGGTTACCAATCTTAATTTTCTACTATGAATTCATTCTCCAAGAATAGTGATGGTGAACCTATGACACGCGTGTCAGAGGTGACACGCGAACTCATTTTTTTGGTTGGTTTTTCTTTGTTAAATGGCATTTAAATATGGAAAATAAATATTAAAAATATAAATCTTTGTTTTACTATGGGTGCAAATATCAAAAAATTTCTATATGTGACACGGCACCAGAGTTAAGTTAGGGTTTTTCAAAATGCTGACACACCGAGCTCAAAAGGTTCGCCATCACTGTCCTAGAAAGTAATGCTGTTTGAAAAATATTCATATCAGTGGCAATAAAGTTTTTCAATCCTCAGTAAACTTTCTTTCAATTTTTCATACATTGGTTTGCTTTTCATATATATAATGATCCTTGACTTTTCAAAGAGAAATTCCACTAATGTTGGCATGATTTCTGCCTATGTTCTCTATATTTCTTTATTCCCTATTTTCCATTTATTTATTAAACATTTTGCTAATCAAGATATATTAAATTTCTTAGTCTTGCTTCTTTTGTCTATAGTTAAATCTATGAATGTAGAAAGAGGGAAGAAGAAATGATAGAGGCATATGTTAATCATTTGGGAGTAGGGGTGTTGGAGCTTAATTGGATAAGATTTCCCTTGTGTTGTATGATGACAGGGCAAGAGAAATTCAGAGAGGTGTCATGAATGGAAATCCTAAATTAACATTTTTAAAAAATATATTTTATTGATTTTACAGAGAGGAATGGAGAGGGATAGAAAGTTAGAAACATCCGATGAGAGAGAAACATCCATCAGCTGCCTCCAGCATGCCCCTTACTGGGGATCGAGCCAGCAACCCAGGCACAACCGCTTGACCAAAATGAATGTGGGACCCTTCATTCCATGGGCCGACACTCTATCCTATGAGCCAAATTGGTTAGGGAAAAAATTTTATAATAATAAAATATTAGGATTGAATGAAATGTAATGATCAATTTGAGAACTGCTACCTTGACACTATTGAGTCTTTCCCTCAAGACCCTGGTGTGTGTCTCCATGGGTTTGGGTCTTATTTGATTTCTCTCAGCAATATTCTTTGGTTTTCCAAACACATATCTTTAACTTACCTGTAAATATATCATTTTAAAATGTTACTTTAAATGCCTCTTACAAATTTTTTTATTTTGATATTTTTTGCTTTTTATTGTATACTGCTGGTATTAATAAAACAATTTTCCTTTGAATTATTGCAAAAATTATCACAAAAAGCCACAAAAGTAGACAGAGAACTAGAAAACAAATATTATATCCTTGGGTAGGAAAACCCTATATCAAAAAGACGTGACTTTGTGATAAGCTAATTTAAGCATTTGTGGCAATAGCAACAAAATAACATTTGAACAAAAATTGACACATGCAAATGTGATTTAATATTTTATTTCAAAAACAAACAAGTGTAATTATTAGTCAAAATATTCTGAAGAAAAACAAAATGAGCAAAAAGAGAAGAGAGCTACAAGTTACCAAACTTTTTACATACTGTAAAATGTATTTTGGGTGCAAAAGTAGATAAAAGCAAGTAATCAATATACAGATTTAATGCAATCCCCATAAAAAATCCCAATGTAATGTTTTAAATAAATAGAATGAGAAATCATCAGATATGTTTGGAACCACAAAAGACCCAAATAGCCAAAACAATCCTGAAAAAAAAAAAAAAAATGAACCTGGAGGTATCATGCTATCTGACTTCAAATTATACTACCGAGCTACGAGCATCAAAACAGCATGGTATTGGCAGAGAAACAGACACATGGATCAATGGAACAGAATAGAGAACCCAGCTATAAAACCACATGTATATGGACAGATAATTTTCAACAAAGGAGTCAGAAATGCACATTGGAGTAAAGACAGTCTCTTTAATAAATGATGCTGGGGAAACTGGAAAGCCTCATTCAAATGAATGAAATTGGATTACAGTTTGTCCCCATGTACAGAAATTAATTCAAAATGTATCAAAGACATAACATAAGACCAGAAACTATAAGTTACATTGAAGAAAATTATAGGTATCGAACTTATGGACCTGGATCATAGAGAACATTTAATAGACTTGACCTCAAAGGCAAGGGAGGTAAAGGCAAAAATAAATGAATGGAACTATATCAAACTGAAGAGCTTCTGCACAGCTTCCGATAGCACGTAAGCTACCAATGACTGCATCAAAGGACTTAGCTAGCCTGAGAGGCTCCTGTGAGTTGAAGTTGAGAAATTTTGCACATCAAGAGGAAAATAATAATTTAAGGAGGTTTATATCTATCAAATTCATTTATATCTATGAGATAATAATAATGTTCATAAAAACTAACTGTTCATTGCTGGAGGTTTTAGGGAAATAAATATGTAAAAACTAGTAATTTATGGAAAAAATCAAGCATTTAGCCTGCTTTTTCTGATACCACAGGTACACTATAACTGAGGAGGGTATGTTTTTCTTTACAATATAGATGCTGATATGTAAGAAAAGAAAGATGAGATTAAACTAGAACCATTTTTAACTTCTGGTGAGTTATTAGATCTAGGCAAAGATCACCAACAGCTGCCAACATCAAAGACAAAGAGACCAGACAACCTGGAACCGATGATGGGAAAACAATTTACAGAAAACGGAGAACAGTGTGCTAAAGTACACCGCATCACGTTTATGCACACATACCTGTAGACACTCTACAAATTTTCTACCATCATCATGTGAAAATGAGTTTTATCCAAGTGTAAGTTTTAAAATTTTGATATGTTCCATTTTCCAATTTTATCAGGATCAAAAAATCAAAGTTACAAAAATGTGCAAAGAGGGGAAGATATTCCCTATTGAAAATACTATCTCTCAATGGAGAGAGTCTACTGCCTCTGGGACTCTGAATGAATCGTCCACTTTGAGAGCTACAGAGGCCTTCGGGGCAGAGTGCATCTCAAATCAGGGTTAAATGAAGAAATTACCTTCTCTTCATTCTTATTGCTCACTATAAACTTTCCCAGACCAACCTCTGCACCCCAGCTGCCTAGCAATGCATGGAGATTTTTAACCAATTAATTTGACTCCTTAATTGAATTAAAGATCATTCTTGAAAAGTAATCTGAGGATCTAGAAACTGATACATGTTAAAAAATACTGAAAAAAAAGATAAAGTGATTTTTTCAAGGTTTTTATTTTTTAAATAAATCTTTATTGTTCAGATTATTACAGTTGTTCCTATTTTTCACCCCATAGCTCCCCTCCACCCAGTTCCCACCCCACCCCCTGCCCTTACACCCCCCACACTGTCCTCATCCATATGTGTACAATTTTTGTCCAGTCTCTTCCCCCACCTCCCACACCCGCTTCCCCCGAGAATTGTCAGTCCGCTCCCTTTCTATGCCCCTGATTCTAGCCTATTCACCAGTTTATTCTGTTCGTCACTTTTTATTCAATTGATTTTTAGATTCACTTGTTGATAGATAAGTATTTGTTGTCACTTTGTTGTTCATAATTTTTATCTTTACTTTTTTTTTCTTCTTCCTCTTCTTAAAGAATACCCTTCAGCATTTCATATAATACTGGTTTGGTGGTGATGAACTCCTTTAGCTTTTTCTTATCTGTGAAGCTCTTTATCTGACCTTCAAGTCTAAATGATAGCTTTGCTGGGTAGAGTAATCTTGGTTGTAGGTTCTTGCTATTCATCACTTTGAATATTTCTTGCCACTCCCTTCTGGCCTGCACAGTTTCTGTTGATAAATCAGCTGACAGTTATATGGGTACTCCCTTGTTGGTAACTAATTGTTTTTCTCTTGCTGCTTTTAAGATTTAAGATTCTCTCTTTGTCTTTTGCCCTTGGCATTTTAATTATGATGTGTCTTGGTGTGGTCTTCCTTGGATTCCTCTTGTTTGGGGTTCTCTGTGCTTCCTGAACTTTTAAGTCTATTTCTTTCACCAGGTAGGGGAAGTTTTCTGTCATTATTTCTTCAAATAGGTTTTCAATATCTTGCTCTCTCTTCTTCTGGCACCCATATAATTCGGATGTTGATACGCTTGAAGTTGTCCCAGAGGCTCCTTGCACTATCTTCATATTTTTGTATTCTTTTTTCCTTTTGCTTTTCCAGTTGGGTGTTTTTTGCTTCTTCGTATTCCAAATCTTTGACTTGATTCTTGGGATCCTCTAGTCAGCTGTCGGACCTCTGTATATTATTCTTTATTTCAGTCAGTGTATGCTTAATTTCTAATTGGTCCTTTTTTTTTTTTAATATATTTTATTGATTTTTTACAGAGAGGAAGGGAGAGGGATAGAGAGTTAGAAACATCGATGAGAGAGGAACATCGACCAGCTGCCTCCTGCACATCTCCCACTGGGGATGTGCCCGCAACCCAGGTACATGCCCTTGACCGGAATCGAACCTGGGACCTTTCAGTCCGCAGGCCGACGCTCTATCCACTGAGCCAAACCGGTTTTGGCTAATTGGTCCTTTTTCATATCCTCCAGGGTCTCACTATATTTCTCGGATGTTTCTAGAAGATTCTTGAGTAACCTTATAACCGTGGTTTTGAACTCTATATCCAATAGTTTGCTTTCCTCCATTTCTGTCATTTGTGACCTGTTTCTTTATCTCCGCATTTTGGCAGCTTCCCTGTGTTGATAGAGTGGCTTTGTGTGCTAGGTGTCCTATAGGGCCCAGTGGCTCAGCCTCCCTAATTACGTGAGGTGGACACTCTTGGTGCATCCCTTTGTGGGCTGTGTGCACAGTCTTGCTGTAGTTAAGCCATGATTGCCGTTGGCATCACTGGGAGGAATTGATATCCAAGGCAATTGGCTGTGAGGACCAGTTGTGTCTACAATGGGAGAACTTCTGTGCTGGAGACACCCTTATGGTGCAGGACTTGCTTCAGTGGGGCTTTGGCGCTCACTGAGTCTTCCCCCTCAGTGTGTCTCTTATGGATCTGAGGAGTTGTAATCTGGATGGTCTCACTCTGACCACTGGGTACACTGGCTCTTGGATCTCCAAGGAGGTGCAAAGTCAGCCACTGCCTGAGGCCACCCAGCAGGAGCTACAGAGAGATGAGCAGATTCCTCCTCTTTGTTTGGGGTTTGGAGGTGCCCAGATGAGACGCAGCTGTGAAGCAATGCAGGATGCTGACGAGCTTTAGGCCTTCTTTTGGAAGCTCTGAGGTTCTCTTACCCAGCTGCAGTTTGACAAGTTTTTAGGCAGAGAAAGGCCAGGCCATTCATATACAATAGCCTCTGCTCACAGCTTGGGTGGGGTTGTAAATTGGGTGGGGCGGGTCTCAGGGAATCACAGGGAGGTACAAACATCAATGGCTGCCAGTCAGCCCTGCCCCAATAGGTCCTGAGGTCTCTGTGTCCCGCGGCTCCTTGCAGGAACAATGACCGCTGCAAGCACCTCTGCAAGAAAGCCACCCTCACATTCCGGCCCGATGCCAGACAGTCCAGTTTCTCTCCGTATGAGTCTGAGTTCCCAGATTCTCGCCCAGAACTGGAGTTCAGAGCAGTCGGGAGCTTGTATCTCCCTCCTGATTGAAAAAGACAACAGCATACCCAGCTGCCAGCTCCTTGCACATGCGTCTCCGTACCTCCGCACTTCCACACCTCTGCACCTCCTACCGGACTCAATGTGCTTTTCTCTTTCCTTCTAGTTGTAGAATTTCCACCCAGCCAGCCTTCTCGTGGTTCTGGATGATATTTGTTTTGTCTTTTAGTTGTAGTTTTAATGTGGTTGTGTGTGGCAGCAAGTTCAGGTATTTACCTATGCCGCCATCTTGGTTGTATCTCTCATAAAACTTTTTCAAGGTTTTTAGATGGTGGTTTTACCAAAGGAAAGAAAAGAGAACACTAAGAATAACATAAGCTTTTTCTGAGAATCTCTGAGTAAAATAACAGCTTTAAATCAGTGTACACATTTCTGAACCCTGGTGATCCCATTAAAAGAAAGCAGTTGATGAGATTTAGACAGAAGGAAAAAAAAATCTGTCAACCTCATGTGATTTTTACTCTGTTTTCACAATTATAATACACCTTGCTTATTAACATCAGTAAAATAATCTCCTGAAGCATAAAAGGAGCATAGCACTAACGTAGGATGAATGTTGTCCTATCTCTATTAATAATTTTATTTTCACAAAGAATCATTTCCTGAAGTTATGACTTACTGGATGGATCTGTTGTGCCCAGAGGCCCCATGGGAGTTTTCAGGTGCTCTAGCCAACATTACTGAAATGGAAACTTGTAGCTTCGATGTCTAGATATATGCAGTCATTTCTCTTTCTATCCCATAAAATTGCATTTAAATTTTCAGTACCATTTATTTTTTAAAACTTGTTCCTTATACTTATTATTCTATGAATTCTAAAATTAACCCAAAGTAATAATAACATTGTACCAATTGATTTCAAAGTGGATTTCAATACTTTTTCTGTTTCCAAAGAGTAACCTGACCTAGTCAGTTTCCAGTCAACCTTACCTACTGACTACAGATACTCAGCCAAAATTAGCCAATGAGAGCTCTTATCAAAAGGACCACTCAACCAACACATAGAATTGTAAAAACTAATAAATAGTTGATTTTTTTAAACCAATAATTATCAGAATAGCTTTTTGCTTAGCATTATTGTGAAAATTCACAACTAATATAAGGAGAAAATGTGTCATGGGAAGTATTAAAAACTATCTTTTTTTAAAAAAAAATATTTTTTATTTTATTTCAGAGAGGAAGGGAGAGAGAGAGATATATAGAAATATCAATGAGAAGAGAGAATCATTGATCAGCTATCTCCTGCACGCCCCACACTGAGGATTGAGCTCACAACCCAGGCATGTGTGCTCTGACCATAAATCAAATCATGACCTGTTGGTTCATAGGTCAAACCTCAATCACTAAGCCACACTGGCCAGGCAAAATTCTTTCTTCTACCTATTTACTAAAATTAGGGCTCTACATGGCATATCTTAGAAAACTCTGGCATTATATTGTATATAGAGTACCTGAGTCATTTTTCATATTGAACTATTTGTCATTTCATGTAATCACCTTATCAGGTTATGTTAAGAAGTTGATTAATGAATAAAAATGTATTTTATGCATTTAATTATTAAATTATGCATGGACAATCTCAGGGCAGAATCCCTCTCACTAAAACGTTGACTTTAGCTTTCTCTTCCTAGCCTAACAGTGTTTGCTGCTTCTGATTTCTTACTTTAGAGCTTCTAAGCATTATTAGAGCTCCATCAATGATGTTAACTGATTCTATTTCCTTCTAAAACCCAAGAAGGTCAAGCCCTCATCAGAATGCACTATCTTTAAAACTCATGCCATTTCACAGTTGTTTTTGGAAGTAAGTATAACTCTTTGGATTCAGTTCAATGAGTTGTCCTTTTCCCTTCAATCTGTTGCAGCATTTCTTCTGAAACAATGTGGACCTGCAGCCTGCAGCTGTGGTATTAGCTTCCTGATTTAATATATACCCTCACATGACAGAGGCAGCAGATCCATTGGCCGAACACTTCAACAGCATGGTGCTGGCAGGGATTCCTGAGGGCTCAGTCTATATATAGCCTTTCCCATCAGCTTTCCAAACACTTCACTGAGCAAGCTATAATCTATGATAAATCCTTTTCTGTTTACACTGCCTAGACTGGATGCTATTATCTTTGACTAAGAACTCTAGACTTAAAAGAAGGATCATGGTTACTTTGCATCCTTGATCCTATCTGGACACATCTTAATAGCTTAATAAATATAGCAGAATATAAACTCTGATAACTTTATATTCATAAATAAGTCCCAATTCAAAATTATTCAAAGTTTTAACTGACCTAAACTAAATGTAGGACTACTAATTTCATCTACTCTCTCCTCGACATCAATTAATGTACTTTAGTAAGTAAAATTTAAAGGATAATTCTTAATAAAATAGCTTTAAAAAGGGAGAAAGAATAAGTATGTCCACTGTACTAATCAGAAGCTGTTTAAATTAATATTTTCACAGTGTAATTTTTCGTATTTTTATAAAAAGAAACTTCTATGTTTTTGAGAGTAACTTCAGAAATATTAAAAAAATATTATACATAATGATCACATAAAATAGCAAAGAATTACAGAGAAATCCAACAAGGATATAAAAAAGGTAAGCTCAGTAAAGTCCTTCCCAGCATACAAATAAACATCAATTGCTTTTAAAATTTTAATTGCTTTTAAAAAGACATTATGTCCCTCTCCGCGTTGGACTTTTCCCCATCCTGTTAAACACCAGGTACCTTTTATTTCAAGGTTCTGTATGAGGAGTTTCCACTGCCTGTAAGTTTCCTAACTGCCACCTACCTTGAACTCATGCTTCCAATATCACCTTAAAGCTATGTCTTAGGGACACACACACACACACGCACACATACAAAACATCACTCTACCAATGCATTTTCCATTGCTAAATTAATGTTATTTTCTTCTTCATTGATAATCAATTGAATTTTTAATCACGATATAATGACTGCCAACAGTCAAGTGATATTTTCTTCCCCTAATTTTCACTTATACAAAATTCTGATAATTCTTGAATATATATGTCATTATCCTTGAAAATCATTAATAAAGCTGTTTACATCAACAAGACCCATATACCTGTATTTAGAAAGTATAATATTATTCCCCCTAATAAAATAATGAACTGTAAAAAAATCTCTCTCACCCTCTATAGAACTTAGGCACAAATACAACAAAGACAACTTTCTAACTAAGGCAGCACATTAAAGCAATTATCAAAATAAAAATGAGGCTTCATTATAATTATCACAACTAACTGGGCAACAAAGCAAACACTGAGGTAATGGAGAAAAATCGATGCTTAGGGACCACTGCAGGTTAAGGTCACAATGGGATTTTGCAAAAATGTAAATCAAAGCAGACAGATTACATTTGAACACAAATAAAATAATTTATCTTAAAATGCAGCTATTTATTTATGTTTTGAGATTCAAAATGTTCAGTAGAATATAAAGATACTAATTCCTATGTTTGTAAGTTGCATTTGGAATTACTTATTTTCCTAAAAGTTTAGATGTAGTGTTAAGATGTCTCTAGAGAATTTATTTTCTTTTGTTCCTAGATGTTATTATCAAAGAAAAATGGGTTCATAAACAAATCAAGGTTGCTAAGAAACTTGCATTACTTTCTAAATTGGCTTATTAAGTAGGATAATAAAACAAACAGTTACTTTAAAATGAATCTGATTAGGTTTTGTACATTTTCTGCCATCTTATAAACCATGAATGATTCTAGCAATAACAAAAAATATATTAACTGTAGAGCAATTATTGCTTCATAAGCAACTTAAGGCCATGAAGTAATAGTAGAGTTTTTAAAATCAAATACCTAAGAGATTATCAGAAAATCCTTCATTAGAACACTAATTTCTTCTTATTGATGGGGACACAAAATAGCTGTATAACTATCATAACCACCAGAAATCTGAACTTATAGTCAGCTAATTTAAGAAATAAGATATGAAATTAGTATCCTGGGGCTGAAAACAAGCACTTAGAATTGAGATGTGACATTAATTAAAGTAAGAAAAAGACTCTAATATTACTGTGAAGTAATCATTATGCTGAGGAGAAGAACATATAAAAAGAGAATTAGAAGTGAAGGAAATGTCTAATTATCTTGCTCTGAATGAGGTTCAAATGCAGTATCATGATCTTCCATATGAAAAATTACAGTTGAACTTTTGATAATCTGCAGTATGCTCAAAATAAAATAAAATGAAAATGAAAACAGAAACCATAAAACAAAAAAACAAAGGGGAGATAAGAATGATTACAGCTACCCTTACACTAGTGCTCACTAGTCTCAAAAGCTAGGAGTGAACATAAAATTAAGAACCTTCATATCATACACTAGAGGCCTGGTGCACAAAATTTGTACACAGGTAGGGTCCCTAGGACTGGCTGGCGATCAGGGCCAATCGGGGCCTTCCAGCTGCCAGCCGAGGCCTTCCTTCCCTGGATGCAGGCTATCAGCCGGGGGCCTTCCTTCCCCACCACACAGCCTTCCTTCTTTCTGCACCACCCCCTGGTGGTCAGCATATGTCATAGCAAGCGACTGAACTCCCGGTCTCCTGGTCGAACTCCCGAGGGGACACTTTGCATATTAGCCTTTTAAATATATATATATATATATATATATATATATATATATATATATATAAAATAACTATGTTATTGCCAATATTGTCATATAAAAAAATTTCAGGAAGGATGCTGACCTTTTTATACTAGAAATTAAGGAGTGTGGGAGAGTTCAAGCAAGCTATCTCAACATCCTAAATCCATTGGTGCAAAAGAACGGGTATTGGAGGTGGAGATGGAGAAGGGAATATGAATCAGTAAAAATGGTGGAAAGAGAAAGAGAAAAATGAGATGGACAAATTTTTTAAAAAGGAAGATATAAGAAAAAGAAGGAGGGAATGATTTAAAAAATCAAGAAGACAAGGGTCAGAAGGGAGAAATTGGTTGTTAAGATCTTACATCTGGCCCTACCTGGTTTGGCTCAGTGGAGACAGCGTTAGCCTGTGGACTGAAGGGTCGTGGGTTCAATTCCAGTCAAGGGCACATGCCCGGTTGCGGGCTCGATCTCCAGTTGGGGGAGTGCAGGAGGCAGCCGATCAATGATTCTCTCTCATCATTGATGTTTCTCTCTCTCTCTCTCCCCCTTTCCTCTTTGAAATCAATAACAATATATTTTAACAAACCTTAAAAAAAATAGTAAATAAATAATCAAGGAGAAAATAAAGAAGGAAAAATAAAGGAAAGCCTCTGTTTTAGCCTTACACTAATTAGCATGAATGTTGATCAGTTCAGATTGTACACATTAATTGAGTAGGAAGCACCCTTTCTTATTGCTTTCTCTCTACCTACAATTTCCCTCACCCCTTCTTAGCTTGTCTGAATTGGCAAAGTCTTCAAGGTGCAGTTCAGATCATCCATCTTGCAGAAGGACAGGAGACCTCTCCATTCCTGGACTACTAACACACTTGTGCTTCAACTTATTTTGATATTGAACCAAATTCTGCCTCCCTTATATGTTGGTGGTTGTTCGTAATAAATAATGCATTAAACAGAGGGCCAGACATGGACACTGTTGACTTTAAACCCCTTTCTTTCTGATAGAGTGACCTATTTAACCAATCAAGTTAATTGAGCAAGTGAAAGGAAGGTGACGGATTCTCATTTTGAAGAACACTGAAAGTTATAAAATTGCATCATCACAAGAACTTACTGTCTATTTGTTGTAGGGAGTCTTCGTAGGCACTCAAACAGGTAGACACTTTATCAAGGGAAAATTTAGCAGCCAAATCTTTCTACTAATATTTGAAAAGCTATTCCTAAATTGATGCAGTCCTTTCTAGTTCTCTCTATTGATTAAAAGCACAAATGTAATTTCTTTCAGCCACTCATCAGTCCAATCATTAAAAAGAATTGGATATTTTTAGTTTGTGTCTAATACTGAACCATTTATTATGTAAAGTATCCATCCAATAAGCCCAAGGCTCTATCTTCAAAGAAGCTGAAATTCAGTGAGGGAAACCATCTTTAATTAAGGAAACACACATATAAATGTGGAATCACAAACTGTGCTACATTCTTTGAAGAATAAGGATCAGCTCCCTTATTCCTCAACAAGTCTTTACAGATTGAATACAATGATTTTAAAGAGCGAAATGTATATAAAGAGTGGTCTTCTGCATTTCTTCAAAGACTACTGCCTTGCAATTTTTGTTATTTATTCCTGTGATTCATTCATTTATTCATGTATCTGTTGAGTCAGTCAGCTAACAGCTATTTCTTGAGCACTCACTGTGCTCAATTGATCAAACAGGAGCTACAGATAGTACACAAAATCGACATGACCTTCAATTAAATTTATGGTCTAATAAAGGTGAAAGGTGTCGAATCAGGGATGACCCAATTAATGCTTAAATAATGGAAAAAACACAGAGGGACCTAAAGCAGTTGGAAAAATCCAGTACTTCAAGATTCCCAAAGAAGTGATCTGAAAATACTAGTGAAGGATGAGGTTGAATTAAATAGACAAAAGGTGTGTCCTAGGTAAGTAGGCTCAGCCTATGAAAGGTCTTAACATTGAAAGAAATGAATGAAGACCAGTATGTCTGAGCAACTTCAGCAGCCCCATGTTGTGATCATGGATCACATATATGGATAGATTTCATTTTCTATTATCTCCCACACAGTCTAACGCTGTGCTGGAAAACAATTGTTATTTTCCCCTTCAATAGTGCACTTTTCAGAGTGGTGGTTTCCCCAGATGATTCCTTTAAACAATAATAATCAGTGCAGACAATGCATGGGATTCACCTCTGACCAAGGAGATGTTGGTAGCATCTGAAAATTAATTAACTGATCCTCTGGCAATAAATGCAAGAAAATACAATCTCATCTCTTCCTTTGGACACTACTTGTCTATATATGATGCCTGGAATTGCTACATACAAACTGGAAACTGAGGAAAAAAATCAATCCTTTAAAAAAGACAAATCAGCGTGGCCTATCAACCAGGCGGCCATGGTTTGATTCCCGGTTGGGACACATGCCTGGGTTGTAGGCTCAATCCCCAGTGTAGGGTGTGCAGAAGGCAGCTGATCAATGATTCTCTCTCATCATTGATGTTTCTATCTCTCTCTCCTTCCTCTCTAAAATCAATAAAAAAAGAAAAGAAAAAGACAAACCACTTTTTCAGCATTCTTGACATCCTTAAAATAGCCTAAGCCACATCCTCTGTCATGACCACATCCTCTGTCATGATCTTTAGATTTAAGAAACAGCTTTTGGCACCAATGATACCTCCACCCTTGTTACTAACTTGTTCCTATGGCAATGCATTGGCAATGACCCTGGTACACTAAGGGTTATATCCCAGGAGATCCATTAGTACATAATCACACTTGTACTTCCAAACAATGTTAGAAACACAAATATGCAAAACAACTTGCAATTTACAAATGATATTTTTAAACATACCACTTAGGAAGACAACATATTGCTTATAGTAGCCCACACTCTGTGTAAAAAATAAGGTTTTGTACAGAAGACAGGACTTTTACAAAATAATATTATGGTAAGAATAAGATACTGAGTGTTTTATGTAACTTTCCAGTCTGTATATATCTGAAGATTCTCAAGGGAAGCTTGCCACACTCTTCTTCTAAAACCTGGGTGGAGAATAAGGATCTTGGGAGTTAGGTGCAATCTAAAAGGCATGCTCACAGCGTTATGATTTTTCTAATAAGTACTATTGGATTTAAATTTGGAGGGATTTCTTTTGGCTCTAAGTAATCACACACTATATAGTAAGAACATATTTTAGAAAACAGGGAAAATAGGGGAGAAAAAAGAGGGCTAACCAAGCCATAGCAAAATTAGATAACTCAGAAGACTGATTCTAACTCAATGACAACGTCAGAAAATGATATGGCATCTTTGACTGTTTAAACTCTAAAATAAATTAATGTGGAGTTGAGGTCATACAAATTGAAACTAACAATATTATTATCCATAGTAAAGACCAGCATTGAATTACCAGAAAGCCAAAGAGGCATTAATTTGTCTTAAAATCTTAGATAATACCTGGAAAAAATATTCCATATTAAATAGTCCTAATGCAGTACAGTTCTCACTATTTAGGATCTAATGATTAAAAGAACAAATTTTATGAATGACAACAAATGCCATCAGTGGTTTCCTTGAAACAACAGGCTCGCATATACCTTTAACAAACAAAAACATATGCAAAATACCCAAATCCAAATAACCATATTTTATCCATCATTTTTCAAATAAGAATAATGTTCCATGGCTTAAAAAAAATAGTTTAGTTCACAACTTAAATAATCCACACTTGCTTTTTCCTCAAGATAATTACTCCATCTTATTTGTATCAGAAATGCTTTATCCGTCATTTCAATTTTGTCATACTAAATATTGAGAAGGTGTATAATCAAGTGGTGAGATACAGAATAATGCTATATTTTCTTGCTTCTTGAAGGACATTCTTCGATGAAATTGGCTTTATTTCCGCCCCCCCCCCCCCCCGATTGTGTTGTAGTGAACAATTTCATACCACTGTCTGATCCATACACTTAGCCTAGAACCATTAGTGTAAAAGTCAACACATTGAAAAAGTCCAATTACTGTCTTAGCCTTATTATGAAAATAGCTTACTTAAAAGTCCCAGATCCCTAGAAAGTTTTAGTCCATGGATCTGGGTGATAGTCTCACTTGGAGAACCACTGGTATAGGTTTTAAATACTAAAAGCCCCCAAGCCTTTGGCTAACTCTTGGGAAAGAAGTTCTGAGGGCAAATGGCCAGGTGCAGGAAAACAAGGCATGCCCCCCATGCTCAGGACCACGTGTAGGGAAGCCACAGTACACACTGCCTTCTTTCTAATCTTAGGAAACCAATTCTAAACGCGAGTCCTTTACGGAGGCCTCCGGATATGCTTTGACTAATACTTGTTATTGATTCCAGGGTGAAAAGATGAATCCCGTGCAACCTGTTCAATCTCACTGGCCAATCTCCTATAGTAATCTGCTCTGGGGCATTCTTTGTGCTCTGCACTATTCTGTTAGCTTGAACTATCACCCACTTGCTGGTGGGTGATAAGGCCTGATGGTGACAGACTGATAAAAGTTTTCTCTTCCTACTTTCTGAAATGGAGTTACCAGGACAGATAGCATCTGGCAATCAGTGTGTCACAAAATAACTTCCAGAGCACAGCGGCTGCAGCCCTCAAAGAATGAGAAGGAATGGAGCCTTTTCAATGCACATTGAGGGGTGTTTAAAGTACATTCAGGTTACCTGTTATGACTCAACTTTATTTCGAATAGGAAAGCAACACTCTTGATAGAAGTCGTAATAGAAGCAGGTAAGAAAGAGAAGAAAATGAGAACAATGGGTCAGGCCTTAGAAAATTAGTCACTTTTACCAAGCTGCCTCTCTATTCTCAACAGGCAAAAAGGATTTCTAAACACAACATTCAGTACTCAGAGCAGAATGTAAGAAAAAAGAGCAAAATAGATTATAGGGGGAAAAAGGGAAATAAGAGTGAGAGAAAACAGTGGCAAAGTCAAAAACAACAACACTGAATCATTATAGAATATTACTAGTATATCTTCAAAAAAGCAAAAGAAACTAAAATGTAAAAAACACGGTATTTTGTTTCAACGGAGAAAATAAAAAGAAAATTAAATTTTGTATGACAGAATTATGACAGATAAAATAATTGCATGCTTACACTAAATTAACATTGCTCAACTATTCAAAATATTAATAAAACAGCCTTTAAGGCCACTATGATGTGATTCATTAATGGTTCAGTAATTCATACAATAAACATACTCTGTTATGCAAGAAACTATCTAGCACACTTTTTCTCCGATGATCATGAGACTCAGTTTTTGCTCTAAAAAGTGCACAAGATAATGAGAGGACAGACACCCCTATGAGTCAATTTGAGCTCTGAGCCCCCCAGTGGACTGGAGTGCTCCATGCCTCTCCAATTCCCTCAAACCTCAAACAACCCTCCCGACCTCCTCACATTCATCTGATGAATTGGACTATAATGTTAAAAAAAGGAATAGTAAGAAAGCCCTAGGCTATTTGACTCAGTGGATAGAGTGTCGGGCCTGTGGGCTGAAGAGTCCCTGGTTCGATTCTAGTTAAGGGCACATGCCCAGTTGTGGGCTCAATCTCCAAGTGTGGGGCAGCCGATCAATGATTCTCTCTCATCACTGATGTTTCCATCTCTCTCTTCCTCTCTGAAATCAATTTAAAAAATAGTAATATCAAAAGGGAACCTTCCCCTCTCATGCACTATACCAGGCTTCTGCTTTTGTAGCTACCGACTGTGCTTTTCTTCTTGTTTCATGTGAATCATCCCTGCTCTGTATCTGATCAACCCAGATCTGTATAACACAATTTACAGTGGATTATCTCCTTCTTGAATCCCATTCTGCACTTGGCTTTTGGATCAATTCTCTCTCTCTCTTCTCCCCCATCTCTGTTTTTAGCCTTCTTGTGAGATTAAGCTCACCTTCCAGATCTCCAAATTGTGGGATGTCCCAGAGTTTGCCATCCATTTTCCCTCTCTTTTGGATCATATTTAATCTTATAGCTTTAAATAACATCTCTGTACTTTCAATTCTCAATGAAAGATACTAGTCCTGCTATCTATTAAAATAAGGATTCATATTTTAAAAGAGCAGTAGTGTATGAATAATAAAATAAAATAGAATAATCCGCACTTGTAAAAACCTAGTTACTGCAATTTATTTAATTTAGGTTCGAGTTTCTTCAAAACATAGAAAGATTCATTAGAAAGGAAAACATGATGGATATTATAATTTCCCTTTTCGGATAAAAGGAAGCATACTCTTTTGTTTGAAGAATAATCCTCTGCCTGGAACTGTATTCTTTGAAGAATTGTTTTTGTTGCCATTAAAATAAAGGATAGTACACAAATAAGATGTTTCTGAAATAATATTTGCATAATGACTCTATGTGTAATACTTTGATTCAACTGTTATTAAACACACACTACATCCAGACACCTTTTCTTCTATCTTTTTTATAATCTCTCCAATTCTTGATTATTATGTGTATTTACACAAACAAGAGCTGAGGATACTAGTTTGAGGGACTAAATTGGCTCCATCTGTAAGTAGTAGAGCCAGTTCTCAGCCATATATTCTCTCCCTTCCATGAAGGACAGTGTTCAGTGAATATTCTGTAGTAGAGAAACATGAAATCTCCACATAGCTATTTTATTAAAATCACAGAATAGAATGTTTCAAAAAATAAATAACTCAGAGAAGTCATTCTCTGGTACTTTCACAAAAAGTCCAGATTCACAATAATTTAGTGTGCTAATCTAATTTTCATAGTTTATAAAACATAGAGAAATTTATTTTTTTCATTACCTACCTGAATTAAAGAATTACTGTGTATATGTGATATTTCACAATTAATTTGAATTGTAGTCAGGAAATATATACCCTGTGTAAGGTTCTTCTCTCTGAATATTAAGTACGATGTTGCTACATGCCAAATATTTCATTAACAGGAAATAAAGAGATGAATTAGATACGGTTTCTGTCCTCAGAAAGTTAACATGAATGAAAAATAACAGTATGATTGAATCACCAAACAGGATATATTTAGAAGAAAGTTCAAGCTTAAATAACCTTTCAGAAGTTCAACAAGTTGCCAAAGTCTTACGACTACACAGAAATAAATAAATAAATAACTAGATCCTATATAATAAAAGGGTAATATGCAATGCGACCAAATGGTGGAATGACCAGTTGCTATGATGCGCACTGACCACTAGGGAAGACGCTCAACACAGGAGCTGCCCCCTGGTGGTCAGTGCGCTCCCACAGCGGGAGCACCGCTCAGCCACAAGCCTGGCTGACAGCTGGTGAACACAGAGGCCTGCCTCTGCAGCAGCACTAAGGATGTCTGACTTACAGCTTAGGCCCGCTCACCTGGGGGTGGGGGGAGCAGGCCTAATCTGTCAGTTGGACATCCCTCGAGGGCTTCCAGACTGCTAAAGGATGCAGGCCGGGCTGAGGGACTCCCCCAAGTGCACAAATGTCATGCACCAGGCCTCTAGTAAATAAAATGGAACGGCATTTCACTGAACTTTAACAACCATTTTTTTTTTAATTTCAAGTAACACTAAAATGAAATTTAATAGTGATAGAAAAATAGTTATTGTAATTTTCAGGGAAATGTTCACTTTTATCATATGAAAGTTAACTCATGTATTAGTATACTTTTATGTTAAAATATCTAGGATATGTGTGTCTATAGATGAAACAATGTACCAAAAATATTTGAATGCTCTTTTCCAGAGTTTCCAGTGAGTGCCAAAACTTATTTAACTGGCCATTCATATTATTAAGCCTAAATCATATCTATCTCACTTATACCAGGCTTAACCTTAGAAAAGCATTATAAAGGCAAATTGTTTTTTCTTTCCTTAATTAATAAAAATAAATATAAAAGATGTTTTCTTTTCAAATAAATCTAAATGTATATTTCAGTACCTGGAAAAAAGTATCATTGATTATCTTTTTATAGTAGCAGTGACCCTTTGCACATATATTATCTTCACAATTATGTAAGCTCTAGAGAAAAACAACAACACTAGAAACCATTACCATAACTAAGGTCAAAGACATTGGACTCTCACTGCAAGCACAACCTTTGGTGATATCTGAGAGTTAGTAAATAAGTGAGGATGATTTATCCTGGGGTGTTTTTTTTGTGTGTGTGTGTGTGTGTGTATGTGTGTGTGTGTGTGTTTTATGTATGATCTGATTTGGAGAACAATAGTATATGATTTCTGAGTTTGATTACAGCTTCCTGAAATTTAATAATTTTTTTGAACTAGATAACCCCCTAAGTCCAACAAAAAGCAAGGAGAAATTTCATGAGCTATGCCATGAGAATTTTAGATCCAGGCAGAAATGTTCTTATTGCAAATTCTATGTAGTCTTTATAACAAGTGAAAAATTTAAAATCCATTTACTGGAGGATTTTCAAATTGTGGCCCAGTCTTATAATTTGATCATTCTATTCACCTTAAAAAATCCATGTTTTATACAGAGTTCTTATCTCTGCTTGATGGGATTGCAACACTTAATTTCATAGCCGGAGCTTTTCAATTAGCACACACAGTTGACAACCAATTGGATGGCAGTTTGACAGCTTCTGTGTAGCTTCAAAATTAAAAGCACCATCGACGGCCCAATGTATTCTAGATTGCTATTTCACAACAGAAATTAAACTGTGAGAGAAAGTCAGTTGTCTGAAAATATAGCTTTACTTTGCTGAATTCCTCACTAAGACTGAAAGCCTGGAACACAGTATATTTTAGTAAGTGATTATTGGGGGGGAATCAAGAACTTATGAAAATTACCTTTTAATATTGTTTGATTATGATTCAGTTGGACAATTTAGCTTTACAAACATAAGATTATTTCTGAGACAATATAAACAAACAAATGAGCAAAATTAAAATATGGGATTTAAATGATTAATAAATTACGATATACCACAGGCACTTTACCAGGGGAAATATATTTCCACTTTCCATGTGCAATTTAGTTATAATGTATATTGGGAACATTCAAATATTTGTTAAAATATTAATAACTTGTAGGAAAATATTTGATTATATCTAATCAGTATATTATGAATTAATATTAGGTGATCAGATTAAAGAAGATAAATATACATTATTCTTATTCCAATAATGTGTTTTAAATCTAAGCAATGACATGAGGTTGAAGCAGGGTCAGTTCCTAGCATGGCCACTGGGTCGTGGTGAAGAGAAAAGGCCCAGATGGTCAATAATGAATGTACTTGACTAGGAGCTGCTCTATCTTCCTGTTTAATGAATTCTGTAAAATGTCTTCTATCCCCAAGTACTTTCCTAAGTGCCTTTAGGACTGCAGTCCTGCCTTCACTGTTTACATGCAGTAAACAGAATATATTAGGGACTTACCTGAAGTTATTCTTCAATTAAATTAATGAAACAAGTGATCTCCAAACAGGAATTAAATAGAAAATATAGCCACTGAGATAGTTACTAAATTAATTTCAGTAATGCAGAGAGAAAAAATGTAGGTTGGGAAACTGAGGGGGAGGAAGACATTTTTCAGAAAGAAGTTCCTGTCCTAGTCAATAATAAAATCAAATTTTGAGACTTTTTGCAAGCTGCATGATAACTATATGAGCCTTGGAGGGAGGGAGGGGAGAACAACCCAATTTACTTTTTGGAGACCTTATTTCACTGTGGGCTCTGGAGTAATTTTCTTGCTCTACTACTTATTAGACTTGTAATGCTGGGCAAGACATGTAACGTCTCTGAGCCTCACTTGTCTTATTTCTCTAAAGGAAGCCACTAATCCAAGTTACCTCAGTTGTGGTAAGGATAAAGTGAAACACTGCATATGAAGCACAAATGAAACTAGTAATTACAAAAGTAACACACTATGACATGGCAAATATTGTCATATATTTTAACATCTCAAATATACCCTAAATAAGATAGATTAGTATCGGTTAAATATGGAAAGCAGAAATTACTTCTGAATTCCTAGTCACTCTCTAAAGCAGAAATTATAAAGCTGCCTTGTAATGGATAAGATTCTCTTAGTACTACTACCTCAGATTTTGAATAAACTAAAATCCAATTTGAAACTAATTTTTGAGAAATAGTTTTTATCCAACTAAATTGTTTTCCAAATATTGACTCAGGATGGAAACATCATTTTAGCAATCTTAATAAAACATTTGTGAATGGCCTATAGTTTACATGAGAACCAGAGAATTTAATGTCTGTAATAAATTTATGGTTGATATATCTTTATTAATTTTAACTACATGTTCTGATGTATTATTTTCTCCTAAATGATCAATCCTGTTTTAATTTTCCTCATTACTCCTATGATCTTTTTCTTCTGCTTTGTTTAAAACAATAAATGAAAAGTTTTATAAAGACCTAAATATGTAAATAGAAATAGACTAATGAGAATGTAAATTATCAATATAAATAACTGAATGGATAAAATGATTAATGCAATAAAATTACTTTATAGTTATTTGTTTTAAAAGAAAATCACAATATAGGTAAGATTTTTTTAAAATATATTTTTATTGATTTCAGAGAGGAAGAGAGAGGGAGATATAGAAACATCAATGAGGAGAGAGAATCATTGATCGGCTGCCTCCTACATGCCCCCCACTGGAGACCGAGGCTACAACCCAGGCATGTGCCCTAACCAGAATATAGGAAAGATTTTAAAAAATGTTTACTTTAGTAAAATTTTCTATATTTTACAGTTTTTTAAATAGTTTTGGATTATTTTTATTTGTAAAATGAAATTAGATAAATAAAATAAAATCTAACACAAGATCCATAAAAAGAATTGATAAGCTGGACTTCATTAACATTATAACTTCTGTTCTGCCAAAGACACTGTCAAGAGAATGAGAAGAAAATCTAGACTGGTAAAAAATATTTTTAAAATAACACATTTGATAAAGTACTATTATGCAAACTATACAAAAAACATTTATGTGTCAACAATAAGGAAATTAGTAACCCAACTAAAAAATAGGCCAAACACCTTAACAGATATTTCACCAAGGAAGATCTACAGATGGCAAATAAGCATCTGAAAAGATGTACCACATCATATATCACCGGAAAAGAGCAAATTAAAACAATGAGATACCACCACACACTTATTAAAATGGTCAAAATCCAGAACACTGACAGCACCAAATGCTAATGAGACTCATGAGATAAACAGCATGCTTGCAAAAGGAACCTCTTCTTATTCATTGCTGGTGGGAAGGCAAAATGGTGCAGCCACTTTAGAAAACATTTTGGCAGTTTATTAAAGAACTAAACCATACTCTTACCATACAGTCCAGCAATTAAACTCCTTGGTATTTATCCAAAGGGGTTGAAAACTTATGTCCACATAAAAACTTCCAGCTTCATCTATAATTGCCAAAACTTGGAAGCAACAAGATATCCTAAAAAGAGTTGAGCTGTCAAGCCAGGAAAAATCATGGAGGAAGTTTAATGAACATTGTGAAGTGAAAGAAGACAATCTGAGACAGCATAAAGATCAGTGGTTGCCAAGGATGGGGGGAGGCTGGGATGAGTAAGCAGAGCACAGGATTGCTAGGGTAGTGAAAACACTTTGTATGATGTTTTAGATGGACATATAACATTATAGATTTGTCCAAACCCATAGGATGTACAACACCAAAAGTGAACCCTAAGGTAAACTACTGACATTGGGTTATAATGTTGTGACAATATAGGTTCATCAATTGTAATAAATGTGCCACTCCAGTGGGGATGTTGACAATGCGGGAGGCTATGCATGTGTGAGGTGGGGTATATGGGAAATCTCAATCTTTCCCTAAGTATTACTCTGAACTAAAACTTCTCTAAAAAAAGAAAGTCTGCAAAAATATTAAAAACAGCATGCTGGCAAAAAGAGCCCCTAAATATAGAAAAAAATCTGAAGTAATTAAAAATCACTTCCAAATCCATTACCCAGAACTATTCATAATTGCTGAACTAACTAACTAACTTACTTCCTTCCTTCCTTCCTTCCTTCCTTCCTTCCTTCCTTCCTCCCTCCCTCCCTCCCTCCCTCCCTCCCTCCCTCCCTCTTTTCTTCTTCCTTTCCCTCTTTCCTTCTTCCCTTCCTTTCTCTTTCTCTTTCTTCCCCACCCCCCACAAATGACACACTAGGCAGTGTTCAGCTAATTTCAAAAACTTAATTTTCCCATTAAAGCAAATACACATGGCCATCTACCAGAGCAGAATAGTAATGTAAAACAGAGGCATATATTTCTAAGAGCAGTCTTCCACTGTACTGTGGTTAGCATCCACAAGAGAACATAACCAGCAAATTGAGCATGCCAGACACTTATAAAATATCATTAAAAAAAAGTATCATAGAATGTTTTTCTCTTGATAACAACCATGAAGCTCATTTAGCTCAAGTTCTTATTTCATGGAGAGAAATTGGTTATTTCATGTATTGTTAATTTTTATTTTTATGTTTTGAAATACATATTTCTCCTAGATGTAATACAGTTTTCTTAATTAATTTCTATTGTGCTGCCCCTTTAATTATTCTGTTTGTGCTTACTGGGTTTGTGGGGTGTGTTTTTTTCAGTGTTTACTTGATGAAAATTCCCTTCAAATAATCAGCGTTTTGTTAACTTTTTTGAGTTTAATTGCAGGGCCGCGCAGATAAAAAAATGAAAGTGTACAAATCTGGATTTTGTTCCTTTTTTTTCTTCTTGCAACAAATGGCTAACCGTAAATACAGTAGAAGGATTTCTTAGGCTAAATTTTAAAATAAGGTGACCTTGCAGGGAGTGCTTCTTTGGAAGATTTTACCCCCAATAATAGCTGTTTTGTAAAACTTGGACTTTCTACAGCTGCTGAATTTTTGAGTTTCCTGGGAGACTGTAAGCTAGCGTCACTTTCTTAAAAACGATGAAAGCTCTCTTCAGTCTGGGTCTATGCCTTGTTGATTCACAAGAATGAATCCTTTGATAAAAACACTAGACAAGAAAGCATGCATTAGATGATGGGATTTAAAACTATGACAGAATTATCTAAAGTGACAAAATCACAAAAGTATGATAAAATATGAGGATATATTACATAATGATATACGATTTTTTCCCATTTTTGTCTTAATCAACACCTTTCAGGAAAATAACAACATAAAATGATGCCTTCCTTTCTCTTCTCTCCCTTTTTGTCTCTTTTTTCTTTCTTTCTCTCATTTTAAATAAATCCCCAAACCAAAAACAGGTTGAGTCACAGAAAAACTTTTTCAAACTGCTTTATAACACATTAATGATATTTTCCACTGGAATTTTTATAACTCAGCACCATTAGTTTAGAAAATCATCATAGATATCTCATTTTAAGTAGTTTCATTTTCACTCTCCCCCCAATTTTCCAATTTTTTACAGTGCTTTATACATCCTTGGCACTTAAAAATCCTTAAATTTTATCAGCTTGGATTGTAATTGTTGTGATTCACATCCATGGGTAATTAAAGTGCCAAATAATCTAATCAAATGCCCAATTCAATTCCCTGAATCATGCTGCTGTGCTTAACACTTTCTGTGCTATACCAGAACCCTACTGTATAGGAACTACCACCTAACAAGTAGTATATTTCGAAGTAGGAAAAAATTAGATTAAATTAAACTGTCATGGTCCACAACCTTATAAAATGAGATTTACAGATAGTGTTTCTAATGAAAAGTTTTATATTATTATATTGGATTATATTATAGTATGCATTTTTTATAATTTTAAAATTAAAAATAAATATAGGCAATGATTCAAAATCTTTATAAATATTGTGACACTCAGTAGAGTTTAGGCTATGTTGTAGTTACCTACAATCCCAAAGTCATATTTTAAAACAAGGGTTTGTTTTGCTCTTGCGTCATCTCCAGTGATGGTCAGCAGGGGGTGCTCTCATCATAGTCACACAGAGTCTGGATGGTGGAACCTTCACCTTGACTGGTGCTTCAACAATCAGAGTAGTGCACCAAAAAAGTGACAATGGCCACTCTTGAACTTCATTGGCCAAAGCTTGTAACATTTGAGGCCTGACTTTAGAGGCCAGCAAATAAAATCCTAGCACATATCCAAAGAGGTGAGAGCTGAAAATGTTTGGTGAACACCACTAACAATTGTCAAAGCTGTGTAAAATTAAAAAATTAAAAGTGGGGTCACAAAACTATTTATTTTTAATTAATTTTCTTTCTTTTGTTCATTCATTGTTTGAGCAGAAACCTAAATTCATCTCTCATTTCCTGTTGCTTTTGTTCTTCTTGTTACCTCAAAAGTCAGAAAAAAACCTTTTTTGGAAAACGATTACATTTAAGTACATTACACATTATTATTAGCTAGTGAATCATGGATAACTTTTCTTTTACCTGCCCAATAATTGTACCAGGTTTTATTCTAAGTCAGAATTAGATATTTGAATAAAAAGAAAACTTTACGTTATGAGTATCTATAATCAGAATAATCATCTATAATAATAAAAGTGTAATATGCTAATTAGACCGGATGTCCTTCCGGACGACCTTCTGGATGAAGCCAGGGGTGCGAGGGAAGCCCAGGTCCCAGGTGCCAGAGGGGAGCTGGTGTCGGCAGCCGGGGGAAGGAAGACCTACTCTTGCCCAAATTTTGTGCATGGGGCCTCTAGTACATAATAATGATTTAGTGCTTACTATGCACTTCATGTTATTCTGTTTAATCCTCATCACACCACATACTATATATGTTATAATAATTTTTCAGATTAGAAAACTGAAGCATGGAGAGGTTTAGTGACTTGTCCAGAGTCTAACAGCTGGTAAACAACATGGGCAGTCGAACCCCAGAGGCAGAAAGCCAGTTAATTATGTTGTCTCTACCCTGATTCTTGGAGAACATCCATGTGTCAATTTAAGTTGGGTAGTATGCATTGCGCCTGATTCCAAAAGTAAAAAGTAGTATCTATGTAATCATAATCACAGAAGCAAAAACACAAGGGAAATAAAACAGCTTCTGTTTCATAATTAGCTATGATTATGTGTTTGTTACATTTTTATACATATTTTCTCATGTTCAACCAACATCTATTATCTGTTCAGCTTAGAGGTATGTTTTCCTTTGCAAATTTATTTTAAGGAGAACTAACACATATTTGCACAATTCTAAGGTTAAATGAGATAAAGTTAAATGAGATAAGCATTTTTTCAAAAAGTACTAGAAATTCACATTAGGTAACTGTATAATACAAGGTGTACATTCACTTTTATAAAATTAAACTCTAAAAGTTTATATTGTAGAAATCAAGCCATTTTTGTTATATTCATAATGACTTAGATTTGCATACCTGAGAGATATTAAACTACACATTGCCATAGGAAGAGGGAAATCTAAAATAGGTTACTAATATTTACTTGTTCTATGTCATTTGAACAAACTAGACTTAAACATATTATATAATTCCAATAAATGTCAAAATATGAGTATAAATTTATATAAATTACAACTGTTACTATCTGAGTAGTTGTGTGGTGTTATGTTCTTGTGAGGCAAATATCATAGACAAAAAGATCTCTGTTGGGCTTAGCAAAAAACTTAACACAATTATGGTTCCAATCACTAAAGTTATCTACTGGGTAATTCTTAATATTGTGCATTCCATTAATAAAGTAATTATTGTCTCTTGCACATACATGAGAAATCAAGAAAAAATGGAGATATCAGAATATTTAAAATTACAAGCATTTTTTATAAGCAAGTTCCCTTTATCTCATATTTAGAGCAGAGCATTTAATTACCCAATATATGATTAATTACATCTTTATAAAAATAAAATTTAAATGACAATAAGTATTCTGCAGTAATAAACTTAGTGTCAGAAATATTTTGTGTGCTTTAAAAATCTTTTAAGGCCACACTTTTTTAAATTCCATCATTTTCACCTGCTCAAGATAACAGCTTTAAACAGACAAATATTTTGTGTTCTATTTAAAATTAGCAAGAAAAGGGGATATTGTTTTCTGTGTTCATAATTGTTTTCATGCTGTAAAGCCAAATAACAATCTACACTAATAAAAGAGAAACATGGTAATTGGCGTACGACCGCTACCCTTCCCATTGGCTAATCAGCATATCCTTATGCAAATTAACTGTCAGCCAAGATGGCCGCCGGCTTTAGGCTTGGGGCGGTGAGGAGCCAGCCAGCGATCTTCCATGGCGGCGGCTGCGGCGGCAGCTTTAGGCTTGGGGCGGTGAGGAGCCAGCCAGCGATCAGCTGCGGCGGGGAGCTGGGGGTGCCCCGGCCCAGGCCTAAAGCCTCGAGCAGAGGCTTTAGGCCTGGGCCGGGGAGGAGCCAGCCAGCGATCTTCCATGGCGGCGGCTGCGGCCGCGGCTTTAGGCTTGGGGCGGTGAGGAGCCAGCCAGCGATCAGCTGCGGCGGGTGGCGGCGGCGGCGGCGAGCTAGGGGTGCCCTGGCCCAGGCCTAAAGCCTCGGCCTGAGGCTTTAGGCCTGGGTCAGGGAGCAGCCAGCCAGCAATCGGCTGCGGCGGGAGCTGGGGGTGCCCTGGCCCAGGCCTAAAGCCTCGAGCAGAGGCTTTAGGCCTGGGCCGGGGAGGAGCCAGCCAGCAGCGATCTTCGGAGGCGGCGAGATGCCCAGGCCTAAAACCTCGGCCTGAGGCTTTAGGCCTGTGTCAGGGAGGAGCCAGCCAGGGATCGTTGATGGCTGCGGTGGCGGGGACCTGGGGGTGCCCCGGCCCAGGCCTAATGCCTGGGCCAGAGGCTTTAGGCCTGGGCCAGGGAGGAGCCAGCCAGTGATCCTTGATGGTGGTGGCGGCCCGAACCCGGGCGCAGCCAGCCAGCGATCCTTGATGGCCACGGTGGCTTGGAGCTGAGGGTGCCCTGGCCCAGGGCTAATGACTCGCCAGAGGCGTTAGGCCTGGGCAGGGGCCAAACCAGCAATTGGTGTGAACTACAGAGGAAACACCTTTTCTGACCTCTGATTGGTTAAGCTCTCTGTATGCCACTGGTAATATTCTTAGTAACTTGGGTAATAAGAGTCCAAAAAGTGATCTAGGGTTTTTTTTACCACACTCCTGGAGAAAAAAATGAAGGTCTGCTGCTGGAGGGTTAAGAAATGTCATATCCTGTCCTAGCCAGTTTGGCTCAGTGGATATTGCCTCGGCCTGCCCAACGCAGATTCTGGGTTCAATTCTGACCAAGGGCATGTACCTAGGTTGCACGTTCCTCCCTGGCTCCGGCCCAGGTCAGGGCTCATGCAGGAGGCAACCAATCAAAGTGTTCCTCTCACTTTGATGTTTTTCTCTCTGTCTTTCCCTTTCTTTTCCACATTCTCTAAAAATCAATGGAAACATATCCCCAGGTGAGGATAAAGAAAGAAAGAAATGTCATATCCTATGAAAGACACTTCTTGAAAATGCCTAAAGAAAGTTGTCATTTTTTCATGGTAAAGGGACTGGAGTCCGTGTTGATGAAAACACCTTGGTGGCTGCGGTGACTGGCAGTGGCTGCAGCAGCGGGGTGATGGGGCTGTTGCCTTCCCCTGATCAGCCCGGTCGCCTTCCACAAAGGGAGGCCAGACTGTGGCTTAGGCCCGCTCCCCAAGGGGATCAGGGAGCAGGTAGTAGGACATCCCCTAGGGCTCCCAGTATGTGATAGGGGGCAAGCTGGGCTGAGGAAACCCCCTCCCCAGTGCACAAATTTTTGTGCACCGGGCCTCTAGTGTATTATAAAATGAACAACAGAAGATGAATCAAGAGTGACAAATGTTAACATCTGCTGTAGCATTATACTCATGGAAACGTATTTAGGGAGCATGGCAAAGGAACACCTGGTAAGGTATGGTTTGATTAATTATAGGCAACACAAATTCAGGCAGGGGAGGTCATGCTTAACAAACCTACTACAATACTTTGAGGTTATTACTGCCACAATACATTCCAATTCAATTCATAAAGTAGATAGACTTTAAGAAAACTCTCAAAATGTATCATCTGCTATTAACAGATATATTAAATAACCATATAATGGAAAGGAAAATAGGATAGAAAGATAACTTTACAAGAGAAAGCAATAACATCAGGATGTAAATATTTCAAACTAAATTCTACTAAAATCTCGTGTTCTCATTGATCATAATGAAAGATGAATGTGCTTAAATATGAATAATATGTTGTTAATGACCATATCAAAAGCCCAGAACACTGGGAAAATTAGAAGAGAATAAAAACACTAGAGTCATATAAATGGAAGGCTGTATTTTGATGAACAGCTATTTTGGATTATGATTATTGCAGTTATAGAAATACTACTCATTAAATAAAGCACCAAGAAGAACACATATATAGCTCATTACTTATGCTGAAGAAACGCAAAATTACATTACAGATATCTAAAAGAACTACATTTAGAAATAACTTCCAAATTAAAAATATATCTAAAATTTAAATTCATCAGTCAATGAACCTATAACCTGTAGTTACTTATTTCTGTAATAAAAATCCCAGAATCACATAGTAGCATTCAATATTAATTCTTGTATATAAAATTCCATTCATATTTTATATTACACTTTAACTTTATAGTCACTGTAAATACTAAATAATTTTTATATTCAATAACAAAATGGTTTGTTCATTTCTTGGCCACAAGGTAAGAAAAAAGCTACAATTTAGTAAAGAGTAACAATAATTAAGACACATGCACACACTAGCCACTTACAGAAGTAAACCAAAAAGATATAGTGTATAAATATGTTTGTGATGAAATATAAACACGTTGGTGACGACACTGACCTGTGTTTCAACTCTCCCTCAACAGTCCTGTGTGTATTCCTAGGAAAACATGTCTTGCTATGGCTGATGTAAAAAAAGTGTAATCTGACCCAATTATACAGCAACATGCCTGGAAAGAGTAAATAATGCTGATTGTAAGAAAACAAAAATACAAAATGAGTTTAAGTGAAAAATAAATTCAGTGCATTTCCAATACTGATCAATACTCAACAATCACAACTCACATATGATGCTTAACTAAACCTCAGGCAAGTATCTGAGTACTTCACATGTATTAACTTATTTAAACATAACAGTTTCCGTTTTAGAAACTGTTATTTTCTCCATTTGACAGAGAAGGGAACTGAGGAACAGAGAGGTTCAGTGTCAATTCCAGTGCCACACAGCATGTAAGCTGTGAAGCTGGGATTTGAACCTAGGCATTATGGCTCTGGAGCAGGGATACCTATCAGTACAGTGTGAGTCACATAAAGCAATTTTAACTTTTCTGTAACCATGTTGAAAAATTAAAAAGCAATGGGTCAGATTATGATTAAGAATATATTTTATTTAAACCAATATAGCCAAATAACATTATTTCAACATATGATCAATACAACTATAATGATATTTTAACATTATTTTTCATTATAGTCTTCAAAACTCAACCTATATTTTATACTTTAACATGTCTCAATTTTGAGCTAACCACACTTTAAGTGCTCACTAGCCCTATGGGGCTAATGGCTACCATATGGAGATACACTGACCTAAAATAAGTGCTTTTAGGTATTAGTCATACTGCCTTTCCAGGGTGAGTCAATGGGAACCTGTACTCACTTTCTCTTTGAAGGCAGAGACCTCTAATTCTAGCTCTTGGTAGCCTGATCAATTGAAAGCAGTGTTGAGATTCCTATCAGGGCAAGAATCTCTTAAAACCCATAGTGACAGCTGCATCTCATTAATGGTTATATTTGCGATTATCAATTCAAAATTCGTTTTTGGCATATAATTGCTTTTTTGCTCTTTGGGTTGGAATGAATCACCCCTGAAGGCCTGGTAAACAGTGAGTGTTCTGACCTAACAGAGTCTCTGGATTGGATTGACAAAGCCACAGATTCTGTCTTGCAGACATTGGCAGACACTGGCCCTGATATGCTTGAAACATCAGCCAGATAGGCTTTTTACTGCTCACTCAACAGACATCCACTATGTGTCCAAGTCAGTGCAGTATAAGTAAGATCATCGATGGCAAGCTACATGCAACATCAAATAGTAAACATACAAGAGGTTATAATTGACATCTGCTAAAAATTAAATAATTATACATATATGGCTACACAAATAATAAAAAAATCAATATTTATACCAAGTCATAAATATACAGATAGCCTTGTTTTACACAGTTCTAAGGTGCATGAATTTTGGTTACCCCAGTTTAGTTAATAATATCATCTCCCACACACGGTTCAGGGCATACTGTTACCATGGTATACTAGCTATAACTGCATTGGGTAAAAACATGGCTTCTAGCTGATCAGTACAAAAATTATTATGTAAATACCAGATGCTTATCGTGATCAATGCCCAATCATGTCACTGTTTTCTTAGTCTATTAGTGACTGGTCACAGTGACTGTATTTATATTTAGTTCATGCACAGACTGCAAAGCTGATGGCTGTATTACCTCCTTGTCTCCCAGCGATAAACTCACAGGACATTTAACAAAAATGGATAAGAAAAATGAAATATTAGGGGAGAAAATAAAAGTGATAATGCTGAAGGTAAAATTCAAGCAAAAGGTAAATGGGATTACAGAGGAAATAACTGATTGGGAAAGGTGAAACTACTGCTATATATTTGAAAAGGCTTTCTATATGACGCCAGAGGAACTTATTTAAGGCAAAAATCAATCAACACAAATGGAGAAACTGATTTTGACAGGAAGGAGGAAAATATTCCAGAGAAAGTAACACCAACAAAAACTTCACATTAAGGGAACTTTTGCAGATATTTTATAATATTGAAAGAGAATAAAATTTGGAAGCTGATCCCAACTTTGAAAGAAATATGACATTCCACCAAGGCACAGATAAGATGATGGCTTAGGATACAAACCATCTGCCATTTGACCCCGTAATACCATTTCTAGGAATATATCCCAAGAAAACAGAAACACCAATCAGAAAGGATATATGCACCCTTATGTTCATAGCAGCACAATTTACAATAGCTAAGATTTGGAAACAGCCTAAAGGCCCATCAGCAGAAGAGTGGATTAGAAAACTGTGGTACATCTATACAATGGAATTCTATGCTGCAGTCAAAAAGAAGGAATTCTTACCATTTGCAACAGCATGGATGGAACTGAAGAGCATTATGCTAAGTGAAATAACCCAGTCAGGGAAAGATAAATATCAGATAATCTCACTCATTTGTGGAATATAAAGAACATTATAAACTGATGAACAAAAATAGATACAGAGGCAAAGAAGCATCAAACAGACTGTCAAACTACAGCGGGAAGGCCGGGGAGAGTTGGGCAGGGGGCTGGGTAAGAGATCAACCAAAGGACTTGTATGCATGCATATAAGCATAAATGATGAATGCAAGACACTGGGGGGTGGGGGGATGGGGGGGTGAGGGCATGTACTGGGGGGTAGGGGAAGCCAGGGAAAAGTCAATGGGGAAAAAAAGGAAACATGCACTACTATTTGTAATACTTAAAACAATAAAATTAAATTTAAAAAATAATACAAAGAAAAGAAAGCACTGTTCAAACAACTTTGGATAAGTATTTTACAAAAAAGAAATACTTTAATTCACCATATGGCTCATGTTTTAAGCAGTGCAATAAATAAATATTAGTTTTACTATTTTCTATGTCATTGTAATTATGGACAAGGATAAGAGATGTGTTAATGTTTTGACAAAAAATGTTAAATATCACGAAACAATCTTGATTTTTCCATTGATTATTCACATAATCTCAGCTTGTACTTACTTTTTTTTTTAATCCTCACCTAAGGATGTTTTCCCACTGATTTTAGAGAGAGTGGGAGAGACCGGGAAAGACAGAAAGAAACATTTATGTGAGAGAAATACATCCATTGGTTGCCTTCCCCAGGCGGCCTGACTAGGGCCCGAGCCAAGAGGGAACCTGCAACCAAGGTACATGCCCTTGATCAGAATCAAACCCAGGACCCTTTGGTCTGCAGGTGATGCTCTATCCACTGAGCCAAACTGGCTAGGGCTGCACTTGCTTTTTTAAAAAATATATTTTATTGATTTTTCACAGAGAGGAAGGGAGAGGAATAGAGAGTTAGAAACATCGATGAGAGAGAAACATTGATCAGTTGCCTCCTGCACACCCCCTACTGGGGATGTGCCCACAACCAAGGTACATGCTCTTGACCGGAATCAAACCTGGGACCCTTCAGTCCGCAGGCCGACGCTCTATCCACTGAGCCAAACTGGATAGGGCTGCACTTGCTTTTTTATGATCCTGTACTGCCATGCAAAGAGAAGATGGACTACATGCACTTCAAATCATCATTAATGTTGAATCCAATGAAACATAAAAAGAAATTTACACTGTGCATGTGGGGATTTAAAAAGAAGTGAATTAAAACATTTAAAGCCATCTTCGTATCTATGCTGTCTGAGATAAAGAAAATTGGAAAAACTTGGCAAGTACCTTTGCTGATAAGAATGCTGTTATCTAATGTATTAAATAAATTAACTTAACAGTAGTAAGTAAAGGGTTTTGGGTAAGACAAAGACAAAATGCAAAGGGAAATGAAGAATCTCCAAGGATGTTCCCACAGGATAGTTAAGTACTTCTCTGTTTCTCATAAACAGATGTTCTGCTTGTATTGCCTTTGATACCTATCTGCCTCATTAGTTTCTCCTCTCTTGTCTCTCATGTCCCATTTATTTTTTTAAAAAATACATCTGTGAATTTCTGATGGGAAAGTGGGATATTCAACAGCTAATCCTTAATGGGTTCCACTCTATGTCAGATACTGTGCTAGCTTAGCAAAATATATAAAGAAAAGATAAATAAGTCACAGCTCTCTGAAAAATACTATGACAAAGCTGATACTTGTATGACATCTGAAACAAAAGATGAAAACTAACATCATGATTTTCTTTCATACGTGATGCTCAGGTGTTCCATACTGCCTTTTTACTGATACTGTTCTTTGGAATACTCATGTTCCACTGCTTTTGCTTACATATTCACAAATACACAATATCGTCATTCTTTGTAGAAATTCAAATAGTTAATTATCAGCCTTTCTCACTTAAAGAACGTATCTTCACTTTATTTCTTTATTCCATTAGTTTTTGGAATACACTTTTTGTCTACACATTTTATGTTCTTTTTCCTTTCTGTAGAAATTTTAAAGACAAAGTTAGCTCTGTCAGGAACAGATAGATAATCCTCAAATGAAAAGATTAAACGGGAGCACACATGCTTTGAAAAAATCTACTTGTTGATTTACATTCTTTAACAATTAAGGTGCAATCTCATTTTTGAATTGGCACATACTTACTTTCTAAAACACAGATATAACCTGAATTGACTTGATATTTCTCAAGACATACAAGACAACAGTCTACTTCATAAAAGAGGTCATATTGAACTACTCAACTGTTAATTCATAAATTTATATATAAAAAAGCTAATGAGCTAATTCCTTTTTAATGGTGAATATCGATGTTCAGATAAACTTAAAACTCTTTTAGAAGTCAACAATTAGGCCTCTAATATGCACCAATATCCTTCATCATTCAATGATTATGATTAATGTCCCTGTGGAAATTTTGCCAATTAGAACTGTTTAATTTGAATTTTCTTAAATCTTTATAGCTAATCTACCCTTTGAGAATTGTCTTTAAACATGTTGCTATAGCTATACATAAGCTTTCAAATAATGCTGCACCTACTATCTTTGCAGAAAGATACCTTGTAATACACGTGATAAGTTCAAAACAAAACACCATATTCATTTCAGTTATTAGAAAGATCATTCAATGTGTCCCAGGCCAAAACCAAAGGGGAAAGAACATTGAAAAGAAAGCCTGAATGTGAGGCTGGAAGCAAAGAGATACACGAATCAATATATTGAACAATCACCTCCTGGGTCTTGGTGAGGAGATAAGCAAGGTATGTTCAAGAAATAAACACAACAGACCTTGGTGGACTGAGACCTAAGTAGAAGGCAAATCCTGAACATGCATGTCTTCTTTTAACTTGATTGCAGGCTCCTACTAGACCAGTGATGGCGAACCTTTTGAGCTTGGTGTGTCAGCATTTTGAAAAACCCTAACTTAACTCTGGTGCCGTGTCACATATAGAAATTTTTTGATATTTGCAACCATAGTAAAACAAAGATTTATATTTTTGATGTTTATTTTATATATTTAAATGCCATTTAACAAAGAAAAATCAACCAAAAAAATGAGTTTGCGTGTCACCTCTGACACGTGTGTGTCATAGGTTCGCCATCACTGTACTAGACCAAGACAGAGTTCTGAAAGGAGCAGCTTTCTATGAAAAGTCATGGGATTCCAAATCTGGGATTCAATATGATTCATTAATTGAATGAGCTGGGCTATCTCATTAAAAATAAAAGACTGTGGGCATTTTTGTTTCATTATTCATAATAATGGATACTGAACTAGATTTTTTCTAGCATCCTTCAATGTTTACATTCCAGTTTCTTATTTTGTTTGTTTCCTTTTCCCCAATACTGTAAACTGGGGTTCAGTACAGCCCATCCAAATTATATATTCTAGCCTCAAGCTGCACGTGTAAGAGATGCTCTTGCTATAGAAGCTGCATTAGTCAGGAATCTGGCTGAATATTAAAGAATGAACCTAGTTTCAGTCTAAGTAAGAATTATTAGCTAATGTTATCACATCATGGAAAAGGTGGGGTGAAGGTGAGTATTAATAGGACAGGGATGACCTGTATGCTATCAGTAATTTTATTATCCTTTTTCTTGGTTTCTCTTGAAAGGGTGACTACAGAGCCTTTCATATTCATATCCTATTAGTCCATAATTCAAAGAGGAATTGGCTCTTCCCGAAATCTCTACTTTGAGAGATCTTTAACGAAGACTGGATAAGACTTGTCTACTTCAGTACTGGTGACAATGTACAACAGCATCTGTCATTTGATTCTCTAACTAGAGATTATAGAAAGGCAGTTCTCAAAAGAAGAGGTATGCTAATCCAGACGAAAGGGTGAAGAGACAAAGTAATAAGTCATGAGGCAGCTGGAAGAATCTCACTCAGCCTTCTCGGTATGTATAACCCTAAGCCTGCTCTTGATCACCTCTTCATTTAAACCTTGACCCCATTCATTATCCCTATGAATTGATTTTCCTGAAATAACCAATATCTTCCTGATCTTCCTGTAATGCCTGTATTTTATGATACCTTTGGACTCGATGAAGTTATTGAAAGTTATTAAAAAGTTACGAAAGCTACAGTCAATGTCAAGTCATTGATATTCAATTCATTGCTACAATGATTCTGTGGAATATATTTGTAACTGACATTATAGTTTGTGTTTTAGTATTTTATATAAATTTTTTTTAAAAAAATGTACTTAATAAATGACAATCTAAGAACATGCCGCCCTAACCGGTTTGGCTCAGCAGATAGAGCATCGGCCTGCAGACTCAAGGGTCCCAGGTTCGATTCCAGTCAATGGCATGTACCTTGGTTGCGGGCACATACCCAGTAGGGAGTGTGCAGGAGGCAGCTGACCGATGTTTCTCTTACATTGATGTTTCTAACTCTCTATCCTTCTCCCTTCCTCTCTGTAAAAAATCAATAAAATATATTTTAAAAAAGAACATGCCTATACAAGGATATAAAATAGAGTATTATCTTCTATATATACCCATTGAGTTATGTTTCAGTTCAATGTCTTTGGAGAATCTACAATTTTGAATTATATATTACATGTATGTACATGGCTCAGGTAAGATGCAAAGAGGTCAAGTTCTTATCCCAGATTTCTCAATTTGTTTCACTTCTTTGACCTTATATTTTGTTTTCCACTTTAAAATATAAAAATCATGGTAACTAACTAGATGCTCATTTAACCTACATCTCTATTAGTATTGTGAGAAATGCTTCCCATTTTTGTATCTTCTCCTAGCACCAAAGCAGGTGGCTACTATGAGTGGCCATTATTTATAAAATTTTAAAACATACACATGCTAATGGATATTTCTATTAAATTGAAAGTAACATTAATTAAATTTTCATTCCAGTAAATTCTTCTAGCTTAGCCATATATTTTGTAGTATATAAGAGTAAATAAATATTTTAAATTATTTTAAATATTTAAATTGAAATTCAATTAAAAAGTTATAAGAAATTAATGTCTCTAAGTCATTAAAGTAGATTAATTGCTAATTCAAAATTGCCCTCCCTTTAATTTTTTTTGTCTCCCACAATAGAAACACTTGGCAATGCTGCAGAATACATTTTAATTAACTCTAAGTTAACAGACCTCCTAATCAACTTCATATTGTATTTTTTAATATATTTTTATTGATTTCAGAGAGGAAGGAAGAGGGAGAGAGAGAGATAGAAACATCAATGATGAGAGAGAATCATTGATCGGCTGCCTCCCACAAGCCCCCCTACTGGGGATTGAGCCCACAACCCAGGCATGTGCTCTTGACCAGAATCAAACCTGGGACCTTTCAGTTCACAGGCTGACACTCTATCCACTGAGGCAAACCAGCTAGGGCTCATATTATATTTTTTATACAGAGCATCAACTACCCTCCTCATCATAAGCAAGTTCCCCATCATGCACTAAGAACTCAGTGCAAGAACTTACCAGTTCTATACACTAATAAATATGTCCAACATAAAATCATTTTATATTAATCATTGTTTATCAAATATTTATTGAGTAACTATCTTTTATATATTAAAACCAGAGGTACCTAAAACCAGTTCCCTAATAAATGGAGAGGACATAAATGAATAGTAGCTTTCAAGATGCTCCTGTGTGCATCCTCACAGCATTTTATAAAAAAATTAAGGGAAAGGGACTTTTAAAAATTATTTCTTGAACATTGAGACATAATTATAGTAATAAATTGCATTCTATACCTTAAGATATTCTATCCAGAGTAATATATTTCAGTGTCAGATAATTATGTGGCTAACAAGTGTACTTGAGAAAGTATCAAAGTTTCAAATCTCTTTCTTAAAATGATAACTGAGTAGTACTTGGAATCATATTTATTATTCTCAGTAAAAAATGTAAAATGTTTCAAGGAGCAGCTGTATAAGATCATTTGCACTGCCATTCTGATTCAGGGGGGAGGAAACTTTTCTAAGAATAACTGTATTTTTTCATTATACAGTGTGAAATTTTTCTATTTTATTTTAAGTTGCATTTTGTTTAAACCAAGTCATATACCATAGCTCAATTATTCAATTTAGAATAGAATTGATAATGGTTAGCACTAACAATCAAAAATTATTAAAGACGATATTATGTCTGCCCTTCATTAAAGATATTATGAGATAGGCACACGTGGAAGTAAGGTAATATAGTTGTAAAATTTCCAGAATGGCAGAGGAGTAAATAACCCACATGTATATAGTGTATCTGAAAACCTATAGAATAAGAAGACTAATCATAAGTTATACCTGCAATATACACTTATAATAAAATCACTTTCAGTTGTATACCACTATGAAACAAATAAAATAAACAAGCCTACAGATAAGGGAGTAATGCCACATAATTCTTAAGCAAGCATATAATCTGTTCATGCTGCACTTACTAGTACTATTACAAACCTACTGTGCATTTGTCAAGCATGGTACTCAGATTGGGGATACAGCATGAACAAAAGATCAAAAGCACCTTCTTACAAAGAATTAATGATCTAGCAGTGCCAGATCTGTCTCTTGCTTCAACAGTGTTTGGACGGAACAGACCCAGGGACGCCCCTTCTCCCAGCCTCCAGCCACCCTCCTGCGTCTTATCCAGTTACCACCTTCAGAACCACCTCGGGAAACAGCCAACACACCGTTTTTTTTTCTACCTTAACTCCTTATTGCCAAACAACTGTGAGCTCCCAAATTCATCAGAATAATTCCATGGAGGTGGAGGCTGTGGCCAACTGCCTGTCTAACCCCACCCCCCACCCCCCATCCCCACCTCTATGGGCCTTCCACACCTACCTCTCTCTGGGCTTCTATTGCGACCATGAAGATGTGGCTCTGGAGGGCGTGGGCCACTTCTTCCATGAGCTGGCGGAGAAGGAGCCGAGGGCGCTGAGCTTCTCTTAAAGTTGCAAAACCAGCTTGGTGGCCGCATTCCCTTCCAGGACGTGCTGAAGCCTCCCAAGCTGAGTGGGCAAAACTCAGGGCCCATGGAAGCCGCCCTGGCCTTGGAGAGGAACCTGACCAAGGCCCTTTGGAGCTGCAGGCCCTGGGTTCTACCCCCAGACCCTCAGCTCTGTGACTTCCTGGAGAACCACTTCCGGGGTGAGGAGGTGAAGCTCATCAAGAAGATGGGCGACACCTGTCTCACCACCATAGGCTGCCGGCCCCCAGGCTGGGCTAGGCGAGTATCTCTTTGAAAGGCTCAGCCTCAAGCACCACAAGGAGCCTGTGGAGCTCAGAGGCCTTTGAGGGGCCCCTCTGCATCCCCTGGTGTCTCTGGCTTTTACCTGAGCCTCTTCCTGAAACTAGCAGCCATTCTTTTAACGACCCAGAAGCCCTCTCCCATGCATTGGACCAAATGAAACAATAAAGCTTTTTGCAGAAAAAAAAGAATTAATGATATAGAGGCAAGAGACAGGAAATAAACAAATAAATAGAACAACTTACAGAATTCTCATGGTGGTGATTATGCCTGAGAAAAGTCATTGAAAGAGTTGGTGTTGGGGTGCGCATGGGGGACGGGGGGGCTATAATTTTCTGGCTTTCATTAGAGACAGCCTCACTGTACAAATGACATTTGAGACAGCACTGAAATGGTTGAAAGGCAAGACAAGCATATATATGGAAGGGAACATAGAAGCATTGTTTTTCTTTTTTTAAAAAAATGTATTTTTAATGGTTTCAAAGAGGAAGGGAGAGAGAAATAGAAACATCAATGATGAGAGAGAATCATTGATCGGCCGCCTCCTGCACACCCCCTAATGGGGATCAAGCTGTAGTATGGCTAGCTACCCAAATTATAAAATGATGGTTCCTGAAGTATAAAATCTCTACCTATGAATCTCTTTGGCTATAAACAGATATGCTCAGTAAAGAGTTTCACCAAACACTGACAGTTGCAGTCATAAATAAATCCTAAAGATCTAATGCACAGCTTAGTGATTAGATTATAGTCAACATTACTGTGTAATAAACTTTGAAGTTGCTAAGTCTATATCTTAATTTCTATCACCACAAAAAAAGAATTGATAATTATGTGACAAGAGAGAGGTGTTAGCTAACTCTATGGCAGCAATCATATTGAAATTTATAAATGCATCAAATCAACACAATGTACACCTTAAATGCACACAATGTTAATACATCAATTATTTCTCAATAAAGACACTCCCAAAGACTGATCCTAAGAGAAAAAAATAATCACAAAATGAAACTCTGCAATGTAAGACTATCCAAAATTTATATGCGACATGATTGATCATGGTGGTTGGTTCATATTTCAGAGTTGCCCTCTCATGTGGAAATCTGAGGTAACCACACGAACATTCTGTTTTTAATTAATTATTAAAATGGGAAGAATTCCCAACGTAACTTTTTTGTTGCAAATGCACAGCCCATAAATGCAATTACATATAATTCAAATATAGTGCTTGAAGATTACTTTATTTGATATCCTGGATATTAGTACCTTAAATAATTCAATGTGAATTACAATTTGACATAACCTACTGTCTATTACTCCAGTTCCGCATTATTTAAATTTTTGTTGATACTTGCTTGACTTTAAAAGGATGCAATGCTCCTGAAGTGATCTAGGAAATGCACTTTCTTAATATTTTTATTGATTGATAATCTGGATCATGTGTAACTATTTGAAAGCTACTAATTCCATATACCAGTACAAAGTAAAGGCACTTTATTATTTAACAATGTGTCACATTTTTGCTATAATAAGATTATAGTTCCACAATACTTTACAGCATTTCAACATACCAAAAAGTGAGAAGCTTTTTATTTCAAGACACACTTAGAGAGCTTACATGTATTTGAAAGGTGATACTCAAATAGCAAGAATAAATTCAATGACACGATTAATTCCTGACATCTTTTAGATTGAGTCCTTTTGTGCTCACACAATATTTGATCACACACGAAATCAAATATGTCACCAATAATGCCAAACCACAACTTCATCAGTTTGGCTTGCCAAAGCCAAACAGAAGACTCTTCTCAATTCTAAGACTAGGATCCAAATGAGATGCATTCTTGTTACCATATGCAATAATCTCTCAATTTCCTGTCTCGCTAGATTCTTAGTCCTGCCTGTGCTACCCAGAATATTGAATCTCCCTGAGGACCCCACAGGACACAGATGGTACACTCCAATTAAGATCACACCTTGTTTACAGAGACTAATTACAAAGTTGTGTGTGATATGTGGGGGAACCATAATGGAGGGTTCAAGGACCAGGACCAGCAGCACAGAAACTGTTGCCACCAGTTGGTACAAGGGACCAATGGGAGAAGAGCTTATCAGAGTCCAGGAGAAAAGATACTTGTGTGGACTAGGGGGCCTGTAGGGGAACAATAACATTAGAATAGGACACAGTCTCAAGAAAGAAATCAAGGGAATAAATCCTCATTCCTTCTCCTCTTCAGTCTCTTAAGACTCCTCACTGGCTGATCCCAACGGACTACAATACAAGTCAGTGTTTGGGACAAGAACATGGCCCAGAGGAGGGCAGGGGGAGTCTGAAGGCACAAAGAAAAGAGAAGCGTAACAAATCCTCAACAGAATGGGAAAAGTATGTTTCGATTCCTTTCAAACCTGAAATTTTCTTTTTTTTTAAACATATTTTTATTGATTTCAGAGAGGAAGGGAGAGGAAGAGAGAGACAGAAACATCAATGATGAGAGAAAATCATTGATTGGCTGCCTCCTGCATGCCCCACATTGGGGATCAAGCCTACAACCCAGGCATGTGCCCTGACTGGGAATCGAACCATGACCTCCCAGTTCATAGGTCAACACTCATCCACTGAGCCATGCTGGTGAGGTTGAAATTTTCTTTTTAATGCTAGTGATTATCATGAAAGGTTTTAAGAGGAAAGGCAGTAACACATACTGTAAAGAGACAACTGAAATTCTTATGTAATTATTGTCATTTTTCCAGGAATACATATTATAAAGATAGATCCACAAAATGGTAAATACCATTATAAAAAAATAATAAATTAATTTATGCATTTAAAAAGTCAGGGGAATCATTTACATTTGAAAAAAATCAATACGACATAAGCACACCAAAAAATTATAAAGACTAAGAATAGGAAGAAAATTATACACACCCATGCATTTAAACTGGAAACTTCTTGAAGCATAAAGTGTGAAGATTTAACACAAATAAAACTTCCATGTTCACTTATTCTAGTGAAATTAACTGACCACTATTACACATCTTGTTATTAAAAATCTTTCAATCTATCTAATTATAGGTTCTGAGGTAGTGACATTTTGCTACACTGAGGCACCCTGCATTGCTCCTGATGGTCCATTTTCTTGCAGCACCTCAAAGTCAACAATACGTACCCAAGCCTTGTGCCATTCTATACAATAAAACCCTAATATGCAAATTGGCCCAACGGCAGAATGACCGGTCACTAGGATGTGCACTGACCACCAGGGGGCAGATGCTTAATGCAGGAGCTGCCCCCTGGTGGTCAGTGCGCTCCCACAGGGGGAGTGCCGCTCAGCCAGAAGCCGGGCTCACCCCCAAGATAGCTCTAAGAACCTCTCGGGGAATGTCGCTGAGGGGTCCAAGACTGTGAGAGGGTGGAGGCCAGTCTGAGGGATCCCCCCCCCCCCCGACACCCCAGTGCACGAATGTCATGCACTGGGCTTCTAGTATACACAGGAAGCAGGGAAAGATGATGAGATAAACCTATTCTGACTACATAAGAAATATAAGAAATAGCATGTACTTGAACAGCTGTTTACTGTTTGCATACAATGCTGTATTTCCATAGAATGAATTGTTGCATGTAGTTGTACTTATCTCTTGGTTTGTTAGTAGACTCTTATATCAGCAAAATGAGCTGTGGTATCAAAAGAGGACACGCTTTGGCAAAGTTTCTTTCATTTTTCCTCTGTATCTCCAAACGCTGCTTCTATTATGCTTTGAGATAATCTTTCAGATGTCCTGAGCATGCACAGCACTCTCTGATAGTTCAGCATCAGTAATATGACATGTCACTTCAACTTCTACACCTTCTCTCACTTTTCCTCTTATTTATAGTAAACGCGTTGATTGATTACAAACATTCTATCTCATGTAAAGAATGTGTCCTCACATGTTATCGTTGGGTCATGTGAGAAAGCCTTCAATGTTTTCCTATACGAAGGTTATTCTGCAAGCGAATATTAAAACCCCCTGAATATTTTCCGTTAAAATACATTTAGGCACATTAAATTAAATCTGAAGGTGTTATATAGTTTCCATAAACTGCACAATCAATTAATTTCCTCATGAATTTCTGTAATAACCTGCATGTACTGAGTAACAGATCTGCTCTCAGATGTAAGGCAACGAGCTGATGTTAACTAACAAGAAAATGGCAATAGAAAGTAACCTTTATTCATTATACTGAGAGTCTTCATAGCTGCCTTCAGGTGCCTACAGTCTGATCTCCTTATGTAATCCTGAAACTGTATAGAAGTCCTGGCAAAGTGGAAGAGCTTTTCAGGAAGTGGAAGCAGGGATTCAGAGACATAAGGGACGTAGCAAATTAGTGAGAACCTAAGGCACCCAGTATAGCTGGTACACAGAGCAGGAGATACACAAACTGAGGTTCTGTGAGAAATATGTGCCATAGGATGAACATAACAAATCAGCCCAATCATGCCTTCAGTTGACATCAATTACTCAGATAAGATCCAAAAGCATCCACTATGGTAAATGTCGAATATAAGCACTGTGGCTAATATTAATTATAGTATCATTCGGTATAATTGCAGTATTAATAATAACAAAAGTAGCAGTAATATTTAGTATCACTTTTAATAATGTCTTTAATAAAACCCAATTTTTATTGAGCTAGCTACTTTTCAAACTAAATGTAATTACCATCGCGGTAATTAAATATTCTGGGAAATCGAGTAGTTAAGTGCCACTTATATCAACAGTCAGATGATGATCCACATTTTTCTAAAATCAGAAATTATGACCAACTTTTCAACACAATATTAGATTGAATCCATATAACACTAGACTTCTTATTACCACCACCAAATCTTTCTTGAGCTCCAACAGGCATAAAACATGGGAAATTCTTAATAAATAATATAGCCCTTTATGTGCCAGGAGCTTACAGATCGTGAGGATAGAAATTTACCTAAATAAATTAAATAAATTCAAAGAGTAATAAATGTGAAGGATGCGAATCAATGTTTCATAATGGTACTAGAGGCCCGGTGCATGAAATTCTGCATGGGTGTGGTCCCTAGGCCTGGCCAGTAATTGAAGCGCGAGCATCTGACATGGAAGGGCAGGTCCCAGCTGACCTCTGAGCCCTGGGCAGCATCTGAGACCCTGGGCCTCATTACACCCCTCTCCACCTGAGTCGCGGAGCCCAAGTCCCTACACGGAGATGCAGTGAACATGGCCGGATGCCGCAGGCTGGGGTGCAGCGTGGGCCTCTGGGCCGCCCAGCGGCACCACACAGAATCCCGGCAGGCAGCATGCGCTCTCCTGGCTGGCCTTGCAGACTGGCTCCTGTGCAAACCCACAGGGAACTTGACCAGCCCCTGTGGTCTCAGCGGCTGCAGCCTTGCTCACTCAGAAGACGCCACCCGGGTGCAAGGTGGGCTCCTTGCGGGTGCCCAGCACCTGAGCACAGGGGCTTCCCCAGCGTGTGAGCCCTGGCGTCCTGGGGGAAGGTAGCAGGTGGATTGAGAGCAAGCTTGGCAGACACCCCGCATTCTCACTGCACCTCCATCCCTGTCACCCCCACCCCCAGGTAGCTGGCGAGAGGTTGCAGCCCCCTGCCCAGGCGCCTCAGGAGGTTGGTTACCACCCCCTGGTGGTCAGCACACATCATAATGAGCAAACTCCCAGTCTCCTGGTCGAACTCCCAGTTGAACTCCCACCTGAGGGGACACATTGCATATTAGGCTTTTATTATATAGGATTATCAATTCTGACTTCAGAATTCTGAGATTTAGGAAATCTGAGGTGAAATTAGAGTGGCATCTGTAAATATAAGCATCATTTTTCCAGGCACAGCCAGCAAGGGAAGGGCATTCTAAGCACAAGGAACAGAGAATGAATGCCATTAGAAATTGAATTTTTATTATGGGGAATAGTGAAGAGCACCAAATGTTTGAAAAATGTAATAGACACAGTGTGCCTGGATCGTGAAGGAACATTTGTGGTAAGCCAAGGAGGATAGTCTTAATGTGAAAGAGATGGAAGGCCATCAGTATTTTTAAGCAGATGAATTTCTAAGAAAATATTCCGCTGAGAGTTCAAGGGATAGACTAGGTTGATAGAGGGTAGAAAAAAAAGTGAAATGAAGGAAACCATAAGAATACCACAGGAGAGAGATGGTGATGATCTGGAATGAGAAAGGTGTACAGTGAATGGAAAACTCATAGGGCAAAATTGATAAGACATGGTCATCATTTCCTCACCATTTGCTGCAATATTTTGTTTCTCCTCTTCAAAGTTCTCATCATAAGCAATCAGTGTTTGATGCATCCCTTCTGAATATAAGTATATTGGGGTCAAAGATGTATTTCTCTCTTTAAAATATCCACAAATACTGTCAAAACTTTTCACTCATACTAGTGGCTTGCTAAAATTCTACTGAATAAATAAAATTCTCTATTCAAGAGAAAAGCAAAAATCATCTCTAAGATGAAACAATAATTCAGAATAAATTATATGCAATTAAGCCCCAAAGAAATACCACTTTTACACATGTCTAAATTAATAAAAACAACTTTATTTACTTCTTCTATAGCCAAGGGAAAATTACCAATAAAAAGTGAATTATTTGTGCCCGGCTGTCATGGCTCAGTAGTTGAGCATCGACCTATGAACCACGAGGTCATGATTCAATTCCCAGTCAGGGCACATGCCCGGTTACAGGCTCAGTTCCCCGTGGGGGATGTGCAGGAGGCTGGCGATCAATGATTCTCTCTCATCATTGATGTTTCTATCTCTCTCTCTCCCTTTCCCTTCCTCTCTAAAATCAATAAAATTATATTTTATACCTTAATCAATAAAGGAAAAAATAAATAAATAAAAGTGAGTTATTTGTGAATTTCAAACTCTTTGATCTTTTTTGCCGATATCTAGAAAAGTCAGGGTGACAAAATAATTAATACAATAAAATTATTAATCTATTTAACCACTATAATCAGCACATGATATAAATAAACATATATACCCAAGCCTCAAATTCACACACACAAAAACAAGAAAAAAAAAATCACACATGAGCATGCAAACACACACGCCATATTTTCCCCTAAAAATGATATTGAGCCTAAACTAGCAATATTAATAATACTGTGCCTCGATTTTATTTTATGTTAATACTAGAGGTTCAGTGCATGAAATTTGTGCATGGGGGCAGGGGGGTCCCTCAGCCCAGTCTGCACCCTCTCCAATTCGGGACTCATCAGGGGATGTCCAACTGCTAGTTTAGGCCCGATCCCGCTAAACCAGCAGTCGGCATCCCTCTCGCAATCTGGGACTGCTGGCTCCTAACCACTCACCTGCCTGCCTGCCTGATCACCCCTAACCACCTCTGCCTGCCTGCCTGATCCCCCTTAACTGCCTCTGCCTGACTGCCTGATCACCCCTAACTGCTCTCCTTTTGCCAGCCTAATTGCCCCTAACCACCTCTGCCTTGGCCCCCACCACCATGGCTTTGTCTAGAAGGACATCCTGAAGACATCTGATCTATCTGGTCTAATTAGCATATTACCTTTTTATTAGTATAGATGAACAAAAGCAATACACTTCCCTTACATGTGAGATGACATATTTTACTTAAAATTGAGCCATGTTTGTTGTGATACAAATTAAAAGTTCACTGACTTCTATATTAATACTAGAGGCCTGTTGCACGGAGAGATTCGTGCAATAGGCCTTCCCTTCTCCAGGCTGCCAGCACCGGTTTTCCTCTGGCACCCGGGACCCAGTCCTTCGCTCCAGCCGAAGCCACCTTCAGTCTTCGCTGCTCCAGCCAGAGCCGCCTTCAGTCTTCGCTCCGCCGCTTCCAAGTGTATGCAAATTAATCACCATCTTTGTTGGGTTAATTTGCATACTCTCCTGATTGGCTGGTTAGCGTAGCGAAGGTACAGTCAATTTACATGTTTGTCTATTATTACGTAAGATTATTCTAAAATAATTCTGCTACTATTCCTGTTATCTTAGAACCAAAGTTTGGTTCATAATTCTCTAATTGAAGTAACCTTTAAAATTCACTGTCACATCTCACTAATACCTTATTTTAAAGTGTTAAGTGCAACTTGGCCTGTGAAAATCACATGACAATTTCCTCCATATATCAACTAACTGAGCAAAACGGTGTGCCAGTAAATAAAACTGTGTGCCACAAAACATTTACCTATAGTCTGTTTATTTAAAAATAGTTGAAATGCACCTGTAACTCTTTTTCCATGGTGTCAATGAATGTTCATCTGAAATCTACCTTAAAATGTTGCATTTCTGTTTTCTTCAATATCATAGAACTAGTATTTTATCTTCTTTACAGGATATACAGAATTTTGATTCTGTACTTCTCTTCAGTTTTTTACTTATAAAATTTGCATTGTAAATATGAAATCAAAGGTGCTGGATTACTTGCTAGGTTATATCAAATTAATTACATAATAGCATTATCATTCACATGTTCCAGCCCCAAAATGCAATGAACCTCATTAATCTGAAATTGAGAAACAGGAATGAGAAACAAGGGTTAGTTGTTTTTATTTTTATACAATGATCAGTAAATGATTCCTTCTCCATGATCCTTCAATTACCTTACAAAGGGATTTGAGGACCTATTCTATTAAGGGGAAAAATAATCCAAACCCAAAATCTATAACAGGAGGCAAAATGTTTTCTTTTTTTAGGCTTAAATCATCTCATGTAGAGATACTGGGATGAAGTATAACACTGAATCAATTCTGATGCTACATTTAATCTACCTTAAATAATCTACCTTAAATAATCATATCCTGAGTTGCAAATCATGGAATGACTAATCAATGATAAGCACTTCATCTAAAATAGCTTGTCATAAAGTTTCTCCTTTTTTCCTAAGTGAAAATATAAGACGAAGAGAAGTTGAATAACTTGCTCAAGATCACAGATATTATATACAGAAGAAATAATTCAAAATATCATATTTCTTTTTTTTCAAGTTTATTTTTATTGATTATAGGGAGAAAAAAAAGGAGAGAGAGATAGAAATATCAGTGATGAGAGAGAATCATTGATCAGCTGCCTCCTGCATGCCTGGGGATTGAGCTTGCAACTGAGGCATTTGCCCTGACTTGGAATTGAACCAGTGACTTCTAGGTTCATGGGTTGATGCTCAACCACAGAGCGACACTAGCTAGGCCAAATTTCATGTTTCTAAGCACTCTATGCAACACATTCCCTCCTTTTCTATAATAAACAAGCTCTACTAAAGGAAAGAAATCAGCCTCAACAATTTGGCCAGGGTCGCTGTCACCTCACTCAAAGTTGATACACCCTTCAAAGGACAATCTTTCAAATCTCCGACTCTCACTGGCCAGATGAAAGGAGGAAGATGGGAACGGAGTTATGCCTGATAAGAAATATTCTGCTCATTTCTGCTCCAGGACAAAGAGCCCGTTTGAGAAGAATTATATTGTTTTTCACTGGGCAAGAAAAAAACAGTCAATTAGAAATCAGTATAGTTTTTCATATACATATACTTAGTTGTGAGGGCTGCAAACACTATTTTGTGCATCATATGTAATACTGAATGTCAGCAAGCTTTTTTATTTTGAAATCAATAATCTTCAAAAAGCAACAAAATGAAATTAAAGTAGGCTGACCCAGTTTTAAAACGAATGATAGTTGGGGAAAGAACAAAGGAAGATAGAGAGAATATCACGCCTCAAACTTAACTGACAACGGAGCTATAAAAATCCTTCATAAAGGAAACCAGACAAAGCAAAATGTGCACAAAAGGAAATAGTAAAAAAAAAAAAAAAATTAAATGGCTCTAATTTTCTGACAAATTTTCGTCAGTATAAGCCTGAAATAATTACTTCGCAAAGCATTCAAAGGGATCAGAAAAGAAACTAAGGACATCCTTTTTGTTTAAGTTGATTATTTTGGTAAATTACAAGGGCCCAAGTTTCATTATGTGCTGCGTTAAATACATAGTCAGCTTTAAAAATCTCCATAAAAGCACTATAGAACAATGTTTTCAGTTCATTTCCCTTGTAATACAAATTATACTTTTATCAGACTTCTTTTAAACATGCTGATTTTCATGATCATATTCTTAAACTACATCATCACAAAGCTGTCCTTGTTTTTTAAAATGTAAGTTTCTAAGTTTCTCTTCAGAGAAAGTTTTCATGTTTTGAAAATTAAGGTTCTCTCATTTTATATTTCTATATTGAATTATGAGAGACTGAACACCTCCATAAAGAAGTCAACATATGTTTAAGGCCTGAGCAATTACATATGGCAGGTACTGTGACTTTAGGACTAAGTGGCCATTTGCTTGAACAGCACCAGGAAGATTCATGGAACTATCATGTATATCACCCTAAACCTCTCTACCCTGCATCACAGCCAGGCTTATACCTGAGCCCCTGATGGCATTTGGCATTAACAAACAAAGGTAGATTCAAAGGAACCACGTGCAGAACCGATTATAAATGAACAGAAGCTGTCATTTGATTGGCTCTCTCCTGCATGCCCCCTACTGGGGATCAAGCCCACAACCTAAGCTTGTGCTGATGACCTCCTAGGTTCATAGGTTGTTGCTCAATTACTAAGACACACCAGTCTGGCTGTCCTTAAATGAGATCTTACTTTTAACCTTCTTTGCCATCACAGCTAATATACAATTATTGTGTCTCCTGGGTTTTTAAATCTATGTGACCTCGTAGAGAACCAAACTATGTTAAGTAGATGCTATCTCTCAGCTAGTGTCTAGCAATACGTATATTTTTACCCATCTCAACAAACATGCATGAACTTTAAAGACATTAAGCTAAGTGAATAAGGAAGTCACAAAGGACAAATATTGTATGGTTCTACTTACATGAGGTATATACAAAAGCAAAATTTACAGAGACAGAAAGTAGAATGGGGTTGCCAGGGGCTAGAGGCAGGAGGAAATTGGGAGTTATTCTTTAATGTGTACAGAATTTCCATTTGAGAAGATGAAAACATTCTGGAGATAAACGTGGTGATTGTACAACAATATGAATAATAATGGACCCTAAATTGTACACTCAAAAATAGTTAAAATGGTAAATTTTAGATTATGTCTATTTACCAAAGTAAAATGTTACAAATAAATCTAAAAGGCACTTTCATAAATATTTTGCATTTTAAAAAATTAAATAAAAGTCAACATATAAAATAAATATGATACCAATACACTTTATGCAAATTAAATCAGTAATAATAGATATTCAATAATTTTAGTTCTTTTAATAATACAAGTAGGATCTCTATATTTGAGACTTTCAATGAAACATTTTCAGGTCTGTATCCTTTTGTTTATGGTAACATCCATATTAGCAGAAAGTCTTACTTATCTGGCCTCTTCTAAAACTTTTTAATGATATTTGATATCATCAGTTTTATTGACCCTTCTGCTTTTCATTTCTCGTTGATTTTAGGGCCATGGAGTGATTTTAACTTTTTTGAGTCTGAAACATTTCAATAAGTATTTCTTGACTTGTGTTTAAAGAAAAAAACACCTTGAATTTTCCATAATTGTATCTATTTTGTTACCAGAAAAATTTGAGTCATCATTATTTCCCTATCCACTGTTTTCCTTTACAATATATTACATTTTGAAAGAATATAGATTGTGTGGTTTCTGATAATTCCACCTCCATTGAAACCTGTCAGGTTTGTTATTTTCAAATTTTCAGTTTCAAAAGTATGACAAACAATTGCACAATACACACTTTTCTTCACTTTATACCTAGCATTTATTATGAAAATGCTACTTAAATCACTCCTTCTTAGTGTAATTTTACTTTGTCAATCTCTTCAATTTTAACATTTTCTAACTAATTTCAGAGAGAGAAAGGAAGAGAGAAGCATGAATTTGTTGTTCCACTTCTTTATGCATTCACTGGTTGATTCTTGTATGTGCCCTGACATGACTCCTCACCCTCTACCCAAGATACACACTAGTAATGTATGTATTATAAACTAAATTACCAAGTAAACATGCTATGTTCTATAATTCCTATGATTGTACAAACATAGACAAACAAAATATATACAAATACATAACTAACTTTGTATAGAATTATTTTATACATATATTACTTTCCCTTAATTATTTATCATATATCATGATTGTGTTTGACTTGTAGAAGTCAACTTTTTTTTCTTACAAGTAATTTAATGTAATTTTATAAAATTAATGTAAATAGAAAATTTAGATTTATATAAAAAAAATGTTTACCAGTGTTTGCAAAGTGGCCTGTAGAAAAGTATGACAATACAAAGGAGGATCTAGAATGCTTTGTATTTTAATTAATGGTAATATCAAGGTTTGATTTTCCCTAAGATTCTCATACATATTGAGAAGAATCAAGTGAACTATCATTGAAAAAATGTTCATTTTTAAGATAATTACATCATCCTTATATAATCAAGTATCCATATCTTAAGGTCAATATTCCATTCTTCTTTGTCTATATGTCAAAAACATATACATGCAAATATACATGCAAAAATATTCATTTACTTTATTTTCATATTTTATGTGCAAATATGGCATACAATCTCTTCCTGATATATGTTTATGAAGAGTTTAACTTTTACTATAAAAAATATTTTTCAGTAATGCTTTATTAATTGAGTCATTATTCTCCCTCTCATGCTATGTTTAAAGATAGATAATCAAGGTTTGCTTTATACATACTGACTGTGTATAGACCTACGTAACTGGACGCATATATATTTTAAAGATTTCCATAGAGAAGCAACATTTAGATAACACGAAGGTAACATCCTCAATAGACTGGGTATCTGTAACATAGGCTATAGTTATGTTGTGGTTTTCTCAAAATGCTAAGATCAAATGAGTACTTTTCAATCAATAATTTAGGATTTCCACTGAAACATTATGACCACCTAACAATGCTTTGCGTACACTAAATACTTACCAAATTTTAGCTTTCATTTCATACATCCCTTATAGCTTTCAATGTGAACATACTTACTACATTACTTTTAGCATGTAACTGATTCTAAATTTCCTTTGGATTTTTAAGTAAAAGGCTCAGAACAACATAAAAGCAGACCACCTAAAATACACCATTAGAAAAACTAATTTTACCATGTTGCTTTATACTGATACTAGAGGCCCGGTGCATGAAATTTGTGCATGGGGGAGGGTCCCTCAGCCCGGCCTGCACCCTCTCCAATCTGGGACCCCTGCTCACCTGCCTGCCTGCCTGATCGCCCCTAACCACCTCTGCCTCGGCCCCTGCCACCATGGCTTTGTCTGGAAGGACATCCAGTCTATCTGGTCTAATTAGCATATTATCCTTTTATTAGTATAGATTGAATTTTCCTGTAGGTCGAGGCATCATCAGTAGCAGAGCACAAGGTCAAGTATTAGTTTAACGGCTATATTATTCCTTACCTAATAAAAACTTAGACCACCAATAACAGCAGAAGCAACAACACAGTAACAACAAATAAATAATAGTTTGAATTAGACATTTTTTAAATAAATCTTTATTATTCAGATTATTACAGTTGTTCCTCTTTTTTCCCCCCATAGCTCCCTTCCACCAGGTTCCCACCCCACCCTCTGCTCTTACCGTCCCCCTCACCACTGTCCTCATCCATAGGTATACGATTAACAGCATATATATGTTCTGGAAAACAGTGTTTTCATAGTCATGAATACTCTATGTGGAATAACTCAAATACAGGGTCACTTTAAAATGTGCTAATATTTACATAAAAGGAACTTAAAGACTGATCTCCATTGCCTGTGAAGGCTAAACTAATGAAAAAATATCTATACTTATTAAATAAAATTTGATTATAATTTCAAACTTGTAAAGATGATAAATTCATCAGTAAAAGATGAATCTTGTTTATGGTTTGAATTTTACCAAATGGCATAGAGAACAACCAGTGAGGAAATATTGTCCTTGTGTCCCTCGTTTGAAATTCACTCACTAATCACAGGACACTAAAACAAGGACGCTCCCTCCTCAGTAAATCTGGAGACAGGTCATAGAGGCATCTGTTCTCCATATACCTACTTAATGAGGTCATCTGGTACACATGCCATGCACGGGGGAGCGCTTAATTTTTATTAGGAGCATTAATCTAGCTAAGAGTTAGTGAATTAAAATTATCTTTGAAATGAAATAGGACACTCCTTTGTCTAATTTGCTCAAATTTATTGACATATAACCCTTACATATAAGCCATTTTCTTAATGGCTAAGAATAAATATATTAGTCGTTCACATTCCCATTAAAATAATCAAATACTTTTGCGACCTTGAGAAATAATTAGAACTCAAATGATTTTAAACTACAAATATTGCATTGCCTAGTAATAGCCAGTTTCGTTGATCTGGGACTTTGGAATCCTTACTGTATATTGATTACAGGAATGACCTTTCAAGCCATCATTTTTAATAACAAGGGATATTAACATAAGTACAAACACTGTCAAGAAGTGTCACCTATTCAAAAATGAAGAGTATAGAAAGCATTCATGCAATGCTGTCATGTTCACAGTGGATTGTTTAAAGGATTTGTTGGTTTTGTTCTTGTTTTAGGGGGCTTTTGTGATCCCTAGATCAGATGTAAAAGGAAGCTGTAAACCTTGAGTTCTTGCAGGGTGATGGTCATGGGATAAAATTGGAAAACAAAAATCAGAAAAAACGAGGCCGGTATGATTTGGGTTTTCAAGTTAATACCTGTATTACATAGAACTCAAGAAGCACTGTCGGGCTGTAATTTCTATAATTTTGTATTATTTGTAGGACATTTGATCCTAGAAAAGAACTGATGGGAGAATAATCAAGTTCCATCGACCAAGTTCTTACCAGATTTGATTAACATATGGGAAAACATACTAACAGCCCACAACTATACAAAGTTACAATGAGCTAAAAACTAAATCCGGAGACCTGAGATTCAGTTTTGTGGAACATGATGTAGAGTCTTATTTCTAGAAACTGTTTCCAGGAATTTCTAGAAATTAGCAATAAAAATAACAGAAAAACTGCACTTCTCAGAAAACTCTGAATCTACAATTCCTAGAATGACTCAAACGACTGGGGAAACTTTGTAGGTGGAAGGTAGAATGTGTTTTGTGGAGAAAAAGGAAATAAATGATGAGAAACCATAACGGAAGAAATGCATCGATACATCAATAAAAGAGAATAAGGATGATTTTCAATGAGCTCTGCGGTTGAGGAACTTTGGAGAAAAGATATCTAAGAAGCTTTCTGCACAGCACATTCCAGAAAGATGTTGGGTCAGTCCAGGATCTCTGAGCATCGCTCAGGTCTCAGATTACATGTCACTTCCTGCTTGCCTAACCCACCGAAAATGGTCCCTATTATTATCTCTCCATATATATCCTTTAACTCATCTTTCTTCCTGGCTGTCATCAAAATATAATTATTTTGGCAAATACTGCATTTCCATTTCAGACCAAAAACTCCACTGATTTAAGAATCCTTTTATTATTATTATTATTATTTTACCTCCAGAATTTAACAATGTGCCCTGTAATGAATAAGCTCTTAATAAACCTATTGAAAAAAAGTATATCTTAATTAGAATAATACCACTAATAGGTACTATAAAAAGCATTGATATTAGTTAATTAAATACATTGTATTGAATGGTGTTTGATCTTTATGTTTGTTTTTTTTTTCTTTTTCATTTTCTTATGTCTCACACATATTAAGGTGGGTATGTATTACTGGGAAATTATTCTCTCTTCTGACACTTAAATTTATATATGTTCTATTAAACTTCACATTTATACATGTCATCATTCCCATTGTGCTAAGACTGTAAACATAAGTCGTTTTTCGACTTGGGCAATTGAAAGATTTAGCACTGATTCTCAGAGATTTTAAATCTAGTCGCCTGTCTTATAGAACTGGTTTTGCTAGCAGTAGGCGAAAGGAAATAGTTAAGCAAGATGGATTTTGGTTAAAAAAAAAAACTATTAGATTTCTTATTTTATGTTAATGTTCATGTTCTTTCAGAGCTTTTTCACAGTGTAGATTTCTTTAGGATGAATTATAAAATTAACACTCACTGCAAAGATCCTGAGTATGTACAGTAAGTGCCTCATATACTCAGAGAGGAAGGGAGAGAGAGATAGAAAGATCAATGATGAGAGAGAATCACTGATCGGCTGCCTTCTGCACACCCCACACTTGGGATCAAGCCTGTAACCCAGGCATAATCCCTGACCAGGAATCGAACTGTGACTTCCTGGTTCATAGGTTGATGCTCAACAACTGAATCATGCCGGCCAGGCAGTGATTCATATTTTGAGGACCCAAAACAATATTTCATTTTCTTCATATGTATATTATATATAATCATCTTTCTCTAACACAGAACAAACTTTTCAAGTACTGAAAAACTTATGAAAATTTTATTTAAAAAAATGATTACATTACATGAATTAAATAATAGCAGTCCAGACCCAAATAGGGGACTATAAATAGACCTTTAAAGCATAACCACATCAAACAAAATTTATATTTTAAGCATCCAATCAATCCCAATAACTATTTAATTTCTATTATGTTGCCACACTGAACATATACTTCAAACCAAATAAAAGGATCAAAACTTAGATTGTGTTATTTAGGCATAAGCAGTATCATCTGTCTAATGCAACAATAACTGGATTAGTTAAATGTTTCCATTCACATCATCTATTGAGGGGTTGTTGTTTTGTTTTGTTTTTAATGAAGAAAATTCTATCTCCTTTATTTCAGATAAGAAAGGAATCATGAAAGATTATCAAGACTATTTGTATTTGTATAAAATACATCTAAATCTAAATGGGCTCATATACTTTATCTTTAAAATGGAAAAAAAGCACACCTACAATTGAAAAACAAACAAACAAACAAAAAAACACCTGTTTGGTATCTATAACTGTGGTTGTTAACAGTAGCCAACTAATATTCAAGTCAAGGCTCAGCATAATATGAAATGAATCTAAGACTGCATTTTTCAAGAACACTTTGGAAGGCTCTGTTTAATATTTCATACGGCCTTTAACTCCTTTAGAACAGAAATATCAGAGTGGCTGCCGTTTATGCAGATGGGAGCATTCGTAGCTGCCGCTTCAGATTCCGGTTTATGTGCACAGCTGGTGTTTTTGCTCTGAGTAACTACTCTGAACCTGCACATTTTTTTCAAACCTTATACTCTCTTTACCCCCTTTCCACTTAGTACCTCACAGCAGCAAATTCCAACCGGTGTGCCACACGAATTTTTAAAACATGCAATACCTGATTATGTAGTCAGGGGCACTGACCTCTTTTCCCTTAGACTGTCAAATTAAAAACCAGAAAATGCCAACAGGCAACATAGCAGTAGCCATCCAGTGTGAATGAATAAAAATTATACCTATTTTTTGTCAGATCAGCCAAAAATATAGTCTATGTTTTGGTGTGCCACAGAATTTTAGTAATTAGTTTATGTGTGCATTGAGTTAAAAAAAAAAAAGGTTGGAAATAGCTGTGTTGAGGAGGTTCCCCTTCACCCAAATTTAATTTTAAGTCCATCTTCACTCGGATTCCCTCTTAGTATTTCTAGCTGCATGCCTACTGCCCAATAATAATCTCATTACTTGGACACTGGATGACTTGTCCTCCATCATGGTCATTCTCCATCCATCAGTTCCTTTCATCTTTAAAATCTCCCATTTCTCCCCCTCTACTTGCTCTAATGCTCAAGTTTGTCACATTAAAATATTCCAACAAACAGGAAAAACCTTCTTCCCTTTTCCAATAAGACTAAAAATATATATTTATCTGTAAATACATACACATCTATACACATACACATCAATACTACTCATCTACCCCATTAAGCAATAATTATTGAAAAAGAGACATAGGTTGGTGTCTCAATATTGTCACTTTTTACCTCTGCTTAATATGTAATTAATAAATATAAACTTGTCATAATAGATCATTTTAATTAGCATTTAATATTATTAATGTTCCCAAATGTCTTGAACCTGTTGTTTCTGATAATCTTTTGATGCCTAAAATTGTCTGCTTAACAATAAATTTTACTGACTTATGACTTAGCAATCTCACTTCTGGGTATTTACCTGAAGAAACCCAAAACACTAATTCAGATGAATATATGCATCTCTATGTCCATTGCAGCATTATTTAAATAGCATAGATATGAAAGAAACCCAAGTGCCCATCAATAGGCCAGTTAATAAAAAAGCCTTAGTGCATATATTCCATAGTGCATGGAATGTTACTTGATCATAAAAAGAATGAAATCTTACCATTTGAGACAGCATGAATATTACGCTAGAGGGTATGATGCTAAGTTAAATAAGTCAGTCAGAGAAAGATAAATGCCATATGATTTCATTTATACGTGGAATCTAAAAAACAAAATAAACAAACAAAATTGAAACAGACTCATAGAAACAAAACCGGACTGGTGATTACCAACAGGGATGGGGGTTTGGGAGACTGGGTGAAAGAAGTGAAGGGATTAAGAATTACAAATTGGTAGTTATAGAATAGTCATGGGGATGTAAAGTCCAGCTTGGGGAATATAGTCAATAATAAAAAAGAATAAATTTTAAATATCTGAACACAAAACTAAAAGGGAAAAATAAGTCAACATATACCAACCAACATTTTTACCTTCAGACAAAAAAAAATTTAAAGAAAATGATCCTTGCCCAACCGGTTTGGCTCAGTGGATAGAGCATCGGCCTGCAGACTCAAGGGTCCCAGGTTCGATTCCGGTCAGGGACATGTACCTTGGTTGCGGGCACATCCCCAGTGGGGAGTATGCAGGAGGCAGCTGATCGATGTTTCTCTCTCATCGATGTTTCTGACTCTCTATCCCTTTCCCTTCCTCTCTGTAAAAAATCAATAAAATATATTTAAGAAAAATAAATAAAACATAAAGAAAATGATCTAAAATGCAAAGGATTTAAACTAATAAGACACACAGACACACATACAGAGATATGATTATGCATCTATAGTTAACACATTTACATATCATTGAACACCAGTATAGGAATTAATATAATTTGATAATTGGTGACTAATATCACTGACAGTGTGGCCATTTTATTATTTTTCAGTAATGAGCTAAGTTGAAATCCATCAAAATATTATTAATTTAAACTGGGTATTATGCACAAGCAATCCTATAATATTCAGTAGTAATGGAATAAGTATTCTGTTATTAGTGTGTCTATACTATAATTGTCACTCATTTACAAATATGCATAAGCATGTATGAAAACAACCCTCACCTCATAATCAGATTAGTTCAGACTTGTGAATAGCATATTTCTCATAGTCAATTATAATTACACAGAATTCATAAAGTTGGGCATTTCCACATCTGTACAAACATACTGCAACACCTTCTAACTTCTAGAGTAGAATGTCTCAACCGTGGCACTACTGAAGTATTGCTCTGGATAATTCTTTATTGATGGCAGTAGAGCTGTGCATGTAGGATGGTGAGCTGTATCTTTGCTCTCTATCCACAGATACTAGTAACACCTCCACACCCACACACGGTTGTGATAACCAAAAATATCTCCAGACATTGCCTAACATCTTCTGAGGAACAAAACATCCCTGTTGAAAAACCACTACTTTAGAGATGGAGACTGTCTGCTCATTTAAAATCAAAGAGGATACTGTGCAAAACCATTTTTAACTTGTCAATAATATGTGAGTTGTCAGAGAAATGCTACATAAAAGATAAAGACTACATTAATACACACACAGGCTATTGTATTCTAAATATAAGAGGGTTCTCAGGTTAAAATGATCCCTAAAGAGTATAATCATATATGCCATTGTTCATATTTTTTAAATACTCTTGGTGAATACAAATTATCAAAATCTAGAACAGCGGTTCTCAACCTGTGGGTCGCAAACAATGAAAATACATCCTGCATATCAGATATTTACATTACGATTCATAACAGTAGCAAAATTACAGTTATGAAGTAGCAACAAAAATAATTGTATGGTTGGGGGTCACCACAACATGAGGAACTGTATTAAAGGGTCACGGCATAGAATGTAATATTAATTTCACTTAAATTAAGCTTTATTTTTTTATTTTATAGCTTTAAGAACACTTAACATGATATTTATTTATTTTCTTTTTATTTTAATACACTTTATTGATTTTTTTACAGAGAGGAAGGGAGAAGGATAGAGAGTTAGAAACATCAATGAGACAGAAACATCGATCAGCTGCCTCCTGCACACACCCTACTGGAGATGTGCCTGCAACCCAGGTACATGCCCTTGACCGGAATCGAACCTGGGATCCTTCAATCCGCAAGCTGATGCTCTATCTACTGAGCCAAACCAGTCAGGACAACATGATATTTATTTCTTAAATGTTTAATTCTTTACCATAGTATTATTGACTATAGGTACAATGTAGTACAGTAGATTTCCAGAATCTACTTCTGTTGCTTAACTGAAACTTTATGCTCATTGATTAGTAGCACTCCATTTCCCTCTAACCACAGATTCATGCAATCACGGTTCCATTTTATTGATTCTGTGAATGTGATATTTTAGAAACCACATATAAGTGGAATCATGCTGCATTTCTTTCTGTGATTGGCTTATTTAAATTAGAATAATATCCTCAAGGTGCATTCATGTTGTTTCATGTTGCAGAATTTGCTTCTTTATTAAGGCTGAATACTATCCCATTGTATGTATATAACGCATTTTCTTTGTTCAGTCACCTGTGGATGGACACTTGCGTTGTTTCCACATCTTGTGACTAGTGCTACAATGAACATGGGTGTGCTACTATCTTTTTGTGATCCTGATTTTAAGGATTTTTGCATAAATACCCACAAGTAAAAATCCTGGATCTCATGAAAGTTCTATTTTTAACTTTTAGAGGAACCTCCATACTGTCCTCTATAATAGCTGCACCATTTTGCATTCCTGCCAACAGTGTACAAGGGTGCCAATTTCCCCACATCCTTGCCAACAATTATTTTCTATTTTTAATAGGCATTCTGACAGGTGTGGGATGATATCTCATTTTGTTTTTTTAATTAAGGTAACAAACTCAAATCCTCTGAAATTCGGAAGCATGCTCTACCCATGCTATTTTCCTCCAATATCACATCTCATTAATGTCCCCAAATACCTGACTTATTTAGCTTTGAACCTTGGCATAGTGCAAGGCTCTTTCCCTGGCCTCGATCTCCCAATCTCCCTGATTTCATCTATATTTCTATTATATTTCAAGTACTATGCATTAGATAAAAACTACAATAATACAAAGTTGACAAATATAAGAAAAACAGAAGTTCACTTCAAGCTTAAAAAGAGTTCAACGTGTGATGTGGTAAATAAATAAATGAAAACTGAAACTGCTATAAAAAAACTAATGTCAGTACTAGAGGAAAGAGAGAGAGAACCATATATACACACTCATGGTCATTGAGTAGCTGGGATGTTAAACTCAGTTTTGAGTGCTATATTTTAAGCACATATTGGAAACTGATGACCACGGACGATCCTTCAAACAGGGCACTAGAAAATCTGATGGCAGTGTAATACAAAGTTAACATAAAGACTTGTTAGCAATGGTAAGAAATGCAGTGAACAATGGAAAAGCTATTTTCAAATACTGAAAAAACTGACAGTAAGAGAAAAAATAAATGTTGTGTGTATTCACATGAAAAATTATGACCCAATGGGTCAATGTAAAGGAGAAATTAAAAAAGAAAAAACAAAAACTGTGTGTGATATTAAGTGTAAGGCTGCTTCCACAAATACCTGAATATATGGCTAACAAACATGTGTCAAAATCTATGCAAAGGATGTCCTTGAGATAGCATACTTCTTACTCAGTAGCCAAAAAAGTTTCTCTTTATTTTTCTTTGAGCATATCAACAAATGCTTGGTAATGCCTTTATTATATATCGACCTAATAAAGTATTATTTGTTTAATTGCAGAATAGAAATATAAGGTTTTCTCAACATAATAAATGGAAAAACTACTTGTAGGTATCCATCAATATAATGGAACTAGAGGCCCAGTGCACAAAATTCGTGCACAGGTGGGGTCCCTAGCGGCTGCCGGCTGCTGGCCAAGACTTCCCTTCCCCAGTTGCCACCTGCCAGGCGGGGCCTTCCTTTGTTCCATGCTACTCCCTGGTGGTCAGCACACATCATAGTGAGCAATCAAACTCCTGGTCAAACTCCCAAGGGGACACTTGCATATTAGGCTTTTATATAGAGAGATAACATCACACAACACATACACACACACACACACACACACACACACACACACACTCAGCAACTCGGTCCCAATATTTCTGTACTTTAAACTACTGAAAGTGAGAACAAACTGTTACTTAATCTTTCTTTTTGTCCCCTTTTCCTTGAGTTCTAAGTGTAGCAACTAGATTATGTTGGTAGAGGAAGATACTGGGGGCCACTTTGGTACATTCCTTTGGTTAAGCATGTGGAGTCAATACACCCAGAGTTCCTGGGCATTACTCATCACTGGTGCAGATGGCTGTTGATGAAGAGTTAGGCATTATGCTGTTTTATACAGAATTTTTAAAAATATTTTTATATTTTTTTATTGTTGACAGTATTACAAATAGTCTCCCATTCCCCCCGCCCCCCGCTTTATCCCCTTCCTCCCAGCCCCTACTCACCCCCCACCATGTCTTCACCATCCTATTGCCCATGCCCAAGGGCTATGCATATAAGTATGTAAGTTCTTGGGTTTATCTCTCCTCATTCCCCCAGCCCCACATGGAGGTATGTCAATCTGTTCCATGCCTCCATGCTTCTGGTCTTATTTTGTTGGTCAGTTCATTTTGTTCATTAGATTTGTTTTGACAAGGGTCACAAAATTCTTTGAAGGAATATTTTCTATTTCCAGTGGCTGAAGTCTAAAAGATAAAGCAGTTGAAAGATTCTGGTCTTGGGTAGGTACGGCTAATATCTGAGGGGTATAACATAATCAAGATGAGAGTCTCAGGAGAGAAATGGCTAGTAAGGACTCCCAGGAAACAGGCCACTTTTAGCTAGTCAGCATTGTCATTTCATTCAATTATCTTCAATCCTTAGGAAGTCTTTAAAAATGACAATTTTAAATATATGTTTATTGATTTCAGAGAGGAAGAAGAGGGAGAGAGAAATAGAAACATCAATTATGAGAGATAATCATTGATTGGCTGCCTCCTGCATGCTCCATACTAGGGAGAGAGCCCACAACCCGGGCATGTGCCGTAACAGGGAATCGAACCGTGACTTCCTGGTTCATAGGTCGAAGCTCAACTACTGTGTCACACCGGCCAGGCTAAAAATGATAACTTTAAAAATGCTTTGGTTAAATGTTAGGCTCTCAATTGCTTGCAGAAATTTCCAATAAAATACGTTATGATTGCGAGGAAATTATGAGCAGAGAGCAAATGAGAGATGACAAGTAACAAACAGAATGGTTTTGTAGGGTGCATAAGTACTTTGTCCTGATGGGGAACACATACTTTTGGGAGATGAGTGTTCAGACATGGACAGTAAAAGTAGGGTATGCTCAAGTCTAAAAACCTTGAGAGTAATAGGGTTATATGCATACTATCTTTGAAACTGAATTGCCATTTCAAGCTATGAAATCAGAATATATAACTGGTTGACACACTAACAAATAAGTGTATCTCTTTATTACATCTCAGTAGTTACTTTGCACATGTTGCAATCACTCTCTTTTCTCCTTCTCAATAATCTTTTGACCTTCATGTAACTGCTGCTGCGAATTCTTTATAATATTTCATCAGTGTTTAAAAAGGTTAAGTTTAAAGTGCTGAAAAGGGAAGCACTTTAACTCTGTCCAGAAGTGTGCCTTTAAATCTGGTTTCAGACACCTGGATCATTCTTTTAATATTATAAATACTTTTTTGTAAGTTTATTATAAATTTAACATTATAAGTTTGGCTCTTTAGGGTTTTCTTTGGTGGGGGCAAACATATAACAAATAAGCACTCCTTGAAGGGTATTTTACAAAGGAGTAGGATTATGTATAACAAATATTTCATTCTAGCATATTACTAAAGAGGCTATATATATAATGCCCACAAAATAGATTGGGAAGAAACAAAAAGCACAAAGAATCAACAGGTTGTTTTTCTTACTGTTACATGACTCCGGCTCTAATTTTTTTTAAATATATTTTTATTGGTTTCAGAGAGGAAGGGAGAGGGAGAGAGAGACAGAAACATCAATGATGAGAGACAATCATTGATAGGTTGCCTCCTGCACTCCCCACACTGCAGATCAAGCCCTGAACCCAGTCATGTGCCCTGGCAGGGAGTCAAACCCTGACCTCCTGGTTCATAGATCGACACTCGACCACTGAGCCAGGCCAGCTGGGCACCAGCTCTAATTCTTTAAGGGTATCTGCAAATCTGCAGGTTGCCCTTGACCTCTGCATCATGATATCCTTCTGTTTATTCTCCATTTTTAAAATGTTTTCATACAAAATTCACTGTGACTTCCTACAGCAGCCACAATTCAGTGATTTAAGTAACCTTGCCTTGAAGATCTGTTTTTCCTTCTTTTTTTTTTTTTTTTTCTTTTTCTTTAGGAGTAACAATGGGTCTTTTGTGATAAAGACAACACACACCTTTGTTGCTTGCTCTCCACTGACAATTATCCATTTATTTTAGTGAGTCTCTGGAGGAATTTTTGCAATTTGATAAATGAGCTAGAAGACGGGGAAACAAAACCCTACAAATGTAAAATAAAATTATACCACCAGAAAGAAAAAAGTCAAATAAAATTGATTTACTCATTAATTTCCATTGATTTCCGCAATGCTTCTACCACTTTTCCTCACAATTATATTCAACATGCATTATTGATCAAAGTGCATATACTATTGGAAGGTTTTGTGAATGAATATGACTTTCTGACTATATTTAGATCTTTAGCATGATCCCCTTAGTACTTTGTACCATTTCTAATATATAAATACACACTGGTTCTTGCTTTCTAATTAATTGGTTGTTGTTGTTTTTTCTCTGTACAGACAGTAGTTGGTTCTATGCAAATAAAATGCTTAAGTCAGAATATCTATTCCTTGCAGAGAACACATTTGATTGGATATAAAGCTACTGCTAAAATGAGGTACTTTAAGAACAGCTGTACTATTTTATCTTTTATTCATCCTAATGGATTTTGAGTCCCATAGAAATATGTAATATACATTTAAGGATGTGTAAGTGTAACAATAATGGTGAAAAGAGCTAATAACTGCTGAGCATCAGATGTGCCAGGTGCTGTATTAACAAGGTTTTTCTCTTCCAATTCTTAAGTCTGTGAGTTAGGCTCCATCATTATTGTGATTTTACAAATGAGAAAATTAAGACTTAGGAAGTGTAAATTATAGCTACAGGCTGATGAAGTTACTAGTCTGATCCCATGTGGGGTGCTCCTCACCGCTACCAGCATTTCCCCACGTGCTTTCCATTTTAATATGTAATATGCTTTTGTACTTATTACTAAGGAACTATTTGTCCTTCTGAGAGTTCATTATACTTCAAACAAATTAATGAGCGTAGACTAAGAAGATGGGTCAAGCAGAACTGCTTTCAAAGTATTTGAGATTGCCCGTCACTCTCCTCTACTTAGAAAGTATCCTATTAATACATTAAGACTATCACTATTTGTAATAAAGGACGGTCAATGTATTTTCTTCTTTATGAACTACTGAATAATATCTTGCTGGATCAAGAGAGATGATTCAGTTATTTTTAGAGATGATGCAGTTATTTTTAAACTATCCTTTTAGCTGCCCAGTGGGCATAATCTCATCCACACAAAAACATTTGAATAGTTTCACAGGATGCTCACATAACTGATGTCCAAGTGCTTTGGAGATCGTTTGAATTTGGTGGCTCCTCTGTTTTAACCTCCAGTCTCAGTTTATCCAACAATATCAAATATATCCCAATATTGACGTTTGGTTGTCCTAAAATTAAAAGATGTGAGATAAGGAAATGCTATACATGTATTTCTTTTCTGTAGCTGACATTTCTGTTTCATTTTCCATTAAGGTGTTTGTGATATACATTCTTCTTCTGAATCTCAAGATAAAAGAAAATGGACCCTATGCAATAATGTCTTTATTTCTGCATTTAAGACATTTCATTCCAAGAAAATGTTTAACTGTAAAGACTTATGAGGCAGAAACAATATCATGGGTTATTTCCTTAGGGATAGAAGAGAAGAATCTAAAAAAGTTCTTATACTGCAAATGCATTTCCCCTTTCAACATTTAAATGTAAAACCATCATATAAATACTCAGAAGTAAATTTTAAAATTCTAATAAAGTTTACTAATAGAATTTGTTAATTCTCCAGAATTATAATGATTAGTTCTCAATGTATTCACAACGGAACATAAAAGTCACATTTCTGGAGAATAAAATGACTGTCTATATGAAATAAAAGATATTAAACACAAACACCCTTAAAGGGTGAGTAAAGAGTAAGAAATGGTAAAGAGATTGGAGACCAAGATGGCGGCGTAGGTAAACACTGGAGACCGCTGCCGCAAACAACCATTTCAAAAATACAACTAAAAGACTGAACGGACATCACCCAGAACCATAGGAAGGCTGGCTGAAGAGAGACTCTACAACTAGAAGGAAAGAGAACAGCAAATCGAGGCTCAGAGGCGGCGCAGTGTGGAAAATACAAAGGTACCGAGGTGCGCGCGCAAAGCGGGCTGGTGGCTGAGGGCGCGGTTGTCGTTTTCTGTCGGGAGTGAGTCTCAGACTCTGGGCTCCAGATCCGGGCGAGTCTCTAGGGACCCAGACTCAAACGGGAGAAGCGGGATTATCCTATTATCGGCATCAGTTGGAACCTGAGGGCAGCTTTCTCTCCGAAGTTTGCAGCGGCTGCCGGGATTCTGAGAAGCAGAGCCTCTGGGAACGGGACTGAGCATGGCCATAACTGCCCCCTCCGCCCACCCTGTTGATCCCGCCCCGCCCAAACCCTGCGCACAGCCATTTGCCGATCGCCTCAGGCAAAGGCTGGATTAGCGCCTCCCCAGAAGGCAGACGTTTTCCATACAGCTGATTCCTATAGCCAGTCGGCCTGGTGGTCAAACCCCTCTAGTGTTAACTACAACAATTAAGGCTTGGCTAGAACAAGACTGCGCACAGAGACCACAAGGGGGTGCACCAAGAAAGCATAAAAGATGCGGAGACAAAAAAACATGACAGAAATGGAGGATATGGAGCTAAGAATCACAATTTTGAGGGCTTGCCATAAATTTGTGCAGAACCTCACGAAAACTAATGAGACCCTCGATGCTACGATAAAGAAATTAGAAAGTAAGCATACACGGACTGAAATAAAGAATATTATACCCAATAGCAGACCAGAGGAGCACAATAATCAAACCAAAGATTCGACAAAAAACACCCAATTGGAAAAGCAAAATGAAAAAAGAATCCGAAAGTGTGAAGATAGTGTAAGGAGCCTCTGGGAAAGCTTTAAGCGGACTAATATCAGAGTCATTGGAGTGCCAGAAGATGAGAGACAGCAAGATATTGAAAACCTATTTCAAGAAATAATGGCAGAAAACTTCCCCCATCTGGAGAAAGAAATGGACTTACAGGTCCAAGAAGCGCAGAGAACCCCAAACAAAAGGAATCCAAAGAGGACCACACCAAGACACATCATCATTAAAATGCCAAGAGCAAAAGACAAAGAGAAAATCTTAAAAGCAGCAAGAGAAAGAGGCTCAATTACCTACAAGGGAATACCCATACGACTGTCAGCTGATTTCTCAACAGAAACTTTGCAGGCCAGAAGGGAATGGCAAGAAATATTCAAAGTGATGAATACCAAGAACCTACAACCAAGATTACTTTATCCAGCAAAGCTATCATTCAGAATTGAAGGTCAGATAAAGAGCTTCACAGATAAGGAAAAGCTAAAGGAGTTCATCACCGCCAAACCAGTATTATATGAAATGCTGAAAGGTATCCTTTAAGAAGAGGAAGAAGAAGAAAAAGGTAAAGATACAAATTATGAACAACAAACATGCATCTATCAACAAATGAATCTAAGAATCAAGTGAATAAATAACCTGATGTACAGAATGAACTGGTGATTATAATAGAATCAGGGACATAGAAAGGGAATAGACTGACTATTCTTGGGGGGAAAAGGGGTGTGGGAGATGCGGGAAGTGACTGGACAAAAATCATGCACCTATGGATGAACACAGTGGGTGGGGAGTGAGGGTGGAGGGTGGGGTGGGAGCTGGAAGGAGGGGAGTTATGGGGGGGAAAAAGAGGAACAATTGTAATAATCTGAACAATAAAGATTTAATAAAAAAAAAAATGGTAAAGACGACAGTGAAGCAAAAATATAAAAAAAATATATGCAAAACAAAATTTTAAAATTGTCTATCTGAGGCTTCTGAACCCTTTGTTTTTTTCTAAATTTCCTCAAAAGGCCAGGAGTTCTGCGCTAAAATGCTAATATTACCTATTTTTATTTTTACTTTTGAGCAAAAGAGTAAGCAGGACACTATACAATCGTTTACTTTCTAATTATAGTGGGAACTCCAACTGGAGCCTAAATTGGGTTCATAAAGACTAACCTGTCTGAACTTGTCTGGTTGTCAGGAGTAATGAGTGGGCCAGCAGAGGTCTATTCGCCTAAGGGACTGAGAGGCTTCTAAAAAAAGAATTCATTGTAAGGTAAACAGAGTTTATGGGTGTGAGAGACTAGGGTTCAGTGTTTCGAGAAGCCCTTTGGTACTTGTCCGGCATAGGCCCCATAGAATCTTTACCATGTGCTGGAGAGAAAGATGCTACAAGTCCTACCTGAAATAGAACTGGGACTAAAATCTCCAGAAGGCATTGAAGAAAAAGGCATCATGAATTTGAGTCCCAATAATAAAGCTTTTTTAAGATCATGGTTAAAGGATTCTCTCTTTCCTTTGAAGAACTGAACTTGTCATTAACAAAATAATTGTGGAATAAGGTCTTGGAAATGAATTACCTGAGCCACTATTTCTGATACATTACAGACTTTTGTACTGGAGAGCAGTAAAATAGGAAATTACTGTCTTGCAGAAACAGAGAAGAGGATATCCCTACACTTTCCTGAGACCCCAAAGAGTTGGCCTGGAAGAGGAGGGGTGGACAACAGAAGGTGTGAAATGTTACAAAGTGACAGGAACATTCTACCTGCTGTTTTACACAATACTAATTCTATTATGGCATCAGACATTGTGCTAGGAGCCAAAGCTATAATGTTGAATCCAAACAACTATTATGACTAATTTTATCTCCAGCCTAATGTAGCCTAGGAAACCTGAGTTGCAAATAATTTGGATCTGATAAAGGAGTTTGTTATGTTTCACTGTTCAGCTCAATTTGATACCCAATTATTAAACATCCACCATGTGAAAAGTTATAGCACCGTGTGGGTTTCCTAGAAACAGCCTCTGAGGTGCTGTAGCATGCAGAATGTGTATTAACAAGTGCCCTTGGGATCAACAGCTGTGAAAAGGGAGGGAAGGATGCAGAATTGGGAAGAAGAAGAAGTCAAGCTGCAATACCCCTAATGACAGCCTCAGCTAACCCCACAGAAAGCTCTGCGGTAGGAAGAGTGAATGTCCCTGAGATGAGCAGTGAGGGCCTGGCCTTCTGTCTCACCTCAACTGGAAAGTGGCTATGAACAAAAGGAAGGGAAAGGTGTGACCTAAGTCACAGGGCCATCTAGGGGAAAGCAATTCCAGAAGAGACTGAAGTCTGTTATTGACACCCTGTCTACAGCTGGGACAAAGGTCTCTTTCATCTGCACTACACATCACAGTGGACACCAAGAGCTGTTGGGTCTAGAGAACTGGTTCTGAAAAGTGTCAACTTTACACTATCTTGATGAAAAGAAATCAAGACTCTCAAACTGTTACCGAATCCTATATAATAAAAGCATAATATGCTAAGTGTCCGGTCGTCCGGTCATTCATTCAACCAATCAAAGTGTAATATGCTAATGATATTCTAAGGCTGCTCAAGCGCTCGCTATGACATGCACTGACCACCAGGGGGCAGACAGTCGACCATTTGACCAGTCGCTATGACGTGCACTGACCACCAGGGGGCAGACACTCTGACTGATAGGTTAGCTTGCTGCTGGGATATGGCTGATTGGGACTGAGTGAGACAGGTCAGACACACCCTGGAGCCCTCCCCTCGTGCCAAACTCCCACATCCCTCCCCGGCCCTGATCGTGCACTGGTGGGGTCCCTTGTCCTGGACTGTGCCCTCTCATAATCCAAGACCCCTTGGGGGATGTCGGAGAGCCGTTTTTGGCCTGTTCCTGTAGGCCAAGCCAAGGGACCCCACTGGTGCACGAATTTGTGCACCGGGCCTCTAGTATTTAATAATTTCCATAACCAAACTCACTTTTAAATACTGCTATCAAGTTCCCTATAACCTCAGCAAAAGAATACTAAGGATACTAACAATAGCTAACATTTTTAGTTCCTACATGTCCCAAGCACTGACTCAGGGCACTGCATTCATGAACTCATTTAACTCTTATGACCATAAAGATAATTAGGTTCTATTTTCATTTTCATTTCCCAGATCAGGACTGTAAGGCACCCAGAAGGTAATACCACTGACACTAAACATCTTTCAGGCCTTTGGCTACACCAGTGATGGGCCCTGTGGGGAATCCAAAGATGAATAAGTCACAGTGTCTAAATTTGATATGTATCATTCTAGTAGGAGAAACAAAAATGCTTTACATCCCAAACTGATGCACTGGACTATGAAGCATAACATGGAGCTGAAAATAAAATAGAAGGAACCAAAAGGGGTCAAGGAGGAACACAGAAAGCAGTATGAACCAATGCATCTTCTTCATTTTGACCAATTTGAGATACTAGGGTCCTGTTAATACTCATAACATCGACCCAACCCCCCCAAAAACAGCCATATGAATGACACATAGCCTCTGACTTAACTCCTGCTAAAAGCAGTGTTGGTGGAATTAAAGTACATGGATTCTAAAATGGTCGTTTCTCAGGTGCATCAAGAAAATGTATACCTTTCCTACCTCTGTCATAAGTTGGGAGAGTTCTGAAATGCAAATCAAGAAGTAGATCATATTAAAATAGATTCATGAGGAATAAAACCATTTTTGCATTTTACAGTACTCAGTGTGAATTAAATAGAACATCCAAATTTTGTCAGTTCTAGTTAGTCAACCTGAGTAGTCATCTGATCAGTCACTTGTAGGATTACTATGTGATTTAATAATCTAGAGGAATAATTCAGGATGTCTTCAAATGCTCCTACCCCAATATCTCCACTTACATGCTATTTACATTTTCAAAAGCCCATTTATAATGCATGATCTTCTGTAATAGTAACAACAATATTAAATGGAAACTTTAGCATATTAATGCCTTATGGCCACAGGCAGAGAAAAGGAGTGGCTGTGCGAGTCCGGGGCTGATTCCTGTTCTCATGCTCTTTTTATTAGGTAATTCAGAAGGGTCTTTGCCATCAATTGCCAATCCATTAAAAAGAATCAAACATGTAATTAGAAGCCTAATGTAGTGTTATTTTATGGACATGAAAAATTACTTTCAAATTTGATCATTATAGGGTATGTAATCTGTACAGTTTAGTTGTATCAGCAGATAAGTTAAACATAAAAATAAAGGAAACAAAATGGAAACCTAACACTGCACAATTTCCATACAGTGACTATAGAGATAAATTATGATTAATTTAACCCCATTACTCCCAAAATGTGGTTCATATTTAGATGGAGGGGAGTGGTTAAAGTAAAACAACTTGATTTCATCAATAGGCATGAGGTAAAATTTAAAGAAAAGCTATGATTTTGCTTTGGTGATACTATAGGGAAGTAAAGTAAAATTAGAAGATCATTAGTACAATGTAGTGCTTAAGGGCCGATAAAAGAAAGAAATTGCACTGATGGACCAGTAAACAATTATATTAAGGTGGAGGCCTAACAACTTGTTTCTTTAACATTTTTCACTTTGGAGACCCAAATTTAAGAGCCCTGTTTCTGAAAATAAGTCCTAAATGACAGACCAAAAAGAAGAAACTTAAAAAAATAGTTTCATGAGAAAAGAAATCAGATTAGGATTTCCCCTTTTCACATAATACAAAGTCAATTAATATATTTTTTCCAAATGTTTCACTAATAAAATGTACTAAAATTTTCTAGTGCTTTTTTAAATACTTTGTCTTCATGGTCTTCTTATGAGAGATGCACACATAGTATATGAGAAATTTCAGGTAAGTAAAAGTAAACCCAAGATGAAAGAATCCTTGGATATACAGAATTTGAAAAACAAAACAAAAACCATAGAATATTCTACCCCAATAAATGAGCAGTAAAAATAGCCATTAGCAAGGTAATGAGATATAAAATAAGATAAGAAAACATTGTATAATATATTAAATATGAATTAATTTAAGTTGTTTCAATAACTTTAACTCCTGATGTTATTTGTGTATACTGTGATTTATCTCTAAAATTATATCAGTATTTTTCTGAAATTTTAGTGCATTTCTTTACTATATTCAATTCTATTAATAGAACATTTTCCATTAAATGCCATCAAACAGGATACTTTTTAGTGGTTTTTGTTTGTTTGTTTCAGCAACTACATCCATACCTTCAGTTAGTGTGAATTACACAAGCAAAAAAACAAACAAAAAACCTATCCATTTTTGTTGCTCATTAAACATCTGCTCATTAGCCACCTCCTGGTTAATGAATACTTAGAATCTAAATAGAAACCCATTAGTAAAACTAGTTCTGTTTCCAAGTATATTTATCAATTCTGCAAGTAATTTTTATTTTAAAGGTATGTATTTAGCCAAAATTCACTAAATCATATCAAACAAATCACCAAAGAATTATAAGCATCATCTTGAATACCCCAGTAAAAGTGAAATACCCTTAGGGCATTTGTAAGTATACAATTATCATTAAAGCAAACCTAAGAGAACTATTTAATTATTAATTGCATAGCTTCTCTAACTTGTGTAAACCAAGTGATTCTGAGAAAGGATATAAGCTATTTTATAAAGCAGCTACCCATACTTAGGCAGATTGCATTTATTTCAAATGTCATTAGAAAGTTGTAATATGTCCTAGCAACAACCACTAATTTTATTCTTTTAGAGATTAGTTTAATAAAATAAAGGAGATGCATACATTAGGAAGAGGAAAATCACTAAATACCATTTAGAGAAAAACTTCATTCTGAAAAAAATACTTATAAAATTTTCTTAGATATTTTGTTATTTGGGGTTTTTTTCCTAGTTAATTTTTCCCTCATACTTTCTCCATTGTCAAGAAGCAGAAACTATACTTTAGTATATATTTTTTTCATTTGCTTATGCCTTGTCGACATTACCTTTAATTAAACTGAAAAACAACAAAAAACAAAAAAACTAAAGTTGTCTCTGAACCACAGTATCGATGTAGACATGCAACTGAGAAATGAGTTAAAAGTTCTTGTTGTTCTGACAGGAAAATCCAAGCCAAGAGATGAAGCCGAAATGGTTGCAAAGGAAAATCTATTCAATATCAGAGAGGAGTATGCTAATAAGGGTTAGCAGGAAGGACAAGTAAAGTAGTTGTTTAAATAAATACTACATACATGATTTGCCCCATATGAGGAAATTTGAGATTTAAATGTTGAGATGTATGAAAAGAGAATCCAATAGCATTACAAACACCTATGAGCAGGATATCTAAATTCAAGAAAACGCTTTTAAAATTAAGTATAATAATCACCAAAATATTAATCCCCTGCTATTTGCTTGACACTAACAGGGGTGGGCAAACTTTTTGACTCGAGGGCCACAATGGGTTCTTAAACTGGACCGGAGGGCCGGAACAAAAGCATGGATGGAGTGTTTGTGTGAACTAATATAAATTCAAAGTAAACATCATTACATAAAAGGGTATGGTCTTTTTTTTTTAGTTTTATTCATTTCAAACGGGCCCGATCCGGCCCACAGGCCATAGTTTGCCCACGGCTGCACTAGGATAAACTTGAAACACAGATAAGTAATAGCATTTTCCTCCCCATCAGAGGGCTCACACTCTCCTGTAGAAAGTAGACACATCACCTAGTATGTTGAAATACTATTATATATGATGCAGAAAACAATAGGCAACACCTAATGAGACCTGAGTTTTACTGAGCATCTTGCATGTAATCCTCATGCCCATCCTAGGAGTAAAGAACCATTATAATTAAATCAGACAACTAGTGACGCTACCAAACTTTAAGCCCAGACTGTGTGGGTCCAACAGTCGTAAAGAATATATATCTGATATAAACCTTCTATATAGCTGGTATACCAGGTAGGTTGGAGAAAATGGTCATGAACGAAAACACTTCTGAAGACAGACAGGAACGAAGGGAACATGATTGGCTCATGTGGTATATGTTACCATGTTAAACTGAAATGAATTGAGGACTCAAATTATTGCATCCCTTTTAAATAGACCTACTTCAATTTTTAATGCAAGCATATCTGATGACAGAAACACTGAAGTATCCATTGCCATTAGCATTTAGTTTCTACCTACTGTGAGGCAGATCTTGTATACTGACTCTGATTGATATATTTTTTTAATATATTTTATTGATTTTTTTTACAGAGAGTAAGGGAGAGGGATAGAGAGTTAGAAACATCGGTGAGAGAGAAACATTGATCAGCTGCTTCCTGCACACCTCCTACTGGGGATGTGCCCGCAACCAAGGTACATGCCCTTGACCGGAATCGAACATGGGACCTTTCAGTCCGCAGGCCGACGCTCTATCCACTGAGCCAAACCAGTTAGGGCTGACTCTGATTGATATTAAATCAGTTAATATTCAGATCCTATAATGTTAATATTATTTTTTCCTTGCCTGTGTTTTAGAGATATACATTTTTAACAGGAGATTGAAGTGGCATCCACAGTGGAATGGAGTGGACTTACATTTCCTCACAATGACCATCATTTAAAACTTACATATATCTTTTAAAAATATATTTTATTGATTTTTTACAGAGAGGAAGGGAGAGGGATAGAGAGTTAGAAACATCGATGAGAGAGAAACATCAATCAGCTGCCTCCTACACACCCCCTACTGGGCATGTGCCCACAACCAAGGTACATGCCCTTGACTGGAATCGAATCTGGGACCCTTCAGTCCGTAGGCTGATACTCTAGCCACTGAGCCAAACCTGTCAGGGCTAAAACTTACATATCTTAAATTTAATCCTGGAAGATCAAATATACAGTAGAGTAACAGGGACGATCTTGTACAAACACTGCTCTCTGTTCTTCTTCAGAATCTTCCACAGCTTTGAAAAGGAAGATTAACTCCTAGTACAAATCTATGACAAGGTTATATTTTCAAAGTTCCAAGTATCTATAAATTGACCCTTAGGGCAAACTGACTAAAATTCCTATTTTGATAGGTAAAATGTACTTATATGTTTTGTAGTCAAATTTCCCATTAATAAGCATATTCTTTCTCCATCCATCCCTTCTCTCCCCCTCACCAACATACATATATACAGTCTTTACATAACATGTTTGAAAAATATACTTTTTATGGTTGAAATATCAATTAACCAAAATACTTGATTAGCTTGTTGTAAGTTCCATATCCTGTATTTTTGAATTGTTTTCATTGTCTCAAAGAGGCACATGCATACTTTACCTTTTTAAAAAAATATATTTTTATTTATTTCAGAGAGGAAGGGCGATGGAGAGACAGAGAGAAACATCAATGATGAGAGAGAATCACTGATTGGTTGCCTTCTGCACAGCCCCTACTAGGGATCGAGCCCACAACCTGGGAATCGAACCATGACCTCCTGGTTCATAGGTCTATGCTCAACCATTGAGCCACACTGGCTGGGCTTTACCTTTTAAATTACAACATAATTTGACAGTATCATCTAATAAAAAGAGAAATTACTAGCACTGTATAAAATGCTGTTCCTTCACAAATACTTTCATTCAAAAGCTACTTATTAGGTTCCAGAGATGGTGCCATACAACTCGTCTATATTATTTCATTTAATTCTCATTTAATTCTAAAATCTGGAATAGATATTATTATAATCAATCTTATTTTATAGATGATTAACTTACTCATCTTAGATGCTAACCTATGTTACTAGAATTCTATATTAGGCATAGTGACTCCAGAATCCACAGAACTATATTCCTATTTAAACCCAATTACTGTATGCATGATGTTGCCATGGGTTTTAACAGAAAGCCCTTTGTACAGGGCATAGGGCAGGAAAGGAAATAAATATGACTGTGGCTTGACATATAAATGTTTAGCCTGATATAATTCACATTTGTAAATTAGTTACAACTATACATGCTTTAAAATGTTAAAGTATATTAAACAAGGAGGTCATCGGACTGAGGTGGCTCGAATGCTTTGCTGGATGACATAAGCAAATGAAAACCTAAGCCAGAGTCAGTGCACTCAAATTTGAAAAAAAAAAGAAACTTAAGAATAATCAATCACAAACAGCCAATAAGCCAATAAGGCAACTGCTTGAGCTGTAGCCAATCAAATAATCCCCTTGCTTTGCTTCCTAGTCTTTTCCACAAAAACCTCTCCCCTAGCTCCTGTGGGTGGAGCACTCCTAACCACTTTCAGCATGGCACTTCCCAGTTTGAGTCAATGGATGCTCAAATTCTTGAAAATTCTCAATTTATCTTTTAACAAAGAGAACGCCTCCCATTTCTTAGTCTGATTTTAGAGAGATAAATGGAAGGTGAGTTATGTTGTGGTAGATGTTACAATCAAATTGAATACTGATATTTATATCTGGATTTCACACATTTTATTTCATCTTGCCTTCTTATAAAGCTTTCAAAGACATAAAGTGTAGTAATGTGTGCTTAGAAAAATGTTTGCTGTTATTTAAACCTATTGATCAAGGACAGCTCTTGCAGAAAATAAGATCTATATAAAACTTGCTTTCCATTTATTTACCTAGCCAACTCAATTCTTCATTATTTTAGAACCTCTGGTCCATTCCAGTTCCATAATATCAACCTTGAATCACAGCTGCTATGTGAAATGAAAGGTCTACAGGGAGTAATTCACACTTCATTTTCTAAAAAGTTGGTAACATTCCTTCCTTATTTGTAGATGGAAAATTCAAGCTCAAGAAATTGAAGTTAAGTGACAAGAAGAATCCCTGATATTTGTGCATATTAACACACTGGTGCTCGAAATTCATGCATGGGTGTTGGGGGGTTCCTCAGTCCAGCCTGCACCCTTCTCCAATCCGAGACCCCTTGGGGGATGTCCAATGGCCGGTTTAGACCCATAGGGATAGGCCTAAAAAGGCCTTCAGACATCCCTCTTGCAATCCGGGACCGCTGGCTCCTGATCGCTCGCCTGCCTGCCTGCCTGATCGTCCCTATCCGCCTCTGCCTGCTGGCCTGGTGCCCCTAACTGCTCTCCTGCCAGCCTGATTGCCTCATAACTACTCCCCCCGCCAGCCTGATCACCACTAACTGCCCTCCCCTGCCGGCTGGATCACCCCTAACTGCCTCTGCCTTGGCCCCCACCACTGTGGCTTTGTCTGGAAGATGTCTGGTCTAATTAGCATATTACCCTTTTATTAGTATAGATTTTTAAACTTAGAAAGATGAATCTCACTCCCTGTTAAATTAATTCCTAGTACTATAGAATGCTAACCCCTGGAAATTAGGAGAGATTTCTATTTATCCCACACAACAATCTATTTATGTGGAGTCAGACCGAACAATTGCTAGATGCCTTCTGGAGGTTAGATTCTTAATTTTGTTTGGATAGCAAAATCCTTGCCTCTGTACATGTGTTTCTGTTTGGGCAAAATGTGGACATATTAAAAAATTATTCCACTATTTTTAAAGTTAATGAAATTTGACACTAATATAACCTGTTACAAATCTGTCCACATTTCTCCATGTTATTCACAAGCTACCTTCGTTAAATGCTAAGCTCAGATTCAGATATGCAAGGTTTATATAATTTTCCTACTAATCTGTCCAATGACTAACCACTAAATCAAACAAGATCTGAACAAACACTTCTTCTGTCTCTTCCAGCTCAAGTGTTTATGAGTACACACACACAAGCACGCACATACACACATGCAATATAATATATTTTGAAATCTCTTCCAGAATCAAAGTCAAGGTCACAAATCTATAGTTTGCTGTCCCTGCTTTGTGAAGACTAAAAAAAGAATCACATCTTTACAGCAACATCATTCTGCTTTCACTACTTCAAAGACTGCAGAATAAAATGTTTTCACCTAGGTTCAGGTATTACTCTGCGATATAATCTATTGGGATAAGGAAGCTGAAAAGAACTTAGAGGAGGTAATTGTTTTCTTAAAGACTCCTCACCTAACTCTACTTGTAGTGCTTCTGGACTATCTGAAAATAGTTCAGATATCTGAACTACTGAAAATAATTCTCTCTCAAAGGATTAAAATAAATTGTACATCCACCTTTTCTCTGTCATCATCTGTGTGTGCGCGTGCGCGCATGTGCACGTGTGCTCACATATTGTTGAGTCTGGTTCAGTTCCTGGCAATCCGGCAAATGAGTGATGTCCACAGTGTCCTGTTCTAACAGCTCTGCTCAGCTCCTGAAGCTCATGCCTATGGCTTCTTTCATGGAGTCAATCCATCTCAAATTTAGTCTTTCTCTTTTCCTTCTGTGTTCCATTTTCCCAGCACTATAGTCTTTTCCAAAGAACCCTGCCTTCTCACAATGTCCACAAAATAGGACAATTTCATTATGTCATTTCTGCCTCCAGCAAAGTTTCAGATTAACCAGGTAGCTGTTCTATTTAAAAACACCTATTTACAGTATTAATGAATGGCAACATCTTTTTACATACAGCAGGACTTCCTCAGCTAACAATGCATTGCTGTTAATATTTTCCAAAAGCTTCATCTTGCTCTCAGATGTAATCGATGTTAGTATTCTTACAGAGAAAGGATGTTGTTTTCTATTCTTTATTGGCTCTGTTTACAGCCCTTTGTGAATGTGAGCCTTTGTGAATGTGACCCTTTATCAATGAATACAACTTTCTTCAATTTTTTGGTGTAAATCCAGATAATACTTACTATAGAATATTGGACTAATGCTATTATGATGTTTCCATGTTTATCTATATAAATAAAAGGCTAATATGTAAAGTGTCCCCTCGGGAGTTCGGCCGGGAGACTGGGAGTTCAATTGCTCACTATGACGTGTGTGCTGACCACCAAGGGGTGGCACGGAACGAGGGAAGGCCCTGGCCGGCTGCTGGAAGCCAGGGAAGGGAGGCCCTGGCCAGCAGCCAGAAGGCCCCAATCGGTCCTGATTGCTGGCCAGGCCTAGGGACCCTATCCATGCACGGATTTCGTGCACTGGGCCTCTAGTAGTTTAATATAAAAACAATACAGTTAGACTAGAGTAGCAATGTTTTTAAGTAACAGTACATTGAAAGGGAAAGAGAGACAAAGACAGAGATAGAGAAAGAATAAATGAATAGGATGCTTGAACCAAATGAGTCAGTTGTGATTTAAACAGCTTCTTGGGGCCAGAGCATAGTAAGTCCTCAATAATGAAAAGGCATCAATATCTCCAACAGGAAAATGAAGATTCAGACGTAATAGTATGAATAGTCCTATATACTCTGTCCCCTGTACCCTTTCGAAAATTCTATAACTCTATGAAAATGCACTTGGCTGGCAGCTGATAGCTCGGTACAGGGAGTAAATAACGTTATGGTGTGACAAGAATTAAAATGGAGAACTGTAGAGAGAATTACGACGTGCCAGCTAAGGTTGCCCTTAACGGTAATGCCATGAGCAGCCTCCTCACCGGTATGAAATATCTGCAGCTACTCATCACCGAGTTCCCCCTCTCTGGGAAGCTGTCAAAATAAAAAACACTCCGAACTGTTTCGAAATATAATAACTCTAGTTAATATGCTTCCCTGATCTGACAAGCACTGATTTATGACGTTAACTGAGGACGAGATATCAACAAGCAATGCAAACATTTAGTGCTGCACTTGAGAGGGAATCACATAAGTGACCCTCTGGCAAACTTTGGCGATTTGCATAAATCCAAGGCAGAAAGTTATGGGATTGCTGGGAAACTGTTCTCATTTTAATTTTTAATGTTTTCACACATCCAATCTTAAAATGATTATTGAAATATTAATTTAAAATATGCACACATTTGAATAGAGCCCTGCTTTTTTTTTCCTGGTTATATTTTTTTTTTTCTACAAGATGTGCTGTTTCCTCTGAAAAGGAGATCCCTTATGAACCCACTGTTGTCAAAGAACGCATGTATATTAATGCACCTGTTATATCGGCTTTCTTAGTTAACGGAAGTGTCAGAAACTGTCAAGAACAAGGGAGGGATGCATATTTCTTTATGGAGATTATACATGGAACGAACAAACCTCATAGCTAAAGGTCTTCCTTTCTCTGGCCAAGAACTACATCGGTGAGTGGTGCGGTTGGAAAGGTGAATGGTCGGGTTAACATGTGAAGATGATAATTGTTGAAAGAATGACTTCCAGGAGAAAAAGAGGTTCTGCCTTGTCAGTGTTCCCCGCGTGGAGCCATTGTAATTGGAACCTGCTGAGCGTGAGGCCTGCCTGTGCATTCAGTCCAGAGTCAAACCGGGATTAAATAAATCAGTACATTTCAGGAGTGGCAGTGAAGATTGGGACTTCAGTTTCCTTGGTAAAGAACAATTAATAGTTCCTATTTCTTTCAGAAAATAAAGCCATTTAAAATATCTAATATTAAGTTTCTTTTATGTACAGACATTTCAGCTCACACATATTTCTGTAAATCTGTATATATATATATTTTTGGAGGGGGGAAATGACTAAACGGTTCTTAGCATGTGTAACAATCTAATCTCTGTATTCTCTATAAAAATCAATCTTGTCAGCCATTAAAACAAATTTAGATTTGGATCATGTCAATTGGTAGTTTAACATTAGTAGCAGGAAAATTCTTTAAAGAATTGTGAACAGAAGTACTCAAAGTACACTATAAATTAAGGCTAAAAAACAGGAGAGACCATCTCTAATATTTTTTTCCTCCCGTTTCTCATAATTTCATGAGCAGAATAATTAATTTAATAAGATATCCCAAGAAAAATGATATTATTTGCAATGTCATAAAACAAGCTGGTCACAAATAATGGGTAGAGGATTTCTCTTTTGATAAAAAATTAATAAGTATATATAGAAAATATATCTTAAAAATGGGCATTCTGCCTGTCAAACAAGCATTCCCCTACCAAAGTATCAAAATTATTGCTTGGCTGGCATGGCTCAGCAGTAGAGCATTAACCTATGAACCAGGAGGTTATGGTTCCATTCCTGGTCAGAGCACATGCTTGGGTTGTGGACTTAATCCCCAGTGTGGGGCATGCAAGAGGCAGCCTATCAATGATTCTCTCTCTTCATTGGTTTCTATCTCTCTCTCTCCCTCTCACTTTCTCTTTGAAATCAATAAAAATATATTTTAAAATAAATAAATAAAAATATACCAAATTATCATAAAATTGAATCATTCTACTGCCCCTCCCCCAATTTTAATCAAGTAAACATAAATTACCAACTTCAAGTATATGGTATAAAAAGGAAGTAAGTGTCAAAATTATCAGTCCATTCAAACTAAAATCATTCTAAAGCCACCATACTTTTAGGTTTAAATATTTAAGTCACTAAATCTGAACTCCAGTAAGATCTGTACAGTGTTCTGTTAGCTTTTGGTTATGATAATCACAAAATCTTAACACAGTCTTTTGCAACAAATTATCAAATTAGTGCTAATTGGTCTCTTATTGAACATGTAGCCTAACATAGAGCCTATAATATGATAATTGCCTGGCATTTATTATTATTATTAAGTATTATATTGAACAGAAACAACTTTAAGTGAATAATCAATTATATATCACCAGATCTTACTCATTCTGAAGAGTTTGAATATCATCCATAAAATCCTTTGTCTTCTTGGAAATCCTTAACTGGCATAGCTTTTAGGAGAATAATAATATACAAAATAACAGGAAAGCATGGACTACTATTGAAAAATGTGTTCTGTCATCAATATCATTCCATAGGTAAAACTGATATACATTATTTTTCTGACACCAAGATCTGAGCTGCAGTCACTTACCACTTTCTCATCCCTGTGCCTAAACAGAATATAGTATACATTATGAATGTTGTATCAAAGAAAAAAACTGTGTGTTGTTAGGAATTAGAGTTAAATAGAATTAGAAAGAACACAGAATAGCATTTTGCCAACGTGTGTGGATAAATTAATTTCTAAAATATATTTTATGTAAAGGAGATTCAGGTCACACAAAAGTAATGATGAGTTGTTCCTAGCTACGAACAACCATTAATTTACCTGATGAAATTAGGTAATAATTGTGTCTCTGACTATTCTATTGTTTGAGTAAATTAGTACTTGAACACTTCAGTGAAATAACATTTTCTTCTAGTTTCAAATGCACTGTAATTATATTCCTTTTAAAAAGCACTAAGAGTAATGCACATTTTAGAAATAAGGCAAAATAAAGAAGGTAGATATGAAATACTGGGAAATTTATTTTGATTTACTATAGTAAACACATATTTTTCTTTTCAAACTGAGGTAATGTAGACATTAGGATTACTTTGCTATTACCTTGCTGATGGTGTTTCTGGAAATTACAATAACATTTCCTGGTGTTAATGAGTAGCCACCCTATAATTCACAGACTAAAGCCATTGGTTTCTAGAAGACAGAATCATAGAGACTTATTAGCCTACCTGACAAGGGAAATCTTATAGAAAACTTTAAAATTTTTAAATAGCTATTTTACTTATTATGTGTAAGTAAACATAACTTATAACTTAATTTCCTTACTAAGTAATAAACATATTTTAATGGCTACAGCTTTATTTCCATTGAAATAATCACTGGCTATAGCATGCTACCACTATGTGGAAATCACTTTATAAGGGAAATCATCTATGGAGTTATTCAGAATGAAATTGATTTTTTAAAATAAATTAATTGAAAAGGGTCAAAACCAGCTACAATTTTCCCCTCAATTAGTATGTTCACTATCACATTGATATCACATCAAAGTCAGTGAGGGACAATTTTTCTCAGTTTAAAAATATCTAATCAATATTGAAACCTATCTGACCACATTTGCTTTAATGTTCCTCTACTATAAAGTATTATCTGTGTTAAGATCTCCACATGAGGATTATAAAAACATAACATCTACCTAAACCACAGAAAGAACATATGACAACAGTCAAATCATACTTTTACAAATAAAGATAATAAAATTGTCTGTGTGAGTGAGGGGGGTTGGTAGGGAGAGAGAATCCTATATAATAAAAGGCTAATATGCAAATCGACTGAATGGCGGGATGACCAGTCGCTATTATGCACATTGACTACCAGGAGGCAGGCACTAATGCAGGAGCACCACATAGCCACAAGCCAGGCTCACAGCTGGTGAGCACAGTGGCTGTGGGAGGAGCCTCCTCTGCTTCTGCGACAGTGCTAAGGATGTCCGACTGACGGCTTAGGCCCACACCTGAGCAGGCCTAAGCCATCAGTTGGACATCCCCTGAGAGCTCCCAGACTGTGAGAGGATACAGGCTGGGCTGAGGGACTCCCCTCCCCCGAGTGCATGGATTTTGTGCACTGGGCCTCTAGTATTTAATAAATGTTAATAAACATTAAGGCAAAAGTGTTCGGCTAACGTAGCAAAGGCTTATTTCAAACATTAAATATGGCTCTAGTTTGCCTGCCAATTCTAACAGCCATCACTGCCTACCTGCAAACTGAAGATCTCACTTGAAGAGTTTTATAATGATGTAGGTTTCCTCTGCCAAAGTCAAGATGACCTAGATCACACCAACATTAGACTATTTATTGCCAATTACTGTATGACAGACATGAACCTGTATAAGTAGTAAAGTCAGAAGACTACGGGTTCATTACGTTCTAAGAATTTGGGAGGTAGTTGGAGCCAGAGATAATCACTTCAGAGTGGAATCCAGTTAACAAGGTAGCAGGCTAGGCTGTGTTACAAATTAGTTATACTGGGGAATTTACTAAAACTCTCCATGTTTCATGGATGGCATTTTCTTTATTAGGATTAATACTCTGTCTAGAATCTGAAATCTATTACAGTAGGTTATAGAACAACTCAATAAAAAATGACAAATTCAAAATTTAAAATGGCAGAAAAAACAAACAGTAAAACTAATGATACATGTTAGCTATCAGGCCTCAAGAAAGGCAATATATTTACAAAGCGCATTTTAAAGCATCAATTCTATTACATCCAAGATTAATGTGAGATTCAATGGGAACACAGATTAGAAAAATGTTTGCAAAGTATAAAGTACCATGTATTTAATATGTTTATTAATGTAGATGTTTTTTAATTCCAGAAAATACATTGAAGATAAAATACTTTCTCTATTCACTTTAATCTTTATCTTTTTAGACTGTTAAATTCATACATGTATTAATATTTATCAATTGAAATCATTGCGATAAGTTCATCACACAACTTATTCAGCTTTTAAAGCCCACTGCATTTTATATTTCTCCATTATTTAAACTATGAACAATGTTAGTTGCTGAGTTTAAATGTGTCACCATTTATCAGATTAATCAATTAATATGAAATAATCTCTTTTAAACTCTTCACAGATGGGATTAATACATTCTCCATTATATCCCTCAACACCCCTCATTCTAGAAGAAAATGCAATGCCAAGAGTCATTTAGTAGAGTACACCTGTGGTAGAAAGAAGAATGACACACCCTGATAAGAACCTAGCATAGAGAGTTTATCCTGAATTATTATCTGGGTGCATTATAATGTTAAAGGATCTTACAAAGGAAAATTGAGGCAGTTGATTCAGATGAAGATGAAGGAAAAAAGGAGGAGAGGGTAAGATGGAGAGAAATTTGAAGACTCTATACTGCTAGCTTTGAAGATGGGAAGCAGTGGTCATGAGCCAAGGAATTGCAGATGTCCTTTAGGAGGTGGAAAAGGACAGAACACATGCTCAGTTAGAGCCTCAAGAACATAGTCTTGCCAGGCCAGTGTAGCTAAGTGGGTGAGCATTGACCTATGAACCAGAAGATCATGGTTCAATTCCTGGTCAGGTTATATGCCTGGGTTTCAGGCTCGACCCCCACCCCCCACTGTGGGGCATGCATGAGGAAACCAATTAATTATTATCTCTCATCATTGATGTTTCTATCTCGCTCCCTATCCCTTCCTCTCTGAAATCAATTTAAAAAATATTTTTTTAAAAAAAAGAACATATTCCTGTCAGCATCTTAATTTTAGCACAGTGAGACTTTGGACCTCCAGAACAGTAAAAAATAAATCTGTATTGTTTCAGCCACTAATTTTGTGGTGATTTGTTAACGTGGCAATAGGCAGTGTATACAGTAATGGCAAAAGGCATGCCCTTTGAAGTCAGGCTACTTTGTCTTGAAATCTATAAAAAGGCTTAGTAATATCAGCATTTACCTTATTAAGGTTATGCATGGCCTCAAGTGAAATAATGCAGGTGCTTAGAGGCAAGATTGTATATACTCATGTGAACAAGAATTCTGAAAGTAGACAATCATAACTTTGATTGGTGGGCACACAATGCAATATACAGATGATGTATCACAGAATTGTACACTTGAAACCTATATAACTTCATTAACAAATTTTACACCAATACATTTAATTTTTTTTAAAAGTAGATAATCGTGGTTTTGATTTCCCAATTCTTCACTTATCAATTGCACAACCTTGGACAGTAATTAATTTTCTCTGAGCCTTAGTTTCTTAATTGGTAATTTATATAAAATGAGCATACCTCATGGATTTGCTACAAGAGTTCATTCAAAGTGTCTAACACAACCTGGGACACAGCTGGTATTGCTAAGTATGAATTTTCATACCTTGTATTCCTATTTGTGCCTTAATAATATGAATATACCGGAACATGTATCCACAAATAACACATTTATATAGACGACAATATGGAAGCCCAGATAAATTATGTCAATGCTTGATTGATCCCAGGAATTTTGTTTTCAAGTCAAGGGTGGTTTTTTTCTTCCTAAATTTGGCTAGAATATTAAACAATCTTCCAAAGAATTAAGTAAATCAGGTAACAACTGCCCCTGAATGTTACTGACTTTCAACGCCAGTTCACAAGCAGGGAGTTTTGACACTAAAATAACATAAATAATCATATAACATGATTGCAACAAATATTTTTTTAAATTTTATCGATGTTACATGAAATGTACTGAAGATTTAAACTAAAAAATAGGACAGTTTAAACAGCAAATGCAATGCTAAACAGTCTTAGTTTATGAAGATAACAATTTGTTTTCTAATTCTGAAAGCTAGCACTTTTGTTAAATATGCATTAAATGCAAATCCACTGCTCTAAGTCCTCCTGCCCCTACATTTGTTTCAAGTTGACAACCTCAAAAGTTAATCACAGACATAGATTTGGCAGGCATCCCAGCGCAGAAAAAAGGATGTATGGATTAAAACTACTTTGCATTCTAGTCACAAACAGCACACTAGCAACATGACAACTAAGAATTTTACATCAGAAAGAACCTATTGTTCTCTGAATTTCATTAAACGCCTGTGATTAAGTCCAAGTATACCTTGACCACTTGTCACAGATTTCATCAGAACACATAACAATTAAAGTTTGGGGCAATGTAAGGAGTCACATCACATAAAGACAAACATTGTAAAATATTTGTGTAAAAGCACACCTTTGATTATAGAAAATGTATGTTTTTAAAATTAAAGAGTGTGGATATGTGGGTTGCAGAATAAACTTTATGTGAAGCGACATTTTAGCCTACACTTAAAGAAAGTTGAAGACGTGCTATGTTATTATTCAAATGCTCTCAGAAATAAGTTTATTCCATACTGAATTTTAATACTAAAAGTGAGTTCAAACAGTCATACTTATGAAAAACATGGCTGATAAATTTCTCTGATAGCATATTATATAATTTTGTTGAAAAATTTTAAATAATATTAAACATCTCCACACAGAGATACCTGTTTGTTTCCCTATATACCAACAGAATAGTAACTATAAGCAGGTAAACTCATATGAAAACACTGATTTTACATAACAATATTAGCATACTACTACTATAGACATGTCATACAATGCAGTGTTATAAAAAAAAAGAGAAGACTAGGCACTTTGGGTACAAGTTTAATATGTTTGTCTTGCTTAAGTCTGCAATAGCCCTGTCTCATTTTAATTCCGTTAAGGTAGTCCATGCCGCATTTGTCTGTCCCTGATTACATGCAGGCTGCACACCCACGTTTTCTGGCAATAACAATGAGATGCTGGGAAGATTAAGTACAATGACAAAAACAAAGTGACCTCAAATATGACTCAAAATCATTTAGATTGAAGGTCTGCTTGGGAAGTATGAATCACTGGGTTTGGTTTTCACTCGAAAGAGCTGGCCAGGCCTCATTAAAGAATCTGATAAGTAAATATGCTTCACACAACATAAATTTTTGAGCTGAATTATGATTTTAACATTTGCCAATAACAAGATGATTGGGATTCGGAGGCTTGCACATTTTTTAAAAGGAGGTGTAGAGGGCTCAAACAATGTGTCCCTTTTAATGTTCACAATGAGAACTCACTATAAACTAGAAAAAAATCTTTTTTGTGTTTTTTTAAATTGTTTTATTGCTTAAAGTATTACAAAGAGTATTACATATGTCTCCTTTTTTCCCCGCCCTTGACAATCCCCTGGCCTCCCCTTCTCCCCAGTGTGTTATGTCCATTGGTTATGCTTATATGCATGCATACAAGTCCTTCGGTTGATCTCTTACCCCCGCCCCTCCTGCCCCGCAACCCTCCCCGGCCTTCCCGCTGTAGTTTGACAGTCTGTTCGAGGGTGTTAATCCTCACCCAAGGATATTTTTCCATTGATTTTTAGGGATAGTGGAAGAGAGAAGAAAAGACAGAGAAAAACATCAATGTGAGAGAACCACATCCGTTGGTTGCCTCCTGAATGCACCCTGACCAGGGCCCTGACCAGGGCCCGGGCCAGGGAGAAGCCTGCAACCAAGGTACATGCCCTTGATCAGAATCGAATCTGGGGCCCTTTGGTACGCAGGCTGGCACGCTATCCACTGAGCCAAACCAGCTAGAGCTAGAAAAAAGTATTTTTATTCATAGTTCTTCCTTTGAGAAAAATCAAATTTGAAATTAACATACATTCACATATTCCATGTTTGAAGAAATAATTATAAAACTGGAAACAGACTAGTAAAATAGCATGATGAATGATGTATCAGTACTAGTCCATGTTTACAAATTATTTCCATATACGAGATGTTGGTTATAATTAGAATATCTTACTGGAACTGTCTGCTTATGTGGCTTCTTGAAAAGAGACTCCAAGTTCCTTAAGGAAAAAGACAGTGTTTTATTCTTCTCTACAAATCTAACATACCAAAATGACTGGAAAACAGGTTATTTTCCAGAGATGTCTTCAATAAATACACAAGTAAACTCACCTTATCCAGCAATGGAAAATATAAAGTAAGACTTACCCCAGACTGCCTGTGGTCAATTAAAAAAAATTAGGACTCCATAAGAAAATGAGAAATTGTCATGGTTAAATGCTGCTATAGAAGGAATGTTTGTGCACCCCTCTACCCCAATTCAAACACCCAATGTGATGATATTGGGATTTGGTTAGATCACTGGGGAGGGGGGGGTGCCCTCACAAAGGGGGTTAGTGCCCTGATAAAAGAAACTCCAGTGAGTGCTCCCATCCCTTCTGCCCTATGTGGACACAACAAGAAGAGGGGCTTTCTATGAACAGGAAGCGAGTCTTCCCCTGACACATAATCTCCTGGTACCTTTCTCCTGAATTTCTAAAAGATTGCAAGAGAATTTCCATTCTGAGCACTTAATCTCAAGCTTTAAAATGCTTTTACACCTTCTTCTTCCCTAACCACCTTCTTTTCTGAAATATACCCTAGCTGTCTCCAGGTAACTGATCTTCTCTCTGCCTTTGATAAGATGTTAGAAAATGGTCAGCCTAAACCTTGTTTACTCCCAGGATCATGTAGGTCGTCCTCTCTCCACCACCATCACCATGCTTCCAGGATCAATCCCTGCTATGCTAACACTTTACAAGTTCACAACGTTCTTCTTTCTTGTGAAGTTATTTCTTGCCTTTAACATTTGAAGTGACTCTGGATAGAAAATGGCTTAGTTTGTTCTCTAGCTGTCCCTGCAATTATTTACAAGTCAATGAAAAATATTGACTGTCCTTGAATGCACTCAATTCTATCTTCAATTCATTTGCCCAAAGGCATTATCAATTTGCTCAACTCTTTGGCCAAGACTTTGCATATACTCGTGGATATACTTCATAAATTTGTTCCACTGGACCCACTCTCTCATTCTGATACACTCCAGTATACGCAGTTCATTAGCTACTTCACCCCCAAAACTGCATTCTTAGCCCTGGAAGTATGGCAGTATTTTCATTAGTTTTCTTTTAAAATGAACCCTCATCTGAGAAATAAAATGTATTGGTTTGTTTCCAAGTAAAATTAACACACTTCAGATGCAGTAAGACTCTTATCTTTAATAATAATAATTTCAGTATTTAAAAAGATAGAAATTAAATTCTTCCAATTAACCACAAAATATTAAAGAAACAGTGGAACACTCCTTATCTTATAAATGTCCTCTCTGATACCGAGTTTATCACTCCTGGGGACACAGAACATATAAAAATAGTTCTACTCTTTAATTTTTAAGTCCCTTTCCACATGCTGATGGTGCCAGCCCCATTTGCACCACTGATGACGGCACAGAGCAATTGGGGCTGGTGCCAGCATGGAGTGTGAGCAGGACTGTTGCTGGCACAGGGTGCGAGAAGCGGCTGCTGGCCCCAATCACCCCTCAGGAGCCAGGGGGAAGTGGAGAAGCCCCGAGGAGCAATCAGGGCTGGCAGCTGCTGCTCACACCCACTGACCAAGTGCCAAGTGACTGGGGCTGGCACCTGGTGCTGGAGCAGGTACATGCGGTGGCTCCGGTGCTGGCAGCAGGTGTGAGCAGCAGGCGGGACCACGGAATGTGGGAACAAAGAATTTTCAGTAACCACCAGAGGCTCGCCCCAGTGACAGCAACCAGCAACCCGCCTTGGTCTGGCGGCCCAGTTCACCTGCTCCACCATCCCGCCTCAGCCCACGCCCACCATGCCCTGAACTCTGCCCCCTGCTGCTGACATCTGCCATGTTCCATGCGCACCCCCTGGTGGTCAGCACACGTCATAGTGACTGGTTGTTCGGTTGTTCCACTGTTCGGTCTATTTGCATATTCGCCTTTTATTATACAGTATATCAAATATTTCTTTGTGTTCTTCTTTGGGAATAAGTGTATTATTACTGATGCTAGATGATAAATCTGTTGAGAAAATGATCCAGGACTTATAAATCATTTTATCACTCATGAGTTCAATGGCTATGCAAAGCAAAGATTTGACAAATAGAAATTAGAGAATGAAAATGAAGCCAAAACCCTCAAAGATACATTTGTAAACTTTTCTTTTTGTTATTCATCACTTTAAATTACAGTTTAACATCTTACTATAAGATAAAAAATCTAATATGACTGAAATATCTAAACAATATACTAAACAATAAACACGAAATAACAATGTATTTCTTTGATTTATAAATATATATAAACATATATAAGTAAATATATTATAGATTAATATAACCTGCTATGTTCTAGATCAGCAATTCTCAACCACTTTTTAATCTCATGGCACACATAAGCTAATTACTGAAATTTGAAACACATCAAAAAATAAATTATAGATTTTGCTGATTTAACAAAAAAATAAGCATAATTTTGATTCATTAACACAGGATGGCTATTGCTGTATTGGCTGTTTTCATTTTTTTATTTGGCAATCCAAGGGAAAAGAGGTCAGTACACCTAACTAAATAATCAGGTATTACATGTTTTAAAAATTCTTGCAGAACACAAGTTAAAAATCACTGTTTTAGACTCTTGCGATGCATGGTATATGAAACAACACTATTAAAAAAAATGGATCTTCATAAAATTAGAATGCAAGTCATCCTCTATTTAGCTGTTTATCATTTTCTGAATTAAACAGCCAAACAATAAATTAATTTAATTTTCCTTCTGGATAAAAACTATAGTTTCCTCACCTCATAATAAAAATTATATATCCCTTCCTTATTTATCCTCTTTTCCCAGAAAACTCTAAGTTAAATGTAACTTTAAATGGAGCAACATAATTAATTTATATTTTGATGTCATTATTTTGCCTGTTTTTCATGTTCTTATTTAGATTTTTAAGACTATATATATATTTTTTTTTCTTTTCACAGTGTGACTACAAATAAATTTTTGCATTTGCATACTATACATCTTAACATATTTAGGTAAATAATTAAATATTTTGGAATATTTTATTTAATATCAGATACATTAGTATGAGGGTTGACTTCTCCTACTTTCTTAACAACACTTTAGTCTCTCAAGGCTCTGTCCTTGAAAACAGTTCTCACTGTAGCAATGGTGGGAAGAGGATACATTCTAAGCACAGGGGAGGGGATATGAAGCTTCTAATTGCTAGAGTCCAGCTTGTAGGTCAACTGGTGGTCATGTCCTCTGATGAGCTCCTCCAACACTGGCATTCCATAAGGTCTATTTCCACAGCTTGATCAATGCACAGTGGTTCCCAAACACCACCTTGGCTACCATTAGCTCTGGTTATACTTAGAGGATTAGCTGTCCCTCCCTCATGACCTGGCTGGTGGTGTTACCCCATATGCTACTGGTTTTCCTAATTGAAGCTTTAGTGATCTTCAACACACACACACACACACACACACACACACACACACCAACGCGGTTCAGTGACAATTTACTCTCCTGTAATACCTACTTCATAATAAAGGAATTATAGGAGCACTTTCTAAATCTTCCCACATTACATTAGAATCAGTGATGACAGGGGACGAGCCCAACTCTGTGGCCAACTTAGACTTCCTTATTTTGTTCCCTTTTATAATCAGTCATTCTGGTGCCTCTGGGCTTACAGCTGGGAAACAAAGACAAAATCCATCTTGCTCTAGAATGTTTCCAAGATAGTGATAGTAGAGATTGGGGTGGTAGGAATGGCAGGGCAGGCTTGCCAACTGTCTTCTGGATCCAGCCAAGAATTACAATACAAGGAAGGAAAAGGTAACCATGTAAGAGACACAGTTGACAACCTTCTGTTTTCATCCTTCCCAACAATGAGGTGCATTCTTCCATTTTTAGGGAATGGTAAACTATATTTACAGCAGGTACATTCTTTTTTTTCTCCCCATGGATCATATTTTAGTAACTCTTTAATTTGAATTATTGGTTATTGATATTGAAAAAGACACTTGTTATGAAGATACTCCTTTCTTTCCAGTGACTGGATTTTGACACTGAAATCCTAGCATTCAAGACTATCCATTCTCAATACTCTATTTACAAGTGCTGTTTGTTTTTTTTAATACATTTTTATTGATTTCAGAGAGGAAGGCAGAGGGAGAGAGAGATAGAAACATCAATGATGGGAGGAAATCATTGATCTGTTTCCTTCTACACTGAGGATCAAGCCCACAACCCAGGCATGTGCCCTAACAGGGAACTAAACACTGACCTCCTGGTTAATAGGTTGATGCTCAACCACTGAGCCAGGCCGGCTGGGCTACAAGTGCTCTTTGGAAATCAAAGCTGACCATGACTTCTTGGCTCTCCACTCTTGCAGTCCCTGCCAAAGGGTGGCTGGCTCAGGTCACGGGGTGAAAGTCACAGGCAACAAGGTTTGGAGAGGGGCAAGCTGATAAATACTCAATGTGCAGATATGCAGGAAATAAATAGAAATACTCAAGAGGAGAGATAATTGAGTAATTAGCGATTATTATATATGATGTACATTTGAGTTAAGGATGAAAGAGAGTGGAGAAGAAAACAGATCAGCTGAGTAGGGGCAGGGAAAGAGGAGGGAAGCCCTTGAAGGGGAGACTGAACTTTGCACTGATTTCAGGACTTAAACAGTTCTGAGTTGGTTAAGTAATAAACTGAGTAATTACCCCCCATTCTTCATTCTGGCCCTCTGTGAAGCCCTGCACCATGATGCTAATGATGGCAAACATGTAATTCAGAGGAGCAAGGAGCCTAGATTCCACAAAGGCCCAAAATGCCAAACTTACCAGCTGCTATCTGCCCTTGGCAAAGTGTTTGGGGAAACTCAACAGAATGTAATCAGCGGTGCAGCGATAGCTTTCCAAAACTAATAACTGCCTCAGAATGAGCATTCTGACATCTTACCAGAGCATTGTTTTTCACGAAGCCAAATTCTCTTTGCAAGCCTCTCAAGGAAGCCTGGTTAATACATTATTAAAAAATTGTATAATTATAACTTGGCTTTACAGTACTATTAAGGATGATAACATATTATTTGAACATTTACTATGTAAGTAGCACTATTGTTATCCCCATTTTACAGAAAATAATATCAAGGCATAGAGAAGTGAATCACTTGTTCAAGATAGCAAGTGTGGCCCAGCCGGCATGGCTCAGTAGTTGAGCGTCAACCTATGAACCAGGAGGTCACGATTCGATTCCTGGTCAGAGCACATTCCCAGGTTGCAGGCTTGATCCCCAGTGGGGGGCGTGCAGGAGACAGTGAATCAATGATTCTCTCTCATCATTGGTGTTTCTATTTCTCTCTCCCTCTCTCTTCTTCTCTGAAATATACATATACATACATATATATATATATATATATATATATACACACATACACACACACCCCTAATGACCTGCCAACCAGCCAGTAGCTATGACACACATTGACCACCAGGGGGCAGAGACGCTCAACGCAGGAGCTGCTGAGCTGTGGTAACTTGGCAGTGGGGTTTTCGGGTGATGCACCCAGAACCAGAGAGGAGGAAGCCCGGTTATGGGGTGCATCACCGAGAACTGCCCTCTCACAATCTGGGACCCCTCAGGGGATGTCAGAGAGCCGGTTTTGGCCCTATCCCCACAGGCCAAACTGAGGGACCCACACCTGTACATGAATCCGTGCACTGGGCCTCTAATTATATATATATATCAAGTGTGTGAGCCGGATTTGAAATGAAATCTGTCTGACTTCAGACTGTGCTCTATAGCATCACACAGCCTCTGGCATGGAAGAGTATTCTGTTGACTCAAAGTGTTTGCATGCCCACAAACAAAAATAAAATTTTTTGCAAGTAAAATCATCCAAAAATTTGCTTTGATGCTAAAGGGAATGTAAAGATATTTAGATATTTAGTTTATAAATAGAGATCTGGGCTTCACTTAGTGTGAAATAATGTTGGAAATAAAACAGATGTTGAATTATTTGCTGAAGATATCATTTGGGCTGCAGAATCCAAATTTATTACCAGGAAACCACTACCAAGTTGGGCCCAAGAAAGAGTTCCTCCCCGGGACTAAGCAGCCACTGGCCTCAGTGCCTGGAACTGCCATGTGCTGGCAGGAATCCATTCAGTATCCAACTGGCCACGTGACTTGAATTCTGAACACTTGAGAAACAATTTTGACTGGTGTCACCAAACCATAGGGACTAAGAAAAAGAAAACAAAGAAACCTTAAAAAATGGAACCATTCAATACCATTTATAGAAAAAGGAAAGCTCCTCTCAAATCCATTTTTATTTCCATAAAACCATAAATTAGTTGATGATAGAGTTAACAGAAACTATCCTGTTTGAACACTCTTACTTTGCCACACATACGTAAACTCCGTTGTCATAAACACCTGCAAACATGGAAATGCTTCATGTGGAAAACATTCTCCAACACATCTCACAAAAGCTCTTTACACAAATGAATTTGTTCTAGGTCCTTGGAAACAGAAGCAGATTATCTACTTAGTAATCCTCAAAAAAGACATGGCAATCAACCACGGAGATACAAGAGAATTTGTAGCTACAATGTGATGATCCTATCCTTATGGTGTATTACAAATATGTGAAGCAATTTGTTCAGCAGCTTTTAAACAAGAAGCGGTATAACTCAGTTGTGCAGTGCAATGCAAAACAGAGTCTACCAAACGCCGTTAGATACTTAGCAGCCTTCATCTCTTCAGTTACAAATTGGAGAAAATGAAAATAAAGAATCAAGCCTGTGCATGCATTTCAATCACGGGCCCTGAGCTGGAACTGAAGCAACCCTGTTCCAAATGTTGATTTTTATCTATATTCAGAGAATACATTTTGATGGAAAATATCATAAGTTATGAATGCTTGCGTACTGGGACTTTGCTTAAAAAATAAGGTGGGAGAGCTGTTGAGCTGTTCATTTTGTGTAACAGAGAGACAACAGATATTGTTTTGTAGTCTTGAGAAATTAAACACTGGCTAATTAGTCTGCAGTGATGCAAAGTGTGAATAATAAGTCCAATGTTTTATCATGGAGTACATTTTATTCTTAGAGGGAAAAAAGCAGCAAAGAACAAGTCGACTTAAAATATTCATAAATCTCAGCACTAGTGAAACAAATGTAGCAAACATTTTGACAGAACATGGAATGATGGAATCGCTTTCTAAAGTTTTTATATGCCTATGTAGATGTGATATATATATATATATATATATATATACACACACACAAACTTCTACACACACAAATATATATATTTATGTATTTGACCATTCGAAAAATGCACAATGTTGATGAGAGTAACTGGCATTTAAAAAAAAAAAAACCACCACTAAAAAACATAGAATGGCTATCTAAGAAACAGTAATTACAGAGTAAGCACACAGTTTTATACCCTGGGGACCTCAATCTCTATCCTGACTTTTAATTTACTGTGGAGTCTCAGGAAGAAACCATCTAGAGGTGAGTAACTGGTGTAATTCACCTCTCGGTCTAGGCATGCATTAGATTAGATCCTTGATTAGTGAGTCCGCCGCATTTCAATATTTAACCTGTCTCAGCAGTCAATTTCAAGTCAATATTCCTTGTTTTTCATTTAAGCTTCTCCCTCTAAAAAATACCTGGACCTCCATTTCTATTTTTCACCCAACTCTCCTAGAAATCAAATAAATATTTTTCTTGGCCTCCTTAAACTTGAGAACATCATTCCCCTAATTTGGAAAAAAAAATAAAGACAATTAAATATATTTCCTTTAAAAAGTTAGCTGCATTTACATTATAAGCTTCTGGAGGGGTCATCAGGTTTACACAATTTGTTTTCCTCCAAATCTTTTCCCTACCGCTGCCATACCTTCACTACAGTCCTCAAATATTGTATAGTGGGGTGCATGGAGCCTTTTCACATTCAAAATAAGCCTTCATGCAAATCCCATGTTTGATACTTCATAGCTATGGGACCTCAAGTAAATTGTGAAAGGGCGAGGGCTACGGCCTCCATCTTGCCCCGAATCCTCCATTTTTGGACAGCAGCCATGTGCTCAGCAAGGAGCTTCTTCCCAGAAGCCCAAGCCTCTGCTAGCCACACCTCGGATTTCTTTAACCAATGATAATCAAGGGAAGTGCGCACCATAGATACGACCACATCCTGTGTAACAAGACACCGACTTGCGCATGGCCAATCGGCAGGGCCCACAGTCCTCTCTCCTCCCCTTACTCCAACCCCCCTATAAAACCTTCTACCCACAAAGCTCGCTCTCTCTCTGCCACTTGCTGCTGCATCGGTAAGGAGGGTAGAGGAGCCAAGCCCGGGCTTGAATAAAGACTCTTATGCTTTTGCATCAGACACTGCTGGCTCCCTGGTGTGGTTTCTTGGGGATCCTGAAATCTGGGCATAACAAATTGCTTTACTTCTCCATCTCTTAATTGGTTATTTATGTTTTTTAAAAAGACAGTGAAAGTTGAATAAATATAGACATTAAAAAAATTAAGTATTTCTTAGGAATAAGAAATGGCCTATTCACAAAGGAAATTAGCATCCTCACCTACCATTCTCACATGTAACAAACTATGCACAGTGTGGTTTTCTTTCATGGTGACTTGACAGGGAAAGATGACCGTGGCCAGCCAGCCAGCCTGGGTTCCAATCCCACCTCTGCCACTGAGCAGCTTTGTGACTGTGACGAGTCATTTAAACACTTCAAAATCTCTTTGTATCCCCTTCTATAAAACAGAATCAAACTCATAAAAGGAACCTTGAAGGATGAAATGAGGTCACATACAAAGCATGTAAATATGGTATCCTCTAAGTGCTTCATAAATACTGACTTGTGATATTGTTTATATCCGTTGTCAAAATGTGCCCATTCAACACACCCGTGGCAGCCACATTTGACTACCTACCACATACTCAATCTCCTCCCCCATTCTTCCTTAATAAACGAACATTGGATTTTTAAAAAAATATGTTTTATTGATTTCAGAGAAGAAGGGAGAGGGAGAGAGAGATAGAGGCATCAATGATGAGAGAGAATCATTGATTGGCTGCCTCCTGCACAGCCCCTGCTGGAGATCAAGCCCGCAACCTGGGCATGTACCTGACTGGGGAATTGAACCATGACCTCCTGGTTCATAGGTCGATGCTGGGCCACTGAGCCACACCGGCTGGACACAAACACTGAATTTTATTGGCCAATCAAATGCCTCAGGGGAGGTTGATCTCCACCTCAGCACCAGAAGAGAGTTGATTAGTCAAGGGAAATGACCATAATGTCATCCTCACCAAAGATTGATTTGAGGGGTGGGGGTTCATATAAAACAACAAAGAAATATTTATCTTTCCTAACTTCAGATCTTATTGCATAAGGATGTGATATATAGACTTATTGCAGCCACGCTTCTTCCATGATGTCAGGAAAAAACAGCCAATACTGAGGAGAAACATGAAATCCAAACCTACTTCCAGATGGTTTCTTTCATGTTGTAATAGATGGTTATTTTTAGGCCATTTTCAATGTGTGTTTCTCTTATTTGTCCCTAACAGTGCCTTATACAGATAAAATTTCATTATGAAAGTATTCAGAAAAATTAAGCACAAACTGATGACTTATCGAATTATTAATAATTATAGTGTTTCACCTGACAAAAGCCATTTAAAATATTTAGCTTATGTTTACGTATTAATGTTATTTAGTCCTTAATGAATTATACTGCCCTGAAACATCAAACTGCCCCACCTTGCAACCACTCTGAACTCCTGTCTCTAAATCCTGTTACTTCTTCATGCTCATTAATCTTTTAAGTCACTGAAAGATTTACTCCTTTACTAATTGGTAGTCGCTCACCTAAAGTTTGGCCATTCAAAAGGAATGGCCAGAAAGAATGGTAAAAACCTGAAACTTCAGCTACTGACACTTTCCTTCTTCAGCAATTCCTTGCTACTTCAAAGAAACCATGTTTTAGTCAATGAAATGAAAAAAAAATGTTAGACACAAATATGAACTGATTTTGCATCTCAAGTCATTTACTTATTAGATGCTACTTAACTTTTATGAATTTCAGATTCTTCATCTGTAATATAAGAGTTCAGAACTCCTATCTATGGTGTGAATATAAAAATGAGGTGACCTGTATGAAAGAGCCTGCAGGGTGACTGACATTTTCATCGACAATGATTCTCTCCTTCTAAACTAGCCAGACCCCACCGAGCCCTCTTCTCAGCTAGGCCTCAACCTCGGCCTCTAAAGATTTGGACAAAACACTAACATCATTTTGAACACCTCAAGGGCGCATCCCTAAGATGACTCTAACCCCCTTTAAAGTGCCTGCCTGAAAAACCTCAAGGCTACCAAAAACTTTACTGTTTCTTCCAGTCAACACCTGAAGCTAGGATCCCACAGCCAGCCTCTCGGGAGGATAGGAACCTGACTTTGACAAGCATCAGTTAACAAATCCTGATGGATGTCACATGAACCCACTACCCCCATTTCTGGTTTTTGTCATTTTTCACTTCCCTGACACTATTGAGATCCTACTCACCTTCTCCCAACTCCCCCATTCTTCCTTTAAAAGGCCCAGTCACCTGTCAACGTCTGTACAAATCGAAGTTGAGTTCATTTCGCAATGGCTCTTGACCCTACTGAATATAATACACTAAGTTACTAATATAGTATCTTAGTGATTAAAAGCTGTCCTTACCAGGGCATGTCTCAGTGGTTGGGTGTCGACCTATTAACCACGAGGTCAGGGTTCCATTGCTGGTGAGAGCATCTGCCTGGGGTTGCCTGCTAGAGCCCCAGTGGGGGGCGTGCAGCAGGCAAGCAATCAATGATTCTCTCTCATCATTGATGCTTCTATCTCTCTCCCTCCCTCTCCCTTCCTCTCAGAAATCAATAAAAAAAAAATGTGTGTGTGTGTGTGTGTGTATATACATATTTTTTAAAGCTGTCCTTACCACTTTAACTAGTGTCTGTCTTTGTTGATTTGGACACTCCCTTCATTCAATTAATTCATCAAATACATATAAACAGACACTGCTTATGGAGGAAATAAGGTTGCCTATAATCAAATCATTCTGCTTTGTTGGGCATTGCCTTCTCCCTTTGAATGCACATAACTGTGTAAGACTTTATCCCACCACCCACATTGACCCCCACACACATACTTCCTCATTCCCTTTAGCTGATGAATTATCCTCCCTGCAACAAAAGAATTACTGATCTTTACCTAGTTTTACTTTCCTTAGGCAGTCTCGGTTTCCTGCAGGCATTTCTGCTCAGGGAAATGTGTTTCAGAGCCCCAATTAGCCTTCTTTGGAGTCACAATTAGTAAGACACTTCACACTTCTTATGGCAACATCTCTGCTCCCAATCACACATCCACCTATATCACCTGAGACATGAGGCTTCTAAATGAGGTATGGGAGTGAGAGGCAGACAAACAGGACGAGATCATGAAAGTTAACTAGTAAATAGGTCCCCTCCTCCACCATAGTCAAGAAGTTTAATCCTTTGATTTTTCCTAGCAAGAAAAACTACAATCTGCCTAAAGAAGTCACCCTTCACCAAACAATCTCTGTATTAATGCACAGTGTAGAAAGGAGGGTATTTTTAATAAAATGCTTCATTACAATAGAAATGGAACAGGCACTTGAAAGAGAAGTACATTAGCAACTTAGGGGATGTCTCATAATTGCTCAGAATTCTGTACTAGCTGTTATTTGAATGTGATGAGAATACTAAAGTTGACTATTTCATATTGAAATATGGCCGTGAAAGTTTTCAGGAGAGCACAGAGGGATGGCATAATATCATTTAATAACCTATGTGGAGTTTTATTTCCAAATTGCAGGCCACATGCAGTCTCTGCAGAGGTAAAATGCATTAGCAGGGGGCTTATGACGGGGCTCTGAAATAGAATGACTCACGTAGATAACCAATTAAAGTGATTATAAATTATGTGAAATTTGAGGGGGAAAATGAAAGTTAAAATGGATGAATCAGAAGCAGTAGTAATATCTTTAATTGCAAACTGCTTCAAGTTAAAAGTGACATTCACAATAATGGTAACATTAGTGGAATAATGGTAGGCAGGCAAATACATACATGATAAAGATACTCTGGATTATCTAAAAATGTATTCTGTCCAATTAAATGCTTTTATCACTGAAGTCAGACTTAGATAACATCGTCAAATCATGACAAAACACAGCTACAAGGTAAGAGAGAATGTTTTCAGTTAAATTGAATTTTGCTAAAAAAAAATAATAAAAAGACAAAATCCAAGTACCTATGAAAAATAAGGTAAAATAACTCTTACTTATTTCTCTATTCATACAGTTTAGAACTGGCTTCTAATAATCATTGATTGAATAATCAACTCTTAATTAACCCCGGGATTATCTTAATTTTGAGGACTTTAAATACTTGCTCTATTGACATATTAGACATTTACTATTGATAATATCTAATCTGTTTAATTATACTATTCTCAATATATCTCCCACATTTATCATGACACACTGAAGACTTTGAAACCTCAACTACGTAACCATATCCTATGCCTTGGATAAGGCTTCAAAACAGCAAATCTTACAGCAAGATTTAAAAGTTGTTGTTTTTTTATTCCCATCTAATTTGTTTTCCAGTATAGGAGATAAGGGAGGTCACCTTTGCTATTCCCACTCAATTAAATAATCACTGTGATTTGATTATTTTATAGATATTCACTTATTTTTGAAGGCCTATCACATGGATGGCAGTGATATAAACTGCCCGGGTTTTTGTCCCAGCATCAAGAAGGGTTCAGGAATCTGGAAAAGGCTGTGCGTAGATGACATAGGAATCTAGAGACTAATAAAGAGTCCGGAGACGAGATATAATTTCAGCTAAAGGAACTGAAGATTCCCTCCTTGTCTAGGACCCTTGTTTTTATTAACACAACTTGTCCTGAGGCAAGGCAGAGATATACACATCAAAGGGTCAGGGTTTGGTACAAAGTCCATTGTCAGAATGGGGGAATTAGCCTACGGCTGTTCAGGTGTTTGGCCAGTAGGAGGCAATAACATGTAGATTAAGATGCCCCTTACCTGTCTGGCAGCCACAATCAGTTTCCTATTCAGGTTTGGGGAAATGCCTTTAGCCATTCCTAACAGGTGACTACATGTGTGACTCAACCCTGTTGAGTCCCCAAGTCTCATCAACCTTTTGATGAAACTCTTGAAATTATGACATGCTGGAATTGGTCTACGGCAATAAACAAAATGCTTAAAAGAAATTCTCAGACCAACTTATAGTCTATATCCAGCAAACCAAATAATTACCCAAAGTACAGAGTAAATATAGGGTTGCCTCCCCAAAATATGTACATACACCTTGAATAATTAAAAAGACAGTGTTTATTAAAATACATTTCATCTTCAAAATTGAGCTATCAGCTGTTAAAGTGCATATACATATTTTTGGGACATCCTGTATATTTTTAAATAGTCAGCCATTGTGTTTTTCTCCCGCTGGTTAATATTGAGGTATCCATTCACCACATATTTGCTAAATATCTACTATGCTCCTGGAATACACATATAAATTTATAGTGAACACCCCAATCAAGTACATTCTATTGAATGGAAAAGCATTATTGCTTTCATGGAGCTTGCATGGAAGGTTACAGCACAGTGCAGTTGGACAAGCAAAATTCAATATATTATCATCGTCGATTGGATCTCCAGTGCCTTGCATACTGAATGCTATGTAGGAGGCAATTAATGTATATTTGTTGAAAGGAAGGAAGGAAGGAAGGAAGGAAGGAAGGAAGGAAGGAAGGAAGAAAGAAAGAAAGAAAGAAAGAAAGAAAGAAAGAAAGAAAGAAAGAAAGAAAGGAGGGAGGGAGGGAGGGAGGGAGGGAGGGAGGGAGGGAGGGAGAGAGAAAGAAAGAAAGAAAGAAAGAAAGAAAGAAAGAAAGAAAGAAAGAAAGAAAGAAAGGAAGAAAGGAGACTTCAGTGATGAAATACTTGAGCTGAGTCTCGAAGGAAACTCAGCTGGGGTGTGTAGACACAGGATCCAAGTGAGGGAATACCAGAAATGGCACAAAAGTGTTTAACAAGTATGAAGTGGAGAAAGAAGAATTGTACAAATGAATAAAAGGCAAAAATCTTAACAGTCCCAAATAATTCAAATAATTCAAATGAAAGGTATGCCTCTAATTAAAATTAGAATGTGTTCATAAACACAGTTCAAAGGTAACTTAGAGGAAAATAATGACATAAAGTTATTTTTGAGAATTGCTGTATAGGTATGAGTAAATCATATTTAGGTAAAAACAGAGACATCATAATAGGAAAATGTGATTCATCTAGAATAAAATATTTTTTAAAATATATTTTATTGATTTTTCACAGAGAAGAAGGGAGAGGGATAGAGAGTTAGAAACATTGATGAGAGAGAAACGTCAATCAGCTGCCTCCTGCACACCCCCTACTGGGGATATGCCCGCAACCAAGGTACATGCCCTTGACTGGAATCGAATCTGGGACCCTTCAGTCCGCAGGCCGACGCTCTATCCACTGAGCCAAACCGGTTTCGGCTACTAGAATAAAATATTTATGCCAAGTCTTGTCCTACACTTTTTTATATTTTTCCTCCTGGGAAAGTTATTTCACCTCTTTGAGTTTCATTTTCCTCTTTTCTAAATCAGGAATGGCATCTACCTTTCAGGATAATTATGGGACTCCTATTAGAGGTGTTTTATCAAAATAATTAAATTTAAAAAATAAAAAATAGGTAAATATCATCTATCAGTACTTTGACAAAGTACATGGCATATACTTCATGCTATATTTTAACCTTCACATAATCAATGTTGAGTATTTCTTTTATGGATGACACAAAGATATCACTACGCTATAAAAATACAATTGCTCTCTGGTCAGGCAACATGCTCAATATTTGTTATTGGTAGATAATAATATTCAGAGAGAAATTAAACAGATAAACATAAAAGCAATCGGCAAGACTAATATTATACTTATTGAAAAACTGGTTGGGTATGGACAAGTTTCAATAATAGAAAAATTGTCCGCAAACACTCGCATACAGAGAACAAAGTACAAATGTGCTTTTTTTTCTTAAGTTGGGACTTACTCTCTTATAGGTCTTAGCCATATTGCATTGGTTTATTTTACAGGAGGCGTTTCAGCTCGAATACTGTATTTGCATCCCTAAAAAACACTGACACATAAAAAAAAAAAACAAAGTGCAGTAAAAAAAACATCATGGTTTATAGGAAAAAAACAAGATGAGAGGTGAGAACATTCACAACCTCCAAGAAAACAGTCTGAACTAAAACACTAGAACAGTTAAATCTCTACTGGCATATGTACCTAGCTTCTCCATCTTCTTTCAAGATGCAAGGCCTGAAGGGCATTCACTTTAAAATGGAAAACTATGATCTAGGCAGGGTACCTTTTAAAAAATAAAAACATTAAACAAGTGAACAACGCATCATTGTAACACAGGAGAAAACGATCTGCTAGTTTCTTCAGCTGCATTCTCAATGGTACCAGATATGTAATAGTAGAAATCAAGATGGTTCTTAAAGTCACTAAACAAACTACTACTTGCACTAAAGGAAAGGCACTTGAGTTGATTTTTCATATATTTCTGAACATCCTCATAGATTGCTAAAGCGTACTCTGTAATTGTGAGAAAGCTTGCTCTGCATTACTTAAAAATTAATGAGCTTAAGAAATCATATTTCTGCATAGTGCCCCTATTTACCAATAATGTATGAGGTAATATACATCGAAGAAACACACACTGAAGCAGGGAAGACTGAATTATACCTTAAATGCATTTGATGTTCATTGGCTATAAATTTGGTGCCAGCAACAGAATATACTTAATAACACCTGTAGGCAAATCAGATGCTCTCAATCTCAAAACACCATCTATCAAATGAGATTGTATCAGGATTAAATGAGATGAGTGACAATGCTCAGCATAGCTCCCAGACATAGAGTAGGGCCTCAAAAATATTAGTTGCCTTGAATACCAATAGAAAAATTTTCAACTCTATATACTTAATATCAAATTTATATTTTGTTTTTAGTTTAGTTTTTTGAGGGGCTGGTTCCTTTTTATTTTGTCATATTTTGTTTTGTTTTTTAGTTTCCCGGAATAAATAGAAAACAAAACCAAAACCAACGATGGCTAAGCATAAAACATGAATGAAGAATATATAATGAAAGCAAATTTAACCTAAATGCTTCTGTGATTTTACCCAAAATCCAAGACATATGCTAAATAACAACAAAGTACAATCAGTGATGGAAAAACGAAATAAACACAGAAGTTAAATAAAAAAGGAGAAAAATTCTGAAGAAATGACAAACTGATATTTCTATCTAGATTTTTCATGAATATCTCAAACTAGCATTTTAGAAAATTAAAAATGAGCAAAAACAAAAAATAAAAAAAAAACTCACCTAAAAGAGTGGTTTTCTTTGTTTATTTCCCTATTTCTATTAAGATATAACCATTCTTTTTTTTAATTTATCTTTTTTTAAAAGTATTATATATGTCCCCTCTTTTTTCTCCATTGACACTTTCCCCCCACAAACCCCACTCCACCCATTATCCCCAGACCTTTACCACACTATTGTCTGTGCCTTAGTTATGCATATATGCATATAAGTTCTTTGGTTACTCTTTTCCCACTCCACCGCCCCCACCTCCACTCCCACCCCCACCTTACCATTCTTTTTATCAAATAGGCTTAAAACTTTGGGTACTACCTTCTCCCCAATGTCCCAAATTGAATGTTTATTAAGATCCATTAATTCCTTCATAGAAACATGTGTTATGTCCACACATTCCTTTCCTCCCTCCCCCCTTTCTGGCCCACCCACACATGGCTAGTAGTTTTAAAAACAAAACAAAACTTTAATCATGTTATGTTCCTGCCCAAACAATGGATCCCAAAGATCTACAGAGCAGAGTCAAACTTAGCTTGGCCTCAAGGCCTTTCTGCCTCCACAAACATTCCGATAATTGAGAACAAAAACTCACCTTTCCAAACCCTTAACTTAATTAAATCGGATTATTACTATCCTCTCAACACTGTCCACCTTTCCTACTTGTTCATTCATTTTTTTCTCCTTGGATTATCTTCTCCATTTTCTCACCATGTTAAAACCTTGCCTGCTTCAGTGAGTGGCAAGATAGTGTCCTGGTTAAAAAGCAAGTCTTTGTTCGTGTCCCGAGTTCAAAACTTTGTTTCCTTGCTGCGCAAGTTTAGACAGTTATTTAACTTTTCAATGCCTCATAGCCCTGAAGTGTAAAAGGGGAATGATAATATGATAATAATTTGAGGGTTCATGTACTGATTAGGCTAGTTAATACACGTAAAGTACTTACAATAGAGCCTGGCTATTAGTTCACTATGTTTTATAAATTTATATTTTTTGTCTTCTCAACTATCAATGCTGAAATCTATGTACCACCCATTCCCCTACACATGCTGATTTCAAAAAAAATACATTATATATATTAAAACATTGGCATTGAACTAGAAATGAGAAAATTTAATACCAATTGCAGATAACTACTAACTATAACTGATACACACAAATCAAATAATTCCTCTATAACCCAATGTTTTCATTCATAAAATAAAGTTAATAGTCCCTTGGATACTTGATGATCATTAGTTATAAGGTGGTTAGAAGCACTTTGAACAAGTGGTGCGTACAGTTATAAGATGATGGCATTATATTTAAGGGCTGAATAATTGTTAATTAATTAGCTGACAAAATGGCACAGAATTTAAGTATTATCATTACTTTGTTTTGTTGTTTTTTTAATATATTTTATTGATTTTTTACAGAAAGGAAGGGAGAGGGATAGAGAGTTAGAAACATCGATGAGAGAGAAACATCGATCAGCTGCCTCCTGCACACTCCCTACTGGGGATGTGCCCGAAACCAAGGTACATGCCCTTGACCGGAATCAAACCTGGGACCCTTCAGTCCACAGACCGAAGCTCTATCCACTGAGCCAAACCAGTTAGGGCTATTATCATTACTTTGAGCTGAAGTAATGTTAGATTACCTTTTTTAACCAACTGAAAAGTTTGGTGTTGGAGACCTGAATTAAGAATTTAAAGACCAAAGCTCTAGTTATTATAATGCCTTTTACTTTTCTATTTGACCGTTAGTAAGTCGATAGTACGAATTGTGTACCCATCCTAAGACTTTTGGTTGTTGGCCCATAGATGGGACTCAAGATACAAAAAGAAACCCCTTCTTCAAGACCCTTTACTGCCACCTGATGGAAAATTGTGACAATAATTATGCATTCTATCACCATGAGCATGAGTGGCACCCCCTAGAGTTGTTCATCACACAACCAATACAACCATTTCTAAGAATGCTGCCTAATAAGGTGTGTGAGACACCACAGATATTTAAAAAGTATTTGATGAATGAGAAAATAATGGATGATCATCCATTATCAATACATCAGATTATCTCTACCCTATCAAGGTTTTTTTTCTAATCACAGATTAGTTTATAATGATTTTTTTAACTGAGTAAGGGAGATATTTTTAAACCACAGGCAGATTTATCTGTATACATATTACACCAAAAATATAAATAGTGTCTGGCAAAGTGGGGTTGACATTTTATAAGATGTCTACACATATCTATGATCACAATTGCTCCTCAGGGCAGTACAGCAAGACCAACCAGGGGAGATATATTTATATCAGACTTTCAAATAAGTAAATAATTGTTCTGAGAATTTAAGTGGCCTCTTCAAAGTCAAGAGACTCTTAGTGGTCTAGGTCTTCTGATTTCAAATTCAATGTTCTTTCCCTTTCCCTACTAGTGTTAATAACAAAATGCAGCCAAGATAATTTTGATCAATTGACCTGAAAGTCTTCAAACTCCCATTTGTTGATTGGTATGCTCATAACTACTCTCAAAATTCCCCATCATCTCTCTTAACTACTGATAGCTATACAAATGAATACGTGAGACCGGAAAATACACTGATAGCTATTTGGTATCTGCACTATTATTATAATTGTAAATAGTTAAAAGTTATTAAAATATTTTAAAGAATTCCATAGAAAGCACTTTTATTTGCTGAACAATTAAAGATAGCTTGGCTCTATGAAGCTCAGGGATATTACATTTAATAATAGCATAAAAGCACTGGTTGCATCTTAAAGTGCTCTCATATCAGATAATTTGGAAAATTAAAACTAATTTATAATCTTTTAAGTAGGCCTGTCTTCAATATAATTGGGATAGTATAAAGAGCACAAGGAATTTAGAATCTAGGTCAATAAAACTTGAAAAACAATGATTTTCCTTTTACAAGAATATTAAAGTTATTAAATTAATTTTGCATGCACCAACACCCAGAGGATTAATTTTATTTTGGATCCAAATAACAAAAGCAATTCAGACTCGCTCTACCACTTATCGAGCACTTTCTTCATGCTCTTCAAAGTTCACTGCTATGAGAGATGACCCTGAAAACAGATAAATTAAAATCATTTTCCAAATGTCAAAAGCCAGAGAAAGCAGCAGGACTAGTCGTTCCAGGACCTTCAGATTGACAACCCCGTTTCCCTCTGCATTGCTCCCTCACAAGGAAACAGACATAAACAAATTACACCCTTCAGCTTAGTTACCAGCCTCAATCTCTGCTAGGTCCCTTCTCAGTCCCAATACAAACTAGTTCTACGTTTGAAGGGATTTTTTTTTTTTTTTTTTTACTAAATTATATGAAGTTTGACTTTCTTCTTGTACTGAATCAGGTTCTTTTGTTCCACTAATTGCTGTCTAATAGGACATTACCTCTGGGAGAACATTAGGCCTTGGGTCATTGAAAAGACTCATTGGACACCAAGGACCCACCAACTTCCCTTCTTGCTCTCTGGACTCCAAAATCACTGAAGTGACCAACTGCTCTGCTTAACTCCTTTGACATAAAACGTGGACGGAAACATTCTGGGATATTCACTGATAACAATGACATTAATTTGCATAGCCTATCTTCTCTAAGTGCAAATGAATATGGAGTTGATTTAGTAGGCACCTAGCTCAAGGAAGTCTACCTCAGAGAATTAGACCAGGGTAGATAGAAGAAGGATGGGTAACACCCTTCACAGAAGATAGGTCTGTGGAGACCTTCCTGTAGACCTGACACTGGTAGACATCCACACACCTACGCTTTATTCTTTGAAGGTACACTTTGCAAATGAATGATGACTTCACCATAAAACACTTCACTATAAAGAGTAAATACAAGGAGATGCCTGTACACGTAAGCCATTAACTGGGCAATTCACCCCCCTGTCCCCCTGATTTTGGCTTAGGTAAGTATTCGATGTATGGTTGAACTAGACTGTAAGAAGGATGGCTAGCTCTGTTTTTACCTTATATTTTCATACAACAATGCTTCTATTTTGTATATGTGAACATCCGGTAATAGACCTTAATCATACTTGGGTCCTTTTTTTTTTTTTTTTTTAAAGAAGGGACTTATTTTAGAAATTAAAAAGGCTTCAGGAATACAACACATTTATACTACAGTTTGGGAATCTAAATTGACATAGATCCAAACAGCAAATGCACTGTGACCCCAGACTCAAGTTATCACTTGAGATTTCTGATGACAGAGGATGTGACCAAGTTTTGAATACAAAGAAAACGTAATTGCAGAAGTTAGAATTATAGAACCTCCTTTCCATTGACAATTAAATTCAGACTTGACAATGAATCCCAACCTTACTTCATTAGATATTAATCTTGCGGTGGAAATGGCAGGCTTTTAAAGAGGCATTTCTGCTACAATAGAAAAGGCTCCTGCTACAGTAGAACAATAATAACATTCTGTTGAAAGTTAGAAATGGAACTATTAGGCCGTGTTAGCTAATTATAGTATTGGCATCCACTTAAGTTAGTCCGTTTTTCATTTCTGTCATTTTCTCCTATTCAGCTGCTGCCGTTCAAAACGTTTTGACTTCTTAAAAGGGAATACATCATTGTTGCCTTTCCCCAGTCGAACGGCACACCACTTTCCAAAGCAATAGCTTCAATCATGCTTCATAAAATCCTCTGCAAGTGTATTGTTGGAAACATAAATCAGCAAGCTAGGACTTGGGTATTTCTAAGGCAAACCCAGGGATCACGCGCTGGAGGCTTTTCCACGGCCCCCTTTATAAAAGAATAAACAAAATTGTGAGTTACACTAGGTTCATTTAAAAAAAAAAAAAAAAAAACTGCTCCCAGTGGTGTGTCTGATACTTGCTGCTACATCCTTAATTGGAGAACAAAACCCTAGCAGAGAGGGATTGGACTCCCGGATCAGGCTTGCTGTTTTTAAACATCTCTGACTTCATTAGGACGCAGGACACAAAAGTACTACATGCTTCCGTTTCACAAAAGCGAAGGCTCCCTGGTGTGCATCTCTGCCTCTCTGAGTGTCATGCATTTTTAAATTGCACTAGATGGAGAGATCTGTAGAACGATGCTGTCCTCACCCCCTGTTTTATTACAGGGCATAGGGGCTCCCCTTCAGGCAGGCTTCGCTTGTAGAGCTCCTCTTTATAATGACCCTGCATTCTGAATGATAAATTATGGGAATCACGATTTCAGATATATGTTACCTATCCAGGCTCAGAGTATGTGACTGTGTGTGCTCGTTAAGCATCCCTAGATTTCCCTCGTATTCCCCAAATTCCAGCACACTTGATGTCTACATTGGTAAACTCACAGACTCCACAACTGAGATATTTTTTCTTCTTCTCCGCATCAGTGACAATGAAATCGTAAGCCTGCATAAACTTGCTTCTTCTTATGCCCCCCATTTTGCTCTACTACACCATCTACACTTGGTTAATTGCAGTGGTATTTTAACTACAATTTTCAGGGACTGCTTCTTAGTATTCAGAAATACCTGTCTATATTATCAATGAACGGTTAAACACAATCAGCAGCTCTCCCAAAATTAAAGCAGCATAGGTACAGGGTAGAAAGTATATGTTGATTTTTTCCCCCCTTAATAGAGTCTGAATGAATCGATTGGGCTAATCTGATCTTCAGATGGATATATCTGCAATTTTGCTATGACTGAAAATTTTCATACTCTGTATTATTAAGGGAAAATGAGCAGCATCTTACCAAGACACTTTACAAACTACAGCAACATCCAGTGTTTGCATTCTGAACATAAAATCTGCATCCGTTCGTGTTTCATCAACCGCTAACACTAACACGATAGCTTTAGGGAGGAGAAGGGCAGAGAAAGGAAGGTTTCATATCCAAAATGTCAAACCTTGCTGAAGAATGATAGAAGGACCAGTGAGTGTAGAAGAGCAGAAAGAACCATTTCTCGGATTAAAATGGAGTTCTACCACCCCCTGCTGGACCATATGACCAACGCAGAAGAGGCTAAAAAATGCTTAGAATTGAATATAGTGGAGATATTTTAACTTGTCTTGTAATTTGTTTTTCCTCCAAAAAGAATTTCATGCTACACTAATAATATAACATTCTCTGCAATTATCAAGCATCCCCAAAATCACCGCTGTTTTCTTTTTCTTTAAAGACTTCCATCAATGCATATTTTAGCATTTTGTGTCCCCAATTAAATGTCCAAACTTGTCTGGATAGTTGAAAATGCCTCCATTTATTATAAATATGTTTTGTGTGAATGTGAACTACCTTAAAAAAGCAAAATAAATTCACATCTACCTCTATTCAGAAAAGCAGAGGTAGCTTCCACAAATTATCTCTCAGGTTACTCTAGCATGCTATTCATTTTTTTTTTCTTCTTCTTAAGAAATAAAAGCTCCCACCAGTTCTCCACAAGCTTAAAAAAAAAACAAAAAAAACCCTTCAGGTATAATAGCAATCTGATGTTACCAAAATCTCCAACCTCGATGTATTAACAGGGGGTGGGGAGGGTTAAAATGAATGACTGCAACATATCCCTAGTTTTATCCATTTGCTTTCTTACACAACATCCATGGCCCCTCTCTCATCTCTTAGTTTCCAGCAGAAAAAAGGCATCATCGTTCACTTCACAGTCAGGAATTGGGGTCTTGGGAAAGGGGAGGGGGGTGTCTAAGAATTGCATTTCTTGCACAGACACCTATTTCCCCAACGAGTTTCATTCTGATAGTTTTCACTGCTTCTGTAAAACAACCTCGTTCCCTTTCCTTCCGCAATCTCAGAGATTTACCTGTTCACACACACCAACAGACTCATCCAATTTTTGACAATGAAACCAGAGAAAGCCAAGACCCCAAGGGGGGGGGGGGAGAGAGGGGGGTGGGAAAGGCAGTTTGTCTCAATCTCCTGCTCTCGGATGCCCATCTCCAAATCTGCATTCCCTCTTTTTTAAGAGAGAGAGATGCAATTGTTCGCGGCCGCGAACATCACCGCAACCACCACACACCAACTAGAACTTTAGTTCTTTCCTTGCCATCCTCTCCTGCCTCCCCGGGTTGGGTGGAAGGGGGAGGGAAAGTCAATGCCATAAAGCACCGCACTCCTACCTTGCCCGCGACTGACAAGCAACCCGAGCAGGTAGAAGGAGAGCAGGAGGCTCATGTTCAGGACGTGCCACCGGCGGACACTTGCAAAGTTCTTCGGTCCAGCCCTGGAGAGAGACCCTTCCGCCGCCACGGCCGCCTCCGCGAGAGCCGCCGCCGCTCCCGGGTGCCCCAGCCGCCCGCAGCCCGCGCGCTCCTCCTCGCCAAGTGCCTGCCGGCTCCGCTCCGCGCCGCACTATATCCTGGCGGCGGCGGGAGCAGCGGCAGCAGCAGCAGCAGCACCAGCACCAGCAGCAGCAGCAGCAGCGGCCGCCGCGGCGGCAGCAGAGCCGGGCGGGGAGGGCGGCGGGGGCGGGGGCGCGGGGAGGGGCGGGGAGGGAGGCGCGGCCGAGGCGGATCCCTCCGCGCCGCACACCGGCCGCTTTCGAGGCGCGCGGGCCCCGGATTCGTCCGCAGTGGAGCTCGGAGAGGCGGGTTCGGTTCCCGAGGCCTCCGGCTAGAGCGGCCCCGGCGATCGGGTGGCGGGGAGCACGCCGGCCACCCGCACGTGGACGGGCGCCCCTGGGCCGAGGAGGGAGGCGGGGGCGGCCTGGAGCTCTGGTCGGTTCGCAGACGCAGGTGGCTGGAGTTGGTGCTGATGCTGCAGGCGCGCCCGGGCGCAGGGGCTCTGGGGGCGGGCGGTGTATTCTGCAGCTCTCACCCCTCCGAGCGCGTGGCGGGGGGGAGCGGGGCGAGGGGGGAGGGCTGGGGCGGGGATTCTCTGTCTCTCCGGACCCTCCAGCTCGCCCAAACCTCCAGCAGGCTGCCCCTGGCCCACGCTGTCCATTTTGCCGCCGCAGAGGAAGCAGCTGCCCGCTAGTGTCTACACCGCCTGTCTCCTGGGGCTCGAAGGGCAGGCGGAAAGGGGTGCACGGTGTTTCCTATGCGTGCGCCCCACTGTCGGAGCAGGTGCCTTCGGGGAGAGAGACTGCGGAGGGGGCAGTTGTCGGAGGGGCTGCGTGGAAGTCGCTGTCCATGGTAGCTGAGTCCCCGGAGAAGTCCCAAGTCTCCCGGAGCCACGCTCAGCGGGATCTGCCCTCGGTGCCCAGCGCTCAGACTGGCCACGTGGGAGGGTCTGGGAAGGGACAGACAGGAGTTGCGCGGGGGTCCTTCCCCAGGACCCCCCCCTCCCCCACTACACACACCTGCGCGCGTGGGAATGGAAGTGATAAACGCCTGGCAAATACCCAGAGCTCACTGCCCTTGCCCCCAGGGTGGGCACATCATTCTTTTTCCAGGAAAGGTAGGGGAAGGCTTGTCAGTTTGATGTCAGACCTGCGGCCAGAGCTAGCGAGAGGCCTCATCCCTGTCCCCAGGGCCCCTGTCAGCCGGCCTGGCTCGGCAACAGGCTGGAATTGACAATGGGGTCCTTGCCTCTGCGACTTCGTTTTGGTCCTTTCAGCACTAAACTGCCTCACCCCAGCCCCAGCGAGGCCCCTGGTCGTTTCCCTATCCGTGGGGACACGGAAGTCAGGAGGGAGAGGAATATAGTAGGAGTTCAGAATCCAGTACTCCTCCCCCCCACATTCACACACCTGATTTGATACTGAAATGGAGACCCCATGGCCCAGGGAGGGCAAGGGGTAAGAGGAGAAAGAAGCTGACGTGGGTAGGGGACATATTCCCTGCGATGCGCGCTCCCCAGGCAGAATCCAGTCTTCTTTGTACAGCTATTCACTCACGTGGCATCCTGGTTTGGGGGTATTACCAAGAGTGGAGGGCAAAGGCAGTTCTCAACGTACACCTTGGCTGATCTCCGCTAACCAATGACCCTCTCAGCGCCCAGGGCTTGAAAACCTCCTCTCCCCTCTTGATTGTATAGGGGTATGGTTAGGACAGTATATTTAGGAAGCTCTTTTGCCAAGGCTCCCTCCCCACCCCTTTTCCTCATCCTGGGAAGCAGTAACTGCGCTTAAGCAAGCACACAGTCAGCTCTTTGCAGGAAAAGGTGGACACGGCACACTTATAGGTATGAAGGATAAATGATGCCTTTACTCTCACCAGTGCTTGATTTCTTTAGAGAATCAAGAAATGCTACACACACACACACACACACACACATAAAGACAGGGGAGAAAGTTGAAAGGACACTACCTGCTGTGCCAAGTTTCCCCTTCACAACAAAACCTGTAATTTTTCTATGTGGCACCATGAGTGGCCCAGTGCCTGACATGCACTACACACACTACACACACCGCACTCCTGGTAATCTTGATGATATCATTGTCCTCTTTATGGTTGGAAGTCAAATTATTAGGGTAGGATGGAGGGGGGAGAGAGGGTAGCAATGATCCATCAGACATTAATGAAATTTCTAAGTAGAGCTTTGCATTATAAGACTGAGTATAAACTGTATGAGAGAGAGAGAGAGAGAGAGAGAGAGAGAGAGGAGTGACTTTATGCACCTGTGTGTATGGAAACAGTGAAAAAACAAAGCATTGGTCTTCAGGAATATGCAAATAGATACACCAATTGATCCTACCCTCAGTTTGTTAATAGCCTTATTGAAGAGATCAGGCATAAACACAAAACTTGACTATATAAACCAAGTTATACAAATTGTCATAAAAGAGTGAAAACAGATTGCCACTGTGGCTTAGAGGAGGGGTGTTTCTGAATGGGGAATGGAGAAAGGCATGAGGAAGCTCTGAAGAAAGGGGAGGAATTAGAGATGTGGGCGTGACAGAGAGGAGCTTAAGCAAAGCCTCGGGGTGTGAAGGCACACAGCTTGTGTGGGGAAGCGAGAGAAGTCTCATCTGAAAAACACAGAGTGTAAAACGTACATACAGGTTGGATGGAGTTGGAAACGAGGTCTAGGACCACAGTATGCTACAGAAGCTATTTACAACCTCTCCAAATGTAAGTCCAGACATGTGTGGGCAAGAAGAGCCAGAATGGTTGTCTCTATCCCAGGGTTTAAGGCTTGGATGCAAATTTGTAACCCACAGGAAGATTATGTTAGGGGCTCTCCTCGGTTTTCTCCATAGTTAGCCTAAAGTGATGTTTCTGTGAGGTCTCGATAGCAAGCGACAGTAGGCAGCACATACTCAAAGGGTGGCACTTCCCACACTTACCTGAACAGCTTCTTGGCCAATGGTAGAAGTGCCTCTCCAGGGCTCCCTCCAAAACACACCCTCCGCCCCCCCCCCCATCCCCACCCCCCACACTGAGGAAGTGATATACAGCCTGATCTTTGCCTTGATCGATTCCACTTTGTAACAGATTGAAGGTGTGAAGACAACATGTAGAAAAATCACCTCAGCCCACTGTCACCCTCCCCACGCAAAGACATGGGTCCCCTTGTGCAGTCACAGCACTATCACCAAACATGCCAAGTCTGCGAAGTGACTGAGCCTCATGCACTGTGTGGAATGGCAAAGGTCTAGCGATGGAACGCCCCTCCTGTACGCGCCTCATCATTTACATTTAAGCCAAATGATCAAAGTCTTCAACTACCTGAGGAAGAGTTCCCAGGCTGATTTGGAGCTTTATAAGAATAAGAGAAAGTTGAACAGAACTCAGGAATCTATGAAAAGCTGAGTAGTAGGAAATACCAACTGGCCTGCGTGCGTGCATAAATGAAAGCAGATAAAATTTGTTTTAAAGAATCAATAAAATGAACATGAAGGAGTAGCAGGGAGATAAAAAATGATAAGGTGCCTTATGTGTGGAAATGATCTTCTCAGAGAGATTCTGCCTCTTCCATATACACTCTCTTCTTGCAAAAAGCATGCAGGTATGCAATCCACACATAGATCCTAGGCACGAATGGTGTGCTGTGGGTAGGATTTACACATTATTTCTGTGTGTGTATTTCTGGCCTTAATTTTGTTTGGTCTCCCTGTTGACAGGATTCATGTGTGTTAAGATTATACTATTAGGAAAGGGGACATTCTGTGTGTTCATTTCCATTGTCAAAATGTCACAAACCATTATACCTATGCATTTACTTGTCTAGAAAATGTTCTGTTTTGACTTTTTTATTACTACAAAAGAAGAAAAATAGCCACTGTGTGTACACGTAGCTAGCCTATAACCTGCCCAAATTGATGACCCTGCTAACTGCCCCTCCTTCTCCATTAATGCCAGTCTTCCTAATGATCATGTCTTTGAAAATAATTTCAACTTTCTTGATACAGTGACACGTTGGATGTTTTACCAAGCTCGTTGTGAGCATCTGACAGTAGCTACTTTAGTGGTAAATTTAGAATTAACACATTCCTGTGAAAATGCTTTACTTTCTCAGCCATTCTATTTGAAATTGAGACACAAAGGAGAGAGATTTATGCTACCAAGGCACCCTAATTGTCACCGATTCTTACATTTTAATTTCTTTCAAGATACATGGGGTCATTTTCCTTCATGGCTACTTCATGTTCCCTCTGGGCAAATAACTGCTCACTTCGCTCTGAAATTATGCAATAACTGCCTATAATTTGCCACTTCCCAGAATAATATTTTCTTAACTCTGAGGGGTATTATATTTTTCTTCACCAGGACATCCCTGGCAAAGATAATGATGGACAGCAGAAAAATGTAACAGACCTTAAGCACATTGACAAAACGTGATTGACACAGCTTTAAGAATATATTTGGGATAAAGCGAGTCGGGAAAAGGGAATCGAGCAGTGGCTGGCAATGATATTTGATATGACAAGGATCATGTTGTGAAGTACCAGTTCCCCAAATATTGATCACAGCACTCAGAACACATATTTTTGTCCATGGGGAGTATTGACCAAGGTGATGCCTGCACAAATCCCATCAAATGGAGGGCGGTTATTACACACTAGCTGACAGCAAACCCTTCATGTCTGGAAAGTGATCCCATCCAGGTGAAGGTCTGAGAGGAAAAAGAACGTTAACTAAGTGAATTTTTGCAGGAAATATAATTAATAATTAAACTTGAAAATCTCATATTGAGTAAGATCATTGGGTTCTTTACTTAATGGAATTATGTTTCTGTTAATTTTTAAAATGAGATATGCAATTTTACTAGTGATAGGCAAGCCACTGGTAGCAATGAGATTCCCTACTCCATATCCACAAGCCATTAATATTTCTACCTAGTAATCAGCCGATACACATTATTCAAATACACACATTATTCCATTTTAATGTGAATTACTTAGGTTAAAAAATGTTTGCATTTTACATTTACATGAGATGACCCTCACTCATTTTAAGGAAAATAACACATTTTCCCTGTAACCATTTTTAATCATTCGATTTTACACTTAAATAAACATGTACTTAATATCTGTTATTGGATTTGATAACCTTTCTAAAAACAAGGATCCCAACACCTATTATCCTGGGAGAAATTTACATGAAAAGCTAGTCTTTGTGAAAAGTAGTAGACTAGAGAAATGAAACTAAACAATTAAACTATATATAAATGTCTGTATATATCTTATTATAAATTAATGTTTGTTATCTCAAATTTCTGCATTCTGTTACTAAGACAAAATTAGAAATATCGATACCCTGTCAACCAGAGACTACCCTTAATCATTTTGTCACATTTTATCCAATCTTTCATATATATACATATTTCTTAATAGGGCTTCAGATAATACTATTTGGCATATTTTACCACATTTTATATTGGACATTAATATTTTACATTGTAATTAATGTTTGAAAATATAAATTTAGTGACTTCACTTGATTATATGTGATCCTAATGCACAACAGTTTTCTACACTAAGCCATTAAAAGTTTCTCTGTAATGTTTATTATTATGAATAATACTGCAATGTGAATATCTTTGTCCACAGAGCTTTGACATATTCTAGATAACATACCTAGGCTGCTAGATTTTAAATGTAACTTGGTTAAAAATATGGCCATTTGTAGGTACTGAATTCATATTGATTAAATTGTTTTCTAAAATGTATAGCTTACTCTCTGATCAGGAAGACCTAAAACACTCCCCTCACATTAGCATTGCCTATTTATTTTTATTTTATATTTTTTTCTGTGTGAATTTTCTGAGTTTCTACTCAGTGGTTTCTTCCTTTAATCATCTTCAATTGCATTATTAGATTCTAGAAGTGTTTGTATATTCATATTTGTTAAATGTAAGATGTATTAAAAAGACTTCTTAATATTTTATAACATTTTAACCTTATTCTTCTGCTCTGGAATTCAGACATTCTTATTATACTTACTAAGATAAGATGTTGAAAAACTCTAATTGTCAGTGACTGGATATTCTTAATTGTCTAGTTCATGAGCATCAAACTTTCCACTTTATTTCCACAATACCTCCGCAAAAATAAAGTAAGCTCAATATGGCAATGCATCTGCTCTAGGGATATCTGCGGAGGCCTGAGGAATGCTGGCATATTTCACACATAAGACCTAGTACTTGTTTTTCATCTCAACTCCATTTCTGCTCTACTCCCTGGAGGTTACTTATTGCCATTTTATAAATGGCTACCCAAGGCTGTACCTTCTTTCTATATCACTTCATTTGAAGCCTAAAACACAGACACCTGTCTTAATTCCTCAGGGCTCAAGTAGAAGTGTTTAAAAAAGCATATCGAACACTTGAGAATAACATAGGCACAAAAAAGCAAAAAGGGAAACACAGCTTTGAAAAACAGATACCAAAGGACAGCCACTTTGGAAGACGCTTTGGCAGTTTCTTACAAAACTAAACATACTCTTACTGTGAGATCCAGCAATCGTGCTCCTTGGTATTTACCCAAAGGAGTTGAAAATTTACGTTCACATAAAAACTTGCACACAGATGTTTATAGCAGCTTTATGTGTAATTGCCAAAACTTGGAAGCAACCAAGATGTCCTACAGTAGGTGAATATGGTGCATTCAGACAATGGTATTATCCAGCACTAAACAGAAATGAGCTATCAAGCCATGAAAAGACCTGGAAGAAATTGAATGTATAACAACACTAAGTGAAAGAAGACAATATAAAGAAGATACATACTCTATGATTCCAATGATATGACAGCCTAGAAAAGGCAAAACTATGGAGATGATAAAAGTGATCAGTGGTTGTCAGAGAGAAAAGGGAGGGAGATGAACAGGCAGAGCACAGATGAGTTTCAAGGCAGTGAAAATAATCTGTATGCTATTATAATGGTGGATCTATGTTTTTATATATTTGTCCAAACCCATTGAATGTACTCCAAGAGTGAGTGAACCCTCAGGTGAAGTATAAACTTGGGATGATTATGATGTGTGGATGTAAGTTCATCCTTGATTTAAAAAAAAGTACCATTCTGGTAAGTGATGTTTATAATGAAGGAAATTATACATGTCTGGGGGCAGGGAGTATTTGGGACCATCTTTCTACCTTCCTTTCAATTTTGTTGTCAACCTAAAACTGCTATAAAAATTAAAGTCTTAAAAAAATAAATCCATTCTAGACTATTGGCCACTTCTCCCCTTAATAGATTCTCTTTCCTAGTGCCATGAATATTTTAGGTATTAATTACCTTCCTAAGAAGAATTTCTCTAACATAGTCCTTCATAAATGAGGACTATTTTGTCCTCTCAGGTAACACTTAAAAATCTCTGAAGACACTTTTATTGTCATGATTGGGGGGATGGTGGTACTGGCATCCAGTGGGGAAAGACCAAGGATGCTATTAAGCATCTCCCAATGCACGAGATTATCCTCCACAATGATTATCTAAAATGTCAGGTTAAGAAATCCTGCTCTAATATATCTGTCTTTCCCAGGCTGAGTCTAGGAAACTACCTGGATCCCCCCAAAAGATGCAATTTGTTTGCTTTCTAAAACCAAAGCCTGCCCCATTTTCTATTAAGAAATATTGGTAATGGTACTACCCGCATCGTACAGAGTGAAATTTGACCCTACATAGAGTGTGGTGCGACAACTTTTGGTCCAAAAAAGGACAATAATTATTAAAGAAAAGTTTGTTTCCTCAATTTAAGTTATATCATGGGCCTTAGCCCAAAGAGAAAAATACATGGGAGTGCAACCCCAAGGGGACTCCATGTTCTTTACATAAAATGTCTTTATTTAGGTATAAATCTGTGAGTAGAACAATCTGAGATCAGTCTGCCCAGTCCTACTGACCTGACTAAACTGTTTCTCAGTTTCCATATAAATGAAAGTTTGAGAATGCCATGGTTTGGGACACACATAGGGAAGGCAAACCTTAAGAACCTACTGCTGCCGAAACCGGTTTGGCTCAGTGGATAGAGCGTCGGCCTGCGGACTGAAAGGTCCTGGGTTCGATTCCGGTCAAGGGCATGTACCTGGTTTGCGGGCACATCCCCAGTGGGAGATGTGCAGGAGGCAGCTGATCGATGTTTCTCTCTCATCGATGTTTCTAACTATCTCTCTCCCTTCCTCTCTGTAAAAAATCAATAAAATATATTTTTAAAAAAACCAACTGCTATTTTAAATCCAGTACAGTCTAACCTCACTAAAATAGAAAGAGACAAACATTGTAGTTCTAGAAAGGCCTACACTTGCTAATCATACATTCAATTTATGCTTCAAAATACTGTCTTTAACATTTTAGGCAGAAACACAAAGATGACTTTATGAGGTCAGAAATACCCCAGTATAAAAACAGGTGTACATACATGTCTCATATGTCCATATTGAAATGGACTCATCTAGGGAACCCCTCCAAGAATGAAAACATGTCTGACCCAAGCATAAACGTGCAGAAATTGCTGGTGGTCTTCTGGAATGGCCACTTACAAAACATTAAGATCCAGACTCCATATAACATTCAGCAAACTGTTATAGGTCCAAGTGCTAAAATAATTTTACCACTTTATGTTACTTTAACTAGTAAGTTGTTCAGGAAATAGTTCACAGAAATACACACACACACACACCACGGAGAGTGAAAACTTAGTTTGGTTTCCAGAGGACTCATCAAAAGCATTTTTTGAATAAGAAGCATGAAAATTAATTAGTTAATTTTGTTCACTGCTCTGTTTCCAGTGCCTAGAACACAGCACAGGGAGAATGACAAGATGCAATAAATATTTGTTGACTGCATATGGAAAAGTAAAAACAATAGAGGGCTGATATTTAAAGAGGAAAATGAAGATAAATGCTGCTTAAGTTACTTGTTTCCTTATGATTGAAACCTACATTCAGGATCAAACCAGAAGGAACAGTTCATTTTAATCATCATTTGGAGTAATTCATTTTCCTAAAAATTGCTGCTATTTAAATGGCCTTTACCATTAAATGATATGAGCCCTGTTTCAATATACTTAATATTCTTCCACATATTAAATAAAACTGGTGAAATGCCTCTCAAACTAACTTGCAGCCAACCAAGTAACAACAGAAATGTCGGTGTCTTCTCCTGCTTAAAAATGTACTCAGATAAACCCAATGGAGGCGTGCATGAAGGCCTTTGATCCATTTATGGAATTTCTCCAGACTCAGCTAAAACCTCATTGTCTTTCTTGGTTCCTCTACTCCATTTTTGGTTTTATATCTTGGTTATCCAACTGCTTACAGCACATTATATTTACATGTCAATTTTATACTGTCCCCACTTTGATATTGACCCTATCTATCCCTTTCTCACTGCTTCATATCATGTTTTCTGAGATTTCATAACTGTTACCATGGTAATTGCCCCCTGCATGGATCCCACACTAGTTTAGGGCTCCGTTCCTCCATTGTTCTCATAATAACTGTTTCCATAATAACTCTAATGAATAGACATCAAGATCAATTTCCGGAAGTGTGAACTTAGAAATTGTAGCTTTAGCATTTGTGCTGAAGGGTTGGGGTCATTCTGAAATGATTGTAGACACAATTCATTCATCAGAGTTAAAGCAGCATTGTCTTAAAACTCCTGAAGAACTGTTCTTTAATTTATCTCTGAAACAGAGCACTTGTATTTAAGGCTCTTGTACTGAGTGGTGCTAATACCAGTTGCAGAATGGGGATGGCAAATGCCATAAGGAGGACCCAGGACCATGGCAACTTGCAAGCCTGATATTTGAATACTCTTATTACTATTGTTCTTATTTAAAAAATAATTATACCTAATGAACTTTGAAATTAGCAAATGGTAATTATTAAAGAGTGGTCTTAAAATGTAACTTCAAAATTCATTGTTCGTATAAGAAAGAAAATCAACATTCAGAAAAGTTGACCTTTAACTACATCTTCCTCAAATTACAGGTGGCATCTCCCAAAGTGTTATGGTAACACCTAATTATAGTAAAGTTAAGTTCATTCGATATTAGAAAGGCCAAAGTGTTGTCTAATTGAAGTTGCCTGTCCTAACCCCATTCACTGGAATACCATATATGATAGGTTTAACAGAAATATAAAGTCATAATAATTATAATTTATAAGCCTCTTATGCCTGAATTCCCTTCTACTTACAATCAAATATACAGTGGTAAACTGAAAATTTTGTTCTCTATATTATAATTATTTGGGTTCTGTAGTTAATTAGTAGAAGGGAGGAGAAATTTCAGATATAACATATGAGTCTGACTCTCTAAATTTACAAATTAAAAAATTGTCAATGAAAAGATTAAATTGCCTGCCAATTTCACTGTGCTTCAAAAGCAAAACTATGCCTCGAATTCAGAGTAATAATTTTTCTGCTTCAGAATGCTTAAAATGGGAAAATGCAAGATCAATTTTGTAATCACTACATAATGTAATTCTATAATTTATTTCCTAAATGCATGCGAGAGTATTGCCTGTTAAGATATTTTTTAAAAGTTAAATTCTATTCTAATGATTTCCAAGAGCAGTTTTATGTATTGGTGACGTCAGTGCCATTATTATATATTAATAGATTCCTATCTTTTTAATTCAGATTCCATTTCTAATTACCAAAATGACTGTAGCTACTAATGCCAAAACTGATTTAAAAGTGCAAAACCAAGCCAAATCATAGAAGGCTGACAATTTATTGGCTAAAAGTCTCAAATAACTAATTCATATTTTTTCTAAATGTGTCTGTAACAAAATAGATATCCCATAAATAATTGGTAATTAGTTGTTATCAACTTTTTAAGCACCAATGCAAGGGGAGAAAATAGAAGTTTGAGTCAGGTTCAATGCAGTTAGATAGTCCTGAAAGCATTACTCTATCAGTTCTTAATAATAGACTCCCTTTTCTGTTTTGTTTGTAACATATGTAGTTGCTTTCTTGATTATGGTGCTTGCAACATGCGTTTAGAGAAGAAAAATAGAATTGTCCATAATGACTAAATTCTTAGCATGATGGTTATAATTAAATGAGAAAAAAAGTCATGAGGTAAAAATAATGAAGGAAAATATCCCTTAAATATATTCATGTTTTATAATATAATATGATGTATGAATCATATCTAAAGTTATGGAATGTGCTAATATCCACATTTATCAGCAATTTGGTAAATTCTGAATACAGTGGGATCTTGATTTACGAGTGTCCCAACTAACGAGTTTTTTGAGATACCAGCTGTCTCTTGGCCGATTTTTTTGCAATGAGTTGATAGAGTAATTTGAGTTAACGATCTCCTTAACGAGCTCGGTCTCGGAACGAATTAAACTCGTAAGTCAAGGCCCCACTGTACTTAATAAGTGCCATGCACTGAGTTAAGCCCATTATACACATCACCCAATTAGTTTTTCACAGAGATTTTATGAGACACATTATTATTTCCATTTTATAGATGAGACAACTAGAGAAAAAAGCAACTGAACATGATGACATAGTCATGAAGTGTCAGAGCTATGGGTTGGGCCCAGGCATCCCTGACTGCAAAGGCAGGTGGGTGTTTTTCAATAAGCTGAACAGGTTTTATTTAAATGTAATGCATATATAAGCCGTTTATTAAAGGTTCTTAGAAAAGCAAAGATGTTTTGAAAAATAAATGTAGAAAATTTCAAAATCATCCTCATAGATTACCATCAATTATATTAACACTAGAGGCCTGGTGCACAAATTCGTGCACATTGAAAGGAAATTAATTAGAAGAAATCTTTTAGAGGTCAGAGAGGGACCCTGGGAGGTTGGCTCCAGGGTGTGTTTGGCCCGTCTCTCCCAGTCCCGATCAGGGCCTATTGGGGCTGTCTTGCCAAGTCCCCATTAGGGCTAATCAGGGCCAGCCAGCTGGGGAGGGACCATGGGAGGTTGGCCTGCCAGGGAGGGACTGTGAGAGGGCTCCAGGGCGTGTCCGGCCTGTTTCGCCCAGTCCAGATTGGCCAGACCCCAGCAGTAAGCTAACCTACCAGTCAGAGTGTCTGCGGCCTGGTGGTCAGTGCGTGTCATAGCACCTGGTAGAGAGGTGGACTGAATGGTCGGACACTTAGCGTATTAGGTTTTTATATATATAGACTAGAGGCCCGGTGCACAAAAATTTGTGCACTTGGTGGGGAGAGGGGGTCCCTCAGGCCGGCCCGTGCCCTCTCACAGTCTGGGACCCCTTGGGAGATAACGACCTGCTGGCTTAGGCCTGCTCCCGGGTGGCAGAGGGCAGGCCCAATCCCTAGGTGCAGCCCCTGGTCAGGCTCAGAGCAGGGCCAATTGGGGAGTTAGGGCACCGCCCCCTGTCATGAACAGAGCAGGGTGGATCGGGAGGTTGTGATGCCACCCCTAGTAACGCTCAGGGTACAGCCAATTGGGGGGTTGGGGCACCACCCCCTGTCACACTCAAGGCAGGGTCGATAGGGAGGTTGTGGCACCACCCCCTGTCCCGCACAGAGCAGGGCAGATCAGGGGGTTGGGGCGTTGCCCCCTATCACATACAGAGCAGGGCCCATCAGGGGGTTTGGGGCTCCATACCCTGTCACACACAGAGCAGGGCTGATCAGGGGGTTGAGGAGCTCCCCCCTGTCATGCACAGAGCAGGGCCGATCAGGGGGTTGAGGAGCTCCCCCCTATCACTCACAGAGTAGGGCCGATAGGGGAGTTGGGGCACCGCCCCCTGTCACACACAGAGCAGGGCGGATCAGGGGGTTGGGGCGCTATGCTCTATCATCCACAGAGCAGGGCTGATTAGGGGGTTGGGGTGCCGCCACAGTCACACTCAGGGCAGGGCCGATGGGGAGGTTATGGCTCTACCTCGTCACACACAGAGCAGGGCTCGTGGGGGGGCATTGGGGTGCCGAACCCTGTCACACACAGAGCAGGGCCAATCAGGGGGTTGGGGAGCTCCCCCCTATCAGGCACAGAGCAGGGCTGATCAGGGGGTTGGGGTGCCTTCCCCTGTCATGAACAGAGCAGGGCGGATAGGGAGGTTGTGGCCCCACCCCCTGTCACTCAGAGAGCCGCAGGGCGATCAGGGGGTTTGGACGCTGCCTCCTGTCACTCTAATCCCGGTGCCGGGAGGCCTCGCTGCTCCACTGATCCTGGTGCCGGGAGGCCTCGCTGCTCCGCTGATTCCGGTGCCAGGAGGCATATTACCCTTTTACTATATAGATAGAGGCCTGGTGCACGGGTGGGGGCCGGCTGGTTTGTCCTGAAGGGTGTCCTGGATCAGGGTGGGGGTCTTCACTGGGGTGCCTGGCCAGCCTGGGTGAGAGGATGATGGCTTTTTGTAGCTGGTCACACCCCCTTCAGGGTGGGGGTCCCCACTCTGTTGCCTGGCCAGTCTAGGTGAGGGGTTGAGGGCCATTTTCAGGCTGGCGGGTGACTGAAGCTCCTAACCTGTCCTTTTTTTCTTTTTTTTTTTTTATTCTGGGCCAGCTTTAGTTCTGAGGCTTGGCTCCAGCTCTGAGGCCTCGTCTGCTGAAAACAGGTATCTGGTTTGTTTGGGTTCTATAATTGTAACACTGTTGCGGTCCTGCTCACTCCAGTTCTGAGATCCCAGCTGGCTGAAAGCAGGGATCTGCATTTGTTCTATAATTGAAACAATGTTGTGGTCCTGCTGGCTGAAGCCTGGCTGGCTGAAAGCAGGTTTCTGGGGTTTTGTTTAGCTTCTATATTTGTAACAATGTTTCTTAAACTGCAAGCTCAGAGGCCAGCAAGGCAAGGTGGGGAATGTTGGCTTCCTCCATCACTGAAGCAAGGAAGCCTCCTGTTCGCTTCAAGCTGCCTGGCTGCCGGCCGCCATCTTGGTTGGCAGTTAATTTGCATATCTCCCTGATTAGCCAATGGGAAGGATAGCAGAGGTACGGCTAATTACCATTTTCTCTATTATTAGATACGATAAGTTCTAGATGGACAACTTAAGATTAAAAAGATTTATAATATTAGTCTATTTCTGATATCACCAACTTTTGAAACATTAACTATTACATAAACAGTATATATTTGCATAAAATTATGTAAAATTCACAATTTTAGAAACTATTATTGTATTGTTTTCAACAATTAGAATGAATAAAAATAATGCACAAGTAAATAATAATACCCCATGTGTTATTAAATAAGTATTGCTAACAGTACATCTGTATACATATGTCATATAGTAATTTTATTTATTATGCATGTTGGATATATTTATCACCTATAAGTATGTTAGCATATATGTAATTTATCTTAAGTCATAACATTTATATGTTTATGTGTGTATGGCATAATCAAGTAAAGAAAATAAAATAGCAGTTACTTTTTTTTTTTTAACCGAAAAAGGCACTCTTCTAAACAACTTAAAAGCACAAAATGCTTAGAAGAATTTCTTAAAATATTCTGGAAGAAAAAAGATGAAAAAAGCACTTATTTATACCTTGTAGGTCTGATTATATAAAATTTTCTTCTTCCAACATTTTGAGTAATTTTCTGAAGTGTTCATGAGCCAAATTACTGATCTTCAGGAAGATGAGTAATTATCCAAACAGAATGCTTCCTTGTGAATACTGCAAACAGTTAAAGAGGCACTAACATAGATGATGCTAGAGTGTAGCACTATATTCCTTTGCTTGAATTGGTAAAGACATCTTGAATGTGGCCAGAGAAAGTATTATTAGTTCTGTTTTAGGGTCTGACCTCTTTAAAAAAAGCAGCGGCATTCAAGATAAATTTGACCTGGTAACAGAGTGACAGGAGCTGGGATCCTGCATACCCTCACCGGAAGGCTTCCTTCACTCTCAGAGATGACCACTGCGTGGAGAAAAGCTGTCGGTGTTTGTGCGGGTTTGATTTACCTGTCTAATTTGGATCCTAATTACGTCCCTGGGAGGGGAATGTAACTGACTCTGTGTTCTGACGGCACCTGGTGCACAGTTGGATTCTCACTAAGTGTTGAATAACAATTTACAGAAATCAATTTAATAATAGGAAAACAGGCCCTTCTGCAGTGCAGTAATTTTTTATCTCTAAGAATTACTGGGGGAAATTTCTAGCTTAGCAAGGAATGGGCAATACTTGGGGTCATTCTGTCCTACAGGAAAATGCCATGTGTCTCCCAAGTGCATTTAGTGTCGACAGCAGACAAGAGCAAAGCCGGGGACTCTGGAAAGAGTCCAGTGCAAATGGGAGAGGGAAAATGCATCGTTCCCATGCCATCTTGTTGTGGTGTGCCCTCTGGAAAAGCTGGCATGGATGCTCATGAAGCAGATGCAGTCCTCTAGGCAATCCATGCCGCGTGCGCTGGCCTCCCAAACCATGTAGCCAATGAGAGCACATGAAGAGCAGCCCTAGGATCATGAGATTCTATCACTGCAAGGCCCTTCAGCAGACAGACCCAAGCCCTTCAGCTTGAAACTGAAGCCCAGAGATATTACGTGGCATGCTCAGAGCCGTGCATAGATTGCGTGGTGCCTTTTTCATTATGCTATCCTCTTCCAAACAAAAACAATAAGAAACATGTCTTTCTTTCAGGGGCATACACAGAAAGTTTGGTGCTTAAAATAATATTTTCTGCTGGCCAGCATGACTCAGTGGTTGAGTGTCGACCTATGAGCCAGGAGGTCACGGTTTGATTCATGGGCAGGGCACATGCCAGGGTTGCGGGCTCCATCCCCAGTGTGGTGTGTGCAGGAGGCAGCCGATGAATGATTCTCCCTCATCACTGATGTTTCTATCTTTCCCTCTCTCCCCCTTCCTCTCTGAAATCAATAAAAATATCTTTAAAACATGAAATAAAATAATATTTTCTATACCACTCTTAAAAAATAAAATATTGCTTCTGTTCATATTTATTTTTAGTTAAATACGAGATAGGTCAGACTAGTACTGGTCAACCACTGTTATGTGGAAATTAATGTAATGGTATTATTGGTCACAAGATGCCATTCCATTATTTGCTAGAAAATCTGATATTTTGGTTGTGACTTCCATGCACCTGTCCTTTCTCCTTTGCTATTTTAAACACTTGTTTGAATCAATTTCTATCCTGCATTCTTCCCAGTGGGGTTTTGATTGCCCATCCAACCCTCATAATTGGTTTGGTTTTCCAGACCCATTACCCTGATAGATGAAATATCAGAACGATAGTAGCATTGGAAACATTAACAACTGCATTTCAACAATTCCATCTTTGGGTAATGAATTCAGAGCAGAGTACTTGGATCTATACTATAATATTATAATGGCCGGTGGTTCTTTTTTCTTTTTCATAAACCCGTGATGTGAATGAAATAATATAACTTTAAAATCTTGGTGATCATATAAACGGAAAGCTATTCGTTGTGTGTTATCCATAATGTATGACCGCAGTCCTCTGCAACTTGTGCTGATTGCTAGATTATAGGTAACACTTTGAAACAAACAATTGAACATGATTTTATAGCTTGGTATTGTATATAAGTATGACTTTTTAGAGTTGCAAGAAGAGGAGTTATCTACTTAGAAATAACAATGCATTATGGTCTACCATTCATTTTCCTCACACAACTTGCTGGACTTTTTCTTATGCCCCTATTGAAATAAAAAGAATTAGAATATAGGGATGTTAAAAATATAAGTGTCATGACAGAATTTATATGAAAAGTGTCACTCTTATATTGAAATGTGTCTATGTCTGGAAAAAGGCAGTCATTTCTTTTGGCTAAACGGAATTATAAGATACAAATATTTAAACTAGAAATACAAGGCCATATTATCATGATAGAACTACTAAAAATAACACAGCTAAGTATGGTGTATTTTAAAGTTATAATTTTTGTTCTTTCAATTAATTAAAAATGATTTCTGTATTTATGTCAATATCTGAATGGACTAGGGTATAATAAGCCCTTTGCTTTCTTGCCCAAATGGTGGTTTCTTCTAATAGTTAAGAAACCTAGTTCTGTATTTGTATTCCTGTCCCTGACACCTGTACATGGGAGGCATATTATTAAAGTTGATCTTTTCTGCTCTTGTATTTGCTTTGCTATACTGGACTCTGGTGATTCAGCATGGTGACCTGGAGAGTAAAAGCAAAATAAATTATCTATGAAAGATGAATAAAGTACCCTTTTCCTTCATTTCTTCCCTGAGAACCCAATGCCCTATGTAACTTTTCTAGTCTAAAAACATGCAAAAATTAGTCTGGGTATAAAGCTGTTTACTGCAGCACCATGTAGATTTCAAATGAATGAAAGAATGTGTGGGAATTAGAGATTAGAGTTTGCCACTCTCCCTAACGGAGTAGTTCCTTTTACCATAAAAGGGGAAAGCTTTTAGACTAGGCTTTTACAAAAATTGCTTCACCATCTAGGCTCTCCCTCCTTCCAAAATTATCTTCTTTTTTTTTTTTCACATGGCTCAATATAATCTCCCTGTCAAATGGAGCACCTCAGACTTCATCCTGATGCTAAAAAGAGCTTCTCACTGTTCAGTATGTGCTGCTTTCCTAGAGACAGATGGTAGCTGGAGTCATAAGAAGAGTCATAGTCAAAGTAGATTTTCAACTCTATTCTTCCAACTAGGTACTCTGGAGATGCTTTTCTCACTAGCTGACCTAAGACACAAATGTACCTTCCTGAGAAAAAACTGTATTTTTTCATAAACAATACACTATATTCCCAAAGTAAAAGAGGACACCCCTCCTGTTCCTTTTTCAACTGGGTTTCTTAAAGGCAACAATGAGCTTTTGATATCTGTTTTGACCAGCCATATTCTACAGAGTTAGCTCATATTCAGATTCTGTATTATGTTCCTGTTTTATTTTTTGAATTTCAAGTTTCCCCTGGCCTTAATTAGATAACTTGTGAATTATTACTATTTAAATAAACAATTTTTGTATATGTTTGATCCTTCTTCCAGGAAGATTTCCTACATGGTTGATAGGGCAATCAAGTAAGTTATTCAGCATCACGTGATATACTTGTAAAACATTAGTAGAAGGTATGTACTTATACTAGTAAATACACTAGTGGCCTGGTGCACGGACTCGTGCACCGGAGGGGTCCATCAGCATGGCCTGTGAGGATTGGGCCCAAAACGGCAGTCCAACACCATCTGCCATTCCTGCCTGCGGCTCCAGTTCATCCCAGTCCTGCTGCACCTGCCACCAGCTCGCGCCCAGTCAATCCCGACCAGGAGAGGCTCGTGCCGCCACAGCGGTGCTCGGCAGCTGCGAGCCCTGCATCTGGTGCCCATTGGTCAGCTGAATGGTGCTCCCACTATAGGAGCGCATGGACCACCAGGGGGCAGCTCCTGTGTTGAGTGTCTGCCCCCTGGTGGTCAGTGCACATCATAGTGACTGATCAACCAGTCATTCCATCATTCGGTCCCTTAGGCTTTTATATATATAGATATAGAGCACAGAGATGAAGGGAGAGAGAGATAAAGGGAGAGAGAGATAAAGAGAAACATCAATGAGGAGAGATAACCATTGATCGGCTGCCTCCTGCATGCCCCACACTGGGGATCAAGCCTGCAACCCAGGCATGTGCCCTGACCAGGAATCGAACTGTGATCTTCTGGTTCATAGATCGATGCTCAACCACTGAGCCATGCTGGCTGGGCTAGAGCACAGGTTTTTATTATGGTCCATGGGTGGAGTGTACTTGGGGGTTACCAGGCTAATGCCAGATTGATCAACTCAAACCAAAAGATCACAGTTTGATAAGTTACATGTGGGTCTTACCTACGGGGGACTTAACGGGAAGATTATGAGAGGCCAGGGACTGTTAATCACACGGCTATTGTGAAAGTCATGTCAGAAACTTAGCCTTTGCTTCTCTCTAGGACAGCGCTTGCATGAGGGGGCTAGTGTCAGTTTAAGGTCCCTGCAGGCCTGTTGGTCAAACAAAATGTGGGCTGCTGCAGCAATTTCATGGAGCATGTTAGATAAACTCCACATACTCATCATACAATCATCATTTTCCTGTTTAGATTTTTTAAAAATAATTTTTATCTTCTATTTACTTTCCACTTTGGAGTTGGATTATTCCATAAACTAATGATGCGTCAATTCTTACAATAACATTATATTTAATTCTAAAGAATTATATTTGTATTTAGAAAATTATATATTTCTCCCTTGCATATTTTATCCAACTTTGATTATGTACTTTTAAAATAGAACTATATGGATGATAATCACCTGAGAAAATATCAATTTTATATGCCATACATATGTACATTTATAATTTATGCAAATATTGATAAACTATAGTCACATAATTTATATAAACATATAATGGATAATCATATAAGTATATATATAATTTATAGTAAATAAGTATGGGCCAGAGAGTCCTAGCACTGTGTAAATGGTAAATTGAGATAATAAACATTTTTTTTGAATGTTAAATGTATGGGAGTACATTTTTATAGAAACAATGAAAGTAATAAAATTTCATCTTCTGCTACTAGACACTAGAACATATATTTAAAAAATTAAGAAAAATGCAATTTCATGTCTAAGGCTTGTGATTTCAAATCTTGTTGAAATGTTCAAAACTAATTCCACAACATCAATATAACAACGTCAAGTGGGTTTAAGTGTATTCATTTACACCACACATCTTAATGACATTAACAAGGTAAAAATGTACACAGAGTGTTTTCCATATAAACTGTCACCGCTTCTCTTTGTTACCTTCTTGAAATAACAGAGCAGTCCCTATAAAGTCTATAAAACTGGTAAAACTTGTGAAATTGTATAGAATTTTCTGAAATTATCTCTATACTCAAATTTAGGCCTCTTTTAGCAAAAACATCACTGATTAAATGTAGTGGGGTTTTGTGCAAATAGTTCTGATGTAATATATTTGATAATTGGCTCACTTGTTAAATACCAATTTGAACACTGATTCTTTTAGCAATGAACAATGACTCTCTTCAGGTTAGAGATCTGAATGGAAAATTCCTGAGGACCATCCTAAAGTACATGTGTCTGACATGATCATCTCCAGTGAGCAAGTCACTGGATGTTAAATGTTTATCATAAGAATGCCCATTTTCTTGTTTCAAATTCATTTAAGTCATTCTCAATTCTTATGCAAGTCAATATAAAAATGGAAGTTATTCTTGCTTTTTCAATGATAGCTTCGTTGCAGAAGTTGACATTTTAAAACTTCAATCATTTTTTATATTCCAGTTAGTTACTTCAAAAGGGACTTGGCAGACACTAGAGGGAGCCCAAGTTATCTAACCCTATTCTCAGGAGCTATAGTGACATCATTTGTTATCCTATTTATAAGCAGTAGATTTAATATTCAGGGTTAGGCCGAGACACATAGGAATGGAAGCAAGCAACCAATAGCTTACCTTATTGAGATTTATAAAAAATAAACTATCAAATAGATTTTCACAGCTTAACACTATAATCTTATAAATTGTTTTGAATGTTTCTAATATGGGAGAATATGAGCAGTATCTGAACATACTTGGAATCTAGATTGACAGAATGCAATATGAGGGATAATATATATTTCTTTAGGGATCGAATCTCAGTGTGTTTGCAAAATGTGGTCTATTTCCCTCCTGCATCCTAAGGACATAGGGGCCTTTAATATTCATAGTCTACATTTTGCTTTATTGTTTTAGAGGTGATGAAACCCCTCCCTAAGCCCTTTTTCCATTTCTGCCTTCTCATCTCCCAAACATTATTTTTTCCCTAAAATACACGTGAAAAACAATACCTAGCACAAAGGCAATTCACTTTTTCAGTGAGGCCTTCAGTGATAGCAAAACAGAGATTGCATCATTTCAAAATATTCAGAATTTAGTGATACCGTCTCTTTGAAAAACCCAAACCAGGAAAATGCAGGCAGAGCCTCTGTTTGGGTGGATGCTGGCTAGATACAGTTCAGCTATTTGGTGCATAAGCCTTTGAACAACAGAAAGATTTCTAAATTCCCTTTCACAGCTTTTCAAAACGCTTACTGATTTTATATTTTTAAATAATGATAATGCCTTGTCCTAGCTGGTTTGGCTCAGCGGATAGAGCATCGGCCTGCTGACCAAAGGTGGAGAGTTCGATTCCGGTCAAGGGCAGGTACTTCGGTTGCAGGCTTCTCCACGGCCCAGGGCCTGGTCAGGGCTCGTGCAGGAGGCAACCAATAAATGTGTTTCTCTCACATCAATATTTCTCTCTGTCTTCCCCTCTCTCTTCCACTTTTCCTAAAAATCAATGGAAAAATATCCTCGGGTAAGAATTAAAAAATAATTATAATGCCACATCATATAAAATAATATTCTATTTGCCATGAATGTTTAATGCTCTTCAATTGTGTGTGTGGGTGTTTATGTGTGTTTGTGTCGTTGCTTTTTGGTGTACTCTAAAAGAACAAATGAATAGTGTGTTTTATAGAGGTGGAATGAAAAAAAAACAAAAAAAAAACTCTGGCTTATTTACAAGTAATCCCGATAGATATGAGATTCTCAACTCTCAGAACCTTTTTTGGAAATCATTCTCCCATATTCAAGTAAGGTGCAATTATTGTTGTTAAATCCTTACTGAAAACTTAATTTTGTGAGTAATTTTAAACTTATATTATATGAAGACACCTTTAAAAATCAGATTAAAATACTTATAATGCATATTTCTTTTATAAAATCATAATGCATAATTATGATTCTTTTCATTAATCCATTTTTTTTCATTCTGGTCTTTCTGTCCATTGGTAAAATATATCTTGATTACTGAGAACTTCCCCTTAATGCCACCATTTTTTAATTTTTTTTTGTGTGTGTGATGTGATGAGTTTCTGCCAATCTCCTCTTCTTCAGCATCACTAGTGTTCTCTTCCTGCTCATGAAATAATCATCTGTAAGGAGAGGAATAGATATCAGATATTGTACCAATAAGCAAATTAAGTCCGGGTGTTCACAATCTAGGCGATATTTTCATTTCTTTTTTATATTCTTATTGATTTCAGAGAGGAAGGGAGAGGGATAGAGAGATAGAAACATCAATGAGGAGAGAATCATTGATCGACTGCCGCCTGCTCGCCCCCTACTGAGGACCAAGCCTGCAACCTGGGCATGTGCCCTTGACTGGAATCCAACCCGGGACCCTTCAGTCCGCAGGCCAACTCTCTATCCACTGAGCCAAACCCACTAGGGCTATTTTTAATTCATGAATGGCCACATTTTAAAGCGGTTACAAGGCATTTATCATGTAGGAAGAGGAGATATTTAGAGGCAAAAATGTTTTGGTTACATCAAGGTGTGACAAAAGTAGAGTTACAGTTGTCCCTTGGGAAAATAATAAAATAATTAATAAATAATAATACAAAAATAAGCTCCGTGTTTAGTGTACTCACAACTGTAAATCTACTTTTGTCTCTGTCTCTCTCTCCCTCCACATTTTATTGTGGACAAATATTTGTCCATCTGGAAAGAATAATACTTTAAAAAAATGTGTACACTCACTATCAATATGGCTAATGTATATAAAAATATATGCAGTCCTCTCAGAATCATTTATTTGGGAAATATTTGCAAGTATATTTTCAAGAAACAAGCCCAATTTTTGGTTAACAAAATATGGCAATATACAAATATATTGAAGTTTTATAATTTTTTTTTTAGGCTAATGGCAATTGGAGTGATATTTGTTAACAAAAGAGATCATCATGTATACTGACTGGTACCACTCACTATTAACCATGTGATCTAGACCTCATTCCTTAGATCTTATTCTCAGTTTCCTTGTTTACACAATTCTAAAAATGTGTATATCTCATAAAATGCTATCAGAATATACCAGATAATCTGTCTGAAACACTTAGCATACTATATGTCTTAGTAGCTCCTGAATAAATATGAGATACATTTTAACTTTCCTCCAAATGAATACTGTAATTATATTGAAAATAGTTTTTCACGCTCATAAGTTTGGCCTCAGCATATTGTATTGAACTTTTACCAAAATGGAAGATGGTGATGATGATAGATAGATAGGTAGATAGATAGATAGATAGATAGATGATAGATAGATAGATAGATAGATAGATAGATAGATGTCATTGATATACTAAAGAAAATATTACAGGACAGTCAGAAAGATGTTTTACATGTCCCTCTCCCTTCCCTCAAACCTCTCCTCTATTTATATTTTTCCTTGGTGGTAAGAAAAAAGGGAATAGAAGTCTCTGATATATTAAATCACTAATCCACTTATACTCAGCAGCATACTTTCTATGTTAATTTAAATCCAGAGGTTCTACTTAGTATCAATAACTACAGTCCAGTTACATATTACTCTACCCTCACCTGCCCTGGACTTTAAATCTCTCCATGACTCACATACAAAAGTCTTGGATTCTGGAGTTTCTCTTTTCATTATATTGAAACTCTTCATTAAACAAAAATCAAAAATCAAAAAAAAACACACAACAAAACACCCCCACAAACGCCAGAAGCTCATCAAAGGTGTTTCCCTTTGTCCTCCACCTTATGTACTATATTCTTTGTACTCTGCCTCTTTTGAGTAGGCAAGCAAAGCCAACCAGGGATATGAGATTCAGGAAGCCACATATTTGGCCCACACAGCCAGTTTGGCATCTGAACATTCCTTTCTCAGCTCAAAGCCCCTTTCCCAGTATATTTAGTTAAAATGCACAGGTATTTTCCGATTACTTGTTTGGGATTTTAAACGGCACCTATAAAAATGTTAAGTGGATGCTCAAAAACATGTCACAGAACCAATAAAGAGGATTACTAGTTTTTGTTGGCAGCATATGTTTTAGTTTATTTAAATACTTGACGAATAAATATCTCTTAGGTACCACCAATATTGAAATATAGCCAAAATGAAAAACATTGTCATTTTAAACATTTTCTGGGGGAAAAAAAATCTAGGCACATAATGCATATGCAATAAATACAGAAAATCACATAGTAGTTATACCAAAAATTATATTTATTCATTGTAACAGATATAAGGAAGCAAGAATTAAAAGTATATCTTTCCATTTTAAAGAGACATTGACTTCCTCTCATATTAACCATTGTTTAAACTTAGAAAGACAGGAGAAGTTTCCAAATTCTAAGAACTTACTACATCAAGAAGCAAGGAAGTATATTCAAATCTTGAACATTTTAATTGAAATCTTGTTGAAAAATAATATCTGCACATTCTAACTATTTCTGAAAATGCATCACAAACTCCTAGAAAAGAGGTTATTCTCTGTCTTGGTGACATTCAGGTGGAGTATTTGTTATGCACCTATTTAGAAACAGGGCATTCGATTACAGTGGCAGGTGTTGTATGTCCAACTTCCTGTGCTCCGGCTGCGTGGGGAGTGGCCTCTTCCTACTCCTGGAGTCCTGATCATTCAGGCAGGACAGGTAGTTGCCCTGGACCTCAAACCCTTCCCTTCTTTCGACTGCTGAATGAACAGCACTGAGGTCCATGAGGACATGCATTTCTGTGTTTATTTTCACAGTGAAAGTCTGAGAACTCTTTATGCCTGGACTACTAGAGTAGCCCTGCTTTCCAAAAGATCCTTTTATTTATTTTTGCTACCTTGGAAAAGTATAGTCAACTTTTCTGTTTCTGGGGAAACAACAAAAAAATACCGTATTTGAAAGCTCTCATTAATACCGTAAAGTCAGTGTATAGAAACACTAAAGGGAGTTCTTCATTCTCTTTAATTACTTTTGTGGTTTTTTATTATACCTTCCAATAAACGTACATGAAATGGGCTTTCAAGAAATAGCTAATTCGTCTCTTCTTGTATTAGATTGCATTCCTTTTCAATTGCTTTGACTGATAAACAGTTACTCCAATATTCAGTATATAGTAAGACTTAGTTTATCAGAAAGAATGGAGTGTAGCCAGAACATGTATAATACAAAGTGATGAGTAATACTAGTATAAAAATCTTTATTTTTAAAAGTTAGTTTTATCTTTGCATTAGCAATTTAAAGAATTTAACCTAGCATAGTTTTCTTTTTAAATATATATTTTTATTGATGTCAGAGAGGAAGGTAGAGGGAGAGAGAGCCAGAAACATCAATGATGAGAGAAAAATCACTGATCAGCTGCCTCCCTTATGCCCCCAACTCGGAATTAAGACTGCAACCTGGGCATGTGCCTTGACCTCCAGCTTCATAGGTAGAAGCTCAATCACTGAGCCACACCAGCGGGGCCAAAGTTTTCCATTTTATTTAATTATACCTTAAACTGAAGCTATTTTCAATAACTGTGTTAAATTTTCTAAATATTATGACATTTTATACGTAATTTTATGTAATTTTTTTCTGAAAAATGTCAACATTAATAATATTCTTCAATGATTTTGCAAATGAGAACAAATCCACTGTATTTCCAAGACAATGATTTTACCCAAACAGCTTTGAGACATTCTCCATACAGGAACAAATATGAAGTATGACTATAAAAAGAATAATTTTAGTAAGTATTTACATATTTCTTAATATAATTTTTTTATCTTTTCATGATTACAACTTGCATACCAAGAACTCTAGCTACACTGGTTTACAAACAAACATGGAAATAATTATAAATGTTTCTTTAATATTATTTTCTAAAGGTAATAAGAAACTCCCAGTTTGTTTTTAAGCTGCAAAGACTCCAAAAGAAAAAAAAAATGTACAGCAGAGTTAGATATATGAATCCATAATTCTTCACGATATGTTTGGATTAAAGGATATACTAAGAGCAAAACTATGAAAATAAAAAAAATTAACTTTATAAAAAAACACATGGCAAATCATAAGACAAATATGAAGGGAATTGGCTGGAAAGAGAAAAAACATGTGGGTTGCAAGAAATAATGTAAAAATGAAAACATTTTATTAAGAAGTATGTGGTCATAAATTATGACTGCCATTTGAAAACAGACTAAATTGGAAGAGCAGCTGCATATAAGTAAGCAAAAGGGCAAATATGTAAAATAATCACTCAGATCATTTTTAAAAAGTTGAATTATTTAAAATATAAAATTTGAAAACACGAACCAAAGTGCATAGAATGAAGCAATTTAATGGAAGAAATGAAAATATTTGTAATAAAAGTCAACCAAAATTAAAGGATTGTACAAAAGTGTATTTATTCTTTGTGTGAGAAAGTCTCTGTGTGGGATTCAAATGGAAAACAGGATTGCAAATTTTAAAAATTGTGTTTTTTCTAGTGTTAAAATCCACTATCTAAAGTTGTGCACCCAAATCTTATAGGGGAAAAAATGACAGTCATCTTATGGTCATTAACTTTAGGTAGGTCTCAGAGGTCCCATGTCTGTGGGGTCTCTAGGACATGCTATTACACTTTCAGGTCAACAGAACTCAGAAAGGCTGTATAAGTTTAATCAGTGGTGACACCCAATATCTTACTGTTTATTTGGGAAATTATTTTACTCTGGATAACATAGTGTGACTTCCCTTTCTAGTCTATCCTTTGCGTGAGAGCTCTGGGATCCTTCAATGCATCAAAGCAGATGCTAAAAGACAAGGGCCCTTCTGAGAACGTTCTGTGTCTGACAATCAAGCAGGTCCCTATTCACCACCTTGTAAAGAAGAATGAAGGATGAAGATTGGCCTGGGTTCCTCTTAGGTGATTTAGAGGTTTAAACATTTCATCGTAGCTTTGGCAGGAGAAATGTATGCTTTCAAAGACCAGTTTTTTTTAAAGGACTAGAAATGAAGTGATTTCAGAAATTTGGCAATTTTTCTATTCATAAAAGCTTGGTAGAAATGGGGATTGATCACTCCCTCTGTCATTCTTTTGCTGTTGTTATTTGTAAGAAACATTTTGGCCCTTTATTCCAGAGTGTCTGCTTTTATTCTAGTGAGTGTACTGCATATCTTGGTCATCAACTTACTGCCCAAAGGTTTTTACATCTTAATGTTGCCAAACTTCATGTCAACTATTCATCTAAGTGTAACAAGATGCCTATCAAGAGAGAGATTAAATGCAGTGCCCTTTCATAAGAGTGTTTACAATACCAGCTTCTCTTTACAGTGCCTGGAGCAGACTAGATTTAAGAAAAAAGTAAATAAAATGATAATGTTTAGAACAAAGTTTTTTTTACCTTAACTTCATGACAGTTATTGTGCTTTGCGTGGATTACTCATTTAATTGTGACATTTTTAAAATGTATTTTATTGATTTTTCACAGAGAGGAAGGGAAATGGATAGTTAGAAACATCGATGAGAGAGAAACATCGATCAACCGCCTCCTGCACACCTCCCACTGGTGATGTGCCCGCAACCAAGGTACGTGCCCTTGACTGGAATCGAACCTGGGACCTTTCAGTCCACAGGCCGACACTCTCTCCACTGAGCCAAACCAGTCAGGGCGATTGTGACATTTTTAATGCAAGGACTGTTTTAATTCCCATTTTATATATGAAGAATCTAAGTCTTAGAAATGTTAAATGTCTTGCCCAGAGTCACACAGATATTAAATTGTTAAAGCAAGAGTTGATGGACTATATTCTTTACTATAATTCCATTCTATATAATACTAAAATTAACAGATGGTTTTCATGATGGGCAAATAACCATATTAAACCCTAATCAGTCTCAGTAGAAGATCTAACAGCTTCATGCCAAGTCACCATCAAATTAGTAAAGTGACTCGGTCATTCCTATTGATAGGAAACTTTCTTTGAGCAATATAAAATAGTTGAAGTTGTATTTACACAATCTATAGCTTTCCCTTTTCTTTTACACACCAAGAACATGTTAAAATTGTTCATGATAATATGAATTGTCTTTAAATCAAATGAAACTTTTTACATCAAGAATTTAAAATTAATGAGGAACAACATGCATACAGTATTTAAAAGTCTTCATATGGTTGAAATATATAGCACTTATAATAGAATAGCTGCAAATAAAGATAAATAAGGCATATATGAAGGAACAGATTTGAGGTCACATTGACTTTATCCCTGCTGTCTTGACCTCCATCCCCAACTCTTACTTTCTGCACCTTCAGTTGCATACTGTGCTACTCGGGCACCTGAACCCCAGAAACTCCCCACAGCTGCACAAGCTTCTTGTTTAAAAAGAACAGAGTGAAGTGTTAAAATTGGCTGCTAAAATATATTCCAGGATTGAGCATGCTCTTAGCCACAAGGGCACATAAGAACAAGTTTTGCATTTTCCTATCACACACATTCCCAGCAAGGTCTGGGGGCCTTTGACCTCAGATCTCACTCCTTTGGGGCCACTGTTTGAGACCCAATTGAGGTTGCTTATGACTAGCAGTGACCAGCCCCTCATCCTTGGATGCCCAGGCTACCCCAGAATGCCCGGTAGTCTTAGGATAAGAGTTCCTCATGGCTCACCTGTTACTCCTTTGGGAAACATCAAGATGCCATAGCATACTATTTACAAAGCCCTTCCCTTGAGCATTTTCTGAGTCCCTTCGTTATGCTGAATTCTGTTAATTAAAAAAAAATAATTAAAATTACAAGCTAATGAATATTTACTTTGGACCTCAAACTCAGGATAGAAGTTAGTTTATGATATATTAGCAGTTGTTTTGATGAACACCTATGTATGTTCAACTGGAAATTACTATTATTATCATGCATTGCTATTCGTGAAAACTATAGGAAAATAATTTGTACTCCAGTGAAAAACCGTGCACTGGAATGAAAAACTATATCCAATGGGAAATTGTGTCTACAACACACCTTTCTGAGTTGTTTAATTCTAGCCTTTATTATCTTTGAGCTATTTTACAGCTATAATTTGTAGGTAACTGATTCACATGCAAATTCAGCCCTGTCAAGTAGAGATTCAACTGACTTCTTTTTCAGCAAATGAAAAACCCAACTTTGCCTCCTTGTAAATATTCATTTGAATATTCCTGATTTATAAACAGGTCTCCTTTTTTATTCTCTGTTGAGCCAAACATAACATCTGCCTGGGCCCTTCATTAAATAAGTTAAATAAAATAATTAACAATTATTTATTTTTATATATTTTTCTGGCAATTATCTTTTAACAAAACTCACTGAAGATCTCCTTTACTACTACCTCATAATCTACATACCTTTTAAATGAGATAATGTGTGCAAAAATGCTCTTCCAACTCTAAAACCCCTTACAAACAAAACAGAATTATGACAATAACAAATTAAAGCAATATAAGAAGCATATTATTAGAAAAACCTAGTATGTTCACTAGACGGGAAATTGTAAGTTTCATTTTTCTGTCATAATAAATTCAGGTATGCTGAAAATAACAGGAAAGGCTGAAGCAGAGTTGAGAAAACAGAGCAGTCAGACAGTGATGAATTGTTTTAAAGTCAGTCTGGATCTCAGAAGACAACCACACCTGACAAACCTGATAGTATTTTGCTTGATAAAATAATACAGTTGTCAGAGAAAATTGGGGACATAATTTTAGTACAGTACAAATTGTTCCCTAAATGATCAGATAGAAAACTAAATCTACAAGGTCAACTGTTTTAGAGGGACGCAGAAGACAGCTACTTAGATAAAAAACTATCTTGAAGAATGAAGACAGATGATAACAGGATAAGAAAAACCTCAGTATGGCTAGAAGTGACAAGTGTGATGTATCAAAGACCCACATTAGTTCCAATTGGGGAAGGTTAGATACCAGTGATGTGAAAGGTAGAATACTCAACAAGATAAACAGTGTTCATTTGAAAAAACTTTGAGTCTGAAGTCAGCAATTCATTTCAAAGATTTGGCAAAACTACATTAGACAATCATTTCAATAGACTAGCAAACTAAATGTTTTTCATTGTAATAATACTAGAACAATTGAGCCACTGGAAGAAAAGATGAAATCAAATTCTTCAAGGTTGTAACATATTAAAAATTAAAAAAGTATTTTGGGTATGTAGTGTGTGCGTGTGCTCATGCATACACACAATGAAATCATCTTTATGGATTTTCTAGAGTCTTCTACCTTTTCACCTTAACCAGAACTTAAAACATGTCATCATCTCAAATCTCAAATAAAATTCATTTTCTCGGGTTAAAACATATTACTAAAAAAAAAAAAAAATAGTGCCGAAATCTTATGAATGTGGCTATGAGCAGCCAAATTGAAATTTTGTGCAACCTCAGTCACTGGTATTCACAGAGCATAGAAGGGTCATATACATAGAGAATTATAATGAAAATGGAAACAATTTTGTATAATATTTTCAGATTTGGAATAACTTTTTCATATTTGGCCTGTTTTGAAATTCATAGCTTTTTGAATCAGGTAAAGCCAGTAGAAAAAAAAAGACTCCAAATTATTAATTGATGATTGACTAAGAAAAAACTTGAACCCTCATGTCCCAATTTTAAATCCAGGATTCATTCCATTGCACCAGAAATAGAGGAAAGCCAGAAGTAATATCACCATCACTACACTAGAGGGCCTGTAATTGAATGATGTTGAATTATTACACAGTGATGTCAGAGACACTTGAAAATACTCATATAAATGGTGCCAGGTGAAAAGAAATTCTAAATATTAATTATTCAAGTGGAAAACACATTTTTTAAATAAGTGAAGATTAGCTTTATGGGTCAGCCTGGAGTTTCTACACATTTACAAGTCCCCATAGACTTGCTTTGAAATGTTGCCTCTAAATATAATATACAAATCACCACACATGTGCTTTAAGGTTGACTTATTAAATGATTTCAAGATGATGTATTTTATTCATAATAAATCATTTGGATATTTGCAATAAAATTTATTTCAGTAAATAAAATGAAAAGTCTAGGGACCTAACCTTCCAGTTCATTGGTTCAAGGAAAATGCCAAATGCCTTAAGGAAATTATTATCAGGAACAGAAGTCAGAGAAATGGTAACTTCTTTCTCAATCTGAGCCTGTTTTACTCTCACAAATCATGGGGAATTGACATAATGATGCATTTTTCAAAGCCTGTTTTGTAATACAATAATGTCTAGATTATTAATTAAATATTTGAATAAAATAAATAAATGTTACTTACAATAACCAAGGGGTTGTAGCAATTTGAATGGTTTTATTTGTTTCAAGATGTTTCTGATCCCTTAACATACTAATACAAGTGGTGGAGAAGACTATTAAAGAAAAATAGGATAGATGTTAAAGAAATGAAAGTAGAAGTTATTCAGGAAAAACATATTGTGATAGCAGAAAAGATAACTCTGCAATGAACTTTTTATTGTTAGTAAAAGTTTAGGCAATCAGGGTTTTTTAATTCTCTAAAATTATAAAAAAATAAACAATCCCATAGACTATGAAAAAAGCAAATATCTAGCAATTATATGCAAATCCTACTTTGAGATGGCAGAGATTCACTGAACCTGAGGAACTTAGACCTGGACTATGAAAGACAGTTCTGTTATTTTCCAATGTTTCACTTTTCTAGAGAGGATCAACATTTCCTGCTCTGAGTTAAATGAAAATTAGAACAAATAAAGACAATTGATCTTGGTTAAAAAAAAAAAAAGAAAAAGACAAGAAAGAAAGAAACAATTAGTGCATTAGGGCCTGCAGGTAAAAGTTAGAACAAATCAACAGAATTTGTTAATTTTTAACAGTGTTTGTGTCACTAATTCATATGATAGGAATAATTTATCTTGCCAATGTATGGGCTGACAAAATGTTTTTTTCATGAGAATAAATAAGAAACAAATTCTCTCTTTGTAGTTTTATCCAAAACAATAAAGCAGAAGCCTTTTATTCTTTTCTTTTTTAAAATGTATTTTCATTGATTTCAGAGAGGAATGGAGAGGGAGAGAGAGATAGAAACATCAATGATGAGAGAGAATCATTGATGGGCTGCCTCCTGCATGCCCCACACTGTGGATAGAGCCCACAAACCAGGCATGTGCCCTGACTGGGAATCAAACCTGACCTCCTGGTTCATAGGTTGACACTCAACCACTGAGTGACACTGGCTAGGCAAAACCTCTTTTTTTCTTGTCTTTTATGATGAGATCTGTTACATATAACTGCCATTATTTATATTATGCACATATCTACACTAATAGAAGAGAAAGGTTCAAATTTACTGTACCTTCGCAAAGCCCACCAGACAATCAGGAGTGAGTATGCATATTAACCCAACAAAGATGGTGGGCTAATTTGCATACAAAGGCATCTACCAGCTGGGGGTGGGGCAGGATGCTTTCGGGCCTTTGGGCAGCATGGGAAGGTGGAAAGGTGGCTCTGGGCTGGAGCAAAGGTGGTGCTGGCAGCCAGGAAGGTCCACTCTTGCATGAATCTTCATGCATTGGGCCTCTAGTAGAAGAATAGTGTAATAAGAAACAATGGAAAATACAGGGGGAAGTAATATTAAATCTTTACCAGGATTGTAGCCTAGTTACCTTTATTATAAACATCAGTGTAACTTTTTGGTCTCACAAAATCTGTTTGGTTTTGTCAGTGACATGCTATGGATTTTAATTGCCATCCTGACTAATATTTAATGCTTTTATCTTAAAGAGGTTATGAAAAACTTGAAGCAATTCCTGCAGAGAGGAAATAAATTGAATTTTTGAAGTATGGTAATTTATTGATGTTGAGAGAAACTGAGGCTTTACATATAAATGTGTTGTCAAGTTTTCATCATCTTTATAGTCTTTGTGGTCTTTTCAAATTTACTATAATAAATGCATAGATGTCATGTAAAAGCAAATTGAATTATCTTTCAGTCAGTGAAATCTTCAGTTCTTTTGCTGTTAAGATATTGTTTATCATTTTCCCATGGAAAGCCATTTCTTATTTATAATACTTTTTTAAAGATAGCCTTAATTAACTTGCTTTGAATGCCAATTACAGATATTCTATCATTACAGATATTTTACAGATTCAAAATGCACACAAATTTTATTCAAAAAAGAAAAGTTTTAAAGGAACATTATATTATCTGAATATTTTAGGCATTTTTTATTGATGCATCATAAAAGCAAGAGAAATAATTGGCACAGTCAGGGACCAGAGTTGAGAGATAAAATTAATACTTGACACAAATCCAGATGTATTAAGTTTTAAGCTAATATAGTATTTAGGATATTTAATCATTTTTTTTCTAACTCTGCAAAAGTCAGTTTGAGATCTTAATGTGGCTGATTTTGGGAGATCCTAAAACTATTAGTAAATAGTTCTTGGTATTCAGATGTTAAAGGAGGGGACCAGGCCTTGTCTCCCCCAGTTGCTTGTGGGCGTGGCTTCTAGGAGCACTGCTGGAATAAGCATATCCAGAGGCCCCCACAGGAAGATGAGATATGATCGAAAGCTTTATTTCTATGGAATTACGCCCTTAGATTTCCAAAATCCCATTTCCCTTAGTCCAGTCACAGAAGAAGAGTAGCTGGGGCTTTAGTGGAGCTGAAATCAGAGCCAGTGTCTAGAATCTCCTTTCCATGCTGGAGCCGGGTCCAGTTCAGCATCAGGCTAGCTTAGTTTGTACTTTCCCACAGCAGTCCATTAGTCCATTGTGTGTGTGGTCCACATGGCCATGTGCCATATGGGTAAAAACAAAAGAACCAAGAGAGCCAAAGGGTCCCAGCAAGCCAGGAGTTAAGTGCAACATGTCAAGAGAGCAAATTGCTTTGTTTAGGGGGTTACATATTCCCAAATGTCTGGGCACTTGCAGCGGCCATGCCCATTCTGGTCAATGACCTCTGTTCCTAGGTGTGACTGACAGGAAGCACCTTCCCTGTGTCACCTAAACTTTATTGGACATGTGTCACTCTTTCCTTTGTTGGACTCCTGTCCCAGTGTTTTGCATGGAACATGCCTATAATGTCTAGCCTTCTCTTTGCTCCTTTGCTGTTATTAATAACTAGCCTATTACAATGGTATCACAACCACATTTTTATTTTAAAAGGAACCCTTTAGATTTAAAAAAAAATACAACATAAGTGAAAATTCAGAATAGAAGAAGCCATTTTTTCAATATTAAATTATGGAAAACAAACTTCCAACACCACAAAAACTAGTAGGGGTGAGTATCTCCTTTGCTACTATTTTGTATTGCAAAAATTTGGAATTTTTATTACAGAGAAGTTCAGGGAAATCATTCAAGTAATTTAGAGACAATAATTATATTAGGAATTTACAATATTTGGTTGAAGTTGATGTTGCATATGAGTTAATTATTTTTAGAGCCATAGGGAAATGGTTACTATTGAAAACACTATTTCCTAAGTCAATAGACAGGACAAAGATGTCATTGAACAAGCAGTATTCAATTTATGATGGGTGTTGAGAGGGATAACTTGAGTAACAAAAAATAAGAAACTGTTTGCAGGAGCTCTGAATTGCCAAGAATAAGAACAAATAGGATAAGGCTTTTAAAGTATTCATTATTTGTTTTACTGGGTCTTCTTTGCTTAGGTGATTTAAAACTGGCCAGGGCCTTCCTGATGGCTGCTGACTGGGTCTGCTGGACAAGGGCAGACCAGGGGATGTTGGCTGGCCATGGGAGGTTGGCTGTGGGAGCGCACTGAACACCGGGGGCCAGCTCCTGTGTTGAGTGTCTGCCCCCTGGTGGTCAGTGCATATCATAGTAACCAATCGTTCCGTTTGTTCCAGCGTTCCGGTAGCTTAGGCTTTTATATATATAGATTACAGTATGAATCATATATTTGCTTTCTTTTAAAATTGAGAGCAACATCAGAGTTTAAGATGTGAAAAGATTATTGTTTTGTAATGTATGTACTTAGATGAGCTATGAATACTTGGAGAAAATACCAACCATTGAGTACTAGTATTCTCAGAGAAACCAAAAGAGTAAGGTGATTCAGGGAGGCAAATTGAGTGAAATCAGCTTTTCAGAGAAGCCAGTTAAATTGCGGTTTTAAGAAGAGATGTTTAATTTGCCTGAAGTAATTCATTGTGATCTATGCAATGACAGATTCAATGAAGTGGTGAAAAAACAAACTAAATTATAGCAATTCTATAGATAATGTTTAGAAATGCAGACAAAAAAATTCAGAGACTTAGTAGTTCATAATTCTACCATTTTAAAAATGCAGAATTTTTAAATAGAAAAAAATTACCTCCAACAAAAAAAAAAAAGTGATACTGCAAATTATAGTACATCTGTGGAATGGAATATTATACATACATTTTAGAAAGATTACTTTTGCAATCATATACTAATTGTCATGGAAACAGACAGTAAATAAAGTCCCTACATTTAAGAATTTTAATCATGAAGATAAGTTGCAAAGAACATAAGGAAAATGTATTTTGTATTTTTGTTCTGTTTAAAATCATTTTTAAATAATAAGGCAGAAATAAATAACTCTGTAAATATCATAAAGCTTCAGACATCAGAGGATAGATGGTAGAGCCCTGATGAATTGAGGGAAGTTAGAACAAAAAGTAATCCTGAGACCAGGTTAAAGAAACACTGCCAATGGCTGGTGAAGACATTTCCCTGGGCTTCAGAAAAGAATAAAGGAAGTGATGAATCACCAACTCCATCATTTAAGCCAGTGGTTCTCAATCTCCTGGCCCTTTAAATACAGTTCCTCATGTTGTGACCCCCAACCATAAAATTATTTTCGTTTCTACTTCATAACTGTAATTTTGCTACTGTTATGAATCGTAATGTAAATATCTGATATGCAGGATGGTCTTAGGCGACCACTGTGAAAGGGTCATTCAACTGCCAAAGGGGTCGCGACCCACAGATTGAGAACCGCTGATTTAAGCAATGAGAATATTTCCATGTAACATTTAGAAACAGAGGTATAGGTCTAGGGTAGGGAATAGGTATCAAAAGCATAACACAGTGGACCTCAGATTGGTAGATCTTTTTAAACTTGAAAGTGTTTCTTCATAAATATGGGTCTCCTCCCCTCAACTTTCCTAACAAATGACAAAAATTAAGAAGTCATTTGGACGCCTCATGTTTTTAGGCAACATTTTACAAATTAATTTAAAACGAAAACAATGCTTTATGTCTTTTTCTACCTCATATGTTGCCTACTTTGTAACAATTTGGATCATATTCCTATTTCTAGAAAGTGATCTTGTTTTTAATATTTTAACAGAAGTGTGGACCATTGTCACTCTAAATTTCTATTTTGATCTTTCTTGCTCATATTAGGGTCACATTGTGTTATTTCAGTAACCTGTACTTAGGATGAATCCACTGTCCACAAAGGATTTTCTCACACTGCTTCAAAAGAAGGCTTAAGAATTCCTTTGAAGAATAATGCAACCCTGGATTATTTTTAACTTTTCCTGAGCTTTATTTGACTCCTTTTCCTCTTGATACAAAGTATTAAGGATGAACTAAATCTGCATATGAAAAAGGTGTCAGATGCTCAATTTTGTTTAAATTAGTAGTGGTATTGTGGATTGAGCTAGAATGTGAGACTGAGTATATGAATAAAAGTGGTTAATTATCTAGCTAATCAAAGAATATATTAAAGACCGCATTGGCTTATATCTTCCTAGGGAATTGCTGTAGCTTTGAATACTTTTGCATGCATAAGTATTAAATGTACAGAATTTCTATCAAATGCTATCATTTAATAGGCATCAAGAAATAGAATTCTAGTAGAGACCATCCGAAAAATAGAACTCAAACTAAAACAGCCTCTGCCAGCATTATCATCAATATCTTTGTAACTTTCTAAAAATAATAATGATATTAATGTAGTTAATTCCTTACATTGAAGAAAAAGATAAAAGAGGGAACAAAGTTTTCTTTATTCTTCATTTTGAAACTGGAATTTTGGAATGGAACACACGGTGTTCCGCTGGGTAGGATGGCTTCCCCGGATTCTTTGTCGGTCAGAGTTAAAGAATGAAACCATGGACAGAAGATGGTATAGCAAAGGTGGAAATTTATTAAAGAACAAGTACAGACTCCCATGTGGGGAGAGGGAAAGAGTCCCATCAAGTTCCTCCTTCCCTGGTTTATAAAGGTTGCAAGTCCCTGTGTCCTGATATCCCCTCTGATTGGTCACTATTCCCTTTGATTTGGTCACTATAGCAACTCCTGAGCTCAAAGGTCAAACCTCATGGGGGACACATGAGTCCCTCCTTCTTCATTGTTCTCCTATTCCTTCTGGACTTTCTCCCTTCTTTATTTTGTAAATATAGACCTTTTGGTACTTCCAGTTCCCTTGTCTTATGGAAATATAACTGCTGCCTCTCCCAACTTCCTTGTCTTATGGAAATGTAACCTTTGTAGCTCTGTAGCCCTGTGTTTCCTCCAAGGACCCCTTAATTTAAAATATTCTGCAAATCTGCCTATTTCACCCCTAAAAGTTCCTATTTCAATTTTGTAGAGAAAATCAACTAAGGAATTATATAGGAACTGATCATAAAATGATTCTCCTTACATCAAACAGAATCCCTTGGTTGATGAGGAAATTGTGCTGAGTTATAAAACTTTTCATCTCTAGTTCACTACTCTAAACACCATCAAGATTACAAGTGTACTCCCCAAGATTAGTTGTGACTAAAAGTTGCTGTAACTAGATGGATGTTAAGTAACACATGGGAATTTGCAAGTGGTCTGAATTCAAGTCCTGGAAGGCAAATTGCCATCTCTTAAATCCATGCGCATGACAGTTACTACTTGAATCAGCCTTTGATAAATAGCCCTTTGGAGTGAACTGTCTGCCTCCATTAAGGAAAATCTCACAAGAAATTATGGTAGGGATTTATGCACTTGCTCATCTCATTGCCCGAATAAACTCATCACTCTATGGTTAACCTTGATTTGAAATGTATTTAAAGGGTGTTTTGTTGTTGTTGTTTTGCTTTGTTCTGGTAATTAAAAATAAACTAGGGCCAATGCATTGTGAAAAGCAGTAAGTGAATATTTCTACAAATTTTTCTTGCCCACGGTAGAATTAGAAGATAGCCGAATGGGAAGTTTGCCACCATTTCTTCTCCAGCAAAAAGTAACAGGGCAAGCTAAGCATCTTGACATATCCATTTCACCTCTGCTCGGTATCTAAAAGCTGAGCATTTATCAACCTCCGCAGCCTTGGCTGTCTGAATTGCTTAGAGAGAGCATCTGCATTCAAACATATGCTGCGGATGACTACGAAGATATTTTAGCCAGTTTGGTTTAGCAGCTGTTCTGTGAAACTGAGATGAGTAATTTAATAAGCAACTCTCCTAGATTCTGATACTCATTTCCCAGAGTATGCCAAGCTCAGCCAGAAATGCAGCCTAAAAAGGTTCACCGCCTGTGAGACATAAAGACAGGATAATGATTTATGCAGAGGACCATCTTCCAGGCGCTGACAGGCGCTCACTGTCCCACACAAGTCATCACTGCCGCTCTAAAGGGAACAGATGGCTTTGCACACATCACTAACAAAGAAGGGATTCTGCACGGATAGCATGAAACTTCGCTACTTTTCCGAACACATCTTGTTATAACCAAGTAATCAAAAGAACTTGCCAAAAGGCAACTTGCCAGAACACAATGAATGTAAACCTTGGTCTTACTCCTAGAAAAATACAGCGTAGGTTAAAACATATTTTAAGAATTGGATGAGGGAGGGCAAACCAACCTATTTGAGACTTCCTGTATTAAACCAAATAGAGATGATCACCATATGGAACCAAAGCAAATGCTTTGATGTAGTTGTAAGATTGTGACTGGGAAGCTATCAACACAAGATAAAATTCTGGGTTAAATGATATGATACCCAATGTTTGTTCATTCATAAAGTTCTTAAATGCTTTAGAATTTAGTTAAAAATGTATCCTAGTTGTAGATTTTGGAAAATATCTTAAAAAGAGAAAACAGTAGACAACATCTAGATTACTAATATTTTTTGACATTTCATGTAATGACTATTCAGGGAGTGTACTCCCCAACAGTGCCCCAACAGGCTGTGCTTCTGTTATGAAGTGTCAATCCATTTTCATTATATTGTTGCCTTTCAGCATATTCAGTTTATTGGGCCTTATAATATATCCCAAAATTTATAAATAGAGATGTAAATTTATTCAGAAAGCAAATTTGTTCAAAATTAGACCCTAGAAAAACAAGAGTAGATAACTAATCGTGAACCAGTTTGGCTAAGCATCATAAATCTCCCTTGGGGGAAAACACACACACACACACACACACACACACACACACACACAATCCTTGTAATAGGAAATTTTGAAGTTTCTGAAGGACATTGTTAAAAAGAATGTTGGGCATTTTAGTCATGATCAAAACGGTGGCATTTTGCTGAGTTTGCAATTACAAACAGCCATATCCCCTGGGTACTCAACAGGTAGTACATGCAACACCAGCACTGGTAGTGTTAACAGAAGAAGAGGCTTAGGCTATCAGAAAAACATTTATTCAAGCAAAAAAGATTGCAATCCTGGAGGGACAGATTCAGGTAGCAACCAAAATTGTGCTCTGGAAAGAGAACAAAGAAAGGCAGGGTTTGTAAAGGCAAAACCACAGATGCAGTTTCCATGCAAATGAAGGCTTGCTGGCCAGGGGAACAGGGATTGGCTAATTTCAATACTCAAATGAGGAACGTGAGAACTACAAGTAGGAATAATGTCTATCTATGTCCTTGGAGCCTTTGTTGTTTCAGAATGTTTGAGGCTTATGTTAGAACGTAATAGCACTTCTGAGAACTGAGGCATGAGGCTTGCCTAGATCCCACTTCCTCAGTGGCCTCTTTACTCAATATAATAAGTGATTTCTTAGGAATACTAGTTCTACTTTATTTTCTCCACTATCTGCATCCTCTAGGAGCTCTGTAGAACATAATTTCAAGACCCAAAGAATACCTACTAAGCCAGAATCTGCATTTTAGCATGACTTCCTGGAGATCTACATGTACGTTAAAATGTTGGAACTCTTGCTCTAGCCCAATTGTCCTGAACCTTGACTCCATATTAGAAGAACCTGAGAAGTTTTGAAAAATTATCCAGGCCTGGGTAGCATGCCTAGGTCAATGGCATCAATCTGTGCAATAAGTGTGGGCAATGCACACTTACTCCTTTTGAGAAGACTTTCTAGTACATACCTCCAGGCGTACATGGGTCCAGATGCAGGCATGGTGAAAAAAAAAATGATAACCGCTTGAAAGACCAATAAATGTATTTAATGATAACATTTCAAAAAACAAAAAACTTTGTTGAAAATAGGAGGCATTGTTTGATTTGGGTCATGCTCCCTTTTGATTGAACAAAGCACTCTGAAAAGCTCTCTATTCTCTGCATGCTTAGCAATGAAAAGAAACACAATTTCAGATTTCTGAGCCACAAACTTATCTGCATGCCATTGTTTCTCAAGTCCTTGTCTTTATTAATATACGAAAACATGCTTTTTCTTCTCTCTTTGCCATTGCTCAGCAGTAGATTGATCCAGTGTAAATACATAGAAACTCTCTTCATGAAGCTTTCTTCTTTCTTCATAAGTGAGCCAGCAGGAAAAACAAAACAGAACAAAATAAGTCAAAACCTCATAAGCAGCAATGAACCCAGAGAGGGGTCCTGAAGTATTTTTGAAAAAATCTGAAGTAACTTGACTTTTAACTGCAGAGACGTTATACAGATTCATTGCAATATGAGCTGGGGTGCTAAATAGAATAGAAATGCCATCTGTTATGAAAGCAATGTGATAATATTTGAAATCTAACTATAATTTCTCATGTAGAATAAAGTACATCATAAGTCACATTTTTGGCATTCTGGGATATGGATGCAAATACTATATTTCAAATATATGAATTGCTGCCTATGGATGCATAGATGTACTTGTAAATAAACATCTATGTATGAATACATATTAAAAAATCAGAAGCAATATCTTTCTGTATCTTGGACATATATGACATAATCTAAGCAATTGTCTGTATAGTAACCCTTAATGTTTGTATACAGAACTGCAGTTCATCCTTTTCTTACTTCATTCACTGGCATGTCCAACCCCCAAATCACTTTAGGCAGACGTCTGTGCTGGTTGGAACGTTCCTATGAGAAGATGAAACTGGTTTTTAAGCATCGCAGTGCCGCTGAAATCTCCCAGAGCAGGGTGTATTTTCAATCCTGACAACTTCCAGCGACCTGCCGTCACCTCTTCAACGTGATAACAGAGAGCCTCTTCACCCGGAGCCTTCGCTGACCTGCGCTTCATTTCACGCCACTGTCTCCACTCCACCAGTGCCAGGTCTCCCTTCCTGGATCCTTTGCAATATTTTGGTGATGTAATTTCTGGTTGTAAATATGCCCTTACTTCATACGAATGTTCCTTTTTTTGTAGATAAGCTGAGGAAGTACTGTCACATCTGAGTGGGCTAGCTCAGACAAATTGCTGACAAGGCTCCCCTAGTCCCTGCTGCCACGCAAGTCTTCTAGGAGCTGACAAAGCCTTCTGACCCTAGAATTTATTTATTCCCGTGTCAAGAAGTGTTGATTTAGCACAGGACCAAACTTCCTTGTGTATCGTTAAATAGGTCTGAGTCGCAAGATGGAAAGATGATCGATACTGAACGCCCAGCAACCAGGGTTGGGGTGATGTATTCGTGACAGAAAAGGCCCTTGGTGTTTAGAATATAATAACCCTTAAGCGGTAGACAGAAGTATAGTGATCGAGTTCAAAGGCCCAGAAAAGGCATGTGACTTACTGCCTTTCCCACAATATGAAAGGGAAAACTCTGTGAATTAAGGTTATTCTAAAACCTGATATTGTAAAAGATAGCGTTGGTCAAAACAATGAATGAATGGGTGCCTAATGCAGAATTCCTAACTCCTGAGCGTGATGTTTGCAGGCTTTGTTAATTCAACTACAGTTATTTCATTAGAGAAAATCTGTGGCAAGATGCTAATCTCCTTAACGCCATCATTATTCTAGGTCACACTACATCTATAGCTTAGCATTTTTTCCAGAGCAGAATCGACAGTCACCAAATATTTATTAAATAATATGTCCTTACATGTTATTAATATAAATTTTATATCAACTTTTAACAGTTCCTTCAAATAAAATTATTTTGTTTATTATCTACTGGACTTTAAGTGAATATAGGGTATTTGAATCCTTGGAATTATACAAAAGCCACAGAATTCAATTGTACTGAGAATGGAAATATCATACTTAGACTGATCATAAAGAATGCTAGTTCTTGCCAAAACCGGTTTGGCTCAGTGGATAGAGCATCGGCCTGTGGACTGAAAGGTCCCAGGTTCGATTCCGGTCAAGGGCATGTACCTGGGTTGTGGGCACATCCCCAGTGGGAGATGTGCAGGAGGCGGCTGATCGATGTTTCTCTCTCATCGATGTTTCTGACTCTCTATCTCTCTCCCTTCCTCTCTGTAAAAAATCAATAAAATATATTAAAAAAAAAAAAAAGAATGCTAGTGTTTGCCCGGTTGGTGTCGCTCAGTGGTTGAGCATGGACCTATGAACCAGGAGATCACAGTTTGATTCCCATTCAGGGCACATGCCCAGGATGCGGGCTCAATCCCCAGTGTGGGGCGGGCAGGAGTAGCAGATCAATGTTTCTCTCTCATCAATGATATTTCTCTCTTTCTTTACCTTCATCTCTGAAATCAATAAAATATATATTAAAAAAAGAAAACAATATACTACTAAAAAAATAAAAAAAAAGAATGCTGGTTCTTAATTTACCCACCAAAAGAAGAACACAGTGTCTGAGGTCACTAGCAACATTCAATCAGCTGCCTGGCTGGCAGGCACTCCTGGGCAACTTGGATTTTAAGATTCGGTGTTCTTCCAGGCAAATGCAAGCCTCTGTATATGGCAACCATAGATGAATCTCAACACTTTCCCAAAGGAATGGCTCACAAAGAAAAGAAAGGACAAACTGGAAGTAAATTATGGAAACTAAACAAACAGGAGAACCTTGTATATGAGAGGACAACAGCGAGAAAGCATACAGTACTAAGAAACAATGGTGGTGTTTTTTTTTTTTTTTTGTCATTTACTTTGAAATTGCTGTCAGATAAAAAACACAGCTGTGAAGAAGACTTATTATTTTATCTCTATATTTGTTATTCTGTATACACATTGTCACAAAATATAGCTCTTAGCAAAAATGTTTAAGATCTGTTAGAATCAATGGTTTTTTTTTTGTTTTTGTTTTTTTTTTTTTGTGTGTGTGTGTGTGTGTGTGTGTTTTTTATCAATCCCAACTCTATGTCCATGGTGAAAGAAAAAGGATAACAGTACCCCAAGGGGAAAAAAAACCCTTTTTTTATTTTACTTGGAAGCTCATTTAACATTCTTTGAAGAAATGATACTTTTAGAATCTTAGATGAAATCAAAGCCCTTATATCATTCTGGTAAGAGCAATAAATAATATGTTACAATTGGTTTTATACTGCTAATTTGAGTTTCTTGGCTTAATATTATGAATAACAGAATAAAAAACATTCTAACTTTCAGGGCAGTGACTTTTGAAAATCTGGACGTCACATTTCTTAATTGCCATGGAGTGTGTGTGTGTGTGTGTGTGTGTGTGTAAAATAAACACTTTGGAATTGTACGCTGATATATGTCAGTGACTACTTAGCATACCCCTAGTGACCTGGTTAATGAAGTGTACACTGTGCTGAATTGTAAAATGCCCCTTTGCTACATTAATTGTTACGTTAAGGCTCCTGCAAGAATATTCACCATGTGCTGCTAGTTCTGAGAGAGTCACTCAGACACACACGCACCGGAACTAGAGGCCATGCTTTCATGTCATCTTTGCTAAGAGGTTTCCTTGCCTCCTACTTGAGATCCTTTTCGAGCTATTTGAAATGTCAAAGGAAGATGAGTTAAAGTCTGTTACAATAGCCCGTCTTTATCATATCTCAGATGTGCAAGACATCAGTTTGATAATGTGTTTTCTCTGAAGGTCACTTTCACTAGAAAATAAATGAGTGCTTTGACAATAGGGTCATCAGTGTACATGTGTTTTGGTAAACAACTGCTTAACATCACCATCAGTAATCCTTCAGAAAACCATACATTCATAGTTTCCATGAAATCAAGTCTACATTCTTTTATATCACAACATTATTTTTACAGCTGTTTTTGTTCATATATTTATCTGTGTCACATCTATTTCTGAGATGATTTGTAATTTTTTGCCACTGTTGCCACTTTATATTGAAGAATATTTTCTACTCTATCTTTGGTTAGTCCTAGGAACTGAAATCCTGTGTACACTCTGTGCAGGAATAACTATTTTTTAGTAAGCACCTTTCCCATCCGATTTTATTTTTTACCCTGGGAACCTGGGTTGCAGGCAGGGTGTTCTAAGTAAGACTTTGCTGATGAGCAGAGTTGAAAAGCCATTATTCTTCCACGAGATCTGCATGCAGGCACATGGAAATCTGCAGGCATTTGATATCTATTTCCTGATGAGCAAATTATTTACTTTTGCTTTACAAGAAGTTGAGGTAATACACCGATGTTTTTCTGGTCTTGAAACCCCTAGTTCTTCCAAAATTCTGAGTAAGTTGAAATTTCCCTCCATTACATTCCCTCCTGTTAAATGTATCCAAAGTATTCTGTTTTCTTGACCTATATACTATTGTAATATTTACCTGTGATAATGACTTCTAATTTTCCTTCACATTAATATGAAGCAGATATCAGATGTGTTTCTTACCTTCTTTTCCTATTTATGACCCAAGTTTCCATGGCTGGCTGTGTTATCTCCACAAATGGGAAAATCACCAAATGCTTGTAATATAATGTTTAAATTCAATCATTTGGCCTGAGTTTTAACTGAGGGGCCAATATAAATTATATCCAAAATGAATAGATTAACATACATGGAGTTTTAAGGGAAATGTCAAAGAACTTATTTCCTGACTCTTGGATCTTCTCTCTCAGTCAAATCACATTTTAAAAGTTAGAGGGGTAAGTGTTTGAGGGGCATATTTTTGCAGAAAGATATGCTGTTAGTTCTATCCCATCTCTCAAGAAAGAGAAGCTCACGGTGAAAGGGTGGGGGGACCTCTCAAGAGCTCTACCTGTGTTGGGGTCCCTCGGTTCTATAGGATTATAGTAGAGTATTCATACCCTACACTGGCCTGCTCATCCAGAGAACTGGGGGAATCGGTATGTGATCCCCAGGACTGAGATGTGTGCCATGATGAGGAGGAGAACAATCTGGTGAGCAGTTGCTCTGTGTCCTATCAAAGAAGGCTACCCAGGTGGATGGAGAAGTATAAGCCAAAAAAACAGCTGCAGGTGACTATCAGATATCCCGACCTAAGGAAATTGTTGCAAGCAAGCAGACATCTTTATTAAAGATATGAAGATGCCTCCATCCAAAATGAGATAACTGCAGGAGAGAAGAACCTACATAGCAAACTTCCAAGAAACCTTTACCAGGCCAGAGAAGGTGAAGTTAGGTCATGAGGGCATCTACTCAAGTAAGATCTTTTCTATCCTCTTGCCAGGACCTGCCCCCACTCACCATAGACTGGTGCATAAGCAAACCAGCTAGTTATTCTTTGTCAGGGAAGGAGCAGAGAGAAAGCTCAACACAGAAAGTTGACTGTTAAGTCAGCCTTTGTCACTAGTGGCCTCTCACCCACAATCTGGCCCTAGTCTGAAGGTATAGAAGATCTGAAATTAAATCAGGTCCATAGTCCTGGATTAAGATGTGCCGAGACAATGAGAAATCATGTGGGTCTCTATTTCCTGTGAGAGAGCAGAAAAGCCATGGACTCTACAGGAATCTGTGTGCAGCAGCAAATCAGATTACACCCATCAATACTGTGGAAAGGGGTAAGGGGAGACAAGCTGGAATGAAAGTTTGGGTCATGATTCATGTGTCACATGGGTATAATGTAATTATATATTGTATATGCATAATGAGAAATAGGAGCATATTGACAAAGATTGGGCAAGAAAATACCCAGATAATTACCTGAATTCCCTGTTGTATCTTGGGGACCACTCTGTAAAGCACACAATTTTCTAACCACCTTGCTGTACATCTGAAACGAATACAAAATAATATTGAATGTAAACTGTAAATAAAAAACAAATTATAAAAATAATGTTACCCTTAACTAATAAGAAATTAATAATTTTAATGTATCAACATTTTAATTCTTGATCTGAAACTTACGATTCCCCATATGCAGGTCACATTAATAGAGATACTAGGTGTAATATAGGTATCAATATTTTGGTGTCCTCTAATTACTGAAGATGCATTGCTCCTCTTTTCTTTTTTCCCCAAACAAATAGAACTGGCAAAAAGCACATCATACTGTTTTCTGTTTTGTTTATTGTTTTTTGCCCTACTTATAAGCAAAGAAAGCTACCGAGTTCCAAAAGCCTTAAAATGCTGTATTTATATTGTAACTTTCGCTTATAAACCTGAAATCCCGTTCTTAAAACTTGGGTGGGAAGAAGAATCCTGCTTAGAACACAGTTGAATGACTTACTCCTTAGAAAGTTACTGATTAACTCTCCACAATATCGTGTCCTTTTAATCTTGAAATTTCCACGGGATCACCATTTCTCTTTGCCGGGCTGAGGCAGCATTTTGAGATTGGGTGGGTGTGAGCATTGATTTTTTGGAACTGGCAGCTGAGGTCAGCTTTTAATTTTTCTTACTTTGATCTTTTACTGTTAGAAAATAAGCCATAGCCTCGCGGGAGTTGGGTGGGTGAGTGGGATTTGCAGAGAGACACCTACTAAAGTGCAGGGTACTGGCTTATTTTATCTGTGGGCCTGAGGATGCTCCAGGATGAACTTACAATTCCTAGGAGTGCATTTGGCCAGGCTGGCATGGCTCAGAGGCTGAGAGTCGACCTATGGACCAGGAGGTCATGGTTGATTCCCAGTCAGGGTACATGCCAAGTTGTAGGCTGGATCACCAGTGTGGGGCATGCAGGAGGCAGCCAATCAATGATTTTCAACATTGATGCTTCTATATCCCTTCTTCTCTGAAATAAAAAATAGATATATTTTTAAAAATAGTGCATTTGAATTCCAGTTTTCTCCATCTAGGAGAAATTCATTCAGTCATTGTAGGGCATCTATTTGGTTATCATTTATCAGAAGTGCAAGGAGAAAGCGCAGTGAGAGCCACAGGAGAGGTATACATCTAAAATACTAAAATGCCATTGCATATCCCCAGTTGGAGACATCAGTGCTATTGGTACACAGGATGGGTTGGAACTAGAAGATGTGGAAGAAATCCTTGCTTATTTAGCTCTTCAAGGAATGCCTTCCAATTGTTTATTATCTAAAAGATGCTGGGGGGAGGACGGAGGCCACCTTAAGAGTAAAACCTGTCCCTGTACGGCAGCCTCAGAATAGTGGCCTCCTGGCTTTGTGTCTTAGCCTGTAAAGCAGGGATACCAACAAGAATTCTTAGCTCCGAACTTGGTTATGAAAATTAAAGCATATGATTCGTGTAAAATGCTCTCTGTATTGCCAAGCACTCTAAATTTTAGGTGTCTATTCTGTTAGGATGGGAACATACTTAACTTGCTCTCTGAATGAGGGGCCTACTAGACATTAAGCTCTATATGCTTTTGTGGGCATTAATATCTGGAAGGAATATTTGGTCCATTAGACTTAACATTTTCTTAATTTGGCACTGGGATTAAAAACCTTGCCCCAAAGGTTAAGTATCTTGTACCTACTATCTCAGAGCCACAATTATGAACATCAGTGAGCACTGGTTACATGGTTTCTATCGGTATAGATGGTTTTGCTTATAATGCATGCCTTTCTTATAAAACGAACAGCAAAACTGGGAAGGAAAATCAATTTACTCTATGTTTCACAATTAACATGAAATTTATACAACTTGCCTCAATTTTACTTCCATACACACACACACACACACACACACACACACACTTAGATAATATTACCTTTTGATTCAAATATCGGAGCTGTATTAGTCAGAGAGATGAGCTGTTAACAAACAATCCCGACTATCAAAGGATTAACCTCATTTAGGTTTACATCTCAGTCCAATATAAATGGTCTTGGTCAGATCATTTTCCTGGGCCTCACTCTGTCAAGAGGTAAATTACGGAGGGAAAGTCCTTCCATCCTTTGGTTCTATGGTCACTTTGGCTCTTGCCATTGAAAACAAAGGGATAAAGTGGAAGAATGTGTAATATTTTAGGTCCAGGAGTGTTATACAGCCCTTCTGCCCATCCTTCATTGCCCAGAACTTGCTACTTGGCTCCACCTTTGCTAGGGAACTGATGAAGTGGAACCTTTCCAGGCACGCATTGAAATAGTCCAATCAAATTCTAGCATTTTTTTTATCATGGAAGCACATTATTGTTACTATATATAGATTTCTAGAAAAGTATACAGTATTGGTCATTATCAATAACTGAGATGTTCTCTAAATAAACACCTTACAGGTCCTAAATCTATATTTATAAAAGTTAATCAAAGGGATAACTAGAGTTTGTGATTATGAGATGCCTTTGCCAGATGTTAATCTTAGGTTTGAACAAGAAGTGGGCAATTCAGATTACTAAAATAAATTCCTGCATATCCCCTTTTTCCACAATTTTTGATAGAGTGTACAAGATAATGATATTTTCTAAATAAATTTCAACCTATTCTTCAGCTTGAAAACAAGACTTATATACCAGAACTCAGGTGTTTTTATATAACTAATATAATTGTATTTTGTTTTACTGAAATTGAAAAAAATACAACTGAATGGAAAATCCTTTTCCTATTCTTTTCAGCCATAACAAATTTGAATGAAGATAACATTCGAACTGCTTAGTGGTAATTTCTCCTCCTGACATGGTGAATAAAAAACATTTCATTGGGAATTGAGTAAAATTTTGATTCACTAAGCACACACACTTAAATATTGTTGAAGTTGTTTTTTTTTAGTTGGTGGACGTCTTTATACATGAGATAGTCCATAAAGAGGCAACATGGCAAATCACTTATAATTTCACATTTATCTTAAAGTTGATAACTAATGAATTGTTAAAAATGTGAGAAAAGGTTATACACATCTATCAGAAAAGATTATTTTAAGTTTATATTAAAGAACATCTCTTATCTCAACATCAAAGTTAGAGAGATGACACTATGTATCATTATCTGTCTCAGACTCTACTTCACACGTGATATATAAACAATACTCCATGCTTTCAAAAAGGACGTTGTCATGATAGATTATTTGGTGGATGATGCTTGAATCTTTAATCACTTTAAATGGAAAATAATCAAGTATCTTTCATGTATAATAGACATACAGTTTGACAGCCTTGGATGCAGAGGACTGGTGCATGAAAAAGTCCAGGAAAATATGAATATGTTTTCCTTTGGATTGTTGGTTTTATAAGTCACAAAAAATTCTAATCTTTTCAAATTAGTATGTCAGTTAATCTAGTCAAGGAATTAGAACACTTACATTGTCAGAACAGAAGTATGCATAATAAAGGATTGAAAGGTAAGTTGCAATCAGTTCCTAATTGTTATAAAAATTTTAATTTAATCATACATTCTCCTAGCAGTGGTTCTCAACCTCCTGGCTCTTTAAATACAGTTCCTCATGTTGTGACCCAACCATAAAATTATTTTCGTTGCTACTTCATAACTGTAATGTTGCTACTGTTATGAATCATAATGTAAATATATGATATGCAGGATGGTCTTAGGCGACCCCTGTGAAAGGGTCATTCGACCCCAAAAGGGTCGCGACCCACAGGTTGAGAACCGCTGCCCTAGAGTCTAGGAGTACCTATAAATTAGTAACAGTAGCAGTACAATGTTTTTCTTTTTTGAAAAAATACATTTTTATTGATTTCAGAGAGAAAGGGATAGGGAGAAAGAGGTTGAAACATCAATGATGAGAGAGAATCATTGATCCACTGCCTCCAGCACGCCCCCTATTGGGGATCAAGCCCTCAACCCAGGCATGTGTCCTTGACTGGAATTGAGCCCCGGACCCTTCCATCCACAGGCTGATGCTCTATCCACTGGGCCAAACTGGGGAGGGCTTCTTTTTGTTTTGATATCATTACAAACTTGATAAAACATTGCAAGAATAGTGCAAAGTATTCCCATAAACCCTTTATTAAGATATCCCAATAATGCCCTTTGGGGAATAAAGTTAATCTTCAATCATCCCTTGCATTGATTGCTATATTCTTTAGTCTTCCTCATTCTGAAACAATTCCTCGGGGCTTCTTTGATCTTTATGACAATTTTGAAGGCTATAGCGCAGTCAGTTTGTAGAATATTCCTCAGTTTGACTTCGTGTGATGTTTTCTCATGATTAGACTCAGGTTATACATTTTTGGCAGGAATATCATAGAAGTGATGCTGTGTTCTTCTCAGTGCATGTCAATCTCTCACATTCCTGGGAATATTAACTTTGATCATTATGTTAAGGTTGTGTGCCAGCTTCATCTCAGTAATGTTACTTTTCCCCTTTATAATTAATATGAATTCTGCTGGGAAGTACTTTGAAACTATACTAGTATCCCAATGCTCATCTAACTTTTACTTACTAGTTGTAGTATTTATTGATGTTTGAGTTAATTATTACTATGATGATTGCCAAATGGCCATTTACTGCTTCAATTATTCATTCTATTCTTATTACTTATCATTCTATTTCGAGGAAGGACTTCCCATATAAAATTAACTTGTGCATTTACATTGGTGTAGACTCATAGGTTCCTATTTTATTTGAAAGGATGTAATTAATTGGTAACTATGTTGAAGTTAAAGTTATCTCAAGTACATACTCTTCTGTGGGTGAGTAGGATGGGGAGCTGCTCACAGATCATGAATTCAAGGGGCAGCTCAATTGCAGAGTATATTGGATTTTAAGAAGACAATATCTTCCTGAATAAATAACATATGAAAAAAATAATTTTGAAAAGTTTTTGACAGTATTGTACTTTCTATTTTACAATACTAAATATTTTATTTTGGTAATCCCTGGGTTATCATTTCTAACCATTCAAGGAGACTCAAGAATGAGACTTCACAGGTTAAAATTTCTGAATTTCCTAAGGCAAAACTGCTAGTATACCAGTATATACTTCTACCATAGGATATGTCAATAAAACATTTTCAACTACACCTGCAAATCTGTAGAGGCTCATTAAAATAGCTAATGTACATGGACCTGTCCTCAAGTTCCAGATAATGTGTCCCACTATTTCCCACTCATACTACTGCACATTTCATAGAATTTCACAGTTATGGTCATTTTCACAGTTATAGCCATGAAACAGAGTTTTCATAATCATATGATTGTATGTAGGTTGAAAATACTACAAGAACGGTCCCTCCTGGGTTAGCCAAATTCTATGTAAACGAAGCACCCTGTAGAACCAACCTGAATTTCCAACTTGATGAATCAAGAGATGATTACCAATAAATGACTACACCAATGTGAATTACTGAGTATCCAAAAAAATAATATTTAAAATATAGCTATGGAAAAGTATCTAAAATTAACTATTAAATAAGAATTCTTTATTTTACAGTTTTATTCATTTTAGCTATTGATTATATTAAATTTCTTTTAAAGAGATTTCCATAAATACTTTAAAGGTCCTACTTCACTAGCTTCTTATGTCAAATGGAGATAAGTGTCAGTATCATAAAGCTTTTATGAAGACTCAATGCAATAAACCATTCAAAACACCTAACATTAGGTCTGACACTGAGACAGGATCAGATCAAGAACATATAGATAACTCTCATTTCAAATTTTCTTTTGACAATTTCATTAATTTATACATTTTAAAAATTGCATCCTAACTACTGACTCTCTACTATTGATTGTATTGTTTATTTTATTTTCTTGAGATAAATGCCTTTGGTATTCCCTTTTCATTTTTAAGTGATAAGATACTTTAAGAATAATTGTTCTCCTTTTGACACAGCTTTGGTTACATACCTAATATTTAATTGGTGATATTTTCACTCCTGCTATTTTATATATATATATATATATATATATATATATATATATATATATATATTATTTTTAGAGCAGTTTTAAGTTCAAAGCAAAATTAAGTGGAAGGTACAGAGTTTTCCCATATACCCCCTGCTCCCCCACAGCATAGTCTCCCCCATTTTTCAACATCCCTCACCAGAGTGGTTATATTTGTGACAACTGATGAATTTCCATTGACACATCATTATCACCCAAAGGCCTTAGTTTACATCAGAGATCATGCTTGGAGTTATACATCCTATTTTTAAAATGTATTCATAATTATGATTTTTGCAAACTATTACAAGAATATTATTTATCATTATGTGTAACTGCTTAATTTTTACCAATTCATTTCAAGGCTATACTCATGAATATAGTCAACAACTCATCTCATATTCACAGCAGCTGTAGAAAACTAGAAAACCAACTAAATCTCCATTGATTCTGGATTGGTTTGAAAAACTTATTAAAATATTCATATGCTGACATATTACTCATTAATTTTAAGTTACATTGTAACATATATTCAAAGCTTTATTGGTGTTGTAATAATTTTCATATTTATTTTATGCAAAACAGTATCGGCATGCATACATGTGCATGTGTGTATACTTATAATATTGAAATGGAGCAAATTGAATGCTGGGAATGAAGGATACAGAGCTAGTAAGTTCATTTTCTGTAGGAATCCTAATGTCCCCTTTATGGCACCTCAGAAGAATTACTGGACCAGTGGCATTGGTGAATCACTACTATTGTACCGTGTATTTGCAGAAAATACTAAATATTTGTGATATATCATCCCAATTCAAAACAGTATGTAAACATAGAAAGAAATTATATTTAAAATAGACATATATTTGTACTTTAGAAAATTATGCCTTATTATATTGAGTTTTTAGAAACTTTTTTTAAAAGTAAGTAAGCCCAGCTAATAGAAACCACCCAAGTTCTCAAAGAATATTGAAGGGGCCTCTGAGATCTGAAGATCATTTGTTGAAAACCACAGGCTTGTGAGGAATGTAGTCCCAGCATTGCCTCTCCATAAACATTCTTAAGCATGTTGCTAATTTTTGGCTCAAGATATGGAAAATCCTAAAATATGATATATACACATTTTTGAAAGAAATAGTGTGTGGGCAGTATTTTAATTTTAAGAAAAGTTTTTTAAACCAACTTTATTTTTAAATCCGAATGTGTATGATAAACAACACACATGACATACAATTACAGTGTATAAGATATCACAATGGAAATACTGTACGACAGAAATTTACATGGATGTTACAGAACTAAGGAAAATTTATCTATAAATTTCTTTTGGAAAAATTAACAGATGCTGTTTTCAAGTGTAAGCACCTAACTTGCTAACTGTCAAGTAGATTCCACAAGAAAAAGTTAGTTATTTTCCTGACAAAAGAAATAATGGATAATTAGAATTTGCAATATTAATGGACATAGATTTTTTTGAACTTATGTCTTATGAGAAAATTGAAAAACATAGAAATGACAAATGACTGTCTTGTATTGAATATTCCTTCTGTCATAAATTGAACTTAATTTTATTCTTTCTGAATATACTATTCAGATACTATTTGTATTGAATATTCCTTCTGCCATAAATTGAACTTAATTTTATTCTTTCTGAATATACTATTCAAATACTATTTGCTGACACACAGCAGTTTGATAAAATTAATCATGTGGGACATTCCAAAAAATGTCAGCATACATTTTCAGTATTTGTGTGTGCCTAGCACCATATCTGAGACACAATAAACAATTAAATGCATTAAGGCATAAACAAATGGAGGAAAGAAAATATTCAACTTTTCCATAATGTATATCAAAGTCACTTGACATAGCATATCTCTCAAATTCCATGATGGTGTACAAAAGATTCCCCTCCCTCCCTCTCTCCCTCCTTCCCTCCCTTCCTCCCTTCTTCCTTCCTTCCTCTCTCTCTCTCTCTCTCTCTCTCTCTCTCTCTCTCTCTCTCTCTCTTTCTTTCATCTCTTTCATATGTGTGTGCAAACCCCCTTATCTACATACACAGCCTATTCAATCCTCAGTAAAAACCAATATGACTTTGACTATAGAATTTTGAGAAATGTTATACATCCAAATGCCTCCTCCCTCCACTCAAACATTTCTCGGGTATGGGGTGGGGAAGGCTGACTGGGAGGGGCACTGAAAGAACTAGTGTCACTCTCATTTCTCATTTCTCAGTTCTTCTAGAATTCATCACCATTACCACTTATTTGATGCTTCAAATATATACTGTTTCATGTTGGCGTTTTAAAATTTCTATTAGGCATCTATCTCCCTCAAAAGGAAAAATAAACCTAATTCCAAAGGGTGTCATACCATCTTACACTTAGAGGGTACATAACTTTGATTGCTTCAGAGACTTGAGAAGGCAACAAAAGCTAATTCTTAAGTCAAATGCAGGGCCTAACCAGTCCAAATCTCACATATATAACTGCAGTAATATATAGAATTATAGAAATTCTCATCACATCTCCTATAGTTATGAACTCTTTCATGACATGTGGGTTGCACTAAACATTTTTAAAGAACTCTCTAATCTTGTGTGAAAAGGTGTTTTGAACTACTGAGTTCAGTGCAGAAATATCTTCTACCTCAGGCCTCAATTTTTGTCTCCTATTCTGAAAATACAAAGCTTTGCAATAAGGTTTTTTTTATAACTCATTTGGATTGCAACATATGCTGGAATAATCATGAGGTTATTTAGGAGTTTCTATTTATGTTGTTGTCACTGTTTTAATTCCAATTAATGTATGTGTGTTTCATCCATGTTTATTTCTGAAATATTACAATGTACTGCCAAGACCCTACTGAAGTGTTAAGTGATAACCATATCTGTACCTATCTGTCTAAAATATGGAAAATCTGAGTTCTGAAATACATCTGGCCCAAAGATTTGGGGTAAGAGACTAAGAATCTATAATGTTTATGAAGTACATACCTTGTTCCACGCTTTCTCAAAACAGTGTATACACAAGCAATTGATTTAAAACATAAAGCAGGTGACATCTACAGTAAATTGGACCAAAATAATGCCTAGCATGGCAAATATGAACCTCTTTATACAAAAAAGAAGATAATTTGTCAGATTCAGTTTATGCGAATTCTAACAATAAAAACTTTCTAAATAATTCAGATTATCTAGAGTATGTTTATGTGGCGCAAACAAAATACATAGTGAGAGAATAATCCATACAATACTTCCTACATGCAATATATGTTCTCATATTAGTAATTCTTTGTGAGGGTTGGCACAGTTTATTAATATATAGTGAACCTAACTCAGTTTTTTATACTGACTTGAAAATATATGTTCAATAAGTTACTTTAAGTGAAATTTTAAGTTAAAACCAAATTAGAAACATTTTAAAAGTTACACACGATAAAAATAATCTTATAATTATTATTAAATAGAGAATATTAAAATATTATTTACCCATAGCTAAATTATAAATGTTTAGATTTTTCTGGTTTAATAACTTATTCCAGAGTCATTTAAATGTATTGCATTTTTAACTTACTAGAATTTTTGTTGGTATATCCAAATATCATCTCATTAACTGTGCCCTCTTCATTATTCTTTGAAATGTACATGTCCTCCTTCAGAGAAAGGGGCTGCTGGTGGTAGGGAGACGAGAGAGAGAGAGAGAGAGAGAGAGAGAGAGAGAGAGAGAGAGGAGAGAGATTACATTCACTTTCATAACGAATATGGTCTTTACATTTATTGATATAAAATTGAATTTCACTATTTACACAAAAAAACAATAACCACAAATCAATGAGGGTACTTTTGGTATGGATATAGAGTCAATTTATTTCTGATGCTTTCTGTTTTTCCTCCTCTAAACCAGATGAATAAATTTAAGAAACAGAGCCTTATAAACTGAGCTACATTTTCAGCATAATTGAAAGTCAGGTAACATCCTTATAATTAACAGTAGAGGCCCGGTGCATGAAAATTGTGCACTTGGGGGAGGGGTGCTTTAGCCCAACCCATGCCCTCTCACAGTCCGGGAGCCCTCAGGGGATGTCCGACTGCTGACTTAGGCCCTGCTCCCTGCCACCACCGCTGCACTCGCCAGCCATGAGCCCAGCTTCTGGCTGAGTGGTGCTCCACTGTGGGAGCACACTGAACACCAGGGGGCAACTTCTGCATCGAGTATCTGCTCCCTGGTTGTCAGTTTGCATCATAGTGACAGGTCGTTCTGCCACTCAATCGATTTGCATATTAGCCTTTCATTATATAGGATTATTTCTAAGTCATGATGCATCATCTCAGAGTAGCAGAGACCTGTGGGAAGACATTAGGAAGTTGTGACCAAAGCACTAATGAAGAATAGGTAGGGTCAGAGGGCCTTAGCAGTGGCATCTGTCAGATAAAAAAGAAGCCAGCAAAAGCATACTTTCCGTGAGGAAAACCCCTCACCCACAGTGGCAGCCGCTGTGAACAGAATCAAGATCTTCCATAGTATGAACACATGGTTCATAGCACTACCATGTAGCCTGAAGGTATAAAACCCCAAGATGTACCAGCAAATGTATCCATCCTAAAAGAAAGGCATGGTCAGTGCCTTGGAGTATGTAGCCAGTGAAGTCATGGGTAACTTGGGGCTAGACACCAAGAATTCCTCTGATTTGGATAAAAAATTGCAAAATCGACCTTCACAATAGGCAGCAATTTTGGTTCTCAAAGGGGATGAGGCAATGTATAGATATATTTTTTTGGTTGTCACAAACTGGGAGGTAGGGAGGAGGCTGCTGCTAATTGTGTAAATTCTGAAAAGGCCAGGAGTGTTTCTAAACATCCTGAAATGCTCAGAACAGCTTCCTCAACCAGGAATCTTCCAACCTAAATCATCAATAGTACTGAAGTAAAGAACCCTAAATGTTTTAATGGGATGAATGTTACACAAACTACAGCAGTCCATCCCTGCCACCAGGATGCAGACCTCTGCTTATGGAGGTGACTATACTAGTGTCCCTCCATTAGAGCAAAGCTGGCTCTTCACTGCTTCCTTTTCCTCAAGGATGCCCCTTAGACTGGCTACATAAATGTGCAGAGTATTAAGCCAAGTTCAGAATCCATGTAACTGCATAGGTCACACAGCCATAAATGGGGCCCTGGAAACCCTCAGCAGTAGAAGCTTAATTTATAATGAATTCATTTTCTGAAGATCTAACCAAAAGGTTGAAGGCCTAAATATTCTTTTAATATATTATTATTTATTTCAGAGTGGAAGGGAGAGGGAGAAAGAAACATCAATGATGAGAGAGAATCATTGATCAGCTGCCTCTTGCATGCCCCCTACTAGGGATGGAGCCTGCAACCGGGGCATGTGTCCTTGACCAGAATAGAACCCAGGACTCTTTAGTCCACAGGCTGACACTCTATCCACTGAGCCAAATCAGCTAGGGAGACCTAAATATTTTTGATTCCATGGTAGTTTTATTTTGTGGGACAAACTTGTACATTTTAAACTTGCAAATTTTGGTAATTGGGTCAACCTGACCAGTGATATTTTATTTTTTGATTTAGAAAAAAAATAGCTATGACATTTTGAAAACTAAAAGCATTAATGTGAGCTTTCCTTCTACTTTAAATGAGAGGAAAACACATCATAATATTTAGCCTAAAAATACCTATTATACAAATGGACACTTGCTTCATTGTCTTATCCAGTCCATCAGGGTTAGAGGACCTCAAAAAGACCAAGTACATCCTTTGGCACCATTTACAATAGTGCTCCAGTGAGGTGTGGTTAGAATACTGATAGTTAGAATTAATTGGTCTATTAATTCCCCATCTGCATATTTATATTAGCCTGTAGAGTCTAATAATTTTACTCCTTGGAGCATTAAGGCTTAAGATATTGAGTCACAGTACCATTAGCTTATTTTATCTTCACTGTATTTCAAGCATGGCATTGTAGATGGCCATGCTTGCCGTCATTGTCATCTACTTCAAAATGTTAAGGATTTACCTCTCAAATGTACTGTTTTCTCTACTTTTTTCCCTTTTCCTACTTACATTCTACCCATTCTACCTATAATGTAATCACAAACAATGGTCTTTTCTCAAGTAAACTTCCTTTGCCTTCAGCTGGCAGCAATATTTCAGAATTTTGCAACCTTGCCTCTAAAGTATAATTAGGTAACAGAGCAAAAAGTCATATAATCACTTGTTTTCTTAGCACAGATAAGCAGAGATTTGACAGAGAAACAGTTTTGATGTAGAAACTGTATAGACATTTGAGAACAATGACATGATTTTAAGGGGAGATGAGTTTTTACATTCTACACAGTGACTTTTCTTTCTGAAAGGGTAGACAACATCTCCATAAAAAAATATCAATTTTTAGAAAGAGGAAGAGACAGAGAGAGATCGATGGGTTGCCTCTGATTGCAGATGAAACCCACAACCTGGGTATGTGCCCTGACCAGGAATTGAACCCACCACTTTTTGGTAGATGGCTTGACACTCCAACCAACTGAGACACACTGGTTCAGAGCCAGCATCTCCATTTTTCATTCCCGTTAACAGGACTTCTCAGTCTCTTAGGCTGAATAACTAAGGGAAGACTCTCCTGCGCACTATAGGATATTGATTAGCACCATGGCTGCCGCCCACGAAGTGCCAGGAACACCTTCCCAGTTGTGAAAACAGAAAATATTTCCAGGCATGGAAAAATGTCCCCTGGAGGGAAAAATAACCCCTGAGAAAGAACAACGGCTTTAAAACAAGTCTAAAACAAATATATCCGATTTTCAGGTTAAATTTCCCTTAATATTTCCCAAAGGAGCGCAGTGAATTTTCATGCAATGATCTATAAAGCTACCCCTGACAAAGCATATTAGACAAATGAAATAAAGATCCTATTTTATTGATATAATAACAAATCTTTCCAATATGATGAATGTGTTTATTTTTATATTAAATTTTAAGAGTTACTTTGACAATGATGCGGACTGGAGTTGTACCTTGGCATGTTAAGTGAATGTTACTTCGATTGCCATTGTACTAATATCACAAGTTGTACTAAGGTCTAAATGTGCTCTTATATGCCAAAACAGGGGAAGAAAGGCATTTCTTCACTTCTCACATATACTCATATAATCATGTCATCTTCGGCTCTCTCTCCTTAACAATTCAACCATCCGAACAAAGGGAAGAGTTGAACAGCTGCATAAAAGATGAATCTTAACTATTCTCACTGATTGTTTTTTTACTATTTGCACAGATTCCCTGGATCTTTTATGTTTATAATTGTCTTTCCCTTCCAAGGGTGAAGCAATAACACTGTTGAACTTAAAGAGAACCAGTAGATAAAGGATGAATTAACTGGTAATTTGGGTAGATTCAAATCCATTGGCTGAACTAGCAAATGTACTTAAATATGTTTCTATAGAGATATGTTTCCTATTTTTAAAAATTGCCTTATAATTAGCCTGTATTTCACATCTCCCTACCTTTTTTGATTTCAGATCAATTCATCTATAAACTGAATTTCAGAAAACTTAAAAAGCAAATAAATGTATTCACACTGGAAAATGTGGGCTAAACCATAGCAGACAATTATGCATTTAACACTATTTCTACACAATGTCTGTTAATAGAAACTAAGCAAATGATTAAGGAAAAATATTTACTGCTGGGCTTGTGTGGCTCAATAGTTGAGCGTCCTATGAATCAGGAGGTTACGGTTCAATCCACAGTCAGGGCAGATGGCCAGGTTTCCAGCTCGATCCCCAGTGTGGCGCATGCAGGAGGCAGCCAGTCAATGATTCTCTCTCATTGATTCTCTCTCAATACCCAGTCAGGGCACATGGCCAGGTTTCCAGCTAGATCCCCAGTGTGAGGTGTGCAGGAGGCATTGATGTTGCTATCTCTCTCTCCCTCTCCCTTCCTCTCTGAAAGCAATAAAAATATATATTAAAAAAAGAAAAAAATAGTTACTTCACCCATGAACTAGTAAGCTTAACTTACTGAACTAGTAAAATTTGGTCATAGAAAACTTAAAGTTTAATCTTAAAGAGTCAATTATTTAAAAAATCATTTTTTTAAATTTTTAGGTTGATTGCTTTGTTGTTTTCCCTTAAATTAAAAATGAGAAGTGAGACATGCTTAAACTATTAATAAAAATATTATTTGTCTTTCATTGCATAATTATTTACTTGCATCATACAGTAATTAAAAATTGAGGAGCTATAACAATAGTTTACTAAGCATGAGTTTTGCCAGCATTATTTACAATAGCAACGTCTGAAACAGGCCAAGTACACATCATTAGATAAGTGGATAAAAAAGCTGTGCTTGCCGGACCAGAGTGGCTCAGTGGTTGAGTGTCGACCTATGAACCAGGAGATCAAGATTTGATTCCCAGTTAGGGCACATGCCCAGGTTTCGGGCTAGATCCCCAGTGTGAGGTGTGCAGGAGGCAGCTGATCAATGATTCCCTCTCATCATTGATCTCTCTCTCTTCCTCTCTGAAATCAATAAAAATATATATTTTTAAAAAGGCTGTGCTACATTTTAAGTTAAGTACTACTCGGCTGTAAAAGAAGAAGGAAACCTTACCTTGTGGTGACAATGTGGACGAATCTGGAGATTATTATGCTAAGTGACAAAAGCCAGTCAGAGAAAGACTCATATCAATGATTTCACTGATATGTAGAATCTACTGAATAAAATGAACTGATGAGCAAAATAGAAACAGAGACATAGGTATATGGAGCAGGCTGACAGCTGTCAGAGGGGAGGGGAGTTGGAGGCTGGAAGAAAGAAGGTGAAGGGATTAAGAAAAAAATCTCTGTCTCCATCTCCATCTCTCTCTCTCTCTATCTCTATAAAAGGCATAGACACAGACAACAGTGTGGTGATAACCAGAGGGAAGGGGGAGTAGGAGGGTAGTTGGAGGTGAGTAAATGGGTGTAGGAGGTGAGGGGGAGGAAAAGAGACTCATCTTGGGGCAATGGGTGCAGGATGCAGATGATGTTTTGTTGAGTTGTACACTTGAAACATGTATGGTTTTGTGAAGCAATGTCATCCCAGTAAATTCAATTTAAAAAGAAATTCATTAAAAAATATGATGTTTATATTTCAGGGAGGGTCTGCAGTAAGATTTAGTGAAAGCATTGGTTTCCTAGTATTACTGACAAAAGATCATGATGCTCTGTTGAAAAGGGGACTTCCTTAATATCTTATAATTATATTAGAGGCCAGTGCACAAAATTTGTGCATGGAAGGAGGGGGTCCCTCAGCCCGGCCTGCACCCTCTCCAATCCAGGACCCCTTGGGGATGTCTGACTGCTGGTTTAGGCCCATATGGCCTGCAGGGACTGGGCCTAAACAGGCAGTCAGACATCCCACTTGCAATCCTGGATCACTGGCTCCTAACCGCTCACCTGCCTGCCTGCCTGCCTGCCTGATTGTTCCTAACCACCTTTGCCTGCTGGCCTGATTTCCCTAACTGCACCCCTGCCAGCCTGATTGACCCTAACTCTCCTCCCCTGCTGGCCTGATCACCCCTAACTGCCCTCCCCTGACAGCCTGATCGCCCCTAACTGCTCTCCCCTGCTGGCCCGATCACCCCCTACCTGTTTCCCCCTGCCAGCCTGATCCCCCTTAACCACCTCTGCCTCGGCCCCTGCCACCGTGGTTTTGTCTGGAAGGACGTCCGGTCTAATTAGCATATTACCCTTTTATTAATATATATAGCATCAGGAAATGGCTTCATTTGGTAATCTAAAATGAAAAAGGATTAGAGTATGCACATGTAAATACCTACAGCATACAGATTTCAGAGTCACTCTTGGTAACATAGTCCTACCACTTAAAAGTGAATTATTTCAAAAATTTTTTGCAATCAAGACATAAGATATAATAGACAATCAATATGCAGAATGGCAGCAAAACATCATATAAACTATGCATTTTTCCTTGTTAAAGTCTTATGTGAGCCATGAATTATGCAAAACTACCAAGAGATCCTATTAAATAGGTGATACATCTTTAGGATCCTAAGACATGAAAGACCATTTGAGCTTTTCTCTCAAGATTATTACAGATTTATCAGAAATCCTCAGAGTCTGAAAGTTTTAAATGGAAGTAAGATAGTGAGGATATATTGCAAATTATATGCTGATGGAAGAGAAACAATACAGAAAAATAATTTGACGAAGTAATGAAAATTATTTATTTAGTAGGCCACTCATTTGTTCAAAAATGCAATTTATAAAGTAACAGCCCTATTACAGCAGTATTATCATTGGTTAGCACAAGTACTTTGAAGCAATTTTCATTAATATGCACAACATATTACACAATAAGAATTTATTTTAACTTATCTGGCAGAATTCAGTGTATTTTTAGAAGTCCTATTTAATGCTTTAAAATATGATTGTCAAATTATTGGAATTATTAGTAATAGAACTGCCACTCAAGCATGACTTAGGAGACCCCGATTAATTATGAGAATAGTAGGTTCAGATGGTCTTTTATGGGCAAGATTATGACTTTAACACTTAAAACTGGTGCCCTGTCTGGAAGCCATTCAAACTCTTGGATGAGATGTAGAAAAGCTGGGTAGTCAGCTTGTTGCTTTCTTTAAACAATTCTCTCCTGTTTATTAGTTTCTCTTTAATGTCTAATTAGTTTGGTAAAACGAAAGCTGATGATTTCAATCATATTTGTGTACAGAAGCAAACTAGTAGATAATCTGGTTAGCCAACGAAAGAAATGACAAAATGCCTTTCGGCACAATTTAAACAATATCATTTTTACCCTACAAAATGTCTAATTTCAGTAATTTAATATAGGCTGCTGTCAAATTGTCCCAAATACACACACCGTTTTAAGGTAAATAAATGAACACTACCATAGTACTTTCAAAATAAAATATTGTAAAGAAACAAACAATAACATTAAATGTGATTCTGCTATTTCAAATGCTTGGAAACATGATTTAATGTAATCACTTTGGGGATAACTTGGATTTATATATCAACACACACACACACACACACACACACACACACACACACACAGAACCTTGATGCTTTGTTACCATTAGCAATCTGGAATTAACGTATTGTTTGTCATAGCCAAAGTTTTCACTGAAAACAGTGAAAAGGGTAAAAAAGGAAGGCTGTTGTTATTAGCTCACCAACCGTCATCCAAGAGTTGGCATAGATTGTTTAAGGGACTCTGAGTCATAACTGGCTGTGATCTAAGGTGAGTAACTTGACCTGTTGAGTTCCTCAGTGTCTTCTTTTTAAAATAGGGAGAAGAAGACAGCATGGTTTGTGGGGCTGTTAGGATGTGTGCTGTTCTGTGCTTTCAGCTTTCTGCTTCGTATCACAGGGAGCTCTACTCCTGCAGGCTGCACGCTCAGTCTCCCAGTCAACTGCAACATTCGCCAACGGGAGGCAATGGGGAACTCTTGAGCTAAAGAAAAGAAGAAGCCAAAGTTTAGCCCTAGCCTCTCTGTATTAGTTTGGCAGAACTATCATAACAAAATACCATAGACAGGCTGCCTTAAACAACAGAAGTATGTTATTTCACAGTTCTGGAGGTTAGAAGTCCAAGATCAAGGTTTTGGGAGATCTATTCTTAAGTGTGGCTTGCACTTGGCCGCCTTTTCACTGTGTCCTCATATGACTTTTTCTCCATGTGCACACTTATATTTTCTTCCACAGCTTTTATCATGTGCTCAGTCTTTTGGGGTGTCTTCTTTTTACTACACTGAACACTTGGCTTTTGGAAAGTCTATCCCCTGGTTTGCTTCCTCTGTTTAGATTTATTTGTAAGACCTTGCATGTAACTATGGCATTATTTATTACTTATGTTTAAGACTCACAGATCACATATATCTGAAACAGACCTTTACCTCAGGCACCACTTGTGCATATAATCGACTGTATGTGACCTATTTCCTAATGGAAGCTCTTAAAGGCTGGTGGATATATAAATGTGTTGAATTGACTATGTTGCATCTTCCTAAAAATTGTCCCATAGCGATGAATGATTCCACCATCCAAAAATGTTTCTGAACCTCAAATCATCTACTTCTAATATCTTCTCTATCTAAAAATATACTGATACCTAATTATAACACTAACTATATCCCTATTAACATTGCTACAATCTTTCCTCATAGCCTCATAATTTCATCACTTTCTAGAAAGTTTAGATTATTTTAAGCCCTCAAATAATAACCTTTTATCATTTTTAATACAGAGATACTAAAATGAACATAAACATACACACACACACACATATGGCTGACATCATGAAGCTGAACATTTAGCTGAGGAGTCTGAAAATAGATAATTGCAAAATATTTTATACATGTAATAATAGAACATGGAGTCTAAGGCTATCACATGAGACATAGATAGATGTTGGCTCTTTGTATGAATAAGCTTAAAGCCAGAATTATACTCAGAATATTAAAAAGTTCCACATCAACCTAAATTGAAAACAAAACAAATGCCTATTATTTAAAATTAAAAAGGTCCATATTTAGCAATAAGTTTTATATTTTGTTTCCTTGATTGTTTAGTTTCATGAATTGCTTTGTTTGTGTGGGCAATTGGGGCTCAATAACATGTTTTTTTTCAAGCATTTTGAATGTTTGGCCAATTTAATATCTAAGTATTTGGATTCAAACCACAAAGGAAGGGAATGGCATGAAATGCTTAATTCATTGTACAGGACAGTGTTTTATGAATATGTAGAAAAATATATATATATATATACTTCATATCTTATATTTGCTTCACACAAAAATGGAAACATTTGGTGCTTTCTTGTTGTTTCTAGTCACATAATTTGAATAGTTTTATATGGGGAGCATTTTTTGACATTTAATTAAAGTTATAGGTGTATAAGATTGACAAACATCATTAAACATTAACAATTAAAATAGAAGATAAACTGTTAAGTAGCTTTATATCATGAGTAAATTTTATTCAAAAATATCTGTGCAGAAAAAATCCAACAAGATTAAACTTTGAAAAATGCATTATAATTGCTCTCTTGGGAAAGTAATATGAGAACAGATTTTCAGTGGGAGGGAGAAACCTGGAATATCATAGTACCAGAAGATACCTAATAGTCACTGACAGTGAATTAGACATTCGACATAATGTGAAAGTTAAAAAAAATAAAGCCTTAAACATTCATGTTTTGAATTTTCTATTCACATTTTTATTGAAGTATGCACAATGTTAAGTTCAACTGCATGAAATTATGTAGAGTTAAGAAATATATAAATCATAAATCTACTATAAAGACACTGATGATTCACATTGACCCAAATGAAGATAACCATTCAAATAGAGACCATAACACAGAAAGTTCAGATAATCTGTCCCATTTTAACAAAGCTTAAAACATTTCTGTTTTTTTAATCATTAAAAATATAGAACTTAATTTTCTAACAGTAGCAAAATTAGAAACATTCAATTAGCTTTAACATATTTTCAATATTTCAGAACATATGCTCTTAAACACTAAGACATAAGTGAGACTAGCTTACATATATATATATATATATATATATATATATAATGATATGCATCAATTTGGTTACAAGTATAAATTTTGATTCAGTATGTAGAGCAATATTTTCACTAAAAATCTGTACTGATATTAATGACTCAAAGTTTTAAGAAGTTTGACAACAAAGAATCAAAGGAAATGCATAAGAGGCTTTTGTAATAGATTCCATTAGCACAGGGTAGAGCAGGAAAAATTGATTTCCTATATCCCAGTTGGAAAATTAGCCTGAGGAGCATAATATAAAGGAGCTAAAACCTAGCAGGTAAGTATTGTTGAGATAGAAGGTTGACCCAAACAAATGCTTCTCTCTCTAACATACTTTCTTGAGCTTTCCTGTATATGTTGAGAAAAAGTATTTTCATAATATATCATGCATTACACAGTGTACTTTAAGGTCTCCTTTAAGGTGCTTTTTAAGAGTCTATGTAATTTTTTGTCCATTGATTAAAGTGTAAATACAAGATGGATGCCATCTAACAAATGGTCATACATTTAGGCTCCACTAGGGCTTACTATTCCTTTAATGAAAACCACTGCCAGGGGTTAAAATTAGTTAATAATGACACGGGCACTCACTGTGTGTGAGGAAGTCTAGGGTTTCTGTCAGTTTGTTGTAAAACCTGCCAACACGCATAATATGGAACAGGAATATATCACTGATCCAATCTTTATATTGGTTACATGAACTCTATTGGGCATTCTTTGGATGAGAAGAGCTGTTTCTGATGATGAAAATAATAGTATAATTGATATATTCTACTATTATATCACAGTTGTCAAATCTTTCAAAATATATCTACATTGACTACCACACCTGCCCTTTCAAGTGGGTGTGAAAGAAAAATGAAACTCAGAGAAATTAAGAATCTTATAGAATATTACAAAACTATATACTTAATTGTATTTGATCTGGCTAGTCACTTTCTTTGTCAGTTAATAAAAATTCTTTACAGATCTTAAAATTGCCTTAAAAAACTATACTTTCCTTGCAAGAAAATAGGACTTACAAGACATTATTACCCTTCCCACCCCCAGTGATTCTCCTCTCATGGTGTTCAGGCCCCACAAAGTCCTTTCCAACATGGAATCAAGTTGACTGGTGTAATCTAGGCTATTGTAGAAATTACAGAATGTGACTTCAAAGCTAGGTCTTAGAAGGCACGTTGGCATCTGTGTTCTATTGCATCACTCTCTCTGTAATAAATCACCTCTAACACCTTCAAGGATAGGTCCATGTGGTGAGAAACTCAAGAATCCTGCCAACAGCCTGCTCTATTTGCTGGTTCTGGATTGAGCCCCTCATGAAAATGAATCCTGTAGCCATAGTTGGGCCTTCAGGTGACTGGAGCCACAGCCATCATCTTAACAGCCACCTGAGGAGAGATTCAGAGCCAGACCACTCAGCGGAGCTGCTGCAGAATTCCCCACCCACAGAAACTGCATGAGAGAATTTCATTGTTCTAAGTCATCAAGTTCGTGGATAATTCATTGTGCAGCTAGATAACTAACAAAACTGTTGGTCATACTGGCCATATAGTACTTTTTTTTTTTTTTACAAATCGTACATATTATTATATTATATTCTCTATGATAACATTTCCACTTGCTCTCCAAATATTTAAGAAAAAATTGTTTCATTCATACATGGTAATAACAATATAAAACATAAAAACAAACAAACAAAAACGAGTTACTCCACACAATGAATAATTTCCTCAAGAGAAAAACAGTGGAAGTCAATAATGGTTTCTTCCAAATTCCTGATATTCATCCCAGCAAAAATATTTTTGAGACTCTGACATGTGCTGACAGAGAAAATAACATAAACATTCTCTTCTCTACTGGTGATTACATTCCAGAGTGGGAGATAGAAAATAAACAGTGAAGTCAATCAGACTGTAGTGAGTGCTATAGAAAAGAATATATCCACTGGCAGGAGCAAAAAGCAGGGAAGTGACATGAGCTATTTTTTTATTTGTTTGTTTGTTTGTTTTTAGTAGAATCTATGGACTACCAGTGGATGCTGGAAAATGCAACGACTGTGTCTAGAAATTAAGCACGATACCTGATTTTTCATGTTAACATTTCCAGTTGAAAACGGGGGGCAAGCGTAGCCAATTGATGGATTCAGCCATGTGACTATACTGTAGCCATAAGATGTCAAGGCTAAAACTGTAAAGAGATAGTACTTTTATCCTACTGTCACACCAGCAAGTTAGCCTGCCATAGAGCATCAGGGACCACGCTCCCTTGCTGAGTTCACTCTATTGAGTGTTGGGCCAGTAGCTGCTATTCGGAATACTCACTTTAGGTAGGCTAATAAAATGCATGACTCCTTTGTCAGAGACAAAGACCATTTATCAGTATATTCAATTGGTTTCCTCTACATCAGTTCCCACAGGGTAACGCAGTGAGAGCCAGAAGTCACCGGCACATGCAGAGGGTGCACCACAGGAGAAAACGCTCAAAATGGGGAAACCCTGCTCCTACGTAGGGCTACTCATGCCCTGTCTATCCTCCCCTCCATAGGGAAAAAGAGCAACAAGAATACTTATTATCTTTGCTATGGGAAGTAAGCAAACATCTCTGGGTGTGAAGGGGAAGCTATCTTTATGTTTATTACTGCAGAATATAAACAAGTTTCTTCCACAAAAGGGCAAATAATACTTAAATATCCTGAACTATCTCTGAACACAAAAGATTGGCTGTTAATGCTTTTGCTCAAGAGACTCCACAGGTGCAGGAAAGCAAGAAATCCATGGGAAAATATCTTCCAAAACAAGGAAGACTAGCAGGGGAAAGAAGCATTTTCAGATTTGGTAATGAGATTCAGGGTCTTCAAAATGTAGAATATTCTGCAAACATTTAAGGCAAGTCAGACACTGGATGGACAAAGGAATGTTACATGACTGCTAAAGTGGACCTCAAAAAGGTGCTGATTCACTAGCAACACAATGGGGACAGAAGCTGTTAAAAATATAGTAACAGAAGTTCCAGGAATTATGTAATAAAATAACAACAAGAAAGGCAGCAGCAACAATAATCATAATAAGAAATTTCAAAAATAAAAGACAATATTTTCCTACGGCTCTATTGTGTGAATGAGAAAACTCTTATGAGATGCCTTCCAACAGAATTTGTTTCTGTTTCCATGGTCTAGGATTGGACCCCAAGCCCTTTTTGGAAACTGCCACCAGTGTAGAGTATGGAATTAGCAGAATTGGCTTAATCCACTGAGGTGGATATGAGAATGACCACCAGAGGGTGCAATGGGAATGGCAACTGACCCAGATTGGGAGGATCAAGAAACTGAACTGAAATCTCAGACTACTAGGAGCAGGTGTAGTAAGAAGGAACTATTGGAAGGCAGTGGAAAAAAAGTCCCTGTGGAAAAGGGTGGGACAGGTATAGAGTTTTTTCAGGAACAGAAGGGAGTTCAATTTAAATGGAGCTTTGATTTCGACAATGTAATTACCAGAAATAAGACCAAAAAGGGCAAATATGGTTTAATCACAAGGAGTCAAGCACAAGGATGTTCACATTTCCCTAAGGACTCTGGTTGTATACTATACAATATAATAATTTTAGCACAATTAATTCCACAACTTCATACAACACATATCCTACACTGACATGTAATTTCAAAATTTGGAACTACTTTTATAAAATGTATCCATATGTATTACTTGGAAAAATCAGTCTATGTCTTCATAAATGATAATACATTTTTATTATTGCATACTATGTTAGAATAAATTAAAATTGAAGGTGAGAGCAATGGTTATAGGTAATGAGGGAAAAGTATCTATATATATAAAAGCCTAAGCAACCATTATGACTGAACGACCACAATGACTGGTTGACCAGTCACTATGATGTGCACTGACCACCAGGGGGCAGATGCTAAATGCAGGAGCTGCCCCCTGGTGGTCAGTGCTCTCCCACAGCCAACCGCCCCATGGCCCACCGACCTCCCACGGATCCTCCTCCTGGCAGGCTGGCCCCCCCATATGCCCTGATCTGGGGGCCAGCTGGCCAACCTCCCAGTTTCCCTCTCCCCAGCTGGCTGGCCCCTGATAGGCCTCAATCGACAGTCAGGTCAAGGGATCCCACCCATGCATGAATTTGTGCACCAGACCTCTAGTCTATATATATAAAAGTCTAAGCGACCATTACGACCGAACCACTGGTCACTATGATGCACACTTGCCACCAGGGGTCAGATGCTCAGTGCAGGAGCTGCCCCCTCATGGTCAGTGTGCTCCCATAGCCAACCTCCTGCAGTCGGCCAACCTCCCATGGTCCCTCCCCTCAGCCGGATGGCCCCTATCTGCCCCAACGTCTGGCCGGGGGAATGGACCACACCTGTGTTTGAATTCGTGCACCAGGCCTCTAGTATATTAATAATGGCAAAACATAAATGATGGAGGGGATAATAACAGTAGTTTTTCAAAAAATTTGTGACCTGGTGGTTTTATTTACCCTTATAGAATATTTCAATTCCTTTTCTCTTTCAAATACTTATAAAGACCTTAGGGAGAAAATGTTATTTTCCAAACAATTATTTTGAGTTTCTGATCTTCTTTACCCCATTTGGTGTGAGATTGTGTGGGTACAACAGGCAAGAAAGCACAACAGAATTTCCAGGGTAGAGTTGGAACCTTGGTTATATTTTCACAATAGTTTTGGTGAACTGCTCTGAAACTGAAATTCTCTGGTGTTTATTCTCATTGGGAGTAAATGCATGAAATATATAGTTCACATTAAAATATACTTTGTTCTTCCCTCATTTTTACCCCATCACGATGCAGTTGGATATTTTGCTCCGTGTCAGGTCTTATCTCATGGACAGTAGGAAAGTGGAAACGTTTTTCAGAAAAAATATCCAGAATCAAAGTAAACAAGAGGGAGCTATCTTAAAACACACAGTTAAATTAAAATTTATTTTTATTAGAATTTGATACACAATAGGAAATGGAAAAATAATTTTGCAAAACCATGCACACATACACATGCATTATTTTTACATTCTAAAATAAGACACATTTGTAAGTGAGCACACAAGACAATGAGACATGTTTTATGATATGGTGTTTCTGGAAGGTATGCCATTACTTTATTTGATTGGGAGAGATTTTAGCTATTTCATGTTTCCCCTTTACTGCAATCTTGTCAAACAGGGGTCATAAAAGCATAAATATTATATGAAGGAGGACAAATGGAGAGACACAGAAGCTTTCATAGAATCTTCAAAAAGCCTACTCTATGATATAACAGGTACACATCTTAGAAATGGGAAAATATTAGTGAGAATCAAAACAACTTGCTACGGGTTAATAGAAAAAGTTGACATTGTTTAACACTTGTTTCCCACTCTGTGTTTGGGGAAGTTGCCAAAAAAAAACTATAGTTTTTGGATTTTGAAAGAGAAAAATGTCCTTTTTTTTCCCCCTTCAAAGAAACTCAGTTCTATTGATTTAAGAAAATTTCTCATCTTGGAATGATCTACTTATTGGAAATTTTCTGATCAAGTGATTTGATTAGCCCCTGGGTGAAGAAAGATAATTTTAATCTCTTAGGTTTAAAGAAGTGTCATGAAACTCTACCCTAATTTTTTTAAGCCTAGGTTGTCCTGTCCTGCTCACCTGAATATGGTCAAAGTTATATATTCATGACAGATACTCAAATTAAGAATAAAAATGATGGTTTCAAAGTGGATCATTCAGAACCCAAGTATAGGAAAATTAGAAGGTAAAGTCAATAGCAGGCACAGGAAATAAAAAGAGTTACTGTGCACACCCGGCCAGTGTGGCTCAACAGTTGAGCACGAACCTATGAACCAGGAGGTCATGGTTTGATTCCTGGTTAGGGCACATGCCTTGGTTGTGTGCTCAGTCCCCAGTGGGGGCATGCAGGAGGCAGCCGATCAATGATTCTCTTTCATCATTGATGTTTCTATCTCTTTCTCCCTCTCCCTTCCCCTCTGAAATAAATAAAATTTTATATTTAAAAAAAGAGTTACTGTGACAATGTCATCACCTCTTCCTATTTTATTTGGCCTTGGTAATGAGTGTTGGGGGCTATTGGAGGGAAGGAGAACAAAGATAATTCCCAAGAAATCATTGTAAGACATTATAATAAAATCAAGTTCAACTAAAATGTATTGGAAACATTTCAGTAACATATTTACCGAAACTGAAGTTATATTTTCCTACTCAAAATGAGCATTGGATACAAATAATGACAATCAAATTATTATGTATACTTTTGGATTTCAAAATAAGTTCTGTTTTCTTAATTTGTGGCTTTTATTCTTTTTATTACTTCATAATACTATCACTGCTTCCCCAGTTTTCTCTTATTATACCTTTACCTTTGACACTGAGCTTCTAAAGTAGTGTATGGCAGATGGGTTGGCAGGCATAACTGGATTAGGAGGTGTTAAGTGTATTCTGTCCAGTAAGGGAATAATTGGCTTTTCTGTCCTATCCATATCCAACTCTCATTCTGAATTTCTCATGAAAGATGCTGAAGATAACAGTTATACTTAAGTATTTATAGCAAATCAACTCCTCAATTCTTATAAGAAAATATCTAAAGTTAATTCGGCAAAGTCCATCTTGTTCCAATATATGCAAAGTAGAATTATTCATACATGCATAGTAGAACCACTAAAAAAGATATCAGGACAATTTTGAAAGCCTTGTGCATTTTATTATCTCCAATTTCCCTCCCTTGAAAAGTTCCATTCAATTACTCATTATTTTATTCCTAGCTCATATGTTCTCAATTTGTACTGTATCAATTCACATTTATTTGTAGATTGCTGTTCATAAAACATTTCTTAATGTTGTGTGAATGTATATTTATTTGCCTGTCTTCACCACTGGATTGAAATTCTGTGAAGGACCAGCACTTAATTGACTCTCTGTGTCCCTAAGCTAGGACAAGTGTTCAATTAAAATTTACTGAAAAAGAAAATTGTTGCTTCAAAACCACTCTTTACTACCAAACACAGAAACCATAAAGGAAAAGACTGCTTGATTAGACCATCTAAACATTTTCAATTCTGTACATTAAACATAGATAAGCAAAATCCAAAAATAAATAAATACTGAGAAAGCATAGACGACATTTATGACATGAAGTTTTAATCATTAATAAATAAATTAATGTACATTAATAGTTAAAATGTACTCCAAATATATAAATGGGAAAGGTTTATAGTAATGCAATTTGAAATGAAAAGGATGATAGGTAAATGGATATACAGATGGATAAGTAGGTATGTCCATACATTCATATGTAGAGAGATTAATGCACAGATATAATCAGATGGCAATATACTGACACCAATAGTAATACAAGTATGATTTAAATTAATAGAAAATATGTTTACCTCTTAAATTGGCATAGACTTTAGGGATAATAAAGATAAATATTAGTATGTCTGTGGAGGAATCAGAGGCTCTCTGAGACCTGGGGCAGAATACCACATGCTGTGCACTTTATGAAGCACATTTTCACCATGTGAATCATATATTTAAATACTGTACATATTCAAATGTTGGCACATCATTCCACTCTAAGAATGTATTGAAAGAAAATACTGAGTGTATTTAATAATCCAAACTTGTGAAGAATTAAATTTATTATCTAAAAAGGGTATAATTTTCAGCAAATTTGTGATAAACATAAAAAGATATTTGTCCACAGATTGCTGGTTGGCACATTGGGCAAACACATAACATATTGTACTCTTGCATTTCATATATTCTCTCAAAAATGGATAATTTTCATACTGTAACTTTTTATTCAAATAATTAATTCACAACCTGTATTGTTGTTTCTCTTGGTCTAGCACATTTTCAAAATGTTTTTGCGACATAAACATCTGTTTGTTTTGCTTGTGGTTATAATACCAATAGAAAGAAGCTAGACAGAGGTATGCAATTCTTTGTGTTATGTATTTTTCAAATGCAAAGATAAAGTAATAATGAAAACATTAATCTTGCTTTAAGGAAGCACAACATATAACCCTTTAAAAAAGGAAAATGCCTCACATGTAGCAAAATGACTGTGGCTAATTCCAGTGGGTGGTGTTGAGGTCCAGAGAAGGCTGCCCCAAAATATCCCACAAGGACACAATGATTACTTTACATCAGCCATTTTCTATATTTTCCATCTCATGGCACACATAAATTAATTACTAAAATTGTGCGACACACCAACAAATACATTATATTTTGGATGAGCTGAAAAAATAAGTAGAATTTTGATTCATTCACACTGGACAGCTACTGTTGTATTGGCTGTTATTTTTTTCATTTGACAGTCTAAGGGAAAAGAGATCATCCCCTGACTAAATAGTCAGGTATTGCATATTTTAAAAATCCTTACTGCACACTGCTTGAAAATCACTGTTTTAAGTAAGTTAACTTGACAAGCAGCTGGTAGAAGAAGAGCAAGTCTACCCTCCCTAGTCTCCTTGAATACAGGAGATAAATCTCCCTGGTAAAAGGTACTTTCCTTGCCCAACGGGGGATGAGAGAGACACCTTTATCCACTAGAGTAAAGGAATCCAGAGCCAAGAAGCCTGTATAAACAAACCTTGTTATGTTTTACTATTTACTATTTGCTAGCCTTCTTTCTGTTTAGATTCCTTACTATGAACATGCAAACCTGTTTCTGTGTTCTGTCAATTCTTCACAAATTTATTGTTTCTGTGTTAAAAATTATAAAAAGCGAGGCTGGTTCATCAGCTAGTTCTCTGAGAATCACTTATGCTCTCCCAAGTGTACGTATAACATTGGCTTTTCTCCTATTAATCTGGCCTGTGTCAATTTTACGGTTAGTCTAGCCTTAATAGCTCAAGAGGAGTAAGGGGGAGATTTACCTGTGGGGAGCTTCTATAGGGTTAAGCCTCGGACTGACCTGTTGGCAAAGTCACAAACAAGTCCCAGCTTAGAGGGCACAGTCCTCTTAAGCATAATTAGGCTTGACCTTATGATGCTCCCTAGATCTTACCTGGGAAGCTAATGGGCTGAGGGAAGTGCAACAAGAACAAAAACAAGTGAAACTCACAAGAACAATGTAACTTTGGTAACCACTACCTGTTTACCTCTGACTATAAAATAAAGACTCAGTTTGCCTCAGGATCTTTCTCTGTGGCCTCAGCCAGGCATAGGAAGATACACAGAGACAAAAGAGAGCTAGAGAGTTCTGAACGCTGTCTCCATGTAAAACATTCTTCGCCAACTCCGTCCACACCTTTGGGAACCCGCGGACCCCTGGGACTGGACCCCGGCAACCGGTAAACTAGAACTATTAAAGAAATGTGTATCCAAGGCCTTTTGATGATCTATTCTTCCTTCTTTTGTTATCCAACCCTCCATCTGAAAGCCACACTCCTGAATAGCATTTAGAACATACAAAACAGCAGAAATCCAGCCCACCCAGACTTAGTGCTGGGCTGTATAGCCAGTAGGGGCAGCTGTGGAACAAGGTGAATGGGGACATCTTCTAAGAAAAAAATAATAGATTGACACTTTGAAGGATCATGAGGTAAGAAAATATGTCCAGGATGTAAACTAAGATTTTTCCCAAGTAGACTTCTACTATATAGTATTACATATTCTCCTATCACAGCAAATCACATGCAGCCCTGACATTATTTAAACTGTTTTTCCCAGACTTATTAGACATGTATTATTTGTCTAAAAGTAATAGAACTTCATGCTCTATTTTGCTCTATATTTCCTGCTAATCATTGGTAAGAATTGAAATCTCTTAATTGAAAGCACTGTTGTTCTTTTTTTGTTTTTAACTGAGATAAATATGTAAGTTGACCTCTGCTTTTTCTAATATTAAACTCTAAATAAGAAAAATTTTAAAAAATGACTTGCTTTAACTGTAAAATATCTGGATTCAGTCATATGCACATATGAACTATTTTCTTTCAACCTCACAGTCATTTAAAATAAATTCATGTTTGCTCAGATGTTATTGGATTTATAAAAATATTCCTAGACCTTATGTCATTTCAGTACTCCAACACTGGGATGACAATGGATTTCTCTTTTTGCTGCATTTTAATGTCTGATACAAGATTGAGAAAAAGCATGAGGATTTGTGATATCATTGCATGTAAAGTGAAGTCATATAAACTAACTTTAAAGGAAATCTGATCAGGCAAAACACCCTGTGCTGAATAACTGCCTTACATGATTAAGGCATGGATTTGTCACAGCAGAAGAAAATATACACACATATAAAACACTAGAGGCCCAGTGCATGACATTTGTGTACTCCGGGGGGGTGTCCCTCAGGCCAGCCCGCACCCTTTAGCAGTCCGGGAGCCCTCGGGGGATGTCTGACTGACAGCTTAGGGAGCGGGCCTAAGCAGTCAGTCGGACATCCTTAGCGCTGCCATAGAGGTGGGAGAGGCATGCCAGCCCTCAGCCCAGCTTGTGGCTGAGTGGCGCTCCCCCTGTGGGAGTGCACTGACCACCAGGGGGCAGCTCCTGTGTTGAGCGTCTGACCCCTTGTGGTCAGTGCACATCATAGCAACAGGTGGTTCCTCCATTCGGTTGATTTGCATATTACCCTTTTATTATATAGTATGTTTCGTATATATGTACATGTATATTTGGAAATATATGCATTTAAAAGTGATATATGTCATATTCTGTATACCATTATATGAGTATTGTAATATATATCTATATCTATATCTATATCTATATCTATATCTATATCTATATCTATATCTACAACCTATGGTTGAATAGTGCCCCCTTCCCAAAATATGTGGAAGAAGAATGTGACTTTATTTAGAAATATGGTGTTGATTGAAGTAAGTTGAAATGAAGTTATTAGTATGGGCCCTAATCCAGGATGTCAGGGATACTTATAAAAGAAGAAATTTGGATACAGGCACAGACACATGGATAGAAGACAAAGTTGAAGCCACGTGACTTGAGTGATGTCTCCACAAGCCAGAAACAACAGGATTTCAGACAAATGCCAAAAGTCAGCAGAGACAAGGAAGGATCCACCCTGAGAGTCTTCAGAGAAAGCAAGGTCCCTCCTCCATCGTAGAATTTCAGACTCTGGCCTTTCTAATTATGAGAGAATTAATTTCTGTTGTTTTAAGCCACCCTATTTTGTGTGTGTGTGTGTGTGTGTTTTGATATGGCAGCTCTAGAAAACTAATATAGCTTCCTAGGTATTTAAAGCCCTAGCCGGTTTGGCTCACTGGATAGAGCATTGGCCTGGGGACTGAAGGGTCCCAGGTTCTATTCTGGTCAAGGGCATGTACCTTGGTTGCAGGCACATCCCCAGTAGCGGGTGTATGGGAGGCATCTGATCAATGCTTCTCTTTCATCGATGTTTCTAGCTCTCTATCCCTCTCCCTTCCTCTCTGTAAAAAATCAACTATATATATATATATATATATATATATATATATATATATATATAAACTGTACTGGCTAACTAAGGTGCTTATGTAGATTACATTTAACCCTTGACACTTATTTTTTGCACCCTTAAGCTCTGATGCCTCTTAATAAAATTTATGGTAAGTATAAATCTGAAGTTGCCACTTAATATCGGAGCTGTTAGCATTATGATTTAGAATTATCTCAATACTTTGAAAACATGGGTTGAAACCAATAGCTATCATTCTAATGGGGATCAATGAAGTGTGAAAATGCACAAACTCCCATTAATGTTAAAAACTGTGAAGTGTCTGATAGTCACAGGTATGAGGCCACAGGGAAATACATTGCTTTAAAATTGAACAATTTTAAAAGATAATTAAGAAAAGATTGAAAGTGAATTGAAGAAGTAGAATACCATCTCTTCTAGAATCAAGACAGTGTGGACAGAGGATTGGGGAATGAAGGATGCCTGAGGAGGGGCAAGCAGAAGGCTGAGTGTGACAGCTTTGTGTTGAGAGTAGGCACTCTTTCTACTCTTTTGCTGTTCTGATGCACTCTCTCTCCAGAAATGTCAAACGCAGAGATTTTAGGCCATGATAGAAAAAAAGTCCAGGTAATAATACTTCTGCTACATCCTAATTTTAGGCTTTTACCCCAAATATTGGTTCAACACCACTCCAAAGACCAACTCTGAATATTTGATTGAAAATATTTAAAAAGATAATTTCTCACACTGAATTTTGAAATTAGTGTGTTTTGATGTCTCTATATCTTATTTTTAGACCAAGACTGCTGAGTTGCATTTTTGGTTCAATGTCTGCATGCCTGGGAGGTCATTTCTTATTCTTTCATCAGCTCAGTAACCCATTCATAAATGGATATAATATTTAAAATAGACTCGAAGGGCCATGTTAAATTAATGCATTTTTACATGGTACACTAAGATTTTTGCTTACTGCCTCATTTAAGAAAAAAAAGTAATCTTAGCCTATGAATATCTTAATGATATAATGGAATAATTCAAGAAAGTTTAAGTGCCAGATCTGTGCCAATGATTTTCGCAACTAAGTAGATATCTGAATTTGGACTAGACATTTTAAACCAAAGATCTGCAATATTCTGGGAGTCTTAATTTATTTATAAACAGTGTAGTGTGGCTGATATGAACTGAGAGATATTCTTTCTTGGTTTTGAAGTATCCATCTTATATAAAAACTGATGTTTGAAATCTTAACTCTGATAGTTGGCTTCTGTCTTAAATAATAAGGAAAATAAGACTACTCCCATTCCAGAGAGGCCGTAAACTATGCCCCAGACAGAGTTGTCAGTGCTGACACCAGGCCAGGCCTTGAGATATGGTCTCATGGCCCCTTCCCAGCACGCAGGCCTTCTTTCTCAAAAGGCCCGGAAGTCTCATACCAAATTTGGGAGACAAAGGACTAAGCAGAATCAATGGTTTGATTCCCAATAAGACCAGTAGGGAATGTGCTGGGCTGCATATCTGGCGCTTCGGCCAGACGGGTCACGCTGTACTCTCTGTTCCTAGAACACATAGATAGGAAGGTAGTCACTGTACTGACGCTGTACTGTGTAGGGAAGGCTTTGTACCTAACTTTGTGGTTTTTGCAAATAAAAACGCTGTAACTCCTGTAGTCGGCACTGCAGTTCAGCCTCTGCTTTGGCAGGGTGCTGTAACTGTAGTCGCTGGCCAGCTTAATAAAGGCTCCTAAATTTTGATCCGAGTCCCTGGTGGTCATCTCCGTGGGTCACCCCATTACAGGTTTCCTGAGGAAAACCATGCTCATGTACATCTTTAAACTGACAGAGTGTTCACATCAGTAAAAAAACAACCACCCCCCCAAATAACAACAGTAACAACAACAATAACAACAAAATAGAGAAGAAAAATTTTATTGCATTATGTATGTGCACATTGTAGTTTGGTGGGAAAGCGGTAAAATGTAGAAACATACAGGTTGGTGACTGACTCATGCCCACATCAAACCAGGTGGATATACATGAGTGACCAGGTTATTATGACCGGCCAGATTATTATGACCACTCCATCAGTACAATGAAGTGAATTAGTTATGCAAATAATAATAATAATAAAACCTTGAGAGTATTTGCTTAGAAAGTTTTCAATATTCAGTATTTTTGGAAGTGTCAATGAAGTACTGATGGGGTGATCATAATAATCTGGCCACTCAGTGTATATTAGACATAAACCTATATCAAGAAGCTATGAAGAGTTATGCACAACCACACTATACAAACTGTAAGACTGCAATTACAGAGAGATTGACAATAACATTGGGCATCCTAGTAGGGTTAGGATTTTCTTTCTCTTTTTTTGCATGTTACTTTGGAAAATCTGCTTAAATAAAGGAGGCATGTTCCATATTTTTCCAAATGCATTTAACAAAAGGAGAAAGGACAAATGCCACTGAGATGGCAACATAGGAGGCTCCTGAATTTCCCTCCCGTGAACACACAGATTATACAGCTATACACAGAGCAATTCCCTCAAACAATATTCCAGAAACTAGACTTGAGTGACTCCTACACCCCAGGTAACTGAGAAAATACATTGAAACAGATGAGAAAGGCTGAGACTCAAGCAGGCTATAAATCCCACCCAGATCAGTGCCTTACAGTTGGGAGGTAACCCCCAACTCCCAGCTTCTAATGAGTTTGGACCACACATATAGCAAGCACCTAAACTTTCAAGGCTGCCACCCAGTGGATGGGTCCCCAAAGCACTTATCTCAGATAACCAATAGAATTTGCGAGTCTCACAGGATTATAGCAAACAAAGAAGCACTTGTTAAACAGGAGGATTTGGGAGCACGGCCCCCACCATTTCCTCCAGGCTCAGTGCAGAGGGAGCAGAGAGCAATGCCACCTCCCGGGTTTTCCCTGGAAGGGTGGGATGAATACGTTACCAGCTGGTGCTTACATCGGGTGCCAACTGGGATCCTCCCTGAAGCTCAAAAGAGCAAGTGGACACTCCCCCACATCCTCCCTCTGACTTGCTCCAACAATAAAACCAGACCTCTAGCTTCACCTTAGAAGGAGCTCGCCCACACATCTAATGACCCAACATGTACAGTTGTCACCCAAAGAATGCACCTCCCAAATCACCTGTATCTGGTAAGCAATGAGCTCACATTCATGAGTCACTTAGAACAATAGCAAACAAAAAAGCAGTTGTTAAATGGGTTCGAGAACACTCCCTGTGGCTACACAACAGGGCTCAGTGCACAGGGCCCGGGCCAAAAGGCCTATCTCCCAGTTCTCTGGAAGAAATTCACTGCCTAATTCCCCAGCGGCTGCCAGGGGTTCCAGTTCTCACCAGCCTGCATACGGGACCTGACTGGGCTCCTCCTGGGAGTCTGAAGGAGCTGGTGGTGGGTAATCCCTGGTCTCTCCCCCCACATTTCTCCAACAGCAAGACCAAGTGTCGGGGTTCTCCCTGGAATGAGCTTGTCCACATATGTAGCCTCCCAACATGCATGACTGACACCGGAGGGACTGGCTCCCAGACCACCTGCCTGTGGAAGCTGAGGCTCAGCAATCACAGGTTCCCAGGACCACGCTGGGCACTGCGCATGGCCAGGCTTGTGTGTGGGGTGGTCCTTTCAGCAGAGACTGCACTGTGTCTCAGCAGCTCATGATGCCGGTAATCATTCACCAACACAGCCCATTCTCTGCCCACCCCTCTTGTGTAGTACACAGAACTGGTGTTTTGAACACTGGACATTAGCTATTTCATTATTATTTTCTAAAAATATTTTTTTTATTGATTTCAGAGAGGGAGGGAGAGGGAGAGAGAGATAGAAACATTAAAGATGAGAGAGAATCATCGATTGGCTACCTCCTGCACACCCCATGTGCCCTTGATGGGAATCGAACCTGGGACCCTTCAGTCCACAGGTCGATGCTCCAACTACTGAGCCAAACCAGCTAGGGCTGGAAATTGGCTATTTTACATTTTTCTTCTCAAAGACTCATCTGAGAGTAGGAACCACCTGTACAGAAGTTTGTATCTGCAGTTGGAAGTGGGGTAGTAAGGAGTGTGTAAAAATACTTGTTTTTCAGAGTTGGTATCTCTCTGGCTCATTCACAAACTGCCCAAAACATTCCTAATCAAATCTAATGGATCTTTAAAGTGGCATAAAAAAATAAATAATAATAAATAAAACAATGGTATCTAAGAGAAAAAAAAGTAAGTTACCAACGCATGATGGTTAAGGTATAATCAAACTGAGTACTATGATGGTAGGAAAGCACAAATCTACAAAAATTGTGAAATAATGAACAACAGTGCAAATGGTTGTCCTGCATCAATATGCGAATTAAACACTATTTTTAAAATTATTTGTTTTATTTGCTTGAAATACCTCCGAAAGTTTCTCATTAATGAGACTCACTGTGATCTTGGTATAGATGAATTTCTCTAAATATCTTCCAGCACTTTAAAAAATGTTAAAAATGAAAAAAAAGTAAGGTAAATACATCACAGCCTATTTTTGCATTAATGCTAGGAGGGTTTTAACTTGGGATTTAATGTGTAATTCTTCATTTTAATGCACCAATATTATTTTTTGAGGAGATCATTTTAGAGTTCTCATTGGAACATTAACTTTCATAGAGTTCTATATTATCACATTTGTTAGCAGGAAATTCAGCCCAATGTAGCTTGGAAATAGTGATTACTTTCTGACTGGAAATAAGGCTGGTTGTATTTAGAAATGACTCCTTCCCCATAGTGATTCTTTACGTTGGCAACCCCAATTATAGACTGAAACCTGGTGCCTTGTTTTCTCTAAGAAAGTTATATAGACCTAATAAACTTTGATAGTGAATTTGATTAAGTTCTCATTTTTCTTTTAGGTGAATGTAGATTCATCCATTGATTCCATTAAAAGAAATAATTTTTTCAAGTTTGTGTGCACATTTCTACTTATACACACAGAAACACGTCAGGTAAACTGATTTTTGGACAAATAAAAGTGAAATGATTAGCTGAGGGGTGAGGGGATATTGAAATATTTAAAGTATCATAAGGAGAGAAGCTTTAAATTGGAAGCATAATATTTTTGTTTGTAATCTCTCTCCCTGGTTATATGACAGGTCAGAAAGCTCTGAATTTATGTAATTATCACTTGGTTTCTCCTGAACCTAACACAATGGGTCGTGTACTGATGGATTTTCAACAATAGAAATATGATTGAAATTATTGAGCTAGTTTAGCAAACAGGACACTTCTGTGAAAATTAGAGATGGCACATCCTAAATGCTCACACAGTGATGTGTCATAGAGACTGTTAGTATTAATAACAATGGGATGCATTCTGTTTTATAGAAATCTTATTATTCCAAAATATGTAGAAAGGCTGACAATATTCCACAAACTATAAATACATGAGTTGTAGAAAAGTATATTTGAAATAGGTCATTTTACAGACATTTTTCATGTAATAGTAGTCATAGTGTACAATTTTTGTGGAAAATGTATCAGTATTCCCAGAAGAATGGTGTATATCATTGAAGGATTTTTAACATACTTATTTTGCATTACTATGCATATTAAAGTGTAACCATGTAGAACAGTAATCAATAGTATGGTGGCAATCTTGTTTTTAATTCATGCCAGGATGCCTGGAGATGTTTTTTATTTAATATTGTACAGAAGTTAATAATGGATGATATGCATAAATGTGCTCGTCTGGGAATTCTACTGAGCTGGTACTTGCATTTCAACATAATCAAGCAACTTAACTTTACAAAATACTTTACAAAACATTTCTCTAAGAACGCTGCATGGAAAAATCTCTTACTCTTCTCAGCCACCCTCTTGTAGGAGCCGGGACATGACAAACACAAAAGAATCCAGGAAAATGCTCTGCGTTTAGCTCCTCCTTTTCCTTATTTGTCCATATCATTTTTTTAATCACAATGCTGTGTTCTTTATGCCACAGCAATTTGTTGCCTTTTTTCAAAATCAGTAAAATAAAGAACAATTATGAAAAGTAAGAAATATGAAAATAAACAGCGTTAAAAATAACTCATGGAATGAATGGGTCAGCTCAAGGTCTGTCAGAGTCAGTCAGCTTTGTAGATTACCACATGGTCTGCATCTTTAAAATATTGATCAGCACTTACCACTTAATGTTTCAACTCAAAACACCCTTCAGACTTGGTGGGAAAGTGAGACACAACTAAAGATAAATCGAAAACTTGGTAAAGCATGACTATAAACTATGTAAGGTGTATGTATGTAAATTAACTTAATGGTTAAGAGAGGTGACATCACAAAAAACCCTTCTAGTAGAAAAACAAATATTAGAATTTGATTTGTAGCTCATAGACAAATGGATGGCTATGGATTAAACTTCCTAAAGTTTTCACATCAAATAAACTTTTTAAAACTTATATAAGAAATAATTATTTTTTAAAAAATATGTATACTAAAGGCCCGATGCACGAAATTCGTGCAAGAGTAGGCCTTCCTTCCCCAGGCTGCCGGCACCCGCTTCCCTCTGGCACCCTGGACCCAGACTTCCCTGGCAACCCGGGCTTCATCTGGGAGGTCATCCAGAAGGATATCTGGTCTAATTAGCATATTATGCTTTTATTATTATAAATACACACACACAAATATACATATACACATATATAGATAGAAACACACACACACAGTGTGTATATAATCTTAGTGTTCGTTTGTGCCCTAAACTTCAGTTTTGAGCCAAGTTACATGGCTGAGCATGAAAGACTAGCCTTTATATTAGGGAACCGGACAGAACTTTAATTAGCCTGGTGTTATTTCAGTGCCACCATAGTTAATTATTTCACGTACTAATGTAACAGGAACAACAGTGACTTGTGACCCTAAGCTAACACAGTTTTTTATATTTTGTTGTAGATTTAGACATCTTGTTTTGCCTGACTCCCTTTGTATACTCAATTTTGATTTACACCGATGCATGAGAAAGAATATTTCGATTTGTTATACTACTTCCTTATTCCTTCTTCCCCCATAAGGGTAATACATTTTTAGTTAACTGAATGTGTTCTGCTTTTAATCAGGGAGTTGATGCCTTTACATAGGAGTCTCCAAGGAATCCAATCGGTTGTGTCTATATCATCTGATGACAACTTGGAAGTTTGTGAGATAGCCAGCTACCTCAAGACATTTTTCCATAATGCTATCATTTCTAGCATGTTTAATAGTATACCATTAAACTAATTAAGTGGTAACTAAATACAGTAGCTCCCCTTATCTGTGGTTTTGTTTTGAGCAATTTGTTACCCATGTCAACAGCAGTCCAAAAATATTAAATGGAAAATTCAAGAACTAAACATTTCATAAATTTTAAATTGCACATCACTCTGAGTAGCATGATGAAATCTTGCATTGGCCCATTCAGCCCACCTGGATGTGTCCATGCTGTGTACAGGTGGACAACCACAATAAAGTGACTATTGTTATAAAGTGAGTCATGCAAATTTTTTGTTTTCCCAGTGCATATAAATATAAAACTATGTTGTACTATTCTGTAGTATATTAAGTATGCAATAGTCTTACGTAAAAAAATGTATATATTTTAATTAAAAGTGCTTTATTGCTAAAAATACTTTCTATATATTGTTAGCTCATTAACACCACCCCAAGCACACACAACTCTGACTATCCCATTTCATCATTCAGTCATGTTCCTCTTACTTTGAGAACCTTTTTCTTGAATTAATTTAATGCTTAGGGTCTATGATCTGGTCCCTCCTCCCTTTCTAGTCCTATCCCAGCCAAACACATTCAAAGGTCATGTTTGAAGCTCTTTCCTTCAAATTTACTTGGTGCTGAAAAGCATAAAATAAATCACACATGTAAAATCCCAACATAGTAAAGTCAAATGTCACCTCCTCCAAGACTCCTTCCTCATCCTGTCAAATTTTCCCCTGCTTTGTGTCATTTCACTGAGGTGACATGAAGAATCTGTATGGCAGGGGCTTGAATTACATTGTCATCATGTATCAGTCATGAAACCCGGAACATGTTTCTTTATTCTCTGTGCCTCGGGTACTTCCTTTTAAACCTGGGCTGTGATGATCATTGCAGGTCTACAACCCCGTATCCAATTCAGAAATCCAAAACTATGAAAAAGTAAGCTTCTTTGGTAACTCAGATGGCTGCAAATTCAACCCGACCTAAGCACTTTCAGAAGCAAAAGCTGACTTGATCTTAGAATCATTATCACCTTTAGTGTGAATATTCATGTTTCACCACAGAAATCCCACTGTATTTCATTACAGGTTGCTCTCCCAGATCCTCCTGAACATGTTAAAAATAGTGGCATGTACACACAATGTTTAGAAATCAAGGAATTGCAGATGTAACAATTAAGTGGTAAGAATCCCTGCTCAGCCTAATTGTGTATCTATAGCATAAACCTTCCATTCTCCCCTGCCCTGCATTTTCCAGAACTTTTACATTAAATTTAATGAATTTTAAATGAATGCCTAGATTAGGTATCCACTGTCTTCCTAAATATGCCCTAATAACAGACTTGATGGAAAACAAATCTAATGTATCCCTAAGGAAATTTAACCTGAGATTCTCTGTTTAATTAATGACAAATACAGCATATGGGAAGTGATGTCCTTCATCAAAAAGGCTTTCCAACTAAGAGGGGGGGAAAGTGAGTAGACGTAGGTACATTGGAACAAACATGAAGAAGATCCAAGCTGAGGTTAAGCTTAGAAAGCATCCTCCCTTCAAATGTGGACCATAAATTTTACTACAGAGCCGATTAAACCTTCCTTTTATAACCTCTCCTTAAATGGTGTTTCATGTCATATTAAATGCTTCCTTTTTGTCCTAGTCAGATGGAACTTTTATAGAGCCCATCCAAGTTCCCACATGTCAGTCAATCCATAAGTGGGGTACAGGGGGAGTCTAAAGTGGTCCACAACTATCCAGGAATATCCACACAGCATATGGCATCTTAAAAGCCCGGGGATTGTGGGGCGGTTGTACAGTCAGCCTCTTCATCCAAAGAGTTGAGGGTTTAGCTCCATAAATAGAGAACCTAAGTGCAGAGGCAGATAGATGGAGTGGGAAGAAAATGAAACAGAAAAACCTATGCTCCCCCCCTAAGCACTCACTCACAATGGAAAGTGCCTAGCATTACAGGTAAACTCCAATATACTTCGAAGGAAAAACAAAACAGAACAGCATATAGCGGGCATATTCATCTGCTCAGGCTGCCTTAACAAAATACCACAGACTTGATGGCCTAAACAACAAAACCTTATTTTCTTACAGTTCTGAAGGCTGGAAGTCCAAGTTCAAGATGCCAAATGGGCTGGTTTCTGTGTGTGCAGAGAGAGAGGGAACGCTAGTGTCTCCTTCTCTTCTTATAAGGATCCCAGTCCTATTGGATTAAGGCCCCATCCTCATGACCTCAATTAACCTTATTATCTCCTACTGGCCCTATTTCCAAATGTAACCATACTTGGGCTTAGGGTTTCAAAAATATATATATATAATACATATATATATTTGGGGGAGTGGGCAGGGAGAATGACACAAGTCCTTTCACAACATCTGGAAGAGATACCCTGCAGGACATGTTTTATTTCTTACAGACATCCTCTTTTCTTTCTCTTCCATAAAGAATCCTGATTTCAGTCAGATATTCCCCCTCTTCCTCTTGTACATCTGCTCCAACAAAAGCTGATCCCATCTCAAACTTCCGGGTTTGACCAAGTTGATTTTAGATAGAATGGCAATATGACTTCTTACCCAAATTGGAACAATTTTAAAGAGTGAATGGTGACACTATTTAATTGTGTAAGAATAACAGGCAATAACACTTTGGACAAAACTGGAAATAAGGTGACTGTCTTTGATACTGTTGTAATTAGCTAGTTATTAATAATAGGGAGGTCAGACAATATTAGCATGCCCATCTGGACAGCTTCACCAGGAAGCTGCAACTTCACCTTCCCCAGGAACCACCAGTCCATTCCCTGCAGATCACTGGGGAAAGGGAGTCCAACATAGAGCAGATGGGTGCATGTGCAATGAATTGGGGTGACATAGAGAAGATGCCTGTCAGTCTAACCTGAAAAGAAAGAGCATGGCTGGGGTGGCAGAGTCACTGCAAGCTTGCAAAAATTGGGGGATACATCATCCCCAAACGAAGGAATTCTCTCTCTCTTGGCTTTCTTGGTCTCTGGTTTTGCTTCTACTTCCTTGCATTCTCCTGTGTTCCCAGAAGCTTTGCGGGCGTGGGCCATGAACCCCCTACCCAATGGACTGACTGCCAGTGGGAACACAAGCTAAGCTAGCCTGATGCTGAACTGGATTAAGCTCCAACATGGAATGGAAACTGGGTGGTGGCTTTATTCCAAGCTCTGCTAAGGACACAGCTGGATTTCTTCCCTGGCAGGACAGGAGGGAGAGGGGCCTTCAGAAACTCAAGGATTTAACTCCATACAAATAAATGCTACTCATTCTCCAACACGAGTCTCAGAAAATTCCTTTTCTGTTGACATTGCAAGAAGCCCACTTTCCCAGGGCAACAGGTGGGGATGAGAAGAACTCCTCATCAATAACATTTTATACTATGGACTGTAGCACAATTAAACAATAACATTCTGAATTCAACTCATAGTGATATCCTTTAATCTCTTTCAAGTAGTTCTGGGTGAAAAGGTTTAAAAAATGCAAAAAAAAGTCAAAAACTTTTAAACCTTTGCTGGACATCAGATTGACAGACACACCTACCTGTCTCCCAGCATGCATTTGCCATTTCTTCCTTTTAATCAATGAACCTCCCACCCAGAGTTTAAACTGAGCACCTAGCCAGAGACTGCGTTTCACAACTTTCCTTGCACTTATGAACAGTCACATAAATGAGTTCAGACCAGATGGGGATGGACAGAAATAATGTGTTCCACTTCCAGACCTTTTCCTCAAAACATTAAGTAAGAGTGTGATATTGTGATATTTATAATAAGAAATGTATATTTAGCTTTTATCTCTGTTCCTAGCACAGAGCTTCTAAAACCCTGGAAATTTCCTTAAGTGTAGAGAGCAATAAAGGTGTCCTTTGTTATGATAATGAGGGGGCTTTGGTGGCAACTAAGGATGAGGGCTGGTTGCCAGGAGAACCAATCACATGATTAGAGGATTGAAACTTTCATTCATAGCACTGTGACCTCCAGGGAGGGAGAGGGGCCTAAAAGTTGAATGCATCACTGATATCCAATGATTAAATCATCTGTGCCTAAGTAGTGAAGCCTCCAGAAAAACCCCCAAAGTACTTGGTTTGGAGAGCTTCCTGGCTGGAGGTGTGGGGTGGAGCACTCAGAGAGAGGCTGGAACTGGTGCCCCTTCCCACATTCCTTTCCCTGTCCTTTCTTCTATCTGGCTGTTCTTTTGTTCTTTTTAAAAAATATATATATGTTTATTGATTTCAGAGAGGAAGGGAGAGGGAGAGAGAGATAGAAACATCAATGATGAGAGAGAATCATTGATCTGCTGCCTGCTGCACACCCTCTACTGGGGATCGAGCCCGCAATCTGGGCATGTGCCCTTGATCTGAATCTAATCCAGGACCCTTCAGTCCCTAGGCTGATGCTCTATCTATCCACTGAGCCAAACCGGCTAGGGCTCTGGCTGTTCTTGAACTCTATCCTTTTATAATAAAGTGGCAATCTAGTAAGTAAAATGTTCTCTGAGCTTGGTTAGCCGCCTAATATATTAATTGAACCCAAGAAAGAGGGTGTGGAAACCTCCAATCTGAAGCCAGTTTGGCAGAAGCACAGGTAACAACCTGAGCTTGCAACTGGTGTCTGAATTCGAGGGCGGGGGGGCAGTCTTATTGAATTGAGCCCTTAATATGTAGGATCCAATGCTATCTCCAGGTACATAACATGATAATTGAGTTGAATTGTGGGATACACAGCTTAAAGAGTTGGTTGGTGGTGTTGGAAACATGTCCACACATTGGAATGGGTGCAGAGAATTAATGAGGTACCCTGTTCTCTTTTCTTTGCTGTGGATTGGTCACTAGCATTCTCAGTGATGCAGAACAAGATCATGGCCTATGTGATGGCGAAGCAGCAAGCTGCACCCTTGACTAACCCTGTGGAGCAATGCTGAAATACCAACAACGTTTTTTTATAAACAACTAGATATTTTTTACACCAATTTAGCTTCAATTCTACCGTATATACTCAGTAAAATTCATTTCCATTTGAGTGCAAATATCCAAGTGTTTGCATATGGTTAACAAATCATCCCTTTATCCTTATGGTTTAATTTTGTGAGTCCAACATAAGATAAAATACAGACTTTTCTAAAAATATTAATCCTAAAAATTAAGCCCATGGAAACACACACACACACACACACACACACACACACACACACTACAACAAATAAACCTTAACTATTTTTGTTCACATAAAAAATGTCTTAACTTCATTGAATATGGCCAATGACAATTTTCTCTTTAGATTCTACCTGTAAAACAACTTTAGTTTCCACAGTCATGAGGCACAGGACTCTAACAGAGATCTCCATGGGGTCAAAGAAGATCTGATTTATATGTTGACTTTTAGGATAGGTGTTCCAAACAAAGTTTCAAAAGCATCTACTCTTCATGAGGCATCTGAAAATAAGTGCTTATGAAAATAAAAAGCTTGGCACTCTCCAGAGGTACTATATCAACTCATATTCACCATCTCCATTTTCATGTTCACATGAAATTCCTGATAATAGCACCAGCAACAAAATCTTCTGCAATTACTCATAGACAACAGTGATATATGAATGCTAAAATGTGGTCAAGCTGGATTTAATAAAACATTGAATCTCAAAATCTATGTTGGTTAAAAAGGCATTAGCTTGCAAAGGGAAGTTTTTCTGTTACATTAATTTTCTAGTGAATGACAATTTCCCACAATTCTCATCCTACTGAATAAATTTGTTCATTAGCACAAAAATTATAATTCATATATAATGCTTATCTAGGTTGGTACTCAATTTTTATGTGCAGTCATGGTGTATTTTTAAATTTTATTTAACAGTTGCAGGAATCCAGGTTTTCTCTAAGCCTAAAAGAATTAAACATGAGAGTCATAAGAATAATTTATCATCACTTCTATTGAAGCAACAAAACCAATGCAGTATCTAAAAAATAAAATGATTTTGAGTCAAATATCAAAATTATGTCTCACATAAGGAGTAATCCTTGGGAAGTGAAGTGACCAGGTTGCTTGGCAACACCTGGGTACATCTTGCCACATTTCTTTTGCTCTTCTTGAATTCTACTCTGTCAAGAACAATGTATAATGATCAGTTCATTACTCTGGCCCCAAAGGAGGGGTTAGTGACACTCTAGTCTTCAAAAATCTCAGGGCAAATTTAAGCTTTAATAAATCTAAAATTATATACACTATAACCTTAAACAAAATTGAAAGTTGATATTTAATTCTATTGAACATTCATTTAGTTTTATTTTTTTTAATCCTCACCCAAGAACATTTTCCTATTGATTTTTTTTGAGAGAGAGTGGAAGAGAAAGGGTAAGACAGAGCGAAATATTGATGTGAGAGAAACACATAGATTGATTAACTCCTGCATGAGCCCTGACCAGGACCCCGGGCTGGGGAGGAGCCTGAAAATGATGTACGTGCCCTTTCCCAGAACTGAACCTGAGACCCTTCGGTCCACAGGCCAACACTCTATCCACCGAGCCAAACCAGCTAGGACTAGTTTTATGAATTTTTAATAACAAAACCCTATTATTTATTTTGGTCCTTCAGATTGAAGGTAGTAATATTGACTAGAAGATACATTTTTTTTAAAAAAAATACACATATTTAAAATCTAAAACTGTTCTTACCTTTCATGATCTATAGACCTAGTTTCAGATCCTAATTCTGATACTACTTGTGGCAATTTATACAATGGTACCTGAAACTTGGTAGATGCTAGTTAACTCTAGGCATTATATTTTTTTGGTGTGTGAATTATTCATTTGATTTTGTTTTATTTAAAACTAGAGGCCCCAGTAGGTCCCTTGGCCTGGCCGGCAATCAGGGCCAATCTGTGGGACGACTGGTGGGGTGATCGGGAGGGCCCCTGCTGGCACCCTCCTTGGCTGGCCTGGGTCCTGCAGGCTGGGGGCAGCTCCTGCATTGAGAGTCTGCCCCCTGGTTGTTAGTGTGCATCATAGTGACCAGTCATTCTGCTGTTTAGTCTATTTGCATATCAGGCATTTATTATATAGTATGCATTACGTGGTTAAGACAACTAAGGACAAACTAGTAATGTTGAGTCGAACCTACAGTGAAAGATATTCTATATAATAAAAGACTAATATGCAAATTGTTCCCTCGACTGGGAGTTCGACAGGGAGTTCAACGGGGAGTTTGACAAGGGGGTGGGGCTGGCCAGCCAACCACCTGGGGCCCCTCCCCCCAGCTGGCCCAGCCAGATAGGGTCAGCCATTCCCCACCCATGCAGGAATTCAATCACCAGGCCTCTAGTTACTCAATAATAGACCTTACTAATTTGTTTAAGCTCAGCCCATCTTTAGATACCCAAATAATACTGAGGTAGTCAGTTTAACTCTATACTTTTCAGCATAACTGAATATAGTACAGCAAGGTACTTACCATCCTGGTTTGGAGTTCAGGCAAAACTGAATCACATTCTTTGATCAAATACTTAATAACTATGTGTCCATGGGAAAATTTCTGAATCTACCATCATTGAATCTAAATTTCCTCATCTTATATAATAAAGAGCTAACCTGCTAATTAGACCAGACAGTGGAATGACCTTCTGGAATGACCTCTCTGAAATCAATAAAAGTATATATTTTTTAAATGTTGGCAAATGTCCCTGGGAAACAATATGGTGAACAAATGCTTTACAATATGAATCAAGACATAATCCTAGAGAGTCTTTCAAAATTTGATGTGTGTCAGAATGATCAGTAAGATGTCTGGCTCCTATCTAGGCCCCATATGGAGAAATTCTGATTGAGTAGGTTTGATGTGGGTCCAGACAGCCACTTTTATACTAACCCCAGGTGATTTGGGCACACAAATAACAGAAATGCCACCACAGGGAAGGGAGAGAACATACGGCTCTGCTATTAGAGAAACACAAAAATAGACTCTCAGCAGAAAAGGTATCATGGGAAGTCTGGCTCGGTTACTCCACATTCTCAAGGACGCCTGAGCCAGGGAGATATTTGTGTCACTAAAGTCTGGGAACTTTTGACATATACATACATATACATACACTAATGAGGGCAGAGGAAAAAAGCTGAGAGCTCATTCACTCTCCGGAAGACATTTCAGGCTGGACCTCATATTATGATATAGAATCTCCATTTGGAAATAAGGGTTATGATGGATCCACCAAGGTTTTCCATTCAGGCAAAATGACATAGTGGTCAAGAGCTTGACACTTACTTTATTTGATGCCAGGCTCTACCAGTGATTGGCTTTATAACCTTACAAAAGTTATCTGATCTCTTTTTATACCTCAGTTTTCTCATTTATAAGATGAGGATAATTACAGTTATCTGTAGTAAACAGAATAATGCCGCCCAAAAGATGTCAACATCTGAGCCCCCAAATATGCTACTACTTCACATGGTGAAAGGAACTTCACAAATTTCATTAAGGACTTGAGATTGGAGGACCACACTGGATTATTTGGGCTGTCCCAATGCAATCATAAGCAGCCCTGTGAGAGGGAGTTCTGAAGACAGAGAGGAGAAGTGGATGTGACAATGGAAGCAGATATGAGGGTGGTGTGGCCAGACACAAGCTTTGGCAGTGCTCTCTAGGTGAAAAAAGTGGGGAAAGGATTCTTTCCTGGCTCCTCCAGAAGAAACCAGCCTTGATGACATCTTATTTTCAGCTTCACTCACTCCAGTTCTGGCCATTATGACAATTGGTTGAGAGTTGTCCAGTGCATTAAAACTTGCTCAACTTCCAGTCAGGGCACATGCCTACGTTGTGGGCTTGATCCTCAGTAAGGGACATGCAGGAGGCAGCAGATCCATGTTTCTTTCTCACATCAATGTTTCTCTCTCTGCCTCTCTCTTCCCCTCTTTCTAAAATCAATAAAGACATATATACATCAAACCAAAAACACACACCTCATTTCAGATTTCTGACCTCCAGAACAATAAGAGAATAATTTTGTATTGTTTTAGGCCATTAAAATTATGCTAATTTGTTACAGCAGCAACAGCAAACATACATTATCTCATTGGGTTGTTACGAGGATGAAGTTCATACATGTAAAGCATTTAGAAGCCTATTACACAAGAAGTATCAATGTGTTGTCTCTCTCTTATAATCCACAATGTATTATACCAGTATGCCTCTAAATAACAACTTTGTTTTAAATAATCTATTATTATCATATTCCATAATGGTTTCTCAACAGACATATCGATGACTTGTGTGGAGGAACAAATGAAGTCTACATGTCATTCTCTGACGTGGTCCAGTTGCCCTGGCGCATCTAAGACTCAAAAGACTATGATTCAAATCAGGTAAAGCCAACTGTTTTATCTGGTGCAGATAAAGTTTTCCTGTGAGAAAGTAGGATGCCATCCTATAAGTTAGAGTTATAGGAACACAGATGACCAAAAGTCTAAACTTATCGAAGAAACTTACAACTTATAACGTTGGGTACCTAAATCCAAACTATAGGATTAAGTTTTATATGCATATTCCTATCATTTTTGCTTAAAAATATAACTGCTTAGAAGTTATTTTCAAGAAGCTTTATTTCTTAAAGTTCATATCATGTTTTGCCTTTTAAAAATAAAGATAACCATGTAAACAAATCACACACATTCTAAATAGAAAAAAAAAAGAACATTTTTATACAAAGGTATAAAAGGTAGCCTCTTGAACTGTGATGGTGAAATTACAGTCTTTTCTAGTTCCATAAAATAGTTCAGCTAACTTCTTTATAATATGCTCAATTAAAAAACAAACAAACAATAAAAAACAACACACACACTTTGCTCGACTGATGTTGCTCAGTGGTTGAGCATCGACTTATGAACCGGAGGTCACAGTTTGATTCCTGGTCAGGGCACATGCTCTGGTTGTGGGCTCGATCCCCAGTGGAGGACATGAAGGAGTCAGCTGATCAATGATTCTCTCTGATCATTAATGTTTCTATCTCTTTCTCTCCCTCTCCCTTCTTCTCTGAGACCAATAAAAATATATTTTAAAAAACACACTTTTTTCATACAATATTTTCATCATACCTATGAGGTAGGTAAAGAATGTATTTATTATTAGTCCCGTTTTATAGATAAGAAAATGGATGCAAAGGGGATTTCATGATTTGCCTCCTGCCACCTCCTCAATAGTAGAAAAAAGTTTATACATTAGATCTTCTGATTCCTAATTCAGCATTTTTAATACTGTTGGTATCATTGGTTAGATTTTTCAGGATGAAGAGGATGAGCTACATTGGGATTACTTGTACGAATTAGGGCAAGGAATTAACATATACATATATTAGGATTAGCAGCACAGTCAACATAGATCCCAGCCTCAAAGGACAGAACAAGAGGAGACTTCACAAATCGCCAGGACGTTGCTCAGCAGTGTGTGTGATGAAAGCCTGTGTGTGGCTGACCCCACCACCCAGCCCCACCTGTGTCCTTCACCTGGGGAATTGCTGCTGAGTTTTTCTGGTGCTATTCATTACGAGCTCCACATTTTCCCAGCCAGAGCCCGAGAGAGCACTGATAGGATGCTTGCTGCTCAGCCCATAGCTTGTCATCTCTGGCTTGTGTCTGTCCCCAGGACAATTCATTGTGGCTCTGGCAATAGATGACCCCTTTTATCAGTGTCCTTGTTCTATTAGAACTTTAATGAGGGCCACTCCCCAAGGGTGAAGCCGTCTGGGTCCACAGTGCTTCTGTGTGTAGCAGACACTAAGGATGAAAGCAAACTGACTTCACTCTGTTCAGACCTTTAGTGCATGGCACTGTGCCCTTGATTTATGGCACATAGATCCTTTCATTCTTACATCAAGGGAAAAGGAGGGAGATTTTGTTCTGCTGCAGTACATGTATTGTTTGTCATTTGAAACTGTGTTTTAAAAATTTTATATAGATAAAGTTTAAAAATAGAATCAAAATACTCTTAATATGCCATAAGAATTTCAAATGTAATGCATAACCTTCCTGGCTTTTTAATAACCTTCCTGGCTTGTCTGTTGCTGGTAATTATCAACGAAAGCGAAGACCTTATTTAACCTTCTTAATGTCATCTTGTAGACAAAGGGACACCTATGCCCTCCAGTCTACTATTTGTTAGTTAACACCCTCACATTTTTTAAAGCACACATCAAATGATGTTCCTTTTTTAGTTGTTCTTACTGGTTTAATCATAACATTGTGCATCAGATGGATTTTGCATTTCTGAAGAGAAAAATTAAATATTCATTGAGAGTTTTCTTCATTTAGGAAGGCTTACTCAATGCACTGTCATGATTTTTCACCGAATGAAAGACATAGCTTTAGCTAATCGAACATGGTCACCCACATCAAGTGAGGGCAATTCAGAGTTTTCTCCTCCTCATCTGATCAATGGTTATCCATTCTTCTCCCCTTCCCTGTTACACCTCTGAAAAGATATGCCAGCAGCTTAGGTTCTGGGTGCTGATAACTATTTTGGGAAATTCTGCTGACAGTTATCTTTTTACCTCTTGGATATTTTAATACATTTCATTGCCTTCCTTCTCCAAAGAACCCCCCTCCCCTTTGGTTTTTCCTGTTTCTCAAATGACACACCTTCAACATCATCTATAGATTCCAGAATACAATCTTTAGCCATGGGGTAACCACTGACTGCACCATGCGAGTACCATTGCTCTTTCTCACATTTTATGTAATATTTGGTTCATTTTAAAGTTTACCTAATAGAGAAAAACAAATATACTTTGGTTTTCACGAAGGTGACCCTTGGTATGCTTCCCCTATTTTTCTGAGGTTTTTGAGTTTTCCACCACAACATTAAATATCTTTAACCTGAGGCATACTTCGATTTTATAAAATCATACATGACCAAAGCATACTTTGATACTGAGTTATAGTTATATATGCTGACACTTTTGAGCCTTCTTTTCTTACATCTATGCATCAGAGGCACTGCCGTGCAGTGATTTTAGAATAAACTCTGTGCAAGAGGCCTGTGATTATATACTTCCTTTGATGATGTACTAGCTGCATGACCTTGAGCAAGTTGCTTAAGATTTCAGAGATTATATTTGTATCGCAGAGGTAATGCCTACAGTTTAAATGAGCAAATACTACACTTGAAGCAAGAGCACAAATATAACCCTAATTAAGTGAATATTGGTTTAAGTAAGGTTGGCTTTAAGAAAGTTTGCTTAAGTGGGAGCTGTAGATCTATGACGATTGGGTGTAGAATAACAAGTTTGAATTTCCTGTTATAGTTCTCAGTGTGTTAGAGTCCAACTCAGAGGAAATGTTTTGAATTATAAATTTCATAAATGATACTATAAAAAATAAAAAGTTCCTTATTTCAATACATCTATAACATTAACATTTGGCACCGTTTTTATATTAGATATATCTTTACATGTAGGCATTTTCAAAGGAACCAGAAGTACTTACTTGCTTAAATTATTCCACTATAAGTTTTTCCACTAAAAGTGGTTTCTAAAATTTTAATAATTTTTTTTACTCTAGGTACCTAAAACATCAATCAAACAAATCTTTTAGAATCTACAGCACTCAATACAGTTGCAAAAATATTAATATCTTGAGGTATATTTTGTCTCCTCTTTCACTGAATTCTTGGGGAGCTACTTTCCCCTGGGTGCCTGAATACACATACAAGCTAACTGAGAATCTGCTCTATTAAAGATGAACTTAAGTGGGCTGTTTTGTTTTACTTCTAATACTAACATAATGCATTTCTATAAGAAAGGGGAGTTAGGCAACTTCCTTCATAATGATGAATCAATACAGATACAAGTTCTGCTGACATTTCTTTTAGAAATTATAGATTTTTGAAATTGAAGACACTTTGCTAATTAACAGGTCTGCCTCTTTTTTTCTATAGTTGGATACACTCAAGCTTAGAGAATTAGAGAGATTTTCTGAGTCAAACTATTCTAAACTCAGTCTGAGATCTGACTGCATCATCACTTTTTCTTTTTTTTTTTTTTTTACCAGTTTTGCTTCAATATTTTTACATGTTCTTTCAGCCTAAATAATTCATTTCCTCTAGAGAATAATACTTAGTTTCTGCTGTTTGAGTACATTACCAGTTATCCATTGTGAAAATGGATTTAAGAAAACTCCATTCTCATCAGAATTACTTAATGAATGCAGCTTCCAAGTCACTTTAGCACCAGCAGTCTAAACTGACATCAACCAGATTTACTGTGACTCAGAAGGAGGAGGGGGGGCCTCTTAAACGAAAAGTGCTGCTCTCATAGATTTTGAAAATGCTATCTCTGCTGCCAAGAACTTTAGATTTCACATGATTTACTTTTGAGAATGGCTGAGGATCAATAAGAGGGCTGAAGGAATCAAGAATGAGTAAAATAGAACTTAAAAAAAACTAAAGGAAACATTATAGAAAAACAAAAAGGTCTGTAGTATGGGAAAAAATAAATCATGGATAGATTTTTTTAAAAAAAGAGGCTTTAAATATGAAAGGTGAGAGACTTGTTCTTTTGGATTTAAAAAAAATAGACAAATACAGATTAAGGGACCAACTCATCTTTTCTCTTTTTTGTATGTTTTTATTGATTTTAGAGAGAGATAGAGAGATAGAAACATTGATTAGAGAGCTAGAACCATCCATGAGAGAGAAACACTGCCTCCTGCTTGCCCCCTACTGGGGATCAAGCCTGCAACCCAGGCATGTGCCCTGATGGGGAATAGAATTGGTGACCTCTTGGTTCATGGGTCAACACTCATCAACTGAGCCACACTGGCTGGGCTTATCTTTTCTTCACCATAAAAAACAAGTCATTCCCTGGCCATGTAGTTCAGTTGTTTAGAGCATCATCCCCATACCCCATGTTGCAGGTTTGCTTCCCAGCCAGGGCACATACAAGCAACCAATGAATGCATAAATAAATTCTCTCTATCGCAAATAATTAATAATATTTAGGCAGATTAGGAAGTGAGCACATTTCCCAAATGCTATCTAAGCACGTTAGCAGTCCTGATGGAGGAACTAGTGAACAAATGAATAGTTGGATCCAATGGTAGGCAGCTCTCTATGCTCTAGAACTGCATCTTTTTCAGACACACTCCCAACAACCTTCTCAGAAGGACCATTTAGAAATTAGCTATATTCTAAGAAGAAAAACCCAAAGCTAGGCTTATCTGCATGTTTCATGATGTATAGGTTGGGACAAAAATAAGTTTACAGTTGTTCTTATAAAAATAATACAATAATTAATACATAGTAATAGAAGAACAAACTCACCACTGTAAACCTTTTTTTTGCCCAATCCCTCTATTGGTGTTTATCACATCAGATCTCATAACTAGAACTTAACCATTTTTTTTTATAACATTACACTAAGTTTTTTTTTTTAAATATATCTTTTATTGATTTTTTCAGCAAGGAAGGGAGAGGGATAGAGAGCCAGAAACATCGATGAGAGAGGAACATTGATCAGCTGCCTCCTGCACACCCCCCACTGGGGATATGCCTGCAACCAAGGCATATGCCCTTGATCGGAATCGAACCCGGGACCCTTCGGTCCGCAGGCTGATGCTCTGTCCACTGAGCCAAACCGGTCAGGGCGAACTTAACCATTTTTATTACTCCTGTTAACTGCCAGGGAAGCTGAGAAACAGTCTGCATGCCCAGAATGAAATAAAAAATGGGTTTGATGATTAGCTTAACAATCTTTGCTATACCAGGATTATATAAAAGTACTTGGATATTATTTGATATCAAACTAATTGCCTATAACTGCTCAATTTTAAATGATGTATGGTGGCTCTGTAATATATCTCTATTCAAATGTATGAAGTGTTATTATCTAGAAATGAAGAAATCTTATCACTATTTCTTTAAACATATAGTTAACATTGAAATAAATTGCTTTGTCAATAGAACTTTGACTCAGTACACACACAATGCTATGATAACGTCAAATTTTTATATTAAATATTGTGTCTTGATACTGTGACACATACTTTAAGGGAAATCATTGGGTTGAAAGAAAAATAAACTGCAAATCTTATTCCATTTGCTCTCCTAGCCACTTTATTACCAAACCCATTCATTTTTCCACGAAGAAAGTTGATGCGCAGTACCCAGTTGCTACAGGGCTGATGAATTGACTTATTTCCCTGAGCATTCATCAACGCTCATGTGGTATAAAGTTTCAAGAGGCTCACATTAGCAACAAATGGAAGAGAGAGTAGTATTGTTGAAAGGAGCTGAGACACTAGTGTCTAGGAACCCATTAAATAAAAATGAGAATTAATGAGATAGCAAATTGAGATTCCCTGGAAATCACATCTCCATGATTTGGTATTAAGGCAAAAAGGGTTCTTGTCAGTTACAGCTACTTCAGTAAAGAAATGGGAATCTGTTCATTTATCCATTTCAGACCAATGTGGTTGAATTTCTACCTTTTATTAGAGAAAGAGCACTGTAGTTTCTCTTAATGTTCCAGATGACTATTTTATCTTTTAATAAAAAAAAGTTACTAAAATTCTCCTAATATCTAATTGCAGATTGAATGTTGTAGAGGCAAAATTCTATTTAAAAACATACTTCTAAAAATATGCATTATAAAGTTTTGCAAAATAAATTCTTCATCTGCAAAAACAAGCCAGCACAAAGGTACTAACTCTAAGTTAGGGTGCTCAATTTTTAACAAGTTTCTTATACTTACAGTGAGATACTGGAATAATCAAAGGCTGACACAGGTATTTAATATTTTTCTATTTCATGAGTACTCATAATCCTTCAATTTTTATTGGAATATGTACACATAATAGCTATACAATGATAATCTCAAAATATGCTCTCCTCTGACAGTTCCAGGACTTGGTTTTCAGAAGGAATCCACTTTATTTTTTCTGTGGGTATTATGGGGCCACCTGAACTTTAGCTGTCCTTTCAAGTGAATTTTTGCCACACTGTATTTTAAAAAATATATTTTATTGGTTTTTTACAGAGAGGAAGGGAGAGAGATAGTTAGAAACATTGATGAGAGAGTAACATCTATCAGCTGCCTCCTGCACATCTCCTACTGGGGATGTGCCCGCAACCAAGGTACATGTCCTTGACCGGAATCGAACCTGGGACCTTTCAGTCCACAGGCCGACGCTCTATCCACTGAGCCAAATCCGTTTCGGCCACACTTTATTGATCATTATCTGGTGTCTCTGTTTCCTATTTCACACTCTTCTAATGCAAATTACATACATACCCCTTGTTAGTTTTGGGGAACATCTTTTATAATCAACTTTCTTCTCAGTGATCCAAGAATCTCCAATGACTTCCTCTTGTCCAAAACATAAATATATTTAAAGTTTTCAATGTCATAAATTATTATATTTACAAGATGTCAGGCTGATCTCTTCATTGATCCACAGTCTATATAAATAAAAGTCTAAGCTACTGAAGGACTGAAGGACTGGTGTTCGGTCACTATGACATGCAATGACCACCAGGGGGCAGATGTTCAACGCAGGAGCTGCCCCCTGGTGGTGGGTGCACTCACACAGCAGGTGTGCCACTCAGCTGACCGACCCATCCTGGTGGCCCACCAGCCCCTCGGCAGCCATTGACTCCCTCAGTAGTCCTGCCAGTCCAATCTCTGAAGAACAAGCCAGGCACCAACGAACCAGTGCCACTAGCACAATCCCAACAGTGCCACCAGCCTCCTGGAAGTTGGCCTCAGGCACTGTGGCTGCTTCCCCTCCCTAGATGCTTTGCAAAGAAGAAACGGGATAAAAGCAGCTGCCAGGTGGCACCTGACAACTGGCGAGAATGTCAGCAGGACGGATCTGGATCCCAGGCTAGCAAAGGTGTCCCACCAACCGCCTGAGGGCTGATTGCATCCTGGACCCCACCCCAGCCCTCTTGGGACAAGCACCAGATGCAGGGGGCGTGGCTGGCTAGCACTGCTGTGGAGGCACGAGCCTCTCCTGATTAGGACTGACTGGGCACGAGTCCTCAGCAGGCACAGTGGGGCTGGGATGAGTGGCAGGCAGGAGCAGTAGGAGGCATTGGACTGCCTGTTTCAGCCCAATCTCGGCAGGCCATGCCAAGGGACCCCCCATGTGCACGAATTTGTGCACCAGGCCTCTAGTCATATTATATTTAACCCTATAGTTATGATTTTGTTTATGCCATCCCTAGAACCAGAAATGCCCTAAATATTTCCCATAACATTTAAATCTCATTCCTCCAAAGTCATGGTTGATTTCACAGTGACTCCAAAGGCTTCTACAGGCCACAATCCACTATTCATTCTCTTTGCTACAGTCGTATTAAGTTGTCCTCCAATGAACTTTATGCTTCAGTCCTGCTCTCAGGTACTTTGTTATAATAGCACACCATTAAATTGCTGGATCTTTTTAATGTTAAAAACTAGGGCATGGAAAATATTATGGTTATTTAAAAATTTATGCAAAGTGTTGGAGATCATTTAAAATGATAAGACTTTCTACAGTGCAAATTTAACAATTTCTATCCTCAACTGGATAGTATCCATGAATCAATCAATCTGAAAACCCATCCTATTTTTTCTGTATAGTATTAAACAACTGTAACTCAAAGTACTTGAATAAATCTCATTAAATATAATTCCTCTTACATAAAAAACTAGAGGCCTAATGCACAAAATTTGTGCACAAGACTGGGGGACCCTCAGCCCTCTTGCAATCCAGGACTACCTACTCCTAACCACCCACCTGCTCACTCCTAAGCACCCGCCTGCTCACTCCTTACTGCCCACCTGCTCACTCCTTACTGCCCACCTGCTCGCTCCTTATCGCCCGCCTGCTCGCTCCTAACCACTCACCTGCTTACTCCTTACCAACCGCCTGCTTGCTCCTTACCACTTGGCTCGCCGCTCCTTAGTGCTGCTGTGGAGGCAGAAGAAGCTCCCGCCACCATCACTGCGCTCACCAGCTGTGAGCCCAGGGTCTGGATGAGCAGCATTCCCCTGGTGGGAGCTCTCTGACCACAAGGAGGCAGCACCAGTCGTTCTGGTCGTTCAGGTCCTTCCTCCATATCAGTCGCTGGGCTTTTATATATATAGATGCTTGATTTCTTCAATATGAGATGAGTTTGTAAAAGTTAATAAAGAACAAACAGGCCAATTTAATTTTTAAATTTAGCAAGTCTATGGACAGACAATTCATAGAAAAGAAAAGAAAATTACTTAGTCTTATTTTTAATAGCTTAATCTATTAATTTTAATAGCTTAATCTTTAATAGCTCAACCTTAATGAAATTATTAAAAAACAAAATGGAAATAAAAATAGCATTTTAAAGTTATTAGAATAGAAAATATCATGGCATTTATTAAATTTCAGTAGGTAGGAAAACACATATAAAAGAAGCATGCATTGCCATAACCGGCTTGGCTCAGTGGATAGAGCGCCGGCCTGCGGACTCAAGGGTCCCAGGTTCGATTCCAGTCAAGGGCATGTACCTTGGTTGCGGGCACATCCCCAGTGGAGAGTGTGCAGGAGGCAGCTGATCGGTGTTTCTCTCTCATCAATGTTTTTGACTCTCTATCCATCTCCCTTCCTCTCTGTAAAAAATCAATAAAATATATTTAAAAAAAACAAGCACGCATTGCTGGTGCGAATATATAGGATCCTTTGCAGTATTAAAAATGAACATACCCTTAGACTCTATACAAAAGACCACCTCCATAAGGATAATGTAGAGCATAATGTCTGTGCCCTATTGGTATTCTCTTTATTTCTTTACAAGAAGGCAACTTCATGTGGACATCTGCATTTTTTTCTGAGTGTTGTTTTTCTATCTATAAGAGTATGCCCAGACTATGCTCAGAGAAATCCAAAAGTACTAAAGAACTAAGTCCCTGTCAGCAGCCCACAGTCAGTGGTAAACTGGATGGGAGTTGCTGGATAAATGTTATGGAACGAAGACATGTTCTACCCTGTGTTCTACTCTGTGGACCGGAGTTTTCCAGCAAGGCTGAGCTCCTATGTCCCACATTGACAAGTTTCTTAAAATTGCACTCTTTCTTGGATTCTCTTTTTTCCCCTCTGTCTTTCTTCAATCCCTGTCCTGTGTTTCTGGAATAACTGCCAAATAAATAGTTTGTACCCTAGAAATTTTATCAGATTCTGTTTCTGGTAGAACCCAAACTAAGATAGATATTCTTAACAAAACAAAACAACAACTATAAATATTAAACAACAACTAATAAAGAATAAAAAACATTTATTTGAGCAAAGGAAAGATTTAAATCTGGGACTCAAATTCAGGAAGTAACCTAAATTTGGCTTTGAAGGGAACAAAGAAAGGCAGTCTATGAAGGACAAAACCATAAGAGCAGTTCACATTAGGGCCTCCTTGTAAATGAAGGATGTTGGGTAGGTCAGTTGGGTTTGGTTAGGCCCATTATATGAATGGAGGTGCCTGGTTTTTTAAATGGATTAGTTCATTTCAAGTTGAAGAATGCAGATGGTCTGGTCACCTCGATGAGGAAGAAATAAAATCCGTAGATATCCATGTAGCAATCATTGATCCAGCACATTTGTTGTTAAGTCTTGAGCAACAGTCATCCACTTAATGATTATTCTAAGAACTGAGACATGAGATGTCCATAAGCCCTACTTCCTCAATGGCTCCCCCAACTCCATTTTAAGTGACTCTCTTAGCAATATTTATTCTATTTTATTTTCTCCATTATCAATACCTATTTCAACCTTGCCTGTAAAAGGAAAGGATTTGGGAAGAATATTGATATCCTTATCTATAAAGATTGGTTGAACACATTGAAGTGCAGCCTATCAAAGAAGTAGTATGCTTCCTTCAAAAGTGAATTGCTAGCTCGCTGTACACTGTTAAATGTTTTCCAAGCTATGATACCAGGTTAAAAATATAAAATAAGGAAGCATTTAGGTATGTGTTTATATAATTACATGATATCTCAGGTAAAATAAAGAGTTAATGATAGTATGATAATAAAAATTATTTTGATAACAGAACCTGGAGTCTGAGGATAAAGAGAATCAGCATTATGCTGTAGACCTTGTTGTGCCATTCAATTCTTATTCTATGTACATTTGTACTTGTTCGAATACTGAATAAAAGAATATAGAAAGGCAGGATAGATAACTTCCTGTCTATGTGATTGTAAGTCGAATCTCCCTTGTTAGTCCAGCCTTGAGAAAATTGAACTTTATAGAAGAGTAAATAAGTTATCTGAGGCAATTGTGCTAAATGCTATTATTCCTCAGTCAAGCTCAATCCGAAGCTTTAAATGTAAGCGGTATTTCATATCCAGAGTCCTTCTGCATGACTGGCCATGCACATAAAAGCAAAAACAAAAAATAAGACAACAACAGCCCTGGCTTTCTAACATGGCAAGCTCATATTAGAACTAAATATGAAACACTTTGAAGGTCTTTGAGATGTTTTCCAAGAACATGGTAGAACTGAACAAGAATGTGATGAACATTCCCTGAGAGGCTAGAAAGGCCAGAATATTTTGTATACAGTATGAAAAAAAAAAAAAGGAAAAAATCTTATATGTAAAAGAATTCTAAAATCTGTCTATAAATTCAGAGTGTTATTTTCATATACTCTTATTATTATATAATTATTATGTTATGCATTCCAGTCAGAAAATAAAATTATAAGCAAAGAGTGATTGGAGGAAAATTTTTCCTTGCTTGAAAAAGCAGGTGTGTTGTTTATTGTTTCCAATTTAAAACTCTATAGTAGATCCTCCACTGTCAGGTTCTTAATTGTTCTCCTCCCTCCCCCCACACCATCTTTTTTTGCCATAAATTTCTGGGTGTTGTTCACTTTGTTCAATAATTAAAGATTTTTCCAACAGACAAATGAAGATGTATCATCTGAGCCAGCCTGGCAAATCTTCAAGCATATCAAACAAGAAGAAATTTGTTCCCAGAAAGAGCTGTAAATGTGTTTGAAAATAAAATTTAATTGTAGCCAGTATTTATTAGGCCACTGATGTTAACATCTCTGTCACTTGACAAAGGTGAGAAGACTGAATGGTATGGAGACCTGGCACATGGTAACACAGATTATAATTCAGAATTTCTATATATGCTTTTCTTAAGTATAAAAGAAAAAGTGATGCGACTGAGTGGGAGGATATGGAGAATAACCATTATTTTAAAAGTAAAGAATACAAACTAAACCAGAGACAAAATGATTTTAAGATTCATTTTAGATCTAATCATATATTGATGCCAGAAACTATTTACATACACTTAAAAACAAGATGTTAAGTCCCAATTTTCATCAAATATGCTTTCTTTTTTTTAAAAATATATTTTATTGATTTTTTACAGAGAGGAAAGGAGAGGGATAGAGAGCCAGAAACATCGATGAGAGAGAAACATCGATCAGCTGCCTCCTGCATGCCCCCCACTGGGGATGTGCCCGCAACCAAGGTACATGCCCTTGACCGGAATCGAACCCAGGACCCTTGAGTCCGCAGGCCGACGCTCTATCCACTGAGCCAAACCGGTTCTGGCAAATATGCTTTCTTGATATTTTTCTAAATATGTGCAGTTAATATGAGGTCTGCTTTATCTAACCTGGTAAAAAAGATAGAAAATGCTCTTTTAATTCTGTTGAATTAGAGTGTGGTAAATAGAAGATAATACAACCAGTTAGGCATTCAGAGAATAATTTTTGAAGAAAGAGCTGGCTGCGTAGCTGAATCTCTAATATGAAAACCACTAGCTCTGTATCTGACCACATTGACTGAAGATACCTTGTCAAGATACATTGTCATGCCCTTTCAACTTGTGCTTGTTCAAAAGAAAGATCCACTTTTGAGAGGTCGGCTCTAATCTAGTGCATCAAAGTCTGTACCTTTAGAATACAAAAGGGGACCTTAAAACTCCTCTCTAGGATAACAAATCATTTGTAGCTAGCAGGAAAGATGCAGCTCAAAATACAATTGTCATGGATTTCTTCAAATATAATAAAGAAAACCAACACAAACCATCTTGAAAACAGCAACATGATTTTGACAGGTGGAAAAAAAAAAGTCTGTAATAAATTCTCACAGTACCTCCTTTGCCAAATTTACTCAAGACAGCAACAACGAAAACTAAAACAGAAACTGAAATGTGTTAATATAAGTGAAAAACTTCTCTGTTGAAGGAATAATCATAGCATACAATATCTGTATATGTTTTCAGGGTCAATTCCACAACACTTAAGGTGAAACTGTGATGAATGTCACAAACACACAATCCATAAGGTCACTGGGGATGTTCTAGTGTGATTGGATCAGGCTTGGTCTTCAGTTGCAATTTCAATCCAGTTAGAGCTCTTGAAAATAAATGCCTGTTCCATGTCTTTCTTGGATTAGTCGACGTACGAATTACTGGGTTCCCTAAGACAGAATAGAGTACCTGGCCAAGTAATCGAGTTAAAAGGTTATATCACTTGCACCAAGGTAAAGTTTTCACAGACTAGCATTCAGATGAATGCCATTATATCCAACTTTGGTTAAAACCAAAACCACTTCAGTAAGAAAAAGAAAAAAAAAATCAGAAGAAACAATAGCAAGAAGCTTGGCAACTCAAGTACTGATAAGAAATGCTACATATTAAAAGGACCAGGAAAGCCAATGTTTGGCTGGGTACTTTGGAGCTGTGATATTATAGCCACAGATTTACTCACTTGTCTTTCTTGAGCTAAGGTGGAAAACAAGTGGAGGTGGGGGGTGGGGGGTGGCGAATAGGGATGATGGCATTAACTGTCAATGAGATATTTATATGGCTAAAATCTCCCTTCCCAAAGCTACTGATCCAACAAAGGAGAGTGGTAATAAACTGGAAAATATGGCATATAGATTTTAAAGGATATGTGTTATTTGAGAAGTTGGGGCATTCTATACTTTGAAAGGTGAGGAAAGAGTGAGGAAACACAATGGAGTTACCATAGCAAAGCTAACAAAATTATTTAAATCAGAATGGGCTAAAACATGGGAAATATAATTTATTTTACTTAAATTTACTTGAGGACTTAAACTTCTTAACTTTTCAGTTGTGTGCAATCACATCCTATATAATAAAAGGCTAATATGCAAATCGACTAAACGACAAAATGACCACCTGATGCACACTGTCCACCAGGAGGCAGGCGCCCAAAGTAGGAGCTGCCCCCTGGTAGTCAGTGTGCTCCCACAGGGGGAGCACCACTCAGCCAGAAGCCAGGCTCATGGCTAGTGAGTGCAGCAGTGGTGGCGGGAGCTTCTTCCACCTCCTTGGCAGCGCTAAGGATGTCTGACTGCCAGTCGACATCCCCCGAGGGCTCCTTGACTGCAAGAGGGCTCAGGATTGGCTGAGAACATCCCCCCCTTTCACTCCCCCACCCCACCCCCACTAGTATATACATAAAAATCCTATAGCTTACCCTCTGAAGACTTTAGAATGTTCTGGCATCTGGAAAATCATCATAGTGGACCAATCCAGAGGCTGAAAAATTTAGGACTGGTTTTTCTCAAGAATGATTTTTTACTACTAGAGATCTCAACCTTTGCTCTTCTCTTTGGAATACTCTGGGTATTACCAAGACCCTTGAATACAACTTTGTCATTTAATTCTAGGGATGGCTCTTAATTCATTTACACTAAGTTGACAAAGGTGATACTAGCTGGCATCTTTATAGACAAAATAGTCACCTTGGATAAATTGCAATAAAACATTAAGAAGTCACCAAGATTATGGTCTAGAATTCTAATGGGTTCATTTTTAGGACCCATCCACTTCAATCTGAAATATAAGACACTATTAGTCTTACACTGATTTAACCACTAAGGATACAGCTGGATAGTAGATAATACAGCTTTTGTTTCACTGTGAGAACTACATAGATTATAAAGAAGAGCATTGGCATCTTTCAAATAAGATAAGAGGTCTGTTTTAGTTTTGCAACTTCTAGAAAATGTTTACTTATATTTGACTAGAGGCCCTATGCACAAAATTGTGCAAGAGTAGGCCTTTGCAGTCCCAACCCGGTGGCTGCCTTGGCCCTTGCAGCCCTGGCTTCTCCCAGAAGGTCGTCTGGAAGGACGTCGGGATGGTCATTCTGCTGTTTGGCCGTTTGGTCCATTTGCATATTATGCTTTTATTATTATAGATAGTAAAACTGCCAACAACAAAATCAGGCAATGTTATCAGTACCGAAGTTGTTCTGTTTTTGCCTTTTTGCCAGAGTCTTGCATGGTCTCATAGCTGAGATCCCCTGAGTTAATCATTCCCAAAGAGAGCTAAACATATGAATATAGATAGGGATGTCCTTTAACATAGTTGAAGTCTTCATTTACAAATGTAGGGCACTTGTCAGTGTGAATGTAAAAAAAAAATAATTAAGGTATTAATTTTGGTATGCTTAAATAATTAACATATGTTTCCAGCTAAAAGTAATGTTTTGAAGTTTAAAATACTTTCGGTTCACCTATGTTTCTGAATCAAGTGTCAATCTGATGAGCTCTGAAATTAATCATTTGAACTGTTCCTTAACTACATAATTTAATTGATTAAAAGATTACTCTTCTAGAGTTTATAACATGAAAAGACTTATTAGAAAATGATCACCTTGCTCATGCATAGCAGGAGACTTCAAGCTGGAAAATAAACTGATTGGTTATAACAATGTTGTTTGCAATACCAATAGAAAATCAGTGGTGGTCTTTTTGTTGTTTTCACACATTTCTGGTACATTTACATTCATGAAATGTAAGAAAAGTTTGCCTAGAAATTCTTGAAAAGTCATTGATTCTACATTTCTGGGTTTGCTTGTTTTTATTAATAACTGAAATAAAAATGTATGAATATATCTTAAGGATTCTTTTCTTTCGTGGAATTGAGTAAGCAGGCATGTGTTAATTTGTGTAAACTCTTATCTTTAGAATATTTTTTGTTTGTAGTTCTTGCTTTCGGAAAAATTGGCATTAATTATAATAGCAGAAGCAATTTTAAATGTCAGTTCAAAATTTTACAGCTTGAAACAGCTCTTCCTTCAATAATTAGGTCAATAAAACTAACTTAATTTAATTCAAACAGTGATGCTGTTTTTAAGGCCTTGTGGAGTCATTACAATTAGTAATTCATAATTAGTATTTTATTGATGTCCTAGCACCATGTTGCTGAGGATCATCAAGAAACTATGATGATTGGTCATAATTTGATAAACTTCCAGAACCATTGCATTAATTATGTGCCTTCCAATTAAATCTGAAGTTAATGAATGTATATGAATATTGTGGAGATGAATTTAAAGGTCTGCTCAATCTTAATTATAAAGCAGTTTTTTTCTAAAATTCTAATTATAACTATCCTAGTTATTAGATTTAGACAAAATGAGGCTTATCCAAAATATGAAATTAGAATATTGTTCATTCCCAACAATCAACTTTCTAAAATGGAAGTGGCAGATTAAAAACAGCAGTTGATGTAATTGCTGTACAATCTGATGGATAAAAAAAAACTATAAAGAGATTTTTAGAATGAACCAAGAACAGAAAAAAAAATCCATTAAAATTAAAGTAAATGATTTCAGTAATTCAGCCTCTATTTTTAGTATAAAACCATGATATAACTGAAGTCAAATTTAACTTTATTTATTTAGCAAATAAAGTAAAAGAATTAAAATAGGAAAAAAGCACATTTTCATACAAAAAATCTCTTATCAGTCAAAGTCATCAATATTTATTTCTATATTGATGGGGCTGGAGAGGGGCAGGGTCACCCTTAGTTGGCTCCAATTAAACTTAGTTATCAGAGTTTATTTTTGAAAGTCATTTTAATGACCAAATAGTTGGAAAGTAAATATATACATATTTTGAATTTGAGTGAGAATGAGGATCTGTAGTAATGTCTATAGCATCCAGATGCTGTACCTCTTCAGAGTAATTTCTGTAGGGTTCCAAAGACATAAATGTTAGTTAAGGATCTCACTCCAGTCCATTCAACGGAAGCCGATGCCCTTATTCTGATTACCTCCTACTGTTTCCTTATTTTGCCCAAGTTTTTGAGATGAAAGGGCCACCGACCAGACAAACTAGCATAATGGTCTTAAGAGTGTCAAAAATATGGGGAACATTGTTCTTAAAAAATAGAGAGAAAATGCTAAAATGAGAGGCAGAAACAGGCCTGGCCAGGGAAAGAGAGGAAGAAGAAAAAGCAACAGAAAGTTGAAAACTTATATTTCAAAAAAAAAAAAGTTGGTTTCTAGTGTACAAATAGTCATCAGATACTAACTAGACTTGAATAGTTTTTTTTTTAGTTCATTTTAATTGATAGTGAAGTTATGGGCTTGAGAATGGGGGATTGGGTTCACAACCAGATTCTATAATTTATCTAGATGTGTGGTTTTTAAACAACCTATTAAACTTCCTCCAATATTAGGGGTTTCGAATACATAAGTTATGAAATTCCTTACTAACTCCAAAATTCAGTGCTTATGAAAATATAACTGCCACCAAAGTCCATGGTTTATGCTTGGAACGACTTGTTATTCATGCACTTAAAAATCTCAGAGCTGCCTCAAACTGATTGTCAAACTGCAGCGGGAAGGCCAGGGAGGGTTGGGGGGCAGGAGAGAGGGGGGTAAGAGATCAACTGAAGGACTTGTATGCATGCATATAAGCATAACCAATGGACATAAGACACTGGGGGGTAGGGGAGGCCAGAGGATTGTCAAGGGCGGGGGGAAAAAAAGGACACATATGTAATACCCTTTGTAATACTTTCAGCAATAAAAAAAAATTTGTGGTACATATAAAAAAAAATCTTAATTCAGGAATATACTCCAAGGTCAGTGTTAAAAAGAGAAAGCAAACAGACACAAGTGCTTGTTAAATTAGCAAGAAATTTAACAGCTACATATTTAGTTTCTATTACATGTCAGGTGCTGCTCTAGGTACTGTGCATAAAGTAGTTGATAATAAACTATATAGACTCTGAAATGTGGTTTTACTTTTCATTGATAATATGGACAATATAACTAAATGTACCATTAATATATTATCTCAACAGACTGTTCATTGTGTCAAATTTTGCAATTTTTAGCTTCATACACTTTCATTTCAACAAGATTTATATAAATGAAAGGAATCTTCAAGGTATTTATCCTTGCAGTATTTCTATCATTTTTGATAAATGTGTATGTGCAAATGATTACATATAATCATTCATTGCAACAGTCTCATAAAAGATTGCCTAATCAAAAAGCATTTGAATTGGGTGTATTGGAAGCCTGAAGAGTGAAATAGGTTGCCACAAAGGAAAAGACACAGATATCTGACCTAATTTTAATCTAAAATTTCAGGCAAAATTTTTAAGTCTTTGTGTTTTCACTCTTTATGGTGAATTTATGCTCTTAGATAGCTCACTCTAATCACAATCAGTTACCAACTACTTAAAATCTGATGTCTACTCTGAATGAACTAAATATAAGATGTAAAGAATATTTGAATATTAAGACCTCCTTATGGTTTCATCTGCTGTGGAAAACTTCAGTTTGGTTATGGTGATGACAAGGATGATTTTGGTAATGATAATACTGATGAAAGAAGTGTTTTATTGCTATTATTACTATGATTTTATGATTGTTATTACTGCAGTTGACTCTATAACGTGGGGCTTAAGGATGCTAACCCCTAAGCAGTTGAAAATTTACATAAAACTTTTGACTCCCCCAAAACTTAATAGCCTACTGATAATAGCCAACTGTTGATAGGATCTTTAACCAATAACATAAGCATTTATTAACACATATTTTGCATGTTATATGTATCATGCACTGTATTCTTATAATAAAATAAGTTAGAGAAAAGAAAATTTTATTAAAATAATAAGAAAGAGAAAATGTAGTTACAGTATTTATTTGAAAAATTTCAAGTGTAAGTAGACCCATGTAGTTTAAACCCATATTGTTCAAGGGTCAACTATACAACATTGGCAGCCACAGATTCAATCCATGGGTCAACACAACACCAATTATGTCACATGTAAGTCAGCTTCAATACCCAAAATTATATGAGTCATTATTATTTTTACCTTTTTATACTTCACATTACCTCAAAATATTTATTTATTTCTCTGAGGTAGTAAGCAGCTTCTTTATTTCCATGTATACGTTTATGGTCTCTATTTCTGTAAGGTTCACCAATTTACCAGGGTTTTAAAATGGTTCTGTGTTTCTTTAAATGGAAATTCTTCAATATATGAAATGTTTATATGCCACTAGAATTATAGGCAGTCCCCTCAGCTCTTGATGATCCTAAAATATTATTGCATTTGTTGCTAGCAAAAAGCCTCAGTGCCTTCCACAGTCAATTGGGGGTCTTCTATCATGCTGGAAAATTTCAACCAAATGAATCCATAAGAGAGCCTTTTTTCTTGGACAGACTTGTGTAAAGAGGGTTGATTACCCTAGCATAGTGGTTCTCAACCTTCCTAATGCTGCGACCCTTTAATACAGTTCCTCATGTTGTGGTGATCCCCAACCATAAAATTATTTTTGTTGCTACTTCATAACTGTAATTTTGCTACTGTTATGAATCATAATGTAAATATCTGATATGCAGGACGTATTTTCATTGTTACAAATTGAACATAATTAAAGCATAGTGATTAATCACAAAAACAATATGTAATTATATATGTGTTTTCCGATGGTCTTAGGCGACCCCTATGAAAGGGTCGTTCGACCCCCAAAGGGGTCATGACCCACAGGTTGAGAACCGATACCCTAGCATAATGAGGATATTGACTATGTCTTTTACTTCAAGGTTATATATTCTCTTCTGTGTCAAAGATTAGATGAGTTTGCAGAGAGTAGGCCTATAAAGCAAGAAAGTAAATGAAACCATTCTCTTAGTGACTTGGGCTTGGGCTTGGGCAAAGATTGCGATGCTACAATAGACCTAAAATGGTTTAAATGCAAGCATTTATCAGAAAGTCCATATTATTTTGCTAATCCTAGATTTGGAAGTAGCTGTTTAAAAGCAGTACCTGGATTCAGGGGAATGAAAAAGGTGAAGGGGAATAAGAGGTAAAAACCTCCAGTTATTTTTAAAAAATGTATGTCATGGGGATGTAATATGAAGCATAGGAAAAATAGTCAATATTATTGCAATAATTCGTAAGGTGACAGGTAGTAACTAGATCTATTGGGGGGATCACATCATAGGGAATATACTGCACAGGTCAAATCACTGTGTGATACACCTGAAACTAATATAATATTGTATGTCAGTTATGCTTTTATAAAAATTAAAATAAAAGCAAAATCTATGTTTGTGTAATCTAAAATGTTTATGTAATTCAAAAGCAATATCTAAGTTTATGTAATCCAAAATATAACATCTTGAAACTTTTCTTATTACTCTAATTACTATTTGCGAGGTTATTTTATTTATAAGTAGTATGTATTGCATCATTTCTATTTCTATTGTATTCAGCTATAAATAAGTTTTTTGTTCTGTTTTCTTTCCATTTCAAATGCTTGGGACCCAGTTTTGATTATTTTCTATGGCTATTGTTACATCGTCTGTAGGAAAATCTGTACTAAAAGCATTAAAACAATAATATCATTTTGTCGGGCTCAGAGTGTTTTAAAAATGTCCAGAACAGAAATTTCAGTGACATTTGTTTTTTAAATCTCGAAATCTAGCCTTAAGATTATCACTTGGACCAAAGCCTGGGAAAGATACAAACACCTTATGTGCAAGTGGGCCACAAGCTCTCAGTTGCTAAATTGTAGTCTGACATACTGGTGCAGGGAGCCTCTGGAGGGCTTGCTCCGTGGAGGAAGGCTTATTATTCAGCCCAGTGATGGGAGTGCTCGTGTCATCGTTGATGCCGGGGCAAATGCTTCCCCCGCAGAATGGGAGCTTTGAAGCCTTCGCATTTCAGTTCTCCGGTTGCATTTCAGTCCTTGGGTTTTCATGGATCAGTTCCGAAAAGAAAATGTAGCAAAAGCTGCACAAGAATCTCCAGAAATAGCCTGAGTCAGTAGCAAATTAACAGGCATTCTGTTGGACATATTGATTTAGTTTGTAATTTTCTTGTTGCTTGTTAAAAACCAGAATGTACTTAGAGCCTTCATCTCTGTGCAGCCTAATATGCCATTGATCTTTTCATATAAAAGTGCTTGTTGGGAATATCTGTCCACTTACGCTTTTACATAGGGCACAGGTGGTTCTGATTGCAAAGCTTTAACCGAGAGGTATGCACCCTTATATTGAACAGGTGACGGAAAGGCAATGGATAGGAAATAATTCCCACCAAATTTCCATGGTCATGTCATGTAAATGCGAATCTGACAGAGCTGAGTTGGAAAGTGCTGCTTGTAAATGCAGACATGTTCAATGAGGGTAATGTATGCCTTTCACTTCAAGCCTTCTGCAACTTTCCCATTAACGGTTAGTACTCTTCCTGTAAAGACTCCTGAGTTCATTTGTGTTGCTTATATATGGAATTTACTTTTAAAATTAAGTATAAGAAGGGAACAAGTGAGGCAAAAGAAATCTGTAAAAAGTAAACAATATAAAGGAATCGTTATTTTCATCCATAAATGGAGACATTTACTGAGTGACCACGGTGTGCACTGCATGTTTGGGTTTGGTGGGAATAAAGAGGGGTTGGGAGTGCAAAGATGGAGAAAATGTTCCCTGCACTGCAATAACGTAAACAAGACATTTAAATAAATATTAACAGTTCACATAGGAGATGGACATTGGAAAAGAGTATAATAAATGCAACAAGGATGTGTGAGGTTACAATTATAATCATAATTCAGAGAATGGCTAAGACAAATAAACATAAAGTGTTCAGAAAAGGCCCATGATCAAGAACATAGACAATGAATAGGAAGTGACAGGAATGGGAGGAAGGTGGGGGTTTGAGGAGATGTACAAATTCAGGCAGATGGCTAACATTTTTTGGTTTATTTTTATTTTTGAGACTATTACAGATGTTTCTCTTTATCCCTCATAGCCCCATCCACCTGGTTCCTGCCCCACCCCAGGCCTTCACCACCTTCTTTCTGTGTCCATGGGCAAATCATACATGAATATAAATTCTTTGGTTAATCTCTGGTTCCAGGAAATTGAGAGTACCTATATGATGTTCTAGCTTCCCATAAACTCGAAGGATTTCTGTTGTTTTGTTTTCATATCTTTCTTTTCTTTATGTGTGTAGATGGTGCTGGTGAGATTAAGAGTAGGACCCAGGCAGAATGATGTCACAATCTATACTAATAAAAGTGTAATATGCTAATTAGACAGGACATCCTTCAGGACTTCCTTCCTCTGGCAAAGCCGAGGGGGGGAGGGGGGTGTGGGGAGAGGGGCGGCAGAAGCAAAATCTATGTTTATGTAATCCAAAATGTTTATGTCATTCAAAAGCAATATCTAAGTTTATGTAATCCAAAATATAACATCTAGAAACTTTTCTTATTACTCTAATTGCAATTTGTGAGGTAGTCATAACAGAAAATGTCCATTCTTAACTCTTGGTCATAATAATGAAAGGCAGTCTTTTCTTCGTGTCAAGAAAAGTTGCAATCAATATGTGGTTTTCTAATAATTATTTTAGAGATTTGGTAATGGACAAATCCAAGGTTGTAGAAGTCGCATTTATTTACATTCTTCTTCACTGTGCATTTGGTGTCTGCAGGCTGTGCAGCACTGGGAGCGAATGTAGTTGGACTGTCGCCGTGTCTCCCACTCTCATGACCTTTTGCCTGGCTCATATCCCTTGCTGTATTTCACCCCTGCACTCTCACCCTAGAGACTTATATTTCCTATCCTTTACCCAAATGCACTCACCTAGTACTTGCTCTTTTAGGAATGAGACAATAATTACATGCTCATTATAGTTATACAGGCAAATAATCTTGGGGAACAAAAGAAGGCTAGACATGTTGTGCTCTTCTTATTAACTCCAGAAATGTTAATTTCTATCAATAACAATTGGATTTCTGGAAATAATAATATTTATGTCAATAATAATTGGATTTATTTTGTCAACACAGAACCATTAAACATTTAGTGTGTGTGTGTGTGTGTGTGTGTGTGTGTGTGTGTGTGTTCCCATCCTGATTTGAATTGTACCTAAATTTAAGTGATCAGATCCCACAACAACTCAGGATTTTAATTTATGTTTTCTGTAAAATGAGACCATGGACTTGGAAGATTTCCTCTCATTTAGCTTTAACAGAACGTAAACCTAGGCAGCCAATGCTCATTCACTTAATTTTTCCAGTTAGTTGCAACAGATTATGTCAATTATAATCAAGAAAAAAACTTAGAAAATGTTACTATTTTAGAACTTAGAAAGTTGGAGATATAAGATTTTTGCCTGCATAGCAAGTTAAATAATTACAACTTTTAGCTTACCTTAAATATATACAAGCCTTTTAATTGGTTATAGCCTAATAACTATAATGAAAGACATTATAAAATAGAGACTTTCTGCCTTAACGTGAATTTCACTAATCTAAAAGTGCAATGCAACCTTAAGTTTAAATTATTACAGTAATTTAATATGATGTTAATCTTCAAGGGGAAGGATAACTAACAAGGATAACTAACTTTCTTTTCAAAACTAAAATACACATAAAAATTTTCAAATTATGGTTTTAAAATGATCTTTCCATAGCATGTTTCTCTGAGACATTTCTTCTTCATTTTGTTAAAGTATTACTTATAGAATGAAGAAAACCTTTAAAAAATGCTACTTATCATACCTCTAAAATCCTTTTGTCATCAGAGTGAAAGTTAGCAAATATTTAAAAAGATTTTTTTCTAAAAGAAAGTTACTCAGATTAAGATTTGAGACATATTTTAAACGCTTCCTAGTCATCAGCCCAAAATTCCAGGCTCAAAACTACTTCTTTCACTGTCATGTGACTATTAGTATTGTTTCTAATCTATATTCCAATTGATTAATATTTTTTCATCATCATTTGATCAGCTTGTTTATTTATTAATTGACTTGGCCAAGCATTTATCATCTCTTTTTTTGAAATTTCTGGAAACCATTTATAAGTTTTTAATTATTAAAGAACTTATAGTTAATCTAAAATACATTTGTGCTGTGTCAACTTCTAGTTTATATTTAATTTTCTGAAAATTAGATATAAATTATACATCACTAAAATTTAGTCACTGACTCTACTAGAGCTTATCACCATCCTAAATAAATATGATATTTCTAATTTATTTGGAAAATATTTCATCAGCCCTCCATTATGGCTATTAAGTGCTAAGCAAAAGGAGGACAACAAAGGGACTTATTCCTTTCAAGATCACAATCTAGTAAGGAACATACGTTTAGGCACAGAAAAAAATAATGACACAAGTCAGCAGGATATGCTCTCCTTAGAACGTATCTGAATATCATCGTTAGTATTTTAGAAAATCAGTGCTGCAAGTTTATAATGAATGAATGCATTACAATGTTAAAAACTACTCTCTGAAAAGAAAGATTGGAAATGGCCTTTAAACGTGGAATGAGAATGAAGAAGAGCAGAGGAGGAGAGAAGATATTCCCCAGGGACAGGATGTCATAAAGAGGGACCAGACATGGAAATTCAGGTGAGAGATTGTGGGGTGCAGTGAATAGACCACAGAAAAGGTGCCTAAATGCTAGTAGTGAGAAGACAGGGTGAAGATGGGTCAAAAATTTTAACTTGTAGAGTCTGTAATGAGAGTCTTGTTTAGAGATGAACTATTTTAAATCATTGAAATGCTCAAGCTTTCCTGCCACACAGGTGCCTCATGGAATATGGTAGCAACTAAAGTATGTTCAAGGAGGTTTTATTTCAGAAGCAAATTAATATTAATGAAGCAAAGATGTGGTAAATATCAGATTGGCTTCACTGTACTCCTGACTGAACCTGCAACCCTTATCAAATATTTTCCCATTGAGCAGCACCTATGTGCTTTGTTTCTTTTCAAAGTGGAGACTTCAGTTAAACAGGAAATAACTCTGTATGTAACCAACATACTAACTTGTCATATGTTCTCAGGTTTAAGTTGCTTGTATTACCTTTTCCTTTATTATTTAGTTGAAATTGGCTTGAACCAACTTTCCATATGTGCTGGGGGTGGGGGAAAATACTTGTTTCCAATGTCCCTAGAGATTCATGGGGGCCTAGAGGAAGGCTTGTCTACATGTTTCCCCTAAGGGTCTCAAGTTCTAAATTGTTTGCTTCTCCTCTAGATTTTTCTTTCCTTCTGTACCTACAGTCTATTTTCTACATGATGTCACTCCTCAGAAGTCACTCCTCTCCATGTTGTGTCACTTCCCTCAGAGACCATGGACTCAAGGCTGTGTGTGTACCAGACTTTCCTGAACATTCTGGACAGTAGAGGAGTTTCACAAAGGAGTTTGCAAAGCAACAATCTAACATTAAATATTTAAGTATGTGTTCTTAAAATTCCCTCCAACAGTTCTGCGTTCAGGAAATTTTCTCTGATTATCTCTTTAATTCAAGCTCCAACCTCCCACCAATACTACTAATGATAATAACAATAGCCAATATTTATGGAGCAGTAGACTACTAGTAATAAAAATAATACCCAACAATTACTAAGCATCCTATATGCGTAATTAGTATTCACATGATACTAATTTGAAAGAGAGAAAAAAAAAACAAACAAAAAATGAAGACATTAAATTCCCCCAGATCTCATAGCAATAGAGCATGGAGTGATATTAGAAAGCAGATTTCACATTACGTAATTATATTGACCATACTGCAATGTTATCATATTTCTGGACAGGGCTCACACAAGGGTATGCAGAACTATAAGCAATATGGGGGACCCTAAACATATATAAACAATTCAGTTTTTTTAAATGCATAGACAGATGTGATGTTGAGTGATTTATTGATGAAGATTTAAAATAATGAGTTGTAAGAGACTTTGTTGTGCACCAAACTGTCTTTCCTTATTCAGGCACAGAGACCATCTATTCTTTTCATAAATTGTCCAATGTGCCATTTCTTGCTTAATTTTGTGACTCCCACCATGAGAAAGAGGTAACAATATTCTTATGACACTTAATGACATGGCTCTTCTCAGCCTATTTGAATGAAAACAATATGGACTGGTTTTTTTTTTTGCTCCTACCTTTCACTAATAGCATTTATTTAATGCCGCCCATATCCTCACATCATGCTGTGCTATCCACTGTGCGACACATGAATGCTGACTTCAAAGGACTCCCTCAAAAGTTGTGATTATCAGGAAAACAAACAAGCAAACCAACAAGAAATCCACTATGCAAGTGGTTTCTTTTTAACTTAAATGACTTAAAAATGTCAATATCAAACATGTTTATCCTTGATTTAGCCACTAAGAATCTGGAGATGAATTTGAAACTGGAAACTTCTATCCCTTTAGCATCCCCCCACCTCCCCACTCCCTGCCCTCCCCACTATTCTGAGATATAATTGACATGTAACAGTATGTAAGTAAGGTGAACAGTATGATGATTTGATATATGTATTTGTTGAAAAATGTTTACCACATTAAGGTTGGTGAACAGATCCTTCATTATACGTTTTGTCATTCTTGTTATGGTGAGAGCATAAAGGCTCTACTCTCACAGCAACTCTCACAGCAACTTTCAAGCATACAATGCAGTATTGTTAATCATGCTGCTAGTTTGCACTCAGTCAAGCCTTTTCCTGTTTCCCCTATCCCTTGCCTCCAGGCAACTGCAATTCCACTCTCTGTTTGAACAATGAAAGTAGATAAGTACTCCTGGCTTTGACTTTACTTCTGATAGTCATATTCTTACTTCTTCTACACCTCAGTTTCCTCATCTATATAACTTAAACCCATGTACTATATTTAATTTTATCAGTGTTTATGAGTTGGGAGCAGTTATTTGCCTGAGCTTCCTCAACTCTATGTAAAAAAAAATATAGATACATGTGCTGGGTGACATATTTGAAATTTTGAAGTTCCATGTATCTGTTTAATTTTACACTTAATTTGATGCTAATAAGTTGTGACATGTATTTTTTGATACTAGTATCTCAAAGGAAAACACTTCATCTCTAGACTAAAAAATAGCATCAATCAAAGAAAATCATTTGAAGTAAAATGATGTTATAATAATCCAAACTTGTCATTAATAGAATAATTAAGAAAATAGAAAAAAAATCAATAAGCATATACTTTTCTAGCATTTTTCTTTTTGTCTGTGAAACTAATGGCTATTTTACTCTAGTATATTTGTTTTTCTAAATATAGTGATATTTTATAAAAGGTAATAATTACAATGTGTCATGTTCTGATTTTTCTAATGACACACTTTTAAAGAATGATTGAGGCATGGGCAATTCTGTTCCCTTATTTATGCTCATATATCAGTGATGCATATATTACTATGTATTTCTTAGATTTTTTAAAGGAGGATATTGTTCAAACATGCATTCTGCATAGATAAAATATAAAGCCACTTTATATTCTAAACACAGGCAAATAAAACTAGACTCAGGAAAGCTTTCCTGAATTAAACTGGAGAAGTCTATTTGGTAGATTACCTTCCACATTTATTCTTTATTCTACTTTGATAGCCCTTGGAGTCCATTTTAAATGTGTAAATCAGTTCCATAGGATAGAGGAAAATATCTAATTGTATAAAATAAGTATTAAAGGTAAAAATTCGAATAGAATATTTTTATTATCTTCAGACTTTTAATGGTAGGACCAAGAATAAGAATTACAAAGAACTGGAATTTTATGTTACTGCAATTTTAATGCTTTTTAATGAATTTTTTTTCTTTCTCATAAACTGAAGCAGGAACAGTGATTAGTTTACATTCGGAGAAATTGGAACATCTGGTACAACACTCCTGTTACACAGCTATTCCCCCTTGTCTGCAGCTAAAACGCAGGCAAACTTGGGTGTGTTAGTCTATTTCATGTTGTTGTAAACACATCTTCCCTTTTTTATTTGCCAATTCATCTATTATCTAAATTCCTACTTAATTTCCATAAAAATAATATTGTAAAATTTGTAGGATATTTTTGTTTCTAATCTCCCCCCTGGTCCACTCAATTTCAAATATTGTAAGAATTTACTTATTCTACTTTAAATTTTTTTTGTAATTTAAAAATATTACTTAACACAAGCAAAAATGTGATTAATGTTGTCACTTTGATGTTTATCTAATACATCTATGTAACAGAAATAGTTAAAACACATTAAAATTTTCCTTGTAAATCATATCCCATTGGCGGTGGAATCATGAAGTTACCATCCAAGAGCAGGTGCAGTATTGACCCCTTTAGTAAGGCAGGTTGAAATCCAGGTTTAGACAAAAAAAATTAAGAGATATTCCAAGTTCTGAAAGAACCAGTCTGAAGGATTGAAAGCAGAGGATTCCCACGTGGAGTGAAGTCAGCCTTTTCCAGTGGGACTATGTGATGCTCCTGAGTAAAGGATACCATGGTGTGGCAGAAAGAATGCCTCTCCTTTCTGGTGTGGATTAAAACAAGAGAAAATAGAACAAAACAGAAGGAAGGTAAGTGACCAAAACTGTTACTTCTTTTCTCCCATCTCTTGGTTCCGTGTTAGATAAATTGAGCTGAGATGAAGGTGCAGGGACTGGGTAAACGGCACAGTTGTTTAATGAATGTGCCAGCTATGGCAGGGTCCTGTAGAGAAGCTCTGTGTCAGAGTCTGAGGTCAGGCACAGAGCTGGATGAAGGAGCAGCAGAAAGTCACTAATTTTTGAGCAGGAGATAGTACACTACGATATGGAAGCCTGCTGCCTATTTTTATAAATCAAACATCTGGGACAGACACACCCATCATTTTAGGAACTGCCTGTGGCTATTTTTGAGCTCCGATGGCTGAGCTGAGATGTTCCAATAGAGAGCATAGCTTCCACAGCAAAAGCTAAAAGAACAGCATCAAGACAGGAAGGAGAGAGAGAGAGACCTGGTCTCACCAGGGAATAACACCGCACCACAGTCGCAGGATCCACCATCAGGAGGGGTAACAAAGGATTGGGACTTGTTCCTGAGGAGAGAGGGACTTAAGCCCCACAGCAGGCATTGCAACCCTTAGATTCTACATAGGAGAGATAAGACCCCCAATTACCTGACTTTGTAAACCAATGGGAATTACATCCAGGAAAACTATAGAACTGTAGGGAATGAAAAAAAAAAATGCTCTTAAAGGGCTCACATGCAGATACATTTGACCTGGAAACCTGCCCAAAAATTCCAGGGTGAAAAGCCCACAGACCTTCGATAAAGGAGACCAACTGGTCTTGGAGTGCTCACAGGAGAGGCAGGATCTAGTTGGGTCAATTCCCAGTGACTGAGACATTGCAATTTCACTCTCTCTTGCTAATACCAATGCTTGTGGATGTCATTTTGAAACTCAACCTCTAAACCTACTAGTGCCAGTGGGTACCCCCTTTGAGAACCCCTCACGCCAATGTGCCTAAGCAGTTGCACATGTGTCCCACAGCTGGGCCAGAATATGCTTATGCAAATAAATGAATGTGATACAATACAATAACAGAACAAAGGATAAAAATTACATAAGGAGGTAGGGAAGAAGATTGAAAGTAGGACATTCAGCAAGCAATAGGATAACTTGAACAGCCTTTCCTTTCTATATAGCCTACCTCCTTTGTTCCAGATAGTGTGAAGAATTTGCCAAAATGATTTTAAAAATACTATAGATCACACATTTTCAGAACATGAATTTTGTCATTTATTCAAGATCTCCAACGTGAAGAATATAAGTGAGTTTAATCACTAGCCCAAAGCAATGTAGCTGCCAATTTTGAAAAATGTAAATAATTTAAGCAAACTTCTGTTCGGTTACTTCACATCAAAGTTCTAACTGTTTTAAAAATTGCTCATGCAAATATCTTCTACCTACATGTTTATGATAGTTTTATTTCTTTAAGTAAGATGATTAAAATTAGAAAAGCAAAGTAATATGAGATTTGTGTGTGTGAGCTCTTGAGACAGACACCGTAGTTTTGAACTCTGGCTTCAACACTTCCCAGCTGTGTGCCCTCAGTCTATTCCATCATTTGGGGATGCAGTTTTTTCATCTGTAAAAGAGAATACTGATTCCTAAACCTTGTAAGGATGATACAGATGCATCTCTGCTTGCAATGGGTTTAACATCCTAATAAACTAATTTTAAGTTGAAAATATCCTAAGTCAAAAATGCATTTAATACACCTACCCTACTGAACATCATGGTTTAGCCTAGCAAACTTTAAGTGTGTTCAGAACATAATACAAGCCAAAAAATGCTGGCAACACAGTACACTGTGGAGTATGGCTTGTTTATCCTTTTGATCTCATGAGTGATGGAGATTTGGCTCATTGCCACCCAGCACCACGAGAGAATGTGGATAGTCTAGGAAAATAGCACAATTGAAAATTCAAAGTGCAGTTTGTACTGAATGCATAATGTTTTTCAACCATCATAAAGTAAAAAATTATTAAGTCAAACTATGTGAATCAGGGGCCATCTGTATGTAATGCACATAGAATAGTACTTTTACTACAATATGACTCAATGTCTATAATGATAATTAAAAGCATATTCTAATATTGTAACATATTAGCAAATCATAGTCTAGAAATGAAGCATGTTTTCATTTTTTGTTTTATCAAGCAAGATAGAAAATAACAATTTTCCAAAATTCTTAACATCCTATATATTTAATGTTATTGTTGATTGACCATATGGTAGAAAATATTATTGTGCTCAAATTTATAATTCTTGATTATTAGTAGTTTTGTTTTCACAATTTTCCTTAAAGTTTTACTTTTTGTTCTTTACCTCTTTGGGGGGTATCTCTATATATGTGTTTTTTAAATCATTCTGTAAAAGCTTTTAAAATTATCAATATTATATAAGCATTCATAAAAAATGACAAATATTTTGAGAGCAATTTCTTCTAGCTTTTTTCCTGACACTTTATTGTGGTCATGTAGTTTTTTCATATATTTATGATAAAATCTGATATTAAAATCAAAGAAATAATGCATTTTATATATTTTATAGTTTCATTTCTTTCAATTAATTATGTTAACCTCACTGGAATTCATGCAATAATATGACATGAGACTGGGGTATAGCTTAATTGTTTTCTAATTAGCTAACCTATTATCACAATCCTCCTGACATTTTATGTAATCATTCTCATATGTTTCTATCTTATTTTGACTGTCCCATTCAGCTGTCTAGCTGTCTGCCAGGGTCTTTCCCACATCTACAAGGGTTTAGGAATCTGGAGAAGGGCTGTGCAGAAATGAACAAAGAAACTAGAGAAGAAATATGAATTTGGAAGGCATTTTGGGGTGCCAGAAAGAAACTTAATTCTAGTGACTAAGCTCCCTGAATCTCTGGACCTCTGGCTTTTTATTCTTACATTTTGCCCTGTATCAAAGCAGATATACATATCAAAGATAAGGTTTGGTAAACAGTAAAAGATTATCAGGTTAGGCAGTGGTTCTCAACCTTCCTAATGCCACGACCCTTTAATACAGTTCCTCATGTCGTGGTGACCCCCAACCATAAAATTATTTTTGTTGCTACTTCATAACTGTAATTTTGCTACTGTTATGAATCGTAATATAAATATCTGATATGCAGGATGTATTTAGGTGACCCCTGTGAAAGGGTCATTCGATCCCCAAAGGGGTTGAGACCCACAGATTGAGAACTGCTGGGTTAGGGGAAATGCCCTCAGCTATCTGGCAGCAGGCAATAATATATGCAGATCCTCAGCCCTGCTGAAGCCCCAAGGTTCATCAGCCTTCTGATGAACTTCTTGCATAATTATAACCTGCTGGAATTTGCTTCCAGCAGCTGTCTGTCAATTAGATCTGTCAGTTCTTGAGGCATTTTTAAAAATATTTTTGCAGCTTTGTATAATATAATCTGATAATTTTAGGGATGTTTCTCTTCCCCATCTCCCTTCCCCCACCCACACACACTTAGTTTATATTCCCTCTATTGCAGCAAAAGTGTGAATGCATGTGTCCCAATCCTGTCTACTTTATGCTCTGAAGTAAGTCTTCTGGTGGATCTCTGGGAATATATACCTTCCTCATTTAAAAGAGAGAGAGAGGGAGAGAGAGATAAGCACCCAGAGAACTACCTTCTTCATTTTTAAAATTCTCATTGTGGATATGTTTATTGAGGCATATCTTCCTCATTTAAAAAATAGGGAAGGAAGGGGAAAAGAGAAAGAGAAGGATGGAGAGAGAGAGGGAGAGGGAGAGAAACATTGATGTGAGAGAGAGAGAGATCGATCAGTTGCCTTATGGACACTCCTCAACCAGGGATCAAACCCACAACCTAGGTATGAGTGCCCTGACCAGGAGTCAAACCCTCAACTTTTCCGTGTACAGGACAATGCTCCAACCAACTGAGCCACATCAGCAGGACCAGAGAGCCACCTTCTTAAGTCCCGGTTTAACTCTGGTTATGTGAGTATGAGAGGACGGATCTATGGGACAACCATCTTTTAAACAAGAGAATAGTATGAAGCTGACCTAGAATCCTGGCATTGTTGAGAAGCTGAATTATATAACACTTGAACCATCTGCTCCATACATCTTTAACTATTCCATTATTAAATTCAATAATAATATGTCCTGCTCCTAAACCATATCTGATACTAGAGGTCCGGTGCATGAAATCGTGCACTCGGGGTGGGGGGTCCCTCTTGCAGTCCGGGAGCCCTCAGGGGGTGTCCAACTGACCACTTAGGCCTAAGCTGGCAGTTGGACATCCTTAGTGTTGCCAGGGAGGCGGGATGCCACCGCCACAGCCACAGCCACTGCACTTGCCGGGCTCACGGCTTCTGGCTGAGCAGCGCTCCCTCATGGAAGCACACTGACCACCAGGGGGAAGCTCCTGCATTGAGCACCTGTCCCCTGGTGCTCAGTATATGTGATAGCGATTGGTCATTCTGCTATTCGGTCGATTTGCATATTAGCCTTTTATTATATAGGATACTGTCTCTAGTGAGATTGATACTGTTGTAATTAACCCAGTTATTAGTTAACTGGAAAGGAGCTAAGGGAAGGCCAAACAGCATAAGTGTATCATTTGTGCAGCTGGCTTTGCCAGAAAGCTGAAGCTTTACACTCCCCAGGAAACCACCAGGCTACTCCTTGCAGGTCTCTGGGGAAGGGGCTGGACAGGGGAAGAACAGACACATGCCCAGTCCAGTCTGGGTGACATAGGGAAGATACTTTGCTGTCATTCACACCTGGGAACAGGTCATTGGCCAGAGTAGGCATGGCCACTGCAAGCACAGGAAGATTTGAGATATTTCATCTCCTAAACAAATGAGTTCTCTCTCTGGTCTCTTGGTTCACACTCTTGCTCTTGCTAAACAGAAGCCAGCTCCACCATGGAATGGAAACTTTGGACACTGGCCTTGCTTCTAGTTCTACTGAATTCCCAGCTGCACATCTTTGAGGCCTGGATGAAAGGAAATGGGACTTGGGAAATCCAAGGATGTAATTCCATGAAAATCAAGCTTTCACTGCATCTCATCCTCCCATGGGGGGGTCTCCAGAAGTGCTTATTCCAGCAGTACCCCCATGAACCTACTCCCATTGGCAACAGAGAAAGACTATCCATGCATTTTTCCAATGAAAATATTACTAAATTGAAATGTCTTCACTAAATCAACTCGCAATTATTTTTTTCTTTCTGAGTCCTACTGTTGCCAGTGAAAGTGGGGTTCTTGCAGTGTTAAAAGTAAAAGCACTTTTGGGGACCCACAAGAGAGGATGGGATCTGGCGGTCAGGTGTATTTGGGAAGCAAAATTAAAGGAGTTCCACAATGTCCCACATACTGCCATGGAAAATCAGGGCCAGAAAAAGAGTTAATGTCAGAGATCCTCTGTCATGTTAAAGCTTAGTCCCAGCCTAGCATCCAGCTAGCAATCTTTGCTTTGCTGCTATACCCAGGCATCCACCTGTAACCTGCATTTGGATTCCACAGGGTCAGTGGCCATATATTTGCTAGGGCCACTTGGTTACTATGGAGAAAATAGAAGGGGTTTTTTTTTTTTTTTGTGTGTGTGTGTGTGTGTGTGTAGAGTGTGGGTCACTAGGAAGAGAGAGAGAGAGAGAGAGAGAGCGCTAGTTGTGTCTCCTGGGATTTTAACTGGGAATTTTATCAAAATAACCATCTTCCCAAGTTTTTGTGGGCTTGCTTTGGGCCCCCCTCACCTAGCCAATGATCTTTTTTCCAGGTTAGACTGGCAATCCTCTATGGTTAATTACCTCCCCTCTGCACCATTTTAACTGTACTTCACATGTCTTATACCACCCCCCACCCCAATCCCACACCAAAGGAGGGAAGGAGGGGGGGTGTTAATCCTTTTGAAGGACAATGCTGCCATTCCTTGGGGTGTGAAGCTGTGGTTTCTTGCTGAAGCAAAGAGGCCTCTCCTTACCTGCTGAATATGCTCAAAGATGGCCAACTTCCCCTTTGCATCCTTTCCCATCACTAATTAGCTAAACTGTAACACACCAAGTATAAACCAAAGCTTGTATAACTGGTCAATACTCAAAATTCTTCAGAATCTCTCCCGTACATTTTTTCTAGACTCATCTCTGGCTCCTTAATAAAACTGTATACTTCTCCCCAGATTATAGCGTCAATCATTCCAGCTGAAACATCTTTCCTATCCATGCCTTCTTTCTTGTTTTCAAGAATAGTCACAGATTTCAACAGAATTACAAACATGCCTTCACTTATCATAACTGAAATATGATGCCTCTTTACTCTGAAAATAAACAGCATTTGGCTTATAGCATTTAAATGGCAATTTTTCACATGGGGATTGAAGCCATTTACAGGCACAGAGCTTGTTGTTCACCCTAACATGAATTTAATATTCTACTGCCTGCAATTAACATGAATTTAATACTCCAGAACTTTTTTTGACCAGGGAGATGATGATGCAATAGCATTATTAATTGTTTTAGGAACTGACTGGGTATTCATTTATCTGAACAATAGTAGAGGCTACAGGCCCCCATGAAGATAAATAGCTCCTTTCAGAATAATAATGCTCAATTCAGACAGACAAACAAATCTCTACTCTTCCTCACATAGTACCCTTCTCTCACTCACTGTGTCCCTCAACCCTAAACTATTGTATCACAGACTTTGCCCATTCCCAAACAGATCCCCTACATTGGAAGTGTAGGGGAAATATAATTAAAAATAAAATCTTCCAAACCAGAGATCTTTCTACAAAGGTAGTAAAGAGAACATTTTTATTATCAAATAAGCATTAATTAAACCAGACTGTCATGTGCATCACAAGTAATCGAAGATGTTGAAAAGACAAAATAAATCTCACTCATTTACATAGCCAGGCAGATGCAACCCAGCACATGTTTTCAAGTAAAGCAATAACTAGTCCTAAAGTCAGATGACTTGATAGCACCATTTGTCACACAATAGTTCATCTTAACCTTACTTGATTCTTGGGGTGACCATCTGTGTGAGTTCATTGGCTTTATCCAGAGGAAAATCACACTTTTCATCTCTTTATAACAGGGGGTAGCTTTGCAAGTTTGACCAAGGTGCTCCAGAGTCAGGCTCCTACCCTCCCGCAGAGTCTGGGAGTTAGGGGTGCTGTGCCTCCTCATGATTACATTTCAAAGAGACAGCTCCTAAGTCCTTGAGGAAGACATTCCGAGGTCATGAAATTTTAAATTAATGCCAATCTAGTTTTCAAAAGGATTTATATATATTTCAAAGAGAAGGGAAAGTACTTAAAATGACATTTTTCTAAAGTAAATGCTCAAAGAAAAAGAAGGGGAGGGAAATCTCTTCCCTTATTTTTAATAGGGAAAATTAAGCCTCTTATTTTTAATTAATATTTGTCCTTACAGAATACCCAGTTTAAATACGATCTCCAAAACCTTTTAATTATACTGCCATTTATGTCTCCTTTCTGAGACTCTACTAAGACTGTCAAAACAGTGTCCCCTATTGCCCCCCACCCCCTACTGCGGTGGGAATGAACTTGTTTATTTTATCCACAGGTTATCATGTGGCATTTTCCAGAACCTGGCAACAGACACCTAGTATTCTGCACTAGTTTTCTAGTTTTTGAAACTGCCACATATTCTCTACTAGATTATAAGCTGCTACTTGAACGTAGAAAATATTCCTCATGTAAATATGTATATAGATATATAGATATTTAAAATTGTTGTTAATCCGCACTTGAGGATATTTTTTCCACTGCTTTTCAGAGAGAGTGGAAGGAAGGGTGGGAGGAAGAAAGGGAGAGAGAGAGAGAAACATGGATGTGAGAGAGACACATCAACTGGTTGCCTCCTGCAGGTGCCTCCACAGAGGGACAGGGAGCAAACTGCAACCCAGGTACATGCCCTTGACCAGGAATCAAAACATTGACCCTTCAGTGGGTTGACTGGTGCTCTAACCACTGAGCACACCAGGACTATGTTTTGTTTTTATTTCTTCTGTGATTAGCATGACTCTCATACTCATTTAAATATTCAATCAATCAACAAATTTTCTTTTATAGTATTAACAATATTTTGCCAATGTTTTATAATGTGAATCAGACAAAATTAACGAACTCTCCCTGGCAGACAATTTATATAGTTCTCTCATTACTCTTAACACAATTTAATAACAAAAACAAATGCAAAAATATCTCTTGTTTAATGTAAACAGAAAAATGACTGAAACAATTAATTATACAATTCTTGCCATAAGCTGGTGTTATTTTATACTAGAGACCTGGTGCATGAAAATTCATGCACTGGAGGGGGGTCCCTCAGCCCAGCCTGCCCCCTCTCACAGTCCGGGAGCCCTCAGGTGTGAGAGGTGACTCGGCAATCAGGGGAAGGTGACACCCCCATCATACCTCTGCTGCTGCCACTGCCAGCAGCACGAGCCTCAGCCTGCCCTGGTTACCTGAGCCTCAGGCAGCCCTGGGTGGCTGGGCAGCTACCATCTGAGGCTTGCCTGTGCCTTGGGCCAGCCCTGGGCGGCTGGGGGCTGAGGGGACTGGGGGTCTCTGGAGGCAGGCACGTGGAGCTGCTGGGCCTGCCTGGGGGCAGACCCGGCCTTGCCATGCGCCTGCCACCTCAGCGGAGCTGAGGGGACTGGGTGCCACCATCTTGTGGCTGTGGGTGCCGCCATCTTTGAGGGTGTGGCAGTCAATTAGCATATTCCCTCCTTATTGGCTGTGAACTCCACCATCTATTAGAAGGCATGAGGGTCAATTAGCATATTCCCTCTTTATTAGATAGGACTAACTGTAGTGAAATATATGCATATAGCATCGTTTTAAGAGACAGAAATTACTAGACTCCCTAATGGATGTTTGAAATTACTTCTTACTGATCAATGAATGTCTTCTAGTTTTGATCCTCATGATTTTTGGCTGGTTCCTCATTTCCTAAAAGATATTCTTTTTAAAAAGTCCTTCAGAGATGCATAAATCTGCATCCCTCTGAAAATGACCTCCCTAAAGAGATGGCTCTGAGAAAGATTTTAAGTCCTTTCATTCCTAATTAACCTCCTACCCAGGCAATGTACAGTTTCTCACTCATCAGAAAAGCCACAGATTTCTTTTCTTTAAACATTCCTAAGAGCAATGGCTCCCACTGTGACCAGTTAAAGGCAAGAAGCCAATACAAAGTCAGCCATGACCTTTTTTCTCTTTTTTACAGAGTCATCAGGCAGTAGTTACTTCAAGACCACAGATGAAATAGAAAGACTTAAAATGGTAATAAAAAGTTCTGTTCTAATTAGGGAGAAAACAAAAAACAACTGATAATGCAGTTTCTTTGCTTCCATTTAACTTGCAGGAAGCCTGCTGAAAGTGCTGAAAAACATATTAGGGAGTTTATTTGACCTATACATTGCAATTACCAAATATCTGCCGAGATAGGCAATTAAACTGGGCTAGTAAGAGCTTGCATTTGGTGAAAATATCATCCTTAAATGGAATAAGATATTTACATAATTCTAACAATATGTGGTAGAGTTAATCACATGTTTCCTTCCTTCCTATGTGCTAGAACTCCAGAGTCATGTTTGGTTTGGTAATTCTAGAATTTAGCAATCTTTTCATTTCAGCCAGACACCTCTTCTCCAGTTTTAGGTAACTACTATCATATTAATCAATTATGCATGTTATTCTTCCCAGATTTAAATAAGTAAGAAGCAACTGGTACACATGCATGTGATCCCATATTATAGTTTTAAAGGTAAGCACACAAATTACAGTTAGAGTATAAATATTAGAAAGGAAAATTATACTCTCTTTGAGAGAGTATATGACGGGACATCTAACCTTGTCCTGGAGAACGTTTCACAGAAAAGGAGCCTTTGATCCTGAGAAATGAAGATTGAGGTGACATTGGCTAAGAAAGAGGGATGGAGGAATAGTGTTTCCGCATTTGGGATGTGTGAACATTTAGAGGAACCAAAAGAAGATCAAACGGTCTGGATGTAGCTGTGTGAAGTGGAATGTCTGGGAAGCAATAAAAGGACTGGTCCATACAGGAAATTTGAGATTATAGGGAAGATATAATATAATGTACAAACAAGAAAAAACTTTAAAGTTCCATTGGTCTAAGTAGGATTGTATAAATACTAAGTATCTGACATGTGGTTTAATACGGTTATAATTTCAAAATGGAAAAATATCCAGGTACTAATTAGAAATAATAATACTTGGATTTCTATTTATGTTCTCCCAGGGGATGAAAACAGAGTAAAAGGAGGAGAAAAGGGCAGGTATTAGAGAGATGCAGGGGGGAAGTCTCTTAGTCATATGGCTAGTTCTGGAAACATATCTGTCTGCAACTGGCAACAGATATTTGTAGGAGGTCTCCTGAAAACTTAATGTCATTTTTTCCACTGTGTTATTATGAAATACACTAGAGGCCCAGTGCACAAAATTCGTGCACTGGAGGGGTGTCCCTCAGATCCCTCTCACAATCTGGGACTGCTGGCTCCTAACCACTTCTCCTGCCAGCCTGATTGCCCCCTAACCACTACCCTGCCAGCCTGATTGATGCCTAACTACTCCCCTACCAGCCTGATCTCCCCAAACTGTCCTCCCCTGCTGGCCTGATCACTCCCAATTGCCCTCCCCTGTGGCCTGATTGCCCCCATCTGCCCTCCCCTGCCAGCCTGATCTTGCCCCAAACTGCCCTCCCCTGCCAGCCCAATGGCCCCCAACTGCCTTCCCCTGCTGGCCTGATCACCCCTAACTGCCCTCCCCTGCCAGTCATCTTGTGATGGCCATCTTGTGGCAGCCATCTTGTGGTGGCCATCTTGTGATGACTTGAGGGTGTCGTGCGAGGGCACGAGGGACACCTAGGCTTTTATTAGTATAGATTCTTAAATTATATTGCTGAATCAATTAAATCATTGTGGTTAAATTTTCAATTTTCAATGTCTAGGTAAATGCTTTAAAATTAATTTCAATGCAACACTAGGTAAAGACCTATAGGAGATTTAATGTTTGAGTCATTTTTTTTTTTAAATATGACTTGCTGAGCCAATCTCAAATTTACAGTTGCACAGAGAAAAAAATATGAATGTCTCAATTTCCTATAAAGTAACATCATAATCAAAGGAACTGATGCCACTCAGTTGGGGCTAAAAGTTCTACATTGAATAAATGAATCATTGCAATACTGAATTGAGCCACATTGCCAACTACTTTAATGTCTGTTTATGTTAAAACTATTGTTTATGGCAACATAAAAAATTTCATTTCTTAAGAGATGAGTTTGTAGGTTAAATAAAAACAAATTTCACTATGGCAGACTACCTACCACATAAAAAGATGAAAGACATATTAGCTATACTGAAATTCATCATTCCTCAGAAAGAGACTAAGTAAAATTGCTCCAAGGCTCACTTGTCACTTTGAAATAAAATCTTGTCCCCAAAATGTTGTTTCTGATGGCATTGAGATTGAAAGAAATGTCACTGAGGGCTCTACCCTCTGGACCACAGGGCACTGGATCACATAGTTCAAGATAACCTTTCTCAGTAGCTGACAATTCTGTTCTCTTCCTGAATAAGATACTACTACTCTTGTTATACAAATTAATATACATTTATATTTAGCAGTAAAATTCCAGTTATACAATCTCCAACTAAAATGATGCCTTTTGCCATTTTCTTTCTACATTAAAATCAATACTGAGACCAATTCCTAGGGATGTGAACTCAGAGTCAATAAAAGTTTCAAAGGTTTCACATTAACAAGTTGCAGTTTAAATATGTTCTAACAAATAATAATAGGAAAATGAAAACCCTGGATATATACTTGCTTTTCCAAATTCTATCTGTGACAATTAAGGGCACTCTGAGAGGAAAGTGCATCCCAGCATACGCATAAGTCATAAGACTACAGAAGCTAGAAACACAATAGCATAACCTAGGCTGGCTGTGCTATATTACTGTGCCATTCCTAAAGCCCCGGAGAGTGGTGAATCTTACCAACTTGCTTAGAGTTTTAGTCCATTTCTTATTGTTCTTCACCATGAAGCCAGTTCTATCTCTTTATTCTTTCTCCAACAACCCAACTTTATTCCTATTACCTTGCCTTTGCAATTGCTCTTGGCTTCAAATATATTTTGCTTTATCCTATATATCCTATATGCCAAATATGACTTAAATCCACCTGATTATAGAAAGTTTTCCTGATTATTTTTTTCTTTATTGCAATCAAAAACATTCATTGTTACTACAGTCAAACTGACTCTGTGGGTTGGCTGAAGGGAGGCTATAAATTGGCTCTGGGTTTATTGAGTTCTGCTGGATTAGGCTGGACTTGACTGGACTCAGATTAGCTACATGTATCTTCTAGTTCCAGAGCACAGCCTGAGGATTGACCAAGACCTGGCATATGTTGTTCTTAAATCAAGAGTCTGAAATAAATTACATAGATGTAGCCAAAGATTCAGCTTGAACTGTCATTTGTATGTCATGTCTACTCTCATTCCATTGGCCAGAACAAATCACTGACCCATGCCTTAGAGTGGAGTTGGAAAGTGTACTTCACTTTCTGGGAGACAGGGATGTGTGATACGCTGAGAAGGGAGACAGTCCACATTCAAACAATAACACCAGTTGTTCCAATCTGTGTTCCTGATGGCATAATTGGTTTCCTCCTGCATGAAAAATGCACTCGATATTTCCCCAAATGGCTTCAATTAGGGCATAAGAGGCAAAGTCCTACATCTCATGATCTCAATCAGTTCCAGATGCTGTTCCTTTTGATCTGTAAAAATGAATGAAGAAGACAAGTATATTCCCCATCTACACCCTATATTTTATGATGAAACAGGGACACTGTAACCAAGAAACATAACCCATTCAGATAGAGGAAGAAGAGGAGACGCTCAGAGTCACTGTTCCATGGCAATTAATCTGTGTCACATAATAGTGAAGGTTCATCATTACCTACTGAAGGGAATGTTCTTTGATTCGATTCCAGGTCCACTCACTCCCATGTTGTTAATCACCAATCCTGGTTTCTCATAACTGGGATTCTGCCGTCAGGAGGTTCTTCCTTTTTAAAAAAATATATTTTTATTGATTTCAGAGAGGAAGGGAGAAGGAGATAGCTAGAAACATCAATAAGGAGAGAGAATCATTGATTAGCTGCCTCCTGCAACCAGGGAATCAAACCATGTCCTCCTGATTCATAGGTTGATGCTTAACCAATGAGCCACATTGGCCAGATGGCTCTTCTTTACACATCACCCTCCTTGGCCACATCAGAAAGGCACACGGGAGAATATGTCCATCATGGAACCTGAGTAACTTTGCCTGTTTCTGCCATTAGAAAAGTGAAAGCCTAAGTATTGTTTTGCCTTTTGTTAGTTTGTTTTTTCTAAACCAAGCTGGTGGCACTTGTGGAAATAAAAATTTCAGAAACTTGGAGGCCTTTAACTGTGTGAGCCAGAAGTCACGCGCATGCTTCTCTTTGAGACATTTCTCTTGTCGAGACTTCTTGACAGGCACTTTGATCTTGGGTTTCTTTGGGACCACACATTTGGTCTCTGTTCCCTGACCACAAATCAGGGAAAAGTCTCAGCAAACAGCCTGATGATCACCGCTCGCTCCCTGCCTTGATTTGCTGTTTTTCTCAAGGCTTTGTCCTCACTGACTGATGTGGCTCATGTCTGTTCCCAAATGTATGTTTTACAGATCGGAGATGAGTGCATCCTTCAAAACTGCAAGTCTTGGATTCTGTGAATTCTCATTTTTTCTGTTTAATCTTTGCTTGACAACAGCCTAACTTTTCCTCCAAACTCACTCTTTCCCATGATATCATACAAAATACAGCTAATAACAAAGCCAGGGGCACAAATTCATTAGGTACATGACTTAATTTCATGACAAGCAACTGTTTTATCAAATATTTCAGCTGGAATAACATGGACTGTCATTTAGCTAAACTTCACTAGTTCTGAAGGTTTCCACACTGCCTGACATGTGGCCCAAGTCAGTGGCATATCCTTTTAGTTATATATATATATATATATATATATATATATATATATATATGCTACCATAAAACTGTTACTCTAGGTTTAACTTCTGCATAAGTCCTGCAATAACATCAGTGTCAAAGTATTAGCATGTGACAACATTTATGTCATTTACACTGAAGATAGTAAGTTGGCAGCTGGGAGGCTCAGCTTGGCTCCCAGGTGCTCATTCTGGACCTGAATGGAGCAGCCTCTATCTGGGTCATGTATTTTATCCAGGTTGAGCACTGAAATAAGAGAGAGACTGAGCCAGACCATGCAATCACACTAAAGTTTCTGTTTCCACATAACAAAATCACACTCAGTCACATCCCATTGGTCAAAGCACACTGCATAGTCAAGTTCAAAATCAAGGAGGTAAGGAAATAATGTCCACCCTCAAAACACCTGAGTAAGTCATATGATGATGGGTCAGGATGCCTAAATCTATTATGAAGGAGAACACATAGTTAGGACAACAATCTCTTCTATCACTGCTTCCCTCAATGGCATGTCTTTATACGCCTTGAAATTTTAAGTACTTTATGACTATAAACTTTTGTTTCAAGTTAGTAAATGTTGGCTTTGCAAATAGATTGTAACTACCTTGATGCTAACTCTATAACCTCCATAGACTTGGTATATTCCTGAAGATACAACACTTACTTATTGAAAAATATACATAGCAAGTATATCTAGAGAATTTAAGGAAAGAAAACAGGAAATATTTTCTCATGCAACAATGTCAACTGTTTGCACTCTTATTACAAGACAGGATTAGTTTGGAATTACACACACACTTTGAGATGGGGAAAAGTCTATTACAGTAATTATGAGTCATAGAAGATTCTCAGAGCAATTCTAGTGCCACTAGGAATCTTCTAGACTCCTAAAGTTCCAGAGTTTAGAAGATTATACTGATTTTCTCAATGATATAAACATATTCCAACTTCATAAATGTATGGATTTGTCACACATGATTTATTACTATTAAATATTTGTTTATTCATTCAAGTAATACATTATTATGCATATGACTTCATGCAGAAAATATTTTTGTCTTACATGGATAAAGAGTACTTAACTTCAATGGTTTAATTATCTAGAAAATGAGCTACATAGCACAAAACATCTACACTAATAAAAGACAAACATGCAAATTGACCATACCTTTGCTACACCTTAAGCCACGGCCACCAGCCAATCAGAGCAACTATATGCAAATTAACCCAACCAAGATGGCGGCCGGCAGCCACAGAGCTGGAGTGAGCAGGAGGCTTGGTTGCCCCAATGATGGAGGAAGCCAAGCTTCCTGGCTGGCTGCTGCCTCCTCTCAAGGCAACAAAATTTCAATTATAGAAGGTAAATAAACCCCAGATATCTGCTCCCAGTCGCCATGGCCACGGAGCTGGAGTGAATAAAACAAAAAACAAAAAAAAGAAAGGCTGGAAGGTTTGGTCGCCGGGGGGCTTGGTCAGTCTGAAAACAGCCGTCAGCCCCTCACCCAGGCTGGCCAGGCACCCCAGTGGGACCCCCACCCTGAAGGGGGTGTGGGCAGCTTGAAAACAGCCCTCAGCCCCTCACCCTGGCTGGCCAGGCACCCCAGTGGGGACCCCACCCTGAAGGGGGTTTGGGCAACCTGAAAACGGCCCTCAGACCCTCACCCAGGCTGGCCAGGCACCCCAGCGGGGACCCCTACCCTGAAGGGGGTGTGACCAGCTGCAAACAGCCATCAGCCCCTCACCCAGGCTGGCCAAAACCCCATGGGGTGAGGGTCCCCACCGGGGGCCTTGGCCAGCCTGCAAACAGTCATTATCCCCTCACCCAGACTGGCCAGGCACCTCAGCAGGACCCCCGACACTGAAGAAGCTATAGCCAGCCTGAAAACGACCCTCAGCCCCTCACCCAGGCTGGCCAGGCACCCCAGTGGGAACCCCCACCCTGAAGGGGCTGTGGCCAGCCTGCAAACAGCCATCAGCCACTCACCCAGGCTGACCAGGCACCCCATCAGGATCCCTCTCCCTGAAAGGGGTGTGGCCAACCTGAAAAAGGCCTTCAGCCCCTCACCCAGGCTGGTGAGGCACCCCAGTAGGGACCCCCACCCTGATCCGGGACACACTTCAGGGCAAACCAGCCAGCCCCCACCCATGCACCAGGCCTCTATCCTATATAATAAAAGGGTAATATGCAAACTGACCCTAACAGCAGAACAACTGGGAATGACTGGTCACTATGACACACACTGACCACCAGGGGCAGACGCTCAATGCAAGATCATCAGTGTGCTCCCACAGGGGGACCTTCCGCTCTATCACAAGCCAGGCTGCTGGCTACCTGTCCAGCAGCGCTAAGGATGTCCGACTGCAGCTTAGGCCTGCTCCCCGCTTGCAAGTGAGCATTCCCTGAGGGCTCCTAGGCTTCCAGAGGGATGTCTGACTGCCAGCTTAGGCCCAATTCCCCAGGGAGCAGGCCTAAGCCAGCAGGTCGTTATCCCCTGAGGGGTCCCAGATTGCAAGAGGGACCCCCCCCCCCCATGCCTGAGTGCACACATTTTTGTGCTCGGGCCTCTAGTCCTATATAATAAAAGCCTAATATACTAAGTGTCTGGTCATCTGATCTTCCATTCAACCAATCAAAGTGTAATATGCTAACAATATGCAAAGACCTCTCAACCGCTCGCTCGCTATGATGTGCACTGACTACCAGGGGGCAGATGCTCCAACCAGAATGTTAGCTTGCTGCTGGGGTCCTGCCAATGGAGACTGAAGGAGATGGGCTGGACACGCCCTGGAGCCCTCCTGTGGTCCCTCCCCAGCTGGCCAACCTCCCGAGTCCCTCTCCAGCCCCGATTGTACACTGGTGGGGTCCCTGAGCCTGGCCTGCACCATCTCACAATCCGGGCTGAGGAACCCCAACCCTGAGTTCATGAATTTCGTGCACTGAGCCTCTAGTAAATGATAAAAACCCTGTATTCAATATAGGTCTGAAGAATTAAAAAATAATGTGTAGGCCCAAGGGACCTGGCTTAATATTACCTGCCTAAGGCTATAAGGAAAAGTTTACTTGAGGAATTTATTACTAAGGTATGTTTTGAAAGATGAATATAGATTCAGTAGCAAAAAGAGGCTAGGCATTGAATATAAGAGAAACATTTTTTCCCTCATAACTGATATTTTATTTTCAAAGACTAGAACTCTACCTCATTCCTAGCTTTCATCTGAGTTCTTTTTTTATTGTCTGAAGTTTTATATATGTCTCCTTTTTCCCCAATTGACCTCCCTCCCCAACCATTCCCACCCTGGGCAAGCTCCCACCACCCCAGTGTCTGTGTCCATTGGTTATGTTAATATGCATGCATACAAGTCCTTTGGTTGCTCTCTAATCCTCCCACCTCCCCTGCCATTTGTCTTTGGATCTATTTTTGTTCATCAAATTATGTTGATCATTATATCCCACATACGAGTGAGATCATGTGATATTTATCTTGCACTGGGCCTAGGGATCATTACTAATGTATTTTTTTTGTTGAGACCATGAGAATAATGGTAATTTGCTTAGCATAATGCTTTCCAGTTCCTTCCATGCTGTTGCAAATGGTAAAAGTTCCTTCTTTTTTATAGCGGCTTAGTATTCCATTGTGTAGATGTACCATAGCTTTTTAATCCATTTATCTGCTAATGAGCACTTAGGTTGTTTCCAAATATTAGCTATTCTAAATTGTGCTGCTATGAACATAGGGGTGCTATAATATACATGAAAAAATATAAAAAACATCATGATGGATTCTGGAAATTATAATTAATTTCAACTGCTAAAATATAAAGAATAAGATGCAATATAGAAGAAATAATTTTGGAGAAAGAGGGTTGAGACAGATCATGATGGGCTTGAATACCATGTTATAAAGCTTGAAACCAACCATTTGGGATACCGTGTTAATGTAAGATTTACTCCTCAAAGTGTGGATCTTTTCAGCAATGATTGCACTGGGCCTAGGGCTCATTATTAATGTATTTTTTTGTTGAGCCCATGAGAATAATGGTAATTGTCAGTAACTTTATTTAAGAATATGAGGAATTTTGCCCGGCCAGCATGGCTCAGTGCAGCCGTGGGCAAACTACGGCCCTCGGGCCGGATCCGGCCAGTTTGAAATGAATAAAACTAAAAAAAAAAAAAAAAGACCCTTTTATGTAATGATGTTTACTTTGAATTTATATTAGTTCACACAAACACTCCATCCATGCTTTTGTTCCGGCCCTCCGGTCCAGTTTAAGAACCCATTGTGGCCCTCCAGTCAAAAAGTTTGCCCACCCCTGGCTCAGTGGTTGAGCATTGACCTATGAACCAGGAGGTCACGGTTCGATTCCTGGTCAGGGCACATGCCCGGGTTGTGGGCTCTATCCCCAGTGTGAAGTGTGGGGGAGGCAGCTGATCAATCATTCTCTCTCATCATTGATGTTTCTATCTCTCTCCTTCTCTCTTCCTCTCTGAAATCAATAAAAAAATTTTTAAAAAAATATGAAAAATTTTAAGTGAGTAATATATTTCTTACTTATGTGATTAACAATTAAAAAGAGTCAAGGGACCCCAAATCGGACCAAAGTTGTTTATATATATTTCTAGATAGTTCTTAAATTCATAAGCTTCTCCCCCAAATCTTAAGACTATGTCATCAGTTTTGAGGCAATTTTTTTCTTAGTTTAATTAGCTATACATCTGAAGCACATATATATAGGAAAGAAATTTTATAATTCACATACACCCTAAGGATTTTATCTCATTGAAATCAGTACATTACTTTTGAACTTGTAACTTAATTATCAACAATTCTGAAATCATGGTTTTATTGAGTTGAAGGCATTTCAGCCATGGAGATAAGGGAGCTTCCCAGGGATCGCTTGCTGCCAAGCAAACCCTGAGCCCTGTTAATTTTCAGAGGTAAATAGAAAGTGCCTCAAAAATGTCAATTCTCTGTAAAGACAGAATGATTGTTACTCAGTGTTTTGTTAGTTTTAGACAAATACTTTGTGGGTATTTATTTCTACATATTAATAAATCATGATCCTTTTGATGTTATTTATAGGGTAATTTTTAAACTTTTAATTTTAAGATAACACACTATGCTTCTTATCCAAGGCTACCACAAAATGTTGATCTTTTATAAGTTGTTTAATTTAAAATCTTTTCTTTTTAGAGTAGACTCTTTAATTGGTCATATGAAGTATACAATTGATAGGTTTACTTTAAAAACATCTATTTATTCAAATTTATAGAAAGGAGGTTGATCTAATCAGTAGGGAGTTCATTAAAAGTAGAAGTGGAGAACATGATGCTTTCAAATTATAGGAAACTAAAAAAGGTATGTGATAAATTAAGTGATTTAAAACTTTTATTTCCTCAAGTTCCCACTTACTGGGCCAGAAACCAATTGTATCACTATCTGCTTTAATAGCTTTTCATTTTAATCCCTCAGTTGAATAGATCTATTTTTTAAAATAATTACCTCCTCCACAATTCTACTAGATAAAACACAAAGACAAAAACCTCCTCTCTGTACCAGATTTTTAGCAATGGAATCATACACACAATCCCACCAATCTCTCCAGTCCAACATCTAATTATGTACATACCCATTACTTATTTCACAGAAATGAATGTCAAGCTAATTAGGACTTTTATTAGGTTCTTCGTCCATATAGAAAATAAAATAGACTTTGGCCGGGTTCCCCCATAAACTAAAAAGGACACTAAATGCATTCCAAGATTTTATTGTGTGAATTTGTTGCTGCTATAATCCAAATCTTTCAGCAATCTGTCAGTACTACCCTACAACTCCTTGCACTCTTTTACCTTTGTCAGCACTTAAGATGGTGAAGATGGTACAGATTAGATGTAGAACACGAGTTCTCTGTGTTCACAGAAAGCATCATTCTTCTCTCTCTCCACATTGTCACCACTACCATCAGCCTTGGAGAGCATGAACACAAACCTCCTTAGGCCCTTTGTCTTTGTGCATCAGACACCATCGATGGCCTGAGGTCCTAGGCTGTGCCTCATACCTTGGAAATGCATCCCCATACACATCAGACATGGCTTAACCTACCCTACCTGCCATCCTGCCCAACTTCTGAAACTCTTCCTTTTATTGTGTCCTCTACATCAGTTTTCTAACCCCAAGCTCCCCTCTCCTCATTTTACTTACCCTCTTGCTTCAAATGATACCTGGCTTTTTACCCGAGATCAGTTTTACCTGCAGCTCTCATGACACTGATCCTGAGGTAGACAAGTCCCTTCCCCGCCCTTCATTTCCTCAGGCTAAACCCACCCTCACTGCTCTGTGTTGAGACCCTTATCAGATTGCACAGCCTGCTCGCCAACTCTTTTTTTAAACATATTTATAGATTCTGTGATGATCTACCCTTCATTTCTTTTTTTTTTAACCAAAATCAAAACATGCCACTGTTTTCATTTTTAAATGACAAGCTTCCTATAATACAAGGAGAAAAAAAAAACAAGCTTCAACAGTTATTTGCATTTTTAACTTTAAAATTTTAACTCTTTACTCACTGAAACTCTCTGTTCCGCCGATCCTATCACATTTTCCTGAAAGCAGTACCTATACTGATGCTTCGCCCATTTGGAAGGTGTGGCCAGCATTTGTGCTGCTGCAAATATTCTGATTGTCTTCTATTCAAGAAACATGGCACTTTCTAGTCCTTTTGTTGCTGGTTGGGGCCATTTGCCTATCTTCCATCAGTGAGTTCCCAGGAGAAGTGAGGTAAGTGTCCCTTGAAGGTCGAGCATTTGGCTGTCAACTTTAGACCCTCCAGAGCCTGAATACAACTAGCAATCCTCCACCCCACGTGAGCAAAAAATACACTTAGATTCTTTTAAGCTGCTGAGTACTAATTATTTTATATTATTCAGTGTAATGCAGCTTCTATTAAATGCTATACCTTGCACCTTAATAGTAAAAGACCTACCTTGGTTACGTTCTATTCTCTATTGTAATTATAAAGCATGCAGCTGAATGTGACTGAAAAAAAAAAAAAAATAAACACCCTTGCTGACTGGTCTTACTCTAAATCCAGACAGCTGACATCATGTGAACACTTCATGCTGCCCTGCAATCCAACCATATAGGCCATGTAACCCTCCACTCACCAGCAACTATGATATATCCTCACCTCTGACCTCAAACATTTCCTTCTGTGCTTCCTAGGTAATAACAGTACCAGAAAGAAAAAAAAGTCTTAATTCACTGAAGCTAGATATCAACCATAGTCTGTGATTATTGTTTCAGTATTGACAATAAAAATGTCCAGGGCACCCAAATGTGAACATTAAAACACATCTCAGCCTCTTTTGTTATTTTCTGACTTGATTTAAGCATTGTATTTTTGTGTTACAGATTTAAAATAGCTATTGTTTGTTTAGCGTCTGCTGAGTCCGGGGCAATGGGTTTCATTCTTTATAAGTAATATCTCATTTAATTTCCAAAACAGTGCGGTTATGTAAGACTGTTATCCCCTTTTTCAGATAAAAAAAATGAAGGCAAAGATGTTAAAGACTTTATCTGAAATCACACAGTCAATAGGTGTGTGGTTCGGAATGGGGAAACAGTTTAAACAGTTGGTTTAAGAAGCAAAAAAATAAAGTTATATTGCTTCCTGAGGTTCCAAAATTAAGAGTTGTTAGATTGAATTTCACCCAAGAAAAAACACTAGTCTTAGACCTGAGTTCATTTGATAGTGTTTGTCCATGTGCTGGGGTTACAAAGAGGAAAAAAAAAGATTTATTGCACTGTGTTATTCTTGGTAGTCAATTAATTGTTGTATTAACTCCAATGACATTTTGAATAATGATATATCTATTGGGTGGTTTAGATATACCTTGTTTTACTGCAACATTGCCACTTCCTTATTTGCCTTCAATTTATCTTGTTTTCTTTTATTATAAAATATCACATAGGAATTCTAAACAACTATCACTGAGTTATAGTGAGAAGTTAGGAACATGCTATATGTGTGAGAGTCTGTGTAACACGTTGTCCTTTCTGGGCTTCAGTTGCGTTTGGAATATGCCAACTAAGCTTAGGTCACTGTGATTAAACAGCCTTACCAAATGAATTTCTGGGCAAGCATAACTCCTTAATTAGTATCAAATGCTTAATATTTGTCTAAGCTTGTATCTAACTACTCTCTCAGGTTTGCAAGTAAAGATCCTCATGGAATATAGAAGATAGAGACTCAAAACCCATCTAATGGCCCAGCCTGTATGGCTCAGTAGTTGAGCGTCGATCTATGAACCAGGAGGTCACAGTCCAATTCCTGGTCAGGGCACATGCCCAGGTTCAGGCTGGATCCCCAGTAGGGGGTGTGCAGGAGGCAGCCAATCAATGATTCTCTCTCATCATTGATGTTTTTATCTCTTTCCCTCTCCCTCTCTGAAATCAATAATCAATATATATTTACATATATATATGGTATATATAGTATATATGGATACTTTCTTTAAAAAAAACAACACATGGTGAATATAGAATGCCATAAAACACAGATGAGAGGGGGAAATAATGAGTACCTTAGAAAAAAATGTGCTTATTTATGACAAAAGACCCTGGTGTGGTGGGCAAGACTCAGAGGGCCATGAGGAAGAATGAAGCAGCCATTTGGGTAGAATGTAAGACTGCTCATTAACCTGTCAGCATTCTCACCTAGGCAATCTTGGAGAGGAGAAGACTGGGTGGTAAGATTAAAAGAACATGTCACCGAGAGACCAAAGAACTCTGCTCTGTAATCTCCATTTCTAAGTTGAACATGCTGAAGGGAATCTATTTTCCTATCTTCCAGAAATAAAAAGTAAAACTCAGGGAACTGAAGCAGGCAGAGATGGTGATGAACTTGGAGTGGGAACGGCAGAAGAAATGGTTTTCCCAAGGTTATCTGAGGTCAAGTGATGCTAGAGTCTGCTCACAGAAAGCACTATTCACATAGCAGGTCACTGCAGGTGGATGGATACAGAAGAGAAGTGATGTGGACAAAAAAAGCAATGGGATGATAAAGGAATGAAAGGTTGTTGAACTGTAGGCCACCAGGATGCAATTTAGATTTTTGTGAGATACTTCTACTTTGGGGATTCCCAGAATCACAAACTGAGTAATGGCCTATTTTTGGTGGGTGATGTCTAGTGATCCAAGGAATTAGGGGTAAACTGCTACAGTGTCTTTTCTAGGATCCTTAAGCGAATAGGTTTTAGAGCACATTTGGTTACACCAAGGAATGCATCTGATAAATATTGTTATCATCAAATACTGGTTTCTTCTCTAACAATTCTGTAACCCATTCTGTGCAGATAGAAAAATCAATTTAGTGTACAAATTTTTATCAAGATAAGAGCTATTACATTGAATGGAACTGTATTTTTTGGGTGAGAGTCAGAACTGAATTTTGGATGTTTAATGTAATTTCTACTTTAATCCCATTAAAAGCTAGAGTTCCATTCAAGTAACCAAACTTATTCAATCTCCATGATAGTTATGTAAAGCCCTGCTTGTTCATGGTTAGTTCAAATGTGAGGAAAATTGCCAACTTTCTACCTTCTTTTGTTGCAAGTAAACTTGTCCTAGAAAGTGAATTTAAGGATTATTATACTTTTTCCATTACAGTCCTTTTGTGTAAACTTTCTACGTTGTCAAAATAAAGACTTTATTGAAGGAAAGTGAAATAGAAAAGGACTAAAAAAATAAGCTTGATGGATTAGCTCAGTGTTCCCCAGCAGAAAATTTTTATTCTCTTATGTTTGGTAGTTTCTTATCTCAGTGCACTATACCTCTAGTTTTTATCAATTACCTGAGGGGCACATCTCTGCAAATACTTTCAATTCTATAGACTCTTCTGGCAGACCTCCCTGTTACCTTTTGCTCTTTATCTCTGGATTCTATCAGATGCTTTCAGGAGAACTATTCTTCAGCAACCTCTTGGACCTGAGCACTAGATGGTTTCAGATGTTTTCTTTTTTTTTCTATTAAACAGCTAAGGATCCCAAGATACCTATTTTTAAAGCAAACGCCATTCTGTAAAGGCAGAAAAAGCTCTTTGATTTATTCCTGATGAGAAAAATTCCTATACATTTTATTTCTATTAATTTATATTCTTCTGAAAAATTTCTATGGGGTAACATATAGATTAGATGGATAGATGGATGATAGATAGATGATAGATAGATAGATAGATAGATAGATAGATAGATGATAGATAGATAGTTGATAGGTAGATAGATAGATGATAGATAGGTAGATAATAAATAGAGTCAGGTCATCTATTAATTTGTGCTGACTAAATGTTTAACGACAGTGTTGTCTACTATTAAAAATGAGTAGCATTTGAAAATATAAACGTCTGTTAATCTGGTGTCTTCAGTAATTCAAGAGCTTCATGGATAGAATATAATGAACTTAGATAGAAAAAAAATTACATATATATTTTAAGAGCCTCCAACGGAAATTTAGCATTGTTTTTTTTTAATTATGAATGGAGGTAATGAGTCACACTAGTGCTTAGAGTACAGACTATCCCAAACTTACTATGGTACAACTAATAATTTTTTGACTTTACAATGTTGTGAAAGTAATTTGCATTCATCCGTGTATTCACAAAAATAAAACCAATATTCTGCAGCATAATATTAAAATGCACTTTTGACTTACAGTATTTTCAATTTATGATAGATTTATTAAAACATTCATTGTAAGTCAGGGAACATGTGTTCTTTGTTACCAATAAAAATTGTACATATTTTTATTTTTCTACTTCATTAGAGATGTTATATATGTGTTTAATTTTATATTTACCACTATTTTGTAATCATAATAATTAGATGCCTTTCTAGTAAAACATAAACTATATATTTAGTAATAAGATATTCATTAATACATCAAAAAATTTTAAAATTATTTTATAACCATATTTTAATATTTGTGACTGTTTTTATTCCTAATCTTTTAATTTAAGAGTTTTAAATATTCTGAGAAGGAAACCTAAGGAGTCATACAACTACCAAAAGTCCCTAAAAACAGAACTTAAGAAGTCTAAGAAATCTAAGATTATTGATATTCTCTAAAAAGTTATAGTGATAATAAAAATATTAATTTATATGGTGATTCCAATTAGTAAAGACTTTCTATGTTATTGTTTATTCAACAAATACCAATGACTTTGAAATTATGCATTTTAGATGTTATGTATTATTTTATATTTTAGTATAAGACAAAAGTAAGTAAAATTTTAAAACAAATCTATCTATATAAAAAGCCAGCAACTGTAATGCCATAACAACCATAATGACCGGTCACTATGATGTCCACTGCAGCCAGCGAACCAGCCTGATCTGGGGGTAGGGCCAGCCGGCCAACCTCCCACATCCCTCCCCTGATGGGCCCCTACCACCCCAATCAACCCTCAGCCCCTACCCCTGGCCAGCACCACCCCTGATTGCCCCCACCCTACCCCAATAGGGGGCGGGGACAGCCAGCCAACCTCCTGCAGCCCCTCCCTCAGGCTGGCCCCATCCCAGATCGCCCCCCCCCCAATCCCAATCAAGGTCAGGGCCAGCTGGCCAACCACCTATGGCCCCTTCCCCTGGCCACTGGCCCCTGATCAGCCCCCCCCCCACCCCATTAGTGGGCAGGGCCAGCTGGCCCACCACCCACAGCCCTCCCCATGGCCAGCCCCACCCCCATCAGCCCCTACCAACCCGATTGGTCCACAGCCCCTCCCCACAGCCAGCTTCGTCCCTGGTTTGTCCTCCCCACACCAATCAGGGTTGGGGCTGGCTGGCCAACCACCCATGTCCCCTCCCCCAGCCGCTGACCCCATATAGGCCCCCCCAATCCCATTTGGGGGCGGAGCCAGTTGGCCCACCATCCACAGCCCCTCCCCACAGCCGACCCTGCCCCTAATCGGTCCCCCCACCCCAATCTGGGGCAGGGCCCACTAGCCAATCACCTGCAGCCCCTTCCCTCAGTCGGCCTGGACCTGATCAGGCCCCAATCAGGGCTGGCCAGCTGGCCAACCTCCTGCCATCTCCTCCTCCCAACAGGCCCAGCACCGATTGGGGCCGGGCTGGCCAGACCACACCCATGCACAAATCCATGCACTGGTCCCCTAGTACTATAATAATGTTGAAGGAATCACCCCAATTGATTGTAACACTTAAAAGCTGCAGTAAGTGTGACTGTGGTATTGAAACTTCTCTGTGGAACAGAATAGAGATGCTAGAAATAACCCCATGCATATATAGTCAACAATTTAGCAAACGCAATTCAAATGGAAAAATAATAGTTTTTCCAACAGATGATATTAGAACAATTTGACATCCTTAGGCAAAAAAAATCTGAATATTAAATAATTAATTAAAAATGAATCATACACTTACATTTAAATGTTTAAGTTTCTAGAAGAAACTATAGGACAAAAACCTTTGTGTACTTTCATGCATAGTGGGATCTCATTGTAATTTCACTTTGCAATTTCCCACAGTCTAATGTTGAACTTTTTTTTTAACTTATTTTCCATTTATATATCTTCTTTCATCAATTGCCTGTTCCAATATTTTGCTCATTTTAAGTTGGGTTATTTTGTTTCTCATTATTGAGTTTTGAGAATTTTCTATATTTTGGATATAGAATTGTCTATATTTTGGAGGGGATCAATGGGGAGAAGAGGACATCTGTAATACTCTCAACAATAAAGATAAAAAAGAAGTGGCTCAATTACTGAAGTTTTCAGGATTTTTGAGATCTCGGTATCTTTCTGTTTTTGTTTCTAGTTTAATTTTGTTGTAGTTAGAGCATTGCTTGGTGTGATTTTTAGTTATTTTGACATTGCTGAGATTGTTTCCCTGTTTCTTGGTCCTTTTTTTTTGGTGAGGACATATATATCTTGTTGAAAGTGATCAGTGTACTCAAAAGGAATCTACATTCTGAAGTAATTTGGATGAGTGTTGTGTAGATAATTAGGTCAAATGTTGTGTCCTTCTCCAATCCCCAACCCCGCCATTTTACCTTTTCTTATGACATTCATGTCTTTGTTGAATTTTCCCCATCTATATTTTTCATGTTCTACTAGCTTGCCATATTAATCATAGTTATTATAAATTATCTTTCTGTGAATTCCTACATAGGGGTTCATCTTTGAGTCTGACCATATTGATTGCTTTGACAATTCGTAATCCTTTTTTCTTTTCCGTGAGTTTCATATTTTGTTCTTGAATCTTGAACTTTCTATATAGAGCAGTAGAAACTGAATTACAGATTCAAGAAAATGCTTTAATTTTCCAGTTTATCTGCCTGTATATTGTTTAAGTGGGAGTGCTATTCTTTCTAACTTCCTATATCCTGGGCAACTGTTGAGTCAGAAAACCATTTTGATCTGATTTACATCTTTGTTAAAAGATAACTCTTGTTGCTCTATGCAAACTGTCAAGTGGAAACTGAAGAAATAAGTCAGCAGGATATTGCAATAGTTCTGATAATGGCTGAGCATGGGAAAAATTGTCAAATTCATGATATAATTTAAAGGGAGAACCAAGAGGATTTTCTCATGGATTAATGTGGATTGTGTGAGAGACGAGTAAGGAAAATTCCCAGGTAAATGTCCTTAGTAATTGGATGGGTTGTAGTGACATTTACTGAAATAGAAGATAATGGGTAAGAAGCAAATATTTCCCAGGAGCAGTAGAGAGGAAGACTAAACCATTTATTCAACAAACAATTGCTAAATATTGTTTTATGTGAAATGACAGGGGCCTCCTCAGTGAATCAGATGGAGTCTTTATCTTTGAAGCATGAACATTATAGGACTGTAAGCCGGAACTCACCATTCTGTGTGACAAATTATAAGACAATTCAGATTCAGAACACTTAGGAGGAGGACCAGTATTATTTGACTCTAAATGTTGTTCCTACAAAGTACAGGGAATCTAATTACAAACTTGAAATAAAAATGCTCACTCAAGCATTTAAAATTTAAAATATGAAACTAAAATTAAGAATGGCATTTCCCTAATATATTTTTTTCAGTACTTCCTGACAGTCTAAAATTTAAATATCTTACTCTTAACACACAAGTCTCTTCAGGACCTGACCTCTTTTACTTTTATACTTAAAATCTCCAAAATTAATATTTTTTCTCTTTCTTCCATACTTTGCCATATGGCATTTTCCCTGGCAGAAGTGTTTTCTTCTCCTACAGCTCCAATTCCAGGTAATACCTGGTAAAATCCTACTCAACCTTAAATGATCAACTCAGTTGTGAAATCCTCATAGGAGCTTTCTTGCAACATGGCAAAAAGAGTTGGCTTACTCTCCTTTCTGTCTTCAACTGTTTTCTTATATGGCTTTCTAACCCTTTTCTTCTTTGTATTTTACTTGTTTGCTTAATTTTCTCTACTTAAGATACTCAGTTCATTTTATTTTTAAATTCATAACAGAGTATATGATAGCTTATAATTATTTCTGTGGAAAATAAATGCATGGATAAAAAAAATCCATTCCTGAAACAAATACATATTTGAACTGTGAACTGAAGAAAATCTATTTTCTCCTAAACATTTTTATAAATAAACTAGAGGCCCAGTGCATGATTAAATAGTGCGTGTGTAGGGTCCCCTAGGCCTAGCCTGCCATCAGGGCCATGTCCACTGCCCCCGACACCTCGCATGCTCCGCAGACGCTGCCACCCCTTGCCCTCCACTGGATGCCAGTCTCACCTCCCTGGGCCTGGCGTTCACCCATTTGGAGGATGCCTGTAGGCAGCAACCCCATTGTGGAGCTGCTTTCGGAGCCCTCCCCTTTGGCCATGACCCACGGGCCACGCCATCTGGTATAGGGATGCCGGGATGTCCTTCTGCTCCTCCAGCCTCTGCTTTGTCTGGGCTCGGGTAGTAACCACCACTGCCACCACAGTCGCCCTGCAAGAGTAAAGCCGCATGCCGGTGGCACATGTGAGTGCACACTCCCTTACACTCCCCCTCACACCTCTCAAAGGTTAGCCCCACCCCGTGGAATCCAGCCAATCTGGGAGCCCTGCTGCCCCACCTCCAGCGGCCTCACCGCACCCCCCCCACCCCTGCAACTGCCTTCCCAACCACACTGGAGGCTCTCAGTCTTTTGAGCTGAAGCTTGCAACCTGGTGAAGGTGGGGAGGGCCACCTGACACACCAGGAAACTGAAGTCCAAGGCTGAGTGTGAGTGCAGCTCCACTCTGTTCCCTCCCATGGAGCCTATCCTATCCCTCTGCACCAAGTGCTCAGGCCCAGCCCCTCCCTGACGTCAAGGGCTTATTCTGCCTCCCTGCCACCCGCCGCCGTGCCACCCCCACCCCTGCCACTCACTGCGCCCCGGCTGTCCACAGTGCCTTGGCTCCATTCCTGTCTCCACCACCTCTACTTTGCTCCCTTCTGCAGCACTTGGCTTCCTTCTACATTGTTTTCAGTCTTAGCTCCCAGCCTGTATATGCAAATTAACCACCATCTTGGTTGGGTTAATTTGCATATAGTTGCTCTGATTGGCTGGTGGGCATAGTGAAGGTATGGTCAATTAGCATCTTTGTCTTTTATTAGTGTAGATTAACTTGTTTACTTCGAATTTAAGGGGCTACCAAAGAAATATTGACTTTACTAGTCTTGAAATATACAGCATTGCTCTAAAGGAATCCTGTAATGTCACCTGCGTGTGTGTGTGTGTGTGTGTGTGTGTGTGTGTTGCCTGAAAAGGGAGTGAATGTGTTGATAGGTAGGGATAATATGTTTGTAAGGAAAGGACAGAAAAATAAACAACATGAAAATAAGACTGGATTTCTTTGGGTAAAGAATTTGTCTTGATGATTTTTTATCCCCAGAGTCTGACATAGGAAATAGTCAAAGATAAATGATTCTCTAAGAAGATTACTATTGACTTTCATGTTTTAGTAATTCCAAGCCAAAATATACTCTCTCCTCCATCTATCAACCTATAATTTTAAGTTGTTATTTCCTATTCTTTATATATCAATAAAATAAAAAGATATAAACAAGGTCAAGATGCTTCTGTAGCAATTATGTATTTACCTATTAACATGTCATATACATTCAATCCTAGTGTTAATAAGATTATCATTTAGTTTATTAGTTGGTTGAACGAGCAAATGTGTTGCCATCATCTCATACTACCTAGTGCAAAGAATCCAAATATATTTAAAAAAAAACTAACACCATTTTAACATGTGAAAATTATGTCACAGAATTCCTTAAGAAAGATTCCACAGAAAATTTAAACCCTTGAATTAGGTATATATATTCATTCCTAATTAGTATATAATGAAGAAACTTGAAAAATGAAGACATTTGATTTTGAACTGTAATTTTCAAAAATACTTCAAAATATATTTATGAAAATTTAAATAATTGTTTAAGCCTATTTTTTTTTTAAATATATTTTATTGATTTTTTACAGAGAAGAAGGGAGAGAGATAGAGAGTCAGAAACATCGATGAGAGAGAAACATCGATCAGCCGCCTCCTGCACATCTCCTACTGGGGATGTGCCCGCAACCCAGGTACATGCCCTTGACCGGAATCGAACCTGGGACCTTCCAGTCCACAGGCCGACGCTCTATCCACTGAGCCAAACCGGTTTTGGCAAAGCCTATTTTTTTCTTGTCAACTCTCTGGTAGTTACCAAACTGAAGAGAAAGATGCTCCCATCAATTTCTGGAAAATGGTAATGTTATATCCTCTTAAATATTATTGACTTTTCCTTTGAAATTTGATGCTTTGAGATAAATTTTAAATTACATCTTAAATACAAATTGTGAAAATACGAATTGTAAAATATTATGCTAAATATTTTTTAGATTGAAATTTTATATACGTGTGAATTTAAGCTTATGGACTAGCTACATCACATAAAAACTTTTATCTCAATGGAACAAAATACAAACTTTACAAATTTTTATTGAGCAAATTATTCTGTGTTTATTTGATATCCTCAGGTTTTCCTGTAATATCTTGTACCAAGGTATGTTATTTTCTTGGCAAAAAAAAGAAAAAAATAAAAGAAAAAGAAAAAAGAAACAATGAGCAAAGAAAAAAAAGAAAGATTCATGGACACAGACAATAGTATGGTGATTGCCAGACAGAAGGGCATAGGAGGAGGTAAAGGGGGGATAAATGGTGATGGAAGAAAACTTGACTTTGGGTGGTAAACACATAATACAATATGCACATAATGTATTATAGAATTGTATACTTGAAACCTGTATAATTTTATTCACCAATGTCATCCCAATAAATTCAATAAAAAAAATTAAATTAAATTAAAAAAATCAACAGCAATGAAGTCTCCAGGGAAATACAGTATTTTGCTGAGTGGGGACGAGGTGGGGGGAGGGAATGATGTGGTAAAGTAATACTGGTCTGGGTTCAATAATCCATTTTCAACAAACAAACTTCTTTGATTTATTTCACATTTTCAAGTTCTGTGAAGCATCCAAATCTAAAAAAACCCAGGCTAGGCCAAATTTCTTACAATCATAAGGTCTCATGATGTGGTAGCAGGGGACAGATTGTTGTTGTTGTGTGTGTTTACACTAAAATAGGTCAGTTTTCCCTGGTTAAAATGAAAGCAAACACAATAAAAATCTGCTGTATAACTCAGGTAACCAACAATATTCTGTTTCATCAGTATTATCCTTACCTTTGTATTTGGGAACGGATAAGGGGAATTTGAAAATCAACAAGCATTTATTCCTTCAGCAAAATAATCTTCCATCAGCTGCTCATTATTTAAAGAGAACTGTTGAGTCACTCCCTTTCAGCAGGTTATGTGTGTCTATGTGTCTTGTGCATTATTTTTGCTGTAGCTCTAGGTTTTTCTTTTCATGCGATAGACATATGTTAGCAGTATTTTGATATCCACCTGAGAGAAAAACATGTGTAATAGGATTATGTATGTATTTATATACAACAAAGTCTGCCTCAGGGAAATATAGTTTCCACAGGGCATTAACCCGGTTCACAGTGTTGTATTGCACAGTAAATTTTGCCCATTCGCTGAACAGAACCGCTATTGAAATACCATTTTCAGGATTCTCAATTTTTCAAATTTATGCAGGTGCTGTACTGCATGAGAAAATCCGCGTTCAGTATGCGAACTGGAATTGGCAAAGGGGAATGGCTTCTCTCCCGCTAACTTTAAATAAGTCATGTCACAAGTTGAATGTAAGCCTTATAAAATAGTAAAGCCGACGACAGTGAAACAAAGTGCTATTACTCTAAACCTGGGAAAAGATCTTCCAAAGGTATACCTAAACTAAATAAAACAAACACGGTGAAAAGTACCAGTTTTAAAACCTAGTTTAAGAACTGTTTTTCGGAAGCTTGTATGATTCATAGGAAGGTGGCTCACACAGGAGAGAAAAGCTGGAAGCTTGTGTGTTGAGGCAGCACGTCCCACACTTGCCTCCCTGTCACCATGGGAAGAAAATCCGCCCAAAGGAAACATCTCCCAAATTAAAAAATGGAAAACATGTAGATAAGACTTATTATGTGCTTCTGTTTCAGCCTTCCTTCTTTTTCTTTCTTTGCCCAAGTACTAAAGTTTATTTTGAACACATTAATTGATGGGATGTATACAAAAACTATTGTGTTTATTATGGTGAGTTGTCTCTTTGAAGGAGGTGCTGAATATAGTTCCAGAAAATTAGGTTAGGGAATAAACCATGCAGTGACAGTTAGTTGTTTTATTTTTTTATAATGAAAAGGATATGTTGTTCTGAAAGATAGATAACTATAAGCAGTGTAACTCAGTGTCTAGATCCATTCTGCTCTCTTTAATAATTAGTAGAGAGAGGAAGAGAGAGAGAGACTCTGTTAAATGTCAGTCTTATCATTTAAGCTATAATTAATCTAGCTTATTAATAGCCCATGCTTTGTAAAAATAGATAGGTTGATATATGTAAATAGATAGATGCACACATATAAGACAGATATAGAGTGAGGAATAAAAAACCCTTTTAATTACAATCAATTTATTGGTAACCCACTATATTATTAGTACTGGTGTAGATATTATAATAGATAGAAAAGGAAGATATAGTCTGTCTTCAAGGGAAATATAATCTTGTCTGGAAGGTAAGCTGCATCTGTAGTTGCTGAATTGACTAGGTAAATTATGAGAGAATATTTATTGAGTTTGATACTTGTTTCTGAATGCAGGAGAAGACTGGGTTAGAGAAAAATTAATAATACTTAAAATCCTGTTATGAAACAATAAGAGAGACAGAATATTGAGTACAAGAATGTGAGAGAAGTTGTCTTCGTCTAGTGCAGCGGTTCTCAACCTGTGGGTCGCGACCCCTTTGGCGGTCAAACGACCCTTTCACAGGGGTCGCCTAAGACCACCCTGTATATCAGATATTTACATTAAGATTCATAACAGTAGCAACATAACAGTTATGAAGTAGCAATAAAAATAATTTTATGGTTGGGTCACATGAGGAACTGTATTTAAAGGGCTAGAAGGTTGAGAATCACTGGTCTAGTGCAGTGGTCGGCAAACTGCGGCTCGCGAGCCACATGCGGCTCTCTGGCCCCTTGAGTGTGGCTCTTCCACAAAATACCGACTTCTGCGCATGGGCCACAAAGTTTCAATCACACTGTACTTGCGCGCCCGCACGTGGTATTTTGTGGAAGAGCCACAGTCAAGGGGCCAAAGAGCCTCATGTGGCTCACGAGCCAGTTTGCCGACCACTGGTCTAGTGGGAAGAGCCTGAGCTTCACAAAGTGATAGAACTCAGTCCTCACCTCCTTCCTAACGTTGTGACATAGTCACAATATTTCCTTAGCGTTTCAGTTCTGGAGGAAAATGGGAGCATGAATCGTACCTGAGCAAGAGACATTTGCCACATGGTTGGTGCCCAAACCTTTCTCTTCTCTTGGTACAAACTTTCCTGAGATAACTCCTATCTGACCATTTGTTTTTCTCTTTATGAGCCTCCATTTCTCTTTGCTTATTTTCACAACTAACAGCATTACCACGTTGCATTCTAATTAAAGATCAAAATTCATTTCCCATTATTTGGTCATCTCTTGGACTTCAAAGTATCTTCATCATCTTAGAATCCCCACTTCCCAGTAGTTCCTTGCATGTATTAATTCAGTTCAAATTTCCAAGCAATATTGTCTGCTTGCTGTGTTCCAGGCACTTGGTGATACAGAAGTCAAAAGGGACACTGTCTCAATTTATAGAGTAAAAGAGACAGGCAAACCTACCGGAAATTTCAGAAGTACAGATCTATGATTAAGGAGTCTGGTTGTTCGAAGAAAGGCTTGCTCAGACAAGTGGTGATAACTCAATTTCAGCAGGTAGCATGCACTTTCTTGTAGAACTGATTCACATCAGAATCATCAATATAGGTAGGGATTGGACAACTGAGAGAATAAATGAATATTTTAGGTCAGGGATCCTCAAACATTCTCTGTAACGAAAGGGCCAGGTAGTAAACATCTTGGGCTTTTAAGGTTCTGCAGTGTCTACTGCAGCTACTCAACTCTGTCCCTGTAGCGTAAAAGCAGATGGACAACACAAAGGGAATGGGTTGGGCTATCTTCCAGTAAAACTATAAAAACAGGCAAGGCTCTGACCCCTGTTTTAGGCCAAGACATTAGCATATATGTGTAGATAGACATAGTTTGCAGATGGATCTAGAAACAGCTGCCTGTTAATCTAATCATCAATCACAGTGTGTGTGTGTGTGTGTGTGTGTGTGTGTGTGTGTGTGTCAGGGGGAGTTGAGAAGGTGAGGGTGGGGTGGTATTTACAAACCTCCAACAATTCTCCAACACCAGCTGGGTATCCTGAATTCAAATCAGTTCTGATACTATTTACCTGGAGATGGTATCAGATTCCAAAGTTAACAGTTCAGTCTTACAAGACTGCCCCTGCTTCAGATGCCAATTACAAGCCCTGATTGTCACCAGTGCTTCTGATCAACTGGCTGCAGATGGGAGGTTCCCAAGATGTCCACCTTGGATTTGATTAATACTCTAAAGTGACTCACAAAACTATGAGAAGCTTTTTACTTACTAGATGAATAATTTCTTATAAAAGGATTCAACTCAGAAAGAGCCAGAGGGGAGACATTCATAGCCTGAGGTCCCAAAGAGAGAAACTTCTGTCCGTATGGAGTTTGGGGTCAGGTATGGAGGTATGTGGAAGTGCTCATGTTCACTAACTTGGAAGCCCTATAAATACCGTTCTTGTTGTTTTTAGGGAGGGTTTATTACATAGACATGGTTGATTAAATCATTGGCCACTAGCCTAGCTGGTTTGCTCAGTGGATAGAGCATCAGGCTTTGGACTGAAGGGTCCCGGGTTTGATTCCAGTCAAGGGCACAGACCTGGGTTGCGGGATTCTCTCTGGACTGGGCCCTGGTCAGGGCTAGTGTGGGAGACAACCAATTCTCTCACATCGATATTTCTCTCTGTCTTTCCCTCTCTCTTCCACTCTCTCTAAAAATCCATGGAAAACTATCCTCGGGTGGGGATTAAAAAAAATCCTTGGCCACTGATGCTTGATTTAATCTTCAGCCCTTCTCCCCTCCCCAAAACATGCAGGGAGAGGACTAAAAAGTCCATGCCTTTATTCTTTCTCAATTTTCCTGGCAATCAGCCCCCACTCTTAGGTGCTTTCCCAAAGTCTATAAACCTAGTTGTGGTGGAAAGGGGCTTATTATAAAGAACAAGACACTTATTTCATCTTGACAGCTCTGAAGCAATTTCAGGAACTGAGGACAAGAGACCAAATATAACAAAAGTTATTTGCACTGCTCTTATTGTTCAGGAAATTCCAAGAGTTTTAGTAATCTGTAAGCCAGGAACCGTGGATGAACAGCAAATATAGATGAAAAGTATATTTTGGCCACTGAATAACCAAATATATAAATCTTATAAATCACAGCACCACAGTTATTAATGGTGAGCACTATGGAAGTGGTTGAGCATTGACCCATGCATCAAGACGTCCAAAGTTTGATTCCCAGTCAGGGCATATGTCCAGATTGTGGGCTCCATCCCCAGCAGGGAGTGTACAGGAGGCAGCCAATCAATGATTCTCTCTCATTATTGATGTTTCTATCTTTCTTTCCCTCTTCCTTTCTCTCTGAAATCAATAAAAAATATATTATTAAAAAATAAAAAAAAAACACCAGTGAGAGAGCTGCCTCCTTTACACTCCTTACTGGAGGCCGGGCCCACAAGCTGGACATGTGCCCTGACAGGGAATTGAACCATGGCCTCCTGGTTCATAGGTGGACACTCAACCAGTGAGCCACACTGGCCAGGTTCTGGCTGTTGTTTCTATCTCTCTCCCCCTTCCTTTCTCTAAAATAAATAAAACATATTTTTTTTTTGTAAGAAGAGTTATAGATTGAAAGGATCACAGTATAAGCTCTATTTATCACTTTAAGTACTTTCACTAATATATCAGTGTAAGAAAAGAGGTAAAAGGTAGGGATGATGTTTCATCAGGTGGATTTTTGAAAGAAATAGCTCCTAGTCCTATGCCATATGGTAATGGGGAAGGGGGTTTGGCAGGTTACAAAGTTTCACTAGATAAACTTCTCTGCTTGAGAACCACCTTAGTGTGTGCCGGGGTGACACTGAGGAATGTATATGAGAATTATGGCATGCCATATTTCCTTTAGATGCACCATTCTCAGGTCCTTATGGCAATTTATTTAAGGGGGTCAAATGGAGAAAAATTCTGAGATGGTCCAAGTGAAAGGTGATGAAAAATTGTTATAGGGTAGTGATGATGAGGATAGTGCACTCAAGCAAAATTTAATGTTTTGGAGGTCAATTTTGGTAATGGGTAGTTCACAACTGCAGGAAAGATTGAAACAACACTACATGGTCTCTATATTTTAACTTGAGCTAATTATTAGTTACTTAACAGGTAAAAATTTCAGGAATAGAGCAAATTGGGCACATGTGTGTGCGTGTAACTCAATTCCTTCATTGTTAAAAATGTCAATTATTTTTATGCCAAATAAATACATACAAATAATAAATGACTTAATTAATATTGGTTAACAGGAAAATGTAATTAGTCTGCCTTTGTTCTTTTCTGGTGGAATTGCAGACTTTATTTTTCTGTGAAATTTTGCTCCTTCAAGTACGAATGTAGGTTGGTGATACATTATGCTCATATGATATTTATCTCTCTTTTTTTTTCCTGAAGAAATTATAGACTTCACTTGGGGCAATGTCAAAGTCAAGTTATCAGTCTCTTCTCTTGCAAAGATAAATTTCACATGGTATCTAAATTGTGACTCTTTTTTTTTCTCTCTCTCTCTGGAGAGAGAGAGACAGAGGGAGAACAAACTAGCATTATGAGGGAATAAATCAAAGAAATTTGAAGAATGACTTTATATTCCCACATGGCTAATTGCAAATTTTCAGGGGCAGAAATTTGACAATGACTTTAATAAATCTTGTGATTTGTACATATCCAGTTTGACATATGCCTCCAGGTCGATGCCACTAAAACATTTGGTTTCTCCCTTACTTGGCAGCTCAGAGCTATTCAGCACTAAGTGTGACAAGTGTGACTGGTAGAGGGTCTTTCAAAGGATTTAGAGTCATCACTGAGAGAAGAGTGAGAGGAAAATGCCATTTCTAAGACCCAAAGAAGAACAAAATCTGTGCTAAGAACTGAGACTTGAACATCACTTAACGGTGTCTCCAATCTAGTCTCATAGATCACCTGAAATTTGTTGAAACTTCAAGCACAATGTGGGATAGGGTAAGATTAAAGGGCTAACAACCTTACATCTCTTTTCTAGAATGAGTTTCCAGGGAGGATAGCTAAAATTGTGATCTTGGTTTTTTTGTAGTTATTATATTGGTGGTATGCATATCTTACAAGTCTGAACATTTTACTTATTATTGTGGGCATCATGATTATGTTCATATATGTTACAAAGTTGCTTGAAAACATGCTCTTGACTGGGAATAGTTCAAAAGTCCCAGAATAGTGTCAGAGACTAGTATGGGACAACTTTTCTCTTTCTCAACACATCACTAGTTATTTAAAACACATAGAAAAGTTGGTTACTTTCTGTATACCATATTATCATTATCTTTTAAATATTTCAAGATGTAGATGATAGGGTGTTTAATACTGTTTTCCTTTAATATATTTGTCTTGAAGGCTTAAAAGAAAAGTTGTTATTCATATGCATAGTAGTGAGCTCTTTTAAAATACAAGTATGTTTCCATCTACTTTATATATTTATTAACACTCTAACTTTATTCCTCAAAAATTTGAAGCCACATAAAATTACAACTAAAAAGAAACCTCAATTTTTTTGTAATTTAATAGCACGTTAACCAAAAATTCAGGAAGTAATGCTTAGATTTATTTAAATCTATAAATCTAGGGAAACATGATCAGCAAAAAGAACAGTAAAGGAAGTAAATAACACAGGATAAAACATATAATTAATTTAGCTGGGCTGTTAGGGTTCAAATTCCTAACATTCGGAGAACTTGATTAAACTCTGACCTTGAGTTATTTTACTTCTCTCTGCCCAGTTACCCATTTATAAGACCAGTTACTGCCTGTGAATATAATGTAGATTTAATGAGTTATTAAATGTAACCCACTTAGAATACTATATAGCACATATTAAGTAGTGAATAAATGTTAGCTGTTTTCAACGATCAGCTTTTAATATCCTTTTCTCTGTATTAGCTTTTTCATAGAATAATATAGCTTATAGAATTTACTAGGGTATGCATACATATTAAATTTCAAATTTAGTGCTCTAATATAAAAAAAACCTGTTTCAGAGAGAAATTAACCTAGACTGTTTTCATGTAAACTGTCATATAATGATTGATGTTGCTATTCAAAATAAAATGAAGAGTTGACATATTTTCTTGGCTAATATAGTCTCAAATCTTTACATTTAAAGTGAGATATTTATCCTGCCTCTAGCTTTTATTATTGCTAGAGGTTACCTAGATGAATATAAAAAACTATGCTAAAAATAAATACATATTAAATATCCAGATAAGTATTTAGACACATAGATATTTAAAATTATGTATATGTCTGGAAGCCTCTGTCCTCAATTCAAGCTATATATATATATAGCTAAGAACATATATGTAAAGTTAAATATATATATATATATTTTTTTATATGAATATATAATTTATATACATTTTATTGTTAAATATCCTAATTATACCTCAGTATTCAGGGATGATACAAGAAAAAAATACTGACATTTTTAAATGTATTTTTAAGACCAAGGAATAATCTTAATTAAAATAAGAGCATTTTATTTTTGTTTTAACTCTGAGGCACCTATGGCAGCTGTGTGTTTCTTGCTACATTTTAAAGTCTGTAGGTAAGATGACATCAGTATAGTTTATTCTTTTTTCTCGGTGTTGCCTTTATTTCTTTGGTTCCATGCAGTGTGACTGGACATATGCTCTTGTGTATGTCGGTCTGACCAAAATTCTGAACTGATCATGCTTAATAAGGACAGGATTTGAGTCATCGTCCTATGCAAATCAGGGAAGCACCTCAGTCTGTGAATAGAAATAAACCCATTATTTTGATATTAGCTTATTTTTAAATCTGACTCAAACATAACTTTCCCAGAAGAACCCCTTATTATTTAAAAAAATATATATGTTTTTATTGATATTTTTCGAGAGAGAGAGAGAGGAAGGGAGAGGGATAGAGAGATAGAAACATTGATGAGAGAGAAATATCATCAATCAGCTGCCATCTGCACACCCCTTTCTGGATCAAGCCCCCAACCCAGGCATGTGCCCAGACCAGGAATCGGACCATGACCTCCTGGTTCATAGGTCACGCTCAACCACTCAGCTATGCTGGCCAGGCAAACTCCTCATCTTTTTTACTTCACCAGAAGATGGACATATAACTCTCCTCTCAGTGACTTTTCATGACTATTACTACCCCGGAGACATGAAAGAGAGAAGACCCGAGTACTGAGATGTATACTGTGATCTTCCCTGTACCTCATTAAGTAGGTCTCTCTCTCTCTGAAGTATTTCTTATCGTATTAGAAAAAGCTGAAGAGAGAGAAAATGCAATGGCTTTTTAATTTTTATTTTTTAAAGATGAAAAGAACTTGGTCCAACAAGGGCCTATATCCTGGGAAGCCTCTTGAAACAGAGTGCAATTTAGGAAAGCTCCTGAGGAAGGGATTGGATAGACCGCTAGAAAGTTAGGCTGACAGATTCATAATAGAATAACAACCTCAATATGTTTGGTTCCTCTCCAGTAAAGATCACAAAAAATATTGCTAAAGCTAAAACACCTTTTTGCAAGTGCTTACAGCTTCATACCACTGTCGCTCAGTTGCCAACCTGGACTAAAAGCATTTCTCTCATGTAGAACAATTGGATGACTACAGTTTCATAGCATATTTGCAATTATTAATATTTATTCCAATAATAATTTAATAGTGCATTTATTAATATATGGAAATACAATGCCTATAGACAGATGTATAAAATTGAAAAATAAACGTATAACAAAGAGATGCATCTATTGAACAGACAGTATATGCATACACATCAGATAAAGCAACATTTTGGGACCATAATATTTATTTCTCAGTTTAAAATTGGCTACATTAGTGACAAGTAGAAATGACATGGACTTTGCAGCTCATAGGCAAAGATACAAGTCTAAAAATAAACATTATGTACAAACTGTATTTCTTCCTGTTTTTGTAATCTTCATGTGCAGAAATTTACACACTTAAGTAACCATCTGTTTTCTTCAAGTGAAAATCATTCTCATTTCTCTTTCCTATCCTGAAAACAGCTGTCAGCCAGGAGGGTAGAGCTGAAATTTACTGCCCAAATCAGATGAAGCATGGGACAGACTCCACGACTCCTTAAGACTTAAAGCCTTGCCTCTTACAAAGGCGTCTTTGTTTTGTCTTATTCATCATCACCATTCTCTTTTCTCCCGTTATGCTTTTTATTTTTTCTTTTCCATTTCTCCTCATAATAATTAAATTCCTGAATGACTCTGTTCTGTCTTGGTTACAATAATTCCCTCAAGAAATATTTCAGTGCTGGATCATTGATGTAAAACATTCTTGGAGGGTGTTTTAACATCTTATTGATGTATTTATATATATATTATAGATGTATTATGTGTACAGCTCAATTAATTTTAGGAAAATTAACCTACCCATGGTACCAGCATCCAAATTAAGAATACAAACATTGCCATCATTCCAGAAGTTTTCAGTACATTCTGTGAGGTCACTACCTGCCAGTTTGAAATGTAACTTGAATTTTAAAATTATAGGTTAATTTTCAGGCCACAGTACTGTTTTGCTGTTTTTGGTGTTTTGTTTTGTTTTGTTTTTGTGACTGTGATTCAGTTTTTTTCTTCTAGTCCTGGATCAGTTTTCTCATGTGTTTCTTAAATTGAGTTAAAATGTACAAACAGTTAAATGTACAAATATTAAGAGTACAATTGGATAAGTTTTAACCAGTGTACATACCTGTGTAATTGCACGTGAATGGAGATGGAATCTTTTAAGTACGTCCACACACAACATAGACATAGCCAATTCTTATTTCTGTCACCTTAATTTTCTTTTCTCTGGCTTTAGCATGTCACATAAATGAGATCATATAGTATGCATGTGTTTTTTTTGTGTCTGGCTTTTTTTTCTCAATCAACATGTCGTAATTAAAATTCACCCATGTTGCTTCATAACTCACAGGAGCTTGCTAGCCAATTAAGAAGGGTGATTTGTAGAGCACACGCCTTAGCATAACAAACCTAAATACAGAAAAGTAAGTTCGAAGCAAAGACACAATAACTAAATAAATGTCACAGGCAAAGAGGTATGAAGGCTGTTGTAATCATTGATAATGCATAGCCTACCTAGAGTGAAGAGAATGAAAGGGAAAAATATATTAAACAGATACAAAGTAATTTATGACTTCAAAATAGTGGTGGTTGAAACAAACCAGAAGCTGGCAGGGGGAAAAAGAATAAAAAATGACTAGAGTGTAAACACTGAGAAAACTGATACCAAAATTTAGAAGATATTTACATTAACTACAGATATCATTTAAATAAATTGAAAAAGGTAGTCATGGACTTACCCATACTTTATCAAGAAGACTAATCAGAAGAAACATAAAAAGAAGTTTCATTTATTATTTTTAAAAGTATATTTTTATTGATTTCAGAGAGAAGAGAAAGGGAGAGAAAGATAAGAACATCAATGATGAGAGAAAATCATTGATCAGCTGACTCCTACATGCCCCACACTGGGGATCGAGCCCGAAACCCAGGCATGTGCCCTGACCAGGAATTGAACTGTGACTTCATGGTTCATAGGTCAATGGTCAACCACTGAGCCACGCTGGCTGGTTTCATTTACTTTTTAACTTTAAAGTCTGACCCAGACACCCAGGTCTCCACTGACTGGAAAACCAGATAGTTGCCATCATGCTGTACAGCTGATACATTTTGAGGTTTTTGTACTTTTGCCCATAGTTTTATAGTCATTTGGGGATTGCAATTTTGAGAAATCAATGAAGCAGGGAGTCAGAAAGATGGAAAGTGGTATAGAAGGATACAATATTGCAACCTAGAAGAACTTTCATGCAAAATAAAGCACTTGCAGCAAGATAGGTATGAAATCTCTCCTGGAAATGATGCATTCTCCACATCCCATTGTCCTTTACTGTAGGTTATCAGAAAACCAAGCAATAGTCTCTGTTGGTGCTCAGTGCAGGAAGCCTGTTTTCTATGAATGCAATTGGCTTATGGGAATAGGAAAGACATTCAGTCTAGGTATGGAGAGGGGCTTTACCCAGTGCTTATGTGAAAAGTAACGGACATTCTCACATCTTATTCAAAGCAATGACTCAATAAAGTTCTTCTTGCTCACTATGTAATAAAGAAATTAAAGGAGTAAAAAGAAAAAGGTCCTGTAAAATGTTCTGTACAGTGAAGTAAAAAGAAAAAAAGCACTATCAGGAAGATGTGTGAGAGAAGAGCAAATATCTGATTCTGAAATTATCTACTACAGAAATCCAAAGAAAATTATGGATTTTTTCATAGAAAAAGTGGCCTTTATGAAAGAACATAAATTAGTAATCAGAAAACAGGTAGCTTTCTCAAGTCTAAGAACTTTTGGTTGTTAGACATAGAAATTCACTATTACTCAGCTTGCAGGGGGGCGGGGAAAGAAAATAAAGTAAAAAAAAAAAAAAAGCGAGCTGTTAGGGAAGGATCCAGACTGTGCCAGGGAATTCAAGGGTTACACACACTAAAAAGGAACTCTTTCCATTCGATGCAGTGGAAAGGATTTGGGGACATCTAGAATGACAGTCACTCCCCCTGTCCTTTAGACACATGTCATCACATTTGCTTCATTTTTCTCTCCAGAGAGCAGTTGCCCATGCACTGTGAGCCTAACAATGCTTTGCCCAATGAAACTTGGAGGTCTTGGGCAAATATCACTCACCAGATACCACTGGTTCTCTATCAAGCCTTCATATTCCCACCTGTCTCAGTCATCAGACATGGGCTGTCCTGGATAACATGAGACCTTCAGAAAGGCAATTATCTATAACTGAAACAAGGTCAAGAAAGTGTCTGCTGACTGTACTCCCCGCAGCTGAACAAGAAAGGCTTTCTTGGAAGGGAATCTGGATGCAGTATCTCTGTGACCACCACAGTACACACCCTGTGCTTCTTAGATCTACTTCTCCATGCACTTTCAGTAATCAGCTTCATGAATCCTTGGGGCTCTTTCCCTGAGGGGAAATTTAGAAGAGAGTGGTTAGTTGGACAAACTACAGCTCCAATGCTATAGCTATACTCTGCCCAACTGGTACTCAAAGACTCTTTCCTCCACTATACACACAGCCTCCTTCACATTCATCCTCAGGTACCCCCTTTGTTGACCTCAGATATAGTCTAGTTATTAGACCTAGACCTTCATCCCTGATCATCATGACTCCTCAGTCCAGGTTACTGTATTTTGTCTTCGACAGTCACAACTGGGCAAGGAATTATCAAGAAGCACTTAACCGTCCTCCACACACATTCTTCACTCACTCCTCTTACCTTTTCATGATAATCATGGTCAATGTCTACTGTTGTGAAGATGGATACATTGAACAGCAATGCAGGCTCACCAAAACTTTGGTAAATGCGGAGTGAATATTGCTCATGAGGTCTGTCTGCCTTTGGGTTAATATGGCTAAACTTTTACATGCCTGCCACACTCTGTCAACAAATATGGGTTGTTCCTCAAAAAAACATGACCTGGGTCAAGACAGTTCTTTTAATTTTGAGACTGACCTTACAGGAATTGACAGCTGGAGGATGACTGAAAACTTGCTGGTGAACAGTATGTTCTCCCTTGATACATGGTCTCATGGGCATATCTCACTGTCTACCGTAGAGAGCTATGTCTTCAGGAAAGAGGATATTTGAAAATTGTGGTGATACCAAAAAATGTATTCAATGCAGCAGCCAAATGAAAAGGAGACAAAATAAGATGAAAAGAAGATGAGTAAAATAAGATAGGATTGCAAAAAACTTTTTAATTGGTCAGGAACATTAAAATATAGGATACATTGACATGTTCTCTCCATAAGGACAGTCAAAAAAGATAAATGAAAGAGATAGACATTTATAAATATTAAATAAAAAAGGAGAGTCCAAGGAAGAATTATAGCTCTTTTAGTTAGAAAAAAAGGATAAATTAGAACCAAGCAATTATTCAAGACACACTGTATGTAATTAATTCTAATACCCATTTCTTTTTTACATTTTAATATTCTTCAAATAAGGAAGAGGCTTACAGCAAATGTCAAAGTTTAATTGGCATTTACCTCCTTCTTCTTAGTAAAATATGAAACAATGGTACATTGCACCCTCTGTTGGGGATATAGAGTTGATAAAGAAAAAATATATTATCAAACAAATGAAAATGAAATAAATGGAATTAAAAGGACTAAAATTCCAATCTAGATAAAGATTGAAAGAAAACTTCACCATGAGAAGAGACCAGTGCCTAGAACTTAAGCTCCATGAAATCAGAAACCTTGTTTATTGCAGTTTCTGTAGCTCCTAGGCTACTGCCAGGCACATAGTAGGTGCAAATAAATATTTTAAATTAATTGCATAAATACTGATCATTCAAATCATATAAAAAGTAAAATTATACATGCACTTTAAGCTATATTTTAAAAAGTATAATGTAAAGAATATATGCACCCCTATGTTCATAGCAGCACAAGTTACAATGGACTGACTTATTTCATTTAGCATAATGTTCTCCAGGTCCATGGATGCTGTTTGTCATGGGGGGGGGGGGGGATATTGAGGAAAGAGAGAGAGAGAGAGAGAGCGAGAGAGAGAGAGAGAGAGAGAGAAAGATATCATGGACAACAGTGTGGTGATTGTGGAGATGGATGATGTTGGGTGGAGGTAGTAGAGGGCATAGAGGGGATAAAAGGTGATAGAAATTTTTAAGTTAAAATTTTAAAAAAGTACTATGGAGCAAGTCTACTTGGGCTTATAATTCTGGTTCTGCCATTGTCATACACATGTGTGAAGATAACCCTTAACTAATTTTTTTCTGACATGTGATAGGGTTATATTTCTCTCTCACCATATTTGCAGTTAGGTAGGACCATGTGACTAGTTCTGGCCTATGAGTTGGGCCAGTGTATGTCATTTCTGTTGAGTTATTTAATTGCTATAAAATCTTTCTGACACTGTATTTATGTGTTGAATGACATTATGTAAGAATTATCCTTCTATGGCTCAGTTTCCTTACCTTTAAAATGGCTAATGATTATACATATCTCAGGGTTTTTCAAGGGTTAAATGTGCTAATCTACACATGTAATGTCTTTCTGAAAGTTTTGGGATCATATTCAGAGTTCATTAAGGCAAAGGAGAATAAAAAAGTAAAAGAAAGTGATCTTCATAGCAAAATTAGATTATCCATAATTTCATAATATAATGAAGTAATGTGTTCAGAATTAGGAAGAGAATGACCAGCTCCCTCAGTAGTTTTATAATTAGTGAATTGGTGATGGCAACAGAAATGTTTTATGTATATAAGAACAGAGAAATTATAGACACTTTGAAATATTGCCTGAAAATATTTGCCAGACAAAAGCAAAGAGATTATTCAAGATTGATTATTCAGGAGTGGGAACATTATGATAAAATGGTTTATCTAGACTTACTTGGTTTGAATCCCTGTCTAATAAATCAGGTTGGGCAGTATTTTATGTTTTTCAGCTGGATTCCACATCTCTGGAGTAAACCTAGCCCTTCCTGTCTTTGTGCACAATGTCTTCTTCCCATCATTCTTCTACTTCTTCAACTGTACCTCCTCCTCCTTAATTTTCAAGGAATTATTAGGAGGAAGACATTTTTTATTAGGTAAATTTTAGAAAGCTGAAAATGTTTTATGTGTGTGGTAAATTGATTAATGGATTCCTGAGATGTCCATGTTGAAATCTCCAAAACTCATACCTGTTTCATATATAGCAAAAGAGACTTTGCAGATGTGGTGGAGGTAAAGCTTGTAAAACGGGAAGATTACCCTCTATTATCCAACTGTAATCTCAGTGGTCCATACAAGAGAGAGATGGGTAGTGTTCAAGCCAGACAGAAGGCAATGTAACTACTGAAACAGAGGAAGAGAATGAGATTCGAAGATGCTACATTCTAGCTATGAAGATGGAGAAAAAGAGCCATGAGTCAAAGACTGTGGGTGGCCTCTGGGAGCTGGAAAGGGCAAGGAAATGAAATCTCCCCTAGAGTCTCAGAGAATACAGACTCGATGGCCCATTTTAGATTTCTAATCTCCAGAAGAGGTATGTGTTATTTTAAGCCAATTGTGGTCATTTATTATAGTAGCAATAAGAAACAAATACACGGTATTTTGAAATACTACTTTTTGTGTGAAATCATTGGGTCTTATTTTTCTTAACAGGTGTTGAGCTTGTTGGATTAAAAACATCTTGTGTCATTGAAATATTTTTGAATATTCAATAATTAGTATAAAAGTAGTGTGATTTTTTGCCTTTTTTACCCCAACCAAAAAATAAAGAATAATTTAGAAATTTGCCTAGAAGAAGAGGAATTATTATCCATTTCAGCCATAAACTTACTTGTTTTCTCATCTTCATGAGCAAAAATATAATCATATACAGCTAACATACTTATGTTTCTTTATAAATTATATTTATGTATGACTACATAAATTATAATCATATCCATATAATTAATACACATATTTTAAAATAAAAAATAAAATTAAAATGAAAGAGATAGAACATGTGTGAATGGATGATCTAATACCTTCTCTTCATACATTATTGGACCATTTGATAGAGCCTCCAGATTTTTGCTCCATACATTAGACATTGGTGTGTTAAATGACCATACAGTTCTCTTCCTACTGTTTAATGATTCTCTTCCCTTTCTACTGTGAGCTGCCAGTGCCAAATATAGTACACATTTACTTAGATGCTATAGGGCATGATACTGAATAAGCAATGTGACTAATCCTCATTGTGTATTCCCAAGCGGACCCTTAGTACTCTATTTTCATGTCTCTTGAGCACTATCGCTTATTAAAATTGTCTATTTCTTTAATGTTTCAGTGAAAGGTATTATGATGCAATATATTTTCTTTCTCAACTTGCAAAGGTGATGAATTAAAATTATATGATCATTTGGCTAAGGACCTTAATTTATCTGTGTGAATATATATTCTTTTAAAATTACATCTGTTATGCCAGGAAATAAGATTGAGTTTCTCACATTTTGAAAAATTAGATAATATACATGCCACAAGTAAAAAGACATTTTGTTGAATGAGTCTATTTTAATCTCAATATAATTATGCCATCTCATGATTTTTCATATCACAGTGAAATGTAGAACAGAGCTTTTCTATTACTAAAACACATTGCTGTTTTTCAAAGTTTCTGGCCTCCAGACAACTCAAGTGACCTAACCCATCTTTACAATGGGACATAACTTACAGGAAAGGGGAAAACAACCCATAGTACTGCCATTAAGATGACTCCAACTATCAGCTAGCATTGACTAATTTAAGTGCAAAATGACTTTTAAAAGGAACTGTGATGTTTTGAAATTTAGAACATCTGCTAAAGTTTGTTTTTTACAAAGAAACCTAATAATCACCCACAATGTGATTGAATTCCTGTCAGTAATAATAAGGTCAGTAAGATCAAAGGAAAAACAGGCAATCCCCACTGTATATGTTAAGTAATAAACTGCCTGAGTCTAAAGTGGCTGTGGTATTTTTATGGGTTAAATAGTCAGACTTGGCCTTGCCTACAGGACCAGGGGCATGGTCATTCTAATGCAAGCAGCTACAATAACATTTAGTTCCTGTGGACCTTAAAAGATTCAATTTCTAAGGCACTCCAATTTTCACACAACTCTTGAAAATAGCTAGAAGGAAATCCAGACCACCCAGGACCCACATGTCTAAGGTGGATGTGTCACTCCAAGGATCAGATTGCCCACCCTACGAAGGTTCCTTCACTGGACTATAAGCTAGTCAATGGAAGAGTGTACTTAGGGGAAAATTTCCCAGAAGTTAAGATTATTAAAACAATGAGGGACAGACTTTGTTGGGAGATGGGCATCTCTGAATCTCTTTTATTTCTGTAGATCTTGGTTTAGGCTCCTATCAATGGTGTTTGCAAAGTGAAGAGCCTTGGAACATAGAAATAATATCTCTATTCAACACAAAGGGTTTATCTGTTAACTTCTAGTACAGTAAAATAGTATTTGTGCCATGAAAGATTAGGTTTCCTAAACTAGGGTTTCTCTACTGTTAACTCATGTGCAAGCTTCATCCAGACATATTTCTCATCCATATAATTATCATCCCATGTGGGAATTGGAACTTGAAGAACTTGCTGAGATTTAAGAAAATGCTTATGTTCTGACTGTTGGAAATGTGATTAATAAAGTCATGTTATCTCACCCAGGAGTGTCACATATTCTGTAAGCATCCATGAAACCATACAACAGTGGCAGGCTAACTTATTATTTTGCAAGAGAGATAAAATCTAACACTTCACAGTACTTAACATCTGAGACATACTGAGAGTATAGACATCCCAGTTCTTATTTTCTTAAAAAACAAAAAAACAAAAGAAGAAAAAAAATTATAAAAAAATCATTAAGAAACCAACATAGATAATATTTAGTCATTAGTCAGTATTATCTCAAGTAGAAAATTAAAATAATATTGCTTAAAACTCCTTATGAATGTATCTATCTTGGGGCTTTAAAAAAATTCTTTCTTTGACACTTTCATATAATAGAACCATTTAATTAATTTAGTGCAAGGTAGGGAGAAAGGAATATCTCATGTTCTTTGGAAAATCAGCCCATAAGAAATTGAGTAAAAGCATTATTCAATTATACAATAGAAAGAGTAGGGATTCTATTCATACAAAGGACTCTGGGAACTAATGCAAAGAAAAAAAATCTCCCAAATTTCTATCTCCAATCCAGTAGCTCTCCTAAAATGCAGCTCCACATATCCACCCTGGTATTCATCCTGGTCCACCAGTACAGCTGTGAACATGTGAAATACATTGCATGAGCCTGTTAGAGCTGCTGTCTCCTTTTTTCTCTGTAGGAGAGAAAGGGACAGACAGACAAGAGAGGTGAGAGTAAATACCATCTGTTTGGACTGGTGAGCCTGCTCCAACCCTGGTATGATGGACCTCCCAACCATCCATCAGTTAAGCCCCTCTCACCCTTCCTGCGGCCCACCCCACATGACTGGAAGCCTCCAAGATCCTACTCCAGGGAATTAACCAACATCCACTCTGATTAACCTTTGCATGTGCTGTATCCATTAGTAAATGTTTTGAATATCACAACTGACTATTCATTTAGGGATCATATTGAAATCTCGACTAAAATATACATAACCAATATTCTTTAAAAATATTTTATTTTATTGATTTTAGAAAGAATGGAAGGGAGAGGGATAGAGAGATAGAAACATTGATGAGCGAGAAACATCAATTGGCTGCCTCCTACATGCCCTTGACCAGGGACCAAACCAGTGACCTCTTGGTTCATGGATTGATGCTCAGTAACGGAGCCACACTGGTGGAACAAAGTCCAATATTCTTATTTTCCCTCCAAAATGTATCCCTCCTCCTTTGTAATCTGCCTCCAAGTGAGGCACCACTAAACCCAATCAGCCTGTTGCCTAAGACATTGCTTGTATTTCTCTGTCTTTTTCACATTCAGATCTATTCTACTCTACTTCTTATCCCTGTAACATGCCTTCTGACTTTCTCTTCACCCTCTTTATCTCTGCCTTATTTCTCTTTGCCTGATGTTTTACTCTCCTCCAATGCTTGACCGCTGCTAGAATAATCTTTTTTCAATAACTTTATATCTAATCTCAGATGGCTCAGTTAACCCATTTCTTACCATCTCACACCCTTGCTCCAGCCATAACAGACTACTTGTTATTCTATGTTTTTCCATTCTCTCAATGCCTGTGTACCTTTTTTACACTTTTTTCCTGTGTTCATTTCTATAAAACTTGAAAAACTAGGTGAATTAAAGATTTTTTTCTCACCTGTATTATACCACATGTATATTTCATTTTGTATTTATTGTTTGGTTGTTTTTCTAGCTTTTCCAGTGCAGCTGTCAATTTTTCATCATGTCAAATGGTAATCATGTTGATATGGTATGGGAACCACACCAAGTTCCTGGATAGTCAAGGCCAATGAGAGCACAGAGGCCTTGCTATCAATACACCAGAATGGCCAAAGGACTCTCTGGGCATGAGCCTAATCAGAAAGTTCAAGGATTCTGAGCCTGGGAGTCCTAATCAGGCCAAGATACCATGAGCAACTGCAAGGCCACAGCACTCTCATGGTACATGGTAGCCTTCAGTAGCCAATATGATTGATGTAACTAATGGCACGGAGTCTTCTTTGTCTAAATGGTATAAAAGTAGGTTATTGACCAACTAGTTGGCTGGAGTAGGCTGGAGTGAGAAGACTGCTGGATGGAGTGTGTGAAGAAGTCTGCTAGAGAGAGCAGTGGGTTAGGAGAGACAGGAGAAGCTGCTGGGCTGGATGGTTCAGGTACCGCTACGATGTGATATGGAGGCAGTGTGTGGCTGCTCTGATAATAACTGTGGGTACTGGGACTGATGCACCACAGTGTACTCAGCTTTGTGGGAAAGATATGTATTCACCAGCTGGTGTCCGGCTGCCTGCCTGTACGGACTCTGCAGTGAGGATTGTTCTTGTCTGATGGCTATGGGACCACTGGCTTCAGCAATACAGACTAATTCTTATATATCCACAATCTCTCATGGCTTCTCCATCTAGGACCTGGTGTCCTAGGAGGTCCAGCCCCAGGCAGAGGGGCTCAGATTCAACACCTTTTTCTAGTGAGCAGAGGATAAAGGAGGAACTTGAACTAGGTTCCCAACAGTTAGTACAGTGGGCAGGGTTCAAGCAGAAACCAGCCCTGGTGTAGCTGAATGGGAGAATTTAGAAGAGTACATGGACTTAGAGCCATTCAGACCAGCAGAGCTGTGTGGTGCTCTTGCTGCTGGCTCTGACATATGATAAAATTCGAATATTAATTTAAAACAAGCCAGGCCAATGTTGCTCAGTGGTTGGGCTTCAACCCATGAACCAAGAGGTTGCTGGTTTAATTCCTGGTCAGGGCACATGCTCGAATTGCAGGCCCAAACCTCAGTAGGGGGCATGCAGGAGGCAGCAGATGGGTAATTTTTCTCCCTCATTGATGTTTCTATCTCTCTATCCCTCTCTCTTCCTCTCTCTCTAAAAATCAATAAAAACATATATGGAAAAAAGTGTCCAAGCTATGGAAAATCCCAGGAAAATATTATAATAAAAGATCCTTGGACTATTGAAGACATATTCCCCCAGGCTCCACATCTGCTCCCCAAAATATCCTATATAATAAAACCCTAATATGCAAATTGACTGAACAGCTGAATGACTGGTCGCTATGCCATGCACTGACCACCAGGGGGCATATGCTCAATGCAGGAGCTGCCCCCTGGTGGTCAGTGCACTCCCACAGGGAGAGCACTGCTCAGCCAGAAGCCAGGCTCACAGCTGGCGAGCACAGCGGTGGTGGCAGGAACCTCTCCCACCTCTCTCCATTAGCAGCTCTAAGGACCCCTTGGGGGATGTCTGACTGCAAGCTTAGGCCTGCTCCCCGCAGATATTCCCCAAGGGGTCCTGGACTGTGAGAGGGTGCAGATGGGGCTAAGGACAATGCACTGGGTCTCTAGTTCTTATATAAAAAGTCCATAAAAATTAATGAAAATTTTTCACACTAAAATGAAGTTATATTCCAAGAAATTATTTTCCTTAGAATTAAGTTAGAGTAATGCTCACTTGTTTTGATTGCTTTTATTATTCATTAGTAGTGTAAATTTAAAAACCAAGAAAGACACAAATAATAATTGTCCTAGAATGAAAAACTGCTTGCAAATGCCATTAGAGACTGGTTGATGATTCCTCTTAAATATAGTGGGGCCTTGACGAGTTCTTCAAGATATGAGCCGTCTCTCAGCCGATTTTTTGCTTTGAGTTGCAAGCTAAAATTTGGGTTATGAGCCAGCTTCAGATACCCCACTGCTAGTTGGTGCAGTGAACGTCACAGTGAACGCCACAACATCAGCCCAGCATCACGTGTCTCACTCGTTCACTTTAAGATTTGACATACGAGTAATTTGAGTTAGTTATGAGCTCCATCATGGAATGAATTAAACTCGTAAGTCAAGGCCCCACTGTATTTAAAAGTGTATGATTTATCTTTATTTGGTAGTAGTTTTAAACTTCTGCTAAACTGATTTTAATGGGCTAGAAATAAAGGTATAAAGTGGGTCATGGAAAACTAGACATATCTGACCCCAATTAGAACTGCTTCTTTTTCTGTATGGAAGGGGAAAATTCCAATGATATATTTAAGTATCAAGGTCATCTGTGTATTTCTTAATGTGAGAAATTTATATAGAATTGATACACAAATTTAATAGAAGAAATTTATATAAGAAAGATAATAAGACATTTCTTAAGATAATCTGTGTATTATAGTATCTATGTGTATATTATGTAAATATGTAAATAAGAAATGTAAATTATAAGTATATTATATTAAAGTAATACTTCTATGTATTCCTTAATACAATTTCATAATATTTCTTCACAGGGAATGGTTTTTGGGTTCCAGGAGGTAAAAAAATAAGACACTAAAATCTGTGGAAACCTTCAATAGTTTATCCAGAGAACTTCTAGATTAGAAAATATAGTTTTAGTGGATTATAAAAAGTTTTCTTATCCATAATAATAAAAGTGTAATACACTAATTAGATCAGACAGCCAAAGGACCTTCCGGATGTCATTCTAGATGTACTTCCGGACAAAGCCACAGTGGCGGGGTGGTTAGGGGCAATCAGGCAGGCAGGTGAGAAGTTAAGGATGATCAGGCAGAAATGCAGAGTGGTTGGGGTGATCAGGCAGGCAGGCAAGTGGTTAGGGTGATCAGGCAGGCAGGCGAGTGGTTAGGAGCCAGCAGTCCCAGATTGCAAGAGGGATGTCTGACTGCCAGTTTAGGCCTGATTCCTGTGGGATTGGGCCTAAACAGGCAGTCAGATATCCCCAGAGGGGTCCCAGATTGTGAGAGGGTGCAGACTGGGCTGAGGGACCTCCCCTGCCAGTCATGAATTTTGTGCACTGGACCTCTAGTCTAGATATATTTGTGAACTACATAAAATAAAGGTGAAAGGAACTATATTCTAATGAATGTTTAAGCTTTATCAATGCTATTTTACAAAGATTACTTTAGCAAATGTCATTGTACAGGGCATTTTTTATTCTTTTGTTTTCTGGCAGCTAAGTTTAATTGTATTGAGTAGAAAATAAGTTATTCTTTACCCATAAGGTTCAAAGACAGAAACTCTCTTCCATGTATCAGCTTTCTGTCTACATATCTACAGTGTTTTCATACATTTTTCAATTAAGTTTCTTTTTTTCTTACATTGAAAACATGACTTGGTCTCATCCATTTTTCTAGTGGAATAAAGAGCTCCTGGTACTTAAAATATTGCTACTTGGTTTTGTTCAGACAAAGCCCATCACATAATCTACATGGACTCGGAAAAATCAGGCAACTTATTTTCTTTTAAGTCAAAAGTAATTCCAAATTCTGTTGTCTTTTATGCATCTCTGTATCTGGAGAATCATATAACTTCCACAGGGAATTATTTGTCACCTTAAAAAAATGTCAATCACTTTTTAATCTGCTACAGATGCTGGGCAGCTTAACTACCTCTGTGAAGATGAACCCTTACTGTAGACAGTTGGACTGACACTGTTTCTAGGCAGAATGATGTCATGACTTTGATTCCGCATGACTCAGAGGCTTCCGATCAACTCAACTTTTTTTCTGGTTCCCTCTAAACTAATATTCTGATTCCAGGAAAAAATGGCACTTCTAAAATGACAAGTTATTTCAGAAACTATCATTAAGTTCTTTTGAGATTAAATAGTGTTATGTGGCATAGACCCTGAATTCCTGACCACTTCTGGCAACCCACATCACAGGTACACTGGTTGTTCACAATGGCTAACAATCTCCTGCTTTTCTGATTCAAAGAAAGACCCAGTGCTTGGGGAGGGAGGAGAATTTGTAGAGGACAGAACTAAGTCCCTATTTCCTCCTTTTGCCCTTGTGTTCATTCCCATTTCACTCCTGTTCCTGATGCCATAACATCACTATTAGGATTGTATTATTCATCTGTATTAAATCTTTTTTTAATTAGGAAAAACTCTCAAATTTAATTTTAAACTAATTAAAATTCCACTAGCAATTTTATTAGCATGATCTCCAAGAATATCTAATCAGCACTTAAATGCACTCCAAATAAGACATAGAATGGATAATGAGTGTTAAGATGCTTAGGATCATAGAACTTATTTACAGTAGGGCTTACAGATCTCTCCCTGCCTTTGCCAGGCAGGAAACTAATACAGGTGAAGCTACTAGGATCCAGATGCTTATTCCCACAATGAAGGATGCGAGGTTCACACAAAATTATTGCATTGGGTTGGTCAAATGTCAAATATTTCAAAATAATTATCATGGTTATGTTTATAAAGCATCTCGCAATATTTTAAAATATTAAGTACTTTTAGAAAATTCTATATCAAATAAAAATATCTGAGGGCCAAATTTGGCCCTTAGGCTTCCAGTTTGCCATTTCTTATTTACTTTTTGCTTGTGATTTTGCTCTATCTCTCTCTCCCTCCCCCTCTTTTATAATGAAGAGTTACATCCAAACATAATCTGAGAATATTTGGTGAGCTAAATAATTCATAAGGAAATTATCCTGTGATTCATATGATAACTAGAAAATAATATTTGAAACTTGTTTGTGTGGGGGTTTTTTTGGTCAAAATATTGAAATCTAAAGATAAATTTATTGGTACTATCATGCTCCCTTTCCACTTTACCCAGATACATTTATAAAATGCTATCACATTAGATTAAAAAACAATTATCTGTGAAAGCAACATGCTAACACTTGATTGCATTTACTGAAAACACTTTCCTGTTATTTTTTAAAAGAAGTGTTAATGGATTATGCTACACAGCATCCCCGTCCAAATACGTGTGCTTAGTATAAATGTGTGACATACATGGGTTACTGTCATTCATTTAAAAATTATGTACATCAATGGCCAAGACATGATCTCTCAACTGAATCATCACAAAGCTGGGTACAAATTAGAATCACCCACCTAAAAGGATTTTGACTTTATCTGGAGTGTCTCTACATAGTTTAAAGAAAATCACACAAAAATAAGGAAGAATAAAAAAGGTCTGAAGATTGCAATTAACATGTACATACTAATTGACATATGTAAAACACTGCAGCCAAAAACAGGATTTTCCTTCTTTTCAGAGCATATGTTAAGTTCATTAAAATCAACCTGTAGTAAGCTTTAAAAAAGCCTCAACAAAATTTAAAATATTGTAATAATTTGAAGTTTGAATACATTTTTCAAAGTCTCTTCTTTAACTATGGGATTAAGTAAAAAGTCAGCAAGAGTATAGTTTAAAAAAAATTGTATTACCAGAACATTAAATAATGCCTTCCTAAACAACTCCTGGGTCAAAGAAGAAATCAGCATAAAAATTAGAAAATTATTTAACTGAATTATAATAAAATACAACAGACCAAAACGTGTTAAATACAATGAAAACAATGGCTAAAGGGGATATAGCCTTACTTGCATATATGAGAAAGAAGAAAAGATGAAAATCAACAACTTCACTTTCTATGTTAGGAAAAAAGAGTGTGGAAAAAAATAAAAGAATATTAAAGACCAAAACAGTAATGCATGAAAATTTTTAAATAATATAGAATGGAGAAAATAACAAATCCAAAAGTCAGAACTTTGAAAAAATATTGAAAAGATTAGTCAATTTCACAAATCCTCAACAAGATTGATCAAAGCAAAAAACAACAACAAAAAAACAGGATAATAAAAATAAAAATGGAAAAGTGAGCATAAGTGTAGATCTATACTAATAAAAGAACACTGTGAAAAACTTTGAGCAGCAGAATTTGATCATTTAGTTAAAATGAATAAATGTCTCTACAAATACAATTTACCAAAGTTATGTGATGACATATAAAATCTCAGTAATAAGGCATCTGTTGAAGAAATTAAATTTGTTATTTTTAAAAAGTTTCGACAAGGAAACTCTAGAACCAGATGGGTTTAATAGTGAATTCTTCCAACTATTTAAAAAAGAAATAACCCCAATCTTGCACAAATCTTCTGAAACGCAGGAAAAAAATTGAGGGTGACCTTTCCTAACTACTTTTATGAGGCTAAGAAAACCACAAATTCTGATGCCTAAGGAGAACATTCCAGAAAGAAAAGAAATTATCATATCAATAGAAGCCAATTAATTCTAACACTAAAGGAGAATCTTAGAGGGAAGCTCTCAGGTTCCTTGAAAGCCAGGGGTTGAGGCTAAAACAACCCAGGTTTAAGTAAAGAGAGTCCCACCTACAGGTTCTTGGTCATTACCTGGCTTCCTTAGTCTCATTCTTCAGTCTCCATGCACTGCCCTTTGCAAATAATATTTTCATATTATTACAAAATTAAAAGTCTTTTCAACATCTTATGCCAGATGGTCTCACACTCTACATACATTTCCTTGGTGATTTCTCTGCTGTCAAACCCCTCATGGAATGCCAGCAACCAGTCAAGTACAGGTAATGTTGCAGTCTTGGCTTTCACCCCAGGTACCACCTCAAGGCTGGGAAGCTTACACACTGACCACCAGTGGGCAGATGCAGGGGCTGCCCCCTGGTGGTCAGTGTGCTCCCACAGGGGGAGCTCTGCTCAGCCACAAGCCAGGCTGATGGCTGCTAGCACAGTGGTGGTGGCGGGAGCCTCTCCCGCCTCCTCAGCAGCGCTAAGGATGTATGACTGCAGCTTAGGTCCGCCCCCTGCTGGTAAGTGGATATCCCCCGAGGGCTGCCGGGCTGCCATAGGGATGTCTGACTGCCAGCTTGGGCCCGATCCCCCATGGAGCGGGCCTAAGCCAGTAGGTGGACATCTTCCAAGGGGTCCCAGACTGTAAGAAGGCATAGGCCGGGCTGAGGGACCCCCCCGAGTGCACAATTTTTTTGTGCACTTGGCCTCTAGTATTGTCTATATTCATAAACCTGACTTTTTAAAAATCTCTGCATCTGACCACTCCGCTAATCTCACAGTTTGCATATCAACTATGTACTTGATATTTTTGCTTGATTAGAATAACTGTAACTCAAATTCAATATATCCCCAACTGAAATCATGAGTGTCTTCTTTGTTTACAATATGACCTCCCTTTGTTGTATCTCCATCCATAATTTCTAAACAAATTAGAAACCTAGATGGTTTTTAGATTTATTTCTCAGACTATTTAATAATTAATCATTCACCATGTCCTCTCAATTTTACTTTAGAAATGTACATCAAGTTATTTTCTCTCTTTATCTGTTTATCACCACCATCTTTTTCATCTGAAATATTGCAGTAATCTAATCTTGCTCCCATATAATTCACTCTCTACACATCATAAAACAGATTGTTCATTTTCAAATAGGCTTCTGATCTTGTTACCAAACTCAGTCAAATAATCTTCAGCTTCCTATTGGTTTCAGAACACAGGTCATACCCTTAAAAAGTGAGTCCTCACGTCATTGCATATCATAAATATGATCTCATCCCCTTTACACTTCCGCTTTCTTTCTGTGCTCCAGCATTTTCCATCTTTTTTCAGCTTCTTAAATCCCCATCTTCTTTCTGAAGCAGGACCTTTACTGGCACAAGCAGATCTGTAGGCTATAACTACTTTCCCCAATTCTCTCTAGTTAATAGCTATTATTCTTATTTATTTCCCAGCCCAGTCACAGGTTCCTTTGTGACGACTATGATCAAGTCACATCCTACTATTCAGGCTCTAATAAGATAATTCATCTTTCTTTTATAGAGATTACTGTAGCATGTAATATTTTTATTTTTGTGTGATTAGCTGAGTACTGTTTTACTCTCTAAACCATGGGCTCTATGGGTAGGAAACCCCTGTGTTTAATTACCATTTAATTAAAATAACCTAGTTGCATACCCAACTCATAATTTGTTCTCAATAAGTATTTGATGAATTAATGAATGTATGGACTCTCCTTTTGCATTATTATTAAAAAATCTATTTTTTTTTCTTTTCAGTTTTTTTAAAGATTTCGTTTTGTTAACATGGCCTGGGATTTCCAAGGGATCCAGATGTAGAAATGAGCATGGACAGCATCTTGTATTATATGTGTATATTAAGGGAAGGTGAGAGAACGAAAGAGGGAGAGAAAAAAGAGGGATGGAGGTAGAGGGAGAGATGGTGGGAGGGAGTGTGTGTGTGAGAGAGAGAATTAACTCTTTTTTAAAAATTTAATATTTTATATTAAAATCATCTTAATATTAGAAAAAAAGCATTTTATTAGAATGTTTAGGTTTTTAGAATGAATTATAGAACTTAAAATACTCTCCTCTTCAAAATACTCTTTTGATAACTCTTATTAAATACATACTGGACACAGTAGGTATTTTGATATCATCTTCAGTCTTTTCAGCAGGCACTTTTCTGAAGGAATAGTCAAATTGTTTCCCTCTCTTTGGCAGTTAGTGAATGGTATTTATCTTATCAAAGTAAGAAATCCAAATTCAAGGAACTATTATGTCAAATTATCTTTGAGATGTGATAACTGTCTCATTGGTTTAGAAATTTTATATTATTTTCCCCTGCATATTCCTGAATCTTAATTCTAAATTTATACAAATGTTCTTGAATCTTAGTCTCAATTAAACGCTCATCTTTCTCTACCCCACTTCACCATTAGGCAAGTTTTAGTTTTTCAGTTTTGCCTTATAGTGGACTTTATAGGAATTTTACAGATGTGAACAATTATAGACATTTGTCTCTGAGCATGAAACTATGCCAGACACTCTCCTGCATAAGTCTAAAAATGAGAGATTCCTCAGAATTGCCTAGGATGTTATTACAATCTCTTTTCTAGGCTGTGATGAGATCCACATTCACTTTTAAAGTTTGACTAGCCAAAAAAAGGAGCACTTTATTGAATTAAGTGAACAGGTAGAAGGAAACAAATCTAGATATATTTTGACATTTTTCCAAATAGACTACTTGTGAAAGTGAGAGAAATCTATAGAAAAAAAAAGTGTACAATTAACTTTTGTTAAGGGCAATCTTAAGGTAAGCTGAAGCAGATATCATGCTGAAGACTAGGATCCATTTGGGAGGTAGGAAGAGGCATATGAAGAATATACCTGAAAGGAAGAGTGGTCTGAGTCAGAGGGACATCAGTGGTGGTTAACAATGATTCCAGTCAAACAAGATCTTCAGTTTCCTGTTTCTTTCAATAGCAGTTCCTTCCTCCACCCAACTTTGTCTAGCACATTCAGAGTTCCTAGATGTTAGATGCATTGAAGTTTAACCCCTTTTTTGCTTTTCCCATGGAACCTAAAAGGTCACGAATGCTCAAAATGGGCACTTCCTTCCCCCTCTTAAATGTTTTCGTCCCAGATTACATATTCTGTTATATTTCTAGATAAACCCACTGCCAAAGTCAATATGAATAAATTCTGATCTAGGAAAATAATTAGTTGTGAGAAAATGTAATTTTTTTTTCAAACAATATTGAATACATGTCTTACTGAAATGACTATTTATTCTTTTTACCATGCCCTAAATGGAAGAAGTATTTTTGAATATAAAGATTTGCATCAAAAAAGGTAATAAAATATCTTAGAATTAACTAATGTTAATTATTAGTTCCATGTAATTTCATTATGTAAAACTCATTAGATGAAAAGATGGCAATATTTTGAACACAGGCATACCTCATTATATTGTACTGCATGATATCGCATGTTTTACAAACTGAAGGGCAATCCTGAGTTGAGTGAGTAGTTCAGTGTTATTCTTACAACAGCATTTGCTCAGTTGTGTCTCTGTGTCATATTTTGGTAATTTTTCCAATGTTTCAAACTTTTTATTATTATTACTAGAGGCCTAGTGCACAAAATTTGTGCACTTGGGGGGGTCCCTCAACCTGGCCTGTGCCCTCTTGCAGTCTGGGACCCCTCGAGGGATGACCACCTGCTTAGCCCCGTTTCCCGGGGGATTGGGCCTAATCTGGCAGTCAGACATCCTTCTGGCAGCCCGGGAGCCCTCAGGGGATGTCCACTTGCCAGCAGGGAGCAGGCCTAAGCTGCAGTCGGACATCCTTAGCGCTGCTGAGGAGGCGGGAGAGGCTCCCATTACCACTGCTGTACTGGCAGCCATCAGCCTGGCTTGTGGCTGAGCAGAGCTCCTCCATGTGGGAGCGCACTGACCACCAGGGGGCAGCTCCTGCATTGAGCATCTGCCCCCTGGTGGTCAGTGTGTGTCATAGTGACCTGTCATTCCCAGAAATTCTGCTGTTAGGGTCAATTTGCATATTAGCCTTTTATTATATAGGCTATTTGTTATTGTGATCTATACTCACTGATCTTTGATGTTACTACTGTGATTATTTTGGGGTACCACAAACTGCACCCATATAAGGTAGCAAACAAATAATAAATGTTATGTCAGTTCTTACTGCTTCAATAACCAGTCTTTTCCTTGTCTGTTTCCCTTTCCTCAGGCCTCCCTTTTCCCTTAGACACAATATTATTGAAGTCAGCCTAATTGATAACTCTGAAGTGTATATAGGTGTTCAAATGAAAGGAAGAACTGCATGTCTTTCACTTTAAATAAAAAACTAGAAATGATTGATTTTAGTAAGTAAGACATGTTGAATGCCAATATAGGCTGAAAGCTAGGCCTTTTGCACTAAACAGTTAGTCAAGTTGTGAATGTAAAGGAAAACTTCTTGAAGAAAATTAAAAGTGCTACTCCATCAGCCATGGTGGCTCAACGTTTGAGTGTCAACTTATGAACCAGGAAATTATGGTTTGATTCCCAGTCAGGGCACATGCCTGGGTTGTGGACTTGATCTGAAGTAGGGGGCATGCTGGAGGCAGCCAATCAGTGCTTCTCTCTCATCGTTGATGTTTCTGTCTCTCTGAAATCAATAAAAATATATTTTGAAACAAAAAAGTACTATTCCAGTGAGCACATAAATGATAAGAAAGCTAAACAGTTTTATTGTAAATATGGAGGAAGTTTTAGTGGTCAGGAGAGAAAATCAACCAGCCACAATATTTCCTTAAGATAAAGCCTAACCCAGAGCAAGGCCCTAACCTTCCTCAATTCTATGAAGGCTGAGGGAGGTGAGGAAACTTCAGAATAACATTTGAAACTAGTAGAAGTTGGGTCATGAGGTTTAAAGTAATGTTATCTCCATTTTGTATACATAAAGATGCAAGGTTATGCAGCAAGTGCTGGATATAGAAGCTGTGGCAAGTTATCCAGAAGGTCTAGCTAAGATAATTAATGAAGGTGGCTACACTAAACAACAGATATCCCATGTAGATCAAACAGACTTATATTGGAAGAAGATGTCATCTAGGACTTTCATAGCTGGAGAAGAAAAGCAATGTCTGGCTTCAAAGTTCACAGGACAGACTGATTCTCTTTTTAGGAGATAATGCTGCTGGTGACTTTAAGTTGACACCCACACTTATTTACATTCCACAAATCCGAGGGCCATCAAGAATGATGCAAAATCTACTCTGCCTGTGCTTTATAGACAGAACAACAAAGCCTAAATGACAGCACATTTGTTTACAATATGGTTTACTAAACATTTTATGCCCAAACTATTGATCAGGAAAAAAAAATTCCAAATATTATTGCTCATTGACAATGTACCTGGTCACCCAAAAGCTCTGTGGAGATGTACAGTGAGACAACATGGAGGGACCTGGAGAGTATTATGCTAAGTAAAATAAGCCAGTCAGAGAAATATAAAATCACATGATCTCACTCATATGTGCAATCTAATGAACAAAATAAACTGATGGACAAAATAGATCCAGAGACATAGAAGCATGGAACAGACTGTCAAATCTCAGAGGGAAGGCAAGGGTGGGTGAGTGATTGAGAATAGATTAACCAAAGAACTTGTATGCATATATGCTTAACCCATGGATACAGACAATAGTGTGGTGAAGGCCTGGGGCAGGGGGTGGGTGTGGGTTCGAAGGGGTCAATGGAGATAAAAGGGGGCATATGTAATACTTTCAACAATAAAGATTTAAAAATAAATAAAAAATTTAAATGGATAAGAAGTTGGCGTTTATAGAGCAAAGAAAGTGGTTTCTTGAGAAATAAACTATTCTTGGTGAAGATGCTGTGAAAATTGCTGAAATGAAAACAAAGGATTTAGAATATCATTTAAACTTAATTGATAAAGCAAAGACAAGTTTTGAGAGGATTGACTAATATGGTAACATTTGAACAATCAGCAGCACATGCTACAGAGACATTTCATGAAAAGAAGAGTCAATTGGCCCTAACCGGTTTGGCTCAGTGGATAGAGCATCGGCCTGCAGACTGAATGGTCCCAGGTTCGATTCCGGTCAAGGACACGTACCTTAGTTGCAGGCACATCCCCAGTAGGGGGTGTGCAGGAGGTGGCTGCTCAATGTTTCTCATCGATATTTCTGACTCTCTATCCCTCTCCCTTCTTCTCTGTAAAAAAATCAATAAGATATATTAAAAAGAAGAGTCAATTGATGCAGAAAAATGCATTGTTATCTTATTTTAAGAAATTGCCACAGCCACCCAACCCTTTAGCAAACACCACCCTGATCAGTCAGTCAACAACCATCAACAGAGAGGCAAGCAAAAAGATCACCTACTGAAGGTAGAGATTACAGTTAGCATTTTTTAGCAATGAAGTGTTTGTAATTAAGGTATGCAAATTATTTTTTAGATATGTTATTACATACTTAATGGACTTCAGGATAATGTGAACATAACTTTATATGGACTGGGAAACAAAAATTTTTGTGCCTCTCTTAAGTCTGGTACCGAACCACCATGTCTCCACAGTAGGTCTCTATCTTCTTTAGAGGTAAAACTATTGGACTGAAGCACATTAGTTCAGAAAATAATAAGTGTCGTAGCGATTATGATTTTTTTCTCTTTGCATTTCATGTATGTCCCTGAAACAATTGCTTTTTCTGTAAATACTTAGGCACAAGGCAGTTAGTGTTATTACCTGAGACTAAACCCGAGGTGATGGCCACAGGGACAGGGGTGGGGAAGTAAGGGGTGAAGTGAGCCTAATACATGGTGACAGAAGATAATTTGACTTTGGATAGTGAGAAAACAGTGCAAGATACAGATCTTGTAACATAGAAATCTACACCTAAAATGTATATGATCATATTAACCATTGCCTCCCAAATAAATCTATATATATAAAAGCCTAAGTGACCAAATGACCCGTCAACCAGTTGGCTGGTCGCTATGTGGCACACGGACCACCAGGGGCCAGACACTCAACACAGGAACTGCCCCCTGCTGGTCAGTGCACTCCCACAGCCAACCTCCTGTGGCCAGCCAATATCCTGCGGCCCCTCCACCCAGCCAACCTCCTGTGGCCCTGATCAGCCCAATCGCTGGCCAGGCCAAGGGACCCCACCCATGCACAAATTTGTGCACCGGGCCTCTAGTTTAATAATAAAAATAAAGCAAATGGCATCATTTACTTTTCCTCTCTGCCCTCACTGCCAACCCTAGCATATCACTTCCTGTATCTGAAGGAGCAATTAGACCCTCATTTAAGACATGAGCTTCCTTCCCCTGGGGCTTTTAAAGCAGGGCACTTTCTCTCCAGAACAAGGAAGGTCACTCAGCTGTTACAATAGTGTTGAAAAAATCTGTTTGTCAAAGTAAAAGCAAATTTCCCTGGAGTCAGGATGTGTAGCTCCAGGATCATGGTAAATTTCCAGTGGCAGCTTGAAGTCAGGGAATTTAGCCTCTCTCATAACACAGTCAGGAGAGGTGAAGAACCTTAATATCTGCCAGCGGCTGGCACACTATGAATGCTAGAACTTTCATTGATTGTGGCTTTTCTAAAATAAAACTATATAAAAATGAATTCACAGACAGGTCAGCTTTCTCATTTTAATGTTATTTTTCTGAGTTAGAACGAGTAACGACAGTGCTATCCTAAACCAGTAGCTTCCTTTCTCATACCAATGATAAAGCAACTGTCTCTTCATTTATGAATTCACAGACAAAGTAGATAGGCTGTGACCACCTGTATACTTAGCCCTATGCTCTAAGGCCAAACCATATGCCACGTTTGGCTGTCAGGGGTTGGGAGGCAGCCGGGTAGATTGAGGAAGAATTGATAGCAGTTTCACAGTGAGAGCAGAGGGTCTGCTGTTCTTTCCTTTAGGCAACCACCAATGGTGCCCCTGGGAGCTGGATGAGGTGGGGACCCTGGAAAAGAAATGGGATCTGAATTTTGACTTTCTTTTCTTACTTGTAGGTGACCTTGGGCAAATGACGGCATTTGCCTTAAAACTGGGCTAATTAAACTTGACTTATAGTACCCGTGACAAATAGAAATACTGTTCCTGGCATATAGAAAACAATGAGTTGTAGTCATATGCTAGTTTACAAAGACCTAATTAACATGATGGACATTAACTGGATAGGTCTACCAAGTAAAAAGAGCAAGGTAATAATAGAATTATAAGAGGAAAAAGTCGCAAAGAAGTAAACGGATTTGGGGAGTACCTCAATGAGAAAACTGAGACCCTGGGAGATGATTGACTAGTCTCTATTATGATTTCAAAAATACAGTACTATAAATAACCTGGTATGTGCTAGTTCTCAAATCTTATACATGCTTTTTCTCCCAGAGATTCTGAGTTGGACAATATTTTCTGTATAAATTGCCAATAATACCTGGTTTAAAAAAAAACACCTTTTTAAAACTGTTCAGAGACCCCTTCAGATTTTTAAGGCATGTTTTTCACGTTCTTAAATGGTTATTTAAAATAAGAAACTGGAGGGTGCCAGGCTAGAAGGTGTCAAGGGGGCGAGGCAGAGTACATCTGTATTACTTTCAACAATAAAGATACATTTTAAAAAAATAATATAATAAGAAACTCTAGATCAGTGGCTCTCAACCTGTAGGTCGCGACCCCTTCGGTGGTTGAACGACCCTTTCACAGGGGTCGCCTAAGACCATCCTGCATATCAGATATTTACATTATGATTCATAACAGTACCAACATTACAGTTATGAAGTAGCAACAAAAATAATATTTGGTTGGGTCACAACATGAGGAAATGTATTTAAAGGGCCAGAAGGTTGAGAACCACTGCTCTAGATGATCAATACAAAAAATAAGTCAACTGTAATCTTTCTAGTCAGAAATAACCACTGTTACATTTTCCTTTTTTAATAATTAGACAATTTAAAATGCATGTAAAGATCAGTTACATATTAAAATAAACTAGCAATGAAAACTTTATGGTGAACTGAATATTAGAAAAATACAGTATCTTTAATATATTATAAAGCTATAAATTCAGTTCTAGTTCTCTGTTCTTGCTACTTCAAGTAATATTTTCATGTCAGAAATTAGAATGTGATATAGAAAATATATCTATATCAGAAAATACCAAAGCTGTAAAATGCTTACATTTATACAATCAAGTTATTATTATAGTAATGGTAAAAATGATAAAATGTGAAATATATATTAAAAATAGGAAGCCTCTTCATTGGCTGAAAATTATGGCATAAATTTGTATAAATCACACTTGTATAAAATGTTAACCAACTGGTGCCTAAATACCTCAGTGAAAAATAAGAGAATGCTATACAATTTGAAAAAAGAATTTTTTAAAAACATGTGGAAGTTGTGCTTAAATAATAGTTATCATTTCAGTTTAATTAAAACTTTATTACAGAGGAGTTGGAAATTGAAAGTAATAACTTAGAAACAAGGAGTTGTGCTAGTATTATAGTGGTTAGAAGGTGAAAGCCATAACATTTAGTGCAAATTACTTCTGAGTCGCTCACTCTGTGCCTGGATGTTTCCCTAATTGTTTAATTAGGGCTCAGAAGTAAGAATGTACAAAGCCCTGTGCTACGAAAAGTGGGCTTTTTGGGGGGAGGGGGAGTGTCTCTAATCATTTCTCTATTCAGATCCTGGATGAATTCAAATAAGTCCTATAGGCAAGGCCAGATCAGCAAGGAGGAGGTTCAGGCTTTCCCGGTCCCCTCAGAGAGAAAATCGTCAGGTCCTGGGTGCTCATGGAGACACAGGGCTCTCTGTGTTCTAAGAGACCCTACCATCTCTTATTCCTCATCATTCGGAGCAAGGGTGAGAAAGCAGTCTTCTGAATGGAAAAACAAAGCGAGTTCGGTGTCAGGCAGTCTGAAATGTGGCTGACAGTTATTGACAAAGTTGACTGGAAATACCACCTGCTCAGCACCTGGGGAGCTTGGCACCCAAGAGACATTCTATCCCAGCTTGTCAGGAAGTGACAACAACTTGTCCCTCTGAAGTTGAGACGGGGTGCAGACTCTTCTGGTGAGAGCTTGTGGGGCTGGGAGGGTGGAGCGCCCAACTATCTCACCTGATTCATGGACCAGGAAATTCCGAGTGAACTTCCTTCCATGACCATTTTGGGCAATTCTATTCATTTCACCACAAAATGCCCGCAAGGGGACATTTAAAACAAGCCAAAATTTTCAGTAGAAAAAAATCACAATTGAACAGTCTCTTTCTTTTGAAGTACAGTCAGAACAGTTAGTTTAGCCAATGCTTTAAAGACATGACACTTTCTTAGGGAAGTTTGGACTGAGATGAGATTTTTAAGCTTTTTTGCTGCTTCTATGTTTTTTGGGGGAAAAATAGAAGCAATAAATCTCCAATGAATAAACGGAAAGATTAAAGAGAACGTTTTTGTTTAGCTACAGAGCAGAACTGAAGCAAATGTGAAGCGATGTCAGAGAAAAACAGTCCAAAGGCTGCAAGGCTGGGGAAGTAGACAAAAGCAAGGGCTGCACTCGGGCCAAGTTCTGGAGAGCCGTGGCTGTCCACTGCCGATTGCTTTGAATGGGCCATATGAGAGAGGGTACGTATGAGGCAGTTTGCATCTGGGTGAGTGACATAGGTAAAACGACTTTGGTGATCATTGGGCTGAGGAATCAGATGAATAGTGGTACATGCAGCCTTCCCACACCCAGCTGGCTCCCCGAGGTAAGTGAAGGCCCTCATACATGTCTCGCTCTTCTAAGAGGTGATAAAGGACATGATTTAAAGAAAACTATGAAGTTGAATTCCTGAACTAATGACTTTGGTTTAACTTGAGTCCTGGCTTTTTTGTGTGTGTGAAACCATTACACATTGATCCTAACTTAAAGATTGGTGTGAAAATCTGTGGTGGGATAATATAAATGAAGCATACCTTTCTACTGTTTTTATTATTATTAGAGAAATATTATCGGTTGTCACACCTTGAAGACATAATTGTCTACAATCTTATAATAGCTCTATAAAATCTGTGGGATTTTTTTTTTTTTGGTAAAAATTTCAGAAGTGCTAATTTATATGTCAGGAATAACTATTTCCATGGTTATTCCTAGATGATCTCTTGTATGGTTTATGCTAACCTTGAATGACATACTCTTTGTCTTTAGAATTTTTGTTTATTCTCATTTCCACTAGTCATTCACATTTCACTATAATTTTATTCTTCATGAATCTCCTAAAAATGAAATAGCTCTTCTGTTGTAAAAGAAAATATTATTTCATGAAATTGAATGTAACAATAGATTTCTAATTTTACTCTGGTTCAAATGGATCAGCAGGAATTATTCATTGAAAGGCAGATGCTTTCCAAGTGCTTTTAATATAAGTGCTTTTAATATAAGTCATATGAATGGGTTGTTCCGTCAAAATATAAATTTCATATTTTAGTTAGGATAAATAAGTACAGGATTTATTTACTTATTTATGCAATCCATAAATATTGTGCACCTGCTATGTAATGCATAACCCTTTGTGCTGGCTTATAGGATGAAACAAATTTGGAAAACATGGCTTGATTTCTTCCATTAAACTGTGACCCCTGAAGACTCATCTAAACTCCAACCAAGATTGGTACATAAACGAATTTTTGAACTATGTTATTTTGGAGGCCTATTTGTTACCACAGCAAGTAAAACACTAACTGATACAGTTGTGCACATAGAATTTGTAGGCTGCATAAGAGATAACTAATTTGACATAGCTGGAACACTTAGGTGCTATTTACTGTATGGTAATAGGATGATAATTAGAGAAATGTAGCAGATATTAATCTGGGAAAGTAGATTCAATCAATTCTATTTTCAATTTGTTTCCCTCAAGAATATTAAATATGCAGATGAATATGCTAATTAGGTCTAATTAAAAGTTGTTGAGAGTGTAGGTTCTTGTATCTAATGGCTTTATTTTTTAAACCTGGCTTGACCATTAACTATATATATATATATATATATATATATATATATATATGTGCATAATACATGTTTGCACTGAGTTTCACATCTCTGACATTAGTATAATCTTATAATTGATATTGTCTTAAAATTTATGTCATCTGGAGAGTAACCATGGCATATTTTCACTGCCTATACATTTTGGAACAATGAATACCCAGCTTGAAAATTTGTGGAATAAATGGCAGAAGATTGGAAGATAATCCGAATGAAAACATTGGAGTGTTCTGTTTATCCTCAGGATTGAATTAGTTTGGGACAGGCATTGGGTAATTGATGTGTCAAACATGTAGAGCAATGATCTCCGAATGGTGTTTTCATCAAGTCAACAGCACACCACCAGTGGCTTTTGGCTAGTCCATTCACTCCCTGAAGAAATGTTGCAAATTCTTTATGACACAAAGGAAATTTTTTTTCAATATTGTCAATGATGAATCTGGGTGAAAAAGTTATTAACAATTGCATTCCGAATGTTAATACATTTTAGGAATTAAATTAATTATTTTAGGTATTCCTAAATTTAATTTACATTTCTATTATCATTGGAAGTGGAGTTCTTGGGGTGCTGTAAAGAAAAGAATTTCCTGAGACCCCCACAGGAGGATGGGTTCTAGTTCCAAGCTTTATTGATGAGGTAAAATTAAGAAGGTTCCCCTCCAAGATCCCATCTCTAGTCTTCTTGCCATGGAAGAAGCCCAACTGTGTCTTAAGCAGGGCCAGAATAAAGGCCGCTGTCCATAGTTTCTGCTCCATATTAAAGTGCAGTCCAGTTCAGCATCCTGAATGTGGAGATCACATGGCCATGCGCCATGTAGCTGCTATGACCACGTGGCTATGGAGAGAGAACGTACAAACACACGGGTGAGGGCAGGTCACAGAGCAAGAGAGAACAAGAACAAACAAGAGAGAGATCACTCATTTGGGATTTTAACCAGGAGTTTTTTCAATGTAACCAATTAACTTTCCAAGATTTTGCATGCTCCCGGTGGGGTCCACCCCCTAGCCCTGTGGTCGGCAAACTGCGGCTCACGAGCCACATGAGGCTCTTTGGCCCCTTGAGTGTGGCTCTTCCTAAGCCTTAGGAGTACCCTAATTAAGTTAATAACAATGTACTTACCTATATAGTTTAAGTTTAAAAGTTTAAAAACTTTGGCTCTCAAAAGAAATTTCAATTGTTGTACTGTTGATATTTGGCTCTGTTGACTAATGAGTTTGCCGACCACTGCAGCCAATCAATCATGCTAAACCGATCGGCAAGCATCTTCCTTAAGTGGCCCTGACTTCACTGCACATGCGCTAATCTATAGGGAATGGACAGGTGGTTCCCTGGAGAGCCTGAAGCTGTAGCTTCCTGGTGAAGCTGCCCAGATGACCATGTTTAGAATGTCTGACATCCCTTTGCTTTCTTTAACATTAACTAGCTAATTACGATGAGAGCATTTCTACTTATATATGATGGCTGATTTTTTTTTTTTTTTATTTTCCTCTTAAAGTATTACAAAGGGTATTACATAAGTATCCTTTCCCCCCCCCCCCCCGCCCTTGACAAACCACTACCCTCCCTTACCCCCCAGCGTCTTATGTCCATTAGTTATGCTTATATGCATGCATACAAGTCCTTCGGTTGATCTCTTACTCCCCTCCCTCCTGCCCCCCAACTCTCTCTGGCCTTCCCACTGCAGTTTGACAATCAGTTTGAGGCAGCTCTGCCTCTGTATCTATTATTGTTCAAAAGTTTGTAATGGTCTTTATTATCCATGAATGAGTGAGATCATGTGGTATTTTTCCTTCATTGACTGGCTTGTTTCACTTAGCATAATGCTCTCCAGTTCCATCCATGATGTTGCAAATGGTAGGAGTTCCTTCTTTTTAACAGCAGCATAGTATTCCATCGTGTAGATGTACCACAGTTTTCTAATCCATTCATCTACTGATGGGCACTTAGGCTGTTTCCAGATCTTAGCTATGGTGAATTGTGCTGCTATGAACATCTGGGTGCATATATCCTTTCTGATAGGTGTTTCTGGTTTCTTGGGATATATTCCTAGTAGTGGGATCACAGGGTCAAATGGGAGTTCCATTTCCAATTTTTTGAGGAACCTCCATACTGCCTTCCATAGTGGCTGCACCAGTCTGCATTCCCACCAGCAGTGCACAAGTGTTCCTTTTTCTCCACATCCTCTCCAGCACTTGTCGTTTGTTGATTTGTTGATGATGGCCATTCTGACAGGTGTGAGATGGTACCTCATTGTTGTTTTGATTTGCATCTCTCGGATGATTAGTGACTTTGAGCATGTTTTCATATGTCTCTTGGCTTTCTGAATGTCCTCTTTTGAAAGGTGTCTATTTAGATCCTTTGCCCATTTTTTGATTGGATTGTTTATCTTCTTTTTGTTAAGTTGTATGAGTTCCCTATAAATTTTGGAGATTAAGCCCTTATCAGATATGACGTTGGCAAATATGTTTTCCCACGAGGTGGGTTTTCTTGTTGTTTTGTTGATGGTTTCTTTTGCTGTGCAGAAGCTTTTTATTTTGATGTAGTCCCATTTGTTCAGTTTCTCTTTAGTTTCAACTGCCCTAGGAGCTGTATCAGTGAAGAAATTGTTTTGGCATATGTCTGAGATTTTGTTGCCTTTGTATTCTTCTAGAATTTTTATGGTTTCCTGTCGTACATTTAAGTCCTTTATCCATTTTGAGTTTATTCTTGTGTATGGTGTAAGTTGGTGGTCTAGTTTCATTTTCTTGCATATGTCTGTCCAATTTTCCCAACACCATTTATTGAAGAGACTATCTTGGCTCCATTGTATGTTCATGCCTCCTTTGTCAAAAATTAATTGAGCATATTGGTTCGGGCTAATTTCTGGACTCTCTATTCTATTCCACTGATCTATATGTCTGTTCTTGTTGATGGCTGATTAATAAAAACTGTACCCAATTGTCTAAAAATATCTAACTGATAAGGAGGAATTGCAGCAGTTTAATTAGCATTTTCTTTCTTCTTACTGACCTCTCTATATTATTCTTTAATTAAAAATAGTAATAATATATACCCAAGAAAGATTAAACAAATTAAGCCATGAAAAATGGATGGCCTACTAAATAGAAAGAGTTCCCTAAAATATATTATTTAGTGTCAATGGAAAACCATGCACATAGACCTTAAGTCTGAAATTAATAACTTGACAATATAAATTATTTTAAAGTACTTCTTACATTATCCAGTGTTTATTACTTTAGGATTCTTTTTAACTGTTAATGACCCAAATTACAAGTGTTCTTCTCGGGGGCAGTATTTGGAAAAATTTAAACATATGACTGTTTTTTTGTGTTGTTTTGTGTGTGTGTGTGTGTGTGTTTGTTGTTGGTGTGTGTGTGTGCGTGTGTGTGTGTGTGTTTAATTTTTTTTCCTTGATTTTTGAAGAGGGGGGAGGGAGAAGGATGGAGAGATAGAAACATCAATGAGAAACTTCATCAATTGGCTGTCTCCTGCACACCCCCTTCTGGGGATCGAGCCCACAATCCTGGCACGTGCCCTGGCTGGGAATCATCAAACTGCTGACCTCTTGGTTCCTGGGTCGATGCTCAACCACTGAACCACACGGACCGAGCAAACATATAACAGTTTAAAAGAAAACTAAAATAATAAAACGCTGAGACTTGATCATCTGAAAGAAGAGGAACACCAACAGGAGCAGATTAGGTTCACCTATTCTCCCAGCTGAAAGAGTTTTCTTTTTTTTAAATGGACCTCCTGGCTGAAGCTGAGTGGTAACTACCAGCCACACTCTTCCCCTGAAATCCTATTAGTTCTTTTGTTGGTCTCCTTCCTGATCTGGCAGCGTTATTGTCCAGTTCTTCTGGGAAACTCTGTGCATTTGTGAAGCAAAAGAAGCACTAACATATCCTCAACATCACCCCCATATTGGTTAAAAGCCAGTGCTTTGTTCCCACAATGTTACCCATCAGCCATTAGCCATCATGGGTTTGTGAAAACAAGTCACATGCAATATCAGTTCAGTCACACGTACAGACAGATGATCTCTAGAAACTGGGACCAGGGAGAGCGAAGAGCAGCCTTGTCACAGTCCCCTAGGAATTCTATTTAAATGTTATTTTCAAATGACCAGGGCAGCTCTCGAGACTACCACTGTGTATTGTCAGGTTACTACATTTTGCTTCCCTTTAGATAAGAGTGCCTATTATTTTAAGACCAATCAATTTTACCCCATTTCCAGGCTTAAACAATAAATCTAATAAGCATTTAGACTGAGGAAATATGGATACTACTAAATATTCATTGGGAGTAAATGCAGCAGTATTTCTTTGTTAATGTGGTCTTCTAGGTTTAGTTTTGTGACTTATCTAGCTAAATTCAATTGAACTTAATGATTTAGCAAAGCTAGGCATAAAATATAGAGAAGTGGAGTGCCTATGAGAGAACAAGGCAGTTATGAATTCATAAGTAAAGACAAATATAAGAATTATAAATAACATCCAGGATGTAGAGCATAAAATTTAAGGAGACAAACACGGAAGAGTTTATAATACGTTTGGTCCAATCAATCTATTCTCATTTCTCTAAAAATATTTTTTTAGTAACAGATTAATTTTGACCCCTGCCCCCACGCTCTGCCCTTAATTGCATCGTTTTTCTTCTAAAAGCCGAGCTAATGTTTCATGATACTGATCTGGAGGCGAAGAACTACTTTAGTATCATTCAAACGTTCATTCTATTCTCAGGAGCAGAATTCTTTAATTTATTCATTCACTCAGAAATATATTTTGAATTTCTCCTCTGCTAGATACAGATTGGATCTGATTGAATGTGGAAAAAGGAAAAAAGGAAACAGGCACAGGACTCAGAATTCTAGATTCAGAATCCTACCGTCTGAGTTAAGAAGCAAAGGGTGGGAAGCAAATTTGAGGCTGAGGTAACAGAGATTAGAATCTCCGTTTTGAATCTGATAAGTTTGAATTTACTATGAGGAACATAGTGAAAATAGCAATTAGGCAATGGGATGCATGGATGAGAGACTTGTAAACATTATCTATCCTGGAGAAAAATTTTGAAAGCACATAGACATGAAAAGGCATATCTTACATGGATAGCATGCAAATACAAAGCAAGGACCTACTTATTTTGTAGGTGTTATTACTTATTCAGTGGTATTTATTTTTTTAGTCAGGGTTATTTTATTGTTTTAATTTATAAATCGTTTATTTCTAGAATTTTTCATTTAATATTTCGGAACATCATTGACTGTGGGTAACTGAAACCACAAAAAAGTGAAACCGTGGATAAGGGGGACTACTATGATTATATATATATATATATATATATATATATATATATATATATATATTAATGAAGCAGTTGTTCTTTTGTTAAGTTCCACTGACACAAAGCAAGTGGTGATTGGCATAATTTTACATTTGGCACAGCTCTGGATGGTCAGGTTTTTTGATGCATACTTTACATACAATAAGGTTTCCTCTTTTTGGTATACAGTTCTATTCATTCAGAAAAATGTCTATAGTTCTGTAACTACCACTGTAATCAATATAAAGAGAACTCCCATCACTGCAAAAAGTTTTCTTGTATCTCTATGGTCAAGCTCCTCCCTCCAACCTCAATCTTGGGCATCCTCTAAACATTTTCTTGTCCCTTGAATTTCCTTTTAATTCTTTAGTGTTTAAAGTATCATATATGTCTCCCCCCCCCCCATTGCCCTCTCCCAAATCATACACTATACAACATTTTGAGAACAGATTCCTTCTTCTGTAAAATGTCATTGATTCATTAATGTTATGTGTATGTAGCACATCCCTTTGTATTGCTGAGTAGGATTTCATTTTATAGATAAACTAGTGGCCCGGTGCATGAAATTCATGCACTCGGGGGGGGGGGGGGGGCTGGCTGGCCTGTGCCCTGTCACAGTGCAGGGTCCCCACAATCTGTTGCCCCAAAGAGGTAGGCCCTGCCCACCCATCTGGGGCCCCAAAGAGGTATGCCAGAGCCAGAGGAGGCCTGCAAACCTTCTGGCTGGGCTGTGACGGAGGCCTGCAGACCCCCGACGCAAGTGTGCAGAGAGGCCTCTGCCGCGCTCCGCCCCTGTCTCTAAACTGCAAGTCCCCGCCCACCCACTCCTGCTCAGCCTCCAGCTGATCAGTCATTACGCATGAGGGCGTCCTGACCATTTGCATATTACCCTTTTATTAGTATAGATAACCTTTTGTTTTTTCATTCAAAATCTGATGAATATTGAGGCTGTTTCTAATGTTGGGTGATCTTGAATACAGCTGCTATGAGCTTTCAGATGTAGATTTTCATGTGAATATATGTTTTTTGTTTTTTTTGGGGACACATGTAGGAATGGGATTGTCCAGACCCTGCACATAGCTCTGGAAAGGTACATGAACTTCCAACTTCCCAGGAATATGCTGAAGCTGTTCACAGTCCATATGAACATCTCAACAACCGTTCACTTTCTCCCAAGTCTTTTTTAAGTTCTTTGTTTATCCCAGTTGTTATCAATCACCTCTGACAGCTGGGTCTAAAACATTGTCCTATAATATTTTTGACAAAGTAACCATGGAAGCAGCTTTAGCACTGGGCCACTTCTGAGGCAGGAGAAATAAAAGCAATACTTTTGAGCTAGACATCCAAGGAATGACTAGACAGATAAAAGATTAATAATACTAGTAATAATTGCAATTATTTGCAAATGAGGTCTTTCCTATTTCCTCTAGGACTGGGGATGTCCGCTGTTATTTTCACAGCAATGAGGGACCAAACTGGTGTAACTTAAAGTACCACATAGCTTACTGTGCTTACTCACCTTCAGCTGCTTTTTAAAAAAATAAACACTCTCTGGCTTACTGTAAGTCTTCAGCTAATATATAGACTTTGCAAAATAAATGGGTTCTGATCCTTTTGGCCTAGTGTATCCATTGCTTTTCCTGAAGGGTGGGATTTTGAGTTTCTTATTCTTTCATATTTACTGTAGTCAGCCCTTGAGCTCTCAAATGAATTTCTTATATGTAGCACATGTTTGGGGCATGCTTTCTTTTTTAATCCAATCTGGTTAATAATGCTTTTTGATTGAGATGTTAAACCATTTACATTTAATGTGATCAATGATAATGTAGTATTTAAGTCTATTATATTGCATTTTGTTTTCTCATAGGCCTATCTGTTCTTTGTTCCCTTTCTTCCTTTTTTATAGAAGTGTTGTCAGATCTTATAAATACTTATACATTTTCTGTTCAACTGCTTAATAAGTGTCCCATATATTTTTTTGATGTTTTTTCCCCATTATTTTTCTCTTTGTGTTTCATTAAGGATAATTGTCATTGACATATTTTCATACCCACACGCACATATGGTGATGAAGAACATTAACATGGACTTTTTTATTCAAAATATGTTCAGTTGTTTTCAAAGGTATGATAGCCTTCTCTGAACAGACCTTTGTAAGATTCCATAGTATAAGGATGTTTCATATTATGAGGACTCGACAAAACACAGCTCATTCTTTTGAAGTTTGTGGATTGAAGGGGCTATATGAAGATTGACACAGCTACACTAGATTCTACATTTACCTCAAGATTTCTCTTCAGTGTAGCACTGTTTGGTATGTCAACTCACTCTCTCTAATATTTTGTTATAATTCCAAGAAAGTCCTAAAGATTCCTGCCATTAAACCCAATTTAGAAGTTTTAGAGCAGTTTTTCATTTTTATTAAGATAAAAATATTTGCCCATTTAGTGGAAAACTGAATAATACATAGACAGGGACATCTGATCTTGGTTTTTATAGCTTCATCCTACAACTAGTATGTCTTTGAGAAGATAATTTAATCTCTCTAATATCTCATCTATAAAATGAAAGAAAAACTAATATTACACACCTCAATATAATATTATATGAAACAAAAAGTGATGTTATATGAAGTAAATAAGTTATATATAGTATCTGAAATATTCTAAAATATTTATAGTTTCTGCTTTTATTAGTATAAATATCACCCTTATAATTTTGCCTTATTTGCTTCAAAATCCTCCCCAAGGGTTACTTCCAGGATTAAATTTGTGCCATTTTTTCATATTTACAGGAAAAAAAAAATTGGCCATGGGTTAGTTCTGTTAATTTGTGTTTTCCTGTAGAATTTATTGGTCTGTGGTTTTCCGTAGGTATATTTCTGATGCAATTCTTCTTTATGTTTACACAGCAATTTTTGATATGTAGGAAGCTCTCATTAAATACATATTGAATAATTCTACTAGTATTGGATTTTTCAATAAGCTAATTGTTTCAAAGTGTAAAGTGGAAGGAAAAGAAGAAACGGTTTTCCTCCTATGCATCAGTTTTCACAGTTTAGTATGCAAAACAGTCACTGAGGAGTTTTTAAACAGGAGGCTTCTAGGCTCCCTCTGAAACCCACTGAACCTGAACCTCCTGAATGGATTCTGGTCCACAAAGCAAGTGGCCCCAAACCTGCTCGTTATAAATACTACAACTGCTCTAGATGGTTATCTTACTAATTTTATATCAAACACAATTAGGAGAATGAAGCACATTCGATTTTAATTAAGAGAAACCCCGGACATGTTATTACATCAATCTCTCTTCATAAGCTTAACAACAGCCTGAGTAACAAGTCATGTAATGATTGAGTCTGGAAGAATACCATATGTACCTAATGACTCAATGGTAATTGAAATACATGCTTACAATGTTTCAGTTAAAGATGTATCCTCAACTTTACTTATGAGGAAGTCTACATAATGATTTATAGTGTTCTTTGAAGGTTAGAAAGGCCCATTTTTGGTGAAAATAGCATATAATTTGTGTCTGGAAATATGTTTATAAGCACTTTGTATCTTTTTAAGTATTTCAGGTGGATTAATCCAGAAGTTAAAAAAATAGTGCTAAACAATCACTGGAATGGACAAAAAAGACATTTATATCTTACCTTTTGTAATATGCATAATATCTATTGGTCTTGATGCAAATTATAAGCATGTAGGCCTCATAATCTTATATAATAAAAGACTAATATGCAAATCGACCAAACGGCAGAGCAACCGGTCGCTATGATGCACACTGACCACCCAGGGGCAGACACTCAATGCAGGAGCTGCCCCTGGGTGGTCAGTGCACTCCCACAAAGGGATAACTGCTCAGCCAGAAGCCAGGCTCATGACTGGCAAGTGCAGCAGCGGTGCTGGGAGCCTCTCCCACCTCTATGGCAGTTGGACATCCCCCGAGGGCTCCCAGACTGTGAGAGGGCGCAGGCCGGGCTGAGAGACCCTCCCACCCAAGTGCACAAATTTCATGCACCAAACCTCTAGCTGAGTAATATTATCCTTTTTTATCTCAAATATCAACTATTATTATTATGGCACATAACTGATTTTAAAAGCAAATAATACCATTCAATGAATGTTAAATAGTAGAAACACTACTGTCCACACAACCAATGTAGTTATCTTGTAACTAATAGTATGCATTTATTTCTTTATATTTATAGTAATTACAGTTTTGAAAATTCACACTTCATCATACTTAAAAATCTGTCAAAATTCAAATTATCAAAACTTAACTTTTCATTCATATGCAAATTTGAAAATTCTCTCTTTCATACACTTCAAACAACCAGCCCCAGTAACAAATGCACTTTTCTGCATTACTTTAAAAAGATGAATTTACTATTTACACTAAATGATGAATTTGCTACTTATGCTCCCAAGTTAAAAATATTTATTAGTTAAATATAATTGCAATGAACAATAATATGAATCAGGAAAAAGGCTAAGGTTGATTGTTTAAATAAGTTAACTCATAGTTTTAAAAACTGAAGTCTGAATAATTTTTTATCGATGTCCTATAGTCAAACTCATATAATTGGTGAAAGAAAGACTCAAATCTATGGCTTCTTCTTACTGTAGTGTTGCATTGTGAAAATTTTATGCCTCTATCCAAGAAATCTGGCAGCTAACAGAGTGATTGACAGGGACATGATATCATATTCGTGATTCTGGATTTTTTCCCCTTTAATTAATGGACTTTATTTTTTAGAGCAGTTTAAGTTTACAGAAAAATTGAACAGAAAGTATAGAGAACTCTCATATACTCTCTCTCCTAAAGCCCACAGTTTCCTCAATTATTAACATCTTTCATTTGTGTGGTAAATTTGTTACACTTAATGAACCACTATTGATACATTATTATTAACTAAATTCCATAGTTTACATTAGGGTTCACTCTTTGTGCTGTACAGTTCTACGGGTTCTGAGATGTCAAATATCCAGCATAATAGTATCACAGAATTCTTTCACTGCCCAAATAATCCCCTATGCTACATCTATTCATTCCTCTCCCTATATCCAAACCATAGTAAATACTGATGTTTTTAATCTTTATATAGTTTTGTATTTTCTAGAATGTTATATAGTTGGAATCCTACAAAATATAGCATTTTAATATTGGCTTCTTTCACTTAGAAGTATTCATTTAAGTTTTCTCTATATCTTTTTCTCTATATCTTTCCCTATATCTATGGCTCATTATCTTATTTCTTTATAGCAGTGAATAATATTCTATTGTACATATGTACCACAGTTTATTTATTCAGCCATTGGAGGGAATCTCGGTTGCATCGATTTTAGGCAATTATATATAAAATTGATATAAACATTCATGTGCAGGTTTTTGTATGAACATAAGTGTTCAAGTCATTTGGATAAATTTCAGCACGATTGCTAGATTGTATGATATGAATATATTTAGTTTTGTAAACCACCAGATTTTCTTCCGAAGTGGTTGTACCATTTTACATTCCCTCCAGCAATGACTGAGAGTCCCTGTTGCTCCACATTCTTGCCAACACTTGGTGTTGTCATTGTTCCAGATTTTGTCCATTCTCATGGTGTATGACACCATTCTCCTAGGTGTATGACATTATTGTTTTTTTTTCTAATTTGTATTTTTTTATAACAAATGATGTATAGTATTTTTTTCATATGCTTATTTGCCATCTGTGTATCTTCTTTAGTAAGGTTTCTGTTAAGGTCTTTCATCCACATTTTAAAAGGATTGTTTATGTTCTCATTTTTTTCTTTATTAGGGCATAATTGACCTATAACATTATCCTATATAATAAAAGCCTAATATGCTAAGTGTGCAGTTATCCAGTCGTCCATTCAACCAATCAAAACATAATATGATAATGATATGCTAAGGCTGCTCAACTGCTTGCTATGTAGTGCACTGACCACCAGGGGGCAGACTGTTGTCCAGTAGCTGTGATGTTCACCGACCACCAGGGGGCAGACACTCCAACTGGTAGGTTAGTTTGCTGATGGGGTCTGGCCGATAGGGACTGAACGACATGGGCCAGACATACCCTGGAGCCCTCCTGCTGTCCCTCCTCTGCTGGCCAACCTCCCAAGTCCCTCCCCAGCCCCAATCATGCACCAGTGGGGTCCCTCAGCCTAGCCTGCACCCTCTCACAATCCGGGATCCCTTGGGGGATGTCGGAGAGCCGGTTTCAGCCCAATCCCGCAGGCCAAGCCAAGGGACCCCATTGTCGTGCACCGGGCCTCTAGTGTAAATTTAAAATATATAGCATGATCATTTGATACATTGTGAAACAATTATCACAATACCAAATGCTGGTTCTCATTTGTTACTGGTGGAAATGCAAACTGATACAATAATGAGATACCATGATATACCTACTAGAACATCTAATGTACAAAACAATGACAATATCAAGTGTTGTATAATAAGAATGAAAATGAAACATTTTCACAAGAAAAGCTGAAGGGAAATAGTTAAAGATGTACTTAGAAGTATATGAATTTAAATGTAATTATTAATAAAGATAAAATAGAAAGATCCCCCTCAATAGTCTTTAAAAATATTAATTTTAAAAGAGTGAATTAAAGATGAGAGATGATATTAATAAAATAGAAAAAAATGTATAATGATAATAAACTAAAGGTAGTTCTAGGAAATAAGTAATCCAAAAAAATCTATCATAAACTTAATGAAAAGTATGTGCATATGGGGAGTATTGAAACATATAGGATTGTAAATGAGAAAGAGACTAGAACTATAAGTAGAGAAAAAAATGATAGGAAATATAGGCAAATAATATATAAAACTCTATTGTAATGGATTTGAAAAATAATAGGAAATGGAAAGCTTCCTAAGAAATTATAAAATTTACATCTTGACTTGGAAGGAGCAATGCAAAATAGAAGAAGCTAAATCGGTAATTACACTTCCACAGTTAGAAGAAAATAAATCAAAATACAAAAAACAATGGATCAACTTTTTTCTCTCCTTTTCAAACAACCTATTATTTCAGATTCTATTTATAGCATTTTATGCCATGGAATAAAATAGCAAATGTTCCCATTTATTTTGCAAAGCTCCAAACCTTTAAAACTAAAGTCTGAAAAACTTTAGTTAAAAACTATAATTTTAAGCCAATATAGTGTATTATTAAAATTGCAAGTATTTGGAATAAAACCATGTCTTGAATGCAGCAATGTATCAAAATAATGGTGCATTGTGACCAAGAAGGAATACTTTTAGAAAGGCAATGTTACTTCATAACTAGCAACTCTATCAACAGAATTCATTTTACCTGAAACTTTAAGGAGCAAAAAAAATATATGATTCTAGTTACAATTGTTGCAAAAATTGGTAAGCTACAGCAAACATTCTTATTAAAAACTAAGCACACTGATTTGTTTGTTTTTTTAATAAGGAAACTAAATGTATGAAAAAAAAATAGTTGTTTAGAAGGATACTAAATGTACCAAAAATTAATAGCAAATAATGTCCTACTGGAATAATATAATCATTTCTATTGAAATCAACAATTCAATAGGATTGTACATGCTCAACCATAATTGCTTAACATTGTCTTGAAATTACTAAAACATGTCATTGGAAAAGATTTATAAACACGCAAAGTATAAATTAAAAAGGACAATTTGCTCTAACTGGTTTGGCTCAGTGGATAGAGCATCGGACTGCAGCCTAAGGACTGAAGGGTCCCAGGTTCGATTCCGGTCAAGGGCATGTACCTTGGTTGCGGGCACATCCCCAGTAGGGGGAGTGCAGGAGGCAGCTGATCAATGTTTCTCATCAATGTTTCTAACTCTCTATCCCTCTCCCTTCCTCTCTGTAAAAAATCAATAAAATATATTAAAAAACAAATAAAAAGGACAATTTACTTACTGATGATATACTAGTATTTGTCTTTCTAGAAAACTCAAGTGGCATAGTAAATAACTTCTAGAATTAATAAGTAATATGGGCAGATAAAATGTAAGTGTGTAAAAAATAGATATTCTTTACTTTGTCAATAAGCACTTAAAATGTGGAAATAAACAGTTACTTTATAATAGTGACAAAAATAAATAAAATAACTACCATTAAAATTAAAAACAAAACTTTCAAGTCTTATATGAAGGAATCTATAAAACATTATGGAAATATAGTATACCATAAAACATAAACGTAAAAACAACACATTTGTCAATAAGGAGAAATGCAAAGACATAATATGTTCTGAGCAGGAAGAAACAATACAATAATGTCAATTCTTCAAAATTAATTGAGCATTTAATGACATTTTAATCCGAATCACAGCTGTATACATTCTGAAACATTCCTTAAAAGTGTGATCTGTGGGGTCAGACTACCTGACTCCAACCACTTGCTTCACAAATATGCGACTCAAGGCCATTTTCTTAACATTTCCGCCCCTTTTTTTTCCTTGTATGTAAAATGGGAATTATAACAGCACCTACTTTGTGAAATAGCTGTGAGAACTAAATGAGATAATACATTTCAAGTGTATTTCCTGTTTCAGACACAGTACTCAGAAAGTATCTTGTGTTTTCATAACCCATACATTCAGGTTTTGTGTCAAGTTTTCACAAACGCCTAATGCTCTCTGCATAGCTCAAGGCTCAGTTAACTACTACTCAGGAGCCAAAAGCCTGCTACCTGTTTCACTGGAAAACAGTCCTGCTCATTGGTTTATTGTGCAGTGTCTGTGGCTGCATTACTCCTGCAAGAGAACACATGGCCTGCAAACGACTTGAGCACGTGGCCAAGACTCAGTAAATTGGGTGTTCATCTCAGAGATGGTGGCACCATGAGGTGAGTGATGGTGAAATCAGGTGACCTACAGCAATGCCACCAATATGACATTGCTCGCAGTTGTTTCTTTGAGGTGTCCTTAGATTTGCTTCTTACTGCTGAGTCACTCTCCCCATTTTCTCCATCCATTTCATGACCTTTATATTATCTCTCTGATGACTTGATTTTCCATGTGAGTTAGCAGGAGTCCATTAATCTTATTTGCAGTAAAATATTTTGAGTGGTAATAGTATTTCTTTGTTCCTTTTTTTCTTTTCATCTATCCACCTTTTACAAGGAGGTTTGGGCCATGTGTCAGACATTGTACCAGGCACTTACCATCTATTTATGTAATTTTATATGATACTAATTGATTTGATTTTGCTCCTTTTGCTTAGGCAAGATCTTGGTTTGTGATTGTGTCTCCACCAGTCTGAAGAACTATTTCTGAGGGTGATATAGGAAACATTGTTATAGATTTCTGAAAGCCCACATTTCTGTAAAACCACCTTTTATAGTTTCTAATTTACAATAATAATCTTTTTAAGCCAAATTTTCATTCATATCTGAGCCTCTGACTTTCATCTGTGACATATACAAAAAAAAGGAAGAGTGCCATCTTTTTATGAAGGAGGTTTGCTCCTGTCATGGCTGGTGTTTTTGAGGGAAAATGTTCTTGGATTGTAAGGCATTGGTTACTGAAAGTCAATTCAAGGGCAAAGATCTAATCAAGATTACTTGGCAATAATAAAAAAAAACAACAGTCAGAAATGGCTTCATTCGACATGCCTCCTACTTTATGACTCTTTAAAAATATCCTTCAAACTAGCAACAGCCACTTCATCTAGAAGCTTTGTGCCACAGGAATAGATTATATCAAAAAGAGCACCAATATCAGGAACTAAAGAGTCATCTTCTAAGGCCTTAAAATATCATTTTAAAGCAGAGAGTATTTTGATTTTCAGATCATGTTTAGTCGTCTATTATTAGTACACTGCTTTTGAACTGAGCTAAATAAAATGCAGTTAGAAATATAGCCTAAATTGCTCCTACTAAAAGAGCAGTGTCAAAATTCTTATGTCTTAGCATTCGGGGTGGTAACAGTGCATGTGTTCATGTCTGGTCTTGCTGAAAGTCAGTATTCCAGCACCATTCTGGTTAAGAATTTCCCATCTCTTCCTGGAAATCTTCCTTGGACAAAGGGCCCAGCATGTGTCCGGCTTGCATCTGGTATGATCCACCGAACAGCATGGTCTCATTACCGCTGTCTGCCTGAGGATCACTCAGGTAGTGGCAGAATCACAGTGTGCTGTTTTGACTGGAATGAGGTGAATGTTCATGCCTTGCAAATTTGGCTCTTGGCAGTTTCCACTGAAACTAATATCTCCATAGTTTCTACCATCCATATTTTGGGTTTAGTGGATAGGTGCATCCAATATCCCCCTTTTTTCCTGTCTCTGCACTGCCCCTTCACTGGCTAAAACCAAAATTAAACACCTTCGACAAATCAACTTCTCCTGATGCTAACTTGCCAGGATGTCAAATGTACCCAGGTACAATAAGACCTCAGGAGGGGCACAGTCCAGTCTCAGAATCCCGCTACACCTACAGCAGCACTACAGGGCACTGCTGTCAGTTTCATTACATAAGTGGAGCATACAGAGGTAGAGTGACATGTCCAAAGTCACACAGCTGATATGGATTGCAGCTGGATTTCAAATACAGTTATATTTGGCCTAGAGGTTGAGCTTTATGTATTTCTGTGACAATTATCTTTGCTTTTAATAGTAAAGGCATTTTTACAGGTAATTTGGATCTTAGCAAATGCATTTTGAAGGAGGGGTATACTAGGGATAAATTCATGTAATTCAGTGTAGGGAGGAAAAAGATGAATTTTTATTTGGCTCATCCAAAGGGAAACTATATGCCATGACTTATGTTCTAAGATATGTGTTCTTGCAACCTACAAAAGGCAGACAGTTGGTCACCTACCTCTGGATGTGTTCCCATTATTCTGCACTAGAGGCTCCAAGAGCAAGGAAACAAGGGACAGTGTCTAGCTGGAAGTAGAGACAAGGGTTATGTGCTAAAGTGTGTTTGCATAACAAGACCACTGCCTTTATGCTTTCATGAAATTTTTATTTTCCCTTCAGTTGCACAAAAATGAATTAATCATAGTTTAATTTCATAGCACATTCTTAATCATTGGTCTATGTTTTCTCTAGTTTATTTATCAGTGTGTTTTTAAATGGTCATTTAAAAAAACAATGTAATAATTAAATCTGAATTAACCATCCCAATAAAATTGAAACCCCAGTAGATGACCCCCTCCACAAATTATTTTCTTGCCTCCAATTCATACAAGGGAAACTTGTTTTCACTTTGTTGAATATAACTGTAAAAATGGCAAGCTTTCCAGTTTTTTTAACTTGTACCTAATCTTATTAAATTTAGTTTTGAATAGCTCCTAAAATCTTTCTAAAGTTGAAACTAGTCTCAGAAATAAAATACCTTTCAAAACGTTCTTATCATAAAATAGTTTGCATCTGTATTTTAAAATTTGGTGTTGTTTTGCTGGCAGAGATAAAGATTGTGGGAGCCTAAACTCACTGCGTATTTACCTAAGCCACCCCTCAAAAACAATACTGTCACCCCAATGATTAACTAGCATTTACATTGTCCCACAACTGCCCCTAGCAGTGCTACAATATTTACCCACTTCTCATTCCCTCTGGGGTATAAGGCTGTTTTCTGGTTTAAAGTGCCCATCTATTGGGGCAAAGGATTTGGCCATAGTCGAATCCACTTGTAAACTGTTGTGCTTTAAGTAGTGTTTTTGCAAAATTGAATTCCTTGACTACTTTTAAAATGTAGAGAATTCACATTGAAATTGGAAAGTCTAGCTCTTGTAAAAGTATAAAAAGACCTGGGAATACTGGGCAGATCCCCAGGTGGAATCAATTGGCTTTAGCTGAGTAGTAGTTGACCCCTATAGAAGGGAAAACACCCTTCAGTTCCCACTCATTCAACCCAAAGCAAACTTCTGCTGGTATTTGCTTGACCCCAGTGGAACTGGCATTTTCAGTCCCTGAAGCACAGAATATCAATGAATGCCTTTGGAATAAGACTGCTTTGATTCCAGACCTGAGACTTTGGTAGTTTCAGTGTTGCCAACTCTATGTTTTTTTTTAAAAAGAGGAAGGAGATTGGAAATGAGTTAAAGAGTGATATGTGAATTTCTACCTTCCTCTTAATACAGTAAGTCCTCTTTTAATGTAATCAACAATCGGTTCTTGAAAACTGTGACTTTAATGAATTTTACCATAGCTTAATTGGTGTAAATAAGAGTTACATCCTATGTCATGTTGCTATATAGCAATTAGTCTATGGTAAAATTAGTTTCATTATATATTATCTTGCTAATCTCACAATTTCCAAGAATCTATCAACAATGTGAAGTGACACCTACTCTACTTATATTTATGTTGTGAATTTTTAATAAGGATATCTGCCTTTTATCTCCCACAGGTAAACAACAAAAGACTACACCAAGTCAAGTTGTTGTTACTTAAAAGAAAAAAGTAGTATGGCTTCAGTTACATCACTTTTAACGTAAGGAATCTGAAATCTTGGACTCAGATCATTGAGCCAGGTTTTGTGTTCACCTGTCAGGAATGACACAGCAGGGTGTTCTGTGGGACCACCCTCCCATCCCCAGGCTCTCCTCTTCATTGCCTAAGCCACCCATTGGTTGGAACTTTGCCTGCCTTTGATCAATTATGGTCTCAGGCAGAGGGTAAATCGAAACTAAGTCCTCTGGGTGTTTCCAGGGGTTAGAAATTCTTGACTTTGCAATCCTGTGGTACTTCAATTATCTTCTATGAACACTGTTTTGAGGCCAGCATCACTCCAGGAAGTACAGCATGCCCTGGCTGAAAGTGAGCCCTGGAATATTTCCAATTCTTATAAAAGGGCAGTTGATGCTGGCATTTCAAAGTTTGTAACACAAAATGAAAAATTCAATCTTTCAAAACCCGGGTCATAATAATATAGTACTTTCCATGCGCCAGGCTCCCTCCTAACTTATTTCTGTTATTTAGTTAATTCATACTGCAACCCTATGCAGTAGGTACTTTTAATTGTCGAAACTAAAAATTACTTCCTCTTTTTTTGATCTTGGTATACTCATCTAAACAATGACCATACTTTGGAAAAGTGTTGCTGATGCAGAAATGCCACCATTCAAGAGGAAAAATTTCTGTGTGTTTGTGTATGTGTTGTAAGCATTTAAAATTGACTCTATAAACCACAACACTAACTTAAGAATGCTGTGGATCAAATGAACTTACTTAAGCTTAACATGTCAGGTTTTGATTTGCACTCTTCTATTGTTTTAATCCCCAAAGCATATTGTGAACAAACCTCCTATAGACACTTGTCCTATATAGGCATTTTATTTTAAAAATGGTATTAGGGAAACTAATTTAGTGCATTTTTTTTTACTTTTGTTTTTTTCAATGTTCTCATACCCTCTGTGGTAAACTAGGTAGAAAATAACAGAATAGCTAAAATAACAGATATTAAAGGCTCTAGATTAAAAATTTGTTACTTTGCTCATGCAATTTATCAGAGATTTTGGTCTGTTGATAACAAGGCTTTTGTCCGTGGTTAAATACAGGGTGAGCAGAGGTTACCCATTGGTTGGAACTTTGCCTGCCTCTGATCAATTATGCTCTCAGACAGAGGGTAAATCTAAACTAAGTCCTATGGGTGATCTGAGTCCAAGAGTACAGATTCCTTAAGTTAAACATCTTCTATTCAGATGTTTGCCCACATGATCGGGTTGATTTTTCAAGGCATGTAGTCATTAACTGTGGCTTCACTTTGCCCTTCGTAGGGCCCCCATAATTACATGCAGCTCTTGAACAGCCCCCTTTCCCCTGGGTGTTACCGTCCAATTTACTTTTTAACACATGATAGCTTTGTTGTCAAAAGGATGTGCTATAGCGAGATCTCCCCAAGAGAAAATGAGCATACTTATAGGAAGATATAAGTCGCAAAAATTTTCTTGTTAATTGCTGTTAAGTGATTATGGGCTCATCACATTACTCCCTGGCACGCTTATTAAGCAGTATAACAGTAATATCAAAGCTCTCTATAAAGGCTAGAAACTCCCCAGCATTGACTCTTAGAGCCCCTTACACAATAAGCAACCTCATAGATTCCCCTAGGCTTTTCCTGCAGGCTCAACAATGGAAAATCCACCATTCCCTAGAGATATTGCCACAGAAAAGAATCACACACAGTAAATACAAAGCTACATTGAAATCACATGGCAGAACAGAAGGTGAATTTGGTAAGTAAATGTGACATTTAAAAGTCCTTGTTATTATGGCTTTAAAAAACTCAATTATTTATGAACATTCATTTTTCGTTCTCAGAGGAATGATGACCCAGTTATTATTATGTTAGTTGAGGAAACTCTAGGGATGTGACATGAAAATGATTAGCTTTTGAAACTGCTATATCTATTTTTGAAACTGTCATATATATATTAATGTTAGTAGAAAATATATTTTATAAAGTTAAAAAATATGATGGAATGCCTTTAAATTTTGTTCTGGACAAAACATAATCAAGAATAAGAATGATTTATGTGGTTTGTGGGCAGATCAATGGGAGAGTTTACTAAGTGAGTTGATTCAGAATTGTAGCACTTTTGCTAGATAAACTCAGTCAGTTTTCATATTAGATATCATGTATTGACTCTCCATATTATCAGAATTCATTCATAAGTAAATTTATTAATGTAAAGGGTTTTATTTTTTGCTGCTTTGTTTCACTGTGGCTTCAATGCAGTGAGTGGATTTGCATATTCTTTCTCATTTAATGTAGTAGACATTGTTGTACTCAATTTACAGGTGTAGAAAATAATGTAGACAGGAGTTAATAAGTTAACAAAGTGAGAAAATTAAAGCAATAACTTGCAGAATCTGCATTGGGAGACTGACCTCACTCAACATCTATAGTATAGAACTTTGGAATTTTTGTTATGGATAATTACATTCTATATTCTATAATTATTTTAAGTTACATGTAACTTTGAAATAATTATCTACTCATTTGATACATTTTGAGTGAAAAAGTAGAAGCCCATGCCACTTTAATAAAATGTCAATATTCCATTCTTCATTTACAAAACTCACATCATAAATAATGTTTAAAAACATTTTTAGAGATAGAAATCTTACCATTTCAATGTGTTTAAATACTAACCAATATCATTTTTTATATGCATACAAATTCCACTTAGGACAAATAAGAAATACAACAGCCAGTTTCAGACTGCTCAAACCTTCCTTTATTCAAAGAACCTCTGGATGTTTTACTTTCAACCTTGCTAAATGTTTGTATGTGATTGCAAGCAGCTCTGATCCCTATCTGAGCCCTGGGATCCTGGGAAAGCAGCAAAGGTTAGGAAGTCTTTCACCCTTTGGTGTTCTAGGAAAAGGCCTGTAGCAATGAGCTATCCTGCCTCACAGGACTTAGATAAGAATCCTGGATGTTCCCCTTGTTTCCTTAGACAAAAAAAAAAGCAAAAATGGATACAGACCTTCTCATTCTTTGCTTCAAGAATCAGTACCTGAACTGCCAGTATCCCCATTGACCCATCAGAACAAAATGCTTTTTAAAATAAGCAAATACAAAAATAAAACAAAAGAACCTTGGTTAAGCTTCTATCTTTCCCCAGGTCCCTAACGTGTAACAGCATGGAACCTTTCCTTAACAGCCCTTCCTGAGAACAGGCTGGCCTCAGAGGCAAGCCTTCTCCCATACCTTATCCAGTCAGACCAGGCTTTCACTCCACTCCCCTACATACCATTCCCCTTAGCCTTGTTCACGCCTCTCTGTAAGAGGAACCTGCTTTGCCTAACCTTGAGAAGTTCAGAAATGGTATAATCAGTGTGTTCTCCCCACTGCAATACTTCCTCTCCCCGTCGCAGTAGCTCTTTACACCCTGCCAATGTCCTTTCAAATAACATCTTTGCCTATTAAACCCTGATTCACTTTTTGTTTGACAACGAGGAAGAAAAAGTGGGAACACAACACCTTCATTCACATGAGCATGTTACCCCCAAGACAAGGTGTATGAAGGGAGGTATTATGTTAGTGCTGAAAAATAAAATGGATATAATGACATGCTTTTATTCGGGTCTAATTAGCAGGTCTTGTCTAAGCCTGGCTGCAACGGTGGGTACAGGAGCAAGATACGATGCTCCTCTGTCCTCTGTGAATACAGTGAATAATCTTCATGAATCTAAACAAGACATCAAAGCTGCTAATAAACGGTCATTTTCGTCCGATTTTCTTTGGCTGCTCAAAGATAAAATTGTGGATCCTGGCCCACAGTAGCATTATCACTGCCTTGTGTCATTTGTGATGAGCCATTGACAGGTGGCTCTTATTCTTCTGAATAGCCACTTTGAATGAATGTGAATATCTTTCTTAATAAAATGGATTTGTTTTGATACCACTCTTTACAAAAACGTTATATCCAGATGTAGAAATGACAGGTATTATTGAATAATGTCTTTTGTGATGACATGATATGTGGATGTTGGTAGAAAATTCCAGACAATGGAACTCTTCTCTGCCAGGATATAGGTGTTTCCATCCTGGGCTTTCTCAACAGTAAGAGCTTCCCAGCACTCACGGCCTCAAGGAAATGTTGAAAAAGAAATAGCCATCCTAGGATTGGGCCACCGCTGATGCAAGATACTGCACAGAGCATAAGTAAGGGGAAATTTCTAGAACTGCCAGAAAATATGATTTAAGGGGCTCTTTAGAAGCTCAAGCATTTTCTTGCTTTTATCAGTATGAAGTCATTGCTCTGAGAAGCGTATGTGTTCTTTATTCCATATTAAAAATAAAATACTTAATTAGCATAAAAATGCATAATAAATTCTGTCACATTCTCAAGTGAATCTGATTCTGGAGTTTTATATTTTTATCTTTTTTTATTAAAATATATTCAACACATATAACATTGTACAAATTTAAGGTGTACAATGCATTTATATATTATGATATGATTGAAAGTTTAGCAATAGTTAACAACTCTATTAAGTCACATAATATTTATTCTTGTAAGGTTTCTTAAAGTATTAACTAAGTTCTAGTCTTATCAAGTTTAATGATTATAACACAATATCGCTTTATATTTTCACCATACTGTGCATTAGAATTGATTTTTATATCAGTGATTCCTCTGTTTTCTCCTTGTTTTCTCTCTGGCATTCCAGCAATTTGGATGTTAGAACTTACATAATGTTCCCATCTCTTATATCTTTCTTCATACTTCATAATCCCCTTTCCCTTTGGGAGCAATACTCAATTCAATACACCTTTTTGCTAGCTTGCTTTTCAACAATATCCATTTTGCTATTTAGTCTATGTATTGAGGCATTTTTCATTTGAAATTTCAAAAAAAATACCCAATTTTTATTTTATGATATTACTATATGTCTTTCTCTATATATGTTTAAAGCCATGCTACGTTAAAATCCTATCTTATAACTCTGTTTCTCTGTGTTTAAATGTTTGTCTTTATTGAGCCTGCTGTTTCTCTGTTCTGGTGTCTGCCCTCCTGTCTTGCTTCATCAGTCTTGATATTATTTTGTTGGGTTTCCCTGCTGAGAACTGTCTACATTCACACAGTTTACCGTCTACATTGACATGCCTTTATTCTTCTATTGACTTCACGAACTAAAACTTAGTATTACAGAAAATGCTTGCCCAAGAAGATAGGAATTGCAAGTAATTTCATTTTTCATTTCAGAATCTTACCTAAAGGTACATGTCAAGACCCTTTGTATTACTTGCCTCAAAATTCTTCCCTGTGTCCACAATTTGAAGCAACTGAATTAAGATTCTACCCAATCCTGTTATTGTCATTATCTAGTTATTAGTATTAATGACAAGAAAAGAGCAAAGGGGAGGCCAGACATTGCAAACATGGTCATTTGGGCACTTTCACCAAGAAACTACAGCTTCACACTCCCCAGGGAACCACTGATCCATTCCCTGCAGATCACTAGGGGAAGAGACCAAACAAAAGGGGAGATGAGCGCATGCACAGTGAAGTTGGGGTGACAGGGAAGGTGTTTGCCTGTCAGTCTAGCCTGGGGGACAATTGATTGGCTAGGGGGTGGATCCCATCAGAAGAGTGCAAAATCTTGAAGAGTTAATTGGCTGGTTTGAACAAACTCATGGTTAAAATCCCCAGAGTTCCCTTTCTCTTGTTCACTCTAATGCTCTTGCTCTCTCTTGCTCTGTGACTCGCACTCACCTGTGTACTTGTTTATTTTCTCTCCATAGCCATGTGGCCTTAAAAAGCCACATGGCCCAAGGCCATGGGGACCCCACAGGCAATGGACTACATCTGAGAACACAATTAGCCAGTTGCTGGACTATACTTTAATATGGAACAGAAATTCTCGCAGTGGCCTTAATTCTGGCCCTCCTAAAGACAAGATTGGACTTCTTCCATGGTGAGATGGACAAAGATGGAACCTAAGAGAGGAACTCCCTGAATTTTGCATCATCAATAAAGCTTTCCATGAAACCCCATTTTTCCGTGGGGGCCTCAGGAAATTAACTTCCTTGCATCACTCCAAGAATTCCACTTCTACAGATAACATAACCACACTCCACATTGAACGACACACCTCTAACCAGACTTCAAAATCTCAGTAAACATATCTTCCCCCTTTTTACAGCAGCCTAGTATTCCATTGTGTAGATGTACCACAGTTTTCTAATCCACTCATCTGCTGATGGGCACTTAGGCTGTTTCCAGATCTTCACTATGGTAAATTGTGCTGTTATGAACATAGGGATGCATATATCCTTTCTGGAGAGCATTATGCTAAGTGAAATAAGCCAGCCAATGAAAGAAAAATACCATATGATCTCACTCATTTATAGATAATAAAGACCATTATAAACTGATGGAACAAAAATAGATACAGAGGCAGAGCAGCCTCGAACAGACTGTCAAACTACAGCTGGAAGGCTGGGGAGGGTTGGGGGGCTGGAGGGGGGGTGTAAGAGATCAACCAAAGGACTTGTATGCATGCATATAAGCATAATCAATGGACATAAGACACTGGGGGGTAGGGGAGGCTGAGGGATGGTCAAGGGGGGGCGGAAAGGAGACATATGTAATATTCTTTGTAATACTTTAAGCAATAAAAAAAAGCAAGTGTAAAAAAAAGAAATGCATTCAGGTTGGTCGCATCAGCTTGTTTTGATGATGTTTATATTGCTCATGATTGAACAACATCTTTGAGAGCAAGAGAAAAAAAACAAATTGTGCTGTTTGCAGTGAGAATAGAAGCAAGTAATTCTGCTGCTGGGTGGCCTGGCTAGTCACTGAGAAATCGCCATCCCTTCTGTGTTATACCAGCTCAGGGGCTTGCCTTTCTCTTTCCTTTCCAACACCCTTCCAACTGAAATCAGGCAGCATGGTAAAGGCTCACTGTCTTATTAAACTGCCACCGATATGCTCAAAATTTAACAACCATAATTAATTTATACCTACTTGTGAATCAATTCTAATTGAGCTTAGACTATTTTTAAAAAGTGCATATAATTGGATATCAGATCATTTTTTACTGATAGACAGGGGAGTGTGATAGAAGCAGAAAAGCCCCAGACAATAGTTGCTAACAGAAAAGAAAATGATTCTGTCAGAAGATAAGCCTCAAGGAAGTCATAACCTTGATTAAGGTGGGCCCAATTTACTTTAACCTCCTCGGGGAAACGGGGCCGGAAGCCTCTTCCACTTGTATAGACAGCTGTTCTTATTATGAAGACACATTTTATACTTGAATCAAATAAGTTGGTTTTAAAAGAGTCTGTTCTTGAGGAAATGCTATCTTTTATACACTGAATTTTTCTGAAAAGTGTTGTACAAATACTATGTACTGTATTTTATAAAACACTTGAGGTTTCACATATAGTAGGCATTGTAGAAAAGCCAAAGTAAAAACAAATACAATTTTTCCTTTCCCTCTTCCATTTTTAAAATCTTGAGTTTGCTACTACTGTACTTATTTTACGGAGAAAGGCCAGGTCTGGAAGATTGAAGGTGGCTTATACAGGGTGGGGCAAAAGTAAGTTTACTGTGTGAACATGCGAAAACCAGAGTTTATTCTTGTATTATTGCTTATTAATTATTGTGTTATTTTTCATATGGACAACTATAAACCTACTTTTGCCCCATCCTGTATAATAACTTGAACAGAGCAGAGATTCATGCTTAGTCTTAGTTTACAAATCATCATTCTTTCTTAAAATAAAGCTGTTAGGAAATGCTTTAACATAGTTAATATTTTACATTTTCACCCCGATGTAAGTCAGTTCAATCTTGAAAAAGGGACAGTTTAGTATGGTGTGTCCAAAGCTGTCAGACGTCTCTATTTATATCTAATTGTAAGAAGGTCAGAACAACCTGAAACCATCAGTCTTCATCACTGGTAATTCTTATACTTGAAAGAAGTTTTTTAATCTTAAACATGTACTCTTATTACACCATTTTTATTCACATAATAGCATCATTTAAATCTTGTTGTGATGCTTTAATGAAAATGAGAATTTTTGAAAAGTTGTCATTTACCCACTCTTCAACTTACTTCTCTAAATAACTGCCACCACATTTGAATAATTTCCTTATTTTATTTTTTTCATATTGATGAACATTTAATCTTTAAAACAATGACTAGATAGTAGATAATGGAACCTCAGGTCTTCAAGTCAGTAATGGAGATAGCAAGCAGCTCATATGTATATAACCCTCTACAGTTTCTTAGGTAACTTCAAAATAATATGCCACCTTTTTTGATTGAGCACCCACTACTGATGTAGTTTGAATCACTAATGTTATTCCCACATTTCAGATGTATAAAATTAAGGCTAAAAAAATTGTGCCATGATTTAAGATCAAATTGCTAGTTGGAAGATTAGAAGTAATTCTTAGATATTACCATTTATCTTAAAATTGTTTAATTATTACCACGATTTCTACATACACTTAGAAGTACAAAGTATTTCATTATTCTTTTTTAAAATATATTTTATTGAGTTTTACAGAGAAGAAGGGAGAGTGATAGAGAGAAACATTGATGAGAGAGAAACATTGATTAGCTGCCCCCAACCAAGGTACATGCCCTTGACCGGAATCGAACCTGGGACCCTTGAGTCCGCAGGCCGACACTTTATCCGCTGAGCCAAACCAGTTAGGGCTCATTATTCTTGATGGTTAGAAAGTGGAGATTGCTTTGCTTGCTTACTCAGAAGTCAATGTGCTCTTTCAATGTGAGAACACATTTTCTATATTTCTATAGAAAATGATATCTTTTTCTATTTGAGCATATAGTCTCCTGTGTGTCTTTTACTCACCCTCCAGTATTCCTTTGGACATATATCCAAGTTCATATTCTGTCGACTTGACTCAATCATCATCTATAAACTCACTGTGATGTATTTTTGGTATAATCCTCAGATCTATTGGCCAAGTAATTAACAAATTAACAACTAACTAGCTCTAATACATCATTTTAAAATTTTAAATGCCAATATCATTTATCTCTGGATTTATATATAGTCAAATGTTCTAAGGCCATTATGAACTCTATTCCCTTTTTTAGCTCTTTGAATAATTTAACTATATTTATTGTAAAAGAAGTTTCAGGTTGCTTTAAACCCCTAGACTTTGGGTGTGAATTTTCCCTTTAATTCTGCAAATTCATGTTTAGAGGCAAGGATTCATGTCCATGCTTTTCAATTTTCTGTGTGAGCCATTCTCCTAAAGAATTGTTATCAGAGTCTGCCGTGTTCCCTGGGCAGAGAAGTATCTATGGGGGACACGAGTACATCTGCTCTGCTGCGGGCTGTGCTGGGTTGTCCAATGTTAATTTAGTATCATCCTCCCCTGCCCTCTTTGTGGTTTTCTCTGTATGGCAGAGAAGACTTAGAGAGCTTTCTTTTCCAGAACCCTGCTTTCTCCAAAATTCTGGGTTATAGTTAACCAATAAGAGAACTGTAATATTCAGAAGGTATTTTCTTCCAGACTCATGGGCAGACTGAAGAGGCGCAGCAACTCCTCAGCAAGCATGTCAGAAGCACCCATTTTCTGCTGCAGACTGAGACCATAGCTCTCAACCATTCTGACCCACCCCTGAGAACCACCTGCTCTAATGCCTCAGATGAAGACCTTTGCCTTCCTTGCCTCCCACCTGCGATGAACTTATATTTGATGTCAATTTTTCTGATTATAGCTCTCCCAGCTCTTACCACAATCATGTAATCCCAATGTATGTGTTAAACAATTATTTCATTAAAGTGACTTCAAGACTGATACAAGTCCCTACAGAAACCCTTTATGTCTGAACACTTTTTAGATTAGTTTTTTAAATAGAAATTTTGTCTCCAAAAACTTTGGAGTCCACCCAGAGGCTTCAGTTTAACCACAGTTGACACCCTTTTTAACTCAAAATCTCTCCCTTCAGCCTCCTCGTAATAGTTAGCAGTATCTTTCCAATTCATGGGTGGGATAGATCATTTCTTCTGGTTTGTCATGGTCTGTGACCTTCTATCCACCATCACTTTATGCCAGTACATTTGGATTCAATAATCCCATATGTATAGTAACCATGTGATTTTCATCTAAAACACAAAACATCTGCAAATATAAGGAAGTGCTATTAATTCAACCAGTGCAATAGGCATGATAGAATATCCCAGGCAAACTAAGTCACTTTATACATAGTCCCCATTTCCTCATTTGTTGCTCAGGCATCAGTATATTGCCCATTGTTATTTTAGATGAAATAATATTATGGATTACATATAAGATATGTAAAAATATGTATATTTAATATATGTAGATGAGTATTTATAATATGTAATATGTAATATACATATTTTAACATATATTCAACATTTGTATGTTGCAGTAGCAGAAACATAGAAGCAATGACACGGTTAGCTTTGAATCTTGCTGGGTGAGAACTACACAGTAATTATATTTTAAATTGGATTTTCTTTTGATTTTATTAAACTAAAAATGATGCATTAAGTATGTGGCAGACTAGGATGGTCTAAGGTAATTAAAAGTGATGGTAATTATAACAGTTATAGATTCTAACATTAGTTAATAATAATTATATTTACAACTATATGAAAGTTAGGTGTCATCAACCAATAGTTAATACAATACTGAGAAATCTAACTATAACTTAAGAGATCAATCATAACAATACTATTTAATTGAATTTTTATTAATAAAATAGTGAGGGGTGTATAGAGAAGATAATCTGTATGCGTCTTCTATATAAAATGTCTTTAAGGCATTCAAAATTCTTGAGTTTATCCAAAGTCAATTATTCACAAAAATGCTTGTGTATTTTGGAGACACTTAAAAAATGATAGGCTAAAACCAAACTATAGTACTCTAACTAGAAACACAATTTGAGGATTGAAGGTCTGAAATTAGTAGATATTTGAAACCTGTCTCACTGTTCTCTATATAACCTGATTTACATAGACTTATGTTAATATTTTTTGTAAAATTGGGCAAAAAAAAATTGACACTTTTCTACTCAAAGTTGTTGTTCTTTATCCTTGAATAAGAAATGTTTCTATGACTGCTTTGACAGATAGTATATGCGAGAAATAATGCTGTGACGGTTTCTGGGCTCAGGCCTTAGAAGAGTGGCAATTCCCACTTCCTGTGCTATGAAATAATCTGCTGATGGTTGCCAGGTGGAAGGAGGGTAGGGAGTCTGAGTGAAAAAGTGAAGGGATCAGGAAGTACAAATGATAGCCACAAAGTAGTCTTGGGGTTTTAAAGTACAGCTTAGGGAATATAGTCAATAATACTGTAATACTATGTACAATGCCAGGTGGGCACTTGAAATATTGGGGGACCACTTTATAAAGTATATGATTGTCTAACCATTAGGCTGTACACCCAAAACTAATGCAAAATAATAATGAATAGGAACTGTAATTAAAAATAAAATAAAAATCCCAGTCATGTCTTAGAAGCGCCCCGATGAGCTTCAGGAAGAGGCTTGTTAGGAAAGGAATCATCCTGGAAGTAAATTCTCCGTCTCAGTCCAGCCACACCAGGTGGCATCACATGGAGCAAGGGGGAGCTGTCCCACCCCAGCTCTGACGGAATGGCAGATCTGTGAGCAAAGTAAATCATTGTTGTTGTTTTAAGCCACTGACTCTTGAAGTTGTTGGCTCCTCAACAATAGATAATCAGAACTGTAACATTGACACACTCAGATACTACTTTATATAAACTTAGTGCAATTCAGTGATGTACAGAATTTCTTTTGCTAACTTGTACTATATTTTGTTTCTGTTTGTGACTAAGTCTAGCTAAAAATAGTTGAGATTTCTCCTTTGAACAAATTTTTCTCTATATAATTTACATACCTCTAGTGACTGTCTATTGTTTAATATAAAGATGATAGACATTTGCAAGAATATGTAAGACTAGAGGCTCGGTGCACGACATTTGTGCTGGACATCCCCCAAGGGTTCCTTAGGGCTGCCATAGAGACAGGAGAGGCTCCCACCATCGCTGCTGCACTCATCAGCCATGAGCCCGGCTCCTACATTGAGCATCCACCCCCTGGTGGTCAGTGCGCATCATAGCAACTAGTCATTCTGTTTGGTTGATTTGCATATCAGCCTTTTATTATATAGAATATTTCACTCTGAAATGTGGGCAATTTGGATGTAGTTAATATTTTTCTAAGAAAGAATTGGTAAACTATATCACATGGAACCAAATATCCATGTTATATTATTTTTAAATCAATTAATTATTGTTTTAGGTAAAAAGAATTACATATGAGACCCAAGGAATAAATAAGTTATTAAACCCTTTTTAATAACTTTGCCCAATCCTCATTATGTGCTATTACAATAAAGGTAGGAAGCTGAACTTGAGTGGGATAGGAACTTTTTAATAATCTTATTCAAGTGATCAAAGTTGCATTATTACAGACAGCCATTCATATGGATGGATTCTGCATCCACAGATTTAACTGTGGAGCAAAGTATTAAAAAAAAAAAAAAAGAGGTTAAGTTTTTGCTGCCCTGTACTATGTAATTAGGCCTATGATGTTTGTGACTGCTCTGAACAGGCACATACACTTTTTCTTATCATCATTCCCTAAATGATAAAAGTATAAAAACTATTTACATTGTATTAGGCATTATAAGTACTTGAGAGATGATTCAGATTATATGGGGGATGTGCATAGTTTACATGCAAATACTACCTCATTTTATATAAATGAGTGACCTGAGCAACCCTGGATTTTGGTATCCTTGGGGGGCCTGGAACAATCCTCCAGGGGATGATACCAGAGGATGAGTGTTATGCTGCTGCGATATCTCAAGGTAAATAAAGTTTCTAGAAACCTGTAGGCCAACTGCGTCTCCTATAAAATTACTCTGGGAGGCCTGTGTAGGTGGCTTCAATTAAGAGAGACAGAGATAGACATGGAGACAGAAATAGAAATGGAGATAGACAAACTGTGCCAATGATAAGATTGATTACTTCTATAGAAAAAAGACTTTACCTAAAAATGATTTTGAATGATACAGCTTTTGTGTGCATCATTTTAGAAAACCCACAAGCATATTGTAGTACACCTATCTCTCTCTGCCTCTTATGTACACACACCTACCTATGCTGAGTCTATCCAGATTTTCAGATTGGCTTTTAGCCTGAATAATTGTAAAACTCTCATTTTCTACTGAGAAATGTTCAGGAATCTGGAACCAAAGAATATTCTGGACATAAATTTCTCAGAAGAATAGCTAAAGACTTGAGTTATGGTAGAGAGTTAATTTTATTTTAGGCCTACTTCTTTTAGAAATTAATATTAGAGCTGAGAATGCCCCATGGCCTTCACTGAATACTAATTGCAATACACATAGATACTACAAATTCATACTCTGCTTTCAGAGTTTTAACTCTTGGGATGAAAACAGAGCACAGGGATTTTTCTCTGATAACATATTTTCTCTACTACAACCTTGGAGGACATTTAGCTGCTGAGTATTTCTATCGGAGGACATTTCTTTAGAAGAACATACATTCTTCTCATTTAAAAGTATTTGTATTTTTCCTTTTTGTTTCCAGCCCTTTCTATCTTTCCCCCACTGAGTTGTGGACCTAGTCACTCTGGTTCTGTTTTTCATTTGCCTCTTAAGCTTACTTTTGAAAAACTAAAAAACAGCACAAAATAAATGCAAGCACTGTGCTCAGTTTACAGCTGGGATTCTGCACAGCATGTAAGACTCACTGCATCTGTGCAGCAAGTCCACCATATGGGTGGGAGGGGAATCATTTAATTTAGTTCATATGCATAAAGTAAGTGAAAAGTTGACTATATTTTATATCTTGCCAAAGACAAGCACAGCAGAGCTAGGAACAGAATCCAAAAAGTTTCATAATCAATCTTCTATTTTTCTTAGTAAACTACTCCATCTTTTAAGGCTGTTCACTTGGACACTACAAATGATATATCCTCCTACTTTGAAAGTGTATTTTTATGCATATCAAACCATGTAAGAACAGTTGATGTTGTTTACAATGCTTTATCTTTGAATTTATATCTTTGAATTTCTTTATAAAAATGACTTCGATATCTAACTTAGAGGAAATTACAAATGCATAAAATACTTGAAAATGACAACCATTTCTGGAAAAAAAATCAATGTGTATTACATGAATAGGGATACAATTGTTTTAAAATATATTTTATTGATTTTTTACAGAGAGGAAGGGAGAGGGATAGAGAGTTAGAAACATCGATGAGAGAGAAACATCAATTAGCTGCTTCCTGCATACCTCCTACTGGGGATGTGCCCGCAACCAAGGTACATGCCCGTGACTAGAATCGAACCTGGGACCATTCAGTCCACAGACCGATGCTCTATCCACTGAGCCAAACTGGTTAGGGCAATAGGGACACAATTTTAATCTAACCCTAGTAATGTAACTTAGCTGATGTTAAGACTCTAGAGATTAAAAGAATTTTATGGGGCATACCAGTAATGTTGACACATGGGACTTTGAGAAACATTGCTTGCTCAGACAAAAAAATCAGAGAGGATTGGCTGTGGGAAAGGACTTCTTTTTTTTACAAAAATATATTTTTATTGATTTCAGAGAGGAAGGGAGAAGGAAAGAGAGCTAGAAACGTCAATGATGAGAGAGAATCATTGATTGGCTGCCTCCTGCACACCCCACAATGAGGGTGGAGGCAGCAACCCAGGCATGTGCCCTGACCAGGACTCAAACTGTGACCTCCTGGGTCATAGATCCATGCTCAACCACTGAGCACCTCCAGCCAGGTGGAAAGAACTTCTTAAGTTCTATGAGACTAAAGAGCTAAAGAGGAAATTTACTGTTAATATTTTCAATAAAGTCATTCAAAATATTCCACTCACTTTGTAAGAATAGTATTTCTACAATTTTTTAGGGAATCTTTGAGCAAGTAAGCCTTCAGATAATGTGTACCAGATGGCATCACTGTGAATATTAAATGACAGCATAAACATATGTTCTATATCTTCTTGGAGAATAAACTTTAAAAGGTAGATTTACTATTGATTTTCTTTAATATACTTACTGCTGTGGGAAAATGTCTCCTCTTTGAAGTCTCACTTAATTATGTAAGAATGGTTATAACAATGAATGCAGAGTCCAGTCTGTCAAAATAAAACTATGGGATTCATATCTACTTAAAAAAAAAGAATAGGGGAGTTTTTCCTGTGTACAAGTATTATATTAATAAATATGCAGTGTAGATGTTGCACAGTTATATCTATTAGTTGTAAAAGCTCTCTCAACCATGCTCCAAAGCAACTATTAGAATTAATTAACACCTTCCATTGCCTTGTTGTTGTATTTACTAACTTAATTTAATGAATAATTCAGAAAACTCATGTAAAATGCTTGTAAAAAGAGAGTCACTTGTTCTATTTGTTACGCCCAGATTTCAAGATTCCCAAGAAACCACACCAGGGAGCCAGCCATGTCTGATGCAAAAGCATAAGAGTCTGTATTTGAGCTAGCTGGGCTCCCCCACCTCGCCAACACAGCAGCAGGAAGCAGAGAGAGAGAACTCTGTGTAGAGAGGGGTTTTATAGGGGGGTTGGAGTAAGGGGAGGAGAAAGGACTGTGGGCCCTGCTGATTGGCCAGGCACAAGTCGGTGTCTTGTTCCTGGGTGTGGCTAGCAGAGGCTTAGACTTCCGGGAAGAAGCTCCTTGCCAAGCACGTGGCTGCCCTAAAATGGAGGACACAGGGTAAGATGGAGGGCGTAGTCCTCGCCCTTTCACTATTAAAATGAAAATAAATGGTTAACTTGAAAAAAGTGAGCCATTAAATAAAATATTGCCATATTAGTGGTAGGCAAGGCAACTTGTCTACCAAAAACCTAGATTAAAAAATAGAAACACCTGCCTTTTTAGTTATTCATACTTGTCTTTAACATTTCATTCAACCTTAGTCAATAAAATTTAAGTGTGATTTATTAAAGAAAGATTGTGTAGCCTTGAAAGTGTTTAAAAATTCTGATAATGAATGACTATAGCTATTAGGTAGCTAGATAACATACATATCTATCTTATGACTCTCCTTGCTAAATTATCTGTTGATTAATAAAATAATTAGCAACTATAATTTTGTGAAGGAATAACATAGCAAGGCTTATTTTATATATTCTGTAATGTATTTATACATTATAAGTATTTAAAATGTGCTTTGTGATCCACAAAATCACAAAAGTTTTGAATAGTATTAGAAAAAGGAAGTGCTTTGAGGATTTTACTGTTTCAAATCATGTTTGATGTAGAATTTTTCACTGAAATAACCTTGACAGCTGGTCACCAGCCTTTGTTTTACAGAATATTTTGATCACCAATGGGAGATATAGTCTGAATTTTTGGTTAAGTTGTATGTTCTGGGAGTTAAAATCATATTGTATCATTATTCATTTTATAATACACTAGTAGCCTGGTGCACGAAATTCATGCACATTAAAAGGGAATTAATTAGAGGAGATATTTTAATATTGCTATTTGCCCTTTCTCTATAATAGAAGTGTGAGAGATGAAAGGAAGTTAGTAAAATGTGTATGAAAATAATATACAAATTTATTAATAAATAAACAGTAACAAAAGGATATAACAACAGAGGCATGATATAAAAACAACAAAAACATGATATGAAAACAACAGTGATGCAAACAATGTCTGATAAAGTGATTAAACTTATTCTAATATCTCCCTCTACACCACATTAAGAGTGAAAACACTTTCAGAGTGCTTGACTAATTTCCCTTGTGATGAAGTATTTAGAAAGTTAACTGTAATGTCATGTGCTCTTCAAACTCGAGAAAAAGCAACATATAACTAACTGACCATGTGTGAAAACAGATTCAGGTAGGACTATGCCTACTCTGTCTAGAGTTGTCCTTGTGATTTATTAATCATCATCACAAATGCTGGCATCACAGGAAACCGTCATCAAATCTATTTAAATGGGAGGCCAGTGTCAGATGGGGACAAATCAATTCTTGGAATCAGAACAACCTCTCCCTCTGCAAATCCTGTTAATACCTCAGCTTCTATAATGTTAGGTCATAATCTTTTGATAATAAATCTGGTACCATTACAAAGACCCCATTTACTATTGAGATTTCTCAATAGCATGATGATTGCACCCATTTTCAATTTTAATTTGTGACACGGCATTCTCGAAGGAGTAATACTATTAAGAAATTTGATAGAAAATTTTTTCTTTTCAGCATCATCTGTGGAATCAATGGAATCATCACTCAAATATGTGTGAAAGTCTCCATCGAGTATATTCAAAATTTCTTCATTTAATTTTTGAACATGTTCATTTTTAGACAAAGAATTGCACGTTTAGATATATTTATCTAAATATAGTATTTCTAGATATAGATATAGTATTATCTATAGATATAGTATCTATAGATAATACTATCTATAGATATAGTATTTATCTATAGATATAGTATTTTCAAAGGTGGCTTCAATAATAGATCCATTACAAATCATTTCACAGGGGATTTCAATAATATCTATTCCTAAATGAAAACTGCTATCAAGTTTGCCATCTCCAAGTTTTACTAACCATCCACTATAAGCAGAATCCTCTGATCTCATATTTGTTGTAAGAGAAACTTTCTGAAACATCCCCAAACATTGCAGTACTTTAAACTCGTTTGTACTATGGCCGATAGCATAGCATGTGGTACAATACTGAGACATTGTTGAATATCCCCTCCAAGAAGGAGAACTTTCCCACCAAATACAACATTCAGACTCATAACTTCTCTTAGTAATCTGTCTATGGCGTTTGTAGCATGACTGGATGCTGTGGTGCATTCATCAATAATGAGAAGTTGGGCCTTTTTAATAGTTTTAGCAACTTCACTCTTTATATTGAGTCTAGAAATTGAAGTTTCATTTAATAGACTCGGTAATTTATATTGGGAATGTAAGGTGCTTCCACTGAGAAGTAAATTTGCAGAATTCCTGTAGACGCTGTGGGTAAAACAGTACCACCATGACCTCTAATATAATGTATTAAAACTTTATACAGATATGCAGGTGAATAGGATTCCTAGCTGGCAGGCCCCTGAGAGCAAGCTGGCCACCTGTCAATTCCAAGAGGAATGGGGCTCCATCCTCTCTCCTGTCAGGGTCTGGGGTACAGGTGAATAGGGTTCCTGGCTGGCAGGCCACTGACAGCAAGCTATCCAACAGCAGATTCTGTGAGTAATGGGGCTGCCTCCTCCCTACTGTCAGGGCCTGGTTTGAAGGCCGGACTCAGTACTTCCATGCTCCACTCTGAGGGCGGGTTCCTGCCTGAAACCTTGCCCTCCGGGTAACAGCTAGGAGAGGATGCAGCCATTTCCAAGATGACCCCTGCAGGACTAACTTCCTTCCAGTTGGTCGAGTTTCTGGACATGATGTTACACCCAGAGTTTTTATATAAGTAGATACATATCTCAATGATACTGTGGGTTCAGTTCCAGACCATCACATTAAAGCAAATACATATCATAGCAAAGTGAGTCACACCATTTTTTTCTGTTTCCTACTGCATATAAAAGTTATGTTTACATTATACTGTAGTAAATCCTTTTCTGGGATTTTCAATTTACTTTTCCCGGATTCATCAGAAGAATCACTATCTATATCCGTGATAGCCTTGCAAACTGCATTTCTAAAATAATAAGACTGAAAGTTAAAATTACTTCTTGATCCATGGGTTGGCATGGCTATTATTTTAGCAGCTATGACAAGATTCATCTCATTTTCCATCTCCAATTGAGCTCTTGGATGACCAGGTGCATTGTCAATAAGCAGTAATATTTTGAAAGGAATCTATTTTTTTAAAAATAGGCCACAAGCTTGGGCTTAAATATCCAGGAAACGTTGTTGTAAAAATGTGCAGTCATTCAGGCTTTGTTATTCCATTTACAGAGCACAGGCAAAGTAGATTTAGCATAATTCTCGATGGCCATAGGGTTTTCAGGATGGTAAATAAACATTGGTGTCAACTTAGAGTCACCAGTGGCATTATCTCCTAACAAGAGAGTCAGCCTATCCTGTGAAGCTTTGAAGCCGGACATTGACTTCTCTGAAATTGCCAATCCTTTACACACATTTCTTGAAAAGTCACTGAATGCAGGCTGCTTGGGAAGGCTGTGGTCCTTGGAAAGGTGCCTCTCTGCAGTGGAGACAAGGTCCTGAAGGAGCCAATAGCTACAGTCTGTCTACTGCCTGACTCCCCAAGATAGTCTTTCCTTAAAGGGGCTCTTGGGACCTGCATATTTGTGCCCATCACACCTTGAATCCTGGAAATGACCTTGATTCTCCTCTATTTCTTCAGAAACTTTTAAATTTAAAATGTCTGACTCTTATCATATTTTGGAACCACTCTGACTCAGTAAAGATTGAGAGAATTTTCTTTTCCTCAAACTCTTCTCTAGCAGAATGCTCAAAATGTGTTCACAGTGCATATGCATAATGAGGGCCCCTGAGCAGGGAGGTTGACTTGACCTATGGATGGCAGGTCCCCAGAACAGTGCCTTTACTCTCTGTAACTGCATAATCCCAGTGTGACCTAACTGTACTTCTCTCAACACATTTCTAAAAGTTCTGTTTGTCCATTAACTGCATGAATCCGTGTCCCTAGTCACACAGATTCTCAGAAGAATTGTGCCATTTAGCTCTCCTGATCGCACACCATATGGTCCTTTTTAACCTCAGCTGAACTCCCATGCCTGAGTGCTCGCTCAGCCACAATTCAACCAAGACTAAAAATTCAACAGACCCCGAGACCTTTGACCAGTATTCAAAAATCTCTCCGTTTCTTATGTATTTTTTCTCTACACTTTTTCCCAGTTGAATTCAGTGCCACAGCCAAATCCTATTTCATCAAATACATACCCCACAACAGTCTTTACCTCACTTATCGGGGATTGGGAGTGGGTGTAGGGATAAAGAGAGCAAATGAATAAGTTAGCACTTGGTGTTAGTAGTACACACATTGTATAGCTTTTGCAAATTACTTAACTTCTTTCAATATTTTGCTGTTGCTGTTAATTGGAAAAGAGGGTTTTAATACTTATAATACTAATTTGAATATTAAATATGGTATTATATTTAAAGTTCTTAACATATGAAATCTCTCAAATACTTTGATTAACTTTGCTTATTATTCAATTTCTTATTATTTTATTGTACTAGTACTTTCTTCTAATTCAAACACACAATTGTAACATCTCCTTATTCACAGTTTCACTGTAATTTTAAATGATACTATTAATCTTTCTCAGTGAAATGTTGGTTTAATAAAGTAGAAAACAAATAAAAATAGCTCACTCTTTATTCTACTTTTCAAGTTTGGCCCTTTATAGTTCACCTTTGCCATTTATCTTTAGAAAATACTCCCTAGTGAAAAGCCATATATTTTTTCTTTTCTTTTTTCTTAACCACTCCAAAGTAGATTTCTCTCCATGTACCTCAACCCTCATACATCACACAGTAAATTTACTTATGATTTTGACATTTATCATTGATTGGACTCCACTAGTATTACAATGATGACTAGTGCAGCGAAAATGTCATTTTCTAGATACAAATTTCTGCCTACATTTTAAATTTAACTTCCAATTTTTAAGCAACATGAATACCCAGAAAGATATGAATAATGATGTTATAATTCAATTTTATTTTAAAGTAGAATGGATCACTGCCCATCTTTAAAAAGAGTGATTTTTTAGTTCTTATTTGCATTTTACTCAGATAGATAGTTACATAAAAATATATACACATGACCAAAGTTTTGCCAATGTTTTTGTTGTTGTTAATCCTCACCCGAGGGTATTTTTCCATTGATTTTTAGGGAGAGTGGAAGAGAGAGGGAAAGACAGAGAGAAACATAGATGTGAGAGAAACACATCGATTTGTTATATCCTGCAGGAGCCCCAACCAGGGCCTGGGAAGGGAAGGAGCCTGAAACCAAAGTACCTGCCCTTGACCAGAATCAAACCTGGGACTCTGGTCCACAGGCCAATGCTCTATCCGCTGAGCCAAATTGCCTAGGGAGCCAATGTTTTTTGAATGTTATCTCTAGCTTCCTCATATGTTACTCATATGGATTGAAACTAAACCAACAGCTAGCGTACTCACTGTTGTTTCTGTCTCTTTCATATATTTGATAGAATTAAATATAATAATTTTGTAATAAATTCTAGAGGTACACACACACATAATCTCACAGATAAATAGATACTGACACACAAAAAAATGGTGCTTATAAAATTATTATGTAGTTTCGGATTATGCCACATTTAATATATTGTCAAACATCCCCCCTGTTTATTTCAAAACTTTCATGAGATAGTAAATCTCATTTACTACTCTTAGTTTGGTTTTATTCACATTGGTTAGTAGTTGCCTAACCTGTGAATATGTTTTGAAGAATTCAACTTGGAATTATGTCTGACTGTTTTGTTTTCATTATGATTAAACCTCAACTCTGGCCAGAGAAATATGTGTGTTTTGAAGTAAAACTTGTCTGGGAGTAAAATATAAGAAAAAATCAAAGACCTTATTCATTACTTTTATGCTTAGGTAAAAACCATCTGAACTTAACTTTGTAGGATTATTTGAATATGCTGATTTTAACATATAGAAGTAGACACACAAATTAGGTGGAAGTGCTGACTTTTCCCTTTTCAGATAGTTTTAAAGAAAAATGAAGTCCTGGCTTCATAAAGGACCTACCCATTAAAAGGTGTCTTTGGTGATGCTCTAATAAGGACACTACTGTGCAGGATGAACTTGAAGTTTGCAGCAAAAACTTCAGACACATGATTTCAGAGCTGGCATGCATACGCCTTCACCTAATAATAACGTGCTAGGAAACCCATCTACCAGTATTGCTTCTTGCAATAAGTTTGTAAACTAATTAATTACTTTTGTGGTGAAATATGTATAACAAAACTTACTATTTTAGCCATTTTGAAGAGTACAGTTTAGTGACATTAAGTACATTCACCCTGCCAAGTGCATTCACCTTGTTAAGAACATTTGGCCATCATCGCCATCCTTCTCCAGAACTCTTTTCATTTTCCCAAACTGAAACTTTGTACCCGTTAAACAATAACTCCCCATTCCCCACGCCCCTCAGCTCTGGCCAACCACCATTATGCTTCTGCCCTATTAAATTGACAGCACTTAGCTCATATGTGTGGGTGCATAGAGTATTTATCCTTTTGTGACTGGTGTATTTCACTTAGAATAATGTCTTCAAGATTTAGTTATGCTGTAGCAGGTGTCAAAATACCCTTCCTCTCAAAGGCTGAATAATATTTTATTTTACATATGTGTTTGTATATATTTGTATGTATACATGTATATATATCACATTTTGTGTATGCATTTATCCATTGATGGGTACATAGGTGCTTCTGCCTGTTGCCTGTTGTGAATAATGTTGCTGTGAACATGGATGTACAATTATCTGTTCACGGGCCTGCTTTCAATTCTTTGGGTCATATACCCACAAGTGGAATTGCTGGATCATATGGTAATTTAAATATTATGTTGCTTAAGAAATGATGTTAAAAATATTCATTTAGAAGCTAAAGTATTGCGTGTGATTACCATTTCAAGCACAACAGCTTTAGGTACAGTTAGAATAACCACATTTTCAGCTTTATTGAATAAATGGAAGTAGAGCCAGGGGATTATCCTTCAGTGGGAGAAATAAGGAAGGAGTGAGGACAGAGGTCATGAATATGATTCATGGGTATCCCTCCACATGAAAAATTGACGTCATGGAAATGGAGAGGCCTCTTACTATCCCATCGGTTTTCCTCTTTTAATGCATTGGGCTTACTCAACAAGCTCATGGCCTGAGAAGGCCAGTGGAATGACCAGGTACTGAATCTTTGCATCTCCTGGTACCACTGATGGCCAGAAAAAGCTAGAAAACCATAATAATTAAGTTGACTTTAATGTTCTGCACTACCTTAGGCACAGATTTCACTTTCTATGCAGTTTGTCTTCTTATATTATGTCTTGCTTTGGTATCTAATATTGCTCACCAAAGCTTATGCATTTATAATATATGAAGGCACATACAGACACCTATAGTAATACAAACATTATAAGAATCTTTCAAATTATTTATCTCAAATGGCTATGATGAAGTTCAATGTCCATCCACAAGTCTTTGATTTGTAATAATTTCAACAAGTTGTTTAATTAGTTCAAACTATATCAAATTCTAGATGGGCCCCAATGCTTTTGAATGTACTGCTTTTGTTTTCTTTGTGTGAAAATAGAGTTCTGAAACCTACTACCTAAAGCCATATTCATACTTTACATAGCTAGTTAACTAGCTAGAGAGCATGTGGATGCTGTAACAGTTTTTGCCTATGAAAAAAGTTGGATCCAAGAGATTTGCTTATTCATAGATCCTGCCTTGTGCCTGAAACCAGCCCAAAACAACATCGTTATTAAATACGTTTGGGGCTGCTCGTCTGACAGAACTTACCAACACGATAATGTAAGAATCCCCAAATGGAATATGGCTTTTTGCAATCCTGGCTGAGAAAACCGGTCTGCAGATATCTAGATACATAAAGTCTCCCTCTTCTTTACATTTCAATCGCTGTTTCAACTGTGTCTGACAAGGGCTGGTTAAATCAGATTCACAAATGCTTGCTAAAGCAATTGGTCCTTGCTTACCTAGGTGTTGTTTTCTCAGCAATTAAAACTAGTCAAGTGCCCTGGCTGGTGTGGATCGGTGGCTGGAGTGTCCAAAAGGTGGTGAGTTCAATTCCCAGTTAGGGCACATACCCAGGTTTGGGGTTCAATTGCTGGTCAGGGCATATGCAGGGGAGATGGGGGCAAAGGATTGATGTTTCTCTCTCTCACCAACATTTCTGAATCCCTTTCTCTCTCTCCCTCTCTCTAAAATTGATTCTTTAAAAAAAAATGAGTTAAGCAATACTATTTATTGTTTGTTTATTGAATGATTGATTGATTTTAGAAACTAACCATAAACCATCAAACTCAATTTAGCACACATTTAGAACCAGCTTCTGTGATGAGCAAGGACCCTCAATCTCTGAATGTAACACTGTTCTCCAAAAGTCAATCCTTATGTATCTCTCACAGTGCCTAGTTAATGCACGAAAATGTGGAGGTCTCAGCAAATCAATTAAATAAAGACCTATTCCTTCACTCCCACACTTCAGAACAGATTGCAAGTAAAGAGTGGCCACAGGGAAATGCAAAGTGGGGGAAACAGAGGCTTCCTGAAACAGTGGCTAGCAGGTTAAACGCATCTATTTGTCTTAAATGCCAATATCTTCTGAGTTCAGCATGTGGTCTCCAGACAGGAACAGAAGATCAGAGGTGTCTTTACATCCTACAGATTTCTGGCATCCAGGGTTCCTTCATACAAAATAAAGCCAAACCCTGGGGCCTGGTGAGTCCTAGAAGAGAAACTAAGCAATTTGTGGACAAAGTTCAAGGAATCATTAATCACATAAACCAACACTAAATGAGGTCGTCTTAAAAGTATCACAAAGAAGATACATACAGTACGTATTTCTGGGTAAGCTTCTCTGACCTGGGCATTTCCTAAAATATGGGATGTAAAGCCTTCAGCTTTCTAGGCCAAAATGAGATATCAAATTGCCTTGGCTCTGGGGAAAATAGAACCTTAGCCCTGGGAAAATGGATTAGGTAAAAGAAAAGTACTATATTAAAAGGTGTTTCTGTATCCCATTTTTTATAACCACTTTTCTTATCAATTTCTCTTTCTTAGCACTTCAATTTATCAAATTAATTTCCTTTTAAGACACTTAACAATAAAAGTTATTTTCCAAATTAAAGTAATTCACATATGAATACTGCATCTTTTAAAAGACTGCTTTGCAAGATTAAGTGCTACTTTTCTTATAGGTCATGTTTTCTTTTTAAGAATTCCACAAATAGAAAAGTAAAAATAGATTGCTGCTTTGTAGCTTCTGGGCTGTTTGGGGAGGAGAAATAGAAAAGGAAGAGGCTACAAGGAATATCCTTGATTTTTAAAAAAGTAGACATTTTTTGTAGTAGGAAGCAGACTCCTGCCATTTTTAAAGGTGGTTTCCTGAAACCTTTGTTTTGTAAATTGATATTTTAATCTTCTTTTCAGGTAAAACTTGGTAAAGACTTGTATCTCAATTCATAGATGGAGACCATTTGAACAAATCATTTGCTTGCCTGAGTTTGAAGGCATCATCAGTTATATATAAAATGTCCACTAAGCGAATCAATTGCTTCAGTTGATTTTTGGCAGTAGCTTCCCTCCATAGCTGTTCATTTGAATCGGTAGGAGTGCTGTAAAAATATACCAATGTGTGGATATCGGTGCATTTTAAAATCTCCCCAGGTTATAGGAATAAGCAGCCAGATTTGAAAAACACTGCTTTAGGGGAGCCCAAGAAGAGATAGATGACTAAATTTGAAAATGTAGTATAGAAACAAACATACTTTTAACAACCCTTGTGAGAATTCATGCTTATTTATTCTCTTTACAATATTCAAGCATGTGCAGAGGCTAGAATTTGGACCGAGCTTCACTGGAAAACATGAAAACTGGACATAGGTAGACATCCTCATGTGGTGGTGGGTAGAGAGTCAGAAGGTTAGAGAGGAAGAGGGTGTGGGGCCAGCCACACAATTCCAGGAAAAATTGTCAAATAACTAAAGTGGATGTTTGATCTCCTATTTTTCCTTTACAAATCCCTTATGTTCCCCACTTACTTTGTGTTAGGGTCACCGAAGGAGGTATGCACAAAGCCAAAAGTGGTAAAGAAATATATATAAATGTATTAGGTCCTCTGGAAAGCGTGTTGGGCTGAGCCCCCAAATGGTGCCAGCACCCAAGGATGGGGAGTCAGAGATTTCCTAGGCAAGCGATTCCGAGGAGGAATTGTCTGGGTGGTTCCAGATCCTGGGTCCAGATCTGGAGGGGAAAGATAGTGCCTAGCAAGTAGAACGTGGCCTAAGCAAAAGGGAATGCCTGTTGCAAAATGATCTAAAGGTCTGTTTCCTAAGGGAAGGGATGTGGATTTGATTATTTGATCAGACCTAACATTTTGTGTCTCCACTTTTTTCTATCTGACTCAGTAAAGCAGCCCTACACTATCCACTTTTTCCTCAAATTTAGACATGGTTGACAAGTTCATTTTCTTTCTTCTATCACCATATCCTTCATTAAGATGCCCATCTATTTACCTCAAGCCGTAAGAAGAAAAACAAGTATCTAAACTAAGCTATGCAAAACAGGCAGTCCTTTACCTCCCGGATTATTTATACTAAAATCCAGAAAACTTAACTCAAATCATATATATAATTGACAGTATTTGAGGTAAGGAGATCAAACAAACAACAACAAAAAAGGGTCTTTAGGAGAATGTGTGGGTAAGAAATATTTCTTAATTTAACAATATTTATTCACTATTAACTCTATCCCAGGTACTTAATGAGGTGTTAATGATTCAGGAATGAATAAGTATGTTTTGGATATGAATTTTGTACTTTAGTAGTAAAAATAAATAAGCAGTGGAGTCAACTACTGTGTAATGACTTTTGTATTGAAGACTATTAAAAAATGTTCCAGGAGCAGAGAAAAGCACCTCTCTGTGCAAAAGGTTAAAAGAATCCCATTGATCCTTTTATCACACCAATTAGGCAGTGGGTAATTCTACCTCTACATATAAATGAAATAAATGCTTGTTTAAAGGAAATTATTCATGAACCAAGAACAAATTTTCTGGATTAAATATTTTTGGAAAATTTGAGAACATGTTTATTTTTATTCCCTTAAAATGAGAAGGAAAAATTAAGGCATCATATATTTAATAAAGTACATTAATTAAACAGTGTGATTTTGTCATCTAAAGTTATTTGTTTCCCTCAATAACCCCCCATCATGTTTATAGTTTCAATTATCATACCAATTAATAGTCTTAGGCTGAAAGATAAATAGAAAAATATGTGGAAATCCTGAAGTGAGACGATTTGAATGACAGTGATAATATCTAGGCTAAAAAAGTGTGAATTTTGTGGAAGGAATGTATACTTTTCAATCTGTATGTGCATATACATCAAATAAAAAGCTACGTTGTTATAATAACATAGGTAGAAAAATTAAGCATTTAACTTAGTAAGAGTAAAAATAAATGGATTAATTTGTACTTTTTAAAGAAGTTTCAAAATATTGTGACTCAATGAAACATGGAGAACTTTTTTGCTGAGATATGTATAAGTATTATACATATTAAAACACCTTTTTGTAATATGTTTCACTTGATTAAGTTTTTGAAGTTAACTGAATTCTCATTAAAAAGTTTTGTTTCTTGAAGTAATTATAATAAGGTACAGATTAATGTTATACAGAAAATTCTGGTACCAAAATAAAAATTTAATTTTCAACTGATATTTTTATACTTCTTTGGATCTAATCACAAGTCTCAAACATTTTCCTATCCTATTAATATATTCAAAGGTACACATAAAAAGGTAAAATAACCAATGTATAAGATTTTTATAGACAATAAAATATGAATAAGAAAATAAGTTAACAAAATATTCATGAATAAATTTTATCTCTAACAGCTTTTGTTAGCTCTAATGAGGAGTTAGTTATTAGCTGAGATGGGTGTTCCCAGCTCATGTCCTGATACAGCTCTGGACTATTACTAAAATTCAGAGGCATTTTTCATTTTGTTTGGGGAAAAACATTCGGATGATCATTATTCTTTTGTTCATATGGAAATTTCCTGATACTCTTTAGATAGCTCATGGTACTATTATCAACCTACCTCACCTCATGCATGTCAAATGTAAAAAAAAAAAAATGCAGTGTCTTTTGGAAAAATGATAATTCTGTAGCAGTATGTCACTTTTATTTGTAATTGAGCTGAAATGTACAGTGTGCTTAGTTTTTATATTTGCACTGGGCTGAGTAACCCACCCTGGTATCAAAAAGATTTGCATCAAGTAAACAGATGGAAAGTGCTCTTATGTCCCTTCCCAGTCAATCCTCACACTCACCAACTCTTCAATCAGCTGTGATGTGAATTTCTACCCTGCCTGTATTCATATAGATATAATCATGCAGCATGCATTCTGTTCTCCCTGGAACCTTTGCTCAGCATGTTGTTGAGGATTACCCATGTTGTTACAGATATAGATTTTTTTCTCCCCTGTTGATGAATTCAGTAGTACTTCATGGTATTTGTCTATAACAATTAGTTTATTCTTTATCCCTTACCCTTTTACAGAACATTTGAATTGTTTTCAATTTGGGCTAGTATAAATTTTTTTTTCTATAAAGCATTTTGTGTAGGACTTTATTTATTTTATATACACAGCTTCGTTTCTCTTTGGAACATCAATATTTCCTATTTAGGCCATTTCCCTAGGGCAGCGGTTCTCAACATGTTGGTCGAGACCCCATTGGCAGTCGAACGACCCTTTCACAGGAGTCGCCTAAGACCATCCTGCATATCAGATATTTGCATTACGATTCATAACAGTAGCAACATTACAGTTATGAAGTAGTAATGCAAATAATTTTATGGTTGGGTCACAACATGAGGAACTGTATTTAAAGGACCAGAAGGTTGAAAACCACTGCCCTAGGGGTTAAGAGCTTTCCCAATGAATTTTTCTCATAACTATTTTAATATTTTAGAGTAATAATTAAAGGATTCATGTTTAGTGATATATACTTGTAGCAGATGAAGCCAGACTAGAAGATGGTCATTAAACACAACTTTTTGTGTCTCATCAATGTTGTTATAGTAGATGTCTCTCAGTTGCTGGCATTATAAGATTAGATAATACTTGGAACTGTAACATTGAACCTATGGGTCAGCAGGAAAGACTGGAGGAGTAGATTCACCATAGCACTGACATTATTATTTTGAGGAATCAATTACAGACAAAATTACTTCAGTACTTCTCATATTTTAAAATGATTCCCTATAATTTAATTCATTTTTTGACATTCTGCTACATGAGTTTGAAAGGCCTTTAAGTTGGGGAGAAAGATGAGAAAGAGTAGGACTGGGAGAGGTTTCATAGTTTGAGATAGGAAAGTGGTAGCATATAATAGACTGACCAAAAGATATAAGAGCCAGACCAAGGACATCTCACGAATGTTATGGGTAGAGATGACAATGTTATAACCAGATAACATGATGTCCTAACCATATATGTCTTGTCTGTTTGGATGAGCATACAGAGATATGTTGACCAAATCTCAGAGGCTCCCATGTCAATATACCAACTGTGCATTTGCCTTTCATGACTTTTACATACCCTTGGAAGAAAGGGACAAGGGAAAGCTAACTTGATTGAGAAATCTTGCATTTGACTGTCTTTATATTAAATAAACATTCCAGATGGAATTCACACTCATGTTAGCATTAAGTTTAGGAAAAGAAATTAGAGTTGTATTTTTGCACATGTATATGTGCTGAGATTTTTACTTACTGTATATCTCCCCATTTAGTTGCATTAAGGCCAACTCAGACAAGCACTTAGATTTACTTCCTATCCCTAGATCCATCTGTAATGAGTCTGACTGAAATTAAATGCATTAGGTGTGTTGTAACTCAGAGGCTATTACATTTTTTATAGCATCATAAAGAATGCAAACTGCCAAACTTTAGTTCATATTTGGAAATGAAAGGCCAAATGCTCATGTTTCACATAGAAAACATTAATCCAAACCACCTTATTGTCTCTAATTTTGTGGGGGAAAAAATTATCTTCTTTCAACTCATCTCTTTGCATGTGAATTATTTGCACTTAAAATTTAAAAACAGACTCCATTTTTCAAATTTGAAATGGTTATTGTTAAGGATAGATTCTGACACATTCCTGGTAGCTCACAGTTGGCTCATGTTAAGTTGGCATTCTGCCCTTAGGCTGCTTGTTACTAAGAAGGAAAGAGAAGGCTGTCTAGCGTTAAACTACTTTCCTTTTCTTTTTTAAAGAAACAAAACTTGAGTTTGGTGGTTCCTTGGATTGTAAAAAGTTGTCAACCGACTGACTGGAAGCATTCCTGCTACAAATTCATGGTTTCCCATGAGTGACGTCAGTTATCAGAGAACACATAAAAACCTCCAGACTAAAAACTCTGAGATAATCTGGTGAAACGTAACTTACTCATTATCAAAGATCTGTTTACAGTGGAGTGAGATGAATTTGAAGTTGGACTTGGATGGATATGTAATAGAGACTTGTTATTTACATCAACGTCAAGAGCCCTGAGAATTTTATAAAAGACTAATGGCCTGGAGCATGAATTTGTGCACATTGAAAGAAAATTAATTAGAAGAAATATTTTAATATCGCTATTCGCCCTTTCTCTATAAGAGAAGTGTCAACCAAATTCACGATCAAAAATGACAGATCGAAACACATGCGTGTGATTGGTGCCAGCGAGAGCTTTACATGTATTGCACATGCACAAGTCAACTTAGCCTTTTATTAGTATACTAGAGGCCCGGTGCACAAAAATTTGTGCACTCAGGGGGATCTCTCAGCCTGGCCTGTGCCCTCTCCCAGTCTGGGACCCCTTGGGGGATGACCACCTGCTGGCTTAGGCCCGCTCCCTGGAGGAACAAGCCTAAGCTGGCAGTCAGACATCCCTCTGGCAGCCCGGGAGACCTTGGGGGATGTCCATTTGCCAGTGGGGAGCAAGCCTAAGCTGCAGTTGGACATCCTTAGCACTGCTGAGGAGGTGGTAGAGGCTCCCACCACCACCACTGTACTGCCAGCCGTCAGCCTGGCTTGTGGCTGAGCAGAGCTCCCCCTGTGGGAGTGCACTGACCACCAGGAGGCAGCTCCTGCATTGGGCATCTGTCCCCTGGTGGTCAGTGTGTGTCATAGTGACCAGTCATTCCCAGTCGTTCAGCAGTTAGGGTCAATTTTCATATTACCCTTTTATTATATAGGAGTGCCTGGCCAGCCTGGGTGAGGGGCTGAGGGCCGTTTGCAGGCTGGCCACAGCCCCTTCAGGTTGGGGGGGGGGGGGTCCTGAGGGGGTGCCTGGCCAGTCTGGGTGAGGGGCTGAGAGCGTTTTCAGGCTGGCTAAGCCCCCCAGCGGGGACCGTCACCCCATGAGGGTGTGGCCAGCCTGAGTGAGGGGCTGATGGCTGTTTGCAGGCTGGCCACAGCCCCAAGCCACCCAAGCTTCCAGTGGAGGCCGGTTGGAAGCAGGTATCTGATATTTATTTGTCTTCTATAATTGAAACTTTGTTGCCATGAGCAGAGGCCTCAGCTGGCTCAGGGCTGGTGGGAAACTTGGCTTCCTCCATCTCCCAGGCAACCAAGCCTCAGGCTTGCTCTAGCTCTGTGGCTGTTGGCCGCCATCTTGGTTGGGTTAATTTGCATATAGTCGCTCTGATTGCCTGGTGGGCGTAGTTTAGGGCATAGCGAAGGTATGGTCAATTAACATCTTTGTTTTTATTAGTATAGATATATAGAATAAACTTGCTTAATTAGATCTGCTTTCTGATTTAGCTAAACTTTTTCCAGCCCAGTGAAGCACCCCAACTTCTCTTTCAGGTAATTGTCAGCAACACAGCAGTAAATATCAACACAAAGTAGATAATTATTGTAGATTATGCAGGGAGAACAGAGGGTAAAAAATTTAACTGCAGCAGTGTTTGATTATATTCTGTGCAGTGAGAAAACTGCAAATCATTTTCAAGGTCCACCATTTCTTACTTCTTTTCAGTTGGGTCAAGTGTCTAAGCTTTCTAAATCTCTGTTTTCTGGATAGTGAAAAGAAAATAGGATTCCACTGAGTCTCCTACCATCTTACTCCAGGATTTGTGTGAGGATCAAATGAGATGAGGTATAGGAAAATGCTTCACATACATTTGGTTAAAGTATAAAATGTTTGCAGCAGAATATAAAGCAAGTTGTGTTCCTGGGCTGACAAAACTCTGAGGAGGCTAGTTGCTATGGAGAGGAAGCCAGGGGTTGCTACATGACGTCATTACCCAGTGCCCACAGCCACCATTTCTGGGCTGGGCTAGGCTGTGGGCCACATTTTGTGCTATGGGGTCTTGGCAGCATCGGTTATGATTTGGTGGGCTGTCACTCCAGGGTGGTGGTTAGGCCACTTGGGGGAAGCCAAATGTTGCTTTGTGGGTGCCAGGTCCATGGTGCCATTTCTCTGTAAATGGCCAGTAGGCATCAGGGCAGCTCCTGCTTTGAGTGTCTGCCCCCTGCTGGCCAGTGCATGTCATAGCAACTGGTTGGATGGACACAGCATATTAGCCTTTTATATATAGAGATATTTAATTTCTCAGATTTTATCTTTCTTTCTTCCCCTTATTTTCAGATTTTATCAGGAATCATTCCAGTTCCTTCTTAAAAGTTGGACACTTTTTTGATACAAAAGGGAAAATATAACTTCATTCATTCCACAAATACAGTTCACCTAATATGAAATATCACAAAATATCACAAAAATATTTGCATGAACTTAAATTTGCTAAACAAGGGCAAATAAATATTTTTTTAAAAAAGCTTGAGAAATATTTCAACTGTAAATTGAAATCAGGGCTATATTGAAGAAAGTCTATAAATTTACTTAACATTTATATCAACAAGAGAAAACTATCATCTTTCCACTAAAAAAAATCAGGATTGTGCAATTAATGTTGGGATCTGGGGGAGAAGGAAAAATATTTTCCTTAAATAATCTAGAAATTGTTGTTTGCTTATTTGGTGTATTATAATAAGCAGTAATATTTCAAATAGCAAGACATTAGAAGCTATTAATGTAGTACTTTGAATTCATAAAATAAATTACATTACAATTATGTCACTATTGTTCTGAAGTCTGCTAAGCCTTTCTTTTTTCCCTTTCCTCTGTCCTTTTATTCTTCCCCTTCCTCCCTCCCTCCCTTTCTCATTTCCTTCTTTCCTTTTATCCCTCCCTCCTTCCTTTCATTTAAACATCATCATAATAATTCCTCAGTTACAGATATATTTTAAGAATCAAATTAGAAATTGTATATAAATATAATGCTACGAATATAGTTGACTTCCCCAAAATAGTAGCTTATTATAACTATTTTAAGTAGTATCACATGCTTGCATTTATTGTTTGTTATGAAAATACATTAAGATTCTCATCTATACCAACATAAATACAGGTAGGATATTTTTTACTGACTCTATATGGCAATAGTTTATGAACCGAATCACAAGAATTAATAGTCCTTGGAATTTTATTCTAATTGGAGAATTGTAGATGGTGCCATTTGCATGTAAATCTTAGTCCCCTTTCCTTTTAGTCTATCTGTGGAATATGTTTCTACTATGTATGTTTTCTTTGTATTCCTTCTCTTGCCTGCACATAATCATTTCTCACCAAACTATGAAAATGAAAATTAAAAAGTAATGAAAGTGAGATGGATAAGTTCTTGCAATGTTTATGATATCACAGCAGTGGCATAAATCACAGTAAATAACCCATAATATTAGTTGTTTTCTTCTCTTCAACATTGAGTGTATAATAGTCTACTGAAACCTTATCAGAAAATTGTAAAATTAGCATTCTAATAGAGTATTATACTTTAATATTTATTTGACTTGATGGCAAAGATGGTAGGCAAGTGGCATCAAATCTAATAGCATTTAAAATATTTTTTTTCACAAAGTTAAATATAGGAAGTTGTGAACTATCAAATTATTTTGCACACATCAGTAGTTTCTAATGAACTCAATGGTTATTCATAAAACCTAGGCAGAATTAGGTTAGAGAGATGGAGGCTTAGGAGTTCACATACATTTTAGAGAAATATATTTTTTCATATTACTATTTCATATAATGAAATGGTGTAACTAAGCCAAGTAATACAATAAAAAAAATCCTCCAAACTACTTAACTCTGGAAATGAAACTTTAAATTACATCCCCTCCTTCTTTTTTCACACCTGCTTCAAAATCAATTATAAAGTTTAGATATGTTATAAACAGGTATTATTATTATTCCTATGTCAAAAATTGAAAAATTGAGGTGAAAATGCACTTTCTTTTCCACAAATATAGCACAAGTTAATGAAATAAAAAACAAATAAAAAAAAAAACCTGGAGAATTTGTATTGCACTTTTTATGCTATATCACTTCAATCATACCAAATCACCTAATAGTTTTAAACACTTAATATAACTGAATGAATGAAAGAAACTCAGGAATATTCCTTAGGAATCAGTAGAAAAAAGACACTGAAAATAAAGTAAATTATAGGTAGGTACCATTATTAGTTTTAATGTAGAAGTTACATTATATAGACAAAATAATAAAATTTACTTGTGATATTTTATATATTAAACATTTCATATATGAAGTTGTTAAAAATAAATTATAGATAACTTATAATAATAGACTTTTAAAATTAAATTAGTAGTTATACATAACATTAAAAGTAGATTGTTTTATACCTATGTTGTTTTCATCTCTGTGAATTCTATGGTCTCCATCTTTACAAAATTGAAAGTCACCTATAGTTTCTTCTCCACAGTTAATATTCTTTTTTCACTGTGTATAATCACTTCTCCTTGCTGCTCCCAGCTGCCTTGGTATTTAGGGCCTGTACTATCTTGAATCCCCTTGTCCTCCTCCTAATCCTCTTTGTCTTCTTCTATTTCTTTTTAGTAGACTAGTTCTTACAATTCTTTAGGGGTGATTCAACATTAAGTTTTTGCCATCTACTCTTTCATTTTTGTACCATCCTTCAGAGCTTCTCTGTTCACACAACTTTAGAAATCAACTCTCCAGGGACAGTTATAAGTTTGTCTTGTCTCACACTCATATTTTTACTTAATTCTAGAGCCAAGTTCTTGACTGCCTGATGAACCCAGTCACTTGGAAGTCTTTGTATCATCACAAATTCAAGGTGCCTAAGACATAAGTGAGGATCCTTCTGACATTTTCCCTCTCTCATTCATGTTATCAATTCCTGGATATGATTTTTAAGATCACAGTTTTAACTTCCTTCTTACACTATTATTTTTTTCATTCTGTCAACTTCAGTATAACAACAATTTTGTTTTAAATTTTATATTAACACTTTTACAATAAATGCAACAACTGTAGTTAGACTACTTCCCCCAAAATACAAGTGATTAAATAGCTTTGGCTCTACCCTCATTGTGACTAATAATTTTAAAATATAAGCCATTAAGGATTTCTTAGTTGGCTACAAAATATGTGCTAATCCATTAATTTTAGGCACCAGTCCTAGCACACTTATCATTTTCTTCTATTAAATAACATCTTTCAAGTATATATTCATTGAGGCATTTTCACAGGGTACCATTACATGTAAATTTTACCCTTATTCCTTTAAATTTTTAAATAAAATTTCGTGTTATAAAAATTATATTTACATACCTTATAGTTTATTTATTGTAATTATTTTTTAATTGTGAATAACTAGAATTTAAAATTTTGTGTCCCTAGAATGCAAACCCTAATAGTACAGAAATTAAAGTCTATTCTGTTCAGTTACGTTCTCCAAGGCCTAAAAAATTGCCTAGCACTTAGTAGGTGTCAAGAACGGAAAGAGCTGACATTGTCTTCTCCTTTCCAGCAAACACAAGACTCCTACATCAGGGATCAAGGTTTTATTAACTCAGAGAAAAAAAAAATGGTCCCCATAAACTTTGTTTGCTTCCCCCTGTGCCTCCCAGGTCTCATGGTGGTGATTCCAATGGACCCAGATGGATGTAACACATGGAGTATTTGTTTGTGCTTGCAACTGAAGAACTCCAATTTTCAGAAAATGCAGAACTTTATTAGGTGGTACAATCAAACCTGCTCAAACTTTTCCCCAGAGGTAGACATTAACTTTATTATTGTGGCCAGTAAACAAATCTCTCTGCACTATCTTCTCTTTCATTATCTTTCAGGGCAGTTCACTCTACAAACAATCTTGAAATACATTCTGTAACAAAAGCATTAGCGCTTTTGTTTGCAAGTTCTTTACAGACATAGGGATCTATTAAAAAATGTCTACCAAAAGATGGGGTTCTAAAAACATTTTTAGAATGAATAAGTAACAGAAACTTTTGATTTTATTTTAGTTGTTATTTAACTTGTTTTTCTCTCTTGAATTAATCCTACTTCCCATGTCTTTGATTTCATTTTCAGCAACCTCTTCCCCTTTTTTTCTAATATCTCATTGTTTCTTAAGGCTGAGTTCAAGTATGTCTATCCAGACATAGCTGATTATCTTTCTCCTCTGAATCCTTTTCTTTTTTCTACTGATTTCAGAGTAAAAGGGAGAGAGAGAGAGAGAGAGAGAGAGAGAGAGAGAGAGAGAAATACCAATGATGAGTGAGAATCATTGATCCACTGCCGCCTGCAAGCCCCCTACTGGGGATTGAGTCTGTAATCCCTGACGTCCTGGTTCATAGGTCAGGCTCTTCTGATTCTTACAGTGATTAATATACAGTTCAACTCATCTCACCTCTATAAATACATATTTTATAGTATTAGGAAAAACTAAAAGGGAGGCAATGCATTAGGCTTCAAAAGCAATTCTTCCTCTTGAACAATGTCCTGCAAATACCAGATTTTTCTTTAAATTTTACTTTAGTAGAAAAAAAATGCTTCTGTAATCAAATGCTTATAATTATATTCATAAGTAAATATCTGCTATAATACAGTAATATGAAAAGAAAGCTCAGATAAACAAATATTATTCCCAATAAATCTATCAACTAATACATTTTTTTTTGTAGTTTAAGATAGGCAATCTGCCACAAAGAAGCCACTGCGCTTTCCTCCATCTAGAAGGAAATCAATGGGATGGGGCTCCCCATGAGGGCACATGAATGGAGAAATCATCCTTCTAACTCAAGGGTGTTTTCCTAGGGGCTTGCAGATTAGTTGGAGGGTGGCATCTAAGAAAAATTAAATTATAATCCAATAAAATGAAGCAGCAGAAGAATTCTAAATGAGCGAACAGAGATTATAAGTAAAATATTTCAGAGAAGGGAAATCTGGATGTTGGGAGAAAAGACTAGAAGTTGATGTTACTATGATGTGATCTGAAAAGAAAGGGAGATGCCGGTCTTACTTGGATCTTCCCCTTACCAGGATGCTTTACTCTTTGGATGTTACAAATAAGAGGTTTTCTGGTGAAGTGCCTTTCTATATGCCTCTATTCTAAGAAAAATAATATGTAATTCAGCTCATTTTTATGATATTCAAATATAAAAAATCCTCAAACTTCAATGGACATTATGTATCCGTTCTAATTTCCTTTCAGAAAAAGACAAAAGAATCTCTGATTAGTCTTGCAAAATATATTTCTCTCTGTTTCTTTACAAATTAGTGTAGGTTTATATTAAAGGTTACTTGCTAAATCTCCATTACCACTCTCCCTTATTTAATTAAAATTTAAAATGTTTTTGTAATTAACATTATCTTGTTAGGGCTTAATAATATTCATTTTTTCACACTGTTTCCTGAACTGTTGTGTACTCTTAGATGTAGAAAATGAATAATTAAATTCAATAATGCCATTATGATCCCATGAAATATTAAACAGTGGTACCTGAAGAAAATTAGGCTATAAGTTTGTCAGTGCCAATAAGTATAAGGAAATATAATTAACAATAATTCACTTAAATGATTTCATCTCTATAAATATATATTTGTAATTAGAAAATGATGAATGGGTATCAATGCATTATACCTCAACAGAAATCCTTTTATTAGATTTAAATTTTCTGTTGTACAATCATTTGTTAATATGTCCTTGTCACACCATATTTATTTTTCATTTTACTTCAGTGAGAAAATTGCCTCTATATCTAGTGCTATAATCACGTATTCAGTAAGTCTATGTTAACCTCTCTTAACTGATACATGGTAGGCAAACTCTAGATAAGCATGTGCCATTTCTAAAAAATAAGTTAGCCAATAACTTTTGTAGTTTAAGAAAGGACAGTCTGTCATAAATGAGTGTCCACCTAGGAAGTCAAGTCATGCTTCCCACCATGAGTGTGGCAGAACTGAGAGACACCCTTCAAATGGGGATTAACCCAAAGATTACTGTGGGTTAACATTTGGCAAAACAGATGGAAATCTGAAATTTAAGTTAAGAGAGGAAAATTGAAAAACACATTTCTGTATACCATAATTTGTAGATTTTGATATATATATATATATATCTGCTATCTTTGCAGTTAGGACTATAAGTATCTACTAATGTTAGAGATTTTTATGATCTGTGATCTGGGTTGAAATCCTATGCAGTTAACCTGTTTTGACTTCACTCACAGTGAGTCACTGGCTGTAATGCACCAATACTTCACATTGTTTCATTGTTTGTCTCTCCTTTGTTTTTAATAAAAGAAACTTGCCATAACAAATATTTTGAACAGGCCAAGGTAGAAAAGCATCAATTTACAATATAGTTTATCTGACAGAAATAATAATGACTTAATAAGACATTTGAGATTGGAAAAATAAGCAAGATGGAAAAAGGAAACAAAGTTGTCTGTTTTTCATTCAAATTAATGTAAAATATAAATTCAAATTGTTCTACTAGTTCATCATCTATTACTCCGCAGTATTTAAAAACCTTGATTTTACACATTAATATAGCATTGCATAGTTCAAAATTAAACACAGATATTTATTGAGAAAAGATGACTGTTCTTAATATTATAACTCAAGATAGCTTTAGAGCTGTCAATTACTATACTTTTTAGGCTAATTTAAATTTATATATAATCGTTAATGAATGTGCAAGGACTGAAAGAACTCAGTAATTACTTTCTCTAATTATCTATTTTAATTTTATTCTAGCTATATTAAAAATGAAGCAATCTAGCAGATCTGCATTAAAAAAAACCACACACACTAAAATCAAAGGCTTCATCTATATAGATGTTTTTCTTAAGAAGGCTGGATAGTTACTACCATAGGCTCATTCATCACTCCCTCATACTCCAAAACCAAAACAAACCAACAAAAAAAGATAATTAACATATTAATGAAAATCTGATTTAAAAATAGGTGTGTTGGTATTTGGGGATTCTTAGGATATATTCTTAGAATTTGGACCACTGGTTCAAATGGCAATTCCATTTTTTATTTTTTTTGCGGGGGGAAACTCCACACTGTTTCCAAAATGGTTGCACCAGTCTGCATTCCCACCAGCAGTGTATTCAGGTTTCCTTTTCTTCACATCCTCACCAGCAATTGTTTGTTGATTGATTTTTTTTTTTATTATTACTTTTTAAATATATTTTTTTTGATTTCAGAGAGTAAGGGAGAGGGAGAGAGAGATAGAAACTTCAATGATGAGAGAGAATCATTGACTGGCTGCCTCTCCATGTCCCATACTGGGGACTGAGCCCTCAACCTGGGCCAACACTCTATCCACTGAGCCAAACTGGCTAGGGCATTTATTGATTTATTGATGGTAGCCATTCTAGCAGGTATGAGGTGGTACCTCATTATTATTTTAATTTGCATCTCCCTAATGATTAGTAACTGAGCATTTTCCATAAGGAATATAATGTAATTTGATGATCTGAGAAATTTTCATTGGAAAATGAGTTTTTAAGTAGGTTATAAAAGTTATAATTCGAACTTATATAATGCATTTGATATAAATTGATATAAATTGATTATGATAGACATGAGTATTCAGTAGTTTCACACACACACACACACACACATACACACCATTCATTTTTACTAAAAGCCCTGTCTATGATTATTAATTTGCTTTCATATTTAAATAATGAATTGCAATATATTATTATGATTATTTACTCTTTATTTATTAATATATAATTATCCATTTATCCTGTTATTTTTTGACATGTTTTTTAAAACTACTGGTCACAGATTCATGAATTATGGGCACAAAAGCATTTTTTTCCAAACTCTGTTTTGAAATAAGACATAGTTTTCTAAATATCTATATAAATTTATGACAATATTTCTATGACACATTTTTGGCCATTTTTGTTTGTATAATTAATATCCTGCTACAATGAGTAAAATATTTTATTGAGTCTGTACTCAGCTTGACAAGCCCCAAATACAGGGTGGGACAAAAGTAGATTTATAGTTGTTAGCATAAAAAAAGGTTATGATTATTATTACAATAGCTTTATTGAGTCTATGTTTCATGTACCCACAACTATAAAACTACCTTTGCCCAACTCTGTATTGTCTCATATATAACAAGATTATTTTTTCTGAGGTAATAGGCTATTCATGTGCTCTTTAGATCCCTCAACTTCCAATAACATTGTAAAATTTACAGAGTTAACTTTTGTTAATGTAGTCAAGAAATTTGAAAAAAAAAAAAGAAATTTGAGGATAAAATGGCCTTTAGATGTAGAAAGGATTACAGTGATGGTGAACCTTTTGAGCTCGGCGTGTCAGCATTTTGAAAAACCCTAACTTAACTCTGGTGCTGTGTCAAATATAGAAAATTTTTGATATTTGCAACCATAGTAAAACAAAGACTTATTTTTTGATATTTATTTTATATATTTAAATGCCATTTAACAAAAAAAAATCAACCAAAAAAATGAGTTCGTGTGCCACCTCTGACACGCGTGTCATAGGTTCGCCATCACTGGATTAGGAAGTCAAGTGAACTTTATTCTGGTCCTACATAAAGCATGCAATCAAAAATGAGCTTCTCATCATTAAATGGAAAAAAATCTTTTCTTTTAAATATATTTTTTTATTGATTTCAGAGAGGAAGGGAGAGAAAGATAGAAACATCAATGATGAGAGAGAATCATTGATAGGTTGCCTCCTGCATGCCCCCTCCTGGGAATCGAGTCCACAACCTGGGCATGTGCCCTTGACTGGAATTGAACCTCAGGGCCCTTCAGTCCACAGGCTGATGCTCTATCCACTGAGCCAAACCTGCTAGGGCTGGAAAACATATTTTAAAGTCAAATAATGCCACTCTTTCTTGTTACTTTCTTTGATGGGTGCCTGTTTTGGATAAGAACTATTATTACTAAAACAGAAAGAAAAAATTATATCCACTTCAAAGTCCCAGTTAGGACAATAATTCTCCAATCATCACTTTGGAGCTTATATCTGAAAACCAATTTAACTGGGGAAGAGGAGTGTGTAGACTCTGCAAAGATGTTGGGGGAAATTAAATTTCCAGGAAATGGAAATCTTTGTTCTAATCCTTTTATAGAATTAGCTAGTCTTTTTGTAGGAGGACTGTCAGCTGGATATCAAATCATTCATGTGTGATAAATAATAAAGACTTTGCCTACACAATATTGACTCAGTGACAATCTAAGTGCAGTATACATAATAGATATCTGGTATAATTCTATGCCAGAAAATGCTGATGTTTAAAAGAACAGTGTACAATTTTCTACTAATTACAAGAATTGTTATTGTTTTTGCTGTTTCAAACAATCAGACTATTTCTTCAAGAAAATTCGCTTTGTTTATTCTTTGACATTAAACACAATGAAAACAATAATGGCTGTTAGAAATCTTTTCAGAATACAAGGGCAAATGTCAAGGTTTTGTGTTGAAACAAACTGAATAAATAAATGCCACATGTTCTGTGGTTTGCTGACTTCACAGTGAATTTCATGTGTCCCTCAACTTTGATCTAAGCAATTGCATTGATAAAAGGAATAAGATCTTGTCTTCAGGAGAATAGACATTTCCCCACTTTAGAGGCAATTTAGTTGCTAAATTCAGACTTCCTTGGGAGGAGACATTTCAATTTATACATTTGTTCCTATTCAGAAGAGTTGGATGGAGGCAGAAATATCTTAAAAGACTAGAATTCAAAATTATTGATAGAGGTTTGAAGTGGATAACTGAGAACAGAATAGAGGAGAATATTTAAAGTGTAAAATGTGATTATTTGATATATGTGAAAGGATTACCCACAATGAGTTAATTAACACATCCCCCCAGGTTATTTATCTCTTCTTATGTGTGAGAACATATAAGTTCTACTCTTTTAGAAAATTTCAACTATCCATTATTAACTACAGTCACCATGCTTTACCAACTTTATTCATCTGATAGCTGACCATTTGTACCATTTTGCCATCCTATCCCTCTCCCCGCAACTGCAAACACTCCAGCCCTGGAAACCACTTTTCTATTCTCTGTTTCTACAAGTTTGACATTAAAAAATATATATTTTATGTATAAGTGATACCATTTAGTACATGCAATATTTGGATATTTGTCTTTTTCTGTTTGGCTTATTTCACTTAGCATAATGCCAGGGCTGACCAGCAGCCCCTGAACGATGGATGAACAGATTACTCAGACACAGTTTGACTGTGCAAGCGAGGGCTGAGGGGCCCATGGCTTTAGTAGCCAGAGCAGCTTCTATGGCCTGCCTCGTTAGGCCTTTATTGGAATTTTTATCTTTAGGTACAATGAGTAGGGTGAGTAATCTTGAGAGGACACATGTTTACATTGTCCTCTAGGCAAGGGCATCCAGGGATTAAGCATAAGGATTCCAGTAAACACCCCAGGGTCTGCATATGCACAGGCTTGTTTGGAAAGGTCAAGGAATAATTAGGGGCGCCACCTTCAACACTCCCCTGTCTCCCCTATTAACAGGGTAGGTGGCCTTCCACACACTTCCCTTTTATCAGAATGTCCTCCTTACAAACTTTCCAAGCAAGTCTCAGAGTTCATTCATATTGTCACAAAAGGCAAGACTTCCTTCTTTTGAATCTTAAAAAATGGCTAATAAATATTCCATATAGAGAGAGAGCAATGAAACATGATAGGGATGACCATGTTTATCATACAGAAAATAGCTTTACTGAACATAAAAATGAAATTAATGAAGAATGTTACACGACTAATGCAGCTGTATATAAATTTGCAATAGGCCCAGCCAGCGTTCCTCAGTGGTTGAGCATTGACCTATGAACCAGGAGGCCACAGTTTGATTCCTGGTCAGGGCACATGCCCAGGTTGTGGGCTCAATCCCCAGTGGGGGGCATGCAGGAGGCAGCTGAACAATGATTCTCTCTCATCATTGGTATTTCTATCTCTCTCTCCCTTCCTCTCTGAAATCAATAAAAATATATACATATTTTTAAATTTTCAATAGAACATTCTTCCTGTTATAAATATGTGTTAAGTAATTTTTAAGTAGTCCTAAATCTTTCCTTAAATTACTAGAGTTAATCATATACATATAATAATACATTAAAACATAATTTCCTATATGTGAATCATAGTAGTGAATAATTTTAATATCTCTACCAAAATCTTTTCTATTTGCTGTGCATGTCCTTTTAAACATAGCCTATAAGAGAGAAGCACTGAATTAGTATGCACTGATTGGCAAGCTTATCTCTATTGATTTAATTCTAATTTAACTCTGCTAATCTCATATAATTATTGCTTATCATATCCTGAAGAGACTTCAGAGATCAATGTGTGATTCCTAACCCCTCCAATATAGATCGGCACACTAAGGTTCAGAGAAGCTGTTAAACAATATTTTCCAGGTCTCAGAGCTTCTTAGCAACAGAACTAGTACTGAATCCCAGGTTGTATTTAATTTTATGTGCTAAGAGAACATTTATTTTTTTCTTAGTTAAGTGTCCTTGTTAAATCGCAAATGTTTTCTCTGTAATTTTTAGACAAGCATTAAAATAAATAATAATGCACTCCTTTTGGCAGAAATCACCATCTTTCAGTAACTTGCCAAAATGACTAACACAAAGGGAAAGAGGTCAGGCACCCACTACATGTTCTCTAGGACTTTAGAAAATATAGAGTTGTGCCCTAGCTGGTTTGGCTCAGTGGATAGAGCTTCTGCCTGTGGACTGAAGGGTCCCACATTCAATTCCAGTCAAGAGCAAGTACCTTGGTTGCAAGATCCTCCCTGGCCCAGGCCCTGGTCAGGGCACATGCAGGAGGCAATTGGTCAATGTGTTTCTCTCACATCAATACTTCTCTCTGCCTTTCCTTATCTCTTCCACTCTCTCTAAAAATCAATGGAAAAATATCCTTGGCTAAGGATAGAAAAAAAAAAAAAAAAGAAAGAAAATAGAGGGTTCTTCCTATGGCCACATCCTTGCAAATCTACAAGAAAGGTGATATTGTAGACATCAAGGGAATGGGCACAGTTCAAAAGGAGCAGGTGTTCTCATGGCAAAACTGGAAGGGTCTACAATGCCACCCAGCATGCCCCGGGCATTGTTGTGAACTAACAAGAGCAAGAGAAATGATGGATGTACTGAGCATATTAAGCACTCACAGCTTCCTGAAATATATGAAGGAAAATGATCAGGAAATAAAGGAAACCAAAGAGATAGGTACCTGGCTTCAACTGAAGCATCAGCCTACTCCACCCAGAGAAATACACTTTGTGAGAACGTATGGCAAGGAGCGAGTGGCTGGAACCCATTCCCTATGAATCCATGGCCTGATAAGTGTAAACAAAATAAAAGACCTCTGTACAGTTAAAAATGCTTCTCTTAATTGAGTAGAAGGGTGGTGTTCCCTACTCCTAAAAAAATATTTAAAGAAAACTTAATTGTTTGCAAAAAAAAAATAATGCACTCTTTATTTCTTCTAGACAAATAATGAGTTTAATTTATTGATAAAGGGTAATAATCCACCTTTTAAATTGTTTTCACATATTTCATCATACTTTTAATAATTGCAGCTACTACTCTAATGCTAATATTGTTATATGAAAGTTATTTTCCTCATATTTTATGTTTTTATCATAAACTTAGGATAGCCTGAAGACATCTGTTTGGAAGAATTGTTATAATGATCTTTAGTTAAAAAGCCTGGTTATAATTTTATTCTACAATATAATACTGGCTACCTAGGAGTAAGATTTTCATGCTTAGAACATTGATTAAATAAAACCAGTGAGAATCTGTGTCGTTTGGTCTAAGAGCCCTAGGGGCGATGTAAAACATGATATTTTAATACACTTAGCATGTAGTATAAGAGAACGTATTTCTAAACTTAGCTTCAATCCTAGCTTTGCCCATTAACTGCACAGCAACTTTTGGAAGATTCATTTTCCCTTTGTACTCAGTTTCCTTACAAAAATGGGAATGACAGCAGATCCAACTCTACAGCATTGTTGTGAGTCTTTAGTCAGTTGGTATCTGTAATTGATTTCAGAAAATTGCCTGGAACATAATACGTGCTCAACAAAAGTAAGCTTTTAAGACTTATCATTAGGTATGGCAGTTAAAAACATTAATGGAAAAGCTGTTTTAGTGCAGTAAATATGAATATTACATTCTTAGAAAATAGCTTCATTTATGTCAAGTTTTCAGTTATCAACGAAGGTTCCTTTATTTATTTATTTTTTAACTAAATTTGTTTGTGATCATACAAGTCTCAGGTGTGGGTTTCTATGTTACAAGATCTGTGTGCCCGCCACCCAAAATCAAATCTCCCATCACCATATATTAGGACTCTCTTCACCCACCACTCCTTTCTCTTTGGCAACCACCACACTGCTGTTTGTGTACACACATTTCAGTTTTATTTCCCACATATGAGGGAAATCATGTGGTTCTTAGCTTCTTCTGACTGATTTATTTCACTTAGCATAATATTCTCAAGGTCCATTCACGTTGTTGCAAATGGCACCAGCCCTGGTAGGTATGGCTCAGTTGGTTGAGCTTTGTCCTGTGCACCAAAAGGTCACAGGTTGGATTTCTGGTCAGGGCACACATGTCAGGTTATGGGCTTCATCCTCAGTAGGGGATGTGCAGAAGGCACTTTTCAAATACAGTAGAATCATGATGGTACAAAAATTTCCTGGTCCCTGTTCTGCTATAATTCTTTTCCTGAAACATAGTATCGGGCTGTGTTCATGTGTGTATTAATTTCACTTGGAGTAATTTCCCTTTTGTAATTTGGCAAAGAGTGCATTGGTAGTATTTTCTCAAGCTACTATAGGACTCACAGCATTTTCTCGTCAAAGCATTTATCCCTTTCCATTGCAATTGCCTGTTTACTTCTCTACAATGCATAACTATGCATTTTCAGGAATATGACTGTCTTATTTCTTATATCATATGTTTCTAGTACAAGATCAATAAAATATCCAATAAGTATTTAATTCCCATGAATTAAGTCTATGCATTTTTTAGATCATCCTATGATATGGTGCCAAGTAATGCTAGATTTATCGGGGGGATCACTTCATAAATTATATAAATTGTCTAACCACTTGGCTATACAACTGAATCAGATGTAAAATAAGCTTGAATGCACTGTAATTGAAAAATAAGAAATAAAAATTTATAGATTTCCTGTATTTAGTTCTATATGTACCTGATAAATTAATATCCACAGTCTTCTGACTAGAAAGAGAAGGTGAGCTAGTTTGGGCTCTTTCTCACCCAGGTATTTCATTCCTTTTGCCTTATCACCAAAGTCTGGTTTGTAAGAAGGTCTCAAAAATTCTCTCTATAAAAAATATCCTTTGGTCCCATGGAATTCATATACTACATACAATACTTAATTTATAAGTAAATCTAAAGGAATAGAAATAGATGCCATTTTTTCCTAAACTAGTTATTCGAAATTAAATTTGCCAATAAACAAAAAATGTTTAGTTACAAGCATGTATTGCACTTTTTCATAGCAGCTAATTATGCCTTAATTAAAAGTGCATAACTTTAGATAAATGACTTTACTGAGGGGAAACCCAGTGTTAAGTCATCTAGTCAGTTAAAACACAATATTCATTCAACTCTGCTTCAAACTCAAATGCAAAAGAGCAATTTTTTTCAGAAGTTTATTTTTTCTAAAAAAAAATGATTGTAATTGTCCCTATGATCTCTGTGTATTATCAAATGCAGTATCAAGAATTAATGGGTATTCCATAGTTATTTCCACAAGACATAAAACGAACCATTTTGTTTTACACACAAAAAATGTCCCTGCAATCCACTCTTCAAGAAGCAGGCTTAGAAAGACTCTCAGTGAATAGATAATCCTGATTACCTATCGTATGGTTTCTTTCACTAATATAATATGGTGCACATGCACACAGCTGTGCTCTGGTGTAGAATGTTCGTATCAAACTGTAATTCATTCACAGTGGTCAATTCTGGAGGTAATCCGGATTTAGTTCAATTACTATGTTATCTATACAACCACGGAGTCTCAGTTTTGGTGGGATTTTTATTTTTAACAAAATGATATTTTCTTTCTTGTCTCTCTACCTGCTTAATATGATTTTCTGGAAAACTGCTTTCCTTCTGTTTTCTGGGAATAACTGTTTTCAAAGGAATAGATTTACATATCAGGTATTTTCTGTGGTCAATTAAATTATTTTTCTTAGTTCTTGTTAGGATTAGAACAAATCAGCTTGCAAAGTCCAAGTGATGGGCTTGATTGTTTATCATTTTTACTGCGATATATCCTCATCTTAAAAGTCTATTAAGATGACACTTTAAATCCCATGCTCTTTCATTCAAACTCATTCTCATGTAGAATTAACACTGTATTCTAATATTGATTGTTTTATTAACAGACTGTAACTGTCAGCTTAATTCACCCTAATCATAATTAAAATTTTTCATGATACACTTACTGCTAACTTTTCTGAAACCTTTAAGCAATTAATGTAATATTTGATTTTTAATGCTTCACACTACTCTGATGGGGTTAAGTACATTCTACCTCAAAATGTGAATATTTTTATCCCTGAAACAAATCCACTTAGTATTTATTATGTAATAAGAATAAATGGGCAACACACACTAAATACACAGACACTGGGATGTGTGTGACTTTTATCACTGACACTAGTTACTGCAGCTAATCTAATCTAATAAAAGAGAAACATGCAAATTTGCTATGCCCTGAGCCACGCCCACCAGCCAATCAGAGCGACTATATGCAAATTAACCCAACCAAGATGGCGGTCAACAGCCACAGAGCTGGAGCAAGCAGGAGGCTTGGTTGCCCCGGCAATGGAGGAAGCCAAGCTTCCTGCCTGCCCTGCAGGCCCCGAGTTCCGCTCAAGGCAACAAAGTTTCAATTATAGAAGATAAATAAATCCCAGATACTTGCTTCCAGCCAGCCTCCACTGGGAGTTTGGGTGGCTGGGGGCTGTGGCCAGCCTGCAAACAACCATCAGCCCCTCACCCAGGCTGTCCAGGCACCCCAGGGGAGACCCCCACCCTGAAGAGACTGTGGACAGACTGCAAACAGCCCTCAGCCCCTCACCCAAGCTGGCCAGGCACCCCAGCGGGGACCCCCACCCTGAAGGGGATGTGACCAGCCTGAAAACAGCCCTCAGCCCCTCACCCAGGCTGGTCACGCCCCCCTAGCAGGGACCCTCACCCCATGGGGGTGTGGCCGGCTTGCAAACCACCACAGGCTGCTTGCTCAGGCCACCCCGTGCCCCAAGGGAACCCCCACCCTGATCCGGGACACCCTTCAGGGCAAACCAGCCAGCCACCACCCATGCACCAGGCCTCTATCTATACTAATAAAAGGGTAAAATGCTAATTAGACTTGGAGACCTTCCAGGAGACCTTCAGGACGTTCTTCTGGACAAAGCCATGGTGGTGGGGTCGAGGTAGAGGCGGTTAGAGGCCAAGGGGAGAGGGCAGTTGTGGGTGATCAGGCCGGTGGGGGGCGGGGCTGTTGGGGGCAAGCAGGCCATCAGTGGGGGTCAGTTGGAGGTGATCAAGACAGCGGGTGGGGCAGTTGGGGGTGAGCAGGCCAGTGGGGAGGGGAGGGAAGGTAGGGGTGCGAAGGCCAGCAAGAGGGGCAGTTGGGGTGATCAGGCTGGCAGGGGGGCATTTGGGGACAAGAAGGCCAGCAACAGGGGCAGTTGGGGGCGAGCAGGCAGGCAGGCAGAGTGATTAGGGGCAATCAGGCAGGCAGGCAGGCAGTTGAGCAGTTAGGAGCCAGCAGTCCTTGATTGTGAGAGGGATGTCCAACTGCTGGTTTAGGCGTGATCCCTGTAAACCGGCAGTAGGACATCCTTGGCAGGGGAGGGCGTTGTGGGTGACCAGGCCTTCAGGGGAGGACAGTTGGGGGCAACCAGGCCAGCAGGGGAGCAGTTAGGCGTCGATCAGGCTGGCAGGGGAGTGGTTAGGGGCAATCAGGCAGGCAGGCAGGCAAGCGGATGGGAACCAGCAGTCCTGGATTGTGAGAGGTATGTCCAACTGCCTGTTTAAACAGGCAGTCAGACATCCCTCAAGGGGTCCCAGATTGGAGAGAGTGCAGGCTGGGCAAGGGATACATCCCCCCGCCCCATGCACAAATTCCATGCACTGGGCCTCTAGTATAACTAATAATGCTCATTTTCTTTGGGGGAAATTTGTCTTATTATAAATTTAGACTTTGAAATTGTGTAAGGATTTTTTGTGGGCCATGGTATCCAACTTAAAATTAATCTTCATTAAAAAGAGAGAAAAAGGCAATATGATAATATTAGCTTATTTTTTATTGTGACATTAATACATGGGATCAATTTTTTGAAACAATTGATTCATACTGCTGCCAACAGTATTGCAATGATTTATTCTTGAACTCAAGCCTCCATAGAACATCATGCTTCACTCCCAGGAGAGGATAATCGTTCCTTAGGCTCTAACTGTCTCTCACTTAACACTAGTCAATGAAATAAGAATTGTGTTAAGAGGGGACTTAGCCTCCATGCTCCTTAGTCAATGTAGTGAATGCCCAGTAAGCCTCTTCCACTAAGAAGCAATTTCTACATGTGTGATAGGTTCAGTGGTCTCTGCAGAGACAGGATCAATATGAATTTGAAAATATTATCACTAGTACAAAATCATATAGTCAAAATGGCCTATAAGTTAGCGAATTGTTACTTGTTTGTTTACACACAAACACACACACACACACCACAAAGAAAATAACTTTAACTTTATATTTTATCTGACACACATAAAAACAGTGATTTAGCCTAAGGGCATACATTGAAAGACATCAATATTTTCACAGTTCTAATAATTGTTTATCTCTTTCACTTTTCCCATTTTATTCTTTTTCTTTCCCTTATTATTCACTCTTCAGTTTTCCAGATAGATAGATTAGATAGATAGATTAGATAGATAGAATAGATAGATAGATTAGATAGAGAGATAGGTGATAGATAGATAGATGATAGAAAAAATGCCTATATAGCCATTGACATTTTATTAATTATTTCATGGGTCAGTAATCTAATACTTTTGATATTAAATCTATTAAAGATTTAAAAATATATATTCAATCTCAAATGTACCCAGCATTAACCTGCTAAATAAAATTAAATTCAATATTTATATTTTTTCTGAAAATACAGTCTTATAAAAGGATACTGAATTTGGAGTAGATCTTGTATTCTGTGGTGTGTGGTCACAGCTGTCTAATTCTCTGGTTTGTTTGTTTGTTTGTTTGTTTTGTTTGTATCTTTTTGAAATTTTTCATCCAAGTTTCTTGGGGTTAACACATGCCAGTATGATTAAGTGGTCAACCAATGATTAGCCATAGTTCCTTAAATACTTTGACTATATGTGATCCATCCCTAACAATAACATCTGTGCAATAAGGCACACCTTCAAACTACAGTTTATAGGGCAGACTTCATTTTACTTCCTGTTTGCAGCCATAGATGCTTTTTCTTTCTTTAGATCAGCTGTTCTCAACCTGTGGGTCGAGACCCCCTTGGGGGTCGAATGACCCTTTCACAGGGGTCGCCTAAGACCATCAGAAAACACATATATAATTACATATTCTTTTTGTGATTAATCACTATGCTTTAATTATGTTCAATTTGTAACAATGAAAATACATCCTGCATATCAGATATTTACATTATAATTCATAACAGTAGCAAAATTACAGTTATGAAGTAGCAGCAAAAATAATTTTATGGTTGGGGGTTACCACAACATGAGGAACTGTATTAAAGGGTCACGGCATTAGGAAGGTTGAGAACCACTGCTTTAGATCTTCCGTGGGTATGTTATATGTGTTGTCTGCATACGCCTTCAGCCTTTTAGATCAACAGGAATATAGTGAAGCTTTCCAAAATTAATTACAATCCTGTACTTGACTGTTTTATCAGAATAGATAAGTGATGAATCTGAGCACATGAAATTTTATTTAAATAATCAGTCACCCTTTGGTGGGTGGCGAGGGTAGCTCAAACTGAGTATTAAAATAGACATTAAATATTATTTCCCATAATTCTCAAAGTAGCTAATGATGTAATAAAAAGTTCTTTGCTAATGATTACCATAAAGATGTTTATTTGAGAGCTTTACTAATATTCAGTGGAAATATGAATTACCATATTTTTTCTGACAAGAAAAATCATTTGTATTAAATTGAGGTGAAAAAATAAGAGTTTATGCCAGAAACTTTGATATACCAGAGTCAAGTAAATAATTACCAAAAGGAATAATGTAATTTTTACTGATGTTTCTTTGATATTTCATTAAATTGCCTGCTAAAGGAAGGTAAAATATAAAATTATTGATTATACTTATTAACATTAAGGGTATTATTCTTCTGAACAATTTAAAAATTACCTTTGGGCTCTAAATATTAATTGTAAAACTTGGCCATTGGTTTTAATAATTATTTTTAATTTTATTTTTTTACAAAAAGATGAGCAAGATAAGTGAAAATGTAACCTAAATCCTAGCTTTAGAACTTAAGGACTGTTTCTAAGAAAATATTAAACTTAAGCTACTTTAAACAGATTTTAAATATTATTTAGAATTTTATTCTAGTTAAATGACTTTAAAACATAGTTTTTTAAAATAGTTATTAGAGTCAACTACTAAAGGGAATAACAAAGGATAAAATATATTGTTCTTTCCAGAAGCAAGAGAATGATATGCTCAATGTATTTACATAATCCTTTGCTGTTGCTCTGTGAGAGGTAAAAATAGAACTTAGATCCATGAGAAAGTTTTATTCTTTAGACCAAGAACAAATTATAAAATAGTAATAAAAGATGTATTTTAAAAATATAATATAAGCAGTTGGAAATCATGTACTTAATGTTATTATATTTAATTCAGCAATATATGAGAATATTAAGTGTGATATATAGGCAATACACATGTACAAAAGTATACACACATATGTACATGCCGATACAAAGTTTAAAATATCAATGATTTCATTGAAAAGCATTATGTTTTTCACTTTTCATAAGAACATTTGATTCTTACATACAATCTACTTTGGGAAAATTTTTGCAAAAAAATGTGAATAAATTGAGAATGCTTTCAGGGATTAATAAGTATGTGTTTTGTAAGACTATTATTTTTATAGATATTAAATGCATGAAACATTTCAGGTATTAATTAGAAACAAAAACAAAAATATTAATGTAATTAAACTATAAAATGATTATATTCTAATATTTGTATATATTCTGAAATTTTCCTGCATTTTGAAATAATTTGACAGCTTATAACATCCTATAAAATTCAATTTTAAAATAATGTCATTTTATTTCCAACTTATTCAGAAAAAATAATAGATTATCCTTTATTTATAAATAATAGTTATAAGAATTAAAAAAATATTGTGTGTGTTTCTGACAGCTGGCAGAATTATAAACAATGTATATAACAATGAATTTTAATGCATGTGAGACATGGAATCCAATTCTAATTAAGTGAACTCTATAAAGTGAAATTAATTGTGTTTATCACCAAAACACCATCTGCTTCTCAATGGAAACTTGTTAAGAAAATGGAAAAGTTGTATTATACTGAAAAAAAATCTGACTTTTTTTTATATGGAAAAGCCAAATACAATATCCTAATCATTGTACACATCTTTATATAATTTTTCTAATTGGCAATGTATTGTCAGACACAAAGTATTCTGTCAAATTATTTAACTACATATGAATACATACATGTTTGCATATTTCTCTCTGTATATAATCCTTCCCATGTCTATGAATGTAATGCATTTTGCTCTACTAGTGAGAACAATTGACAAATTATAATTGTCTTTTATATGTTCTGGCTTTACTCTCAAGTGATGAGCATGTAATCTTCTGGGTTAGATAAATGAACCAAGGATACATCAATACTTATGAAAAAATCACTGAAGAAAGAAATACAAGAAAGCTTATATAAAATCTAAATATTAAATTCTGTAATTTAGACAGTTATTCATTGGTAAAGGGGGGAACACACTGAAAATATTCTTAAATGTAATTTAATTAGAAACAAGTTGTACTGCCTTTGTTTCACTTCTTTTCCTTTCCTATCAATTGGCTACTGATACATTACTTTAAACTTCACCTAGAGGAATTTATACTAAGAAAATGTATAACTCTAAAAAAAGCAGAACATCTCATGACAATTTTTGAAAGAGCTTGCCTTTTCTGTTAATACATAACTCTTATAAAAGTGTTGCTTCCATATATATATCTAAATTTAGTGTGACTAAGTGCTATGTAAAGAATGTGTTTACTTCATTGATATTAAAATAATCTTTTTAAACTAATGTTATTTATCTAAGTTAACATATAATAACAAAAAATAACACACAACTACAAATTATTTCATTGTTTGCTCATGGTTTTTATTTCTGTATAGTTTCTTAAATTTTGTCAGCTGATTGAGATTTTCTGGGTCTCTGGTATCTTATTACAAAAAAAAGGATGATATAAAAACAACATGCATTTTGAGTTTCATGGTATCATCTACGTCACAGTGCTTTAAAACTCCGAGTATAAAGATATAGTAAAATGTATTAGATTTCACTGAAAGATTCAATAGATATAGAACCTGTTTCATTGTAAGGTGTGGGAGGAGAGTGGGGAATTCTTAATTTTTGGGCCATGTAGATAATGTAAAACCTATGGTAGAAACAGAGGATAGGAAAAAAAAAACCCACAAGCAATCAACTTGGGGAAGTATTTTAGTATAATTTGCACAGATTAACTGCAAGAACTGTGTAACCAATTTATTACACTTTTTTTTCTTCAATATTCTGGGTTCTGAGCCAATGGGTACATCAGAGTCTGCCATATATTAAAGATGGCTACATTGGATGTGACACCTAAAATACAAGCAACAAAATAAAAAAATGGAACTATATCAAACTATAAAGCTTCTGCACAGCAAGAGAAACAATCAACAAAATGAAAAACAACCTAAGGAATGAGAAAAATATTGCAAATCATACACCTGATAAAGGGTTAATATCTAAACACAACTCAATAGCAAAAAGCAAACAAACAAAAGCCCAGAATCAAATAATCAAATTAAATAATTGGCAAATGACCTAATAAACGTTCCTCCCCCCCACCCCCCAAATACACAGATGACCAACAAGTACGTGTAAAGATGCTCAACATCAAGAAACTTCAGGGAAATGCAAAGCAGTAACACCTCATTTCTGTTAGCATGACTATCCTCAAAAAGACGAGAGATAACTACATAGTAAGGATTTGGAGAAAAGGGAACCCTTGTGAACTGCTCACAGGATTGTAAATTGGTACAGCCACTATAGAAAAGAGTACGGGGATTCCTCAGAAAATTGAAAGTAGGACTGCCCTATGAGCTGGCAATTCCACTTCTGGAAATCTACCTGAAGGAAACAAAAACACTATGTTCATGATATACCTGCACCCCAAAAAAATAAATAATGGGATGCAATTTACAATATGATAATTACAGCTAACACTGCTGTCTGGTTAAAGAAATAATGAATAAATAATAATAATAATAATAATAAACCAAAATAATAAAACAAAACAATAACCCAAAACAACAAAAAATAAAAATTCTTGCTACTTCCCCCATTAAGAGGTGATGTCTAATTTTACTCCCCTTGAATCTGGGTTGCCTTAATTATTTACTTGCTCAATTAAATATATGGAAAGAAATGCTACATTGTGGATTTCTAAAGCTATTTCACAAGAAGCCTTGAAGTTCCTGCCCAGGTTATCATGGAATGATGTCGCTCAGTAAAAAGTCCCGCAACCTTGAGCCTGTTGTACTGAAGAGAAATGGAGGAGAGAGGAGGGATAAGAGAGGTGCTGCCCCAGTACCCTCAGCTACTCCAGCTGGTCTACCCCGCAGCCCAGGTGTCAGACAGGGAAGACATTTTGCAACAGCCAACAGCAGAGAACTAACACCCCAAAGACACGTGGCCCCATTCACTCCACCCGGCCGTCTCGCTCAGTCACTGTGGAGCACAGGTGAGTCCTCTATAATGAAATGCCCAAATTCTGATCCATACGATGGCGAGCACATTAAAATGATTGTTGCTTTGTATAGCTTGCTGTTTTCTCATGCAGCATAGATACCCAATAGAAAATCCAACCGAAACAATAAATAAAGGGAATATAAACTAGAAGACACACAAAAATGCTTTCGTAGCTCACATTTCACAGAGGTGAAATTGATATTAACCTAAATCATCTTTGGCCCAACGTGGAGTGTATTATTTGTGTGTGTGTGTGTGTGTGTGTGTGTGTGTGTGTGTGTCTATATGTGTATTGGGTGAAGGAATGTTAAGTTGAATTGCACAGGATATGAAACTTCAATTATTTTTTTTAACATCGATTGGTTGCCTTCTGCATGAACCCCAACCAGGGTCTGGGCTGGGGAGGAGCCTACAACCAAGGTAAGTGCCCTTGATCGGCATCCAACCTGGGACCCTTTGGTCTGCAGGCCGATGCTCTATCCACTGAACCAAACGGCTAGGGCACAAAACTTCAATTTTTATGCTCCATGTAGGAAACATTATAATTTTGTTCTCAATTATTCTGCTACTAGTTCTTTAATTTAAACCCAACATTTTCATAATACAGAAAAAAAACTACCAGAACAGATTTTTAAAAGGCAGCTAGCAAGAACAGATAGGGCTCAAAATAGAGTAATCGTAGAATACTATGAATAGCAGGCAGCATGTCACGGAGTGTGCAGTACATCCTGCCTTATACATATTTAGCACTTGTAATTTTGACTGCACTTGGCATAACCTGTCAAAATGAGGCATATATCTTCCCAAAATCTTGTGGGGAGATTATCTTTTTAACTTGATGACCAATAATTTGACTAGCTTGTACCTACATGGGTAATATTTGTTAATATTTCTTTGTTGATCCTTGTTCTCTCTGCCATGCTCTGTAATCATATTCTTGGGGAAAGTGAAAAAGTAACCTCAAAAAATGAAAGAGGATAGTGATATGAAAAATAATACATAGAAATATGAAAATAACATGCTAAGGTGAGGAGGGTAAATTAAAGAGTTAAGGTTCAAAGGGGCTTATCTCTTCTTCTGTCATCAGGGCCATCCTTGGGGACAGAAGAGCCTGGGCTGTAGACACATCTAGAATAATGTTCCATTGTGACAATAAAGCCAAGTGGGGAGAATTTGGAAATTTTTCAGTCATTATCAGAGTGATCCTGGAATTTAGTTGTATACTAAATATCCTGCAAGGCATGAATAAATCTAGAGCAAGGAAGCTTTGATCTACTCAGAATACTACCACTCAGTAGTCTGGCTTCATAGAAAGTCAAAGCAAAAACTCAAAAAGAGACCCTTTATTCTGCTTCCTAACAGTGTGTTTAGGTTAAAGACTGATTTGGCCCCTTACTTTCTGTTAGACTTGGGTATGGAACTTAGTGTATTATTCTACAATTGTTTTTCCTTAAAATAGAGATCAATTATAATGGCTTCAAAGGGATTTTTGAGTATTCAGTGATTTATTATATAGAAAGCCTATAGACTATCTCTAGTCACATACACTTTCTAAATGTTAGATTGTTATGATTATCATTTTTGCAGAACTGAAATTATATACTTAGGGACTTTTTTACATTTGGAAGTATGTAAAGGTCTCAGTGTTTTATTCTTCACAAATCCCCTACCATTATCGAATATATGAGAAATCAACACAGTTAAAAACACTAAGTCTTGGGTGCAAACTGTAAAGGTCTTGGGGTTTAGTCATTGTAATCTGTTTATTTCCCTCTCAATATTCTAAACTCAGGCTCTTCTGCATCTGTGTTAATGAAGTACGTGAGAAGAATTCAGCTTGATTGTTGCAGACAACATCCCAATGTCCATAAAAGATAGAACAGATCAATGCTTCCCATGTTATTCTTATTGATTAATGCCTTAACCGAACTTACGTCTTTGCATGTGCTTATATATTTTTTTTCTAGTTAGCCATAGATTTAAAGTAAAAATAGCAACAATGAGGCCATGGAAGTAATATAATTGAAGAGACTTGTTGCCAAAAGCTGTGATACATTCATGTATCCATAAATATGTACACATATAGGTATGTGTATATGTATATATAAAAGGCTAATATGCAAAGTATCCCCTTGGGAGTTCAACCAGGAGACCAGAAGTTCTATCGCTCGCTGTGACATGGGCTGACCATCAGGGGGTGGCACAGAATGAAGTAAGGCCTTGGCCGGCAGCTGGTAGATGGGGAAGGAAGGCCCTGGCTAGCAGCCGGAAGGCCCCAGTTGGCCCTGATTGCCAGCCAGACCAAAGGACCCTACCCATGCAAGAATTGCGTGCACTGAGCCTCTAGTATATGTATATTTATACAGACCAACTTTTTTTGCTTGTTAATGAAAATGAAATTTCACCTTTCACATGTCTTTCACAACTCAAACAATAAAGACATAATTTGCTTTTTCTTACATCTGTCATGGTGTAAACCAGCGGTCGCCAACCCGTGGTCCCCTGACCACTGGTGGTCTGTGAGTTCCAAAAGGTTGACAACTGCTGGTGTAAACAACAGTTGAAAAGCTATGAGTAATAACTGACAGACTGAGTAGTGAGCAGTGAGAGTTGTAGTTAAGAGTAGAACAAAGTCATACCTGTTTGCTTTCTTATCAAGTCTGTAAATGCCTTCCTTTAAAATGGAGTGCTTAATTTATTTATAGGATTGAATTACTGATATATGTTGTACATTTAACATCTTTATAGCTATTGGTCTTTGGCTATAGAAATTTATTGCCCCCTTCCCCTTTATTTCTATCTCATCTTTTGTAATAATTAAGTATCTGTTATTATTCTTTATTAACTGCTCTATTGACATCTGGACTGTACCTCTTTGTTTTTTATTTTAGTGGTTGTTCTATATCTGAATTGCCCAATAGAGTAGCCACTAGCTACATATGGCCATTTAAATCAAACTCTAGATTAATTCATCAAATCTTAAATATCATGAAAACTTCAATTATGCAGCTGCCCTAGCCACATTTAAAGTCTTATTAACCACATACAATGAGTTAGACTAATTGACATAGATTAATAGAATATTTTAGCATCATAGAAAGTTCTATTGGACAGTGTTTCTGGAGTTTATAGTACAAATGCTTAACTTGTTACATTGAATCTTTAAATAATATTATATTAACAACAATGTACAAACTTCACAGCAGTATAATTCCCTTTATGCCTTCCCTCACCCTTTGTGCTTTTGTATTCATATTTTACTTATCCATATGGTATAACCTTCAGAATGCATTTGTATCATTTTTACTTCAGTCAATACTTTTAAAGTAACTTTTATATAGGTGAATACACACCTGAACCCACTCATAAAATATAATAAAAAGGTAATTTATAGTCATTCTCAATTTTCACTTTTTTTCTTCCTGCATGTCTGGACTTCCATCTGCTATCATTTCCCTTCATTGTAAAGAACTTTATTGACCATTCTTGTAGTTCATTTCTGCTAGACATAAATTCTCTAAGGTGTTTCTCTCTGAAAATGCTTTTTGTGTTATTGTCATTTTAAAGGCTTGCCCCACTTGATTGATAATTCTAGATTGTTGTTTTTTATTTTTTAATTTAATTTATTGAGGTTATTTTGGTTAATAAGATTATATAGGTTTCCTATGATGTATGCTCTTCTTGTTGCATTGTGTGTCTACCACCTAAAATCAAATAATCTTCCATCACCATACATTTGACCCCTTTAACCTTTGATAATCTAGCAGTCCTCTTCCGTTTTGGTAACTGCCATACAGGTGTCTGCATCTATGAGTTTTTGGTTTGTTTTTTTTTTACTTGGAATGTTAATATATAAAGTCCCAGGCATCACTCATGTTTATTCAATCTGAATATACGTTTTATTGAGATTCCCAAGGGATCCTTAGGAATGGTAAAAGTAGGGAAGAGCCTCCCCAGGACAGTAGTTTTCTAGATGAGCTGCAAATCAATCACTGTATGTGTAACTGATTCCTGAGTTTCACTCCTGAAATTCTGAATTGATTGGATTTACGTATAACCTACTAGTACACTTCAGGATTTTGAAAGATTCCACAAGGAATTCTAATGTGTGATCAAAGCTGAAGATGTTTGATTTCTCCTTTGATCTCCTCACTGTCTATCAGAATTGCTGGCACTTGTAGGTTCTCAATAAATGCTGGTTCAGTTAGGGCTTCTTTGTATAAGCAAATTATTTTCCCTAATGAGATTGGAATAATTTCCACTTCTTTTAAAATAAACAATTATTCTTATCTTCAAAATATATCACCTGCTGTTCACTGCTCTAACAGCCATGGGTTGAAATTTGAATAAGATATTCAAAGTAAGCATCTTTCAACTAATTTGTTTTGACAGTGGCTGTAAGTTTAGATAGAGAAAATTTTCTTCTCTAAGAGAGAAACCTTATAATAATAGTGTTTTAGAATTTAAAAAATGTTGCCAGTTGCTACTTACACAGTAAATAAATCCCTAAGGCTTTATGCCAAGTTTACAACTTTGATAAATAGACAATTTTTAACAGGCACATTTGTGTATGTGCAAACACACACACACACACACACAACACACATACCAATACATCCAACGGCAGGATTTTCAATCTTTCTAAATTAAATCACTTTTTTTTTTCCCAAAGAGATCTAACTCCTCCAGCTGTCTGTATTTTCATTCCATAAGCATTGCAATGTTCTATACTGCTGAATGTTTCTGAGTTTATTACATTTCCCCAAACTCAGAGACCCTTGTTTTATTGGAAGGCTGCATTAAAAATGAGAGAGAAGAAACCATTGTGGAATATACAGTATAATGATATACCAATGATTTATATGGGAAACAAGATAACATTTGATTTTTTTTCAAATCTAAGATATCATCTAGGACAGTTATTATTTTATCCCTTTCTTGTAAGATACTAGTCTTCTTTTAATTTTTTAAGAAACGCAGGTGCTATACCTTGTTATGTAATTTGTCTCCTTTCAATGACTAAAGGTACATAATATTAAGAATATGCAATGATGGTTATTTTCACTTCCACATCACTTAAACTAGAAGGCAAACAAATATTTATTCTGGGGAAAATATGGAAAGTAATTATGGGAAAATAATTGAAAAGATAAGCTTTTGTCTTGTTGTTTTACTCTTGGCACCGATTTTGGGCTTCTCCATTATTTCCTACCTAGAATTACCATGAATTAGCACCTGCACTTCAACATTCATGCTGCTTATTGGTTATGTCAAAGTTCATTCTTCCCCTCACGGCCTATATCCTTAAAGGGCTTTCTAATGCCCGCTCAATGAGCTGCTGTTTTTAAGGAACACAATCCATGATCATGAACACTCTAATACATTCTAATACGAAAGTTTATTCTCGTGGGACATCAGGACAGTTTGGGGATTTAACCACCTGAGGCTTGCCTAGGCAGTTTGTGGGCATTCGGCCCTAGGCTGCATTTCTGTACTTGTTTTGTCTGTAAACAAGGGACTTCTGTCTTTGAGGCAGTCCATCTGGTTGTTGTCTGCAGACCTAACTTGTTTTGCACATTTTTGATGTGCGAAGAGCTGGGCTTTCCCGTGAGAGACAGGGTGTAGGCACTTTATGAAGCGGCACTAACATTCAGCCACAGGGGTGTTCTGCTGGCAGGGTCTGAGGTGCTCACTCGATAGGCATCAATTGAGAAGCTGAAGAAGTTGGAAGTGACAGGTTCAAGTTCCCTGGGAGGTTGCAACTCAATAACTTGTGGCCTGATGGCATATTATATTCTGCATAAAACCTTAAAAAAACATAGCTACCTTGTCAGGGATTTACAAAAGAAAGTTTAACTCCTAAAAGAACATGTTCATTTGACCTGAATAGATCAGCTTTTGCATGATCTCTGGTTTCTTGCGCAGTGTTTGATATTTGTCCATCTATATTTTCCTTTTAAATATTTTTTTAATTGTGTGATATTCTATCAATCTATTTATAACATATTTGGCTAATGGGAGGAACAGTGCTTATTATGAAATTAAAACATGTTCGTTATAAGGCTACAAACTAATTTCTGGTAATGTCCATAATTCTCTGCATTATTTCTAATACTTATAAAAAATAAGATTTTTATATTCTAGAATTGAAAACTGTTGCAATATATTTTCTTTTTTTAAAATATACTTTTATTGATTTTAGAGAGGAAGGGAGAGGAAGAGAAAGATAGAAACATCAATGATGAGAGAGAATCATTGATCAGCTGCCTCCTGCACATCCCACACTGGGGATCGAGCCCGCAACCCAGGCATGTGACCTTGACCAGAATTGAATCCTGGACCCTTCAGTTCTGCAGGCTGACGTTCTATCCACTGAGCTAAACTGGCTAGCATTACAATACATTTTTCAGTTGGTTCTATCTAGGTTTGTTTTCTCTGTTGTGCAACCGAAGCATTTAAGTTGATCTACCTTCCAGGTCCAAAATTGAAGAAACTAGTCCATGAAGATGACCAAAATTTATTGAGTTTAGAATCCTATAATTATTCTCTATAACATTTATGATTATTTGCACAATCAGCTTTGCACACAAGTTATTTCATGATGTAATTATTGCTCACTTCCCCAGCCTTATTTCCAAAATGTCCCCTATATGTAATATTTGCTCTAGGTTATGAAACTCATTATAATAACTCAAAGGGTGAATACTGTTTCAAGTTTACTGGCCATTCCCAACAAAAAGCCCTTCTCTTTCATTCATTTAATATCTGTATTCATTGTTTACAAATCACTTCAAGAGACACTACCTCTGGAAAATTTGAGTACAGGGTAGACACTTTCATTCATGCACACACCTCCAAACTTGAAAAAGTATGTTAGAAACAATTACACTATTCTAGCTTTATTGTTTTACTCTCCAGAAAAATTGTATGACCTTAACAGCAGGGAACACATTTGAAACTGTTTCCCAATAGTTGGCATTGAAGCTGGCACATTGCGGAGATTGAATAAACAATGTATGGTAGGTGGTCTTTCATAGTCTTTGATGTCAAACAAAATGAGCCTTCTATTATTATAACCTTGTGAAGTAGGATTATTTGACATTTTCTTTTGAAACTCGAGAAAATGTTTTGCTTCAAAATTAATTGTTTCATGTGCAGATTGTTATAAAGATCACTTGTATAAAGTATATTTATGATCAATTCCAGGACTAAAGCACAGCATGGTTGTTTTGAAACAGCTATATTTTGAAAAAAAACAAACAAACAAAAAAAAACAAACTTCTGGTATTTTAATACTAGGACTGAGTCATTGTTGATCAACCTTGAAAGACCTTGAAATTTAATAGCATGATTATACTGATAGAAGATTGATTGGAATTATGTTTGAGACATGACAGTCTCAATAGCTCCTTCTCACTACCTCTAAAAAAGATAGAATAAACTTTTCAATTTTTTTCCCACCAAACATGTAAGTACAATTTTATCCCACTTATTGTTTTATAATAAGTTTTTTATTAAACTTCCTTTCCAGCCAGCCAGTTTTCTTACTGAGACTGGCTAGTTTTCTACGAAGAGAAAAATGTTTTACCCAAATTTACATTAAAATGAATTGTAAAGCAATTCAGAATGTTGACTTTTTGGCAGGAGTTTACTTATTATGAAGAGGAAAAGAATGGAATCTGTCTATCAAAATGATGAAACTGGGCACACATCTGCCAAGTGCACTGTGTATGTTGCTGAAACATATTATTAACCTTGAACACAGTATGTTTTGTCAAATGAAAGAAATCCCATTAAGACTGCCAATTTTAATATTAGTGATGTACCTCTATTCAAAAAAATACATGAGGTTTTTATAGTAATAAAAATGCAAGGTGGATGTGTATTTTCTAGCAAATCTAGTGACTATCACCTATACATGAAAACATGATATAAACTATGGGGATTTTTTTAACTTTAGTGGAATTTATCTGGAGGAACAAACAAACAAAAAATAGCAAATAATGAACATTATATTTGTAATTTTAAATATAGAATACCAGCATGTAAAATGAAATGCTATTTAAGAGCTAAAATAGATAAGTATGAGTTTTGATAAGTTATGGAAGAAAGAAATAAGGAGATAATACAAAATAGAAATGGGAGATTTTTCTCTAATTGGAAAGCAAAGAGGTAGACTATTTCAGGACCTTTGAAGACATCACAATATCCTGGAAGCTCCTAACTATTTTCAGTTTTATAATGTGGAGTTGTGATATCTCTCTGTCTTTGTTAGCAACTTACAACATTTGTCCCTGCTGTTTTTCATATCACAGCATACTGAGAAAATAGTAAAGTGTTAGATAAATGGAAGAGTCAAATTATAGTAAAAATAATAATCCTATGGATCCTGAAAACCCCACTGATCACTGTAAAGGTTGAAGGGGTCAATAGCCCATCATTACTTTTGAATACTACAGGGGATCTGGATTTCTAGGCTGGAGGTAAGTTTTGCAGTTTGGTTTGCATTTCTCTCTCATACTAAATTTAATAATTTGACAAATAACCTCTAGAGTCAACTATTTGTTTTTATCTACCATCAGCAACCAAAAATGTTATACACTGGACCAACTGCTATTGGATCAAAGTCTCGGATTTCCATTCTTGCTTTAGTCACTTTGATCTTTATTCATATTCTCAATCTTGTTACACTGAAAAGAAAAAAAAATAGCCTCTGGTATAGCATTGAGTTTTTGGTTCATGTGATATCAACAAAGCAGGTAAAAATATTTTAAAAATTAGGATTCTGTATTTGGGTCCATTATATAACCCCTTTGAATTTAATTTTCTCACAAAGTGAATATTGATCTACTCAAGATATACCACACAATCTAGATTTAATCAATAAATAGAATTTCATTTAAAATAATCTAAATATCATCACTATGTACAAATGCTTTCCCAAACCATATAAGACACATTTAAAATGAAAACAAGTGGGCTAGAAGGGGTTTATGGGGAGAAAGGAGGAGATGTGTAATAATTTCAACAATAAAGGTTCAACATTAAAAAACAAAAACAAAATAAACCCCGCAGAATTGTATTTCCAAGGGGACTTCATCACAACATAGCTGGCTTATGTGAAGAATATGTATTGACAAAGCCACAATGGATTTGTGGGGAAGATGAATCCATTGGCAGAAAGTATTCACAGTGAAAGTCCAAGAAGAAGAAATGGTGGGAAACAGCTGACTGTAACCTTAAAGAGCACTCCATGTTTTTACTGTGGTTTGGTTTTGTTTTGAAAACAAAAGTTTTTATATTCTTCACATCTTTATTCCTTTTTTATTTCCATGTATGAGACATAAAAGGGGCTCTGAATGGATAGCCTATTTCAAACCAGGGTGGTCACCACTATTTGCACCATCTGAAATGCACTTGAATAATCAAAGTCTATCTGCCAATTATGTAATTTCTGCTTTGTGATTTGCAAGAACTTTCAATTACAGGTAATAGAATGTAAAATCTTGAATTGCACAGATGCTATTAAAGCACATTTTATGATTTGTCAAATGCAGTTATTCTACATTCTAAAATGTAGATAAAAGTATTACTTGAATAGTGCATGTTTCCACTGTACTAAATGCAGCATAGTAATATTTCATTAAATGAAAAAAATATTAACCGTATTTATAAACTGGGATATGTTATTATAGAATGGTATCAGTGTGGGGTTTTTTTCTATGCTCTACTAACTACCAGAAAGGAAAAAAAAATATTTATTAGTTTCCTGCAAAGCAAAAATAGATTGGGTCAGCAGTTTCAAATGGAACTTAAGCAGGAAAATAATAAAATAAAATACACATTTTAATTAGTATCTTGAGAACATGAAATAATATTAGGTTTTCTTTGCATATAGAAGGGAACCTATATTTTAAGATTATTTAAGCTATTTTAAAATTTGATTCACTTTTTAAAATGATAGAATTGAACATGTGCATAAAGTAAAATAAAACAATAAAAATGTGCTAAATAAAATACAGTATCTTTAATTCTTTCTGATATTGCCTTTTTCTAATAGATTTCTAACATACATGTCAGATGAGTAGAGGAGTATTTCTTTTCAGTAAATAAACTATTATTTCTCAAAAATTGCTGTCTTGAAGAAGGACATGATAATTTTAAATGTTCCAATGGCACATTTTGGTGGCTACTCAGAGAATTAAAGATTAATAGGAAGAGAAAAAGAGAAAGCCTCAGTTAAATAAATGATAATATTGATGATACTGGTACAAGGATAAGATTTGTTATAGGATTTCTGAGTTATAAAAATAGAGATTTTCCTCAATCACTACATGGCTAGTGCACAATTTAATTTAGACTAAAAAATGTTATAATAAGGCCCTATAATTTTGGCATTTTCTACATTGTATAGAAAGAAAAAAACCTGATGTATTGCTTTATAATATGACAATTAACTCTGTCTAAATTTGTTCCCAATAATTTATACTAATGACAGCATGATTGCTGAGGATGGAAAGGATTATATCTAAGAAACAACAGCAGCCCTAACTGGTTTGACTCAGTGGATAGAGCATCGGCCTGCAGACTGAAGGGTCCCAGGTTCGGTTCTGGTCAAGGGCATGTACCTTGGTTGCAGGCATATCCCCAGTAGGGCGTGTGCAGGAGGCAGCTGATCAATGTTTCTCTCTCATTGATGTTTCTAACTCTCTATCCTCTTTCTGTCTCTCTGTAAAAAATCAATAAAATATATTAAAAAAATAAATAAAAATAAAAAAACAACAGCATAGTAATAATAACACATCATACAAATTACGCATCCTATCAACTCCATGTATGTAACAACATAAAACAGACTGTCAGTTATGACTACTCAAATATGGCCTCTTCAGGGATGGTAAGCTTCTTGTCCACAATCCACTGTTGCAAATGACAAGCCCTCACCAAACCGCCTGTCCTCTGACTCACTGTTCCTTGCTTTTCCTATTATACTGTATCACTTCTAGCCATAAGCTCATTTTCTGTTGCATGAGAACAAGTGCCCAGAGTGCCAAATGGACTTGAGATGTAAGTAGGACAGAAAAGTGACTTTGGAAGACTTAGATGCCTGAGGTTTATCTTAGCTCTATGTAGAGCAATCCCTTAGACATATGGGCACCATGGATGCCTATGAGTATGGAGGACATACTTTGTTTTCCTTCCCAGTAAAGAGATTTTAATCTAAATATATGTATCTGAGACTAGATTTTGTTCCAAAGAACAGGAAAAGATTTTTTTTCTTTTTTACTGAAAATGCTTAAGACATATATTAGTTAAAGAAACTGCATTATAAAATTTTTTCTTTGTATATTGCTTTGTAATTTTGAGTAGGGTCTGCCTTTTTGATAAACCCATTAAGATACAAAAATATCTTAACTACCTCAGTAAGTTCAGATATCATTAGGTGTTAATTTACCTGTTTGAGAATGTTGTCCAAAGTCAAACATGCTAATTTTATTGTACTGATATTAAAACATTTCTTCTGATAATAGTGGATTTTATTGTTTTAAAGGGCCACTCATGGTTGAGATAAAACATTATCATTAGAAAAGAAAAAAAAAATGTCCTTTTTGTCTGTTAGAACTGCCCTGAAAACATCTAATTTATCTAAAGAATTAAGTACCAGATGCAATAAAATCTACACTAATAAAAGAGAAACATGGTAATTGGCGTACGACCGTTACCCTTTTCATTGGCTAATCAGTGAGTATATGCAAATTAACTGTCAGCCAAGATGGCGGCCGGCAGCCAGGCAGCTGAGAACAGGATGCTTGGTTGCCCCAGCGATAGAGGAAACCAAGGTTCCCGCCTGCAGCTGCGGGGCTCTGAGCTCCTGAAGCAACAGCTCCAAAAGATACAATGTTTCAATTATAGAAGCTAAAAGATGGCGGTTAATCTGCATACTCAGGCTCCAAGCGGTAGAGTGAAGCCAAATAGCCCTGAAGCCGCAGAGCAGAGAGCCGTCACTGCCCGGGGATCAGCGGAGCTGCAAGGCCTCCCCACCCCGGGATCAGCGGAGTCCCGAGGCCTCCCCACCCTGGGATCAGCGGAGCCGAGAGGTCTCCCTGCCACCTGGATCAGCAGAGCCGAGAGGCCTCCCGGACCGGGGATCAGAGGAGCCTGATGGAAGCCCTGTGTGTTTATGCACCCTAGGGGTGCAGAGGTCCTGTCCTAGGCAGAGGCCTATGGGGAAATTAACGACTCTGAGAAGCAGCCTATGGGCTGGAAGGCAGCTCCTCTGACCTCAGTGCTGGAGAAGACCATTAAGCAGAAAACTAAAGAAACGATTTTACATCATTTCCCAGGTGGAGAACAGTTGGCATGTAAGCCCCTGACCAGTGCCCAGCCTCTCCTCTGTCAGTCTATCTCACTCTTAGGTACCATGTTCTTTGTTCTGTCTTAACTGCAACTCATTTTTAAACTAGATTGCTTTTAAAAGAAGACTAAATAAAGTTTCCCTTAAGTTATTTAGGTGGTGCTGGGGCTGCTGGGGGTATCAGAGACACAAACCCGCAGGCCCGGCACCCAGCAGACCCAAGGCCTTTGTAGCAGCACTAAGGAGCAGCAAGCCAAGCGGTAGGAAGCAGCAAGCAGGTGAGCAGTAACAAGGGAGGGGTCCCGGACTGCAAGAGGGCACATGCTGGGCTAAGGGACCCCCCCACCCATCCCCCAGTGCACGAATTTCGTGCACCGGGCCTCTAGTGTTAATATAGTTGGAAATGCATTGTGTTCTTTTTTTTTTAAAGCAGAAATTTGACCTTAAAAATGTTCTTTTTAGTAATTTTGTCCTAGCAAAATGAAATGATGCAATTTTGGCTAATATGTTCAGTTAGATTACATAATTTACATTAAAGATGATTTATATTTATATTATCAGGGGCTGTCAAAACTAAGTGAAAATGATAAAAATGTTATTTTAAATATAGTCCTAAACTGATGAAAAAGAATAAAGTAGTTCTCAGAAATGGTCTAGTTATTCATAACACTTGGCTGCTACTTATAGTCCATTATATTAGGGATTGGTTGTGCAATTTGTTGAGATGAAATATTGACCTGAATTCTTGTGACTATAGTTTAAACTGAACAAAAGAGTTATTTTTTTCATTTATTACATATGTTTCTATTTTCTTTCCTAACATGTAGTAAATGACAATATTTTCTGATAGGACTAATTTTACTATAATCTCCATATAGTATTCAGTTAAATAGTTTAGCAATAAGTAGGGCCCACTACACTGGAATAGCTAAACAGTTTATTTATATTCTGTCTTCTCTAGAAGACTTTTTGAGTTCTGCTGTTTGACATCTAATGTACTTGTCTAAGTCCAAGAAAAGAATAAATCTAAACAATAGAATTAAAAGGATTGATTGAATTTTACATGCTTATGCAGGCTTCTAAGTAGTTTTATTCATATGAACCAAGAAATAGGTTGCAGTGACTTTCTACCTAAAAAAATCAATCTTTCATGGTTTCTAATTTGGGTAAAATAACATGAAATTTAAACTTGTATGAGTACTTCCTCTTCAGAATGTGCTGAAATGATTTATTTCAAGAACTTGCAGAATAACTAAATATAGACGATATCATGTAACTTGTAATGATGTCCATTCATCAAAAACTGATTCATATTTTCAATGAAATCCTAAATAAAACCCAAGTAATTTTTTGTGGAAATTGATAACATGACTATAAAATTTATATAGAAATACATATAGCCAAGAATAATCAATCTAAGACTACGAATGAAAGATTGAAAAAGAAAACCTGAGGTTGTAACCTATCAGACATTGAAGCTTAAAATGCTAAAAAATTAAGACAGTGTGGTATTAGCATATACATAAATGTTAATTAAGAAAGATAGGACCCAGGCATAGATCCATAAATATACTATAAATTGACTTATGGCAAAGATAATATGGTAGAGCAGTGTAAAATGGATGGCAAATAGTGTTGACACAACTGGATAGCCATATGCGAAAAATGAAACTTACATAGTGAGATGAATTACCTTCACCGTGTTATATGTTAGAGCCTCAAACCTTATTCATTTTATAACTGAAAGTTTGTAGTTTTTACCAACTCTATCTTCTTCCTACAACCACCAGCCCCTGAAAATCACTTTTCTACCATCTGTTATTATGAATTTGACTTCTTTTTTCAAGATTCTACATATAAGTATGATGCAGTTTCTCTGACTGGCTTATTTCATTTTGTATAATGACCTCTAAGTTCATCCATGTTGTCACAAATAATATTTTCTTGTTATGTCTGAATAATATCTCATTGTGTTTGTGTAGATATAGTGCATTTCCTCCTATCCATTCATCTGTCAACTGCCACTTAGGCTGTTTCCATATCTTGGTTATTTTAAATAATGCTGCTATAAATGGGGAAGTACAGATATCTCTTTGAGATAAATATTTTGTTTCCTTTGGATATATACCCAGATGTGGGATTACTGGAACATATGGTAGTTCTATTTTTAATTTCTTAAGAAACCTCATACTGTTTTCCATAGCAATTGTACCTGTTTAAATTCCCACCAACAGTGCACAAGGGTTCTCTTTACTTCACTTCCTTGCAACACCTACTATTTAATGTCTTTTTTATGAGATATCCTAATAGGTGTGAGGTGATAACTCACTATCGCTTTGATTTGCATTTCCCTGCTGATGAGTGATGTTGAACAATTTTGCATGTACCGGTTGCCATTTATATGTCTTTTCAAAAATTTCTATTTAGGTCCTTTGCCCATTTTTAAATTGAGTTATTTGGATTTTTTAGCTATTGGATGGTATGAGTTCCTTGTACCTTTGGGAAATTAACCTTTTATCAAATATGTGGTTTGAAAATGTGTTCTCTTATTCCATAGATTGTCTTTTCATTTGTCGATGACTTCCTTTGCTGTGTAGAAGCTTTATCATTTGATATAGTAACACTTATGTTTGCTTTTGTTGCCTTTGTTTTTGGTGTCAAATCAAAAAACTCATTGCCAAGACCAATATGAAGGAGTTTACTTTCTATATTTTTTCTAAGAAAAATGGAGATTAGTAGAAGAGTTTTTAAAGCAATTTCTTTAAAATCTAATGATGTTTTATATTTTTAATCAACTAACATAATACAATTCATAAAATATTGCTTAAGATTAAGCAGAAGGTGTTACAAGCATATAACTGATCCTTTAAAAGTTGTTGTAGCCCTAACCGGTTTGGCTCAGTGGATAGAGCATCGGCCTGCGAACTGAAGGGTCCCAGGTTCGATTCAGGTCAAGGGCATGTACCTTGGTTGTGGGCACATCGTCTGTAGGGGGTGTGCAGGAGGCAGCTGGTCGATGTTTCTCTCTCATCAATGTTTCTAAATCTCTATCCCTCTCCCTTTCTCTCTGTGAAAAATCAATAAAATATATTTTTTAAAAAAGTTGTTGTAAATCTCTCTTTGCAACCCTCTTTATGATTTGTTAAAATTGTGAATGCAATTAAAAGCGGAGTCCAAACTGGACTGCAAGTTAGGATTTCACCTTTGCAACAAGAAACATCCATGCATAGAGAAAGAAAACATAGCTGGCTTAAGAAGCATGGAGACCTTGTTTTGATTCCAATTCTGTTTTTGGCTAGTTACATAACTGAACCATGTTGTTTCAGATATGCAAACTGGTTTTAACATAAACCTTTACTTCATGCAAAGTTAAGTAAATTGTCATGGATATATATATATATATATATATATATATATATATATAATGAATTTAATAATTTATAATTTAATATATACATTAAATTATTTACTCTTGATTCCAAGATATTCTCAATTTTTCAAATGAGGCAAATGTGACAAAATAAGTAGTCTGATATAGCACTGTTAACAAGCAGAGATGTTAGAATGAAAACCTGGGTAGACCATCTCTGGGACTCAGCCTCAGCCCCTGGGCATTGATCACCCTGGTGTAGTATGACATTAAATGAATGAATGGATCCCATAGCCTTTTTATAAAATATTTTTTTAATGATTTCAGAGAGGAAGGCAGAGAGAGATAGAAACCTTAATGATGAGAGAGAATCATTGATCGGCTGCCTCCTGTATGGACTCCGTTAGAGATTGAGCCTGCAACCAGGCATGAGCCCTGACCAAGAATCGAACCCTGACCTCTTGGTTCATAGGTCAGTGCTCAACCATTGAGCAACACCAGCTGGGCTGGATCCCATTGACCTTTAATAGACACATCTCTGCTGAAATAACATAGAGACAGCTACTTACAGATTCATTATTTGTATTTTAAAAGACACATTAAGTGGATAAATTGTTCTTAATGAAAAGTTAATATCACCAGAGGGTGAGGAACATAGTTTTTCTCATATACTGTTGTTAGGACCATTATATCTATGAGAGTAATTTGATGAGCATTAAAATCTTATAATATGGATAATTTTATACAATTAATCCTCCTTTAAGAATTTATCTTCACGTGATAGTTTGGCATAGGTGGGGAATTTCTGCTTTAATGATGTACAGAAACACTACTTGTAACAACAAAACCTTCACAGAATCTAAATACCCAATGAGGACCAGTTGAAGTAATTACCTTTTTAAAATCCATGAAATGGAATATTTCATAGTCTTTAAATAGTCAAGGTAAACATATATTACTTTGGCATCTGATATGTTTATATTTTCAGTGAAAATATATTACAAATCTGTATATATAAAATGTTACTAGCACTTTATTGACCTCTTCAAATGGATCTTAAATCTATTTTACCATATTGAATGATCTGAAATACATGACAGAAAAATGTTCTTTTGGATGACAATGTACTTAAATTTTTTTTTAAATTTCTTTGTTCTATTTTATTTTTATTAATGAAATGTTATTTAAGAAACACTATAAAATCAAAGGCAAATTAAATTTAATGTTGACATTGTTGAATAAAGGCTTGTCCTTCCTGATACCACTTGGCACTTGTTTGAATTACAGGATAATTATCTCAGGCCTTCTAGAAGGAAAAAGTACTAACAATAGCAACATCTGTTTGGGAAGGAGTCCCAACTCTAATCCCCACAGGGGTCATGTTGGTAACTTAACTGGGGAAAGTAATCTGGTTTTACATTCATGTTCATATGCATTTGCTCTGTGACTAGACACCGTGGTGGGCGCTGCCAACTCAGGCAAGCAGAGCTACTCAACTGCAGCTAAGTGTTGCCGGGTTAAAATTAGCATTCATTGCCACTAGCACTTGTAATTTTCCAGAAGTTGTATTTTTGTACATTTATGTGAAATCTTCCAACTTTCAAATGTTAGTTGTAACTCCTTCAAAACACTATAAAAACCAAAGTAAACATCCGTGTAGCCTAGATAGGTTCCTTACACTGGCAGTTGCAGCTCTTTTATGAAGAATCAAGGCCAAAAACGTAAGTCACAAAAAGGCAGTAAACAAGAAAATATCTCTGGAGGCCACTGAGGAGGATGTGGTACTAGACTGGCTCTGAAATGATTCTACTTTCTTTTTATACAATTTTTGTGTACATGACATTTGCTTCAAAGAAGATTGCTTTTCATTTATAAATATTCAATATATCAAATGTAACTCTAGATACATTTTAGATGAAAGAGTTGAGTGTGTAAAATTGTAGAAATAAATTGTAGTTAAACCTGGAGCAAAATGGTATAGAAAAAAATGTAGTAACCATATTGTTCAATGGAATCATACTTAAAGATATCTGACCTTCTATTTCAATTCAGTAAAACTTAATTTGTGAGACAGCATTTTATTGTATCTTATTACCACTTTTGTGTATTTTTTTAAAATATATTTTATTGATTTTTTATAGAGAGGAAGGGAGAGAAATAGAGAGTTAGAAACATCGATGAGAGAGAAACATCGATCAGCTGCCTCCTGCACATCTCCCACTGGGGATGTGCCCACAACCCAGGTACATGCCCTTGACCGGAATCAAACCTGGGACCTTTCAGTCCCCAGGCCGACACTCTATCCACTGAGCCAAACCGGTTTCGGCACTTTTGTGTATTTTTGTAGAGAGGAGGAGAATACCAAGAACAGTATTCAAGGGAGCAGTCATTTACTTCTTTAAAAATTGATGAAAAAAGTCATAGCTTCTTAATTAATGAGAATTCTGAAAAAAAAGTCATAGAAATTATGATCATTAAAATGTTCGGTGTAATAAAATATCACTGAGTGCTTAATAATATGTAATCGAACAAAAAAAGAAATAAAAATATGGAAAACCATCTTGTTTCAGCGAGGAATGCACTAAATGATATACATTGCCTCTCTCACTTCGATGTTTGTGTTTCTTCGATAAATGAGCTTTTTTCAACCCATTTAAAATGCCTGTAAGTGGAGAGAGACAAAAAAACTCTAGAGGAGGGAGAAAAGGAAACCCTAGCAGGTGTGTGCTAGCAAACACTTTAGTCTGCAAGTGGAATCCCTCCCTCCCACCACGCCATGCCAGCTGCTGCTCTGTCTGAAGCCACAGGCTGTGGTGGATCCCTACGGCACGATAAACAAAATCAAACCTGGCACTGTCATCACAGTTACAGAAACACCTATGCTAAATAGCTCTGTGTTGTGAAACTGGTTAGCGTCCATGTGCAGAACCTTCACTATGTGCAATTTTTTTTAAACATCTGATTAAATTGCCCATTAAAGAACGAGCCATGGTAACACAGAGGAACAAGCCTCAAAGCACTAAAGTATACAGTGAGCACATTCTGCACGTAGACTGTTTATTATACTTGCTTGGTGGGAGGGGCATGATCAAAACTCAGCTTATAAAATGATACCTATGTATATCTTCTATTTGGTTACTGTTATTCCGTTGTTTCTTGCCTCTCTGTTGAGTTTTGGTCTAAATTGAGCAGGTGAATACATTGTCTGAATTGAGTAATGATTCTGTGTACTTTTCATTGTATTAAGGTGGACATTTGGTATCTTTTCCGAGTTATTAGTTTGATCAAAGGCAATTATTGTATCATCGGTTTCTTTGAAAGGCTGAGTTACTGCATGCTTAAAATAAACAGATGTATTGTGTAAGATTAAGAAAGCATATTTAATACAGTGATGGCATGACTGTCCCCAACATAAGAGGCAAATGTCTGTGATGAATGTATAGTTAGATTACTAAGTCTGGGCCTGCTTATCTTTCTCCTAGTTTTGTGGAGAAAGCACGTGATCGGTTTTTTTGACATTTAAATGATATCGTGTGATGTGGGATTTAGGGGAAATCATGAGTGAATAAACAGGTAATATTTGAAACAAAATTCTTAGACTGCTTGGCTCCATCTATCTGCAGGTATTGGTAGTGGCGAATGATTGCTGCTATATAACCAAAGACACAACTTGCTCCCTTTTATGAAAATGTGATCATGACCTTTTATGACAATAACCCTGAAATTTGTGACAACTTCATTTACTGCTCATTGCTTCTGTTCTTCATTGTAGTATATATTAGTGATGTCCACACTCAGATTTTTTATTTATTTAAACCAGGCTAATTCTCCAACTACTAACTGCTATACGTGTTGAAAGCTAATGGCTCATCCTTGCATCCATCACCAAGAAATGCCCATGTTGTGTGTTGCTTCTCTCTCTCTCTCTCTCTCTCTCTCTCTCTCTCTCTCTCTCTCGTTCTCTCTCTCTCTGGTTGTGTCTAGTCAATGACTGAGCTCAGTCCCCTATACTTGGGTGGGTATTATGCTCCTGAGCTACTCATGGGGTCAGATGAGGCTAGGTAGCCTTCACCTGAACCCACATCTTAGCTTAGTCTCTTCTTCTTCCCTATTTATGTTTTCCTCACTTTTTTTTATAAGTTTTTCTTGAAAAGATTCTCTCAAAAATCACTTTTATAAGTATCTGTGTTTCAGACTTTGCTTCTGAAGAACATGACCTGAGACATACCTGCTCACACAGCTAATGCTTATTAAAAGGATGGGCCTGTTAAAGTAAATTGATGAGACTAAATCAAGAATAGTTATAAGCAAAAACAATTGTAATCATTTTTATATGTTACATTTTTATATGTAACTAGAGGCCTGGTGCAGGAAAATTTGTGCACTGTGGTGGTGGGGGGGGGAGTCCCTTAGCCTGGCCTGCAACCTATGACAGTCCAGGAGCATTCAGGGGACGTCTGACTGATGGCTTAGGCTCGTCAGTCAGACATCCTTAGCACTGCCCTGGAGGCGGGAGACACTCCTGCCACTGCTGCTGCACTTGCCAGCTGTCAGCCTGACTTGTGGCTTATTGGCACTACCCTGTGGGAGTGCACTGACCACCAGAGAGCATCTCTGGCCCTGCCTCCCCTCCCCATCGCCCCTCCGCCACCAGTTGCCACCACCCCCTGATCACCGTCCCCTCCGTCACATCACTCAGATCTTTTGGGGCATGTATCTAAACTGTCTTTGTCCAATCCCTTCCTCCATCAATCAGCAGGGAAGAGAGGCGCAGAATGTTAAATGCTGCTTTGGTAAAGCTGCATAAATGGCATGCCTATATCTGGTCTTCCCTTTCCTCCGTTCTTGTTAAATAATAATCAGGTGATTACAATGGCATCACCCTCGCCCTGCACTTTCTTCTCCAAGACCTGCCTAAATGAATTGAGATAGAAAAAGCTGTTTAAAGGAATGGAGCTTAGCATAATATGGACTGAGTGTACCAGACAGGGAAAAACCTAGCTGAGTCTGTTTGTTAGACCCTCCTCTGTGCCCCATTGTTTCTGGGTGACCGGGCAAGAATTATTTACCAAATTCTGCTCCTTCTCATCTACCTGTAAACTGCCTACCTGCCCTTTGAAGTACAGATCCCCCTCCCACTCCCCCTTCTCCTTAGCTCAGAATGGCCTGTAAGTCTCAACTGCTTGATTTATTCTAGGGCCCCCTATCCTTATGGAGCCCTCATCTGTACATATGTAATTAAATTGACTCATTTTCTCCTGTTATTCTTTCTCATGTAAATTTGATTATTAGACCAATGAGAAGAACTGCAAAAGTTAGAAGGAAAATTATTTTCCCTCCCCTACACTACTTAGCATTCAAAGTTCTCTCTCTTTGAATTTAAGCTCATAAGGCCTTTTGAATCTCTCCAGAAACTCATTGTTTTAATGTATTAATGTCAGCCCATTACCTAATTCATCAAAGTGACACTACATTTTAATAGAATATCAAAGCATTAGTCCCTTACATCATGTGGAGATAAAAATCCAGGTAACATTCTGGTTAGAAAAAAAATTTACAACTTGAAGCTACTTGTGTTAAGTTCCCATGTCTGTCAATCTGTCATTTTCTACATAACAGATGCAGTTCAATAGGGTAGACAAAAATATTTTCATGCTCTGGGGCTCCATTGTACTCACTTAAATATAGCCAACAAAAGTATCCAAGTATATGATGAACCATTTACCAATTGTACTTGTCTTTGTTTGAGAGTGTTTAAATCATATGCAAAGTGATCTGGTCACTTATGAAATTTATTATTTAAGTTTTAATATATAGGAAGATTACCAGATATACCTAAATCTTATATCTGTGCCAAAATACTTATAAAATCATTAGTAGTTATTAAATACTAGAGGCCCGGTGCACAAAAATTTGTGCACTCAGGGAGGGGGGAAGGGGGCCTGTGCCCTCTTGCAGTCTGGGACCCCTCAGGAGATAATTACCTGCTGGCTTAGGCCTGCTCCAGGGTGGCAGAGGGCAGGCCCGATCCCTAGGTGCAGCCCCTGGTCGGGCTCAGAGCAGGGCCGATTGGGGGAGTTGGGGCGCTAGCCCCTGTCATGCACAGAGCAGGGTGGATAGGGAGGTTGCAATGCCACCCCTAGTCACTCTCAGGGTACAGCCGATTGGGGGGTTGGGGCACTGCCCCCTGTCACACTCAAGGCAGGGTCGATGGGGAAGTTGCCGTGCCACCCCCTGTCACGCACAGAGCAGGGCCGATCAGGGGGTTGGGGCTTCGTACCCTGTCACACACAGAGCAGGGCCGAGCAGGGGGTTGAGGAGCTCCCCCCAGTCACTCACAGAGCAGGGCCCATCAGGGGGTTGAGGAGCTCCACCCTGTCACTCACAGAGTAGGGCCGATAGGGGAGTTGGGGCACCGTCCCCTCTCACCCACAGAGCAGGGCCGATCAGGGGGTTGGGGCGCCGCCACTGTCACACTCAGGGCAGGGCCAATGGGGAGGTTATGGCTCTACCCCATCACACACAGAGCAAGGCCCGTGGGGGGAGAGGGAGTTGGGGCACCGTCCCTCTCACACACAGTGCAGGGCGGATCACGGGGTCTGGGCACTGCCCTCTATCACCCACAGAGCAGGGCCAATCAGGGGGTTGGGGCGCTGCCACTGTCACACTTAGGGCAGGGCCGATCAGGGGGTTAGGGTGCTGCACCCTGTCACACACAGAGCCTCAGGGCGATCAGAGGGTTGGGGAGCTCCCCCCTATTAGGCACAGAGCAGGGCTGATCAGGGGGTTGGGGCACCTTCCCCTGTCACGAACAGAGCAGGGCGGATAGGGAGGTTGTGTCCCTGCCCCCTGTCACACACAGAGCCGCAGGGCAATCAGGGGGTTTGGGCGCTGCCCCCTGTCACGCTGATCTCGGTGCTGGGAGGCCTCGCGGCCTTGCTGATCCTGGTGCTGGGAGGCATATTACCCTTTTACTATATAGAATAGAGGCCTGGTGCACGGGTGGGGGCCGGCTGGTTTGCCCTGAAGGGTGTCCTGGATCAGGGTGGGGGTCCCCACTGGGGTGCCTGGCCAGTCTGGGTGAGGGGCTGAGGGCTGTTTTCAGGCTGGTGGGTGACTGAAGCTCCCAACCGCTCCTTTTTTTCTTTTTTTTTTTTATTCTGGGCCAGCTTTAGCTCTGAGGCCTCAGCTGCTGAAAGCACGTTTCTGGCCTTTGTTTACCTTCTGTATTTGATACAATGTTGCGGTTCAGCTGGCTGAAGCCCGGCTGACTAAAGCCGGTTTCTGGGTTTTGTTTAGCTTCTATATTTGCAACATAGTTGCTTAGAGTTGCAGCTGAGAGGCCGCAAGTCAGGCAGGGAAAGTTGGATTCCGCAGTCACTGGAGCAAGCAAGCCTCCCTGTTCGCGTCAGTGCATGGCTGCCGGCTGCCATCTTGGCTGGCAGTTAATTTGCATATCGCCCTGATTAGCCAATGGGAAGGGTAGCGGATGTATGGCTAATTACCATGTTTCTCTTTTATTAGATAGGATGTTCTTCCCTTTTCTAAAATATAACTTTTGTCTAAATATTTGAGTAAACAAAATTGCAACTTTCAATTTTGAACATAATTTCCATATAAATTAATGTGATGAGTCTGATAACTGCTCTCGACTGGAATTATAAGTCCCTAGCTATAGCCATCTACATCTAATTTTTTGGTAATTGTAGAATCCTCTTGTTATCCAAGGTTCTACTGTAGTTATCATCAACCAGGTGATGGAGACATGAATGATTTATGTAACAAAAAGCAAAGGCACTATCATTCTTGCTTAACATTCTAATGGTTTCCCATTTTCATTAGATGAAAATCCATACTAATTACTAGAAGGTTCTGCTTAAGTTGTCTCTTGGTATAGCTCAATCCTCTCTTCATTCCATTTTTATCTTATTAGGATCTAAAAACACCAGCCTTTCTGTTAATTTAATGATCAACACATCCAAGCTCCCTAAGTGTTTGCTCACCCTCTTGTCTTGACATGCTGTTTTCTCCACACACTTCATATGTGATCATCACCTCTTCACACGCTCATTCTTGCAAAATACTCTCTAAAGTATGCAACCCATGCTACCCTCAATCACTCTGATTATTGGCTCTTATTTTCCTAAGAAAGAAAGCAGGTCCATTTATTTGCTTAATTCTTCTCCTTTTCCTCCTTCTCCTTGTACTTCTCTTTCTTTTCTTTTCTTTCTTTTTTCGGGGCCTCTCTCCTTCAATTAAAATGTAGTCTTCATGAAGTCAAGTGTTCTTTATTTTTTTTTACCCCTTGATATATTTCAAGAAGTCCACTTTTAAGAAAAGCACATTTTAAATGTACACACATACTATATTAGGGCAGACAAAACCAGTTGCTCTACAAAAACAAAACAAACAAACAAAAAAACCTAAATTTTAATAGCTTAGCAGTTTATTCCTTGTGTGACTGGTTTATTTTATTAGCATAATGTTCTCAAGGCTATTCCATGTTGTTGCATGTGACAGAATCGCCTTCTTCTCCTCCTTCCTTCTTCTTCTTCTCCTTCTCCTTCTCCTTCTCCTTCTCCTTCTCCTTCTCCTCCTCCTCCTCCTCCTCCTCCTCCTTCCCTTTCTCCTCCTTCCCCTTCTCCTTCCCCTTCCCCTTCCCCATACCCCTCTTCTTCTTCTTCTTCTTCTTCTTCTTCTTCTTCTTCTTCTTCTTCTTCTTCTTCTTCTTCTTCTTCTTCTTCTTCTTGTTAATCCTCACCCAAGAATATTTTTCCACTGATATTTTAGAGAGAGTGGAAAGAAGGAGGAGAAAGAGAGAGAGAAATAGCAAATGTGAGAGAGATACATTAATTGGTAGCCACCCATACATGCCTGGACCACGGCTGGAGATTGAGCCTGCAACTTAGGTACGTTCCCATGACCAGAATCAAACCCGGGACCCTTCAGTCTAAGGACCGATGCTCTATCCACTGAGTAAAACTGGTTAAGGCGAATTTCCTTATTTTTTAAGGCTTAATAATATTCCAATGTATTGAATGCATTGATATACAACACAATCTTTATTCACACTGCATTACACACTTAAACATTGTTATGAGGGTAGATAACATGTTAAGTATTCTTATCACCATTATTTTTTAGAATTTTATTTCTCACTCACCTAGCCATCCAGGATCAGTAAGTGGATTTCTTTCTACTACTGAAAGAACCCATTATCCTTTCATTTTGTAGCTTAGCCAGTAAGTAACTATGCTGCCCAATAAAGCAAGAATTTTGGTAGTCAACATAATGTTTTCAACATAGACACTGATGCCTTATTTAGCTTTTTTGTGTAACTTAGGCATAACAAGGATTTTATTTTTAACCAACACTATTGTAGAAACTTTTGTCTAGCAACAGACTTTAGCTTTTGCCTATCACACCATGCTGAAATAACATGATACATATAATGTTTATATGATCTCATGGAAATTAAAGGACATTTTTTTACCTTACAAATTATCATGTTTTCTGTCTCTTCATCAGCACTTTCATCCACCAAATTAAACAATATTTTAGAGATTCATTGTGTTCCAAAACCAACATAAGTCCGTAATCAGAAGAGAATAAATAAATACATTTTCATAACATGTAAAGGCAACTATGTCTCTTTTTCAGGGTCCTGCTCTTCATAGAATTTTCTTAATCTCATTGTATGTTTGTGAAATACACTGCCAACACTGTCCCAGTGTCTGGAAGAATATATGGTACATACTAGCAGCTTGATATTTTGAGGTCCTTTGCAAAGAGCATGAGGTACTCTTGAATAGCCACTCCTAACTTGCATTTGATAGGTATGTAAAACAGGCACTAGTAATTTTTCCTGAGAATTGCTCAGCATCAGGATGAAAAAAATAAACAGAAATTAAAAGAAAAACAACTATAATGGAAGAGGGTATTCTACTCCAATATATTCCATTTATGTCCATAAATGTTTGGACAATAAATGGTACCTGATTGTCACCCTCATGCTTAAAGACTAATTATGAAATAGTAAGATGCTCAGCCCATGGAGAACACTTTAAATTGTATAGTGGTTGGCTAGCTCAGAAAGAACACCCTTGCTGACTGACAGTCTAATCATGGAATACTTGGAAAGATAGTAGAGAGTAGAGTGGTTAGAATTGGAGAAGCAAAAAAACATGAGTGAGTAAGCAGGAGCCAGGAAATGTTGTTTGTCATGAACAAAGGGATGTCAAGAAGTAGAGAAAATATTCCCTTGATATCACAGGAAGTTAGTCGGGAAGAATAAAGAACAGGACAAAAGCAAGGCAATCTGGCCACAAATATTGGAATAGTTGTTTAGAACCATTGTTGCTGCAGAATGCTGGATGCATAGCTTCCTGGTGATGACTATTCTATTGCAATTTTATAAGGAATGTTATTTCCTGTCCTTATTCCTTCATTACATACATACTATGAATTTCCATCAATGGAAGTAAGCTGAGCGTGACCCTGTTTGTGGTTAAAAGAATGCCTGCCATAGCTGCAAACCTGACTGCTTATCAGATTGAACCTTTTAAAAAACTTGTCTCTTTCTCTTCCCTTCCACCTTTTCTATTTCATCCTACTCTTCCTATTACTTATTTCACACTTCTTTAATCTTAACTTTGTCTTGTATTTTGAGTATCATGTTCTCAAAGATTTTCAGTCTTCAAAAACATTCTCATCACACAGGCTTGGTGCACACTTTAAGAAAAACATTCTAAAGCAAATGCAATTTTTATGTCATCGTTTCATTAAGACCACAGTTTAGTGTTTGGTGTTTCTTCTTGAAAAATAGCCATTTCTGATAAACACATTTAGTCATTAAAATTGTATGTTACATTTTATTTTCATAAACTCTGCTAACATAGATTAAATTCACATATTGGTTGCACTGGTGCTAAAGCACAAAGCAGAAGAAATAGATCATTAAGGTTAAGTAATATAAATTAAGAAAAGTGTTGTTGTTTGCATTTATGATGACAGTATGCACTTTTCTAGGATGCTTAATCATACAGATAAGCTCTCAAATTATATGTAATGCCTGCAACCCATTTCATATAATGGATTGCACACCATACAGACTATTTCAAGACTTTCACTTCAAAGTTTGAAACTTAAATTATGAAAATGTACAATTTAAAATCAGTGGCAGCATTGAAGACTTTAGTTCCCTAAGCCTCAAACAGGTGATCCACCTCACCAGGCTGGATCACACTGTCACCAGGCTTTGCAATAAGATTCCTTTCTATTTTTAGATATCAGACTATTGGTCTTGACGTTGTAAAATGGATTTTACTTTTTAAATTTTCCTGTAGTAGATTTGTGCAAATAGGACTTGAGATATGGACAATTGTACTCAATTTTCTCACTGAGTTGCTCTATCCCAAAATGTAATCACAGATAGAGTATAATCATGAGATGTGTTTAATGATCTCAGCTATTCCAGGGAGCGAGCCTTGGGCTTTTCCTAAGGGCAGGATGAGCAAACATAGCCATCATAAACACAGGTAGTCATTGGAGTTGCCCTGGAGGTGAGAATCATTGCCATCGTTAATAATACTTGAATATGTTCAGTGATGAGAAATCAATCTGTAAAAGGAGGAAATATACTGCTGTTTTCCCAAAGCCTAATGGCAAGCTTGCCATTGTAAATATTTGTTTACTGAGTTATACAAAACAGCTAAAAAGAATTGGTCAGATATGGAATTGTTTATTTTCATGCTAACCCATAAAAGTAGTTAAAAGCAATAAACTTATTTTTTTTTTTTTACTTCTCACTCTAAAAACTGAAGGAAATTTTTGTCAGAAGGGCACATATGTTCATTTTGTTTTTAAAAAATATTTCAATGTCAACCTCAATAAAAAATATTTGAATATAAAAAGGAAAACAGAACTTAAAATTTAATGAAATAGAAACAAAAGTACGTATTCTTTCTTTAGCTAATTTTAAACAACTTTATTTTAAATTAATTCTTTTAGTAATATGGAAAGGTAAAATCTAAATTCTTAAAAGTTTTAATTTATATATCTTTTATAACATATTTTTGATTGGATCTACTATTAGCATGTTACATTGATAATGAAAATTATATAATTACTAGAGGCCCAGTGCATGAAATTTGTGCACTGGTGGAGGGTGTCCCTCAGCCCAGCCTGCACCCTCTCCAATCTGAGACCCCTCGGGGGATGTCTGACTGCTGATGGAGGCCCGATTTCTGTGGAATTGGGCCTAAACCTGCAGTCAGACATTCCTCTCACAACCCGGGACTGTTGGCTCCCAACCGCTCGCCCGCTTGACTACCTGACTGCCCCTAACCGCTTCTGCCTGCCAGCCTGATTACCCCCTAATCACTCCCCTGCCAGCCTGACCAACACCTAACTGCTCCCCTGACAGCCTGATCACCACCACCTGCCCCCCCTGCTGGCCCAATCGCCCCCAAATGTCCCCCCTGCTGGCCCAATTGCCCCCAACTGCCCCCACTGCTGGCCTGATCGCCCACAACTGCCCTCCCATGCTGGCCTGATTGTCCCTAACTGCCCTCCCCTGACACTTAGTCACCCCTAACTGCCCTCCCCTGCTGGCCTGGTTGCCTCTAACTGCCCTCCCTTGCAGGCCTGGTCCTCCAAGACTGCCCTCCTCTGCCAGCCATCTTGTGGCTGTGGGCACTGCCATCCATGAGGGCAGGGCAGTCAATTAGCATATTCCCTTTTTATTGGCTGTGGGTGCCACCATCTTTGAGAGCGTGGCAGTCAATTAGCATATTCCCTCCTTATTGGCTGTGGGCACCGCCATCTTTGCAACAGTGTGAGGGTCAATTATCGTATTCCCTCTTTATTAGATAGAACTAGAGGTCCCATGCATGAAACCTGTGCAAGGGGCTTGGTCCTTGCAGCCCTGGCTTCGTGCAGAAGGTCATCTGAAAGGTCATCTGGAAGGTTGTCTAGATGGTCATTCCACTATTCAGCCATTCGGTCAACTTGCATATTACGCTTTTATTATTATGGATATACAGATAGCCTTAAATTTAGTAGGTAGGTTTTAAAACAAGACTAAAAATTACATTTTAATTTGCAGTTTCTTCTTGATCTACTACTAATGGAAGTTCCACTGAATTATCTGCTTAGAGGTCAAAATGCTAATTAGAAGTTCCTCATCAGTGATAATTCAGATATGTGGAAAAATGATGACATTAGCTTTTTATCTTTGAATTAACTTATTCTGTGTTCCCTTTTCTTCTCAAAGTTCTGACAACAATGAGGACAGTTTATCACATTTAGCACTTCCAATTTCAACTCAATATGTACATTCTTGTTTAAATGAGCACATTGTATGGATTTAATCACATTTTTTTCTTTTCTAAATGCAACTTATAATATATAGTTTAATGAGCTAAATTTTACTGACCACACTTCAAACTATAAATAGAATATTACACTTTACATCTGCAAAAGTATTTTACATCTATATGAATTTCAGCTTTAAGAAAGTGTTACATTAAAATATATTTAATTTCACAGTTTGAGATTTCTAGATCCAGGGAGAATTAGTCATTTCACTTGTCTATTCTATTATACATGCTATATCATTTCAGAATTCATAGCATATAAGATTTCGATTGTGAAAAAACTCATGGAACTTAGAAATCTATTAATTAAACATGGATCTCTATAAACATAGTCATGCCCTACAAAATGAAAGTACAGTTAAAAGGATAATGGTTATCTGATTTAATTATTCAGCCTTGACCTTGTAGCCCTTAAACAGCCTTAAGTAATATGCAAATAAATGGGTATGGCCATTTTTCAATAAAATGTTATATACAGAAACAGGCAACAGGCCAGATTTGGCCCCTGAGCTATAGTTTGTTGAAACTTGTCATAAAGTAACAACTTGAAATACCTTTTCTACCAGAGAAAAAAAAATAAGTTATTCTGTCTCTTTTTATAAATGCAATGGATGCTTTATGAAAAACATAAAAACATTCTACTTGATCAATATCAATTCTATCAATTTACTAATCATAGTCAAGGCAGATCAATTTGAGGTTTGATTCACGGGGGGGAGTGGGGGGAATGAATTATAAACTTCAAAAAGAACATACTGTCCCTGACCCAGGAGTAGCAAAGATATGAAATACCAGGGAAACCAAGCACTGATTATTTTTATTAGTCTGGCACAGAGTCCATGGGCAATATGCCCAAAGCATCCAACAATAAAACAATCTCTTCCCAATTATAATATTGAATTGACCTTACACTACTTGGCTTAATTGAAAGTTCAATACAATGAGGTGTATTACTTTTTGAATGTTGTTATTGCAACAAATACATGGTATAATTTCAAATTTTTCTAAAATAGCAGAAAGAGAAATTCAAAGAGCCTAAAGATGTTAGAAAGAAGTAACTAAGAAAATCAGAGCTACATTTGAACTTGGTATATAATAATTAGCTACATAGTGTATCAAGTGTAAAAACAATAAAAAATAAGGCATTTTAAAGAAATTGTTCTATAATTAATTGAAATCCATCTAATAAAAATGAATACTTACAACTGTCAATCTATATAAGGAAACAAACTGCTCAAATTACCAGAAATTTAGTTTATTCAAGAATAACAGAGGAATTGCAATTCAGGTAATGCTTGCTGTAGCAAGCTATAGGCAGGTCCCTTGAGTATTTGCTGCAGGCTATGTTTATGGGCAAGGAGTGCAAAGAGGGTAAAGTCCAGTAGAGTCAAGGCAGTAAATTCATTGAGTTGAAGATGGGAGAGATTCTTGGTGGATGCTTGTTAGTCAGAACATAAATTTCAGTCTTCTGCAAATTATGTATTTAATGGAAATCTTAAAATCTTAAATTCCGTCTCTGAATTCTTAAATTCTGTTCTTTTGAGGGCACAAAGATTCTCCGTTTTATAATTAACCTCTGGTTCCATTTTAGATTGAAATCCTTTCACACTGTATTTGTTTTATTTTTGTGGCATTCTATATTAAACAAACAAGAAATGATCTGCCATACACACACAAAGGACTGGAGAGATTCAAAACTGTACAACTAAACATGAAATATATTCAATCTATATACAATAAAAATCCAAAGGACACGATGTTGGCTCTGAAAACAGTTATTCTCTACTCATTGAATCTTTATCCAAAAACCGGCAAATCAAATAACCTTTCTAAATAATATTTTCATCTTTTATTTTCATTTTCTGAGCCTTTTTGGCTTATCAAAATGAAATGAGCTTTTAAAGAGTATGGGACTTGTACTTAAATTGTAGCAAATTCTTGGTTTCTCTCTCAAAATTTTTAAAATTCAGTTTTTGAAAACAATGTCTTTACTAGCTTTATTTCTATATTTCTGTCTACTGGTGTTTCAGAAAAAGAAAAAAAAAAGATTGAAAGAGATTTGGTCCAAAATGAGTCTTGGGAGATTTATTCTCCAAAACACAAAACTGCAGGAACAGTTTTGTAACTGCCTATTTACTCAGGAATGGTTCCCCTTTTTCTTTCAGAACTGTGTTATGTCACATTTCTATGTTGCTGCTGATTGCTCTTGATCCCATTTCCCTGTTCTATTGAGTTTGAGGGATCAATCTTTGTATTCCCAGACCTGAGCACAGTGTTTGGCATATCATAGGCACTCAACACATTTTTTATTCTGAATAAACAAACATGTGTCATTGTCAATCTGTCCACTGTTTTTCAATCTCAGAAAATTTATAACTAGATCAATTCAGTTTCAACTTGACTGATCATGGCAAAAGTTTTTTACCAACTACCAAGCTTCATCACCATATCCTGTGTTCATCATGAGATCTAAGCTGAACAATGTTTACAACGAGGGCAGACAGAAGGAGAGTGTAGAATGGAGGGATGTCAAGACCCCCTACTTGAGGAAAGTTTGGTGTTGATTGCTATACACCACCTGCTCAAGTCTAAAGAAAATAATTATGTCCATTGAACAAGCCCCTCATAACCTTTTCTCCTTGCCTTTCTGCTGTTTCCTTTGATGACTCAGATAACTTGCTTTCTTAGCTTGCATTTGAATAGTTCATCTTTGCAGTTTGGGTGTTAATACTTCATTAGATGTCTAGTAGATTTTTCCAATAAAAAAGTATGTTCCTATATATTTCTTTTCTGTGATCTATTTAGATGCAAATTTAATTTCTTTAATAATTATTAAACTATTCAGATTAATGTTTTTATCATGGTTGAGTTTTGGTAGCTCATGGCCTTTGAGAAATGATCCATTTCTTCTGGGTTGTTGACTTTAAGAGACTAGAGGTGTTGTTAGTGTTGCAATAATATTTTTGAAGGCTGGAGCATGTGTAGTGATATCCCATATCATTCCTGATACTAGATACTGGTAATTTGTGTCTTCTGTTTTTTGTTTGTTTGTTTGTTTTGTTTTGTTTTATCAGGCTTTTTAGTGGTTTAGAAATTCATTTATATTTTTTTAATCCTCAGCTTTTTGTTTTATTTTTCTATTGTTCTTCATGATGTGTTGAACCTCTTCTGTTAGGTTTCAACAGTGGCAAAGTCAGATAAAATTATATGTCTATGGATCATTATCACTTGCATTGATATCAGTTATGCACAATTTATAGATATGTAAATTTGCATAAGGGAAAAGAAAGGCAGGCACTCTGGTGGTTGAGTTTATTTCAAACTCTTTAACAAATGTTTCCTGAAGCTTCTTCCAGATGCTCTATCATCTGCTCGCATGCCCTTTCCCTTTTTGCTCAGTGCTTGTGGTAGAGAGTTACTCCCCTTTGTTTGGTCCATATTGACCACAGCTAGATGCGATGTACCTTCAGCAATGCTATTCTTGTAAGTGGTGGCTCTGCCTGCGGATCAGTAAGAGCTCAGTGATTGTGTCCAGCATCCTAATAAAGATGCAGAAGAAAGTTACACAATAGCTTATGATGGCCATGAATTCCCCTAAGAGCAGAGAAGATTTAGCCATATCATCTTCAAATGTCTACTAAAGAAAACGACTAGGCACCATTCCATGTGATCTTATTCTGAAGGGTAAAATGGTGTAACAGCTTTCACTGTTAGAATATTAAAGTTTCAGTAGAATCTCAAATCTCACTTCAACCTACATGCCGACCTGTTCCAACTTCTGCTTCACTGTAAAGAAGCAGGTCTATGTGTTAGAATGAAGAACAGAGGGACCCTTCCACAAGTCACACTGCCCTCGTCTCACGTGTACTGCCTGGCAACAGTGATTGCAATAGAGGTGATCCTGAATCTATTGAGCTTTGTGCTCCCCAGAAATATTATTTTTAAGTCAAATCTTATTTTGAATGGTAATATCATTTCAAAAAAACACACAAACAAATCTAGTAGGTAATTTAGGCAGCAGAACAATCTTAAAAATGATTTTTAGATACAATTTTGGAGTATAATTTCCATAAATGGTGTAAAATTTAGTTAACTAGTTCTTCAGGCCTGCATGCAGTTTATAATACCGTAGTCAAAATAATTTGCATAGCACTATTTTCTCTCACTCTGATAAAATCTAATAGATGAAGCAAGACTATTTTTATGAGAGGGAAAAGCAAACATGCTTCATTATCATTTCATTAACATAATGATTGTCCTCACTTTTCATTACTTTTTGATCCAAAGTGTAATAAATAGCAAACACTACCCATGTGTATAATGATGGTTATGTCATCAAGCATGCATAAACAGTAGTTTTTTTCAATTTATCATAAGTTTAAAAAGCATATGATTTATGTTTTTAAACATACAGTTCTTCACATTTAAGATTCTGTAGTCTTAGAAGGTCCAATACTGTCACACAGTTTTAAAAAAAAATGAAATGCAACTCTACTTAAGAAAAAAAGGAAAATAACATTTTGAGGGATGTATTTGAAAAGCACAATCCCCTCAGCCTTCCTTTAATATTCCCATTTTGGAGTTCAGGCATTTGACAAATGTATCCATCTATCCCCTCTGTCATTTATTTTGGAGGTGATTTCTGACTCTGCAAGGGTTCTTCTCTTGAGTTTGACAGCTTTTGGTGAAAATATGAAATTCGAGAAGAATAACCTGAGCAGAGATAGGTGACCAATGTTATCCGAGGCACTGAGATAAGTACCCCAGTCTTGTTCTCAGAGTGATGATTCACTCTTCCAGAAGCACTGGAAAAGTGAAGACTATCCCAGGTGATAGCGGAAGCAATAAATAAAGACTTTAACTTGAACAATGGGCTCTCAAAATACGTACTGATTCTTAAAAGAGATTGAGAAGAAGGAACATGTTAAAGCCACCACACCTACAACAAATATGATGCAGGTGATGAGGAAGAAGAGAATATTAAACATTTGGTGAAACTGAAAAACTGAATTCTATTTCACGATTTATCTATATGTTTTTCTGTAAAGGGAAATGGATTTATCGAAAGAAAAAGATATAACAAACACTACTAGTAATTGAGAATCTCTCATAACTCTTATTCTTACCCTTTAAAGCAGTGGTTCTCAACCTGTGGGTCGCGACCCCTTTGGCGGTGGAACGACCCTTTCACAGGGGTCGCCTAAGACCATCCTGCATATCAGATATTTACATTACAATTCATAACAGTAGCAACATTACAGTTATGAAGTAGCAACGAAAATAATTTTATGATTGGGTCACAACATGAGGAACTGTATTTAAAGGGCCAGGAGGTTGAGAACCACTGTTTTAAAGGAAAGTAGTTGGAGAAGGAGTGAACTGAAATTAGATTATAAAGGAACTGAAATTAGATTATAAAAATACTAATTTTTTTAGGCCTATGTTTAATATTTTCTTTGATTTTTTTTTTTTAGCTTGGCATTGTTTTTTGAAGAATAATTCCCTTTTATATATCTTGGAGTGGCTACCATTTTATTGTATAGCAGAAACTAATATTTTACTTCAGTTTATTATTCTACTTTGAATATAATTTAAGCTTTCCCTTTGGGAAACTGAGGAAAGGAATATGAAAATACTTTAACATATCTTATCATTTCAGATTTTAATTTATGGTACATTTTAGACATAATTATAAGCATGCAAAATATTCTTTAAAGACAGAGAGAAATATTTGTGTGTAGATTAAAAAAACTTCAAAGAGAGAGAGAGATTAATTATAGGAATTGTGTCATGTTTCATGAGGTCATGGAGGCCCAGAAGTCCCACAAACTATTGTCTGCAAGCTCTAGAACTAAGAAAGTCAGTGGTATAATTCGGTCTGTGAGTCTGAAGGCCTGATAACCAAGGAAGCAGGTAGCATAATTCCCAGTCCATGGCTGAAAGCCTAGGAATCTGGGACTGCAGGTGTGAATCTTAGAGTCCAAAGGCCCCAAAACTACAAGCTCCAATGTCCAAGGGCAAAAAAAAGATAGACATTCCAGCTCAAGAAAAGAGAGGGAGTTCACCCTTCCCTTTTTCTTTTTGTTCTAATTTGGCCCTCAATGGATTGGCTGATGCCCATCCACATTGGGGAGGGCAGATCTTTACTTAATCTACAGAATCAAATACTAATCTCTTCCAGAAATATCTTTACAGACACATCATAAATAATCTTCACCAAATATCTGGGCATCATGCCCTAGCTGATTTGGCTCAGTAGATGGAGCATTGGCCTGCAGACCGAAGAGTCCCAGGTTTGATTCTGGTCAAGGGCACGTACCTCCGTTACAGATTCCAGGCCCTGGTTAGGGCATGCAGGAGGCAACCAATTGATGTGTCTCTCTCACATTGGTGCTTCTCTCTGTCTCCCCCTCTTCCTTCCACTCTCTCTAAAAATCAATGGAAAAAATATCCTCAGGTGAGGATTAAAAAAAAAAGTATATATATATATATATATATATATATATATATATATATGGGAATCCCTTAGACCAGCCAAGTTGACACATAAAATTAACTATCACGTATAATCAGTTAACAGTCATTGAGCTCAAATGTCACATATATGCCTTTTCACAATTCTTACATATTCTTTAGAATTTTTTTCCATCTATATGATAAATTCTTTTGATGACTATATAAAGAGCATTATTTTTAAAAGATAATTATATATAAAAAAGAAAAAAACTTCTCTGAAATGTCATAACCAATGAATTAGGACTCAAAGACCTGCAGTCTAGTCCCAACACCGCCATTCTATATATACTGTTGAGCTTGGAATTTGCCTTTGTGCTTAAATCCAAAGGGATCTGAGATTTCATTTCTTTACTCTATGTTGACTTGATACTTCTTTCTTTTTACATTCCAAACTTCAATCTTAGAATTGTATAAAAATTTATTCTACATGACATGGCGGATCATAAATGTCTTTCTTTATCAGCTTCATTCTGCCATGTTTTTTGTATTTTCTTTTAACTCTTAAAAAAATGTTGAATATAGTATAGATATAGATAAATATATGTAAAGCAAAGGTATATATCTTTTCAAATTATAATAAAAAAGAAAATAGCTGCCACCTAGATAAAATAATTAAAAATTGTCCACACCCACAATACTTTCAACATTTAAAAATAATACTTAGTTTTTTTCTTATAATTTTAACATCTTTGTATTTATTTTTACTTTTTTATATATATATATACATATATATGCACATATATATGTATATATATATATACATATATATGCACATATATATGTATATATATATATATACTTTTTAACTTTATATTTGTCTTCTATTACCTTCAGTGTTATTCAGTTTACTATTTATTATATTTAAAACCCTATAAGAAATTATTTTATACAAGTAATATTTTTTAGATTTAATCATTTATTTACTTTTTTGTTTCTCTCTATCCATAATGCATTCCCATGCTTCCCTCTAGGATCACTAACATGAAAAAAATTTTATTATTTCCTTTGTCGCAGGTATGAGGATGACCAATCTCTCACTAATGTTTTGCTGAAAATATCTTTATTTCACCTTCAATTATTAAAAGGTAGTTTTCTGAATTGATGGTTTTTTCTTTCAGCACTTTGATGTTATCAACTTGTAATGGTAATAGTATTGGTTGCTTTTAAGATGTTTTTCTTTATATTTGGTTTTCAGAAGTGTTAGTCTCATGTGTATATTTTTATTGATCCAGCCTTGTGTCTGTAATATTTCTACTTAAAGCTTAGATTTCTTTTACCAGTTTTAGAAAGTTCTCAGACATTATGTCATCTTATGTCTTCTGTTCTTTCCTTTGAAAACTCTAAAAACTGTATGTTATATATTTTCACTGTGTAACTTCTGTCACTTCCTTTGTCTTCTGTATATTTATTTAATTTTGTCTATATACTGTATTCTGCATATGTTCTTTTGACATCATTCCCTGGTCAGAAATTTTATCTTCATCTGTTAATTCATCTCTTGTCTTTTAATTATGGTTTTAATATTTTTCAGTGTACTGGTTTTTGTTCCTTCTATGAAATTCTTACTTTTGTCCTTTTTCTCCTTGAACAAAATACATATTTTTTTATCAATCTATTAATCCAAGTGAAGTTTGCATAAAATCTTATGGTCATGTCACAGAATTAGTCCTATATTTTTTTTCAATTATCAGAGGATATGATCCCTTAGTGTTTGTTGTTGTTGATGCTGATAATTCACATTAAGAGTTATAAAGCATAAGATGAGTCCTTTAAAATATACATATTCTTATTGATCGCTATTTAAGTATTTTTATTAGTTCTAATCTGTTCTACTTTCCTAGTGATAATTTTTTAAAACCTTATTTTATCATTCAAAATATTTTATGTTGTTTTGTAAGACTTTTAAAGATATTACATTATTCTGGTTTATTATCTAGCACTTCCATTGTAAAGATTCACTACTGTGACCATAGCACCTGGAAAAATAGAGTCTTGAAGATATTTGAAGAAACAATAATCTGGTATCATTCCATCTCTGTTTTCCAACATTTAAATGATTACAACACTGAATAGATTATTAGGTGGAGACCTGGGCCTTAATTTTGGGAACCTTCATTTATAAATAATTAACTTGCCTGTGACTGCTCAGTAAATTCAGCCAACAGTTAATTCATATTGTTTTTACTTTTTCTTGCAATCACAATCATTCTCTGAAGTTGCCTCAAATTCATTGCTAAAATCAAGGAATAACACATCCATTAATTATATTTAGTAACTGGAATTTTACTTACAGCTTAATTTCAAGGAAGCCAGCCCTTTTACATTTTTTTTCTCGTACCATTTTATTTTATTACTCTTTCTGGAATATTAATCTTATTGGAAATTAGAAATTTGGTTATTTCTGTGATCTCTGGTTTCAACCCCAATTTTACTTTTAGAATATCTTGGTCTGCTGACTTTGAACAAATAATGAGAAAAGTGTAATTAAAAAAAACACACACACACAACAACAACAACAACAAAATAATTGCCCATTTCAGATGGTACCAAATGGAGGGAATGTCCCATTTTGAATACTGGAATATTTACCAATTCCACCTATTTCTATGCACCTATCATTTCTCCTGATACAGTCTCAGGGAGTTATGAAGTGGTTCTGTGATCAGCTCTGTTATTATTTTATTATTAGTCTTTTTTTTAATGTGATTCATCTGGTTCTGGATATTTGAGTTCATTTAGAAGTACTAATTCCTTTTTTTACCACTCTCTACAGTAAATTTATACATAATTTTTGTAGTCATCTTATATAATAAAGAGCTAATATGCTAATTAGACTGAACAGCAGAACAACCATCCGGACGACCTTCCAGATGAAGCCGGGACTGCAAGGGCCAAGCCCTCGCACGAATTTCTTGCATTGGGCCTCTAGTATTACATAATTAGCTCCATATGCTTCTCAGTTATCAATTGAATATGATCCTTTGGGGTTTGTTGTTGATAATTTATGTGAAGAGTTATAAAGCACCCATGAGTCCTTAAAAATATGCATAGTCTTATAGATCAATATTTAAGTCTGTCTCATTAGTTTCAACTTATTCTTCCATCCCATGGATAACTTTTTAAAAGATTATTTTAAAATATATTTTTATTGATTTCAGAGAGGAAGGGAAAGGGAAACAGAGATAGAAACATCAATGATTAGAGAGAATCTTTGATTGGCTGCCTCCTGCATGCCCCACCCTGGGGATCCAACCTGCAACCTGGGCATGTGCCCAGATTGGGAATCAAGCCGTGACCTACTGGTTCATAGCTCAGTGCTCAACCACTGAGCCATGCCTGCCAGGCTGGATAACTTTTTAAAACTTTATTTTGTCAAAATTTTTTCAAAATTTTTCTATTTTTATTGCTTTTCATTTTCCCTTCTTAACTATATTTTATCTCTAATTTTTAATTTAAAGTTAATTATTTAAGATACAATGATGAGAATAAAATACAGCCAAGTAATGTTCAATATCTGGTCTTTATTAAAAATACAACTTCCTTCACAAAAATACTTTTTTCATGTTCTGAACTATGTCAAACTAATTGCTTTGCTTTGCCCTTCACTTTCCTCAACAGTTAATTCTGGGTTTAACTTTTCTGAATAGACTTATACTCTCTGCTTCTCCCTTGAATCCCTTGTATGTTCCTCTTAGTCATTCTTCAATTTATAATATTGTGTCCTTCATGGTTAGATCAGTTTAAGCATCCAAGTGAAACATGTAGAGTATTAAATTAGAATACATAAAACAATAGAGCAGCAGTTAAAATTGCATGTACCATATAAAAACTATGAGCCTTCAAGTATCACCCCATTAGGAAAGACCAATTAAAAACCATAGTTCTTTCATTCTTCCCTGACGGTCATTAGACCAAAGTTTGACAGATTGAAATTTTAGTCTGAATTACCTATAGGATGTGCTCCTCAAATAATCCTGATTCTTTTCTTGACACCACAAAAGTTCAAATTAATTATTTTACATCTCATTTAAATTTTATATGTATATAGCCATGTGTTAAACAAAAATCAAAAAGAGAATATACTGCTCTAGGAATGCATCTTCTTTTAAAATATATTTTATTGATTTTTTACAGAGAGGAAGAGAGTGGATAGAGAGTTAGAAACACCATCAGCTGCTTCCTGCACACCCCCTACTGGAGATGTACCCACAACCAAGGTACATGCCCTTGACTGGAATCGAACCTGGGACCCTTTAGTCCGCAGGCCGACAGGCTCTATCCACTGAGCCAAATTGGTCAGGGCTAGGAATGAATCTTTAGACTCAGCTTTGCAGCAGCTTCCCGGCTGCTTACTCTTGTCATTGCTACAAAGCCCACCTTTAATTTTCCCAAATATATAGATTTCCCTACCCCGGCTAGAACCTGTCAGACTACAATCACTACCATCAGAAACAGGTCTACTTTTAGTTTTGGAAACAGACTTCTCTGTGTTCGATTGGGGGATGTTTATATTGCCTAGGTTAACTTATAGAGGCTGCCAGAATTATCACTGATTTCCATAAGAATGAGAAGGAGGCGTACCTGACTGGGGACAGAATTGGAGTAGACTAAGTAAAGATAGCTGCTGCTCTTTTGAAAATAAGAAGAAAGGGCAGAAGGAAAAAAGAGGGAAACAGAATAGGAGTTAGAGTTTCACTCTTTCTTCGCTAAATAGAAGCCTTGGGGTAAGATGAACATAAAGATGACTGAAACATCAATTTTTCCCAAATCTCTCAGCTTATCATAAATCCCATTGCTTATAAAGACTCTAGATTCCAGATAATGGAACGGACTATCAGTAAAGGTTCTGAGAACATGAATGCTTACCTGTAATCTTTTTTTGATACCCTGTATAATATATTGATGCAGCTGATTTTTAGCACATGCGTCACATCCCAATCCTCTTGTAATGTCTTTATAAATTGTCTTACCGTCACTTCTCAGTCCTGCAGCTTATAAAACCCCAGTGGTTGTTGCTTTTCTGGGTTGCCAGGAAAGCCAAGATTGGTTGGCTTCAGGAATCTCAAGAAAACTATTTCACTTAGATGTCCCACCTCAACTGAAAACTTAAAATGTTTATGCTCCCAATAATTATACTGTTTAAGCTCTAGTAAAATTAGAGGAATTGAGCAAAAAAACAAAACAAAACAAAACAAAAGCATGACACATAAGGGAGGATGAGGCCTGGTGGTAAGATTTATTTGGGTGTATACACTCACACACACACAGGCAACAATAGATACAAATTCAGGTGTATGTGTATAACATTTTAAAATGAGTCATCATGGTTAGGGAGCATATTTTAGGTATTTACATTATGTTAATTAAGCTTTTCTCTTTATTGGTATACAATTTACCAGCATTACTGAAACCTGTAGGTATGAACATCTGTCTGACTTTTACAGTCCACTTTGATAACCAAAACTTTACCTCTTTCTTTTCCCATATATTTTGCTAAGCCCTGAAACTTAGTATATCATTACTACATTAGAAAAATCACTATGATTTCATTATAGATATGGAAAAAGTAAAATGAAAATCCAATATTTTAATTATCACATGTAAATTTCAACATGCAAAGAAGTCATATGCTTGAGATACTTCCCAACCAAGCATCACAGTCATTTTGGGTGGGTATGCATCAAGGTAATGTTTGGAAGATTTTAGTCTTTTTCCAAAGGGAGACTTCAAACTTAATTGACAGCTCAGAAATCTAAGGGACATCTGATTAAAATTTATAATATTCTCTGCTGTGCTCTGGTATTAATATTATTTTAGAAAACAAAACAAATTCCTGGATACTTTTTAAAATTGTATTTCACATTAAACAATTACATAAAGTTTAATCAGGACAAATTTACCTATCTATACCGCATCTATCTATACAAACTATACAAACTTTAAGTTGATTTCATATTTAAGCCTCTTTACTTCAGTAATGTGAAGGAAGATGTGTTATTATCTGATAGGGAAGCCATATTATTTTCAATGGAACTTACAGGTACTTTTAAACAAAAATTACAAAGCATCAGATAAGTAAAATATGTTTTTTCAAAGATAAAGACTAATAGAAATTCTTCTATATACCTGAAACTTTTAAGAATGAACTTGTACTTAATTACTTTGATAAAAGTTAACTGAAATAGAATAATTAGTACAAATTCTATTTTTACATACATTGTGTTATCTAACTTCGCACTCAGTTCTTGCTTCCTGTTGTTTATCAATTTCACCTGCCTTCTCTGTGGGAAAGTTCCTAAATTTTGCTGTAAATAGAGTGGTGAGAACAATGACTGAAAAGACAACAAGGAAACATGTTGTCACTACTGATGTGTTTATATCACACCTGCACTACAAGTGGGACAAACGTTTTTGTCTTGAGAACAAAGCCAGATGAACTTGAAGTACTTGTTTGTCTTAACCATTGAGCCCTTACATTTTTAATGACTTTAAGGTTTTAAATTAGAAACAACTTTCTAAAGCGCTTTTGTGGAATCCTGGAAAAAGCAGATTGCTGTATAAAAGAAACACATACAAAGAAGAAAACAGAAAGTCAGATAAGTCTTATTTTGGTTGTTGATACTGACATTTCTCAAGTAGCACCAGGTGATGTTAAAATAATAATTTAGCCTGTGAAAAGCCTTTCATAGAGAGACTGATAAAAGGGAAAGAAATCTTTTTTAAAACATCCATGATTAAATGCCCTAACTGATGTTGGGGTCCTCCCTATGATGGCAATCTCAAAAATGAAGTTGCATATGACAAAAGTCACTCAAAAACATTTAAAAGTGATGGCAAAGAATTTTAAATCTATTTCCTCACAGAGTAATCTGAATTTTCAATTTATCGGGGTACATTCGGATAAACAAACATGTCAGGTAATTCAGTGGAAGGAGTTGAACATGGGAAATTAATTCCAAGACTTCATATTAGTAAGAGGAAAAGGGCAATTAGGGGCGAAGGACAAAAATCTTCATTTTAACTACAGGAGGCCACTACCTTTCTTGGGACTGAAGAAACAGAGGAGGAGGTAAGCTATACCAGCTTCAAGGAGTTAGTGCTGCTAGTGAGTGGTGGGACCAGAGCAGACCTGCCTGTCACTGTCATGAGCTGGGACCTGGAAGCACAGTCATTGTGGCAGGGGCTGGGGATGTAGGAGATGCTGCCCCAGGAAGAAACATGTATGATACACCTACTCTTCGAATTTCCTTCCGTCCCCGAATCTCCTCCGAGTGTCCCCTATGGACTGAGCCTAAGCCAGAGTTAATAGATAAGGAAAGCTGGGTAAAGTGTAAAACCCCCACAGTTTATCTAAGAAGAGCAGGAGCAAAGCTGTAAATGGCACTAAGAGCAAATGAATAACATTTATCTACAAGCTTTGGTCTATTTATGTCTCTCTTTTTTAAGTTACTTAGTTCTTTTTTATTTTATTTTATTTTTAAAGAGAGTGGAAGAGAGGGTGAGAGACAGAGAGAAATATCAATGTAAGAGAAACACATCAACTGGTTGCCTCCTCCACATGCCCTTATGAGGATGGGGATCAAGCCTGCAATGGAGGTATGTGCCCTTGACCGGAATAGAACCTGTGACCCTTCAGTCCATGGGCTAATGATCTAACCACTGAGCAACAACAGCTAGGGCCTTTTGCAATTTTTAAAGTATCTAATTCTCCCCACTACCAAAAGTAAAGGAATTATTTAAGTCTCATCAGCAAGATGGTCAAATGCTTTAGCAGCCTAATACCAAGCTAATTTTCCAGACTAATCTGCTGACACTCTGTAACTTTCAGTCTAACATAGAGGTAAATAAACTAAAAGTAGTTCTTTACTACACAGAGGAATTTGGGGTTACTAAACCTTATTCTTTGCTGCTCCCCTTCCTAATCCCATCACCTCATCCAACAATTCTAAAGCCTTAGGACATCAATTCAAATGTATCATTTCTATGGATGTTTTTTGATATGTATACAGCTAGAATAAATTACTTTATAGTAATTAACCATATTATCCTATATAATAAAGAGGTAATATGCAAATTAACCCTCACTCCATAATGCCATCACAAGATGGCAGTGTGCACAGTAGGGGCGGGGTCGGCAGCCTCTCTGCACAGCTTCTGCCTGGGTTCCTGTGGCCCCACAGGGGTGTGGGGGTCCCGGCAGCCACTTCATGTGGCTTCTGTCAGGGATTTCCACAGTCCCCCCCAGCGGCATAGGAGTGGAAGCGGAGGAGGTGGGGTTCTGCCACAGGAGCCTGAGCGGAGGTGGAGGGGTAGCAGGAGTGGAGCAAGCAGGGCCACCTCAGGAGCTGGAGTGGAGGAGGCGGGGCTGCCTATGCTCCTGCAGTGGTTGCAGGTGAGCCAAGGTTCAGGCGCCTTCCCGGAGTGGTGATGCCAGGCCATGCAGTGCTGCATCCAGTCCCTCAGGCATGCTCGCCAGGACCGCAATGCCAACTGCCCGCAGCCGTCCTGCCAGAAGATGAGGTGGGTTGCGCAGCACACCAAGGGCTGCAAGCTTAAGCCCAATGGAGGTTGTGGAGTGTACAAGTAATTCATGCCCTTTGCTGCTACCATGCCAAACACTGCCAAGAAAACACATGCCCCATTTCCTACAACCTCAACATCAAGCGGAAGCTCCGCCAGCAGAAGACACAGCACCACCAGCAGCATGCATAGGTCATGTGCCAGTGGATGCCACCATCAACACCTGCACCGTGCCTCAGCAGTCTGCCCTCCCCTCCTTCAGCACCGCCCAGGCCCCCCACACTGCATCCCAGCACACCCTGGACACCACAGACCCCAACTCTGCCCCAGACCTCGCCTGTGAGCATGTCACTAGCCGGCTTCTCCAGCATGGCCAAAACTCAGCCCCCACCACAGTTTACACTGGAAAGCCCACTAACCAGGTGCCAGCCCCACTACCCCCTGCCCAGGCCCACCTGCAGCGGTGGAGGCGCCAGGCAGATTTCTCGTGAGGTACAGCAGCAGCAGCATCTGTACTGGTTGAGCACCAACAATGGTATGCCCCTGAGGCACAGTGACCCCCGAGAGCCAGATGGCCCCCATGGAGTTGAATGTGACCCAACCAGGTCAGTGGGCCTGTTATTCTGCCCCCCGACCCATGGCAGTGGCAGCCGGCACCCATCCCCCAGCAACAGCCAATGTGAGGCATGCCACGACCTGTGATGTCTATGCAGACCCAAGGTGAAGCCACCTCAGAGCATCTCTCCAGGTGCCCTACAGGACCTGCTGCGGACCCTGAAGTTTCCCAGCTCCCCCAGCAGCAGCACATATTCAACATCTTCAAGTCAAATCCTCAGCTGAAGGCAGTTCTCATCAAATAGCATTTGGCCAAGTAATGGCCAGCCAGCCTGGGCTTCAGCTCTATCCCAGACTGCTGAATCTGAACGCCATGCAAGCCAGTGGGCCATGACCTGCTGTCCCTCCATAGCAGCAAGCAATGGGAGGCCTGAACTCCCAGGGCCAGGACTTGAACATCATGAACCCGGGTGCAACCCCAGTGTGGCGAGTATGAACCACAGTACAGAGAGATGCCACGGAGCAACAGCAGCAGCAACAACATTGCGAGAGGCATGTCCTGTGGGATCAGGCCTAAACCAGCAGTCAGATATCCCCCAAGGAGTCCCAGATTGGAGAGGGTGCAGGCTGGGCTGAGAGACACCCCTCCAGTGCATGAATTTTGTGCACCAGGCCTCTAGTTAGTACAATATTTATATGTTTTATTATTAGTGACATATTCTTCTTTCCATGAAAAAAACTGAACTCCTTCAGTTCAGGAAATGAGTCAACAAGCATAGTGAATTGATTATTGTTAGTTCTCATAAATGTGAAACATATAGGCTATGTTGTCCTAGAAACCAATAAATTATACCTGTCGAAGAAAATTTCATAATTTTAATGTAGTAAGCATTGTGATGACTTTCATTTTGCACTGACAGAATTAATGCTTTGCAATACTCAAGGTTTACACTGAAATATAAAAATATTTAATGTTTTCATTAGCAATCTCCTAGTAGTATTTTCTCAAACTTTCTTTTTAAAAACAACACTTCTTTTCAATAATATAATATTTTGGGTTTTACATGGTTGGTTAGAGTATCACTATGTCTTTTGCAAACTGGGAAACAATCAATGATTCCTGCAGGGATCAAAGAAAAGTGATCATGGACATTGATCCTTATCAATGATAGCCATCATTTCTTTTCTACTCACACCCATTTCCTCTCTGCCCAGAGCTTGAATTCAGAAGTCCTGTGTAGTATGTGAACCCAATTCTCTAGCCATAAATAACTGAATTATTAATAAACTCTTGACTAAAACTAGAAGGAAATACCTATTAGATATGTCTGCAGTTGTTCTGCCTCTAGTATTATGTATGCATTTCAGGCAAGAAAAGGGATAAATAGAAAGTAATGTTGCATTTTTCTAAAAGCAAAGTTTTACTCATTACATCCCTATTTGATTTTACTTCTTATTTCACTGAACAGAAATGTGTTACTTGGTGATCCTTCTATGAAAGGAAGTGAGAAATTATGTTCTTGATTTTTCAATCTCTATAGTAGAGGAAGGAAATAGAGAAAATAATTAAGACTGTATTCTGCATGAGCCAATTCATAGTATCTAACTGAACAACTTGGGGATTTGGAATCAAGAAACAGTGAGGGAGTCCAGCTGGTATGGCTCAGTGGTTGAGCATCTACCCATGAACCAGGAGGTCACAGTTCGATTCCCATTCAGGGCACATGCCAGGGTTGTGGGCTCGGTCCCCAGTGTGGGTCATCTCTCATCATTGATGTTTCTATCACTCCCTGGCCCTCTCCCTTTCTCTCTGAAATCAATAAAAATATACTAAAAAACAAACCAACAGTGAGATAGTAGGCAATGGGATCTCTTCCCCAAACCACATTACCCAGTGTAGAAATTAAGAATTTTGAAGAGTGAAGTGTAATGTAGAGATGAGAATGAAGACAGAAAGAAAAAAAAAGAAAAATACCATGTAGCTCTAGAGTGAGGATGTAAAGAGAACATCTGTCTGATGTTGTTTGCTAAGTAGCCCAGCTATAATTCACAAAAGATTCCTAAGATTCATTAGTTCCCTCAAAAAAAAAAAAAAAAAAAAAAAGGAAAGAAAAGAAAAAAAAACCTTAAGGTGGCTTGAGATACTTTCTGTTCCTTTACAACCAAGATTCCTGATTTATGTAAAAGTCAAGCTAGAGAGTGATATAAGTAGAAAGTCTGCCAACATCTGCTCTATTTCTTCAGTGTATGCTCCCGTCCTCATAGTCTCCATGAACATGCAAGATAATCCATTCCATAAGTACGAAATGCATTCTCAACTATTTTATCCCTTTAAAATTATTAGCAATCTTGTGAAGAACCCTTTTAAAGGATAGCTTTCGTTAACTATCTAAACATTTAGCTAATCATTTGGCATTTAATGGGAATCAGTCAGAAGCAAAATTAAGAAGAATGAAATGTAGTAAAACATCTGTACTTATTCTAGTGACCTCATGATACACTACTTTATCTACTTTAATTTTTTGTAATGTCTATTCATATAGGTTCATTTGTAAATATTAGAATCTGTGAAAATGCAATTAGAGATTATCACTAATCATTTTCCTAATATGATTTCTTCCTCTACTTGATATGCTTCATTTCTGTTTGCCATTGGACATAGATTTCTGGAATATTAGAGAATCTAACAGAGATAGGTTTAGCCCCAACTTTACCTAATAAATTTTCTTCTCCCTGTGGAGTTTTTTACATTCCTGTAGGGTTGTTTTGAACATCCTTCCTAAAGTAACACATTTGCTTATAGGATCAATACATCTTTTTGAAAAGAAAAAAATTACCGGGAATAAAGAACAAAAAGTACACTTTTAAAAAATGTATATAATCTGCCTGGCTGGTGGGGCTCAATGGTTGAGCATCAACCTATGAACCCAGATGTCGCTGTTTGATTCCTGATCAGGACACATACCTGGGTTTTGGGCTGGATCCCCAGTAAGGTATGTGCAGGAGGCAAATGATCAATGAGTCTCTCTCATCATTGATGTTTCTATCTCTCTCTCCCCCTCTCCTTTCTTCTTTGAAGTCAATGAAATATATATATGGTTAGAATTGTGGAATGACTAAAAATGGATACAAGAAGAGCCTGTTTTTATAAATCACTTAACATGATTCAATATTTAGTGATAGATAATTTTGGAAGGGCATTTTTTTCCCTAAGAGTTCTGCTTATTTTGCATCACATTTTATGGTACTAGGCACACACATGGAATTTCTGTTTAAATTGTGTCCATTAATTATGTGTCCTATGGATGCATCTTTCATATATGTCTGTATATGTAATACATATTGCATGCCATACATATACACACATATACTTATTTGGTTAAAACATTTAAGTCAAGGAAATTTACTATAAAATTTATCTTTGCTGCAACTTATAATCATGAAATGATTTTACATTTAAATACATACAGAGATTTCATTTTTTATTGAGAATATAGTAAAACTGTGAACACTAACAGATGGTAATATACTCAGAGCAACCCTAGATTTTGGATTGCATTCATCTCTTTGGCAAAGATGGCAAATAATTTTGCAACATTTCTTTGCCCATTTTTTCATGGCAATAAAAATGTTAGTTGAGGTTGGGTACATGAATATTCAAACAAAGACTATTTTGCAACTAGATCATATGGCTAGTATATGGTCAGTGGGATGAAGTGGAGGTAGTGTAGGCAGCTATATTTTCCGATCCTTAAAACAAAATTAGAAAAAGCATTGTCTTATTTTTCTCTTAATCTATCCCTGCTGGCATAAATACAGACATGGTGATGAGCAATTTTGGACAATTAAAATAAAGGCAAAACTTATGGATGGATAACAAAGGTAAGCAAAAGAAGGACCCTGGATCTTTAATGACATAGAGCTATGATTCTAGATCTTACCTACCAATGCATGGAATATTATCTGAGAGAGAAATAAACTCTCATGCTACTTAAGACACTGGTTTTTTTAGTAGATAGTTTTTCAGCAACCAAAATGGTTCACCAAATCTTTCACATCAATATATTAAAGGAGATTTATCATATAGAAAAGAACTTCAATGAAGATGCTTATACACATTTTTAAAATTTTATTAGAAGACTGAATGTTGTGGCTTTTAAGCTAGCATCGAGAAAGCAAGAGAGACTTTTCAGGATCTGATTACATAATTGCAAAGAATCTTGTTATATTTTCATTACATTTTCAATGTTTTCAACATCTGTTTTCAGAGACTAAATAAAATTCCTCATATGTCAAAATCTGAAAACTACTTTGTAGCTCTTCTTTGTTTTGAAAATTTTGAAATGGCTTTGAACAAAAGCAAAAATGTTCTGACATTTCATTGGATTTAGCATGAGTAAGTTTCTGAAATCAGCCACTCATTCAGGAATAAATTATATATTCATATGTACATAAATTAACATCATAGTTATAATTCTATTTAATGTAAAAACCACATTTGAAATGGTATTTCATTAAATCCTGACAATAACTGTGATTTAGTTAATGTTTGTGTATTTTAAAAAGGAGAAATAGAGACTCACCCCATTGCAGCAATTGACCTAGATCACTGAACTATTATGAGATAGAGGATAAAATAAAAACATATGAATGTTTTTCATTCTGACATAAGGTGGCAGCTTTATTTTTTTAACATATTTTTTATTGATTTCAGAGAGGAAGAGAGAGGGAGAGAGGTAAAAACATCAATGATAAGAGAGAATCATTGATTGGCTGCCTCCTGCACACCCTACACTGGGAATCGAGCCCACAACCCAGGCATGTGCCCTGACCAGGAATCAAACCATGACTTCCTGGTTCATAGGTCAATGCTCAACCACTGAGTAACACCGGCTGGGCCACATGGTAGCTTTTAAAAGGCTACTATAATATTTTGAATATGTTTAATGGCTTCAATGCATTTAAAAACAAATTCACATTATTCTTCTAAGTTTCTCATCCTAATTAATAATAACTAGGTGATTTATAAAACATACATTCCGTGCACTAAGTGCATATCCAACGTGCTCTCATCAGGTTATTTAAAGAGAAAGGGCTCAGTGATGGAGTTTAGGATCTTTTGAAACCACATTATTTGATGTCCTTGCCGAAAAAAAAAAATTATGTCAAAATTTCTCTGATACTGAATTTAAGAAATTAGCATTTACCTGGAAACAAGGCAAGATTTCAAGTCTCCGTGATGTTCACTATGAATGGAAAAGAGATCATCAAACACACAAGGTCCTATGAGAGGAAAAATCTCACAGTATGCTAATTAATAGTTGGATTACATCCTAAAATATAAATATTGAAAAATATATTTTTTCCACATTTAAAAAATCAAACAAAAAGCCAATGTTGCATTTCAGAGAGTGTGCTTCTTGGTATTACTTTCAAATACACACATGAAAGGTTAATAGTCCTATGTAATAAAGAGCTAAAATGCTAATTAGACCGAACAGCTGGACAACCTTCTAGACGTCCTTCCGAACAACCTTCCGGAAGAAGCCGGGGCTGCAAGGGATGGCAGTGGCTGCGAGGGCCAAGCCCCTTGCACAAATTTCATGCATCAGGCCTCTAGTTTTAAATAAGGAGGATACTAACATATGTTCTCTTTTCTATGTCTAATCAGGAATTGAGGATCTTAACTGCCTTCAATTCAACTTCATAATTGTCCTTCAATGGAGGCCTCCATACCTTCCTGAAATAGGATCAAAATTCCTTCCTTCTAGGGCGCTGAAGTGGTCTTCCTTACTGCAGTGGCAGCCTTGTGAGCTACCATTCACAGTTTTTGCTAAACTTCCTATTGTTGATCCTATTATGTCTCTATCTAAAATTCTTCAATGGTTCATCATATTTATACTTCATTCTACTTCACTTGCTCTATCTTTAATTACTGTTATGCTTATGACCAGCTAAATGGAATTTTTTGGTACTTATGACAATAAAACACTAAATTTGAGTATCCAATGAGAATTTTATATTATATAAAATACATTTCCCTGTATTTTTTTCAACTTCTTAAGATATCATTCAGAATAACATAATCAGAATAGACACTGGCCTCCACCTTTGCCATGAATTAACTCTTTGTAGCCAGATCACATGAAAGTCCCTGAGGTCCTGGGGAAAAGTGAGATCACCAGGTACCTGGAGAGCTCTGGGCAATGGCTTCTTATGAATGCAAAGTATTTCATTCTTAAAAAGCTTGTAGAGCACTAGCAGAACGTTCATGTTACTTTCAATATTTCTATGAGCAAAGGAGCAGAAAATTGAAACTTATCAAAAGTTAGGATGAAGACACAAACATTTCAAATAATAACATTTCTTAAATTTAATGTAAATGTAAAGTATAAAAATAGAAGATTTAATATATGACTTGTATCCTTTTAGTTTTCAAATATGTGCATTCTTATTCCCCTGATTTGAAGAGGACTGCAAACTGAATTTCAGCTGCTACATCCTGCTCAATGAATGGGTGTGCAGTGCACTTGAAATATTGTATAGCCTGGCAATAATTTATAATTCTTGAAAAATTATAATCTAAATGTTATAAATATTTCTAAAATTACAGAAGAGTAATTGTGTTGCTAGTAAAATTAATTATATGTATAAATATGTATGTATTATATATATATACACACATATATAATTTTTCTAACTTTAATGCATTTCAAGGAGAATATTTGCATATTTTAGATTATTAACTTTCAATTCTGCAGTTTCCTATTAGAAGAAACACAAGAAACAATAATCACTAATGTTCTGATTTGAGGAATGGAATTGGTAAGGAATTGATTCATTTATTTTTCTTTTCATTTGTAGATTGATGCTAATTTTATCTCCAATTCAAGAAAGGAAGAACTCTTTTGGATATTTTCCTTAAAATATCACTAGAAAATCCTTCATTTCAATTTTTTCATAGTTGATGGACACAAAGCAATGACATACATATATGTATGAGCGAAATCACCAGCTGCAATGAACTTTCATTTCCCTGTGGGAACATGACAGAAAATAACTTGGAATTTCATTTTCTCTGTTACTTTTGTTTTTCTGTGAAAACACTAATTATCCTCAGTAGGTGCTCTGGTAATACATTATTTACTCTTTCTTTGTTGAAATAAGCCAAATGCTGTCAGACTATTCAAAATAGTTTTGTCAGTTTTATAAAGGCAGTCTTTCTATCAAATGTGGGTGGAGAGGTTGGTAAAATTACCTGACAAAATTCATTGGTAAATAATAATTCAGTTTGCATTATTAAAGCATTTTTCCTTTTATAGATGTGATTAAGTCTTAGCTTTTTCTTTTGTGATTTTATGATGTTTGGGTGTATATTAGTAAAGCTATAAAGCTAAACTTTTTTTTCCCATTGAAAGAATATTTTATATAGACACACCTAAAGCAAAAAGTAAAATTCATTTTTATAGTCGATTTTTCACAGTGATTCACAATGACAGACTTTTCACTACAACTATGTGCAGCATTTTTAAATAAAGAACCCTTCTTATTGAAGAATTGGCTTTCTATTTTTCTATAATATCTTTTGTGATTCTTTTAACTGTTTGTACTTTCAGATGACCAAAGAAATATATAAATTAACGCACGATAGGCCTTTTGAAGGGAAAAAGTAAGTGACTTTTAGTAAAACTGTGTGCCCATACTGTGTTAATAACTGAAGAGTTTTAGTAAAAAATACTGACTTATCTTAAAAGTGTACCTTCATAAATCTGTTTTACCTAAGATATTGAAAAGCCTTCATAAAGAATATTGTAGTAACTATGCTGAGACTATTTTATTTTATTATTTACCAAAACAAACTGACAAAACTTCCTTTTAGCAGAGTAGAAATATGTATTTTTTTTTCTTTTAATGCAGTGTCTCAACACAAATTTATGAAGAATTTACAATTAAAAGGAATGATTCAGACTTGCTGGTGTGGCTCAGTCAGTTGGAATGCCGCTCTATGTACCAAAAGGTTGTTGGTTCGATTCCCAGTCAGGGCACATAACTAAGTTGTGGATTCAATTGTCTTTGAAGTGAGGAGGGGAGGCAACGGATCAACATTTCACTCTCACATTGATGTTTCTCTCTCTCCACTTCCTTCTCTCTAAAATCAATAAGCAGGTCCTGGGGTAAAGATTAAAATTAAAAATAAAGGACTGATTCATCACAACTGCTTATTTGAAAGTGTTTTTAATGTTGAAACTTTTCATTGATAAGTAAAAGGTTGAAGATATATTTCATTATGTGAGAATGTTACAAAAGTTTAAGCTATATCTCATACAATGCATTTGAAAGATTTTTCAAAATCAATTGCTTTGTAAGATATTTGTTGAATAAATTTTTACACACTCTAATCTTAAACACTATATACAAATGTAAATATTCATGTAAAATTATAAATACATAATTTTATAAATGTACTAAATGTAAACTCCTAAATAAAAATAGTCGTATTTAATATTTTACAGTAGCATTCATTTATAGAATAATCAAATAAATTTAAAAATATTAAAAATAAGAGGGGAATAATTATAATATTAGTTCATTATTTAAAATAGTAATTGAAACTATTTTACAATGAAATAACATGTTTAATAAATGTATTATCAAATATTTGTTTAGTTCTGCTCAGATTGCTCAGTTGGTTGGAGTGTCATTCCATACACCAAAAGGTTGCAGGTTCAATCCCCAGTCACCTCACGTACAGGAAGCAACCAATTAATGTGTCTCTCGCCTCTCTCTCTCTCTCTCTCTCTCTCTCTCTCTTTCTCTCTCTTTTCCTTCCTTTTTCTCTAAAAATCAATGAAAACATATCCTCAGGTAAGGATCATATATACTTGTTTAGAGACCACATTCAATATTGGTTTAAAAAAATTAAAGTTGCTTCAATTTAAAGTTAAGAGAAATTTCACAAATGTTATAAGACATACACATATTTTGTAAAGTCGTTTCTATTAAAATTGTAAAATAAAAATTATTTTAAAAATTATTTTTCTTTTACTGAAAAATATAACTTCATGATTCTAAAAAAGATGCAATGATCTTAAATAAAGCATAATGTAATAAGGAGATTGTGTTTATTTTGTTGAAGAAGTTTCTTCACTCAGTCATTCTTGTTTTCATTATCTAGTATTAAATCTATATTGTTAAAGATGATTTTGAAATGCAGAAGAGAATGTATATAGGAGAATGTAAAACCATAGAACTGAAAAGGAAATAGACATTATAAAAGAAAGTGCTTGGATATTTAGGTCAGGTAGGGCCTAAATATATTTTAGTTTTTGTTTTTTTTAAAAGTCGTAATTACAAGCTCATCTACCTTGTAAACCATGGTATTATTCCAATCTTCTTTTGGCATGTTCGTTAAGTAGGGCTTGGGTTGCTTACTTACGTTAGAGCTAACAGCCATATTGATGATTTGTTTCTATAGCAGATGGCAGATGCTATCCTTGTCCCCTGTATAACTCAGACTTCTCTCAGTGTGCAACTTCCAAATGCCTCAAGCCTTTTGTTTCTGGAACTGCTGCAAGCTGAAATGCCAGCCTGGAGTGCCAAGGAATGAACCTCATCTGCAGCCCTCAGCCAATGATTCTTCATATCTGTGCAAATGCATTCTAGGTATCTTCATCATCAAATAGGATCATTTTGATTTGTGTTCTTTTGAATTTTTTCCACAAATTTTCTGCAGGATTCAGGTCCTTGTTTTTTTGTTTCTTTGTTTGTTTTTATATATTTTATTGATTTTTTTACAGAGAGGAAGGGAGAGGGAATTAGAAACATCGATGAGAGAGAAACACTGATCAACTGCCTCCTGCACACCTCCTACTGGGGATGTGCCTGCAACCAAGGTACATGCCCTTGACCGCAATCGAACCTGGGACCTTTCAGTCTGCAGGCTGACGCTCTATCCACTGAGCCAAACCGGTTAGGGCCAGGTCCTTGTTCTTAATCATCACACATAAGCCTAAAATGATTGTGCCTTATAGCCATAAGAAACACATGAATACAATAAATGATTTCACAATATAGAATGTTGATTGTGAAATTTAGACTAATTCATCAGGTTCACAAACCCATTGGTGTTAAATGTATTCATTTACAGTCAATAGAGCACCATCATTACAAAAGAGCTGTGTTGTGTCAGTTATAGAGAAGGGTCTCATGACCTTCTTAGACACTCTTCATGCTTCAGTGTTCTAAAATGATTACATTTCCATGAACATTCATGAAGACAGACCACATTCTGGGCCATAAAACTCACCTTAACAGATTAAAAAGAATAGACATGATACAAAATATGCTCTCAGACCACTATGGAATTAAACAAGAAATCAATAACAAATGCTGAAATATTCCCTAATATATGGTGATTAAATAATACATTTTTATATAACACATGCATCAAAAAAGAAATCTTGTGCACTGGCTGGTGTGGCTCAGTTGGTTCGGTGGCATCCTATGCACTGAAAGTAGCTGGTTGGATTCTCAATCAGGGCACATGATCAGGTTGCAGCCTCCATCCCTGGTAGGGGGTGTGCAGGAAGCAGCCAATCAATTTTACCCTTTCACATGGGTGTATCTCTTCCTTCCTCTCTCTCTAAAAATCAATTAGCTGTTTAAAAAAGAAAAGAAAAAGAAGAAATCTCAGGAAACTAAAAAAAAAAAATACTTTGAACTAAATGTAAAGAAAAATATAACCTAACCATATTAGTGTATTGCAGCAAAGGCAGTGTTTAGAAGAAAATTATGCACTGAGTGCATCTATTCGAAAAGAAGATCTACTATCAATAATTTCAGGATCCATTTTGGGAAATTAGAAAAAGAAGAGCAAGTTCAGTTCAACGTAAGCAGAAGAAAAAAGTAACAAAATCAGAACATATGTGAATCAATGAAATTTACAACAGGAAAACAACAGAGAAAATTAAAATGACAAAAGTTGGTTATTTGAAAAGATCAATAAAACTGATAAACTCCAAGCCAGGCGCTATACAAGAATAAAAGAAAGAAGATACACTATTATCATTATTATAAGAAATAACTAGGACTGGTCTTTTTTTATTGTTGACTCTATTAGAGGTGTCTTCTTTCCCCCAACCCCCTTTGACTCCCTCCACTCTGCCCCTGCCCACTCTAGGCCTTCACCACATTATTGTCTGTATCCATGGGTTTTGCATAGATGCATATAGATTCTTTGGTTGATCTCTTTCCAACACCCACCGCCCCTCTGAGATCTGTCAGTCAGTTCCATGTATCCATGCCTCTGGTCCTATTTTGTTAGTTTATTTGGTCCTTTAGATTCCACAGATAAGTGAGATCCTATGATATTTGTCTTTCTCTGACTGGTTTATTTTGCTTAGTATAATAATCTCCAGGTCTGGTATTTTAATGATCTGTAAGACTTGAGAAGGAAAAGAGAGGCCCCACTTGGCCATAACACTATCATTAAAGTCACAGAGGTAAATGGTGGATCATATGGGACTTAAAGAAATTGGGACCAGGTGGACAAGAGAATGGGAGTAAATGTGTGTAGTATTGCAAAAGTAATCCCTATCAGCTATAAGGGGTACAGTTCCCAGGTTTCATAATAAGAACCAGATGTGTGCTCTGGGTTAAAAGTCAGACCTACAACCAGATCCTAATGCATTGCCACGCCTCCCACACCGATGTACTCACTAAATGAGCAAGGTATATAGAGGGTAATTAGTGCCTAATATTTTTTTAAAAGAATCCCTCCCCTACGTGCTTGGCATATTACTAAATGAAATAGTGTTTTCTGTATGATTTAAATGTAAGGAGGGGGGAGCACAAAGTGCATACAAAATAATACAATTAGAAAATTGTGCATTCATTTATTTCTTCATCAGATACATTTAAAAACAAATATGGACTAAATCTGCTAGATAATATAAAGAACCGGATACTTATTTTGTGAGCTCAATTAAATTATAATCCTCGTTTTTTGTTCATACAACACAACAGACATCAAGTCTTAGCAGTGAAGCAGGCAAAACAAAAACATTAAAAATATATCCAAAACAAAAATGAAGAGACAGAAATAATGCAATTGCTTATTGTATGTCAGGCAGCAGGTAGATTTCATAGCCAGCAGATCAAGCCAGTATTAGAAGACAAATGAAACCAAGTACAGAAAGGTAGGAAGGCATTCCTGAGGTGAGATTTGCCACTTTGAATTAAAATTCATTTTGTGTTCCTACAGCTCTTCTCACTTTGATCTGATCTGATACATTTCACTTTACATCACAGCAACTTAGCACATCTCTCTAAGCTTTGCAAACAGTAAGGATTATTCAATTTAGAGCCATCAGTTCTTAACACTGTGGTTTTAAATTTTCCTAATTTGAATTTAATGAATGCATGCATATAGGGAACTGTAAGACATTTGAAATAATTAAAACCTCACTAGGAAGATACATTTGGGGCTAAAATATCATGTAGTGAATTCAAAATCCTAGGTAACTTGTGACATCTTCACCAACACTATTGAAATATGCTCTAATACTATTTCATGTTAAGCAAAATTATATTTTACTTTTTTTTTCAGAACAGGCAAGGAATGCATAATAAAGGAGTAGGGTAGACTTATTGGAGATTTTTATCTATTAAAATTTTAGCCACAAATTCCTGAGGTAGTTTTTATACTCCTCTTGTTTGATTTAAGAAAGGAGTAGCCCAGGGTGTCTCAGTTACTTGCCCAAGGTCACACAGTAAGTAAATGGCAACCAATATCTCCATTTCTCTAAAGAGTCTTCTTTTCATATATCATATTAACTGGTAAAGAACAGCAGAGTGGGGAAATGACTTTTTCTAAGTCATGGGAGTATTTTGTGTCACTTTCTGTGAAAAATTGTCAGCCATATTTTCCAACCCAGAGTCAAAAGGAATAAAGATAAGCCTCTAAAATAGCACCGAATAGCAGAAGAACATGAAATTTCTTGTGCACAATTCCCAACTCTATCAATCACCAGCTGTGTAACCTTATGTGTAGGTCACTTTAACTTCTCTGAGCCACCAAACTCTCATCTATGAAATCGATATTAAAAAATCATATTCATAGTGTTGTTCTGAAGATTAAGTAAAACAATATTTTAACATGCCTGTTCGCATTCAGTACATAGAAACATTCCCTGGGCATAATAGACACTCTATTTTTTTTTAATATATCTTTATTGATAGATTCTCTTTTTTTGTTGTTTGTTTTTTACCTATTCCTCTAATGCCTGAGTGCATATTCAATCATTGAATGAAAGTTTATATAGTATCTGTGCCAGACACTATATCTATGTACTTGATGTACCATGATCTACAAAAAGACAAGATCTTAACCCTGAATCCTTAGAAAACAAATGAAAATGTTGATATTTACTTAGGGGATGAAAATCTAGGACATCATGGTGAGAAACAATAAAGGGCGAAGTAAAGAAAGATGCAAACGAATGTGTATGGATGCAGTCTTTTGCTGGCTTCTATTTGACAAAGAGCTTATGGCCAACTCACTTCTGTAGGTGGCTCAGCAGGTGTGCTGCTTGACCTATAGGAAGAATATCTCTGGGCAAGCTGCAAGGTAAAGCTATGTCCCAAAGTGATCGATCAGAGAAAATAGAAGAGTTATGTACCAATTCCCTCTCTGACTTATTTTTCATTGGCCAGAGAGAGTGGAAAGAAGGAAGGGAGGGGGAGAGAGACAGAGGAGAGAGAGAGAAACATCGATGTGAGAGAGACGCATGAATTGGTTGCCTCCCCCATAAGCCTTGACTGGTGCCAGGATGGAACCTGCAACTCAGGCACTAGCCCTTGACCCGGAATCGAACCTGAGACTCTTCAGTGTACAGACTGACACTCTAATCACTGAACCACACTGGCCAGGGCTATTTTGCTTTTTTATCTTTTGGTTTAGTTTCTTACATCTCACCCAATTAATCTAAAAAGTTCTCATTTTTCAAACAATTTTTAGTCTTACATTTCTTTTTGGTCTATTTTACAACTACATCATTTTTTATTTATTTTGTTGTTTCTTAGTATTTCATTTGATGTTTTATTTCTACCACAGTTCACTTTAGTTGTGTGAAGTCTCGCTTTTATTTAAATTGGAGCATATAGTTGTTTCTGACATTTTGAAATCTGATCCCTAATATGAAGATATAACAGTGTGAAGAAAGCTCTATGTTTCTATAATGTTCAGTTACATTTTGCGGCCCATTCCTTGCTCTCTGAGTGTGGGGAAGCAGGGAACTTGGTTGGAAAGTCTGTAAGGAGGAATCTTCAAAGGTCAGGGGCCTCTAGGGGGTCCTTTTCGAAGGCAGCAGCCCCTACCTTGACTTTTCCAAACAAGTCCGAGCCCCTGGGTGTTTTACTGGAATCTCTATGTTTAGTCTTTAGACCCGACCTTGTAGAAGCATGTGCTTTCTCAAGGGTGCTTACCTTGCTGATTGTATCTAGAGGTTAATTTTAGTTCAAGTTGTTGTTACAATAAAAGCCTAAGGAGGCAGGCGAATGGGGCTGTTTTGGCTCCTATAACCAAGCAGTCCCTTAGCCCTCTCTTTCACAGAAACACGTATAGGAGTAATCCATTCATCTGTCACTTCAGGTCTGCTGGTTAGTCCCGGCATCTGAGATCTAATAACTACTACTTATCAATTTCAATGTTTTGGGCACAGTTTGTAGTGCTTTACATACATTTTCTAGTTAATTTTTTTTTATTGAGTGGGAAAACACTTTTATACAGCAACTCTGCTCCTTATTTGTTCCTCCTTCAACATTTCCTGTCCCTTCTTCTCTTTCCTTCATTTTGGGGACTTTCTCCATGCATTGACTCAGCAGAGGGCTGACCAGCAAATATCAGTCTTAGCTTTTGTGTTAAAAGTTAAAGATTTAGGGTGTAATCACTAAATTTGGAAGATGCTATTTAAAAAAATAAAAGGTTTTTTTGTGCCCCCCTCCATATTTCCTCACACTGCCCGAATCAGCCTGCACTCAGAGGGCAAAAGGGTAGCTATGCAAACCTACCAACAGCATCCCAGACTCCTGACACTCCCACTTTCTCTGCAGACCTTTCTCTCCACCCACCTGAGGGGGTGTTTCCAGTTTTCCAGGTGATTGTGAAGCAGCTCTGGCTGGGTCTGCCATCCTCAAGGCTGGGACACACATCTCTAAACACACTCTCCCAACTTTGTCCTTCCGTCCTCGTGTACTCTAAAATTCTCTTGACATCTTTATCTTTTTCTCTGCTCTTATTGTTAACAATTATTTATATTAAACTTATCTTGTTTAAATTAATCTATGGTTTCTGTCTCCTGATTGCATACTGACTGATGCAAGGAACATCAAATAAGTGGGGGGGGGGGGGCAATTGGATAGACTTATAATGAGTTGTGTTGGTTGCAATTCGACAGAGTAACAATCGAGATAATTTCAGAGAAAGTGATTAGGGAAACCACAGAAATATTGTTAGGATACTTGTTTCATTGCTTATTAAAGAAGCTGCTTGATAAATACTTGACTGCCTGGTTGAATAACTAAGTTAATGAGGTATATAATGACACAGTCACCACATTCCTTGTTCCAGTCTCATTTTCTAGTTTGAAGCTGTTAATGTATGCAGAAATGATTACTAGCTTACGTTAATCACATTCCCAATACATTTATGTCTAACTAGGCTTTAATTTATCTACAATGAAAATATAACTCTCTAGTATGGCATAATGTTTTTGACAACTTATCAAATATATGTTAAGTATATGTTTAATTAACTCATCAGGATATCTTCCAGCTTTGAAGCTACAGAAAATTTCCTGATAAAAATTTGCTCCTTGGTCTCTGCCTTGCTAAGCTCTATTAACTATCCTTTTATTTTATATATATTTTTCTCTCTTCAGAGGACAATGTAGTTACCTAGATATAAAGTTATTTATTATGTTTGGCCCCTAGATCACATTGATTAAAATGTGATCATTAGCAACTTATTTACAAATTATTCCTTCGGGGGAATCGTTGTTACAGATGATTGAGTATACTTGTTGCATATACTCATTTTATGTATAGTGTGTAGGATAGTTTCTAGAGGTGCTAAAACCATTTACCACAAACTGGGTGGTTTAAAACAACGGAGATTTATTCTCTCAATGATTGTGGAGGCCGGAAGTCCAAAATCCAGGTGCTGGCAGGGCTATGCTTCCTCTGGAGGCTCTACTGGAGCAGTCTTCCTTGCCTCTTCCAGCTTCTGATGGATCCTGATATTCCTTCTTCACTCCACCTCTGCTCTTTCTTCACAGGGCCTCCTTCCCTGTGGGAAGGTGTTCTCTTCTCTTCTTGAAAAGATACCAGCCATTGGGTTTAGGTCCTTTCCTAATCCAGCATGACCTCATCTTAACAAATGGCATCTGAAAAGACCCCATTTCAAAATAGAGCCAAATTCTGAGTTCCCAAAGGATGTACATTTTTGAGGTACTATTCAACCCACCACTGCAGAGACAGTTAATATTGAGTTTGGGGAGATGTTTAGGAAGATTATTGAAAAAATATACAAGAATTAGAGATAATTCATTTCAGTTCTTCTAGCCCACTTTTCTATGTGGAAGATACTATTCACTTTTTTGTACTAAACACTTAAAATGGAGACAAAAACGAGTATGTCCGGATATGGTGAAGAATGTCCACCCAACTTCTCAACCCCTCTTCTTTCCGCCCCACCGGCTTTTAGTAGGAACATCACTTTGTTGAGACCATTTTTGGACCTTGATAGAGAAGGGCTAAATCCTTGCCAAGGTTCCCAGGGGAGTCAGGATGTATTGTTCGAATAAATACATAAACAAATAGTCCAGATTTTTAGAAGATGATAAGCACATGGATAAAATTTAAAAAGAGAACCAAGGTAAGTATTTCAGAGTTGTGCTTATTGATAAAGGCAATATTTGAATAAAGGAGGAGAGACGGTACAAAAAAAAATGCTAACTAGAGGTAAATTTTCAGGAGAGAAAAATAACCAGTGCAGATGTCCTGAGACGGGTGTTTCTAGGACAGCAAATAGATCAGTGTGACTGCAACAGCGTAAGCAAAGTGACCTCACAGAATTACAAGGTGGCCGTAGAGTCATGGAGCATTTTCTAGACCACGCTAAGGACTTTGCCCTGTACTATGAGTAAGACCAGGCTACTAGAGGGCTTTGCCAAGAAAAGTGAAATCATGTCATTTATAGTTTTAAAGATTACAAAGGCTGCTGTGTTGCAAGTAGTCTGGGTGGAGAGGGACCAAAGTGGACGTAGAGATATTAAATACATGAGAAAGCTAATTGCAATCATACAGGTGAGAGATGGCTATGGCTTTGGTCTGGGTGTGAGGAGTGGAGGCAGTGAAGTTTAACAGCACTTTATCTTTATCTATGTAAAAAATTCAGTGATTTTTTTTTGAAAGGCAGAGCCTAACTGCCTCTGTTCTTTTCTTTCTTTTCTTTTTTTCCCCTTGTTTTTAATTTCATAGAGGAAGGGAGAGGCAGAGAGAGGTAGAAATGTCAATGATAAGAGAGAATCATCCATCAGCTGCCTCCTGCACGCTCCACACTAGGGATCAAACATGCAACCTGGGCATATGACCTAACTGGGAATCGAAGAGTGACCTATGATTTCCTGGTTCATAGGTCAAAGCACAACCACTGAGCCACACCGACTGGGCAGAAACTCAGTGATTTTGAAATTCATGCACGTTTGCATAGGTAAAGCACCTCTTGTCAAAGTCAGCAATGCCCTGTACGTTTCTAAAGCTAATGTGGCCAAATTTATTTATTAGAAGATAAAAATGTACTTTTTTCAGGTAATAGGTATTGGAAACTCTTTACTATCTCTTTCCCTTTAACCAGGCCATTCTTGTGCTTCTGCTAAAAGTTTTATTGCACTTAGGTTTAAATTGTCTTTTTATAGAATTCTAGTGCATCGAAAAGAAGTGTCTGATATGAGGCAGTGAACAAACCATTTCTTAAAGAGGGATATGGATTTACATCGTCTTATAAAATACAGATGTGAAGTGCATATTATATATACAGATGTAAGTGTATTTAATACCAGATTTATTTTGTTTGAGCATATAGTATTATGTAAAATGCATGAAGACCTGACTTTGCTGCTGTTACTGAACTTGTGGTCAGAGAATAAGACAATTAAATCTTTCTATGTAAAATCTCCATCTCTGAAGTTAATGTTAATGCAGATGTTTCTCTAAATTCCTTTATACCTCTAAATTTCTATGGTTCATTTCTCAAAATGATGCCCAAAGTCTTTTGTTTCCATATTTCTAGTCACTTCCCTTCTTCCAGCTTTGCTGTCTACCTCATTTCATCTCGTTGTGAATAACTTTTCAGCTGTACAATGTCACTCTTTTCCCATAAAATCCTTAAATGTGTCTTTTAATTTTATTTAATATCAAGGAAAAAAACCCACATGGATTGTTCCTAAAATATTTTATAAAGATATTCATTGCACTGATTAGAAATATAATTAATATTAAAGTACTGACTCTGAAAAATTTTTCAATAAAACCCAAATGTTTCATTGGCCAAGCATTTAAGATCTACTTCTGCAAATAATATTATTGATATTTTAGGAATAATCAGAAGCTATCAAAAGTGAACAGGAAGATAAGTTAATAACTACACTTTGCATTATTTCTGAAGCAATCAAATGTATATGGTGTTTCAAAAATTGACAAAGCATTTTAAGAAATTAAATAAATTTAAGCCAGCAATTACTATATGCTTATTATTAGCTAAACAGAAATTTCCTAGGTGCTATGGTAGAAAAATCTTGAAGAAAGCACACACTCTGCCTTCAAGTAATTAATAATGTAAGAAAACATATAAAATAAAAATTATTTATGGTGAATCTAATCCATGTTAGGTGTTTGCTAAGATTCTAGGGATGTAAGATAATATTTCTTTCCTTTCAGAGTTTACAGTCCAGTGGGGGAAATAAATAAATACGTTATTAAAATAACATCTGATAAGTGTTATGGTGTGAATGAAAAGAGTGTAATGGGAATTCAGGGAAAAGCCACTTAATTCAACTTTACATATACAAGGAATGTGTTCTAGTGAGAATGACATTCAATTCAAAACCTGAAAGAAGGGAGAAGAAGGATAAAAAATAATTAAAATCAGGAAATAGGAGGTAGAAAAGACTAAATTAAGTATGAGCATGGCACATTTGGAGAAGTAATGCATTTCACCACATTTTAAAGGCCACATGCATTATGGACTGAATTGTGTAACCCCAAAAATTTATATGTTTAAGTCCTAACACTCAGTACCTCAGAATGTGATTAAATTTAGAGATGGGGTCTTTACAGAGGTGATTAAAGTTAAATGAATTCATTGGGCTGGACCCTAATCCAATATCACAGATGTTCTTATAAGAAGAGAGCCTGGCTGGTATTGCTCAGTGGTTAAGCGCCAACCTATGAACCAAGAGGTCATGGTTAGAGTTCCAATCAAGGCACATGCCCGGGGTTGCAGGCTTGATCCCCAGTGTGGGGTGTGCAGGAGGTAGCTGATCAATGATTCTCTCTTATCATTGATGTTTGCATCTCTTTCTACCTCTCCCTTTCTCTCTGAAATCAATAAAAATATTTAATGAAAAAAGAAGAAGAAGAGGTTGGGGTGGGCAAACTTTTTGACTCGAGGGCCACAATGGGTTCCTAACCTGGACCGGAGGGCCGGAACAAAAGCATGGATGGAGTGTTTGTGTGAACTAATATAAATTCAAAGTAAACATCATTACATAAAAGGGTACGGTCTTTTTTTTTTTAGTTTTATTCATTTCAAATGGGCCGAATCCGGCCCACAGGCTGTAGTTTGCCCACGGCTGGTAGGACATAGACACTGAAAGAGGAAAGACCATGTGAAAACAATGGGAGAAGTCAACCATCTGCAAGCATAGAACTGAGGTCTTCTAGGAAATCATCTCTGCCAACAACCTGACCTTGGACTGTCAACGTCCAGAACTGCAAGAAAATAAATGTTTGTTACTTAAGCCACCTCGTCTGTGGTCCTTAGTTAGAGCGACCCTAGTATTACTATAGCATGCAATGAGGTTTAAAATATAAATCAGACACGCCATAGGGAGTGGCTTGATTTTTTTTAGATATTTTACAAAATTTGGACTTTATTGTGATGTATTTATAAGTTTTGCGTTGCTTTAACAAGTGCAGTAATAGTTTTAAAATATCACTTTATCTGTAATACTTAATGAATTGACAGGAGGCATGACTAAAGGTGGGATGATAGCTAGGAGGATGCTGTAGGTATACAGGTAGGAAATGATGGTAATCTTAACTAGAATAGATATAGTGAGGGGAGGAGAAGAAGTGAACTGTCTCTAGAGATAATATGAGGGGTAGAATTACCAGGATTTGATTGATTGTATGTGAGTATTGTGAAAGTAGTCAAGTATGCCTCTCATGATTAGGAGGTGAAACACTGGTTGGCTAAAGATGCCATTCACTGAGTGAATGATTACAAATTGGTGGCATATGCAATAATAACCTCCCCTAGAAGGATGGAGGCACTTATCTCCTTAGATCCTGAGAGCACTGGCTCTCATCTGAATTGCTTCTAGGAAATACCCTCAGGTAAATGGGTATTCTTTCTCAAATGTATACTTTTTCCCAGGGAGTAGCCAATAGTCAATGACTGGTTCATGCAGTGGTATAAGGTCTAGGCCCTTTCCCCTTAGGGAAAGCCACCCTGAGAGCCTGTGGATGCTCCAGAGAACCATGATGTTTGCTGGCCTATAGTCCACCTACATTGTTTTTGAAGTTCAACTTCTCCAAATGACCATTTCTGCTTCCCTTGCTCTTGATAGGTTTTGTTTCTTTGACACTATCCAGCAATCTTCCTGCCTGTGCATTTTTCTGTCATATTCTATTTCCAATTGACTTAATACAGTTAAACAAGGAGTTGTCTTAGGGATGTTTTAAATGGGATTTTTAGACCTTGACCACTTATGTGTTGCCTAATTATCACTGAGGATTAGGGTATTGGTGGTTTGTGGAATGGTGATTGTCCCTAGATACAGCATGGTACAATTTTACTATTGAGGAATTCAGATGGATTACGAATGAAAGAAAATACTGAATGGTACAGTAGCTTAGCCATTTGCAAGCTGTGGTGGGAATTGATGTTCTAAAGGACTGTGGGATCAGTTGCCTATAACTAAGTGCTACCCATATGTCAAAGAAAGACAAGGCTGTGATTATTAATCACCAACCTAAGTGGCTGTGAAAGTCAGAAGGCCACTTTGAAAAAGACATTTATCTTCTGTATTCAAAGGAAAGAAACTTACCCATCAAGACCAGGGCTTAGTTACAAGTGTAGAGTAAGCCCAGGAGAAGTTGGATTCTCAACTTGACAATTCTGCTATTCTGAGGTCAAAACACTGGCTGGAAAGACAAGGGACTCTGTTGAAGTTGTAGTGGGGGCCTCTGAGTCAATGTGCTTAAGATCCACGAGAACCAAGACCTTCCAGAACTCCCTGAGCTTAAAGAAGTAGTCTACTCCTCCCATATGTTTTACACTTAGCCTTGCTCAAGGATGATGTGGGGACCTCCTCCTTGATAAGTCAACATACATTGGGAGAAGCCGGCAGAGTATGTAGGCACTAGATTCATGGGGGCCATGTCAAAGGAAGGGGGAGTATTTTGTTTAAAAATGGTCATTATAGAGTGAACATATGACACAAGTTCAGAAAACTCACCAGCTGACTGTGTTCTACAGGATTTCCTGGAAGACACTCTATTTTTAGTGAAGTAGGCAACCCTGGCTCAGGGGTTCAATGGCACTATCTTCTCTACGACATGAGTGACAATATGGGATGCTGTTACAGAATAAATCTCCTTAATAGCCATAGAGAGCAACAAGGATGACAGGATCTCAAAATAATAGAGGTCAACTGACTATGTTTAAATACAAGTGGAAAGCAGTACAATTAAGCAATAAATAACAATGTCAGATTGGCAGCCAGAATTCCTGAACTGCAGAGGATTATGGCAATAGCAGATTCAATATGACATGGTGTTCTGAGGGGAAGAGAGCAGGCAATGAGAGTATTTCTCCATGCATAGAATTAAAAAGTTGTATATCAAGGATGAATGATTTGTGGGTAAGGGCAGAGAATCTAATAGCATTCACGATCACTTGCTCAGCTTTTGGCACTGTCAGTACCCAGTCTCAAAATTCATTGACTAAAGTAGAGGCCAGGTCCTCTTAAAGAAGGATGCTGTAACATCTTGGCAAGTGCGTTAAGTAATTCTTCCCTAAATGCAGCTAATTCCAGTTAGATGGTAATCATACACAGGGGGGAGGGGGATAGTCAGACATTTCAAAACTACTGAAGTGACATTGATACATGGGCCACAAGACATTATCACAGGCCGCATAACAAAACATAGAACGCTGTTGCCAAATCTGACTCATCATTGGGCTCATAAAACCACTCAGGGGTCATTTTAGCAAATGTACAGTTGGAATAAACAGACTTGATAATGATTGCAACCACCACAGTAATTCCATGGTATATGGGGTAAGAGACAGCTCATTGGGAAAGCCTCAGGAACTCTTCTGAACCCGCATGCCCAACCGAAACTTAAGTCAAAGACAGTCTACATCTGGGGAGTGGGGAGAATAGCAGAGGTTTATTGTAGATTTAAAATATGCAGAGGTAGTGTCTCGACATATCCGTGCTAAATCAGCCCAGCTCGTATAAATTTAGGCAGATCCTTGCAAAGAAATGCTTTAAAAAGTGGTTGTCTAATTGCATCTGCTGTGCCAGATGTAGTATCTTAGTAAATTAACATATTTTTTTGTTAATACCTTCTTTGCCATCCCTTCAGGAGTGAGGTTCAAAATCAACCATTATTTATGTGATACAAGCATTTACTTTGTGCCTGATTAATTTTCCCACTCCCTGACATCAGCAGTTATGGTGAATCTTTTTTTTTTTTAAATCAGGAAACTGGAAATAATTTTTAAAGTGTGAGAGGAGATTAAGGATAAAGAACTTTCAAAAATTAGCATGGGGATGGGCCTATGAGCAGTAGGCACCAAGCATGAAGATCTTTGAAATGCATGTTAAAAGCCCTCCGGGCCAGTGTGGTTCAGTTGGTTGGAGCATTGTTCTGTACACCCAGCGGTCACAAGTTTGATTCCCACTCAGGGCACATACCCAAGTTGTTGGTTCCATCCTGATCTGGGTGCATATGGGAGGCAACCAATCAGTATTTCTCTCTCATATTGTTGTTTCTCTCTCTTTCTCTCTCCTTCTCCATTCATCTCTCTCTGAAATCAGTTAAAAAACAAAACATAATAATATCCTTGGGTGAAGATTAAAAAAAAATTAAAAAGCCACTAGAGAGAGCCCTGACCGGTTTGGCTCAGTGGATGGAGTGTCGGCCTGTGGACTCAGGGGTCCTGGGTTCAATTCCGGTCAAGGGCATGTGCTTTGGTTGTGGGCACATCCCCAGTGGGGAGTGTGCGGGAGGCAGCTGGTCAATGTTTCTCTCTCATCGATGTTTCTAACTCCCTGTCCCTCGCCCTTCCTCTCTGTAAAAAATCAATAAAATATATTAAATTTTTAAAAAGCCACCAGAGATCATACTCTATAGAAGAGGCACTAACCAACCAAGTAGACAGACTGGCGCAGTTGATTAATATCAGCAAACTTCTAGCATTGGGTATTAGTGCAATGATTCATAACATATTAGCCACGTGGGAGGAATCATGGTTATTCATGGTCTCAGCAGAATGGGCTCCAACTCTTCAAGCCTGATTTCCAAAGATCTAGCAGAATAGACCAATGCAGATGCCCAATTCCTGTTGCCACAATTATTATGTAGTTCCACGTTCAACCTAAAAGGACCGCAATCCTTCTTGATTGAGATTAACATACATTTCAGCTAAGGGTTTCCTTCTCCTGCTTACAGGGGTTGGCAAGCATAAAATTCCGAGGCTCACAGACAGGTGTGTCTGTTATCTGTGGGGTTAGCAGAATTAACCAGTTGCTGGTGGGAGTGGGCTTCTTGCGATATCTTGATAAAAAGAATTTTCTGAGACTCACACGGGAAGATGAGATACTGTAGAAAGCTTTATTTCTGAGGAATTATAAACCTGAGTTTCCAAGGTCCCATTTCCTTTTGTCCCGCCATGGAAGAAGTATAAAGCCTTAACCCAGAGTTTCTGTCCCATGTCTGCACAGTCCAATCTAGCATCAGGCTAGCTTAATTTATGTTCCCAGCTGTAGTTCCTCAGTCTGTTGCATGTGGGTCCACAGTTTCACATGGTTATGGGTGTAGTATATGGTAAAGGGGACACATATATGGTGACAGAGGAGATTTGACTTGGGGTGTTAAACACACAATGCAATATACAGATGATGTATCATAGAATTGTACACCTGAACCCTACATTAACCAAATTTACCCCCAATAAATTAAAAATGAAAATCCATACTAGCAAGGGAAGGGGTAGGGATGATGTTACATTGTAGGAGCAAGGAAAAACTTGACACTCAAATAGGGTTTCTAAGAACTCCAGAAAGAGGCCAATAAGAATCCTGTAGAAAATATACATAGTGGACCTGGCTGGCATGGCTCAGTGATTGAGCATTGATCTCTGAATCAGAAGGTCATGATTTGATTCCTGGTCAGGGAACATGCCTGGGTTGTAGGCTTGATCCCCAATGTGGGGTGTGCCAGAGGCAGCTGATCAATGATTCCCTCTCATCATCATCCTCTCTCTCTCTCTCTGTCTCTCTCTCTCCTCTAAAATCAATAAAAATATATTTTCAAAAAACATGAAATACTTAGCTGGGTTGATTCATGTGTTTTAAGTCCCCTGGTGGTCATTGTGCTCCCACAGGAGGAGCACCGCTCAGCCAGAAGCCGGGCTCATGGCTGGCGAGTGCAGTGGCGGTGGCAGGAGCCTCTCCCGCCTCCACAGCAGTGCTAAGGATTTCTGACTGACAACTTACATGGGGAGCAGGCCTAAGCTATCAGTCTAACATCTTCCAAGGGCGCTCAGACTGTGAGAGGGTGCAAGCTGGGCTGAGCCCTCCCAACCCCGCCTGAGTGCATGAATTTTGTGCACCGGGCTTCTATTTCTAAAATGTTATTAGAATAAAATATATAAACAAAGTGCTATGGCAGTTTGGATATATCCTCCCCACCAAGAAATTCTAACAGCTTGGAAAATAAAGTCCTTAAGTGGCAATAGATGTCTGGGCAATTTGAAGAATATGTGGTTCTTTTACAATTTCTCTATCTACTTAATGCCCAAGTTATGGCTTTATGTAGCCTATGAGGAGAAGTAGCATTAGCATTTCACTGATAGTTAAAAAACTATGAGAATATACCAATAAGGTAAATATATGAAAGTGAATATAAAGACTAAATTTTTAATATTTTTATATTTAATATTTAATACATATTTAACATTTTGTGTGTATTAACTTATTGAATATAATATATTTTTTAAATTAACCTAGACAAAAGATCTGCTTACTAGCTGATTCTATTCAATAATAAAAATATATCTTTCAGTTTATAAGAACTAGGAATTTTATATTATATTAAAACCATTTAATCACACATGCAGGAGGGGAAGATGTTTGGCTATTTGGAAGAGTATATTCCATTACGTGTTTGACTACTTTTGGCTGTTTCTAAGTTTTAAAGTCCTGGGATACAGCTAGAAGCTCATTTAATTTAACATCCTGGGAAAAAGTGTTACTACTTACATAATTGTCAAGGATCTCTACATAGCTTTCTAACAGCTTAATTTCCATTGGCTGCAGGAGCTAAATCACCGGAGAACCAGTCAGAAATGCCCACCCAGTGATGAGGGTAGGAGGAGCAGGCAAAAGTACCAGGCAGCCTGAAGGAGTCTTTCACTAGGGCGATGCTATAAGCAGAAGTGGTAGGTGTAATAAATACCAAATATGTAAAAAAAAATGTAGGGATTGTCCTGAAGATGAATACTGTATGGTGAATTAAAATGAAAGGATGCCGACAAGTTCTAGAAGTCACTTTTTAAACAATACATCTTAAGTATTTAAACTTGTTTTGAAAATATTATCAAGAACATTATGAACATGAAGATTAGATATCCGGGTTAAGGTTAGTTTAATGGTGTCACATAACTGTGTGGATGAGGAAACTCATGTTTGGTTTACATAACATAAAGTCAATATTTCTTGCTTTGATTGGTAGAGTGACAGACTAAAGCAGTGGTAGACTTTTGGGCATCTTACTTCTTCTTATACCTACTACAAAAACAGTGCATTGCTCCTTTCCTTGTTGTCCTGACTCACTCCGCTATAGATAATTGGTAAAAAGGTAGAAATTCTATTTGGTGATAGGCATTCCATAGCTTGGTTAGCTAACTTTGATTTTTGGCTTTTGTTGAATCGATAAGCTGGACAAATCATATGGTATTCAATGGACTTGATAATCTAAGAAATTAATTCATTGTGTGATAAGTGCTGAAGCTATAAAGATGTACTTGGTCAGGGGAGTACATGCTGGACCATGTGCAAGGGAGAAAAACCAAAGGCAGATGCTCCAAACGAGATACTCATGCAGGGAGAGACGCACCAGGCAGAAAGGAGCACTTGGTCAGCTGAGCTTCCATGGCTTCTCTCCACATTGAAACCCATTTGTTCATTTTTTTTCCTGAGTTATTGGGCATCTGTATCTTTTCATACACTTTTTTCTTAAAGACAAATCGAATAATCCTACCCTTGTAATCCAAAGTGTCCTAAATAGAAAAAAAGTAATAGTCATTATGTAGAAAAGGGAAGATAAATATAAATTTGAAGGATATACAAGAATAAAAATAAACAAAATGGGAAACTAGGGCAAACTGAAGGCAGTAATGAATTTTGTACTTATAACTTTAAAAGGCAATGCAATGTTTTGTTTTGTTGCCTTTGATTTGAACGATGGCCTCTCTCAGTACCTTTGTTCTTTTTTCTTCCTTGAACTACATTTGTCCCATGATATGACATCGCCATTTTCCAATGCTGACTCAGGATTTGCAAATATTATTGTTTATAATTTTTTGTATAATTATAAAGGTCTATAAGTTTCTAATTTTACATAACTAAATATCAGGGTTTCTGTTCCTCTTTTATTCTTTTACTAGAATACACTATAAGGAATATAGTCCATCATTTCCTCACTGAAACTCAAAGGAAATATTCTTATCATCCTTGGACATTTATTTTTGGGGGAGGTAGTTTCAGCAATTTATACTTTTGATCCTGGTCATTGTATTTCTTCTCTACTTACAACAGTGCAAATATAATGGAATCTAGTGCCACAGGATGGGATTCCTAGGCTGGTCAGGAAATGTATTCAGAATGCTATCATCTTTTATTGCGTCTACTAGATGTATTCACACTTGGCACATAATGTGCTCATGAAAATGATGACCCCAGGACAGTAAGTGAGACATGAAACTCTCCTGCACACAATGAAGACCAAAAAGGCAGGAAGCTATCAACGCAGCTTATTGTTGTCACACTGGGTAATTGTGTGGACATCTTCAATTCCCTAACAACTACTAGACTTGATTTTTATTTTATTTTCTGAGACTATTCCTAGGCTCCATGTTAAATCATGACCTCCTGAGACATGACATGTTTGATGTATCATGTTTTAAAATAATGAAATATAACATGTCAAGGGTTATTACACACCAAAAAGCAAACAAAACAAAGGAGATGGGAATAACAAGGCACCCCCACAGGACTTATTTCTTGGTGTTTGAAATATTAGTGACTGGTTCAGTGAACTTCAACTTGAAAATAAGAAGACTAATAATGTCATTATTCCAGGCTCTGCTTCTGCTTAAGGGTTACCTTGGACTGCACGATAACAATCAATGTGAGAAAGGAGAAAAAGTGTAAGAGAAAATGTCAAGCAATCTCACTATCCACAGATTTTCTCATAAATCTTCAGAAATCACAACCTGAAAATTGAACCAGTCTTATATGCTATTGTATAAGGCAGTATAACTAAGATTTATAATCGATCTATCTGCACATGTGTTTAAAATATTGTGCTCAAGCCCTCAATATGTGTTTGAATATTTAGATGGAAAGATCAATTCTATGTTCTCAGGCTAGACATGAAAAAAAAAGTACAAACAGAACCCAAATCCATCAGTGATCTCAACATAGCTCTGTGTGAGTGTGTGTGAGTGAGAGAGACAGGGAGAGAGAAATAAATGTTCTCTCAAAATGTAATAGGAAGACTATAATCTTCAGTCCATTTATTTCTTTAGACCATCAATGCTGAATACTTACTGAATCACCTAAGCCTCAATCTCATGTGTTTTTCTCAACTAAACATTCATTTATCCCTGATTGAAACATTCTTTATCATTGACATTGATTCTGCTCTAGGCTTGAACCTGCCAATACAAGTAGTATTTTTCTGTGGCAAGATTCTGACCTCTTTATTGGAGAAAACTCTTCAATAACTCATTTGTGGATTATTGCTTGAAAGTATTATACTTTACCCAAGGTTAGGTCAACTACTGCAAGTTGATTTTACCATAATTCCATTCTTAACTTCTGGGAGGTATCTTGCTTTGCCTCTTAGAGTGATGGATGCTCTAATAGAGGCAGGGAAATTGACCCATGTAGCACAGAAGAGGAATACGTTCTGAATGCTATTACTTCTGATGGGTTGTACTAAAATAAGACTTTCCTATATGGGGAGCTTAAAAAATCATGTGTCTGATCTGAGCTAGGGTACTCAGTAAGGAAAAGGTAGAAAAAGGACATTCCAAGCAGAAATACAAAATAATAAAAGCATTGAGCCATGAAAGTTTATTCTGACTAGAAACAAAGACAAAAATCACTTGGAAAACATCCAACTGCCTCTTTGGGAGTCAGAGTACACTTTTTTCAGCTCTGTCTGCCCTTCCTTATTTATCAACAAAGTTTTGTTGGTTTATTCATATTTTTTAATAAATTCAATTGTTTACCCATCACCATGCTATAAGCAAGAAATTGAGATTAAACAGGGAATTTAAATGCATATATTCATAGCACATGGACACAGACAGTTAGTGTGGTGAAGGCTTGGGAGAGTGTGGGGAGGGTGGAAGGGATCAATGGGAGGGAAAAAAATAACAACAACAACAAAAAAAAAAACCACAAAGGGGACATCTGTAACACTTTCAACAATAAAGATAAATTTTAAAAAATAAAAATTAAGAATAGAACTACCATATCATAAAAAAGAAATTAAACCTATAAAGACCATTGCTTACTTCAAAACAACATTTCTGATGATTATAATAAATGTAATCTATATATACATATATATAAGCCTAAGCGACCATTACAACCGAATGACTGGAACGACCGGTAGACCAGTATCTATGACACGCACTGACCACCAGGAGGCAGATGCTCAAGACAGGAGCAGCCCCCTGGCAGTCAGTGAGCTCCCACAGCCAACCTCCCGCAGCGCCCCCACCCCCCCCACTGGCTAACCTCCTGCGGCCTCTCTCCCCCACCAGCGGGCCAACCAACCTCCCACAGTCCCTCCCCCCTGCCAGCCAGCCACCCCGATAGGCCCCAATTGAGGGGGTCTGGCCAGCCAACCTCCCGGGGTTCCTCCCCTCGACTGGCCAGGCCAAGGGACACCCACCCATGCATGAATTTGTGCACCGGACCTCTAGTAAAGATAATAATAGAGGTAGCTTCCAGGAGCAAAGACAATAATTAGTAACTGAAGCAACCTGGTAGAGCAGGTTAGGATGAGTGGGGAAGAGAGTGGCCAAGGAGGGCTTCATGGTGGAGAAGGCAAATGCCAGATTTTTTAAAAAGGATTAGCATGAAATTAAAAAGAAAGGAAAAGACAAAAGGAAAAAGTGATTTCAACTGGAGGCATTAACAAAGCCACAGAGTTTATTGGTGATTCTGGGAGCAGTGAACATTTACGGATGAGATCATGTCAATAGGTCCTATCAGGAAGGTGTAAATTCCATGTTAAGGAGTTGATCTGTGATCCAGAGTCATATAAGCAGTTGTTGAAGGTTTTAAAAAGAGAAAGGGCACAACCAGGCATACATGTGAATCAGGTCACACCACAGGTCTGTGGATGATGGATTGAGGATGCATTAGTAAAGAGAGGGAGACCAGGTCACAGTACTAAATTGAGAGGTGATGAGAGACCTAATTAAGGCAGTACTATTAGGGAGAGCGATTAGTGATTGTACTCATCATAAAAAAAAAATTATGAGGCAAATATGCCTGCCTTTGTGATTGAACTCTAGGGGACATGAGGAGGAGGAAACACATTTGAATTTACTTTCAGCTTTGTAGCATTGGTAAGTTTATGAACAGTGCTGTCAACAAATAAGGTAAAATAAAGAGGAAGAGGAGAATTATTCAATAACTTTCAGTCCGAACAAGTTCATCGTTGTTGCATTTCAAAACTCCACTAAAATGTCAAGAGGCATTAGGTCCACAAGAACCAAAGAATGGAGAGATCTAAAAATAAAATAAAATAAAATAAAAACACACATTGACAAAACAATGTCATTGAATATTTTGAAGGGGAAGGTATGCTATTTTAGCAGAGCAGAGAAATATAGACCCTAAATTATCAGAGGGATAATGATAGGCATAAAACTAGTCTAATTCTTCTGTATCCTTTAAGTTTTTTAGAGTTTGAAGGGACTTGTGGAAGGTGGGTAGAGGACTAGGAGCTAAAATTAGAAGGAACGGGTAAATAATTGTATCTCTCCCTCACCCAGGGTCCTAGAGGAAGTTGATTCCACTGAAGATATTGAAATAGAGTGCAATCAGGTACAGGGGCAGATAAGATGAGGCAATGGGCAGAAAAAAAAGAGTAGGAATCTTCACTCCTGATGTTATGATCCCCCTAATGCTTCCAGAACATTCCTGGGCTCCATTCTCAGAATACTCCTTGTTACACTACAGTGGTTGGGAATTTTTTTCTGGAAAAACACTTGCGAGTACCCATTAGAAAAGCCTATTCATTTAAAAATAATTTTAGAGTAAATTCTGTCAACTAGAAGCCTCCATGCCTATTCCCCTTCCCACCCTATATTAATTTCCTGGGGCTACTGAAACAATTTACTACAAACTTAGTGGACTAAAGCCACATAAAAACTTAATCCTCTGAAAATTCTGGAGGCCGGAATCTATAATTAAGGTGTTGACAGGGCCACACTCCTGCCCCAGAAGGCTTTAGGGGAAGTATTTTCTTGCTTCTTCCAGGTTCTTGTGGCTTCAGGCATTCCCTGGCTTGTGGTGGAAAAGCTCTCACCTCTGACCCTCTCTTTACTTTCTTCCTAGCATGTCTGTCTTTTCTTTTTTTCTTATAAAGACACTTGTTATTGGATTAGGGCCCACCCTAATCTAGGATGATCTCCTCTGAAGATTCTTGACCATTACATACATCTGCCAAGGGCTTTTTTTTTTCCAAATGAGTTCATATTCACAGGTTCCAGGGGGTTAGAATGTGAGGGTATATGTTCAGGAGCCATAATTCAACCCACTGCACACCCCACACTCCCAGAGCAGAACATGTCACTGTCATTCTTAAACATGAACTGGCAGCCAAGGAATGCTTTCATGTAAGTCAAGAAGAAGGGGATGATAGAGGAGTGAGAAAAGGAGGAGATGATGAGCAGGAGATATGAGATGAGGACAAGGTCCATGCAGAGGAATTGTTGTTTTGTTTGTTCTAGAGAAAGAACCAACTCATCATCAGATATTGGAGAAATGGAGATGACAGCTGATGGAAATGCAAGATGGCTCACGGACAGCAAGCGGGGGAAACATGACCGGTGGCCTTATTTTTCTTGTTGATGTAAACTGTGTCAGTTGCATCCTCCAGAAAGCAGACACTAGGAGAGAGTTAGGAGTGGAAGTGACTTACTGGGGGATGGTGCCTGTAAAAGATAAATGGGTGGGAAGCGGGATTGGACAGAGCGGCTCAGAACATATCACACATACTGTCTCAGTCGATACAACAGGAAGCTCCAGAGCCAAGAAAGAGCAATATATATTTTGGCAAAAATGAACAGGCAGGAGCACAGCCACCAGGCTCAGTCACTGGCCTTGGCTCAACTGCCAAGGCTGTGGGACCACGGTGCTCCTTCAGATGAATGCACCTTTCCCTTGGAGGAAGCGCGCAGCAAGGCTCCTCCTTGGCTTTAGTATTTGGAGGAAGGGATGCCTGCTGCCAGTGAAGGAGAGCAAAGATTTCTTAGGGCAGTTTCAAAGGATGGCTCACTTAATGAAGTGTTTTTGATAGAACGGAGAGAGGGAACGTGGATAAAATTGTATGTGAGTCCAGCGGAGAGTGGAGAAAATCGGCTCTGTAGTCGTATGAGTTTATTGAGCATCATGAAGTGCTTAAGCATGCAGCCAGCACAGGTCAATAACAGGACGGGTACCCCCTGGAGGATGGATGTGATGGCGACTGACCCTGGAGTGATTACTTCCAAGAGCATTTAGAGACCTTCTGACTCATTAAGAGGAGTTAGCTTGAAACACGGGCAGATAGGGCAGGGGTCCAGTGGAAAACAAAGGCAGGTGGAACATAGGTGGGGGCAGACACGGCAGTGGGAGCAAGCCTAACCATAGGAACCAACCAAGCAGAAATAATCAAATGTTTCTGGACTCAAAGCAGGAGGCATGGGAAACAGGGGAGGGCCTGCTGAGCAACAAGGTGTACGAATGCATAGAAACAGAAAAAGTTCAGCATAGAACAGAGAAAGAACACCTAGAAACAGGGAAAGTTTGGGCCCATTGCTGAGCAAAAACAATTGAGGGAACCAATCAGCTGACAAAACAGGTAGACATAGAGCAGCTTGTAGCAAACATATACCCCTGAACCACAAGGCTTTAACGGGCAGCCCATTCTTGGGTCCCCTTCCCCTTGTGGGGAGTCTGAAGCTGCTTGTAATAAATTTTCCACACTTTGCTTAAATCTTCTGGTCTGCGTAGCTCATTCTCTGGCGTCAGGAGACAGGACTCCAGGAAAAAAATCTCAGCTCACCATTCAGGTTATCATCATCATGAACTTTGAGGCAGGTCAATAGGACAGAAAATAAAGTGGTTTTAACATTGTAGGAGCAAAACCTAACTGCATTCCCTACTTCCAACATCACCGAGCACACCTGGTACATAGTTAGATGGCAGGTGGAGAAATGGAAGGGGTTTATTTGCGCATAAAACAACAAAGGTGACTTCTTAAGGAAAATATTTCCCCCCAGTTTTCTCTGTTTGTTATTCTGATGTCTAAGGAATTGCATAATCTTTGTGGATAAAATGAACATAAATGTCAATGCAAGAAACATCCTAACTTGCAGAGAATTTTCATACAAATGTATCTGAGCCAAACTAATAATAATGCTGGGAAGCAATATCTCAAATGCTCCAGAGGATGACATTTGGAATTAAGGAAGGGATGTCGGGAAGATTACAGGAAGGTGGTTGAAGGCAGGGTATGAGATAGTTAAGGTTATGTACTCCCTTGTGCGTGGTTACACCTCCAAGAGGCATTTCAAAGGTGTGTTAACCTCGATGCACAAAAACAATGGGCAGGCTTAAAACAAAGATAACCTTTCAGGAAGGAAGTTAGAAGCCTGAAGCTTGACTGAGTTCCCACCATGACCTTTCCAGTTAGGAATTTATGATCAGATCACCCTGTGAAAGTACTTTTGATTAGGTTTATCACAGCACCCCTCATTTACACAATAATCATGTTCATTTAATAGTAGCATTAGTATGTTTCCAGATTTTTTCCTTTAAATATTGTTGCATTTTTCAGTTGGCGAGCCAGACCTTACTGGTTTCTTTACATTTTTGAAAAGTAACGTTCTATACTCCCTTTCCAAATGCGTCTGCCTCAAGTCTTTCTTTGGCAGCGTCTTGGAGAATATGGTACAGTGGAGAGAAAGATAAGGTACAAAGGAAGGAAGGGGAGGAGAGAGCTGAAGTGAAAAGATTGTTCTGAGAGAGCAATACTGCACCGCATAATTTCCGAGTTGGAATTGTTTATATGAGAAAATCTACTGTAAGAATCAAATGGAACAGAAATCAAGACCACCAAAATTAATACCTATTCATTTTAAGGGGTAAATAGACACATTAAACTTTCCCATGATTTTGATAGAAGTTGGAATGAATCTGTAATAGGCATAGACACAAAATATGCAGTGAAGAGAATAGATATTTCTAGAAAATATGAATGCAAAGGATTAGAAAATGATAAAGCACAATCTCATGAAACAAAGTTTGCAGTAAAAAAAATAAAAAACAAACAAAACCACCACAAAGCTGTTCTGGAATACATAGTAGCAAGTCAGGAGAAATCTTATCTCCTCTCACTCCAACTCCCTCATTTTCTGTCACAGGGTTTGTGATGCCTGAAGTATATATACATGAGTATCCTCCATTGGTGAGGACCACAGGCCATGTGATGGGCTTACAATATGCCCAAATGCCCTAGCTGGTTTGGCTCAGTGGATAGAGCATCGGCCTGCAGACTGAAGGGTCCCAGGTTCACTTCTAGTCAAGGGCACATGCCTGGGTTGTGGGCTCTATCCCCAGTGGGGAGCCATGCAGGAGGCAGCCGATCCATGATTCTCTCTCATCATTGATGTTTCTACCTCTCCCTCCCTCTCTCTTCCTCTCTGAAATCAATTAAAAATATATATATATGTATATATGACAATTAAAAAATAAAATATGCCCAGATGTCTAATCGCTATGTGTATACCTGAAACTAATAGTGTATGTCAACTATAATTGGAAGATAAATTAATTAAATATATATCCTACCTAATAAAAGACAAAAAGGGTAATTAATCATACCTCCACTACGCTTCCCATTGGCTAATCAGGGTGATATGCAAATTAACTGCCAACAAAGATGGCGGCTGGTAGCCACGCAGCTGAAGCGAACATGAGGCTTGCTTGCTCCAGTGATGGAGGAAGCCAAGGTTCCCCGCCTGCCGCGGCCCAGTTCTGAGCTCCGGAAGCAACAATGTTGCAATTATAGAAGCTAAACAGACCCCAGATACCTGCTTGCAGCTGGCCATGGCCTCAGAGCTGGGAGCGCCAGTGATGGCAACAATGTTTCAATTATAGAAGGTAAATAAATCCCAGAATAAAAAGAGAAAAGAAAAAGGGAGAGGCTGGGAGCTTCAGTCGCTGGCCAGCTTGAAAACGGCCCTCAGGACCTCACCCAGACTGGCCAGGCATCCCAGTGGGGACCCCCACCCTGATCCGGAACACCCTTCAAGGCAAACCAGCCAGCCCCCACCCGTGCACCAGGCCTCTATCCTATATAGTAAAAGGGTAATATGCAAACTGACCCTAACAGCAGAAAGACTGGGAATGACTGGTCACTATGACACACACTGACCACCATGGGGAAGACGTTCAATGCAGGAGCTGCCCTCTGGTGGTCAGTGCACTCTCACATGGGGGAGCTTTGCTCAGCCACAAGCCAGGCTGATGGCTGACAGTACAGCGGTGGTGGTGGGAGCCTCTCCTGCCTCCTCAGCAGTGCTAAGGATGTCTGACTGCAGCTTAGGTCTGCTCTCTGCTGGCAAGTGGACATCTCCCGAGGGCTGCCAGGCTGCCAGAGGGATGTCTGATTGCCATCTTAGGCGCAATCCCCCTGGTTGCAGGCCTAAGCCAGCAAGTGGTCATCCCCCGAGGGGTCCCAGACTGCGAGAGGGCACAGGACGGGCTGAGGGACCCCCACTTGAGTGCACAAATTTTTGTGCATCAGGCCTCTAGTCTATATATAAAAGCCTAAGTAACTGGCTGACTGGCTGACCAGCCCGTAGCTAAGATGCACACTGACCACCAGGGGGCAGACACTCAATGTAGGAGCGGAAACCACAGGCATGGAAAGATGGAACAGACTGATGAATCTCAGAGGGAAGGGGGTTGGGGGAGGGTGGGAAGAGATTAACCAAGGATCTTATATGCATACTAGAGGCTCAGTGCACGAATTCGTGCACCAGTGGGGTCCCTTGGCCTGGCCTGAGGGGATAGGGCTGAAACTGGCTCTTCAACATCCCCCAAAGGGTCCTGGATTGCGAGAAGGCACAGGCCAGGCTGAGGGACCCCACTGGTGCATGAATCTGTGCACCAGGTCTCTTGTAAATATATAAAATAATACAATATGCCCACAAATTATTTGATATTCCTTCCTTCTAAGTCCCTCCCTCAAGAGTGAGCTGGATACAGTAACTCACTGTTAATGGACAGGATAAAGTGGAAGTGATGGTTTGTGTGACTAGAGAACCTAGGTCATTATTAAAGGCATTGCAGCTTCCTCCATGATGCACTGTAGTGCTCCCTCTAGGGACAGCTACCGGCCATGCTGAGAGGCCACTCAATCAGCCTACAGACAGACATGAAATCTTTATTGCCATCCTCACAGGTATTGTTATACTCTACTGCTCAACCCTCACCACAAAAATTCACAACACAAAGGCGCGCACACACACACACACACACACACACACACACACGGACATAGCAACTAAGTGATATTTGCCTTTTGGGGGGCCATTATGTAGTACAAAAATATATATTTCACATCTTTTTGACTACTCTGAATTTGTGAGGCAAATTTTTATTCCTTAGGAAATATTCTTTGGTAAGTTCAGTTTTCAGACTTGACTGGAGACCACTTCTCTAAGGGCAAAGAAAGCACTAGAAGGGCCCAGCCGACATGCCTCAGTGGTTGAGCATTGACCAATGAATCAGAAGGTCATGGTTTGATTCCTGTTCGGGGATATGCCTGGGTTTTAGGCTCTGTCCCCAGTATGAGGCCTGCAGGAAGAAGCTGATCAATGATTCTCTCTCCTCATTCATGTTTCTATTTCTTTCTCCCTCTCCCTTCCTCTCAGAAATCAATAAAAATATATTTTTTAAAGAAAGACAGCACTAGGAGGTAAATATAGGTATAGCTAAGAGGAGAGAAAAAATAATGAGATGTGGTGAAAGAGGATGATGATGATTAAGATTATGGTTGGATATGACTGGCCTCATTTGCCTTAACTTTTACAGTCACTTGGGCAATAGTAATTCATGAACCAAAAGTTTATTTTCAGATAAATTGGTACTAAAAATCATTTTAATAGAACATGTGCTTCTATGAAAAAACATTTGCTTTTGTAATGGAAGGTATTACAGAATTTTAGAGTATAATCTGATCACCTGAGGATCTATAGCTACTCATGTATTACATAGCATGACAATATATGTTGTTAAACCACTGCTAACCATTTCCTACTCTGCAGGTTTTCAGAAAGTAAGGTCAAGAGACAACAGAAAAAATAAAGAAAAAATAAATGCCAGCTTTTTTCCCTAGGTTAACCCACACAATTCATTATCTTTGTGTAGCATTCAACTTCCATTGTTTTGGAGGGTCGCAGTGCCACACACACTGTCCTAAACGCTGGGAGGAAGTCCCCACCCTTGCCCCAAACTCAACTTGACGTCTACTCTGACCCTTTGATAAAGTTTTCATAATCTTGGGTCCCTTTTATCTTGGGATCATTAAATTTGAGTATTGCATATAAAATCTCATGAACATTTGTTATTGTTTTTGCTTTCTTATACAATATAACACAAGCAGGGTGAAAAGAGATACTATTTTGAAGTAAAGACTGAGACTGTATTGACATATAATATCTTTAATGACAGAGGGGGGAGGGGAACACCACTGAAATTGCCAAGAAACATACAAGTAAATTATAAAAAAATATTGGAGACAGATAGAGAAATATATGCAAAGGGTAACAAGAGATTGTCAAGAATTTTACAGTAAACATAGTAGCTAGAAATAAAAGAGTAAATTTGATTCAGATTTCTTTTAACTAAAAAACATTTGTAAGTCCGACATACCTGCTGGTGAGCTAGTTTTTTGCAACCAATTATGTTAATCACTTGTAGTAAAGTCACAGTTCTTCAAAGGTGTTAAATGTTGAACAGCACAGAGTTCTGTTGACAATGTCAAAATAGTAAACCAATTATGCGCATGACAAAAATATCTTGAGGTAAAAAAGTGGGTCAAAAAAAGCAGCTTTTGCATTTTTGCTGCTGTAAAATATGCAAGGGAAAATAAATCCTGTATGCTAGAAATCCTTACAAAAATTCTCATCTACAGCTAAAGCAATCTAGTGTTGCTTAACATTGCTTATAAAAATATCTGCTTGTACACATTAATTGTATAACCATCTATGGTATGTATGTATGTGTGTACTATTCACACAATTATTTTTCCTTACACAAAATAGAAAAAAGATAATTAAAACTAACCCAAGAGTATTAACATTCTTTTGAGAAAAAAAGTGTATAACTATGAAAAACAATTTTAAAAAATTGCATTAAATTCTTCACAAGATATGTGTTAATGTCATTACTTAAAAGCTACTTCATATTTTTCACAGGGAGTAACTCCCACTACACCTGTATGGCAACATTCCAAAATGTAAATGATTCCGGTGAAGTCGAGGTGAGCATCTTCCTGGGGAATGTGAATGAGCTGCCATGAAGACACACAAATGGAACCTAAAAGGAGTCGTTGTCTACGGTGATAATTACAGGTCTTTAATACCTGTCCTTTGGGTTGCTGAATTGGGTAAAACGCCTCCTCATGCATGTAAGTGAGAAGTAAGGTTTAACTTGTCCAAACCTGAACCCCTGCAGGGGAGACTCAGGGAGAGAGTGCTGGCCCCACCAACCCCTTGCTTAATGAAGAGAATTAATGGTTTCCCTCAAAGCTTGGACCTCAATCCCAATTCATCCAAGTAACAGCCATGTGGCAAGAAGTTTGCCACATAATATAATTGCAACTGCGTGTCTTTTCCCCCAAAACATATCATCCCAAGGAAGACGTTCACCCTCAAAGCCTCGGCCCCTAGATGAGCTGGCAGTAGGGCCGCCTACATTCAAGGTTCCGAAGCGCCATGTCGACTTTACATGTTGGCTCCCTGCTGCCACTGGAGCAGAAGCTCTGGTTCTTTCAGAGAGTCTCACACACAAGGACTGCCATCTGTTTCCCCCATTCTCACTTTATCCTGGGAGCTCACCGCGGATTTCTATCAGCTGCCCCTGAACAGAGCAATAGGAACTGCATGCCTATCACTGATATTTATCCCCACGAGTTTTAACAACAAATGCAGTTCCAGCAAGTCTGACATTTCTGATTCACTATTTGCGCCCCCACCCCCCGCACCTTTTTTATTTTATTTTCTGCATCAGAACAAAAGCACATTAATTCAGATATACTCAGAAATCATTGTGTCCCCAGCTTGATTCCCTGATCAGAATTCCATCTAATGACAATTTGGAGTCTTTTAACAAATTCTAGTTGAATGAGAATGTTCTTTGTTCATCTGTCACTTGGCTGACAATGCACTGACTTCAACAATAAACTAAATAATATAAATAAAAGCTCAAAATCTTGTTAAGTGTGTACTCACATGCTATTTGCTCAAAATGATTTACTTCCAGCTACCATGAGGCTTTATTTGTAAGCAGAAAAGGGGCAAAAAAAAAAGGCAAGGTAAGTATTTCAGATATTAATTTCTTCATTTCACATTCCCCCCATTCCCAGGCAAGTTTCTCTTACAAACATGTGATAAATGAGAAAAGAGGCAAAAGACTTATTGATATGGGATTAAGAGGATAGCTGTGTACCTGAACTCATCATTTTTCATTTTTCCTTTTCATGAAGTGCATTCTTCGCACGATTGCCCAAAATTGAAAGTAAAGTGGATCTAAAACAACAACATAACATTTGTTTTACAATCAATACATGATACTTCTGACAAGTCTAAAGAAATGGTCAGTTTAAAAATTATAACTTAAGATGCAAGGAAGTCATTAAACTCTACATTAAAACAACTGAACTTCTATATCTAACCCATGTCTCAATTGAAATATTAAATAATGTAATTTATCATTTGGGAATAACTGTATTGCACTGAAAATGAATTTAAATGATGCCATGAAAACAATGCTTCCAAAAAGAAGCACTATAAATGATCTTACTCTCAGTCCCTTCAAATACTTGGAATTAAGATAGAATAAATCTCCACTTTGCTATATTCCCCAATCAGGATTGATATTTTATGAATCATTGCCTTTGGGGCACATTATACTTTGGGACACTCAATCTCCTAAGAGAAAAGGCAACTCTAGTGCCCTAGTCTAACTCCTCAGCTTCCCTGGGGCCACAAAATTCAGGTTTGCTGACAACGTACTGCTTTCCAAGTAATCATTCAATAAGTGGTTGCTGAGTGAATGAAGTAAGAGTAGGCTGGACAAGAAGTTATGGTGTCATTCAGAAACTTAATATAATTCCTTCAATGAAACTGCAAATGATTATATAGTGTAAACTGTGTGCCATTGGAATGGCCCAGGATGATAGACACCCAGCTACCCTCTCCACCTCCTGTCCCTCCACCCTCACCTCATTTCCACAAAAGCACCATGCCCTTCCCCCTCTTTGGTACAAGGGGCTGTCTTTATATAAATGTTCTTCTGCTTTAACCTCAATAATTGATTCATTCGTCATAATCATTCTTTAGATCTCATAAAAGAGGACTTTCTTCTTCAGACAAGGTCAATACCTCTCTTCCCTCATTCCTTAGGATTGGACATTTATTTTCATCAATACTGAATGCATTCTTGTCTCTTCCCTAAATTGGAAGCTCTATGAAGGTCAATGGTATTTTTGTTGTTACTGTTGTTCAAACTTGGACTGCTAGAGTAGAATGCCAGACAGAGAAAAAGTGCTTAATATTTGTTGAAAGAATGAAAGAATATATGGTTGAATAGGAATGGATTATAATTTGCTACACAGTCAATTAATTGTTATAGGTCAAATTACATATCTGAAAATTTTAGTTTGCTCCTTTTACCTACTATTATTACATTAGTTTCTTTGTGACATGCCAAAGAGATGTAGAAGGAGCACATCTGCCCAACTTGAGTCATAATGAGGTCCCTCCTGTCTCTGCCATAAACACTCATATACATATTATAATTCTCCCAGCATTAGGGTATGATATCTAGATACTGGGAATGGGGTAGATGTAATGTACCTGTTTAGACACTAGAGTGAAAATGAACATCTGCATATATAAGATGTTCCCAAAAATGTACATACACTTCAACAGCTAATAGCTCAATTTGGAAAACAAAATGTTTTTAAATAAACATTGCTGTAATAATTATTCTAATGTGTGTGCACACCAAATAGAATATAGTACTTGAATTTCAAACACAAAACTTAGTTCTCCTTCTGCAGAGTTAGGCAAAGTAGGTGTAAAGTTGTTCATATGGAAAATAATACAATCCTATATAATAAAAGTCTAATATGCAAATCCACCAAATGGCAGAACAACAGGTTGCTGTGATGTGCACTGATCACCAGGGGGCAGATGCTGAAGGCAGGAGCTTCCCCCTGGTGGTCAGTGTGCTCCCACAGGGGGAGCACCACTCAGCCAGAAGCTGTGCTCACGGCTGGCGAGCATAGCAGTGGTGGCGGGAGCCTCTCCCGCATCTGTTGCAGCACTAAGGATATTTGACTGAAGGCTCCCAGACTGCAAGAGGGCACAGACCGGGCTGAGGGACTCCGCCCCCCGCCCTCCCCCTCTGAGTTCACAAATTTCATGCACCGGGCCTCTAGTAATAAATAATAATGTAAGAATAAGCTCTATTTTGTGCACTCACAACTGTACACCTACTTTTGCCTAACCCTGTATTTTGATTTAGTTAAAAATATTACATTTCCATAAATATGGGAACTTAAAAATTCAGGAATAATTAGTAGTATATTCATGTTAATATCCATACACTTCCAGTATTCTCATCAACTTCAGCTTCAGTGCAACCTCTGTGATCTACAGAAACAAAGCAAAACATAAACAAATAGAAAACTCAAAACAAAAGCACGAAAACAACACATAACACAAACAAAGGATAGCAGGAAAAGATAAACTTGTACAGGTTAAACTATTTTTCTGGAAAAAAACTTTTTTTTCTTTAACATTATTCTCTCTTTTTAAAAGATATTTGGGAGACAGATAGAGAGATCAATAGGTCTGCTGCCTCCTGCACGGCCCCCACTGGGGATTGAGCACGGAGGTACCTGTCCTGTGCCCTTGACCAGGATCAAACCCAGGACCCTTTGGCCTGCAGGCCGACACTATATCTACTGAGCCAAAGTCACTAGGGTTGGAGACACTCTTTTAAATAGGTTAAAAAAAAAACAACCATCTTTCAAGTTATATAAAATAATTTACAAAATACTACGCTGGGTTTTCTAAAGATCATTAGAGGATAAAATCAGTACATTTTGTATTTAAGTTTTAAAATGTTATCATAAAATTTAAAAAGCTGGTCTCTTATACTTGAGGAACATTTACTATTATATTTTCACCAAAATATTTCCAAAAACCTTAAAAAAATCTAGACCATCTGTTTCTTAAAATTGTGTATATATTGCTTATCATTATAATGATCCCTTAGTTTAGACTATTTTATAGAGTAAGTTGTAATGGATATCACATAACAATTGAGACATGAAAGAGCAATTTAAAAGCATTAAAATCAAAGCCATGCTTGTTTGACAAAATAAAACACAGTAAATAAGCACCATTAGAAGTAACTTTATGCTATTAATTAACTTGAAGTAAATCATACTTATAAATAAACACTGGAAAGAGTATGCATGATCAATGATTATGGTTTCCTTGGCACCATTACAGTCCATTAGTTATTTTAAAAGTTATTTTATATTCAAAACAAGATTATGTCTAATTTAGACATAATTCATTCATTTACTCTTATCTTGGCACAACAACAAAAAAAAGTTTTGTACTTATAAGCCAAAAAACTTGCATAGTACAGCATAGGAATACTTAAAGTTTTTCAAAATTACTTTCATATATTTGAGAAGTATTTTATAACAGTTGACTTCTAGCTTGACTGGCGATCTAATTCTTCTGCATTGATTAAAAGCAGAGTGGTCTAAAATTTTGCTATTAAGATTAAGTAAATTTTTAAGATAAAAATATAGTTACAGTATAATAAAAGAAGCTCCTTAACTCTCATACTTCAAAGTTTGAAATTAATTAGTCCAACTAGAACAAATATTCAACCATACACAAATAGTATTAATTTTATCAGAGGAAATGAAGTGTAAAACAAAGATGAACAGAAAATTAAGTAGCAAGGAAGCGAAATGATTCATAGAGACCTTAATCCCTTTTCAGATTCTAAGTTTAACAGTTGCAGGGTAGGCTCGACAATAAAAATCACTCTAGTTTATTCAGAAAACTGACATGTCAATTTTACCAACCCTCACACAAGGATATTTTTTTCCATTGCTTTTCAGAGAGAGTGGGAGGGAGGGGGGAAGGAAAGAAAGACAGAGAATGAGAGCAAGAGAGAGAGAAACATTGCTGTGAGAGACACATTGGCTGGTTGGCTCCTGCATGCGCCCCAATCAGGGGCAGGGAGCAAACTGCAACCCAGGTACGTGCCCTTGACTGGAAATCAAACCCTCAACCCTTTGGTTCATGGGCAGATACTCTAACCACTGAGAAACACCTGCCAGGGCTGGCTTGTGAATTTTAGATTAACATCATAACTATGGATGTAGTCCTGGTTTAAAATCTGAGGAAACAAAACAGAACAAAAATTCCTTCATTGAATATTATGAAAAGCAGTTTTCCCACAATAAGCACAGTATTCCAGCAATTGTAAAGTCTAATATCTATATCTATATCTATATCTATATCTATATCTATATCTATATCATCTATATCTATATCTTATCTATATCTATATATCTATATCTATATCTACATATAGATACTATATATAGTATCTACTTAATCTTAATATATATATATATATATATATAGAGAGAGAGAGAGAGAGAGAGAGCGCGCCAGGGGCTGTCACATCTGAAAGAACCAAATGGACGACCGAACAGACTGAGTGGGGTGACCAGGCCATCAGGGGAGGCCGTGAGGAGAGAGCAAGCTGTCGGGGGGGGGGGGGGGCAGCGAGGGGCAACCAGGCTAGCAGAGGGGGAAAGTTGGGGGCAACCAGGTCAGCAGGTGGGACAGTTAGGGGCAACCAGGCCAGCAGGGGGGGCGGGCAGTTGGGGGTGACCAGGTTGGCAGGGGGGGACAGTTAGGGGTGACCAGGCTGGCAGAGAGGGGCAGTTGGGGATGACCAGGCCAGCAGGGGTGGCAGTAAGGGGTGACCAGGGTGGTGGAGGGGGCAGTTAGGGGCGACCAGGCCAGCGGGGGGTGGGGGGCAGTTGGAGGAACCAGGCCAGCAGGGGGGACAGTTGGGGGTGATCAGGGAGGCAGGCAGATGAGCAATTAGGAGCCAATGGTCCTGGATTGTGAGAGGGATTTCCTACTGCCGGTTTCAGGCCTAAGCCGGCAGTCGGAAATCCTCTGAGGGGTCCTGGATTGGAGAGGGTGCAGGCTGGGCTGAAGGGAGCCTCCCTCCCCAAGTGCATGAATTTCGTACACTGGGCCTCTAGTCCTATATAATAAAGAGCTAATATGCTAATTAGACCAAGTAGCAAAACGACCATCCAAATGACCTTCCAGATGAAGCCAGGGCTGCGAGGGCCATGCCCCTTGCAGGAATTTCATGCATCAGGCCTCTAGTAGTCTAATAAAAAACCAACAACTATTAATATGTAATATGTATTTTTGTTCCCCTTAAAAACATAGCTTTAGAATTTATGTGGATAAGTTTAATTCAATAAAGTCATTCACTTAAGCAAAAACAATATTTAATGATGGATTATTTAAAAAGGTATCACAAATCAAATATTTAGGAGAAAATATTTTTTAGCAATCTGATTGGTTTGAACTGAATTAAAGCACTAGCAGAGTGTAAGTTGAGTGGACATTTTTCCATAGATCAACATAATATTGTGATAAATATTTGAATGTGGAGTCATTCTACCAAGGTTGTTTTTCAATCTCATTTAGAAAAAATAATACAGTACTTGTCTTGTTTCCTTCCATTTTGTTTTACAAAAAATGCTGTTTTCTACAATTGAAATTAAATCACTTATCTGACCGATTAGCTGGAATAATTTTCTGATTTATTATTTATTCTTTAGCTGTTGCTATATAGACAATCTTCCTACATATTGATATTCAAAATTAGACTTTAATATATTTTGTAGCTCTCAGTAAGTTACCTTAGGCTCTTTTTTTCCCCCTGAGATTTATTTATTTATTTATTTATTTATTTATTTATTTAGTTATTCCCATTTGAAAGAGAGACCAAGGGAGAGGGAGAAAGAAAGAGAAGCATCAATGTGAGAGTGAAACATCAATCGGCTGCCTCTGACATGTCCCCCAACTGGGATCATACTCGCAGCCCAGGCATGTGCCCTTGACGAGGAATCAAACCAGCAAACTTTTAGTGCACAGGAAGATGCCCAAACAATTGGGCCATGGGCTATGGCTATCTTAGTTTTGTAATCTATTAAATATTTGATTTAAAACACTTCCATTTCTACTATTCACATTACAACCTGACCAATATGTTGATCTTATTTTGATTTGATCTCAAGTAAATTATTTTTATATATTTTCATTTATAACACATTTTATCCTTTAAGCACACAAAATGTATATGCATATATGTGAAATTATACGGAATTCATTTGATGTACACAAATTGGAGGAATTCACTATGTAATCATTCTTTCACACATATATATGAATTCCCTAATGGCCAGTTCATAAAACTTTCAGTTTTAAGAAGTTTATTAGATAAAGCTACATCCTCATATATTTGTTCCATTATCGCTTAACATTCCTTTTTATCATTAATATCCACTTCCTTAAGTGACATGTTATAGGAATCATTCTTAAAGAATCATTTAACCCTAACCAGTTTGGCTCAGTGGATACAGTGTCAGCCTGCGGACTGAAAGGTCCCAGGTTCAATTCTGGTCAAGGTCATGTACCTTGGTTATGGGCACATCCCCAGTAGGAGGTGTGCAGGAGGCAGCTGATCAATGTTTCTCTCTCATTGATGTTTCTAACTCTCTATTCCTCTCTCTTCCTCTCTGTAAAAAATCAATAAAATATATATTTTTAAAAAGAATCATTTAAACTCTTTGCTTTTGCTATAAATTGATTCTACACACAGCAGTCTGATGAAACCATAGACAAATAGTTTTGTGATTCTAAACTATAGAAACTTGTGTGTTCTTTTGCCATTAAGATGAACTTAAACCCTGGTGTGATTCTCTATCCACAGTATTTTTCATGAATAAAATATCAAAACCACAAACCCCAGAGAGAGCGCTTGGGTTAAGTGTTTGTGGAACTCTTTTTCTCAGTATGTCATTTCTTATTCTTCTTCTGTGTTTCCTTAGCTGACTCTCTCAGTATGGCCTCATTATGTCTTACTTTAGCAAGGCTTCAAAATACTGTCGTTGGCGAAAAGGCTCTTTGCTCTGACAGCAAGTGGTGAAGGTGTAAATTACATGGGTAGATGAAGAAAAGATGTTCCCTAAGAATCTAAACCCATTTTGCCTTCATGATTTGGACAAATTCATTCAGTGAGCTAATGAGCTGTGAGAAATAAGCTACATTTTAAACACATCGCTTAGTGCCAAGAGTTGGACTAGGCTTGGTTCTGTCATTAGAGAGTTGTGGTGTCATACACTGTGTTAGGAAATTCAGAATACGTTTAACTAACCTATCTTATATTTTTAGGAAGAGTAATAAAAAGAGTAAGAATTTTTTAAAAAAACATGTTTTTTTTTTCCTCTTTTATTGAGAAATATGATGTTTTAACATGCCTCTTTATGGCCAAAAGTATTTTACTTCTTGTGTGTGAGATTTTACACAATTTGATTTATTTAAAATAATTGATTGTGGCTGACAGACTTTATTAAGAAGAGCCTGCTTGAGAATGAAAATTGATGATGTAGAGAAAAATGACTCAGGACTGACAGTGAGACCAAGGCTTAGCACGATGGTAAAGAACAGGACCAATTAAATGTTGGGCACCACAGACTAATAACAACATAAACCAAACACAGGGAAACACACAGGATTACAAAACGGCTTTCCTGGTCGTCTCATGCATTCCAAGGAAGGAGTTGTTTAGTATTTTAAATATTATTTTTACAAAAACATGGTGAAGTAGCTACTCCAATTTTCTGTGAAGTCTGAAAGAAACCATCCTCCATCAGCAATGGAGAGATATTTTTTTTTTCTAAAGTAAGATTTGACTTTACAGTGACATGATCTAATATCATTGTTACTGACTTACTCTGACCATAAAATGTGTATAAAATATATAGGTAAGATGCATTTAAACCATAACAAAATATCATTACTAGTTTTCTAATTTATTTCCAAATAATTTATGGAAATGGAAATGTTAAGAGGCATACCATCCCATTACTAGATGTTTCTGAAAATAACCAGTGAATGTAGGGGAAATATGCCTTGTTCTTACCTCCAAGTAGTGAAAAATAAAATCTGGTCATTGCGGTGCTTTCATTAAATTAAGAATGCGGTGACAAAATACTGAGAGCACATACATTTTACTTAAAATGTCACAAGTACACCTTTGATTTTTCTGTTTTGAGAAGAAATGATTATTTCTGTTTTGTAATTGTATTAAGCTAATGTAGCATTTTCCTTTTTTTTATAAGTCTTTTGGTAATCATATTAAAGAAAAGGACCAAATTTCCCATTGCTTATTTCTCTTAGTTTTGTTAATTTCCCTCATAAATTTGGACTCTGCTCATAAAAAGAAACATAACCCCCAATAATACATTTTTATGTGACATAACCATATAGACACATGATTTCAAAGTAACCATTCTGCTTCAGAAACTATTTCTTAAGGAAATGATCCTGAATAGAAAAAATATATAAAAAACATATTTTGAACATAAATGTTTATAACTAGACTTTATGAAGCAAAAAAATGGAAATAATCTCTGAATATATATATATCTATCTATATATATATATATATATATATATATATATATATATATATGTATACTTCCACATATATATATATGGAAGTAACTATATCACTCTGAAGGATTACTTGCCTTTAAATTTTGATAACAGGGTATATTTTTCTCTTAATTTTATTTTTTTGTAATTATAAAAGTCTATTGCGTATAGATCTTTTTCTAGAAACTGCATAGGAATAATGAAATATGATGCAATAATGGTTTTAGAGGATTTGTGAAGGCAAATCACTATGCAACACAATTTATAAGAATTATTACTTCATTACTCATTCCAAGCCTATGAGATATTGTACTATTATTCCTATTTTATTGCTGAGTAAATGGTTCAAGCTGATAAAATTATAAAAATGCAGTGAAGTAGAGAAACCAGGACTGGACCCCATGTAAGTTCAGAGTTGTGTCTTGACCAATAGGTTACATCATTTCCCCTGATAAAGATGAACAATTAATGTCTCTAGCCTCAAACAGTAGAGAAAAATAGTATATACATATGTGACAATGTTAAATGCTGTCTGCAAACAAAAGTAAACATCAGCTTGGGCTGAAAAAGACAAAAGATTCTTCTCAGGCTGGGGAGAAAGGATGATCTGACAGTTACTAAGTTAACAATAAATGTATCTCCCAAGATCCTAGAGCAGCTATAAAATGTTATAATGGCCTCCTTTTTGAGTAATTACTGCTTTCTTACCGTTTGCATGATTTGGTATTGCATTTATAACTAGACTAGAGGCCCAGTGCACAGATTCATGCACTGGTGGGGTCCCTCGGCCTGGTCTGCACCCTCTTGCAATCCGGGACCCCTCGGGGGTGTCGGAGAGCTGGTTTTAGCCCAATCCTCACAGTCCAGGATGAGTGACCCCACCTGTGCATGAATCAATGCACTGGGCCTCTAGTATGCATATAAGATCTTTGGTTAATCTCTTCCCACTCTCCCCTTTCCCCCTTCCCTCTGAGATTTGTCAGTCTGTTCAATGTTTCCATGCCTGGGCATTGAGTGTCTGACCCCTGGTGGTCATTGCACATCATAGCTACCAGATGGTCATCTGGTTGCTTAGGTTTTTATATATATAGATGCCCAATCATTAAGTCACCCTCACTTTATGAGAGCACCCAATGCCTACTAACCCCCACTTTTCCTAATGTTGCCCCAAACCAATCCATACTTTCCCCAGACTTTTCTTAAAATCATTCCATATGAAGCCAAACTCTACAAAGGACACTCCTTTGAACTCTCACCCTCCTGCATAATATAATTAATATAATATATTATAATATAATATATTTAACACATATATTAAATATAATATAAATATAATATAAATTATATATATAATTGATTTCAAAGAAGAAGGGAGAGGGAAAGAGAGATAGAAACATCAATGATGAGAATCATTGATCAGCTGCTTCCTGCATGCCCCCTACTGGGAACCAAGCCCACAACCCAGGCATGTGCCCTGTTTGGGATTTGAACCTTGACCTCCTGGTTCATAGGTCAATGCTAAACACCAGCCAGGGCACTGTGGTATTTTGACCACATAGATTTAAGCTTTACCCTATACATAGACTGCCATCATACAAAACAGAATGTAATAAATACTGTTAAATAAGTTTACCTATTCAGCAGTTGGAGCACTAAAGAAGTGATAACATTTGGGCGAAAAGACCTATGAAAATGTATGTAGAGTGCCTCTTGACATTGACTCTAAGTCAAAAAACAATTTTATTGTGTCAGTATATTTTAGGATCAATGAACAGTTTGTATTTGAAAAGGATATGGTAAGAAAACACCAAAGCATTGTGTTTGGTATGAATTTGGTTTAAGGATATTGGGTATGAAAAAGAAAGTTGGAGATACAATGTGGAATGTGTCAAATATTACAAAATAAAAGTTAGGCTTATCTTTTGTAAGTTACAAAGTTAGACACAAAGGCCTTTGAATGGTGTAGTATCAGTTAAAGAGTAGACTGGACATGTGAAATTTGAGTCAGGGAGATCTGTTAGCTAGCTATTGCAATAATTTGAGTGGATGTGCAAGAAATAGGCCAGGGCAAGAATGATTTAAGTAAGCAAATATATATGTATGGAACAATATTTGATGAAAAATAAAAGAGAGGTAACCAAAAAAATGTGCCAAGATTTGTAGTAGAAGACGAAGGCAGACTGAGAAGTTGGCAGCATTATCAAAGAGCGGAAGATGAATCATTTGTTATATGATAGGCTGGTTAAGAGCAGGCATTGAGATGGAGCTGTACGCTAACATCTGAAAATCAGTACCTAGAATAAGAGAAGAGTGTCTAAATAGGAAAGGACAATTTGAGGTTGTCAATATAAGAATGATTTTGAAAGTACATCAGCAGAGGATGTTGACAAAAGACATGTGAAACGAGAGAAATAAATCTATTTTGGAACCATATTTTAGGAGAGAATAAATAACGTAAAAACTGGTGAATGATAGAATAAAATGATGAGTGAGAGATGAAGAACAAAAATGTGTATTGCCTATAAAAATTAAGACTTTGAAGAAGAAAGAAGTTGACAACAATTTTATGTAGTTCCTTCAATGTGAGCAGGAAGAAAATAAGACTTGGTGGTTATGAAATCACCAATGCCCTATTTAGAAAGTACTAGTAAAGTATCCTAAATCTTTTTCCAAAGCTGTGTTTTGTTTGATTTTTGAGGATGAAATGTTAATGAAACATTACAATATTTAGATTTTTAGAAATCTCCCCAAATCTTATACTGCTTCTGCATTTCTCACTTATGACCTTTAAATACTGTATTTATTTGAAGTTATCATTTCCTGTAAGTGATGGTTCTGGTATAATGTGGCAATGCAGGGTAATACTGAATGAACACAGACATGTGTTAAGAAATAAAGACCAGCCCTAACTGGTTTGGCTCAGCGGATAGAGTGTCGGCCTGCAGACTCAAGGGTCCTGGGTTCGATTCCGGTTAAGGGCATGTACCTTGGTTGCAGGCATATCCCTGATGGGGAGTGTGCAGGAGGCAGCTGATTGATGTTTCTCTCGCATTGATGTTTCTAGCTCTCTGTCCCTCTCCCTTCCTCTCTGTAAAAATTCAATAAAATATATTTTTTAAAAAAAAGGAGAAAAGAAAGACCAGTGGTGATTGGCAAGATCATCTGAAGCAACTGCTTGTACTCAAAGCTATCTGCCATCCCCACTATTTTATGAATGTATTACTTAAGGACAACTGATTTTCTATTTTACTTTACACTTTGGAGGTCATTTCAACCTGAAGAGAGTATATCATGTATTTGCATTCCATGGGTAATCTCCATGACTGTTTCATCTATAATCAATCACTCCTTGGCACACACATCTGATTTATTGTAGCTTTATTGCGACATGCCCAACAGGTTAATTTTTCCATGAATGTGAGCACTTTTGCCACTTATCATTTTTGCTGGTTTTTCTTTTTTTTTCTGATGCTGGAAAAACCATGCTCAACACAAGAGTGATGACACATTATAAAACTTCCCTTTTATCTGTAGAGTCATTCTGGGAACTGCCACAAGAGCACCTCTAAGGACAATGTGGGGTCAATTACGGTAATCACTCCCTGGCTCTTTCTCTCACAGACACTTGCCATTTAAGTCACAGCTTACTTCTGAATGGTCTCTTGATTTTAAAGGGCTTGTTGAAAGATTCACTGACTTCTCCGGTAAAAGTCAATTCACTAATTTTTCCAGAGCTTTTGACATATTTGAAAAAGTCAACTTCTCTTCACTTTAAATATCATTTTCACCAGGTAATCACTTCTCTATTAACTTAAGTGGAAAAATCCTCCTTGACGTTCTTTGTATAATTTTTTAAATTCTCCTGATCATTGCCCATGCTGCATTCTACAACATCCTCATTGATGTATATTCTTCAGTTTATCTGCGGTCCATAGTAGTTATCTCTTTATCCCCCCCTTGCTAGGCTATTCTTTTCTACTTCAAATACTTCCTCAAAATTTACTTATTCCTTCCATTTTGAACTCTACTGTGGCAACTTTGTAATTACTAAAGAAATAATATAATAAAATAAGGGCCCATTAATTGGCCCAGATTAATTTTCTAACACCTGAAGGTAAGTAACAATGCCTTCTCAAATGTCTATGAAGAAACTGCTCATCGAAATATCTAATAAGTATTTTTAAAATATATTTTTATTGATTTCAGAGAGGAAGGAAAGAAACATCAATGATGAGGAAGAATGTATTTTAAAATGGATTTTAATTATTCTATATATTCATGATTAATTTTCTTTCATTTTAATTTGATACTATATATAATACCAGTATAGCTTAAATAAACAGCACTTTATAAGTGATAGATCCTCCCTTCCCCCAACTGGTGGGCGAAGTATAACCTGCAGCCCGGAAATACCTGAGTGACTAACCATGTACCTTATATGGACTATACATTGAATCACCAATCAACACCGGCCAAATACCTTAAAGCACTTGTTCCCATATGGACCATACATTAAGCCACCAATCAGCGCGCACCGAGTACACTAAGCCCCCATTCCTTCCCATTCCTCCCCTCAAAAGGAGTGCTCATCTCTGCACTGGCTGCTATTCTCCCACTGCGAGACAGCCCAGCAGGTCTCTCTCCTAATGAAGCCTGTAATCCTGGTTTTCAGCTCCCGATTGGTCTTTCAATAAGGCTATGATTTAAATAAGAAATCATCCTCATCATAACAAATAGAAAGAAGTAGAGGATTATAATTTTTAACTTTTATGTTTATAAAGTTCTTATTTTATCATTTGTTTTCAAGAGCCACAATGATGAATGATTTTTTCCTATGAAACCCATCCCCTGGAAGCTATCAGGGAGCCAGGTCTCAGGCTGAAAGGAGTTTTTAGGGATAAAATAGGCAGGTTTAGGGAGTTTTAGGAATTAGGGGGTCGATGGGGGAGGGAGGCATAGTTGGCTGGGGACTTGTAGCTGCCAAAAGGCACCACAGGATAAGGGGAGAGGAAGACACCCATTCACAGAAGACAGGGGAAAGCCACAGGGTGTGGAGAAATGCTGACAAAAGAGAGAAAGAGGAAAACAGACTTTCCTAGGGGATATAGAATTCTACCACTGAAGGGGAAGAAAAAGAGGGGGGCCCCATGTGGGGTTTGAGCTTTGAAGCTGCTATAGTGATCAATCAGAAGGGACTATCAAGACATAGAGAACTTCAGCCTTTATAAACCTTAGAAAGTGGGGCTTAGTGGGTTACTCCCTTGGAAAACCCTCCCTATGAGGGAGTCTGTACTTGTTTTCCAATAAACTTCCACCTTTCCATGTACCGCTTTTTTTTTTTGTCCATGGCTTCATTCTTCGAATCCATCTGTACAAGAACCTGGGAAAGAAATCACCTTTGCATCCTGCCCAGAAGAAACCAAATTTCAGTTTTATTCCGCAGTTCAAGACTATTAGATGACCTGTGACTACGGGCTTGGCTCCCCTTCCTCAAATAATCAACCACTGTGCTTTGATGCACTCAGGCAGATCCGTTTAGTCCAGTAACTGTATATATACATAATTTTATCGTTGGGTTAATATGTACATGTCCATAAACACAGTACATCTTTTACTCTTACAGGTTTTTAGGGAATATTTTATATCTAAGAAAACTATTGAGATCTCTGAAGATCAACATTGTGGTTCTCTCCCAAAAGAGGAAAAAAAAAATCAAGATAGTAGACAACAATTTAAAAAGTGATTTTTATTAGATATTTTATATTTAAAGGGATTAGAAGCAGGAGAAAATTTGGAGTAAAAAAAATTCTATCTTCTTCAAAAACATTTGTGTACTTCATAAGTTGAAACCTCCTGAGGACGAATGAACACCCCTTAGGATTTAGTAGGTCCTTCTGAGACAGCTTCCTTTCAGTTGCAAATTTCTGCTGTTCAAGTATGGTTTTTAAACTTTGTGCTTTTACTTTTAAATGAAAATTCTTCCTACTCTTTTTGATATGCTGATATCTTGTGCTAGCTCACCTTGTATTCAAACTATAGTGAATTCTTCCTTCCTAGTCTCCTTTGCCTGTTTTTTTTATTCTCCCAAAGGCATTTCCTTGAAATATAATACACGACTTTAATAGATGCCTTCCCGCCCCCCCCCATAATCCCATGAAATTAAAAATCCTTTGTACCTATGATCTCATTTCTTTGATTCTTTCCCACTTTCAGGCAATTACTGTATGGTTATGAAGCATACATTTAGAATAATTCTCCTTTGTTGAATTTTCTAGTTTAGACAATGTAATTGACCTCTCAGCAACCAGGAAATCTTTTCGGTTTATTTTTAGCTATATTTGTCACTACCAGCTGCCGAGGTAGTTAAAAAAAATCTCCCTGGAGGATGCGGTTAAACAGTGTTAGTGAGTGTTGCATTCCAAGTGCAAAATTCCACAGTGTTGGAACCCCTGCTGTGTGTGTAGTGGCTCAACTTCTACAGGTGGGTTAATGTAGCTCTTGTTCCACTTGAAATTGAATAGAATGTGAGCAAACTATGATTAAAACCATTTACATACAGTCTCCTCTTTTATTAAATAAAATCATGACCAATATTTCTGGATAATAGCAAACAACACTGTGATTTTATAGATAACAGCAGTATTTCTACATGACTTTTAGAAATGTTTTCCTCTTAAATATAGAAAATTTATTTGGAAAATTACTGAATGTTGGGAGAAATTAGGTCAACATGAAATATGGACACTTTGTATTTAAAATTGAATACTGAAGCAAAAAGAATGAAGTAATTATAACTTTGAAATAAGTAAGCTAAAAGAAAAATGATTTAATCTTTAAAAATAACTAAATTATCTTTCTCCTTTCACATAAGACTAAATACTGCTGCTGTAAGTAAAGTTAGAAAATAGTTTTAGAAATATTTTCTCATAATTTGTCCATGGTTGCTAAATTTCATGAAATCATTACAAAGTTGAACTATGTAGTGTTCAACTGCTCTTCTTCATCCACTAGGATTAATTGAGCATAAATGCATTAGCAGTTCAACTTTGAAGTGGGATGGAACTAAGGCATAGGTACATATTGTTTTAATGAACAATGACGGGTGAAACGAATCATAGCCTTGTCAACAAGATAATGGTGAATTATAGCCTATTTATGGATGAAAGGCTGTGTGACAAGCACGTGGAGTAGTTGGTAAAAGATGCCAGTGAGGTTTATAGTTGAAAAAGGAAAAACTAAAGGAAGCTCATAGCTTTCAGGACATGCCCATGAAATAAACAACACACTGAAGTCCTGCTCTGAAGATCTGAGATGAAATACACATTTGATCAATTTTCCATGACTGCTGTAACAAATTTAGCATAAACAGTATTTTATGACAACACAAATATATTATTATACAGGGCTGGAGGTCAGAAATCAGACATAGGTTCCCTGAACTAAAATCAGGGTGTGGTTAGGGCTGCATTTGATTCTGGAGGCTCTAGGGAAGAATTCATTTTCTTTTATTAGGAGTGTTGGCAAAATTCAGTTTCTTATAGGCCGGAAGTCAGCTTTTTTTATAGGCCGTCATCAGAGAGGGTGAGTCCCTCTCATGCATCAAATCTCTCTCTTGTAACTGACTAAAGGAGAAAAGGTTCTCTACTTGTAAAGGCTCATGCAATTAGTTTGTGCCAACCAAGACCTCAAGGTCCCTCCCCTTAACCACACCTATAAAATTCCTTTGCCCAGGTAAGGCAACATATTCACAGGTTTCAGGAATCAGAGCATGAACATCCATGAGGGTAACATTGCTCTGCTATCATGACTCTCCCATATTGATTGCTTTACCCAGGATATGAATTTGCTAGGACCATCCAAACAAAATACTACAGCCCAGGTGGCTTAAACAATAGAAATTTATTTTTCTCACAGTTCTAGAGGCTACAAGTCCAAGATCATGGTGCCAGCAGGTTTGGTTTCTTCTGAGAAGTATTCCCTTGGCTTGCTGTGGCTACACAGGGCCTTTTTTTCTGTGTGTGCACCTGTTTGGTACCTCCTTTTGTGTATCCAAATTTTCTTTTCTTAGGACAGCAGTCACTTTGGGTAAGGGCCCACTCTAAAGGACTCATTTAATCACCCCTTTAAAGACCCTATTTTGAAATACAGTCACATTCTGAGGTACTGGGGGTTAGGGATCTAATGTATGGAGCTCAGTTCCAGTGAATAATGGACAGTAATTTTAGCATTATTTCAAGCTAGAAGGAATTTAAAAAGCTACTTCTTCAATGTGTGATTGAGGAAACCAGTAATCCAATAAACCAAATACTTCCAGGTTACCCAGGCAGTCTATTGTATATCAAGAACCCCAATGCAGTACAGCACACTTACAGTGTAGACTTACTTTTCCCAATATGCCATGTTGCCTCTCCACATTGACATATAATTTTAATACATTTATTGCCAAGTTTCAATAGCAGGGCTTGATTTTGCAAAATGAGGATGTTAAAAAAAAAACAAACACCAAAAACAACAAAAATAAAAAACAAAACCAGCAATGTATTTATATGGTGCCTTCTAAGTACTTAACACATTTTTTCTTTCTTTCTTTCTTTTTTTTTTTTTTTACAATTCATGTATACTCACAGGCTTAAATTTTTGACTAATCTGCTCTCCTGAGGTGGTTTGGGTGTTCGGTTTTTTTTGTTTTGTTTTGTTTTTTTACCAAGAACACTTTTGTCACGAGTCAAGACACCACCTCTTCACAATAAATGTAAACTAAATTAATATAAAGAATGACATGACTCTGGTTCTGACTTTAAATTGGCAAGGAAACTGGAAATCCCAGTAAAGTGTAGTTATATGCTATGACTTGGAGTGGTCCAAGCTTCACACAGGAGACACACAAAGAAGGAAATAGCACAGTTGTGGAGTATGATTGGGACAGCTTACTTGAGGACTGAAGACATAGAAAGAATAGACCAGTGATGGCAAACCTTTTGAGCTCGGTGTGTCAGCATTTGGAAAACCCTAACTTAACTCTGGTGCCGTGTCGCATATAGAAATTTTTTGATATTTGCAACCATAGTAAAACAAGTACTTATATTTTTGATATTTATTTTATATATTTAAATGCCATTTAACAAAGAAAAATCAACCGAAAAAATGAGTTCGCGTGTCAGAGGTTCGCCATCACTAGAATAGACAATACCTGTTAATAAACTGAAATTGGAAAGTAAAGAGAGGAAAAAGTATGGCAGGGATAGGGGTTCTTAATTTACAAAGAAATGAGAGCATTAAAATATCTTTCATACATCATGTACTGACAAAAAATCAGTCACGCAAAAAATATACAAAAATGAAAAATTAATTTGACATTGGCCAAAATGTCAGTGGATTCCCTGAAGTCACCTCACCTAGCTGCTAAACTTATTTAGACACTTAAGAGTACATTGTACAGGTAATTTATTCTGAAATATCCATCAAGACATACTTCTACTTGAAAGCCGATTTTCTATTAACATCTTGATCCTGTATGGACACAATGGCCAATTTAGAACACCTGCTCTTAAATATTTTTAGCTCCAGATGATCTGTTCTAAGTTTTCTGGTTTTGCATTTTGGATTTCAAACTGCACATGTCTAAGTACTTAATCAAAATTATTTTTTGAGGGAAAAAATATTACATGTTGTCTAACCACATGAACTCCTCTGTCCGTAAAAATGAATTAGCCACCTACCTGATGGAAAATTCAGATCAAAGTCCTAAATTTTCAGGACAGTATACCAATAATACTACCTAGATATATTTTCCATAAAACACATGGTTTTCCCTTTACTCACCAAAAAGAATATTGACTTATCAAGCACTTGAGAAGAATTTAGCCATGATTTATCTGTGACCTTGTGTTTTTTAATACTTTCTTGACACATTTAAGATCTTAAAAAAAACTCCATTTCTTTAAGCCTTCAAAGTTCTAGCCTTTGAGTAAGCTGGATTATTAGAAAGCAGTTTATATACATTCTTTATATTAGTCTCCATAGAAACACACTCACTGAGTGATAGTTAATGTCATATTTTCAGCTTTTAAACAGACACAAGAAACTAAAATATTTGGCAAATTTTTGTCATATATGACCAAAAATAGCTTATATGAATGTCAAGTTGATAAAATTCTTTCAGAAGTCATTTCTAGTTGAAAAGGCTTAGCTTTCTTAATGTAATTGCCTACTTTAATCAGACAGTTCAAACTCTGAAATGCATTATGCCTCTCTTACTCATTTTAATGAGGATTTCCAAAGCTTACTTTAATATTCTTATACTATACTAGAGGCCCAGTGCACGAAATTCATGCACTGGAGGGGGGGTCTCTCAGTCCGGCCTGAGCTCTCTCGCAGTCTGGGAACCCTCAAGGGATGTCTGCTTGCCAGCTTGTGGCTGGATGGCCTTCTGCTGCTGAAATGCCTGCTGCTTGAGCTTCAGCAGCTGCTGCACATGCATGTGCTAGGCCACCATGGTCTGTTCTGCGAACACCATCAAGTGGGTGAGTCAAGCGCAGAGGCAGGCTCACCCTGAGGTCCCTGAGCTTCCCTGAGTCACTGAGTTGTTCAGACTGACTGCCTTCTACAGAGAACAGCACCAGGATTGGGCATCAGCCAGAGTCAGACGTCCCTCTCACAGTCTGGGACCGCTGGCTCCTAACCCCTTGCCTGCCTGCCTGATTGCCCCTAACCACCTCAGCCTGCCAGCCTGACTGCTCCCTAACTGCTCCCCTGCCAGCCTGACTGCCCACAACTGCCCTCCCCTGCTGTGACCCACTTCCTCCACTGGGACTCGCCTCCTCCAAGCAAGGAGGTGGAGATGCCAGGACTGGCCTCCTCTGTGCTGTGCAGAGCTGTGGGACCCCCAGGCCTCACCGTGAGGAGTGGCCGCAGGGCCCTGCCTCCACTGTGCGTGTGGCTATCTTGTGGCGGCCATCTTGTGACAATGTCACGCACGAGGGCCACCTAGGCTTTTATTAGTATAGATGATTTTCAAATAAATATTTTTCTAATTAGTTTTTTAAAAACATACATTTAATTAGGTTTCTTTCCACCAAAAAACACATGTATATGTTTGGACTTGTGATGGTTAATTTTATGTGTCAGTTTGGCTGGGGAAAGGAATATCTCTGGGTATATCTGTGAGGGTGTTACTGAAAGGGATTAGCATTGGGTTCCATAGACTGAAAAAAGAGATTCACCTTCCCCATGTGGGCAAGCGTCATCTCCACCACTGAGGGCTAGAACGGAACACAAAGTGAGGGAAAGGCAAATTATCTCTCATCGTTTTTAGCTGGGATGTCCATCTTTTCCTCCCTCAGACATCGGCTCCCCTGGTTCTCAGGCTTTTAAACTCCAGAACTAAGGGCAGTGACCCCAGTTCTTGGGCTTTAGACCTCAGTGAATTATACCAGCATCTTTTCTGTTCTCCAGGTCCAGGTTGCAGATTATGGGACTTCTTAGTGTATAACCATATGAGTCAATTCCTAAAATTACTAATTAGTATTATTGTTGTTTGTGTCAAATAGAGTAGACTTGGCAGTTAGGCCCTGTGCATGCATTGCTTATTTAATTCTAAAAATAAAAGCAAGAAGTTAGCCGAAACCAGTTTGGCTCAGTGGATAGAGCTTCGGCCTGAGGACTGAAGGGTCCCAGGTTCGATTCCGTTCAAGGGCATGTACCTGGGTTGCGGGCACATCCCCAGTAGGAGATGTGCAGGAGGCAGCTGATCGATGTTTCTCTCTCATCGATGTTTCTGACTCTCTATCTCTCTCCCTTCCTCTCTGTAAAAAATCAATAAAATATATTTTTTTAAAAAAAGTAAGAAGTTAGTATCACTTACTTTATGGTGTATTGGGAAGTAAGCCTAGAATAAGTCAAGGAGCATAGGAATAGTTTAAAAAAAGCATTAAGTACTCAAAGCTAAAGTTGAGAAGGTATACTTGAGGAAGTGATGAGAATTTATGCCTTGAATGTGGAATAAAAATATGATGACTAGGGATATACACTGTTGGCTATTAACTCATTTGAGTTTTTTTCCAAAAAATGAAAACATTGGAAGGATTTTTAATGAAGTGATAATTTCCTACTTCAGAAATTTTACTTTGACTACAATATAGAAAATGGATTAGAAGGAACAAATGTGAAAATTCAGAAACTAGTTAGAATTGTGGGAATTCAGAGGATAGATGTTTATGTTTTAAAGAAGGATAATAGCATTGGGAATGGAGAAACAGGAAGAGGTATGAGAGACTTTACTATGAGCCATTGTTAACAAAAATTTATTAAATTTTGAAATTCACTGCACATTGGATACATTAGTTGATTTATATTTTAGACATTAAAGGCAAACTTTATCTGGGTAAACAGATTGTTATTTAAGTGTTGCCTGGCCCCAAGATTTTATATACACTTTGGAAATGAGAGAAAAATAAATAATTTATTTTATAGTTTAGAAGTTGATTTCTTTAGACAAAATGTCAATGAAGAAAAACAAATGAGTTAAACAGGATTCTGTCTAAAACAGTGGTTCTCAACCTTCTGGCCCTTTAAATACAGTTCCTCATGTTGTGACCCAACCATAAAATTATTTTCGTTGCTACTTCATAACTGTAACGTTGCTACTGTTATGAATCGTAATGTAAATATCTGATATGCAGGATGGTCTTAGGCGACCCCTGTGAAAGGGTCGTTTGACTGCCAAAGGGGTCGCGGCCCACAGGTTGAGAACCGCTGGGAAGCATCCCTTATGATGGTTACAGAATCTGGAGCTTCTCAGATTTCAATGTGCATACAAATGAACCAGAGATCTTCTTAAAATGCAGATTCCAATTCCATAATTTCTGAGAAGAGCACTTTTAATAAATTGTAATATGATATTTTTCATTCTTAAGAATTTTCTAGCTGTTGCTGATATTCTTATCTGTGGACCACCAAGAATCTAACTTATACTTGAAAACAATTCCTAGTTAAACCAAGTTCATTGCTAACCTTGGCATTATGGCAAATAAGAGAGTACTGTTGTGAGTAGGAAGTTAGACATGAGCAGCTGAGGTGGGGTCCTGAACAGGGTTGTACCAACATTGCCTTCAGACCACCTCTCTATGGGCGGCCCAGCAGCCAGCACACTACCAGCAGACAGGTTGGGAGCCAGCTGGTTCTTGGTGCAAGCTCAGAGGAAAATAACATGTTCTCAATGCAACCTTTCTTGGGGCCTGGACAAACTATAATAAAATTTGCATTTCAGTTTGACACCCACCCCCCCCCCCCCCGTGCATTTTTCTGTATGCATTATGGGTAAGGGCATGCCCAGAAGAAATATAGTTTCTATCAATCACCCCTGTATGCAAATGAAAGTTTCCACCCAGAAAATCTCTCTTTTAAACCCAGGAGTTCAAGGCCATCTGCTCTCTCTCAACTGGTCTGCTCCTCAGCTCCTCTTTTGGAATGTACTATCAATAAACCCCATTTGGCATTACTTTCATTTTTGTTGACCTTAAAATATTTTCTGCATCCATGAAAAGAACTGAGGTTCCAGCAGGTAACCCCAATCGGGGTGGTTGTGTCCAGAATTTAGCTTAAATGAACATTTGTCTTCCTGTTTTATTACACACTTTTAATGATTTCTTAATCAGAGAGCCCACTTAAACTCAAGCTTTCCTTGCTAAGTGAAGGGTAGATGGTGCCTATTCCTTTTGTAAAATGCCTGTAATTAAATTGGGATGACTGCTCTACATAACCCTCAATACCTCCCAGTGATCCAAATAAGCACCATTTACTCGAGTTTAAAGGTGACAGTGCAATATGACTATATTTACAAGCAATTTCCTTCACTTTGTATATTTTATAATTAATAAAAATGCAGATGGTTTATAATAGCATAAATTCATGGTCAGAAGAGCTGCTCCTATTGTTATTAAACATAGTCAGAAATTTAAAATGAAGATTAAACCACAATGTGTGATTTTTACAAATGACTCACAGAATCACTAATGATTTTGAATAGTTTAACTTTCAATATAACTTTCATTTAAGAAGCTTCAATGGCTTTCACTTATTTTATGTCTAGTGATCTTTTGAAATATAAAAAAAGAAACCACAAGACAAATGTTATTCTTTTTTTTTTATTTTTAAATATATTTTATTGATTTTTTACAGAGAAGAAGGAAGAGGGACAGAGAGTTAGAAACATCGATGAGAGAGATCGACCAGCTGCCTCTTGCACGCCCCTCACTGGGGATGTGCCCGAAACCAAGGTACATGCCCTTGACCGGAATCGAACCCGGGACCCTTGAGTCTGCAGGCCGACGCTCTATCCACTGAGCCAAACCGGTCCGGCCAAATGTTATTCTTTAAACTTGTTTCTGGCCATAATTTCAAATGAAAATAAATATTTGATTTAGCAATAATATGTGGATTATCACCAGTGCTGAGGTCATATATGTAAATGAGCTGGAAGAGTTCCACATGACATCAAAACATTCAGGAAGAGTGAGAAAATTACTAACCGTGCCATATTAGAAATATTCATGCATTTTGGTGTATTTGTTTAATACTTGGATTATACTAATTATTTGTAAACTTTATAAAACATTTTTCTCCTTTCATTGTTCATGCTTCCTATTTATCTATGTAATGAAATCAAAGACCCGTGAGTGAATATAATATTGTTTTTCTAATTATTTGTTCATTAGCAATGAGGATTCTGACTTTTTCTATTATAATTGTAAAACGATTGGTTTGATACAAATAATACATGCCAGAGAGAAAAAAAGTTCCCTTCTACTCTTTTAGGCTCTTTGTCTGGCCTAATAATCAAATTAACATACACCAGATTCACAGGAGGAAAACCAGATTTAACTTTGTAAGAACTGGGGCTCCCTAAGAATGTGAGGCCAACAGGCAGTCAGGCAATTGAGGCTTATGTGACATGCCTTCCTGAGCTAAGGAGCAGAGAGCAGGGGTCTGGGACTTCAAAAGGGTGGGCCACAACAGGGAGATGAGAAGAGCAAACGTTTGACAAATGTGTTGTCATGCCACCCACAGTTGTCTTTCTGACATAAAAAGAAGTTATCTTTGGTAATAACTTTCTTCCTGGTACAGGCTTCCTATCTAAATTATTTTAGGCAGTTAAGGGTGAAGGCAAAGTGTTTCTTAAAAATAAGCAGCCTAAAATCATCCTCATGCTAGGGATGGATTTTGGAAGGGCAAAACTTTGCTCCCCTACATACATAATCACTAAACCAAGTCAGAAAGTGACAACAATTCACACAAAATCATGTTGTTGTTTTTTTACAAAAAGACTAATAAAAACAAAACAGAAAAAGTAACTGAAGAACTTTTTCCATTGTCTTTGTATTTCCAAGACTTTTCTAAAATTCCCTATTGTCATTAAACATGTATTATCAGAAAATATATTTGTTTAGTTGACATACTGAATTTTCTTATTTTATTTATTTATTTTACCTTTTTTAAATTTTATTTTTTTCTCATTGCCATTTATCCCCTCTTCAACCATGCCCCTAGCCCAGCCGTGGGCAAACTACGGCCTGCGGGCCGCATCCGGCCCGTTTGAAATGAATAAAACTAAAAAAAAAAAAGACTGTACCCTTTTATGTAATGATGTTTACTTTGAATTTATATTAGTTCACACAAACACTCCATCCATGCTTTTGTTCTGGCCCTCCGGTCCAGTTTAAGAACCCATTGTGGCCCTCGAGTCAAAAAGTTTGCCCACCCCTGCCCTAGCCCCTATAATCAGCACACTGCTGTCTGTGTTCATGAGTTCTTTTTCTTTTTTAAAAAATTACTAATGTTAATTTAGTAAGCAGAGGGCTCTTAGCTCATATGAAGTAGCTAAGTCCATTTACCCAACTAAAATCCATCAAAAAGTCAATATTTTCTTTCAGGTATTGTTTATCACTCAAATCTTCAATGGCAGTAAACTTATTATGAAACTAGAGGCCTGATGCATGAAATTCGTGCAAGAGGCTGGGCCCTCACAGCCCCGACTTCACAGGCCAGAAGATTGTCCAGATGGTAGTTCCACTGTTCGGTTGTCTGGTCAATTTGCATATTATGCTTTTATTATTATAGGTAAGTAATTTTTTTCTTATCTGATGGCTGCATGGAGTAATGCCTATAATTATTATTTTAAACAGGAGACTCAGTGGTCCTCCTTATTCTATAGACCTCTCACATAGGCTTTGAACCCTGGGATGTATTGATTTTAAACAGTTTTCTATTTTAAAAAATTAGGTGTTGGCATGGCAGTGACACCCAAATGATAAGCCAATGTTCTTGATGTTCTTTCCAGGACCGTATCTCACGAAGTTGAAGAATAAAATCGTGGACCAGAAGATTTAAGCAAAAGTGTGGAAATTCATTATAAGCTGATACAAACTCCCTGCACAGGGAGGGGGACCAAGAGTGGGTTGCTACCAAAGCTCACTTGTCTAGGGGTTTTATCTGCCCTGAGCCTACTCTTTGTCTATTCCTGTTGTTCTCTTATTGGCTCCTTCTACTTTCCTTGTCTAGCAACAATTTCAAAACCCATCCTGTGCTTCCCCCTCCTCCTTCCCTCCTTCTCGCCTATCTCTTGAAACGTTCTGCACCTATAAGATAAATATCCTTGCGGTTTGGTGGCCAGCCCTGCTTGGCCCTGTAGTTATGTCTGCACTTTCTTCTTCTTCCAACCCTATCTTTTGGAACCTTATTCAAGTGCAAGATAAGTATTCTTGCCTTGTGGCATCCTGTTTTTCTGCAAGACCAGTATTCCTGTGGTTTTACTTGGCTCCAATTGCAGTGTGCATCTTTCCTCCATCCTTTTACCTCTTACCCAGTGTGCCTAAACTTGTTTCTAACTCCTCTCAGCAGTACATAGAGTAAAATAGGAATGAGAAGAGAAGATTAACACACTGAGTGGCCAGATTATTATGACTGGCCAGATTATTATGGCCACCCCATCAGTACTTCGTTGGGCCACCTTTTGCCTTCAATACTGCGGTGATTCTTCTTGGCATTGACTCCACGAGATATTGAAAGGTGATTCGAGGAATCTGACACCACGCCTGATGAATAGTACTGTCCAGTTCTGTGAGATTTGATGGTTGTGGAACCAGCTGCCTGATGGCTCTTTTAACTTCCTCCCACAAATGCTCAATTGGATTGACATCTGGTGATTGTGGGGGCCACCTAAGCAAGGTAAAGTCTCCCTCATGTTCTTGAAACCACTCCTGCACAATACGAGCAACGTGGCATGGCACATTGTCTTGTTGGAAGAAGTCATCTCCATTGGGATATGCCATCAACATGATAGGATGAACTTGATCAGCAAAGATACTTAGGTATGTTGTGCTATTCAGATGTTTATAATGATCTGGCCCTCTAGCAACTGCAGCGTGAAATTATAGCTAATTTGCCTACAAACGTCAGGTGGTCATAATAATCTGGCCACTCAGTGTATATCTGGATGATGCCTAGTTAGGTTTAAACAAATGAGATGTAAAAAAATAAAAAGAATATAGTTTTACTAAAGTTAAAACTCCCCAAAATGAAGCAATTTATAATTCTAAGAAAACTTTCCTTGGTATGCAGCCAAATGTTAATTTTTAACAGATGTGTTTTTTGCCTTCCTTTCACTTTAGAACTCAGTTTATAAAAAGCACCTTTAAAAAAAAGCACTTTCATAATTCACAAAATTATCCAGATTACCTACTTTGCATTGACAAAATCCATAATAGAATTGTTTAATTCTTAGTTATATTTTGTCTGGGTAGACTTGATGCTGATATTGACATCTGATATAATTATAACATTATTAACACTTGGCTTCAAATAAAAGCAAACCCAGGCTTATGTAAGGAGAGGCTTTATTCAAAAAGACAATGGGAGGTACACTCAGAGCTCAGAAATCTGGAAGTGTCTCAAAATCAAACAGAAAAATGGCTTTTCTTTTATAGGGAAAGGTAAGCAGAGCCTAGCAGAAATGTACAAGAGGAAGTTGAACAAGCAAGAGGGGGTGAGTAAATAGTATAACAGGAGCCACCTGATGGGAAATATGTCTGTTGGGTCAACTAATGTGGGGGTAAACTGATGAGGAGGGCATATTCTGCATCTTTGTCCTTACCCCAGGCTGGGACAAGTCAAAGTTCAGGGGCCTGTGGGAAAGAAAGAATACTAAATACAGTTTGATCAAGAGGGTAAGAAATTGCAAATACTTGGCCAGGAGCAATACCAGTATACATGGTATGTGTGTAGTAAGCACACCATGGATGGCCCAGTATTTCATTTTGCTTGCAATAAGCTAATTTAATGGGTTGGTATGTAGTTGTGGTATCATAGAAAGATATTTGGTCTTTGTCCTCCTTCCTGGCACCTGAAAACAGAGTTCTTACAAACCTTGGAATTTCCTGAGTAATCAATGTGATATTTCTTTGTTCCAATGAGGCCACTCTTTGTGTGTGGGCCCCTAGATAGCTTCAGAATGGGGGCTGCTTGCCAGCAATATCACAGTTTGATTAAAAGCTTAGGTTTTTATCCCTATCCCCAACTTTTGATGAGAGGGAGTACATACTGATCAAATTAATCACTGATACCCAATAAAATCACCATAGAAAAACCTTAAGTGATGGGATTCAAGAGCTATCCAGTTCATGAACCCACAGAGCTGCTGGGACGATGAGGTACCTGGGGAGCACATGGAAGCTCCATGATCCCTTCTTCCCATACTTTGCCTTCTGCATCTCTTAAATTTTTGCCTATTCTTGAGTACTATCCTATATAATAAAAGCCTAATATGCTAAGTATCCGGTTTTCTGTCCAACCAATCAAAGCATAATATGCCAATAATATGCTAAGACCGCTTAACCACTCACTATGATGCGCACTGACCACTAGGGGGTAGATGCTCCAACTGGTAGGTTAGCTTCCTGCTGGGGTCCAGCTGATTGGGACTGAGCGAGACAGGCAGGACATGCCCTGGAGCCCTCCTTCGGTCCCTCCCTGGCTGGCCAACTTCCCGCGTCCCTCCCTGGCCCCAGTCGTGCACCAGTGGGGTCTCTAGGCCTGGCCTGTGCCTTCTAGCAATCCGGGACCCTTTGGGGGACATTGGAGAGCTGGTTTTGGCCTGACGGCAGAACGACCGGTCGCTATGATGTGCACTAATCTCCAGGGGGCAGATGCTCAATGCAGGAGCTGCCCTCTGGTGGTCAGTGTGCTACCACGGGGGGAGCACCGCTCAGGCAGAAGCCAGGCTCACAGCTGGCGAGTGCAGCAACAGTGGCAGGAGCCTCTCCTGCCTCTGTGGCAGCGCTGGGGATGTCCAACTGATGGCTTAGACCCAAGGGCTCCTGGACTACAAAAGGGCGCAGGCTGGGCTGAGGGACCTCCCCCGTTGAGTGCATGAATTTCATGCAACAGGCCTCTAGTCCTATATAATAAAAGCCTAATATGCTAAGTGTCCAGTCGACTGGTTGACTGTTCAACCAATCAAAACGTAATATGCTAATGATATGCTAAGACTGCTCAACTGCTCACTATTACGTGCACTGACCACCAGGGGGCAGAAAGTCGACCAGTCGCTATGACATGCACTGCCTACCAAGGGACAGACGCTCTGACCAGTAGGTTAGCTTGCTGCTTGGGTCCAGCCAATCGGGACTGAGTGAGATGGGCCGGACACACCCTGGAGCCTTCCCGTGGTCCCTCCCCAGCCCCGATTGTGCACCAGTGGAGTCCCTCAGCCTGGCTTGAACCCTCTCACAATCCAGGACCTCTCAGGGGATGTCGGAGAGCTGGTTTTGACCTGATCCTGCAGGCCAGGCCGAGGGACCCCAGTGGTGCACAAATTCGTGCACAGGGCCTCTAGCCCATTATAATAAATCAGAAAATATAAGTGTTTTCCTGAGTTCTGTGACCTACTCTAGCAAATTATTGAACCTGAGTAGGGAAGGGGTCTTGGGAACCACTGATTTATAGTTGGTCAGTCAGAGAAGTACAGGTGGCCCACAGCTTGTGATTGGTGTCTGAAACTGGAGCTCTGAACCCCTTAAGTTGTGATACCTAATGCTCACTCCAGAAAGTCAGGATCAGCATGAAGTTAAATTTTGAGACACCGAGTCAGTGTCTGGAAAATGGGAGAAGTGATGTGGGAAAAGATAATCACATATTTGGTGTCAGGAGGGAAAAAAAGCCTCCCATTTAGTGTCAGAAAATATGGAACTTGCTAGAACAGCCCTGGTTCACAGAACAGTGTTATCTGCAAAGAGAAACAAAAGGGTGGGATAATGAGAGATCTTTTACTCCTGTATGGCTACTTGGACACCCATGGTATGAGACTTCAGCTGCATTGTGATCAGTTACTAAAGGTAAAACTTACCAGTGGAATTCAGAAATGGTGGTAGATCTGACTTTCAAAGAAACTGACTCATTGGATACCAAAGAAAATGCAAACTAATAAAAAGCACGCCAAACATGCAATCCCTTGTTTGTTATAATCGGTAACAGCTAAAATGACAGAAAAGGCTGAGCTGGACCTTGATGCTGGACCAAGCTCAGATTCAGTCTGAGTTTCAGCCACTAACCACAAAAACACCCAAAAGAAAAAATTACTCCAGGACAACAGAAAGTAACTAAAAAAATCTCCGGTCACCAATAAGGTAGTTAACGTTGTTGAAAGACAAAACAAAGAAACAACTGAATCTGGGGGGGAGGTGGGGAGGTAAGTATACAGCAGATGTCTCATTTTATACATCAGTATTATTCCCCTTTCTGAAAAATCTTCAATAAAATGGATTAAGAGAGTGACTAATTTAGGGGCAGTATCTTTGTTTGTAAAAGCCGCAGCATGAAAGAACATGTTTGGGTTGATACAGGACCCACAGACAGCTCCTTATGGAACAATCACAGATGGCTACACATGGTCCAGACATACAGGAGGCGATGCTCAAGGCAAGAGCCAGCCTGGTATACTAATTGGAAAAACTACTGGAGGCACTATTTACCCTGAGAAGGGGGCTGTCCAACTCCCCTTATAAAAAGCCAGCCAATGTCCAACTGGCATAAGCATTGGCCTACGAACCAAAAGGTCACGGTTGGATTCCCGGTCAGGACACATGCCTGGGTTTCATGCTCAATCCCCATTGGGGGTCATGCAGGAGGCAGCCAATCAATGATTTTCTCTCATCATTGATGCTTCTATCTCTTTCTCCCTCTCCTTTCCTCTCTGAAATCAATAAACATATATATATATTTTTAAAAGCCAGCCAAGTGGAAAAGCCCAGATGAAGCAGTTGATATGCTTCACATGCCAGACATGTGGAACTGGCTTTATGATAATCTGGTTATTCATGTACTGAGTATGCCTGTTACCCATATTTTGGTACATTTTATGATTAATATGACCCCTTTTACAAGGGCACCCCGTGTAACCTTACTGCAATAGAATAGAGCAACAGTTCAGAAGCCTTATTCAATTTGCTGTCTCAGCTTCCCCTCATTGGTCTCACAAAAGCTGAAAAAACATTATCTTAATTAACAAGAGAATAGGGAGAGGTCAAAGGGGAGTCAAGGAACTTGTCCTAGCCCTGTGGGAATCTTTAGATAGTTATTTAAAAATGGGATGATGCTGTTGAAACAAAGGCCTTCATATACTGTTATTGAAGGTGGACTGGAAAGCAAGCCCCTGAGGACTCCTAACATTAAAGGGCCCTCAAGGACTTCACTCTATTTAACCCTGTCTGGAGTAACTGGGGCGGGGGCTGGGGGGGGGGGAAGCTGAGAGAGAAATTCATTTATTGTGGACAATACGATAAACATTATGGTTCCACGGCCTGTTCTATTTGAGGTGGCATTTTGGTGACATTGTGGCTGGTGGCTCGGCAGGATCAATCAGCTGGCTGGGACACACAGCCAATTGTTTGGAGTAATTTTACAAGCAAGAAGGCAAATATTTCAATGAGAAATTGGGCAGGGAAATGCTTGGGGCCATAATTAGGCTGATTAATCAAGATAAAGATTAACAAAAGGTCCTGAGCCCCTCAGCTTGAAACGCTGCTGGAGACCCAAAGCCTGCTGTGCTTGAGTGGATACAGTCAGGGAGTGGAGAAGAAAAGTTTCTGGGATTTCTTGACATAGGAACCATAGAGAACGTAGACATGATAGAGTTGACAGGATTAAGGTTTGGATGAAACTGGGAATGTTTAAACAGACTTTATGAGAAGAGGTGTGTCTCCTTTACCTGAATGGTTTATGAACACGGATATTATAACTAGGGATATTACGTCTGACTGGAGAATGCCTGCCCTACCTAGAATTATAAAACCAAAACCATTGGATGAAGTCCCAATGGAGGCTACAGTTAGCAATGTAAAGGTTGATGTGATTAAGGTGCAAGTTTGGAGGATGATTATTTTGAACAGGCTCTATTTGAAGTGGTTTTATATCTTTTATGTGAATGTATTATTAGGATGACACTGTGTCTAGCTGAAGACATTTTCCCTACCATGTATTATAAAGGATAAGATATGTAAATCTGCCCTTCAAGTGATATTGCTTAAGTGGGAGCCAATAAGATTGTCTAAGCCCCATCAGTGTAGAATGAAGTGCATAGCTGGTAAGAGCACGTTCTCAGTGTGGTATCACTATGTGGAGTGTTTACTAGGAATTATGTCAAAAGCCTGTGAGTGCTTTCCAGCATGACTGCTGGGACTTTGAATATGTCCATTTGAGGGGAAATTATTAGCTTGTGTTATAACTGCTCCTATGATTGACAGACACAAAATAATCTTGAAACCTGACATACCCATAATATGTTGAGTAATGAATAAATGCTCTAATGCCCATTGCCTTTCCCCTCCCCCAGAGCACCCTTCTAGTTGCTAGATGAAATATTGCCAGATTCATTAATTGCTTAATAAAACCAATAAAATCTTCAAATTTACTTGGTTGATTATTGTTCTTTAACAACATTAACACCTTCAAACCAGCTCAAAGCTAGAGATTATACTGTCTCTAAACTCAATTAGAGCAGGTCCTTGTTCAATGACATTTTGTTATAACATAGATGAGATGCTTTCAGAAGTTAACTCTTGTTTTTATCAATAAGCCTGTGATGAAAGTGGTTTGTTTTACCTCATTTTGTTTAAAGTCACAGGACCCATTAACGACACCAAGTCATATTCCTGAAAGGGTGAAGCCATATATTGCTGAGATCACTCTTGCTTTTGTAACCTGACAAAATCTAATGGAAGCCTGCAAGCATTGAGTTTCATGCCCTGGGAGACATGTTCACATATAGGATGATGGATTGCACAAATTGTTAATGACTAAATGGAGCTCTATTAATGTGCCAGCATCTTTTAACTGTTAGGATCCTTGTCCTATAAGGAATCCTTGGTGGAAAATAGGGAGTGACCTGTGGTATCACAGAAAGATATCTGGCACTTTTCTCAGTTCTTGGCGCAGAACTCCTAAACCTTTGGGATTTCTTAAGTGACAAAGGTGATAGAAGAGTCTTTTGTTCTAATGAGGTTCCCCTTGGGCCCCTAGATAGCTCTAGCTTCAGGTTGGGGGCTGGTCGCCGGAAAGTACACACCTTGATTAGAAGTTTTGAAATTTCAGCTCTACTCGAACTGGAGATTTAGTTAATCACTAATGGCCAATGAAATCTCCATAAAAATCCCTCAAGTTTGAAAACTTTTATGTTGAGGAACACATGAAGGTGCTGGGATGATAGCATGCTGAGAGAGTATGGAAGACCCACACCTTCAACCGCCCTTTCCCTAGATCTTTGCATCTCTTCCACTTTTACTGTTCCTGAGTTGTATCCTTTATAATACCAGCAAATATAAGTAAACTTTTCCCCCTAAGTTCTGTGAGCTGTTCTAGCCAATTTTATATTTGAAGAGGGATTTGTGGAGACCTCTTGATTTATAGCCAGTTGGTCAGAATTATGTGTGCCTTGGGACTTGCAACTGACATTTGAAACATGAGCAGTCTTGTGGGATGAAACTCTTTAACCTGTGAGATCTGATACTAACTCCAGGTAGATAGTGTCAGAACTGAATAGAATTATTGAACATCCTGTTGGTGTGTCTGAAGATGTGTTTGGTGTTGGGGGAAAAACGCACACACATAGAATAGTTCAATAGTATAAGATTGTCTCTATTAAATTTAGATAATTTAGCTATTTTCCCATTTACATGCACATCATTAATCCAGGCCCAATATATAAATCCAATCCTATATAATAAAAGCCTAATATGCTAAGTGTACAGTAGTCCAGTCGTCCGTTCAACCAATCAAAGTGTAATATGCTAATGATATGTTAAGGCTGCTCAACTTCTTGCTATGATGTGCACTGACCACCAGGAGGCAGATGCTCTGACAGGCAATTTAGCTTGCTGCTGGGGTCTGGCCGATCGGCACTGAGTGAGACAGGCTGCACACGCCATGGAACCAGACCCCAGTCCCTCCCCAGATGGCCAACCTCCCGCATTCCTCCCTGGCCCCAATGGTGCACCAGTGGGGCCCCTCGGCCTGGCCTGTGCCGTCTCGCAATCTGGGACCACTCTGGGATGTTGGAGAGCCAGTTTTGGCTGCACAGTGGAATGACTGGTCGCTATGACGCACACTTACCACCAGGGAGCAGACACGCAACACAGGAGCTGCCCCCTGGTGGACAGTGCGCTCCCACAGGAGGAGCGCCACTCAGCCAGAAGCCAGGCTCACAGCTGGTGAGCACAGCAGCGGTGGTGGGAGCCTCTCTTGCCTCCTCAGCAACACTAAGGATATCCGACTACTGGCTTAGGCCTGCTCCCCAGAGTAAGCAGGCCTAAGCCATCAGTCAGACATCCTCTGAGGGCTCCCAACTGTGAGAGGGCACAGGCTGTACTGAGAGATACCCACAAGTGCAAGAATTTTGTGCACCAGGCCTCTAGTTAGTCATCAGAGGGATTGGATGAAGGAGAGTCTTTAAAATTGTGAAAGCTATTTTCGCCACTGAGAAAAAGAACTTAACACAAGTTCTATGGATGGGCTAGTAGTTTTAAATTTGCATTTGAAGGGCAGCATATTATTTTCATCTTTCAAGCACTTGGAGGTTATTACATCTTTAGGCAACTGATGCTTAACTAAACAATACAGTTTCAGTTCCTGCAATCTTTCTTCCTAACTCAGTGAGCTGATTCCATTAATCATTTCTGGTTTTTTTAGAACTTGTTCCAAATCCCTGTGTGAGTCCCATATTAAGGTAAATAAAGCAGAAAGAAACAAATCTGGTGTCATCAGAGTCAAAAGTTCCAGGTAATAGATTTATTCTTATCCTTGACTCAGGAAGCTACAGCCAGTCCATCAGTGATGATCAGGAGCTTTATGGTTTACAACTCATTCATGGTAGGTATGGGATGAAAAATACCATGTCCTATGGGCTCATCTCTGGCTCCAGAAAAATCCAAGTTTTCACCCTTCCATGACACATGAAAGAAGTCATGTCTCAGAAGACCAGCCCTAACAATGACAGTCTTGTGGTCAACACTGCCAAACCTTACCCAACTTCTCTCTGGATGACTGTGTTTTTTGTTTACTTTCTTTATCTAATCTCAGGAACTAATTCTCTAGCTAGACCTCAAGCCCTATTCTTATATTGATATTTCTATTCTCAAATTTCAAGGCTTATTTTTGGACAAAACAAACACACAAAAATCATAAACTCTCAGCTTCTTAAGCACCATGCTCTACTATACCAGTACATACATAATTTAATTTAGTATTCATTGCAAAAACATGGTACAGATACTATTTTCCTACTTTTTCTGGAGAAGTTAAATTAACACCTAAGTCTAACAACTATTAAGTACCAAATGGTCAATAGGATCTAATTTGTTTGACTCTGTTCTTCCTACCCTACTACCTTGTAGCACCAAATCCATTTACTTCATGAGGCTGGATCCTTTCACTTAGCAAAATGTTTTCAAGTTTTATTCATATTGTAGTATGTGACATTACTTAATTCCTTTTAACATTAATATTTAACGATTATCCATCTATCTATCCTCATTTGCTTATCCATTCAACCGTTGATGATAGATATTTACTATTAGACTTTTTGGTTATAATTAATAATGCTGCCATGAATGTTTACACCCATGTTTTTGTTGTTGTTGTTGTTGTTGTTGTGTGTGTGTGTGTGTGTGTGTGTGATCATGTTTTTATTTCTCTTGGGTAATTTTATGTTTATCCTCATGCCAGTACACAATGATATATATGTTTGTCCTTATGCCAGTACATACTGTCTTGATTACTATAGCTCTGTACCATAAAAAAAAAAACAACAACTCTTTTTCAACATTGTTTTGACTTTTCTGCATTTTCATATAAATTTTAGGTTCAGCTAGTCAATTTCTGCAAAACAAAAATCTAATTGGGTTTTAATTGAAATTGTGTTGAATATGTAGATCATTTTGGAAAGTATGGCCATCTTAAGACAATTAAGTCTTCTGATCCATGAATATTTAATGTCTTTCCATTAATTTATATCTGCTTTTATTTTTTATAATAAGATTGTTTTTTTGTGTGTTTTTTAAAAAATATATCTTTATTGATTTCAGAGAGGAAGGGAGAGGAAAAGAGAGATAGAAACATCAATGATGAGAGAGAATCATTGATCGGCTACCTCCTGCACGTCTCCTACTGGGGATGTGCCCACAACCTAGGCATGTGCCCTTGACCAGAATCGAACCTGGGACCCTTCAGTCCGCAGGCTGACACTCTATCCACTGAGCCAAACCAGTTAGGGCTAAAATTGTTTTTTGAACTTTATTTCCAGATTGTTCATTGTTAATGTGTAGAAATACAATTGACATTTTGATATTGATCTTATATCCTATAAGGATTTTGTTGAACTCATTTCTTAGTTTTAATATTTTAATAGATGCTTTAAAAATTTGCATATACAAGACCATGTCATATTTAACCCAAAAATATTTTTATTTCCTTTCCAATATGGATGCTTCTTATACCTTTTTATTATCTAATCTCACCATCTATAAACTAGTACAATGTTAAGTAAAAGTGGCAAGGGTGATTATCTTTGTCTTGTTCCTGATCTAATGGGAAAAATTTAATTTTTACCAATAAGAATGATTTAGCTATGGGATTTTATAGATGAACTTATCTATCAAAGTTTATTATTTTTAAATTCAGTGTTTTTATTATGAAAATTTGTTAAGTTGCTTTTTCTGCTTCTATTGAGATGATTGTTTTTGTCCTTTAGTCTATTAACAGTCTATATCACATAAAGTGATTTTGGAATGTTAAATCAAACTTGTACTCTGAGGATAATATCTAGATTTAATTAACATTTTATTGAGGACTTTTGTCTCATAAGGGATATTGTCTTTGGATATCTTTATCTAGTTTAGGTTTCAGGATAGATTGGCCATAAAAAATAAGTTAGGAAGTGTTTTATCTTTTATTCATTTTGGGGGGAAGATTTTGTAAAGGATAGTGTTAATTATTCTATAAATATTTGGTAGAAATCACTAGGAAAACCACCTGGACCTGAGCTTTTCTTTGTGGGAAATTTTTAAATTACTAATCCAATCATATTTTCCTTGTGATAATTCTATTCATATTTTTTAATTCTTCTTAACTAATTTTATGAGATTCTGTTATTGTAGGACTTTGTTAACAACTTCTATTCTTGAGATAATTGTTCATAATATTGTCTTATATTCTTTAATTTCTGTAAGATATGTAGTTATGTTCCCTCTTTAATTACTAATTTTAGTCACTTGAATCTTCTTTTTTTTCTTGGTTATTTTAGTCTTCATACAATAGGTTGAAAGGGGGGAAAAACAAGTATGTCATGGCTCAAATGCCATAGTCTTCTATTCTTATTAAGCTTTAGTAGACTTTCTTAAATGAGTATTTTTCTATTTGCTTTATTCCCTTAATACAATTTCTAGAGATTTTAAATTAATGTATTTTTAATTTTCTCCTGTTTAAAGGTTTTTTTGGGGGGTGGAGGGATAGAGTTCACTGCATTACTCACTCTATAATTCCCAAAATATCATTCCCTTAAACAGAATTTATTTCATTGATTCATAGTGGTAACATCTTTAAAAATATTGAATTTATTTTTTCTTTTAAATTTTATGTTGCACTTAAAATTTTTGCTATAAAAATGATAGTGGCATATTATTAAATTCATTTAAGAATCTGCTCCCCCAAATTAAGTAGAGTATATGTGAATGTTTAAATACATTTACAGAGTTTAATACTTTTACCAAGGTTCTTCTGAATTTAGCTAATATATCATACCTTTTTTTCATTTTTGTTTCCTTAGTGAAGCATATAATTATTCAAGACTATTATAGAGAAAAAAATGCTGATATATTTTTTGCAATTTTGGGACAAGAATACAATAGTAGGTTACATTAAGATTTTGTTTTTTTTAGAAATAGTTTAGGCCAGTAATAATTATTAAAATGGGTGAGGGAAAAAGCAAGTATATAATGGCTAATTTTATGTAAATATTATACAACATATTTGTAGAAAAATCCTCTAGGTATATTAATTATTTATAAATTTATCAGGGCCTCAAACTAATCATGAGCAGCTTTTGTTGTTGTTTTTTGTCATTCTGCCCCCATTCCTCTTTTCACGGGTCTCTAATTTTCTTGTTGAAAGACAGTCATAAAAATTAAAAATAAAAAACATAGAAAAATCAGTGTATTGTGGCTTATAATGCATATATGAAATTTGGATGTCCCCCAAAACTCCCCAATGCACAGTCCACTCTGCATTCAATTTCTTCCACAAAGTAGCACTGATGGGAACTTAATTCCAATCATTAGAATCAACATAGCACTTTCCTCACTTATTTCCCTATTGCACTGCTGTACCAAATGCATATCCTGAAATAAAGGTAACACTTCAGAATGGGATTGGTTCATAGTGGACACTGTTTGTTTGTTTGTTTGTTTGATTGTTTTTTTCTTTTTTATTGATTTCAGAGAGGAAGGGAGAGGAAGAGAGAGATAGAAACATCAATGATGAGAGACAATCATTGATCTGCTGCCTCCTGTATGCCCCCTACTGGGGATCAAGCCCGAAACCTGGGCACATGCCCTTGACTGGAATCAAACCTGGGACCCTTCAGTCTGCAAGCTGACGCTCTATCCACTGAGCCAACCCAGGTAGGGCCATAGTGGACACTTTTCATTCACAACTGAAAATCCCATATGTTTCTGGAAGATTATTTTTCACTAACTTTCTTTAAATAGAGAGAGGAGGGAGGAGGATGAGGTGAGGGAGATACATATTGCTTTTCCTAGGATATTTGTGATTCTGAATAAAAATTTCAGGCAAAGGAAGGAAAAGTAAGTGTTCATAATTGAAGGGTATCTCCCAAAGGTCACAAGGTCAAGACAAAAACAGAAATGGGTAAGAGTCACAGAGGACAAAATACTTAAATTGGGGGCATGACGAATTTTACCTCAGGGTAACAAAATGTATATCTTTGTAACAAGTTAAAAGCTCTTTCCACAATTAGAAAACAAAATGAATACCTTTGATATAGAGATTTGCTTTTCATCAGTGTTCCTAGTTTAATTCAATTATTTGGAATCATATGCATGTTCTACATAATATAAAATATTTATATAGACAAAGGATTTGTAACAGATTATCTCTGACAATGGTATGTACCCTTCACTGAAAATCTAATTTCTTTTGGTATTGTTAAAGAGAAAAATTAAACAGATCATTATTAAACGATTTTCAGTCTGCTTTTGGGAGCCTTTCTTAATGTAAAATTGGGTGGTACTTGTCTCCTTTCCTGACATCTCAGTGGGACTCCTCGGTCAATTGTTGCAATGATTATATCTCGGTTTGGGGGCATTTGAAACACTTTAAATCTAGACAGAGGAGGACAAGAGAGCCCTCTTAATTAAATAGATAACTTGCAAACAGCAAGGCATGCTTTTGTTTATGGACTTCAGAGAGAATTCTTTGTACATTAGACAAGTCCACATTGTGAAGAACAAAGATGGGCTTTCAAAGGCTTGCCTCCTTTGTGAGAGAAGAAAGAGCATTTTCCCTCTCCAGGCAAATATTTCTAAGAAAGATTAATAGGTAGAGAAAAAATCATCTTCAGGACAGATCAGAGCTGGACCTGTGCTGTTTTTGCTTCTCAGCTTCCTATGCTCCCTCAGAGTGGGCTATGCATGGAAAAGTATTTGCTTTTTTCAAACTTTCCATCGCTAACATTAATTGACAAATATAGCCACATCTGACACTGACATTTGCAATTTAGTGGGCATACACATTGTATGTGTCCTACCCTGTGTAAAGATTCCCAGCTGATTCCATTTTGCTGTAAAGGATGTGTCTTCCTCTGCCATATCATTCTTTTTCCTCTTCATTAAGTCATTTTTATACCCCCATGCACACATTTTCAAATGCTCTGAAGGACCTTTTTATACAATGCGCCCTTTTTCCTTTCCTCAGTGTGACTTCTCCCAGACTCTACAATCTGACCCAGCATTCCTTTTACCACACACTTTGTTTCTTTTGCCTGTGAAGATTTTAAGTGTTCTATCTTAAGTCATTTCATATTTCTTTGAAATCTATTAAAAAGAGAGTTTCTCCCAACAAATTTCTGCAACAATATTCTATTTTCAGCTCTCCTAAAACAACCATCAGCCCGGATTATCTCATGTCTGACACGTGAACCTGTACAATGTTTGTCTGTCAGGATTGTACTTTTTAAAATACGTTTCTCTCTGTAGAGTTTAACCTACTGCAAAGTAGGCTGTTTGGCATTGCCGTTGAATTTTACTTTATAAATAATACTCATAAATAATCATGAAGAACATGTCTATAGACCAAGGACAATTTACATGGTTTAGAAAGAACTTAGGTGAGTAAATAGTGTTGTGAATATATTAAAATCAGCTTATACTCTTTTATTATTGATAAAATAGAATTCTAGGAATTTGAGGAAATTCTAGGAAATGTCATATATGCTCCTAAAAATCTTCCAATCAGAGAACTAAAAAGTTTTCAGGATATGCCAGTTTATGTAAAACTATTTAGAATTAGAAATAATTTCATTATTTGGAAGTATGTAGCAGACTCCTTATTAAAGAAAATTGGTATAATCTCAGAGGGAAGGCTGGGGTGGATGGGTGGATGGAAAGAGATCAACCAAAGAACGTGTATGCATATATGCATAACCACGGACACAGACAATAGGGTGGTGAAGCCCAGGGCCAGGAGGGGAGGTGGGGAGGGGAGCAGGAAGGAGGATAGGAGGGGGTCATTGGGGAAAAAAGGGGGACATATGTAATATTTTCAACAATAAGGATTAAAAAAATAAGGCTGAATAAATCAATAAATAATTGGTTACACAAGATTAAATTAAATCACATTTACAAAAGTAATGTGGCCACATTATATTAAGAGTAGGGCACATGTTCTTACAAGAACGGTGCTAGTAGTGAAGCAACATGTAGCAGGCTGCTTTATCTCTTTTACCTTAAATGAATAAAATGATTTTCACAGATCCCATGATTGTTTCTCATTTTTTCTTGGAGATGGGCAATTATCTCAGTAGAAGGAGGCGTTTAAACCATCAAAAATATTTTTTGAAACAAATCATTATCAGAAGTAAAACATATAAAATTCGAGGTTGAAGGATCCAGGTACAGATTTGTAAAATAAGATACAGAGGCTGAGAAAAAAAGGACTAATATTCAAGGTCAATGATTTATATGTATAGTTAGTTCACATGACACTCAGATGTGCAGAGAATTCGTATTTTATTGAATTCTTTAAAATTTCTCTGTTATTTGAACCTTTCCCACAACAAATCTTCTGGGTATAAAAAGAAATAATAGGAAAAATAATTTGAGCAAAAATCAATGAAAACTTAGTATGACCCAATAATTTAAACAGGACCTTGAAGTTGAAGCCAGAGTCCTTGAGATAATTCAATCTTAAGTTTTCTTCATTTTCCTATTGCTCCTCTCACAGTTGGCATTGGCGATAAGAGGAAAAGGTTACATGACTTTGAGGCATTAGGAGAAAAGGAATCCTCCTACCTTATTCCCCAGGCTAAGCCTTGGATGCGTACTATCAAATAAAAACAAATGTGGACTTCAGTGAGAAGGAACTTACTCGAAAGGATGATTGCAATCAGGGGAGGACAGCTATTGTGATGGGCTGGGGGGTGGGGGGAGGGGGGCTATGCAATATGGGAAATCTCCCAGAAGATCTACCAGGGTATCAAATGGCGTCAGAACATGGCTTTTCCTTTGCAAGGAAGAGTAAACAAAACCAGAGAAGGAAAGTGGGATGAGTGGTGGTGTAAGAGGACAGTTGATCAGGGAATATTTTCTCTGATGGTCAGCCATTCTCAGGAGAGGTTGTGAAGGAGTCATTCAGCATTTCAACAACCCAAAGTGTAACCACACACAAACTTCATTTCTTTAGTGTGACCTTGTCTCCTTTCTTTCCTTTTTATTCAAACTGGCCTCATCCAGCACCCTGACACACCGGCCTCCTTTTCCCTTGCAGGTCCACTCCCTTAATCACAGAGTCCTCAGCACAAATAAGGCCCCAATCAGCATTAAACAATCTTAGGAGCAAAGCCTTGGGTCTACTGACTACAGAGACAAAGTCTCAATCAAACTAAAGGTAGCATCTAGGCCTCAGTTGTGTTTCAGTGCCAAGCTCAGAAAAGCAATGAAATCAAAGGAAGCAACACCATGGCCGACATTAGTACCAGATGCACTGATCAATGATCCCCCTACCCAAGGGACGACCAATCAGTAGACACCATGACTCTGACCATGACCCTAACTCCCTCAGCCACCTGAGACTAATAACTTCCCCCTAAATAACCCATCCCCTGGAAACCATCAGGGGGCTAGGTCTTTGAACATTAGCTCACTTATCTCATATGCCAGCCACTTCCTAAAAAAAGAAAACTTTACTTGCTTTGGGCTTTGATGCATAGCAGGCAAATGAATCCTTTAGTCTGGTAACAGAAGTGTGTGAAAAAGTTCAGGAGCCTGGAAAAGGATAGAAGACTGACTAAAGCTTCGCTAACTTGCTAAATTAGCAGGCATTCTGTTCAGATTGTTCAGTGGGTATTAACAATGCAACTCCTACATATTTCAGAAACCAAAGAATGAGAATTTGGAGAGTCATAGTCTGGCCTTGTCAGAGGTAAAATGGGTTACCTGTGAGTTAGTTGCATCTAAGACATAGAGGGAAGAGTGGTTCTTTGCAGACAGACATTTTGGGGAACACAGAAATGTTGGGAAATTTCTTGACTGTTGCTGTGTTTTGGGAGCACAGACTCTGGTCATGTTCAACACTGTCCCCACCAAGTGGGACTTTGCTGGCAATCTCTGCAAATACTCCCGATTGGTGAATTTGTAGTCTTTACTCTCTCAGCCCAGTCAGGACAGATGTCAAGATGCTCAGTTGCCTATTGCCTCCTCTGCTGTGGAAACACCACTGTGAGTATGCTAAACTGATTCTGGTACCAATTCCAAGGTGGGAGTGGGGAGGATTTCCCCACAGATCTAAGCAATGCACTGATACCTGCTGTGTGTCCTATAATTCAGCTCAATTCTGACACTATCTGCCCGGAGATAGTGCCAAGTTCCACAGGTTAAGAGCTGAGTCCCACCAGACTGCTTCTCCCTTCAAACACTAATCGAAAGCCCAGGATGTCATCTGTGCTTCTGACCCACCAGCTATACTAGCAGATGGAAGGTTCCAATAACCCCCTCCTTGGGTTTGATTAATTTGCTAAAGCAGCTCACAAAACTTCTACCTAAATCACCAGTTTATTTTAAAAGGATATAACTCTGAAACAACCATATGAGAAAGATGCATAGGGCAAGGTCTGAGGAAAGGGTAGAAGCTTCTATGCTCTCTCCAAGCTCACCATTTTCACCAATTCTATACCTGTTCACCATCCTGGAAGCTCTCAAACTGTGTCCTTTTAGATTTTTCTGAAGGCTTCATTACACAGGCATAATTGATTAATCATTGCCCATTTTCAATTGATTCAACTTGCAGCCCATCTCTCCTCCCCTGAGGTCAGGGCGTGGGACTAAACGTTTTTGCCCTCTAATCACAGAGTTGGTTCCCCTGGCAATCAGCTCTCATCCTTAGGTTGCTGAGGTGCTTGCCAAAAATCATCTCATTAACATAATAGACACCTATATTTCTCTCATAACTTAGAAAATTCTAAGGGTTTGGGGTGTGCCAGAAATAAGGAAGAAGATCAAATCTATATTTCTTATTATAAATCACATTATCAAAATGGCATATCCCCACTTCCACTCTAGTCCTCTCCCCAGCAGCAATGCCTCAACTCAATACACACACCATCCTATCTAATAATAGACAAAGATTGAAATTAACCGTACCTCCGCTATGCCTCCCATTGGCTAATCAGCGAGATATGTAAATTAACCGCCAACAAAGATGGCGGCTAATTTGCATACTGCAGGCAGATCCCGCTGCGTTGCCCAAGATGCTGGCCTGCCGTGTCTTGGGCAGGGTGGGCGGGGCGGGCAGGGCGAGTGGCAGCGTGATCTGTGAGAGGGCACAGGTTGGGCTGAGGGACCCCCCTTCCCTGCCAGTGCACAAATTTTTGTGCACGGGCCTTCTAGTGAAGGAATAAGAGTGCAAACTCAGAGAGACAGCTACCTGGCCTTGCTTATTTACTCTATTAGTTCATCATGAACCAAATGGTGGTACCCTAACCAGTGATCTTTTCCACAGTCTAAATATTAAAGTGATGAACAGCCTCTCCTGGCATACCATGAACTTCCAACACAATGGCTATCTTAGGCTACACCAAGCATGTCAAACTCAAAGGCTAACATGGGCCAAATAAACGAGGCATGTGGCCCACGGGCCACGAGTTGACATGCTTGCGCTAACCAGAGAGACGATGAACATATGATTATTTGGGGGAGGCAGGGAAGGAAGAGAGAGACAAAACGTTTTTTTCAAAGGTATTACCTAATTACTCTTACAAAGAATATATTTAGAAACACAAACTACAAACAGATGTGCTATCTATCAGATTTCAAGTTAAAAATAAGTAACTACAAATAATTAGGCATCAGTGAAGAAAACTGATCAGATTAAAGGGAACTATTAATTATTTATTATACAGCAATTGTCAAAGAAGTAATCAGGCACTCATCTGGGAACAGCTTTTTGGTAGCCAAGGTATAGAACCTGGAGGTGACATGGGAATTGAACCAACCTGACATCTTGCTAATTAGGAAAAATTCTCTGTTGTAAAAAACAGAGGTATTGACATGGGTGGCTGAGCTTCTTTATTTGATTCTTGTGCTCCCAGGAGAACTACATGATGTAATCTGCACAAAATTTACCAGGAACTAATAGAGCTGAGAATTCAAAAGCAGAATCGGGGTGGGGGTTCAGTAACACAACTATGTTTTCCGAAAGTATATTTAAACAGGCTTAAGAAACACGATTTTTGTTGTTTTGTTGTTGCTGCTTTTGTTTTTATTTGTTGTTGTTTAAGTCACGTAGGATGGAGAAATACAAGGGACAGTGAAGATTAAGATATATTCCTACCTATATATCAGACATGGATAACTGCCCAACAGAAATAAGTTGTGGAAGTAAGGAAATTTAGAGTGCAATACCTTTACAGACACTTATTGGTCACTTATGTGATAGGCACTGGTATTATTATTATTTTTTTTTCCGCAATGGGCCAGTGAGTATATGGATGGTAAAGGAGAAACATGCAGGAAGAGGAAAAGAGAGATAGAAACATCAAAGATGAGAGAGAATCATTGATTGGCTGCCCCCTGCCCGTCCCACATTGGGGATTGGGCCCATAGCCCAAACCAGGCATATGCTCTGACCCTGACCGGGAATTGAACTGTGATCTCCTGCTTCATAGGTTGACGCTCAACCACTGAGCCACGCCGGTGGGGTATCTTTTTAAGAAATCTCCCTTCTTTCTAAAATGGATATGGACTCCCTGCTGAAATCTTCCCACTGTGTCCATAATATTTGGACTAAAGACTGGAGTCTCCATTCTGGAATTCCAGATGATTCATGGCTTAGTCGTCAGTAACCTTTTAATCACCATATGTTGACACTCTCTGCATTTCGGATTTCAAATCCGTTAAGACTGGTAGGTCATTGATTGACAAGACAACTTAAAATGAAGTGAGTTCTAAAAGGGCTAACCATGCTTCTGTCATAGCCTGATAGAGGATATCAAAATGAGCAGCAGCTCATCAGAATGTATGGGCCAAAAGGCACAGGACACCTGAACTATCAGCATGCTTCCTGCAACTTGGCTCCATTTAAAATACAAAGTCCTATAGACTCGAACAAAGCCAGAACTCACCGAGTGAGATTTAAGATATGTACCCAGAACACACAAAATGAAATTTTTAGCTGATCACTTAATCTCAATACAATATGACTACTTACAGGGCCACCTTTGCTCACAGTTACATAGAAACACAATGCTATTTCTTAAGTTCCCCGGTGTCACAGGTTGCTAAACTCACCAAAGGACTCAATTAGAGCAGGCAAACATATGAGAAGCATATGTCTCCTGATATTTATGGAATTCCCCTGAGCAGAGCAGTTTCATGAGTCTTTTTCTAGATAAGCTGTTTGCATTGCTCAGGTTTTGCTTTTATGTGAAGATCCTCTCTCCGTCATCTCTTCTCTGCTTTGACAGAACATCTAGTGGTTTAACCACGATTGATTCTTGTTTGTTTTTTTTCCTTAGTAACAAAACCATGAATTTATATAAGGTGTCAATGTATTTAGCAAAAGTATTTCATTTTCAGAACTTTTTCTACTATACATGACTACTGTGTTGAAAAACACCAAAAAACTTTGATGAAGTCATTTGCAGGAAATCTCTGGAAAGGAGGCTGACTCATCTCATAGGAAATTCCTCTTTGTCCCTGATCCCCTCCTTCTGCTGGCTCCATTTACAACTAATTGACCTTCAGGATAGAAGTCAGCGACTCCATTATATACTATTTAACCTTCTGGAGAGAAGGCACAGAATAACAATGATGAAACAGATACCATGAAGAAGCCAGTGTCCTGATGAGATGATAAAATAGCTATCTTAGCCCTGGATAATCTCTCTACTTCACTTAGGTAAGAGAGAACAATCTCTTGAGTGTGTGTGTGTGTGTGTGTGTGTGTTGCTTTCTTTTTAACCAACTATAATCGGGTCTTTAATTTCAGCAGCCAAAAGAAAATCCTTGGTGATTTATGGGCTTACCTCCATAGGCAATGTGAGGTTGCCCTATGATGAAACATAACTTAATAAAACCATGAAGTCATAAAGAGGATAAATGATAAATATCAAAAATGAGACAGTAATAATGTTTGCAGATATTTATACAAGAACCTTGATTACTAAAAAGACAGAAAACTAAAATTTAAATATGGTTGCTTTTTGAGCTTCCTGGAAATTAAGAAAACATGGAAAATTTGATTATTATTTTTAAAGTTTCAACAAAAAAAGAAAGCTGTACATCAAAAAATGATACAATACTACTAACATTAAGTTTCATTTTATTCAATGCCAAAATATTGCATATAATACTTATATTTCATTTAATTTTTATAGTAAGTCCATTTGCCAGATTCTTTACTATTTTCATTTCGTAGTTATTAAATATAGAATTAGAAAGGCTAAAGAGTCATTAAAGAAATGGTTTCTAAACCTATAATAAAAGCACTCATTAACAGGTAAAATTATTATCTTTAATACTGGTTGTTTTTGTTGGTTTTTGCAGGATTCCTTAGTTGTGCCTGTATTTCCCATGAGAATGGGGATCATTCAGTACCTACATTTTTATGTTGTTGTGAAGAATAGAATATTTAATATAAGTGAGAGCCACAACATTTTATTCCCACTCAGTATGTTAGGAAGTTAGACGTGAGTGGCTGGTGTGGGGGCTGCCCTGGGGTCCTGAACCAACATTGCCTTCATCCTGCCTCTAAGTGGGGGGCCCAGCAGCCAGCTGACTGCCGGGGCGGCGGGGGGGGGGGGGTTGTTGGAACCAGCTGGTATTCTATCCTCCCTTGCATATCACAGCTCATGTGGTTTGGACCCCTGGTATCTTATATTTCAGGGCATGCGGTTCGGACCCCTGATACTGTATCTCATATTGCAGGTCAGGCGGTTCAGCTGTCCCTGACCTTTTCTTCCCTAGAGATAACATCTAGGCCTAGGTTGTATTTCAGCTCCAGGCCCAGAAAAGCAGCAAAACCAGACAAGTGATTCCTTGTCTGCCTCAGTTCCAGCTCCATTGACGAAGGACTCCCTGTCCTGGCACTGACCACTCAGTGGAGACCATGACACTGAAAGAGCACACCTGGAAAGCTGATGAATATTCTCTTAAGACCTTCCCCTAAGACCTCCCCTAAGATTTCCACCTGCAAGAGCGAGATAAATACCCTCAGAACAAAGGACCCAGGGCTCCTAGGAGCACCGCCTGTGCCATTCCTCCACAGGCACATATCCCCCGACCTCTAAGGGCCCTCTGAGACTTGTAACCAGGGAGCAACGGGTAGCGGCAGCTCATTCCGGGCTCAACCCCTGAACCTGTCTCCAAGGCCCCCTTTTCTCTGATTTCCCTGTGAGCTAAGGCAGCCCAGCCTAGGCTCTCCTGTTGCTTCGTCTATGCCTTTCCTTGTTTCAATCTCCTGAGTATACTTTTGCTGTGGTCAATACATTCTTGCTTGCTTTCCTTTCATTAACCTTAAGATCTTTTCTGATCCATGAGAAGAACCGAGGTCTCAGCAGATAACCACAATTGGTAACAAGTATATGTTTCTTTCATGAAATTTTATGTGTTTTTTGCTAGGAATTTTTCCTCATCAGGTGCACACTTTTTTTATACCTACTGGAGTATATGGATTATATTTCCTGCAGCTGGTTTCACACACTTATATGTTAATGCATTAATGAGGAGATCCCTCTGCAAATCTCTGAATCCTGTCTTCATTTAGCTTCCTCTTGATTCAGCAGCCTCCTGTCTTTGTTTGATGCAGAGTTTCTAGTCACTTTGGTCTCTCTGATCTGTGATGCCCATCACTCACTCAGCAAAAATTCTGTATAGCTCAGCCAGTGTGGCTCAGTGGTTGAGCATCCATCTATGAACCAAGAGGTCACGGTTTGATTCCCTGTCAGGGCACATGCCTGGGTTGTGGGTTTAATCCCCAGTAAGGGGGCATACAGGAGGCTTCTGCTTAATGATTCTCTCTTGTCATTGATGTTTCTATCTTTCTCTCACTCCCCCTTCCTCTCTGAAATCAATAAAAATATATTAAAAAGAAAAAGTCTGTATAGACATTCCTCCTTCCTTTTCAGAGGCTTGTGCACTCTTTCCAGGCAGCAAGTTTTATCTTGTTCTGTCACCTTATTCCAGGATTATTGTCCTGCACTACTTGTCCAACATTTAGTTTCATGTATTTTGTTTGCTTTTATAGTTGTTCAAATCAGAAGGGTCATCAACCAGATATCATGTCTTGAAATTTACCCTATTCTAGCAATGTTTTTGGAAATAATTGTCCCCCGGTTCCTGGAGGGTAGAGGGCTTGAGGGATAGGGGCGGGGGGTCCCAGTGAACTATTTCAAAAACTTCTAATTATCTTGGGTATACACTGCCTTAAAAATTTATACATTCTGCTGTCATATGTATCTAAAGTTATAAATTAGTTTGACAGTGAATTAAATGCACTCTAGCTAGATTCCTAATCATGATATTAAATTCACAATTATGAATTAAACACAAGAGTTGTATTTCTATGAATATAGCCATAAATCTAGTATCATCTTAGTTTGAGTTTTTTTAATGACTATATTTGTTCTATCCAAAATTTCTTTTCAAGAAAGTAAAGATATGAGAATCCAGTATTTTTTAATGGCATGACATTTTTTTCTTTACATACAATGCACCAAAGTCTCATTGTTATTTTATGAAATTATATCCATTCCAGATTGAATAGTAATTCTTATGACAGATTTACCCTTGACTGCATTCACTTTCCTCCTGCATTTCTTTGCCAAGGATGAGGTAAAGCTAGCATTTTCAGGCTACACAAGACAAAATGACATATTCTAATGTCCACTTAAAATGAAGAAGTGCACAATTTATAACTCATCTGGGAAAATTAAATAATCTTTTCTCCTTTAGCAGTTAATGCAAGAGGACCACAGAAAACAATTTTACATTTAGTTTAATGAGTAGAAAACATTCTTTTATCATTTCTCATCCATTCAAGCGTTTCATCATCACCCCATTGTTCAGAGAGCTGTTATTTATATAAAAATCAAATTCTTCTATGGTATAATTATTTTAAAAATTCCCAAGATTTTTGGAAATCTTAATAAATAAAATTTTTATACCTATTTTAATTACATATATGTAATTACATATAAATATATAATGGAATAAGCATAGTTCCTTTTATCTGCTACATAGAAATACAGTGAACATGAGTGTTTCCAGACTACTATTAAATAAATAATAATATATCTGTTAAAAATTATCTTTTTAAGAATTTTATATTTGATTTTATATAACTTTATTGACCCAGTTATTCTATCAAATTGTGTTGTCACATTAGCCAGTATTTAATAATAAAAATATTGGTGGAAAATAATATGTTTATTTTAGTTCTTTCTTATCTATGTGAGTAGGAAATATGATTTTTTAAATCTACTACATAATAAGCCCTACTATACAACACTTAAATGTATGCATGTTGTCCTAATTAAGAAATCGTGAAAGTAGTTTTAATACTTTACTCCTATATTTTTAAAGATTAAAATATTAAGTTTCTTATTTTAATACTGAATGAGAGAATGCATAGAGAAGAGAGATAAAATTATTAGGATGGAAATGCAGAAAAAGGGAGGATAAGTATTTTTTTTTAAAGTAAGGGCCACAGCAGACTTCTTAACATGGTATCATTAAATCATGAAACACAAGCATTTTACCAGAATCATGTTTTAACTCACATGTCAACTATTCTGCAAACTAAGGAGCTGGCTCATTTTCAGTGGCCTTTCAACCTGAGTATAAAATGACATGAACCACCACCAAGAAATCCCACCAAGCACGCTGTGATTTTTGTGGGCTTTACTAAAGATGTTTGAGGGCAAAGGGATTATTCACAAACATAACACACAGATAAACCCACGTAAGCTTTTCTGTTCTGTAACATTTCTTGGCAAATGGCAACTGAGAGCTCTTCCCCAAATGGGCTGAATTGCGTCATTCACAAATTCGTATGTTGAAGCCCTAACTCCTAGTACTTCAAATGTGACTTTATTTGGAAATACGATCTCTAAAGAGGTACTTAAGGTTAAATGAGATCATCGGAGTAACTCCTAATCCAATAGGACTGGCTGTTGACTGGTGTCTTTTTTTAAATTTCTTTATTGATTAAGGTATTACATATGTATCCTTACCCCTCATTACCCCCCAAGCCCCCCACTCATGCCCTCACCCCCCTGTTGTCTGTGTCCATTGATTAGGCTTATATGCATGCATACAAGTCCTTTGGTTGATCTCTCCCCCTTACCCCGACACTTACCTACAGATCCAGAGACAGAGAAGCATCGATCAGACCATCAAACCTCAGAGGAAAGATTGGTGTCTTGATATGACTAAATTAGGATTCAGACACACACAGAGGAAAGACCAAGTGAAGACACAGAGAGAAGATAGCCATCTGCAAGCCAAAAAGAGAGGACTCAGAAGAAAGCAGCCTTGCCAAAACCTTGGTCTTGGACTCCCAGACTCCAGAATTGTGAGAAAATAATTTCTGTTGTTTAGGTAACTCACTTTGTTATGAAAATCCTAGCAAAATAATTAGCCACCCTAGCCCATCCAGTACTTATTGCTTTTCTCCTGCCTCTTCTGTTATCATGAGCACATGACTCACAGTTAACAGGCTGTGTTTCCCAGAGTTCTATAAAAGGTTACGTTTTGAAATTTTTCTAGCATAGTTTGGGAATAGAACTGATAGAAGCAGTGACAATGAAACAGTGATAGTGAAACCTGTCTGATTAGTTTCCTTGACTCTATAGGTCTGTATGTCTCTATCATCTAAAATGTGAAGTTTATTCCCAGTATGGTGTCATTTTTTTTACTTTTGTGTTGAAACACAATCAAAAAAATTTAACAGAAATGCATTTATGTGGGCTTTTAGCTTATAAGAAAACATATGTGTTGAAACTTTCTGATATAATTTTGAGCCATCATTCAAAATATCATCTAATAAAGTTTACATGTATTAATGCATCTCCCTAAATCTATACATTCCTAAAGATATATTCTTTGAAAAATTTCATGAGTTAGGATTATTTTCTAATGAACATGCAGGAATGCTTTTGCTTTTTTAAATCCTGGTAAATCACATCCTATTGCACTTGCACCATTTTTTTTGTTTTGTTTATGAGCAAATCTGTACATAAAGTAATGCACATATTTTAATAAATATAATAACAATGACTTACTGAGCCAAAATGAAAACTTCGTTTTTCTTAGTGATGTATATTCAAAGGTGGATTCCAGATAACATTTTTTTCAATGCTTTCAGTCAAGATTCAGCCGTTTACTTTATTTTGCAGCTTCCAATTGATCTTTCCACTTTCAGTTTCAGCATTGCTTGACTTCACATTCGTACTCACTTGAGAACTCATCACTACACATGCACTCACATACACACACACATATATATACACACACACCATCTGCACTAAAGATGATTAAACTCACTAACCCCTTTAATGATGTTTTTCTTGAACCTCTCTGAAGGAAATATAACAGAGAACATGACTTTATATTTCCCCAAGGAAGTGAGCATATTTCCTCCTTTCCTCTATGCTTCCACCTTTGTAGAAGCTAAGTTTCCTTACGAAATTGATATTTTGGTTTCAAATTACTGGAATATTACTCATTCATTTCCACTTTACTGAAGTTGAATACTTCCTACACCACTGCCAGGCGATCGAATCTGACCAGTGGACATTACAGGAAACACAGTGGGAAAAAAAAAAAAAAATATATATATATATATATATATATATATATACACATATATATACATATATATACATATATATTTATATATATACACATACATACACACACATACATAGATAATTTTTTCTTTGTTTTTCTTTTCTTTTTGTTACTTGGTAGAGAGTGTTGCATATGTGGGGCTTCTCTCTGATGGTGACATATAAATGAAGTTCTATGAGAAATGCTTAAAAATTTATTCACTTACCTTAAAGAGTATTATTTTCAGGCAGAAAACTATATTAGATTGTGGTTTGGTAGCCACCTGGTTTGATTAAAAAGGGGCATACACTCTACTTTTGCTGGCCTGCAGTGTCTTAACACTGTCTTAAATTCTCAGGTTACGCATCCTATTGGAATAATACTGAATTACTCTTTAATACTATATCCTACTTAGCATCATTTTGTACAAATTTAACAGTGAACTTATTGGTAATAATGTGCATGGCAGAGCATTGAGGGGTGGGGATAACAGAGTAGATGGATCTTGTTTCCCCAAATTTGTATGCACAAATAGCAAGGATAACAAGAAAAAAAGGGTTGAAAAGTTTACTTAAAATTTCCCTGAATTCACTGAAGAGGGTATTGAATATCAAAAAAGTTTCATCCTATATAATAAAAGCCTAATATGTTAGTGTTCGGTCTTCTGGTCGTCCGTTCGACCAATCAAAGCATAATATGCTAATGATATGCTAAGGCCACTCAACTGCTCACTATGACATGCATTGACCACCAGGGGGCAGACAGTCGACCAGTCAATCAGTTGTTATGACAGACACTGACCACTAGGGGGCAGAAACTCATACTGGTAGGTTAGCTTGCTGCTGGGGTCCAGCTGATCGGGACTGAGTGAGATGGTCTGGACATTCCCTGGAGCCCTCCCCTGGTCCCTCCCGGACTGGCCAACCTCCCATGTTCCTCCCCGGCCCTGATAGTGCACCGGTGTGGTCCCTTGGCCTGGCCTGCGCCCTCTCACAACCCGGGACCCCTCGGGGGATGTCGGAGAGCCAGTTTCAGCCCAAACCCACAGGCCAGGCCAAAGGACCCCACTGGTGCACGGATTCGTGTACTGGGCCTCTAGCATTATGATAATTTCTTTATTTGAAGGAAGGATCGAAAAATCTATGTCAATACTCCTCACAAGTTAATAATTGTGAAATAAAATGACTGTGTAAGTTCACTTTATACATGAATCACCTAAGAATAGTACATTTTATTCTATTGTTCAATATTTTTCAAAACATATGTTTTCTTCTCATCGTAACGGATGTTTTTGCCACAATCCAAATTGCAATTAGGAATTGCCTGCCAGGAATCACACAACAGATCTTCACACTGGGCTTGACAGAAGTAATAACCGAGGAAATGAACAGTATCATAAATCTAGTTAGTGACATTTCCTGTGGGATAATAAAAAACCACAGTTCTATTCATATATTTAAAAATATTAGGGCTGAGGGAACCAAGTCAAACTCAGCAAATAATTATCAATGATATCTTCAAGGCTTCCTTAACTCTGTCAACAGCTGAAAAACCGAGAAAGCAAAAGCTATATCCAAGAAGAAAAAAAGGTAAAGATATATATCATGTAGCCCAATATGACTGCAAATGCGAAGCATCATTCTCACCTGACTATACCACAGAGATGCACTGGGAAGCCAGGGAGGGAGTCAAGGACACTTGGCAAGCTAAAGATAAGGAAATTCAATTTTCCAATTAAGTAGACGAGAAGAAATGAGAGGTGCATTGCTATTTGGATTAGAGTGATATACACATTTTCCCTATTCTTCACAGAATGATATGGAATCTGCACACCCTAGTGTGAGTCCTCTCCCAGCACTGCTATGAGCTTGTGGTATTTCTGTGAACAAATCATTTCTGTAGACCTTGATCTTAGCTTACATAAAATGCGTGATAGATTGGATGTGGGCTATTACTGTCCACCACAAATATAATTCCCGTTACCGTCCACCACAAATACCTACGCCTACCTGATGATCAGAAACTTTGCATATAGGACTGTTTAAATTGAAAAGGAGGCCCTGGCCAGTGTGACTCAATTGGTTGGGTTTTATCCCATGTACCAAAGTGTCACTGGTTCCATTTCAGGTCAGGGCACATGCCCAGGTTGTGGGCTCAATCCCCAGTAGCGGGTGTGCAGGAGACAGCTGATGGGATGTTTCTCTCTCACACCTCTCTCTCTCCCCCCCCCGCCTTTCCTCTCTCTTTCTCTTTCTCTCTCAACTCAATGAAAAAAACACACATATATTTTGTTAACCCTCACCTGAGGATATTTTTCCATTGATCTTTAGAGAGAGTGGAAGGGAGGGAGATAGACACACAGAGAGAAACATCAATGTGAGAGATACGCATCAATTGATTGCTTCCCGAACACACCCTGATAGGCCAGGGATTGAGCCTGCAACCAAGGTACGTGCCCTTGACTGGAATCAAACCTGTGACCCTTCAGTCCATGTGTCGATGTTCTATCCACTGAGCCAAACTAGCTAGGGCAATAGAAATATTTAACAAAATGAAAATAAATTGAAAGGGAGTAAGAAATTACATGTGGCATACTGCTAATGACAAACACAAATTTCATTCTTCCTGGTTCTTGCTGATCAGGAGACTATTTAGTTATTTCTGTCCAGGAGGTGAGATATCCTATTTATTCATTTGCCTACATATATTTATTGCATGCCTGACACCACCTGCCTGATACTGTCCCAGGCATCAGGACACTGTTGTAAATAAATCAAAGGCCCTGCCTTCATGGAACTCCTGTGACCTCTTCCATTTTGCTTGGGTTGACTGGGTGGAATTCTGCTGAGCAAGAGGAAAATGGGGTTCCAGGAGATTTATTTTGCTTTTGTTCAGATGAAGAAACATTCAGCTGGGATTTTCCCTTTGCTGTTCTCTCATCCCCTTCCTCCTGCCCTAATCCTGCCCTACGATGCCTATGAAATGTATAGAGTTGTAAAAGCCATATGATAGCTTGCGATAGATTGGTTTATATTAAAATTATATAAACAGAACTGTATGATTATAAAGGAAGAAAAAAATAAAGATCACAATATGTGTGTGTATTCGTCGGCTGGGACTGCTGTAACAGAAAACCATAGACTGAGTGGCTTAAACAACAGAAATATATTTTCTCCCAGTTCTAGAGGCTGGAAGTCCAAGATCAAGGTGTCAGCAAAGCTGGATTCTGGTGAGACCTCTCTCCTTGGCTTGCAAACAGCTGCCTTCCTGCTGTGTCCTCACATGGCCTTCCCTCTGTGTGCACGCATGCCTGGTGTCTCTTCCTCTTCTCACAATGACACCAATCCTCTTGGGTCAGGGTCCTACCCTTATGACCTTGTTTAACCTTAATTGTCTCCTTAAAGGCCCCATCTCCACATGTAGTCACATTGGAGGCTAAGGTTTCAACTTCAATGAATTTTGAAAATACACATTCCTGTCCATAACTGTGTGAGAATTATTTTTCTTCATGCTTACCTGCATGTGTTTTACAGGAGCCCTTAAATATGCCAACATTTTATATGCTGGTCCAGCATTTCAACCACTGACTTTGTCAACCAAAATTGGAATCCCTTTTTCTCCAATTTATTTGACTAATCATAGCCCAGTATCCTCAAAGATGTTATTCACTTCTGCTTCTAAATCCCTACTAACCCTCAAAAGTTTTATCCTCTGCTCTTATAGCCATGGTGCTAAACATTCCAGAAAATGACAAGACAATAAAACTGCTGTTTACTTCACTGAGTCCAACCATTTTCGGTTCTATGCCCATCAAAATATCATTCATTGTTCAGGCTGAGTGTAAGCAAATCCACTACGTGACACATTTCCTAACCCTAACCCCCGAGTAGAATGAGACACCCTAGTCTTTTTCTACCATCTGTGCCTAAGCCTAATGGATAGCTCTGTTATAGTAATTGTGATTTCAGTGTGTTTATTTGTTTAAAATTCCATGTCCTCTAATACAGAGTATTTTGAAAATATGATCCGAATCTAGCACAATATTCTGTACATATTGAGCTCTCAAATATTAGTATATTATATGTTATTACCTACTTTGCCACTTGCTATTCCAAGTGACACTCATGTTCTATGATATTGAACAAGTCACTTCAACTCTCTGAGCCTCCGTTTCTTCATCTTTAAAATGAAATTATTATATATTACTTGAAGGATTGAATGAGGAATATGTTAGAAACTCTAGCAAGTGTTTGACACAGTAGGTCCTTGGTTAATAAGTTGAATGTTAATATGCACTTATTTTTTCCATTAAATCCTATGCTAGAAAAAAAGGGATGCACTTACTTGATGGGATAGGGGTGAACCCAGGTTTTGTGAGACCTGAAATTTATACAGTTTGGAGTCCTACTTTAAAAATATTAAGAAAATAAAATTAGATTAAAATTCAACTATTTTTCTTGGGAGGATAAAGAAGTCATAATAAACTACACATTTAAAAAACATAAAAAGCAAAAATTGTGGAAATATATCCTTCTATTTTTGTTAACTAACACATACCTTTGGCTTATATTTCATATATTTTTGGCCACATAGTCCTTTTTTTATTTGATATGGATTTTGCTCTAATATTTTCTACAGATAAAATTTTTAAAATTTATTCTTAGTATTGATATCATTATTTTTTAATTGACAGATTTCTTTCCTCAATGTATTATTGGCAATGACATATGAAATTTGGGGACTGCTGCCAACTTTGTGGGAAACTTCTACTGAGTTGTATTCATCTATAAAATGAATGCTTTGAAAGAATTTTCCACATATTGACCTCTAGCTATGTGCACTTAAAATGTTCCTTGTTTCATCTCATAAAACTTATGGTCCTGAATCTTTATGCCAAGTGGCAAAAGAGTCCACACCATGAGCATTAGTAATAGTACATGGACATCTAATCATAATTTAAACATGGAAGTGAATGCAAACACATTAAGCCTAACTAGACGCATTCCTAGCTCAATTTCTCCTTAACCTAATCCCAATACTCATGATTGCTACTTCACAGCAATGCTAAAGGAGTTCAAAATGAAGATTGAAAGTCCCAGTAAAAAGATAGAGCAATGTTGCCAAATTTTGTTCATAATGGCTAATGTTTGCAACATTTACAAAGCTATGGCCATGCAAACACATTGCTAAGGTTTTCCTAGGGACTTGGAGGAGCCGGTGCAAATGACTGGAACTGAATGAGTTTCCTCATTATTGATTTCAAGGTAAATCTACCTTGGGTTATATTGCCAATCTCTTGAATAGGAACACAAAGACACAAACCATAGGTTCCAAAGAAGATAGGATTACAGTATTCCTTAAAGCATGACTCAGGTTTGAAAAAAATAAAAAAGAAAGGAAAAGAGAAAAGAGAATGTCAGTAATAAATTCATGAATGAAAAAGCCATAATAAGTGTCTGTGGGTATGGTGAATAGAAGAATAGCTGGAGTAGGCATTGGAGAAATTGACAGGGTTCAGAGTGAGTGCTAGCTAACTGTATGCTACTCAAAATTGAGAGATAAGGGGTTTACTCTTTAAATGGCTAGCAGTGGGAGATTTGCTACTGTATCCTGATGCCTGGGACAGTGTTCCTTTTTGAATTTCTCCATCTATGAAATATAAAATGTGAATTAGACGATTCCTTCTATATAGTATAACTGAATACCAAGAAATATGCTTTGATTAATTTGTGAAAATGTTAAGGTATTTGTAGAAAATGACAGAAACACTATTTTTCTTTATTTTAGCAAAATTTAATATAAATTGAAATATAAATTTTTCTTCATTCGTCTAAGTTTAATATAACATTAAAATAAAAATGCCTAATTAAACAAAAAATTGAAAACATTATAATTCCATAGTAAGAGTTTTCTTTTTACCATTATGTTTCTGGTGGCTTGTGACACAGAATACCCACAACCAATAGAATCCTTATGGAACCAGAGTTAATGTGGCCATCTCAGCTCAGCTGTACCACCAAGGTGATTCTAAGGACTCAGTATCTTAGGGTGTACATGTTGTAACATACATGTTACAGTATATGTCTTTGCCATTCATTCATAGGGAAGCCACATTTATCCTATTTATTTACTGCTAATGCTGGCTTCTTCTTAGTCTCTCTGTCTCCCTGTCTACTTGTCTTTCTCTCTGGGTATATGATATGTTTTATCTATAATCTAGTCAATGTGCAAATGATATAAGTACTGTATAAATATAACATAATATCTATGATAATAAAAGGGTAATATGCTAATTAGACCAGACGTCTTCTGGACGTCATTCCAAATGTCCTTCCTGACAAAGCCAGGGCCAGAGGGAAGCCAGCCGGCCCCGGGTGCCTGTGGGCAGCCCAGGGGGAGCCAGCTCAGGTCCCAGGTGCTGGAGGGAAGCCAGAGCCAGCAACTGAGGAGGAAGGCCTACTCTTGCACGAATTTTTGTGCATCAGGCCTCTAGTATAATTATAAACTAATATATTGGGATATAAATAAACACTTAAATAGTTGTGTTAAAATTAAATGACTCTTCAACCAGATCCACTCTTCATCTTAAAAATAAAAGTATCCAATTAATACAAATTCTATTTTTCAAATGTGAAAAAATAATAAAAATAAGACTTTTGATTGGCATGCCTATGCTCAATTTTTTAGTAAATGGTACTTTAATTCGGAAACTATAAATATAATAAGGCACAAGAAAAATCAACCTTCCAATTCCTTACACCTGTGGTTGCTCTGAATGCTCTGGCTTTAATCTGTATTTGCTTGTCCAGCCTCTGGAAACTTCTGCAAACCTAGTCTAGCATGAGGACTGAGATCCATGTATTTATGTATTGTTAATATGCACCTTGAACCAAGACATCTTATTATCATTTTACTCTACGTATGTTGACATGAGGCATTTTATTCCCTGAATTGACTATGCAAATTCAAATGGCAAATAAAGTCTCCCTAAATCTCAAATCACTGAGTAGAGTTTGCTCAGTGGTATTATTTCAACAAAATTTCACTATTAATATTCCTTAACAAATAGATCTCATCAGAATTGATCTTCTCTTTTATGAAACATGGAGTTCTAGGACAAAATATAAAGTTGCATAGAAATGCAGTTTCTATAAAACTGCAATGGATTAAAAATGTATAAAATTTCAGAAATTAAAATGATCATAAATATCAAATACTATCTTAAACCTCTCTCTTTTTTCTCACATAAATATATATCTCTCTCTCTTTCTCTCTCTCTCTCTCTGTCTCTCTCTCTCTCATAAAATATCATCCATGAGAAAGAGACTCTATGGGATGAAGCAAAGGCCAAGACCTGGAGAGTGTTCTGGTTTTTTCTCCTTTCTACTTTATCGGGAGACATAGTAAGACTAGGATCGACTGTAGTTTTGAATTTTGGATTTTTTCAAAGACAAAGTCCTTATAGAATAAAAATAGATCCTGTTGCGTTAAATTGAAGAGTCAATCACCTGGATTAAATTACATCTGAAATCACACATCTGAGTTATTTTGCATCAAAATTAAAGTGTTTCATCAGCTGCTGAAGTGAATCTCAAGCCACCGAGGGCTTGCACATTTAACAACATGCTCTGTCTGGCAATGTTGTTGTAAAGGACAGTGATGTCAGACAGAACTGTACCCGCTCCTTGATGAATAGAAGCCCCCCTATGATGGAGTAAGTTACAACCTTAATGTACAAATAATGAACTCCTATTAAAAGGAAGGGTGTCATAAATCAAAATACTGTAGGAAAACCATAAACCTATGGCAACATAATGGCCACCAGAGCTGAAGCTATATTAATCTTGTAGGGATATCATTTCTGTAGGAGAGACAACTAAATATATCCCATATGAATGTGAATTATGAGTGTGGTAAAGGTTCTGGGCTATTCATTTAAGTCAATGGAAAGGTTCATATTGAGATACTCCTGGTTAACTCCTTCTCTCAATCTGCCTTGAACTTGGCTTCAGCTAAGACACACAATGACTGGCTCAGTCTTCATTCTAAGCCTTCCATTCGTCTGAAATGTCCTATAAATAAAGGAAAAAAGGGAAGATAGGACACTAAAAGGAAACATAAACTGTCTCTCCTTCAAAATAAATGTTGCTTTCTTTTTCTTCAGCTAGTGCACCTGCTAATTTTATTTAAACCTTCCTGATATATAGGCTGTCTTTAATCATTGTAACACACATTATTTCATAGCATTGTAGTACTATGTCTAGCATTGAAATGTATGCCTTTTGATATGCTTCCTGCATATGTTTCTATTACCAACTGCATATGGAAAATAAACCCTCCAGATGAGCAAAGAAAATATTTAACACAAAAATGTCATAGTATAATATTTGATTTTTTTTCCTTTTACAGTTTAATGCAATAGAAGCAATTTTTTGATTAGTGTGCCCTGATATGCCCTGATTGACAACTATCTTCTATGGATAAGCCTGATTCTAGTAGAATGGAAAAAAAACAATTTGATTCTTTGCATATTTTGTGCTTGTTAAAAATATTTGAATTCAGTCCTTTCTGTTAGAAATTGCTCATGATGTGGTCAGTGTGCTTCAGTATCACTTACAGCAAGTTCCAATACTCTCTCCTGCTTTTAGGGGTGCGAGTGTTCTTAGTGATAGCAAGAATGTATGTTAATTTTTTCACTGTGTATTTGCATATAGTGAATTTATATTTGGTTCTGGAACCTCAAGTGTGTTTCTATATTGAATACCTTAATATTATCAATTTAAAGATACCTCAGTCATTTCCAGATTTTCCCCCTGAGTCTCCCTTGGTAACCCAACTCAGGATGCCACCTCTATCTCCCTCCATTTTTCACCAGGTAATACAATTTTCTAGGCTCCTCCTTGTTGGCATCTACTCACCTTGAAATCCACAGTCATGTGGAGCTCCCAAGGGCCTTTGGCTGTTAACAACTGTCTGTTTTAATGTTTATGATGTGGGTTCCACCAGAATCCCAAGATAGCAAGCTTATGCAATCTTTACCCTTACTGTCTGCATTTTGAAGTCATTATAAAGCCCCTAGTCCCCAAGGGTAGAGGCAGGGGTATGGTTAGAATCAAGGAAACTTATTTTCCTGCTTGGTTTTATGACACAGGAGGCTGAAGAAGGTGGTGGATATTATATGACTTAAATTGGCCATAAAGAAGCCTGCTATATCTAATTTAATATAAATAAGCAGGATAAATTCTTTGCCTAGGATCATGAGAAGTCCATTCTGAAAAAAGGACACTTGAGATGGCAATTAATAGAGTCAGGCATGCAAACATTTGAGAGATTTTAAAATAAAAAAGTAAATAAATAAACAAAAAAATCTCTAAATTATGACTCCTCAAAAAAACACACTGAAGGATACAAAATCAACACCCAGAAATCTATGGCCTTTTTATACACTAATAATGAACTCACAGAACGAGAAACTAAAAAAAAAATCCCATTTACCATTGCATCAAAAAAATTAAGATACCTAGGAATAAACTTAAGTAAGGAGGTAAAATACCTGTACTTGAAAAACTACAGGATGTTGTTAAAAGAGATAGAGGAAGACATGAACAAACAAACCATGTTATGGACTGGTAGAATCAACATCATTAAAATGTCCATGCTACCCAAAGCAATCTATAGATCCAATGCAATCCCCATTAAAATACCAATGGCATATTTCAAAGACCTAGAACAAACTCTCCAAAAATTCATCTGGAATAAAAAAAGACCATGAATAGCCACAGCAATCCTGAGAAAGAAGAACAAAGATGGAGGGATCACAATACCAGATATCAAGCTATATTACCAAGCCAGAGTTCTCAAAACTGCCTGGTACTGGCATAAGCACAGACATATAGACCAATGGAAAAGAACAGAGAACCCAGAAATCGACCCAAGACATTTTGCTCAATTAATATTTGACAAAGGAGGCAAGAACATACAATGGAGTCAAGACAGTCTCTTCAAAAATTGGTGCTGGGAAATTTGCTCAGATACATGCAAAAAAAAAAAAAAAAAAGAAACTAGATCACCAACTTACACCATACACAAAAACAAACTCAAAATGGCTAAAGGAATTAAATGTAAGACAGAAAACCATAAAAATAGTAGAAGACGCCATAGGCAGCAAAATATCAGACGTATGTCATAGCAATATCTTTACCGAGACAGCTCCTATAGGTCCCTGTTTTAGTTCTGAAGACAGATAGAATAGAAGATGCATAGATCATGAACACTGTCTTTGAGATATATTCTAATGGGAGGTAAGGCCCTACCAGATAAATTTCAAGAGAACATGGTACTTGTCACAATTTTAGTAATCATCTTTACTGAAACACTTTCTGAAGAGAGTATATAAACTGTCTCCCAAACATCTAAGACATATAGTACAAGGTGACAAGGAAGGCCAACCAGGCTTCTAGTTCTTGTGAAAATAAAGCAAAACACAAAATATTATTGGGAATCTTTCCCTTGTTTGTAAGTGGCAATAGGTTCACTCTTTCTTTAAATATAGATTATAATCAAAAGTATTAAACCCACTTTAAGAAACACAACCCAAATAAATACTAACACAGCTGTTGATATGTTGTGATTTTTGATCACCTTAAATCCAATCTGGAGTATTTGGGGATTCTGATGGTCAAACTCTATAAATCATTGCTGTGGATTATGTATACTATATGAAATGTTTTAAACCATTGTGTTTTTATGATATTGTCTAAGAGGTTGTATGCGAAACTTTAAATTTTCATTGTAGAATGTAACAGAGACATATGAAAGCATACATGGAATTAAAATGCTTTTATTTATAAAATCCAGAGACCAAAGCTGGATATTAAAATACACCTTGCCACAGAATCTGAAGGATTCTGTGAAAAATTTCAATGTGATTTATAACCTCCTATAGGAGGGTATCTAAGAAAAAAATAATATATATTCTGAGGTCAAAATGAAAACAAACCAAATGTGAATAGTTCATTATGCTAAACCTGAAGACATTTCACATGACAATGTTAATGTATGCATTTTGTGTAAAATGATGGTGATGAAATAAAATGTGTCTATAGAGAAATGGATTTCATTTGTCAGGCTAACGGGCTGAGCTTTCTGTTGTGCACTCATCTGCCATACAAGAGTGATGAAAGCCACAAAGAGCCCAACAGACTCTATTTGTTTTCTCGACTACTGACAGTGGCTTTCTGCCAAGAAACAATCATTCAGTTCAGGGTGTGTATGCTAAACAATTACCATTTCTCAATCACTAAAAGGCTGCAAATAAAATATTCATTTAATTTAGGATATTTAGTGAGAAGATTAAAATTGTATCTGCTACTAAAAAAACACGTTAAAATAGTGTCACGGCATTTCAGCTACCACTTACACGTACGGCCAATCTTTAAATATGCAGGTGAAATTAAAAATCACTCCTTGTTTATCAAAAATTCTGATAGATCTTATTTAATAAAACCTCAACTGAACATCACTGTTCAACAATACATACTGATGGTGTATGGATGCATAACTCTTTATCTAACTGCTCTCCTAGTGTATATTTAGGCTGCTACCATATTTGGTACTTAAAATGTGTTTAAGTTTTGTTAAGATACTAGAATCGGTTTGTAAAAATTACACATGCTCTCATATATCCGGCTTCCCTTTTTGTTTTCTTGATTTAATTTGTTAAAATATATATTCAAAATAAACATCTATCTGCTGAATCATTCTACATTACCTAGTAGTGGTGGCATTAGTGGTTCAGTGACATAAAGGATCAGGCTTAATTCCAGATCCGTTGCTCTTACATTGGATGTGGAATTTAATTTATACTTTCATGTTAGGAGACATACAATTTGTAGACAAACAATTTGTACACAAGACTAAGCTACATTATTTGAGGGACTGGGAAACATAATGGAGTTAGACTTTCAATTCTCCCTACATAGTCTATTAGAATGTAAACACTTCCTACCTCTCAATTTCCACATGTGAACAAATAAACAGAACTATACTACTCCTTAGAAAATGTCATTAACATAAATAAACATGTAAAGAGTAGCCAATTTTCTATTACTTAGGAGAAATTCAATAAATGGCAGAATTTATTATTATGGGCTCATTTTATTCTGCTCAAAGTTTGGGGAAGTTTTAAAATCACCCTCAAATATGACAGACTAAAATAAAATAAATACATATGGTTATTCATTAAGGAATTAATGAATATTACCTTCCTTTTGTAAATAATCAGCTGATGTAACTAGATAGTCTCTTATTTAAGAAGGTCAGTGCTTTTTATAACTCTAATCAAAGCAGGGTAGTTTTATTCTTAAGAAAGCTTGACCTGGATAATAGGGGAATTTGAAGAAAGATATTCAGGTAGTATCAAATATTTACATACTGTATAATACATCAAATATAATACATAATGAAAAAACATATTAACATATTTTAGATATTTTCTTTGTTAAGCCTGTTATATAGTTACTAGAGGCCTGGTGCATGAAATTTGTGCACTGGGGGGGGGAGGTGTCTCTCAGGCCAGCCTCCATCCTCTCCAATCTCGGACTCCTTGGGGGATGTCCGACTGCCAGTTTAGGCCCAATCCCTGTGGCCTGGTTGCCCCTACTGTCCTCCCCTGCTGGCCCGATCTCCTCCAACTGCCCTCCCCTGCAAGCCTGATTGCCCCCAACTGCCCTCCCCTACTGGCCTGGTCACCCCTAACTGCCCTTCCCTGCTGGCCTGATCACCCACAACTGCCCTCCCCTGCTAGCCATCTGTGGCTGTGGGAGCTGCCATCTTTGAGGGTGGGACAGTCAGTTAGCATATTCCCTCCTTATTGGCTGTGGGCGCTGTCATCTTTGAGGGCAGGGCAGCAATTAGCATATTCCCTCCTTATTGTCTGTGGGCGTCACCATCTTTGAGGGTGGGATAGTCAATTAGCATATTCCCCCCTTATTGGCTGTGGATGCCCCCATCTTTGAGACGGTGTGAGCGTCAATTAGCATATTCCCTCTTTATTAGAAAGGATAGTAATCTATAACAACTCATTTGCTCATCAACCTAACACTAATACAACCCTTTAAGCAATAGCATTTTAGGCTTATCTAAAAAATGTAAGAGATAGAATATACAAAAAGACATTGGCCAGACCATATCTGCAGCAACCAGCCAGGGAACCTATTACCTAAAGTAAACAGCCCAGGAACCCACCCTGCTATCCACAAGGCAAACTGTAGAAAGTCAGACCATTCACTATCTCTAGCAAACATTTCAGGAAGCCAAACAATAATCCCTATAACAATCAGCCTAAAATAGCCAGGGCTTGATCAATAACTCTCATCTTCCTTAATATTTGTCTCTGCTTCCAAATAAGACAACCAGAGAAAGTCAAATACTCATGCCTAACCAATCACAGACATTCCCTTGCTTCTAGTTAACTCAACTACAGTTTCCCTGTGCTAACAGCCTCCAATCTGGGCACACCTGAAGTATACCCCCAGACCGCACTACAAATCTTTCCCATTCTTCTGCCTGTCTTTGAATATCTGCCAAAGTGCAAGGATGGTGATGACTCCCTTACAACAGGAAGCTCTGAAAAAATAGCCTTTGCATGTACTCATTTGGTTGGTCTTCATTTATTTCCACAAAATCAAAAGGTAAAATCATTAATATTTGTAATATGAACCAAACCTAAAAAAATGAAAATAAAGAATCAGTGTAAAGAAAACCAAAGGCTGACCCCAAGTAGATGCTACAATTGTCTTGCTCAAATTGGCACCATTCACTAGCTATGTCAGAAGATGTAAGTAATTACATAATATGTATTATTCTGAGTTATACCATGCTTGTTCTAATGGACTGATGCTTAATGCAGTTCAGAAGGAAGAAATGAAGAAATACACATTGATATTTAATTAGGTCATTGTGCTATAAAGGAAAGAAAAGAATGATAGAGGAGAAAAAACGAGGAATTTTTATTTTACTTCCATTTTCAAAAGTGGTAATTGTTGGATACATTCACATGTTATAAATGTCATTAGACTTTGCCAGATGATTCTAGTATGGCATTAAATACTATGGTTCAATTTTAGTCCTTGTTTTTTTTTTAGCTTTTTTCTTAAGCTGTGATATATTTCACGAAGAGCAAAATAAACTTTTTATAATTAACTAGTGGCTCGGTACATGAAATTCGTGCATGGCGCGGGGGAGGGTGTCCCTCAGCCCAGCCTGCACCCTCTACAATCTGGGACCCCTCAAGGGATGTCTGACTGCCCGTTTAGGCCCAATCCCGGTGGGCCCAGTGGGATCGGGCTTAAACGGACAAACATCCCTCTCACAATCCAGGACTGCTGGCTCCCAAAGGCTTGCTTGCCTGCCTGCCTGATTGCCCCTAAGTGGCCTCCCCTGCTGGCCTGGTCACCCCAAAGTTATGGCCTGGTCACCCCTAACTGCCCTCCCCTGCTGGCCTGATCGCTCCCAAGTGCTGTCCCCTGCAGGCCATCTTGTGTCCACATGGGGGTGGCCATCTTGTGTGTTGGAGTGATTTGCATATTACCTCTTTATTAGATAGGATCATGTAATTGATGTTTGAATATCCTACATGACTTGCAACAGAGGACATTTTGGGGGTCTCTATTTTCCATTTTAATTCATATTGAAATATAATTTCATTAAGTAGCATACAAAATCATTTAAGTCAAACTTAAATATCCCAATATGTAAAAAATGTTGCAACAAAATTACCTTAAAAAACTAGCATTTTTATATGCATACAGGATTCATACAATGTACTTCACTGGATAAGTTTATGATTCTATATAAGAAAAAATCAAGTGGGAAAAAAAAGAGAAAATACTCAGATTATAAAGAAATACAGAAAGATAAATTGTGACCAGGGAAAAAATAAAAAGAACCATTTTTATTTATGAAGGATAAAAATCTATTATTTAGTAATGGAATCTCTAGCAATATCTCAGTTTTAATTGATTTAACTAATCTTTTCTGGACATTTTAGATGAATTTCTTTACCAATATGAGAATTGTATTTTTGAAAATTTTTTGTTTATTAATTTTCTATTCATTGATTGTGTGGTCACTTTTTCACATGAGACCTATCATAATTGTACGTGCACAAAAACACATGTGAAAAAACATTAGCTCTTTCCAAGATTATGCAAAAACAGTATACATAGGGGTGAATGCTGGATATGTGAAATGTGAAATTCTTCTGATGAGAGCCTGAAAAATCATACAGAACCTAAATTGGATGTCATGTCAATGTATAAAAACTATTCCTGTCAAGCATGTTATTGAAAGTGAAATATCACACCCTTACACAAGTGTCTTTTATTGAAGGTGTTGCCAAAGAATTGTAATAAAGACAATGTAACATTTAATGTCTGGTAACCTACTTTCAACCTGCTTTAAAAGATTTTTGTTTTTCAACTTTAGTTCCTGACGTTTTGGGGTTTAAAAGGAAAGTTTAAGTGACGGTCTACTATTTTACCATTTTTGTTCTTAGTATACAAATGTCACAAACAAGTAAATCTGAGAAGTTCTTAAATTCCCTCAATTGTCAATGTCAATCTACTAAAAAATTAAATTTCCTTAGACAATAAAACTAAATACAGAAAATGTACTTCTCTTTTTATCTTAATTTTAAAGTATGTCATATGTTTCACCCAGAAAATGTTATATTTAAGTACCTCATACTTTTCCTCAATAACTTCATTTCCAACAGTGTTTAGCAATTTAAGTCCAATAGGTTTTATAACCTTTGATCCCATTTTATTCTGTAACAGTACTTAGATTTAAGAATATACTCTAATTCTATTTTCATTAGAGCAATTAAAGACATAAGTTAAGCAAGAATATTCAGAAGTCATTGAAATAAATCTTTAAATGACTTTGATAAGCAACTTGCCTGATCGTCCCTCAGTTTCCCCCCTTGTGATAATATTTGATCTCTACATTAAGACAAATAAAGATATGTTTATTAAAGCATTTGGAATCCTTTAAGCTCAGAGCTGCTATTCAAATTAAATATTTTTATCAAGAGTTTTATGCACATTTCATGTGTATATAACTAAAATGTATATCTAGTTATAATTGTATTAAAATATTGAAAATGCCCATTTTAAAATAACATGTTTTAAAAGACAAATTTGTCAAACAAAATTATTTTCAAAAAACAAATTATACATTAGTAAACAAAATAAACTTTCTTCAACAGGGAAGAAAAAATATAAAACTGAAATACATTTTTATAGCAATACTAAATTTTCTAAAATTTAAGACTATCCTTTATATTTTTTCTTCTTATAGATTTTGTTCAAACATTTTTCAATAACAATATTTTCTCCAAATAATTCCACCAGTCTTTTCTTTTCAGTGTTGAATACAAGTTTTTCTAATCAGAGTACCAAATAGAGAGAAAATAATTGGAGTAGTTTGGAAAATACAAGAGTAATTAATATAGCACTTTTAGTAACTAAAGTACTATCATGGCTAATCACAAAAATTTTGTATCATAATTTGTACACATCTATATAATTTAATATGTTTTTTTGCATGGCTAAATGATATAATTAATATGAATGTTCTTTGGTAAGTTTATCCTACTGCTTACTTAAAAGGTATTAGAAATATTTCATTTCCACTTGTAGCTTCCAGCAATACTGCACAAATAATTCTATTTTTCTTAATGAGTTGTGGAACAATGGATATGAGGAGGCATGGATGTAGAAATCAAATCAGGTATTTTATGTACAAATTATTTAAAAAATTAAGGTCTACTAAAATGTAAGAACTTAAATGTTGCCACATATAAGTAAATAATCCAAACCAAAGAACCCACACTCATTCCATATATGTTGGTCAGCTGTCTTTCACCATCATTATTATATACTAGAGGCCAGGTGTATGGATTTGTGCACTATTGGGGTCCCTTGGCCTGGCCTGCTCCCTCTTGCAATCTAGGACCCCTTGGGGGATGTTGAACTGCCGGTTTTGGCCTGATCCCTGCAGGCCAGGCCCAGGGACCCCATCTGTGCACCGGGCCTCTAGTATGCATATAAGATCTTTGGTTAATCTCTTCCTGCCCTCCCTCGGTCCCCACTTCCCTCTGAAATTCATCAGTCTGTTCCATGTTTCTATGCCTATGCATTGAACATCTGCCCCCTGGTGGTCAATGTGCATCATAGCTACTGGTTGAAGGGTCACTTAGGCATATATATATATATATATATATATATATATATATATATATATATATATATAGTTTTCCTTCCTACTTCAGAAGTAAGGGAATGACACAAAAAGACAGGGATAGAGAGTCTATAAACAGGGAAACGGTGTAATATCTCATTTGATTATTAATACTCCTCAAATCCCACAGAATTAGCATTAAAAGAGACTTATGGGCATGTTTCATGGGGAAAACTAATTAAACCTGACATTTAAACCAGAGCATCCTATTCACCAACCCACTTTTCATCATTCATCCACATCTCTCTAAACCTGTTACAAACTCACAGGCATGAAGATTATCCCTCAATTACATTGCAAAATAGAAATTATTTATTAAAATTTACGAACTAGTAAATAAAAGAATAATATAGCTGTAGACTCCAAATAATTTTGCAACTGATTTTAATGATTTCAATGATATTATTCCTTAAATCAATATAGCGAATACTTAAAAACAAGGAAAAACTGAGAAGGCCTGTCATCAATCCTTTTACACCCAGTTAATATTGAAAGGGTAAGCTTAGGAGTTTGAAACTGAAGAAACTGGGAAGATGAACATAATAACAAGCTAATCATTGTATTTTAAAAACTTAACATTAAATCAAATTCCTACTCCACTATTTTCCCCAGGTTATAGATGAGGAAGCCAAAGTACACAGAAATATATGATTTTCCCAGAATCACAAGCTAATAAAAAGGGAAGCTGGTCTTTAAACCAAAGAGGTCAAATATCAGATCTTTCGTTTTTTACTATTAGAACACACAACCTCTCAAGAGTATTCTATTAGAATGAAAACCACAGGAAGCTAATGCTTCACAAATAAGGAGTCTTACCACCAGTGAATTTCTAGGCATGGTGCCTTTCAGGGAAATTTGGTACCCAGCTAGAGCACTGTGGTCTCTAAAGGGAGTTTCAGTCAAGTATTCAGGCCCCCCAGTTCTTATGCTACATAGCTATAATAAATCCAATAGAATTACACTGAAATAATTTCTTATTATGTAGGAAAAATGTATCACTGCTTTAATGAAATTTGACTCATGCAAGAAAAATATTCCCCCAATGACATACAAAGATTGTGTTATTTAAAAATATTTGGAACCACCGAGACCGGTTTGGCTCAGAGGATAGAGCGTCGGCCTGCGGACTGAAGGGTCCCGGGTTCGATTCTGGTCAAGGGCATGTACCTGGGTTGCGGGCACATCCCCGGTGGGAGATGTGCAGGAGGCAGCTGATCGATGTTTCTCTCTCATCGATGTTTCTGACTCTCTATCTCTCTCCCTTCCTTTCTGTAAAAAATCAATAAAATATATTTAAAAAAAATATTTGGAACTATTCTTCAGAGATTAAAATATATTATATAAAAGATTCTATATATACAATACCAATACTTATATCAAACTAATAATGCACCAGATGCCATATTCTCTGAGCTAAAATAAGTTAGAAGACATTTTTAAATTAAATGTCATTAATTCTATAAATTATTCTATATTTAAGTATTACACATAATTCAGAATTCAAAACTCAATATTTATAATTTTCTATGTACAAGATGAACATTATTCTAATATATAATCATTTCATCTTGAGTCTTCTACAGTAATTGGTTTGTTTTGTATATTAGAACTTTGCAGATTCTTCAGTCAGAAAACACTTTATTTCTTCTTTTTGATCTCCCACAATGTGACTTCAAAAAAAAAAATAAGAAGAAGTTTAAATGAGCAAAGTTAGTATAATTTAAGGGAGCGGGCAAGCTTGAGTTTATCAGTCTTCTTTCCTTTTATTTTCCTTTTCATAGTCTTGATAAAATTTCAATCCTTTCTAATTCAAGTTTATGTTTTAGTAATCTGTGATAATATCAGAAACATCTTTTTTGAAAATAAATTAAATGGATTTGCTAAAAATAGGAACAACTGAGAGCTACAGTACTATTAGTGCTTAACTACTTCCTTTCACAATTATCACCATAGCTGAAAGGGGGGAAATATTTTTCACTTATCAAAGTTTTACTTACCCAATAAAATTCAATGGTTTTATTGCACATTAAAATGTTGAGCTAATATTACTTTCCAATGTGGTCCTTCTTTGTACTAATAACATGACATATAAAACATAGAAAGTCCTGCCCAGAGTGGCTCAGGCATTTGGACTTCCTCTTGTGCAGCTGATTAGATTCCTGGTTGGGGTACATGCCTGGGTTTTGAGCTCAATCCCCTGTGGGGGACTGGAGGCAGCTGATTGATTCTTCTCTCTCTCTCTCAAAAGAAGAGGCACCTATTTTGAAATGCTTCTCTCATTTCAGTTGATAGTTCGTTCAGTGCCATATGCATAAACATGGAGAGGACAGCATTTTGAAAAAATGAACTTGCCAGGATGGGTGTGCAATCTGAGTACTTGCAACTTCCCTGATGACTTATAGACAGGACTACTCCATGTTTATTATCTATATTAATGACTAAATAACAATGATAACATTAAATCAGATATCACTTTAAAAGTGACCCTAGTCTTTCTATTTTCCTAGCTACTTTTCTGTAAACTATTAGGCAGTGTTATGGACTGATGATACTTGGAGATGAGGACTTTGGGTTATAATTAGGGTGATGAGGTGATGGGAGTAGGGCTTTCATGATAGGGTTAATGCCCTTATAAAAAGAGACACTGGCATGTTTGTTCTTTCTCAGGAAGGGGGCTATCTTTTAGGCAACTTTGCTCCATGAAAATACTTAAAAACTGTACCTTTTTGGGTAGCAGATCCTGAATATAAGTCTTGAATATTTTGAATTGATATATTTTAATATTTTATACATTCTACTATATGGTATATGCTTTTATATAAATCTAGATATCCTATAGTTAGAAGCAACTCTAAAGCATTGCATTTTTTTTCTCATTCTCTCTCTCTCTCTCTCTCTCTCTCACACACACACACACACACACACACACACACACACACAAACAAACACACACACGCACACACAGGATTTGGGGTGTGGGCAGGAACTCTGTCTGCCCTGAGTGCATCAGACACTGACCAAGCTAATATTAATTGACAGTTTTTCTGAAATTTTCTGGTTGTGTAACTTAAGGAGGAGGATAATTAGCTGACCAAATGCTGGCATTCCTGGCCCACCAATCAAAGGCCACTTAGTGAAACAAAACTTCATTTTGAATTCTAAGAATGACTAACCCTGTCTTAGTCAAGTAAAGAGAGAAAATGAGGGAGGGTTTTACATGGGAACAACATTGCAATACTGGATTTGAAAGCTGAATAGGAGTTCCTATTTGCTTGAGGAAAGTGCAACAAAGTAGAAAACAGAAGGCTTTGAAATGAACCTGAGATAAGTTCAAATCCTGGCTCATTTACTTGCCTTTGATTTCTTCTTCTTGTCGGATCATTATGGCTAGCACTTCCAGTACTATATCGAACAGGAGTGGTGAAAGTGGGCATTCCTGTCTTGTTCTTAGGGGAAATAAGTTTAGTTTTTGCCTATTGAGTATGATGTTGGCTGTAGGTTTGTCATATAAGGTTTTTATTATGTTGAGGTATGATCCCTCTAATCCCACTTTGCTTACCGTTTTTATCAAGAAAGGGTGTTGATTTTGTCAAATGCTTTTTCTGCATCAATTGATATGATTTTGTGATTTTTGTCTCTCAGTTTGTTTATGTGATGTATCACATTTATTGATTTGCGGATATTGTACCAGCCTTGCATGCCCGGAATAAATCCCACTTGGTCATGGTGTATGATCTTTCTAATGTAATGCTGAATCTGATTTGCTAGAATTTTGTTGAGGATTTTAGCATCTACATTCATCAAGGATATTAGCCTGTAGTTCTCTTTTTTTGTGGTGTCTTTATCTGGTTTTGGGATTAGGGTAATGCTGGCTTCATAGAAAGAGCTTGACATGATACTATACATAGACAACCCCAAAACTCCATCAAAAACTACTAGACCTAATAAATGAATTTGGAAATGTAGCAGGATACAAAATTAACACCCAGAAATCTAAGGCCTTTTTATATATCAATAATGAACTCATAGAAAGAGAAATGAAAAATAATTCCATTTACCATTGCACCAAAAAAATTAAGATACCTAGGAGTAAACTTACTAAGGAGGTAAAAGACCTGTACTCAGGAAACTACAGGACATTGAAAAAAGAGATAGAGGAAGATGTAAACAAATGGAAGAACTACCATGTTCATGGACTGGTAGAATCAACATTATTAAAATGTTCATACTACCCAAAGCAATCTACAGATTCAATGCAATCCCCATTAAAATACCAATGGCATATTTCAAAGACCTAGAACAAACTCCCCAAAAATTCATCTGGAATAAAAAAAAGACCCTGAATAGCCACAGCAATCCTGAGAAAGAAGAACAAAGATGGAGGGGTCACAATACCAGATATTAAGCTATATTACCAAGCCACGGTTCTCAAAACTGACTAGTACTGGCACAAGAACAGACATATAGACCAGTGGAACAGAACAGAGAACCCAGAAGTCAACCCAAGACATTATGCTCAATTAATATTTGACAAAGGAGGCAAGAGCATACAATGGAGTCAAAACAGTCTCTTCAATAAATGGTGCTGGGAAATTTGCTCAGATACATGCAAAAAAAATGAAACTAGATCACCAACTCACACCATACACAAAAACAAACTCAAAATGGCTAAAGGACTTACATGTAAGATGGGAAACCATAAAAATCCTACAATACTCCATAGGCAGCAAAATAGCAGACATATGTCATAGCAATATCTTTACAGACACAGCTCTAAAGGCAATAGAGACTAAGGAGAAAACAAACAAATGGGACTACATCAAAATAGAAAGCTTCTGCACAGCAAAAGAAACCATCAACAAAACAACAAGAAAGCCCACTGCATGGGAGAATATATTTGCCAATGCTATTTCAGGCAAGGGTTTAATCTCCAAAATATACAGAGAACTCATGCAACTTAACAAAAGGAAGATAAATGATACAATCAAAAAATGGGCAAAAGGATCTAAATAGACACTTTTTGAAAGAGGACATACAGAAGGCCCAGAGATATATGAAAACATGCTCAAAGTCACTAATCATCCAAGAAATGCAAATCAAAACAACACTGAGATACCATCTCACGCCTGTCAGAATGGCTATCATTAACAAATCAACAAACTATAAGTGTTGGCAAGGATGTGGAGAAAAAGGAACCCTCCTGCACTTTTGGTGGGAATGCAGACTGGTGCAGCCACTGTGGAAGAGAGTATGGAGCTTCCTCAAAAAGTTAAAAATGTAACTCCCATTTGACCCAGTGATCCCACTTCTAGGACTACATGACAAGAAACCAGAAACACCAATCAGAAAGTATATATGCACCCCCATGTTCATAGCAGCACAATTTATAACAGCTAAGATTTGGAAACAGCTTAAGTGCCCATTAGCAGATGAGTGGATTAAAAAACTGCGGCCATCTACACAATGTAATACTATGCTGCTGAAAAAAGGAAGGAACTCTGCTACCATTTGCAACAGCATGGATGGAGCTGGAGAGCAATATGCTAAGCGAAATAAGTCAGTCAGAGAAAGATAAATATCACATGATCTCACTCATTTGTTGATTATAATGAACAACATAAACTGATGAACAAAAACAGATCCAGAGACAGAGAAACATTAATCAGATGCTCAAATCTCAGAGGGAAGGTAGGGGAGAAAGAGGATAAGGGGGACAGATCAACCAAAGGACTTGTATGCATGCATATAGGCATAACCAATGGACACAGACACCATGGGGGTGAGGGCATGAATGGGAGTGGGGTGGGGGGGAAATGGGGAGGTAAAGACACATATGTAATACCCTAATCAATAAAGAAAAAAAACAAAACTGCGGTACATCTACACAATGGAATACTATTCCGCTATAAATAAAGAAGGAACTTTTACCATTTGCAACAGCATGGATAGAACTGGAGAACATTATGTTAAGTGAAATAAGCCAGTCGGAGAAAGATAAATATCTCATGATCTCACTCATATGTAGGATATAATGATCAACATAAGTTGATGAACAAGAATAGATCTAGAGACAAATAGTAGGGGAGGTTGGGGGGGTGGTTAGAGAGCAACCAAAGGACTTTTATGCATGCATATTAGCATAACCAATGGACAGAGACACTGGGGCAGTGGGGACTTGGCCGGGGAGGGAATGGCTGTGGGGGAGGTCAATTAGGGGAAAAGGGGACATATGTAAAACTTTAGACAATAAAAAAATAAAAAACAGTGTTATCAGTAATATTAAAACAGATATTACAGTGGCATATGCAATTTTATTCAATAAAAATTCTTTTCAACATAAAATAAAAATAAAAAAATAATTAATTTCTATTTTAAAAATAATGTTTTCTCTACTTGCGGGTAGAATCTCTCTGTCAGACCCACAGATGAGCAAACCAGATTGAAGAGGGACAGGTTTTTTTTAGGGAGCAATATGTATGAAATGTAATTTTGCAGGTTTGGATGTTGTAAAATCTGTGAATCCCTATAAACAAGCTATAAAACCTAGCCAAAGTCATTACAAAGAAAGAATTGAGACCTTTGCATTGAGGGCCTCTACAATGGCTCTGACCCAAATTGCAGGATTCAGAATGTGTTCTTCCCTATGAGTATCAAATCATTCATGGAAGGTTCTCTATTTCTTTTTCAGTTACTATTCATCATGACACTATATAATGTTGGATCTCTTATTAATACAATGATAGGCCAATATGAATAAAATATTAACCTAAAAGTAATAAAAATAATTTTGGATTGAGAGTGCAGCTTTTGCTCCAAAACTTGGCAGTAAACAAGACCTGTGTTTTGTGCCACAGATATCCAAAATATGAACACGAGCATTATGTTCTTATAAATGCATATTTTTAGTTATTTTGGCCTTTAGTTTGATGATTATTAAGTAAAATCTCCATAGCAACAATTTTGTTCTTCAAAGTTTTATAAATGATCTAGAAATAACTGAATGAGTTCTAAACATACAATTGCATATGAATACTGCTATTCATATATTTAAAGCATATGTTCTTCACCCTTATATCCATATATAATTACAAAAACATCCAAAGATGAGGACATCCGCAATAATGAATTTCAGTGTAAAACCAATACTCTTAATATTTCCTTCCAACATGTTACCAGAACTTCACTAAATTCATATAACATATGATGAGGAATATCTGTAAACTAGAGGCCCTGCACCCTCTCCAATCCAAGATCCCTCTTATAATCCAGGACCACTGGCTACTAACTGCTCACCTGCTTGCCTGCCTGATGCCCCTAACTGCTCCCCTGCCGGTCTGATGGTCCTAACTACTCTCCTCTGCTGGCCTGATACCCCTAACTGCTCTCCCCTCCTGGCCTGATCCCCCTAACTGCCTATCTGCTCTCCCCTCCTGGCCTGATCCCCCTGCCTATCTGCTCTCCCTTCCTCTCCGCGCCATTCAGACCCCTGGTGCAGGTGTGCTGAGAGCACTTTACCATGGCCCCGCCCCCCCGTTTTGATACTCATTATGTGACGGCATCCTGGACAATTTGCATATTCCTCTATTATTAGTATAGATGAGATGAAAGTATTAGAGGGAAGAAATGAGAACATCTGATGGAGTATCAGGCAGCAGCAGTACAATTTAGAATTCTCCCCAAGGAAGTCTGTTTTCTGAAAGGTTGGCATTATCTCCTGGATAAATGTCAGTGAGTAAGGAATTATTAACCTTCTATAAGGAGAAAACCAAACTGAATGAAACCGAAATAGACACATAAGGCCAGGTATCCACCCAGAAAAAATCCATGATGTTTAATTTATCAGCAGTAGCAAAGTAATTAAGCATTATTTCTGGAAAAAAAGACAAACCTCATATTACTTTTTTTGTAATCACTCAAATATAGAAAAACTATATTATGAAATAAAATAGACTCTTCAAAGTAGAAACCTGCGAATAGCAACAGTACTGTATGTTTATATTATATATGCACATACCTACACTAATAAAAGAGAAATATGTAAATTGGTTGTCACTCCACTATGACCACCAGCCAATCAGGATGAGTATGCAAATTAACTCAACAAAGATGGCGGGATAATTTGCATATGCAGGCGCAGCGCGAAGACTGAAGACAACTGAAGACTGAAGAGGCTTGGCTTCTTCGCTGTGGCACGAGCGGAGAAGCCAAGCCTCGATGTGGCCAGAGCGGAGAAGCCTAGCCTTGAGGTTTGGTTTCTCCGCTACAGCCGGACCAAAGGCCTGGGTCCCGGGTGCCGGAGGAAAACCGGTGCCAGCAGCCAGGGGAAAGAAGGCCTATTGCACAAATCTTTGTGCAATGGGCCTCTAGTATAATATAAAATAAGTCCTATACTATATTATGTATTACATATAATCATATTATATTATTAATTAACATATATTTGGAAATATTTGATTCCATAGTCAGATTTTCAGCAAAAACTTAAGTGTACAATCAATTGGATTTATCTTTACTAAATTCTGCTCTGCTCCCCATGGCATGATGAAGATCATCCCAGAACTACTTTAGCATGAATATATGGAAGTCCAATTTATATTTTGCATTGTCTGCAATTAAAATGCAGATTTAATTTCAATGTTAATATTATACCATTGTTTTTATTTTGTTTAAAATTTTATATTTTATAAAGAAACTTACAGCAGTCTTATGGCTTTGTTTATAAAGAGTATGCTCTAAAATTATTTTTATTACTTGATAGGTATTAATTTTATTATATCTATGTTACTGTTGAATGTTCCTATTTTTGATCATTATTTTGTTGTTTAATTTTGCTCTCTTGTTTTCTATTATGCTTATTTTATGTATATACCTTAAGTTTTTTCTTTGTAATGTTTAGCTAAATTTTCCTCCTGAAAGGCAAATAATATATATATATATATTTTTTTTTTTTCCTTCAGAGAAGATGGCAAAGCTTAGTAACCCATTTTTAGATTATGTCTGGTTATAATTTATCAACTGTCATGGTCTAACACACCCTAGTAATTTCTGCAGGTGTCTGGGGACCTGTTTGGGCATCTATTATAAGGAATGAAATGCCAATAAGCAGGTGTTCTTCTGTCACTGTGGTTACTGTCACTCCCAGGAGTCTTATACTCTCCATTCCCTGACAAAGGTTAATTCAAGAAAGAGTTCTGAGATAATAGTTCCTGACAGATTTCACATTGACTAGATTTATTTTTCATAGATTTGATTAAATTTTTGATAAAACAAGGACTTCCCTGGTAATAAAATTATTCACAAAGATAAATAAATGGGGAGTAGGATTTTAGACACTAAAAAAAAGTATTAGAAGCATTTAAAAAAATAACTTCCCTCTGTTTTCTGTTCTCTTCTGCATCCAGACATTTGCTTACACATAGGATTGTCTTAATAGCTAAACATGGCAAAAACAGGGTCATCATTCTTATTATACTGATCTATTTAGTATAATCTTCATGAATTTTGCTTATCATCAAATGTTTAATTTATATTTTTATAATATTCAGTTATTGCAGTCCATTAAACTACTTTTAGAAGTTGGTCATTGTATTCTATAAGGTCACCTTTAAGTTTAACATTATAAAATAAAGTCACAGCAAGTCATAAACATATTTTAGTTTTACTTAACAAAGCATCTTCCTACTAAATCACTACTTTTACTGTTGCCAGTAACTAACCTTGGAGTGCTGCATTTTTAACACCTTCGCAATGGAAAGAGTACAAAACCATTTCATATATTTTAAATACATAATGTCATTTAATTGCATAATCTTGTACTAACAGGGGCTCAATAAAAATTAATTTACTAAATCAATGCCTTTATGTGCTTATATAATGCAGCAGAGAGGAGCTTTGTTCGCAGTGTATAGGTGTTGAGTCTTGGAGACAAAGCTTGTGTTGCATATGTATGCTGAGCTGAGAAATTTCCTGCCTGCACAGATGCTATGCATCACTTGACAGAAGTCACAGCTATAGAATATACAAGGAAGGAGAAATTGGAAGGATTAAGGTTTTTTGAAGAAGAAAAGTTTCACAAAGAGCCTCAAATCTCTAATTACTACTGAATCCACTGCTTTGTAACTATTGTTGGCATATCTTGTTTTGACTGCTTAAGAACAAAAGCTTCCGTAGCTTTCTGTGCTTCTGTTTCCATGAGTAATGAGGGTAGTACTGAGCCACCTGCCCTGCCTTCAAGGATGGTTAAATGGACTGCCAAGGGTAGGGGGGGGGAGATTAAAAAAGAAAAACAAAACAAAGGAGAATGGTGTAAAATATTTAACTACTAAATAAATAAATTTCAAATATTTCATCAGGACATTCACCTGAGTTTCCTCATTAATTTGAATTAAATTATTTGCTATTTAACTATAATAACTTAGCTAATTCAGAGTCACCAAAATACCTAATAAGAAAAAAAAAACTTTAAAAAATAGTGTGCACTTTCTGTACAAATAGTCAATGCAGAAAAATATGTAATATGGTCAGAGTACCCCAATAAGTGTGAATATCATTGACTTTAATATTAATTTGTGTCATTGAGAAAAGTGTTAAACGGGCATTTTAATTGGCAGAAATTTTTAATATTAAATGTACCTTAATATGTTTTCTAAATGAATTATCTGTGTAGAGTAAATATTGTGTGTGTGTGCGTGTGCGTGTGCGTGTGTGTGTGTGTGTGTGTGTGTGTATTTTGAGTAAGTCAGAATACATTCATTCATGAAGTACTTTTTTTCTTATTCCCTCTTGATTCTGGTGGGGCCTTTATTCCTTGAGACTTTGATATAAGGAATGAATTTAAAATGGAGTGAACTCTCAGAAAAACATTATTAAAACACATCATGTCAATATAAAAATATCCTGTTACATTTCCAAAAAGGGGAGACATGTGATATTAGTTGGAACCATATCTCTCAAGTTTTCTATTACAGGAAGTCATGGAATTTAGTGAAAGAAATTTAAAATTTAAATGAAACATTAATTTATTTATTGACACATATTGTTGTTCTTTAACTTCCTTCTGAAAGTTTTCAAGACCAACAGTTTATGCAATTACAGTTTACCACCTTTCAGTTTATATTATTTTTAGAATTTCTTAAGGTGTGGAGAATGGTTTTTCATATTGTGAAAAGAGACAGCAGGCCCCAAATGGAGCCCCTTGTGCTAAGCCCATATCACCAAACCAAGACTTGACATCTAACGTAATTGCATTTACAACCTTCCCCAGGAATATAGTCTCAATGGGTCAGTCTGGAATTTTCTGGTCAGCACCAATGAGGTAATTTACCACATAGCCTCCTTTCTATACTTCAAAGAGAAATGAGGTAATCTGGTCTTTCCATATCCCTTTTCCCTTCTTTCTATAAAAGCCTTCTTCTAGTTGCTAGATGAGATGTTGCCCAATTCATACATCATTCAATAGAATCAATTAAATCTTTAAAATTTACTGACTTTTAAAAAAATTTATTATGGAGAGAGAAAGAGGAAGGGACAGAGAGAGAGAACCATTAATTTTGTTGTTCTACCTATTTATACATTCATTGATTGTTTCTTGAATGTGTCCTAATCAGAGATCAAACTGGCAACCTTGGCATGTGGGAATAACGCTGCAACCCACTGAGCTACCTGACCAGGGCAGAGATTTTCTGACTTTTAAAGATGAGTTAACACAAGTCCTCACCTGCATTTTAATGACATTTTCTAATGGATATTCTCATTAAATTTATTGGAGTGACATTGGTTAATAATATTATATAGGTATCAAGTGCACAATTCATGATACAACATACGTACATTGCATTGGGTGCCCACCACTCAAAATCAAATCTTCCATCACCTATATTTCACCCTTTTACCCTTTACTACCTCCCACCTTCCTTCCCTCTGGTAACCACCATACTGTTGTCTGTGTCTATGAGCTTTTATTTATTTATTCTTCTTGTTTGTTCACTTATTGTTTTCAGGGATTGTTATTTTGTGTTATAATTTTATTAGTGTTTCTGCTTGCTATTCATTCATGTGTGCTGTTCCTATAACCAGGGTTTGCATGCATTCTCTCATTCTGTGTCCTTGGAAGAAGTAGTGTTTCTTGAATGAGATCCTTGATTTGATACCCATATTTCTTCTCAGGGATCTCAGGAAATTAATGATGTCATTCTCTCTAAAGCAATTTTTTCTTCCATTCCACTTTCATTTTGCTTGCTAACATGTCAGTTACACTTATTCTTTAAGAAACTTCCAATGAGCCTACTTCTTCCCTGAAGATCATATTCTTGGCTATATTCCCTAAGTCGTATTTCTCAGAATATTATGTCATTTCTGGCTTCCTCTTCCTCAGGCTAATTCATTAATCACTGAGAGTTATGTCCACATCCTCCAACATTTTACACAACCAGGTTCTCTAAGGTTTTTAATGATTTCTTAATCATAAAGATATTTCCTTTACTACTACCCTGCTTAACTTCTCTTGTTTGGTGAAGTGTGTGTGGGGGAGGGAGCGAGTGTGGGGGGTAAAGGGCATCAATGGGGGAAAAGAGGGATATCTATAATACTTTCAACAATAAAGATAAATTTAAAAAAAGAAAGCATAGGTTCTTGAATGGCTCATACAGGTATTTGAATTCAAATTGTGTCCCTATCTGTGTTATTTTTAAAAAATTATCAGCAATATTATTTTATTGATTTTTTACAGAGAGAAAGGGTGAGGGATAGAGATTTAGAAACATTGATAAAAGAGAAACATCAATCAGCTGTCTCTTGTACACTCCCTACTGGGGATGTGCCCACAACCAAGGTACATGCCCTAGTTCGGAATCGAACCTGGGAGCCTTCAGTCCACAGGCTGATGCTCTATCCACTGAACCAAACCAGTTAGGGCTGCGTTATTTTTAAAAGTCATTTTCCCCTTTATATACAGGATATAAAGTACTTTTCAAGGCTGCTGTTTAACTGGAAATAATTTATTTTAAAAAACACCCAACACAACTCAATGCTCAATAGTTTATGAATTAAATTCCTTCTAAGAATCTATGGTTTGTTTATTAGATTATAAATTACATTAGAGATAATTATTTTAATCTCTCTATCTACACTACTAAAAGAGAAACATGGTAATTAGCGTACGACCGCTATCCTTTTCATTGGCTAATCAGTGAGTATATGCAAATTAACTGACAACCAAGATGGCGGCTGGCAGCCAGGCACTGAAGCGAAGGGAGGCTTGCTTGCTCCAGTGACTGGCGGACCCCAACGTTCCCCGCCTGCCGCTGCCGGCCTCTGACCTGGCAGTTTGAAACATTGTAACAAATATAGAAGCTAAACAAAACCCCAGAAACCAGCTTTCAGCCGCCGGGATCTCAGAGCTGGAGTTATACATTGTTTTGATTATAGAACGCAAACAAACCAGATACCAGCTTTCAGCAGCCGAGGCCTCAGAGCTAGAGCCAGAGCTAAAGCTGGCCCAGAATAAAAAAAAAAAAGAAAAAAAGGAGCGGTTGGGAGCTTCAGTCAATCGCCAGCCTGAAAGCAGCCCTCAGCCCCTCACCCAGACTGGCCAGGCACCCCAGTGGGGACCCCCACCCTGAAGGGTGTATGACCAGCTGCAAACAGCCATCATCCCCTCATCCAGGCTGGCCAGGTACCCCAGTGGGAACCCCCACCCTGATCCAGGACACCCTTCAAGGCAAACCAGCCGGCCCCCAGGCCTCTATCCTATATAGTAAAAGGGTAATATGCCTCCCAGCACTGGGATCAGCGGAGCCGGGAGACCTCCTGGCACTGGATCAGCATGACAGGGGGCAGCGCCCAAACCCCCTGATCGCTCTGCGACTCTGTGTGTGACAGGGTGCGGCGCCCCAACCCCCCCCCCCCCACAGGCCCTGCTCTGTGTGTGACAGGGTAGAGCCATAACCTCCCCATCAGCCCTGCCCTGAGTGTGACAGTGGCAGCGCCCCAACCCCCTGATCGGCCCTGCTCTGTGGGTGATAGAGGGCGGCGCCCCAACCCCCTGATCCGCCCTGCTCTGTGTGTGACAGGGGGTGGTGCCCTAACTCCCCTATCGGCCCTACTCTGTGAGTGACAGGGGGGAGCTCCCCAACCCCCTGATGGGCCCTGCTCTGTGCATGACAGGGGGGAGCTCCCCAACCCCCTGATTGGCCCTGCTCTGTGAGTGACAGGGTACGGAGCCCCAACCAGCCTGATTGGCCCTGCTCTGTGCATGACAGGGGGTGGCGCCGCAACCTCCCCATCGACCCTGCCTTGAGTGTGACAGGGGGCGGTGCCCCAACCCCCCGATCGGCCCTACCCTGAGTGTGACTGAGGGTGGCATCGCAACCTCCCAATCTGCCCTGCTCTGTGCATGACAGGGGGCGGCGCCCCAACTCCCCAATCAGCCCTGCTCTGAGCCTGACCATGGGCTGCGCCTAGGGATTGGGCCTGCCCTCTGCCACCCGGGAGCAGGCCTAAGCCAGCAGGTCGTTATCTCCCGAGGGGTCCCAGACTGAGAGAGGGCACAGGCCGGGCTGAGGGGCCCCCCCTCCCCCCCGAGTGCACAAATTTTGTGCACCGGGCCTCTAGTATTAATATATTTACAGTAAACTTATGTAAAGTAGTGATCAATAAATGTTGCTTAAGGTATGGGCCTATTTTCCTTTACTCTTTGTGAAACTAAAACCTAAATAAAATTATGGGCTCTATTTTTCAAATTTTCTATAATATAATTATCTTAAATAGTCAGCTATTTTCATGATTTCAGAAATCAGCTCTTTGAGGATGGTCCCTAGATCTGCATTCCTGGATTTGACCTCCGTTTTGAATTCAAGTCCCACACTTTTACTTCATTGATTATTGTTTGCACCTAACACAGGAAATAAGCCCCTTTTTAATTTTCCAGAATACTTTGGAAAAAGGTTGCTTAAAAATTATCAGCAATATTATCCTCCTGCTCATTGATATTGCACCACCATTTATTTAAACGGTGCTCCCATCCTTTTAGGCATTGTTTGCCCAGACAGACATAATCTATGACTAAATTCAGACAATTAAGTTGGAAATTACATCTCTCACAAACACACACACTTCTTTTATACTTTTCTTGGCATTCATTTGAGCACCTGCGCTTGTTTTCATTTATCTCAGAATGTTGAAGAAAATAGTGATTACCTATTTTGTTGTTGGTGGTGGTATAATATACTTACTCTCTTTTTCTGTTTCTTAATTGTATTGTTCAAATCTTCAAATTTTGACGGATTATTTTATCTGATTTATCAGTCAATTCCAAAGAACTATGTGTTAAAATTTATCAACTGGATTTAAATATTTTTTTTTTAAAACTTGGAATTTTGTTAACTGTTTTTCATCTACTTTCAGGCTAAGTTATCAGGCATATCCTCACTTAATATTTTTATATGTTCCTGTTGAATGAAATATTTTATCATTATAAAGTGATTCTTTCTGCATTAATATAAATTTGTCTAATTTGCTTCATATCAATTTACCGATATCTGTCTTTTTTTGTTTAGCATTTTTAAATGTCTCTTAAAAAACATAGAGCTCAATAATTTTTTAAATCCAAGAATTTTAAAGTAGTGATTTCTCTTTCACTATATGAAGCAAACTTATTTCATGGTCTATTTCTGGTAAATTCAATACCTGCTGATCAGGTGATTATTCAATGTTTCTATGGTCTCTTTCTCTAATGGTGGCTGCTTTCTGCGTGTGCTTTTTGGTTTATAATTTGTCCACAGTTTGGGAACACTTTTAAGGGAATATGTTGAGATCTATTTAAGGTAAACTTTGCTTTTATTTCTCCCAGGAAAATAGAGATATTACCTAATTGAGGTCAACTTAAACCAACTTATCCACTTAGGTTTTTCAGAAAGCAGGTGTGGTGTAAAATAGTCCTGTAAAATATAGTCATGAAAAGTGAAATTTTAAGGGAGGTCTTTTTCCGCTTTTTTTATTCAGAATCAAAGCGAGACAGACATTTTTCTCAGAATTTGCCATTGTGAGATGGATAATTTTATTTCTAATTAACGAGAAACCTCAGGTCTGTTACCTGTGTCCAAGTTCTAAGTCCGAATAGAATGTGGAAACCCAAGTAGCTGGGCTTTGGTGTTGCGACATTACCTTATCTCTTGAATTTGTGCTTTCTCTAAACCTTTTATCTCCTGAGGATTATTCTCACTTTCTTGCCAGCTCTGATATATGATTATATGTACATTCACATACATGCTGTTATCTCATAATTGATCATAAAGCCTACATTTTCTAAAGATGAGTACACTTTACGCATTAAGTCTTAGGACAATTCTTTCTTATTCTTATGCTGCACTATATCCATTTCAGTTTATTATCTTTTTTTGGGGGGGATGACAAGGTTTGTGAAATCACACAAAGTCAATTACTTTCCTATTAGCCACGTATTCATTGCTACTTTATCCCTCTCAGATTTAATTCTAGAAGACAAAATCTTATTCACAACAGTCAGTTCAAATTCACGTGGTTGGAATTCATCTAGAATACCTCTAAGTCTGTGAACAGGTATAAGACTACCTATATAAGCTTGGACAATTAATGCAAATATTTCTAGGTTGATCTCAAGCCTTTATATGCACATGCCTAGCCTAACTCATTGTTCTTTCTATCAGAGGACTGCTGTCTTGATACTGATTTTTAAATGAGTTTTATTTCAGTGAGGGGAGAGCAAATTACTTTGATTGGCAACTAACTTTTGGCCTTGAACTAAGTTTGTGCTTTTACACAGAAATGTAGACTTTTATTCCTGTTATGAGGCTGGAGTATTTAAACTCCAAACCTTTACTTTAGAAACTTACCTGCATGACCATATTTAAATATTTTCCAGTTGATCTCGCAATTCCATTAGAATGGCAATGAGCAGGGTCTCAGCAGTTACACCAAGTTTTTTCCCTGTCACTGAAGCAACCACAGCCCCTTCACATCTTCCTTGGCCCTTCCTGCTTAACTGAGCCCTACAGATTAGAAAACCTGGTAAGATGGTTCCATAACACCAAGTCATCGGAGAATTATTTCTCCTCTAATTCTTTTACTTCTCATAGGTAATAAATTTACCGAACCAAAGAAAGATTAAAAAGTTAAATTTCAGCTTTAAATTATGCCCTGCAAGTCACACAGCAGTAAAACATACTTAAAACTGTGAAGGTACGAAGGAAGTCATCATAATTTGATGTTGCTAAGGACATAAAAGAGGAGATTAAGGGTAGTATACTTAATGTGAATAAAAATTAAGATCACAGTAAAAGAGAGAAAAATGTTGCAAAAAGAAAAAAAATGAATGAAGACATGTTGGTGTGCCTACCCTCTTTTTAGCCAGTTAATTCTTTATCTATTTATGGGGGTTGTGCTCTGATGTTGTGCCGTTTATCTGGGCTCTGATATAATGACCTTAGTATAATAAATGTAAATCCAAGAAAAAATTTTAACTTCTTCCGTGCAATGTTTATCTCTTCAACTATCCCAAGAAAATGTCATGCTGTTAAAAAGCGTTTTAAATGGGAAAAATGCTGTTCTGCAACGATTTTAAGTATTTTCGGCTATAATAACTGATTAAGCTAACTAGACATGAATGACTTCCAAAATTTGAGTACCCAATTCTGCAGTTTGTTGCTTTATCATGATCATCCGGGTTTCTGCAGGGAGTGAGTCAGTCACATTTAATAGGCCCCCTAGTCTGAGATAGTTTTGGAGGTTACACTTTGGACTCCACGGTGTCCTATTTGAAACAGATTTCTTTTAATGACTAATATCTTTTGTCACAAGCTCAATCTAGACACAGAAATATATTTTTTCTACTCATCTTAAGCCTGTTTTTACTTTTTTCTGAAAACAAAGAATGCTGTTGGCACCTCCAATTTTACTCCTTTCTTCTGGTCTCTAACTTGCAGGAGACTATAGTTGAGAAAGTATGTATGTTGGACTCAGGAATATCTAGAGCAGCGGTTCTCAACCTATGGGTCGCGACCCCTTTGGGGGTCAAATGACCCTTTCACAGGGGTCGCCTAAGACCATCAGAAAACACATATATAATTACATACTGTTTTTGTGATTAATCACTATGCTTTAATTATGTTCAATTTGTAACAATGAAATTGGGGGTCACCACAACATGAAGAACTGTATTAAAGGGCCGCGGCATTAGGAAGGTTGAGAACCACTGATCTAGAGTTACATGTTAAATCACATGTTAAATCTTCAACTATGGCACTGTGTGGCCCTGGACAGTTGTGTTAGTATCACCAAGCCTGTGCTTCTTATGTTTCATTATTGTTCTGAAATGAAGTTTATAACATGCATAGAATTGAAAATGTGTCATATACAGGTACAATCTCCCTATATATATAAAAAGAGGAAATATGCAAATTAGATCCGGACGCCATAACAGGTCACGCCTAGACAGGAGGAGATTGCACATGCAGGTAAGGCCTGAGCGGAGAAGGAGACAGAGACAGGGGGCCCGCGAGCTGCTGCACCCTGGCTTGGGCCGGGCCCCCAGAGCCGGAACAGACACGAACAGGGACAGAGGGGCCAGGGACAGAGGGGCCGGCCCAGAGCCTCCGCGGCCGAGCACAGCCCTGGAGAGGAGACGGCCGACCCGCTTCCTTCGGAAGCAGTGCAGCTCCCTCCTGCCTCCAGAGGAATCAGTGTGGATCCCTCCTGGCTTCCATGGAAGCGGCGTGGCTCCCTCCGGGCTCCCGTGGGCGCCGGCGGCTCACTTCCACCTCCCGCAGAAGACACAGGGCTCCCGTGGAAGCGAGGCGGCTCCTGGAGGTGCGCTGCGGTTCCGCCGGCTACCGCAGAAGCAGCGGGCGGCCTACTGTGTGCGATATCACATGATGGGCTACTAGTAATTAATATGAACATTTTTCATCTAAAATTCTCTAAAGTTATACACAGTCGCTACAATCCCCATGAACTGCTATGAACTGCTTATATTATATGTATGGATCCAGTTGTTAGATAATAATTAAATATACTACCTACAACATCAATTAGAAGCTTGGTTCACCACTGGCCCTGTTACTAATAACTTTAAGTAATTATGAACTAATCAAATATTATATAGAAATAATACTTCTTTAAATTCAATATCCCATTTTGAAAACATATATAGCATTTTTTCTTAACTACAAAACTATTATTTGGATCTCTGAATACATACAATTTGAAACTAAAATATTTTAAATGACAATGTATTTGATTGGTTTCAAAAACAAAGAGTTACTAATGTTACCATAAACAGTGAGCCCTTTAGTCTAAAGATCTTATTGGAGCACTTAGGGATTCAAGAATTGCTCACTAACTTATACACAACAATCACAGCATAGCTCTTTCCTATAAGAACTGGACCTGGCTCAGAGGAAAGGAGGTGTGGGTGGGAAGACATCAACCAAAGAATTTATATACATACTCGAGGCCCGATGCACGAATTCATTCATCCTGCAGGTCCCTCAGCCTGGCCTGCAGGATCGGGCCAAAACTGGCTCTCCAACATCCCCCAAGGTGTCCTGATTGTGAGAGGGTGCAGGCCAGGCTGAGGGACCCCACTGGTGCACGATCAGAGCCAGGGAGGGATGTGGGAGGTTGGCCAACTGGGGAGGGACCGCGGGAAGGCTCCAGGGTGTGTCCAGCCCATCTCACTCAGTCCTAATCAGCTGGACCCCAGCAGCAAGCTAACCTACCGGTCAGAGCATCTGCCCCCTGTTGGTCAGTGCACGTCATAGCAACTGGTTAATTGGTCGACTGTCTTCCCCCTGGTGGTCAGTGCACATTGTAGCAACTGGTTGACCGGTTGACTGTCGGCCCTCCAGAGGTCAGCGCACATCCTAGTGAGTGGTTGAGCGGCCTTAGCATATCATTAGCATATTACACTTTGATTGATTGAATGGACGACCGGATGACTGGACACTTAGCATATGAGGCTTTTATTATATTGGTATGCATAAGCCATGGGCACTGACAATAGTGAGGGGGCGGGGGTTGAAGGCCTGAGGAAAGTATGGAATGTGAAGTAGAGGGGTTAATAGGTGAAAAGGGGATATATGTAATACTTTAAACAATAAAGATTAAATTTAAAAAAAGAAAAAGAACTGGAACTGGCCTGGGGATCTCAGTTACAAGAAGATGTGACTTCAACTCCAGGACACCACAATGAATGTTACAGTTTATTTTCCAGTTTCAGCAAGATTCTCTACTTTCTATAAAACATGATGTTATATATTTCTGCAAAATAATAGATTTTGTTTTGTATTCCATTGCTTCCACCTTCGTTTGGTTTGGCTTGACTCAACTATGCCATGAGGCAGAGAAATCGCTTTGGCAGTTTCAGATTATAGACTCTTAGCAGCGATGGATCTCTGGCAGAAAGCAGAAAGGTTCTCTTTTCTCACAACTGCATATGGGTGTCCTTTCTTCTTCTTTCAGATGGGTCAGCTTAAATGGAAGCTTCTCTCTTCAGCAGCACTGGCATTTGTCTCTTTTAGCACCTTACTGAGGAGTGAACGTAATAAGTCATCAACACACACCAAAAGTTAATTTTTGGAAAGTCCTATTTTTCTAAAATGTCCCATATTCTCTCAAAGCCTCAACTGTGAATTCTAAGCAACAAAAAGTCAATATTTTAACCAACTGGTTAGATACCAGATAATAAGGTTCTACCTCATAAGCCTAAGGTTACTAGGCAAAATAGAGCACAACAGTGAACATTTAATTTCAGATCATTTTTATTTGTGTTCCACAAAATATTTGGAACATACTTATCCTAAAAAAAAAATGCTGTTCATCAGAAATTTAAATTTAACTGGGTGTTGTTTGTACTACTTGCTACGCAAGAACAAAATCAAGGAATCCTCATTCATCACATTATTTGGGTTCTGACAATTCCATATTAAGAATTTATCACTTGCTATTCCTAATACTGTGCACTAATTATTGATACACAATTCACAGTCTGTATATATTCTCACAGAGTCCAAGTCCCAAGGATTTTATGAACTGGAATTGTCCATTTGATAGAAACAGTGATCTTAATCCACGGAGCCATCATTTCTCTCAATTCATTCTAAACATTGGCATTATTCTTTCAGCGGTTTCCACTTGATGGAGTTGGAGCGAGAAGGATACAGTAACGTTCACTACAAGTTCCCTCCTATATTTAATTTTGGATTTAAGATTTCTGTGTTTTAGTTATTTTAATCAAATATCCCCTCAGATTAGTAATCTATACTAATAAAAGACTAATATGCTAATTAGACCGGGAGACTGGACATCTTCTGACCATCTGACTTCCTTGTGGACAAAGCCACGGTGGTGGGGGCCAAGGCAGAGGTGGTTAGGAGCGATCAGGCCGGCAGGGGAAGGCAGTTGGGAGCCATAAGGCCGGCAGGGGAGCAGTTAGGCGGCGTTCAAGCTGACAGGCAGGCAAGCGTTAGAAGCCAGCAGTCCTGGATTACAAGAGGGATCCTGGATTGGAGAGGGCGCAGGCTGGGCTAAGGGACAACTCCCCCCCTCCCCCATGCACAAATTTCATACACCAGGCCTCTAGTTCAATATAAAAGCCATGATATTCTGGTCGTCTTTTATCACCTAACTGTATTTTATGTTTTCAGACAAATTATTTACTTCTGCACTTTTTGTTCATGTGTTGGTCTGTCAATGGTCTGTCTTTCTGACTAGGATTTAAGTGACACAACAGCAAGAATTCTATCCTCATAGCATGAAATCTGTCAAGATGTGTGAAACATAAAAAATACAAACTTTCTTTCCTCACATATTACCTACCACACCTATGTGTTTTACACAAGTCAACATCTAGCTTGATTTATTTTAGTCACAATTTTTTGTCTATTAAGAAACTATGCCCTTTTCATACAACATTGCACCATAGTCATGAAGACAGTATTCAGTGATATTCTCAGAATTTCAATGCCCAATACGTTCCTACACTCAATTACTAGATTAACTAGCGTCTTCATAGTTATGGAAATTATTTATACATATTTATAACAATTTCTAAAACGATCCCTGTGACGAAAGTTCCACCTTCACTCTATGTGGCTTCTCATTACTAGCACACCTCCCTAAGAAGGTTGAGGAAAAGAAGGAAGATGAAAGAAAGCAAATATGTCACGCCAAAATATGCCTGTCTGACAGGACAACTATTTTGAACTGAAGGCAATTAAGAAGCAGCAATCCCAGAAAAAATAGCTCCCCATTTTCTGCCTTAAGGCAGGATATAATATCTCCTGTTACTGGAGACAAACTCTTTATCATTCCATAGAAGAAAGGAACTAGCAAAATCTGCAAACCTTACTCCATTTGTTTCCTCCCACTTGTTTCTCTTCCCATAGTTTGCTGGGCTTGGATGCACAGAATTGCTTCAATTTGTACTGTAATTTGCTACAAATTTATTGTTTGTTGAAAATGCAGCTGGAAACCCAAGTTAGGCTGACATAGTTTTGCCTTCCCCCTGGAAGGAACCTTCTGCAGCCTACAATAAGATGTTTATTTGCACGTGACTTTTAGACCCAGACACAATGTGTATAGCCATAATTTGTATATTTTCAACTTGATAATATTTCATGTGCATGTACACCGTCATCTTACCTAAATATTTATAAAAACAAGGCTGTTACACTCTTATCAAACGCCGACCATGTTCTATTAAGTTGACCTTAGCAACCTAAAGACCACCTGCTTCATCATTTTCAGGTGACTATTAATCTCTCTTAGGGCATCACCAAATCCTTCTAAGTAAGTCTTTGTTCATGTATTTTCTTATACATAATGCTTTCCTTTAATCATCTCAACACAATTTAAATGATTTTCAATCACTATAAATGGTGCCATAGCCTCTTTACAAGGTTCCTGACTAATAGTCTATTTAATGTATATTAAATAAGAAGTAATAGTCAGCTAAGGGAAGTGTCCTTTTGATCCCATTATTCAGCTCCTTATAGCACTATCGTGTTGCCAAATGACCACTTATATCAAATGAAAATTACTGACCATGGCCTTTAAAATATGACACCAATTAACACAGAGAGACCCTGTCATACACAGATATACTTTCCTGGAATGAGCTCTTTCCGTGTCTTCTCCGCCCATGTTCTACTTGCATTCTCAAATATCATTTTACTGCTCAGTGTGTGAACTATTACCCTTATAAAATATACAAGGATAATTTTTTTTTTTTTTACTGAAGGTACATACAATATGTCCATTTATATCATAACTGTATTAAAACCCTGGTTTTACCACTTATCAACTGGTTAGCAACACAAAAGGCTTTTAAAATTTTAATTTCTTCATTGTCATATGTTTTGAAATACAGATATTAGCTATATCTAGTGTAGAAAGCTAACAATTAATGTGATATGTTTTCCCTAAAAAGAATACAAGAGGAGATATTCAGAGGAAAAGCAGATCATGGAGCACGAATGGTATAATGAAAATGAGAATTAAAAACAAATGTACCAAAGTTAACAAAAACTAAATATGTTAATTCTGAAAGTAAATGTAAATGGGATTAAAAACTCTATAGCTGAAAATAAAATATGCAGTATAGTACAAGAATAATATACCAGGAAAAGTAGATTAAATTCCAGACAGGCAAATAGAGTAAAAATTATAAGATATATAATAATAATAATAATAATAATAATATACCTTCTAATTATGAATAATATATCTTCTAATCATGAATAATTGTCAGAATCACGTGAATAAAGTACATAATAAAATTAACCCTCAATCCAATTAAAATGCATTAACAAAAAGTAAATATAAACAAAAGCAGCTTCTTTACATTTAAAAATAGTATGTAAATATTCAATACTATGCAATTTTTTCAAAAGAGAAAGACAATTAGCAGTATTTAAATTCTATAGTAATAATTCCCAAACAACACAGAAAACAGCATAGAAAACATATGACTATTTGATGGCCTGATCAGCCACAAAATAGACACATACAATTTGATAGCATTGTTACATATTTCAGTAATAATTCATTTATAATCATAATGTGTATATACAGAGTATCCAAAAAATGTATATACACTTTAAATAATTATGAATTTCAATGGTTTAAATCTGAAAAGGGACATTAATTGAGCTATCAGCTGTTAAGTAAGTGTGTATACAATTTTGGGGACACCCTATATTTATCTTCTGATGCCACATTGCAAAGGGAAACTAAAGAAAAAGTTGTGATATCAATGCAAACTTTTTAAATAATTCATTTAGAAATCTATAAGGTATATCAAAAGAATTTAATAAATGAAAATATATGTTATATTCCTAGATAGAATACAGCTTATTAAACTGTCGAATTTCTCCTAAAATATTAGATGTGATAAATTATAATTCTGTTAAATGTGATAAGATATTTTATAATAATTGAAGAGTTAATTTAAAAGAACACTTGACCGCAGCTTGCTATAACTTTGAAGAAGAAAACTCCTGATTAAGTGTTGCCAACACAACTACCCTTTCTCCCTCTGCTATTAATATTTATTAATAAGACATAATAATAAAATAATAAAACCATATAACATAAAAATTATAATTTCATTATAGTTTATTGGAAGATTATATAAACCTCCAGAAGTGATTAAAGATATGCAATGTATGACAAATTGGTATACTAGTATGATTTTTGAAATCACTTGATTTAAAAATTAGACTATCATTTTATGTATAAAAAGTTATTAAATACTTGATTAAATATATTGTAACTTACTTCATAATATAGTAAAATTAAATGTAGACAGGTTGTAATGTTAAGTATAAAAACTGTAATCTGTTATTATAACAAAACTCCATGCATTTGAAAATTAATATATTTTTCAAAATGAGACTACTATAGTTTCTGTATGCTGGCATTAATACCTAAGACAATTGGACATTATAGCAAAATCTTTGAAATTGTTCACACATTATGCATGAGGATCCCCAGTTCTGGAAATTTATTAAATATTACAGATTGACACAAATGTGTACTTACCGGGGCAGGTAAATACACATTTGTGTGTCCTCATTTATGGGGCAGGCATGTTGACATCGCAGGATGTCACGGAGCCACTGCTAATTTCAGAGCCAACGATCAGTCCATGACAGGGAGAACTGTCAGTGGCATACATTCATTTATTTAATGAATCCCAAGTTACATCAAACTTGTGCCACAAAATAGACACATACAGAAGAGAGGCGTAAAGAAGAAAATTCAAACAGATAAAATCTCTATCTCTTTTGGAGTACACCCTTTACTAAAATATATTAAGAACAAAATCACCATGAAAATAGGAAATATGTTCCATATTATTAATATGAAGACAGAAGATTACAAAAGCCTTAGTTTTTGCTCTAGGTCAGTGATGGCGAACCTATGACATGCGAACTCATTTTTTTGGTTGAGTTTTCTTTGTTAAATGGCATTTAAATATATAAAATAAATATAAAAAATATGTCTTTGTTTTACTATGGTTGCAAATATCAAAAATGTGACACGGCACCAGAGTTAAGTTAGGGTTTTTCAAAATGCTGACACGCCGAGCTCAAAAGGTTCGCCATCACTGCTCTAGGTAATGCAACTGAATTGCTTCCCGAGATTCAGGACCTTGAACCTTGAATTAGTGCTCATTCCAGAGGAAAGGTTGGGGAGCAAGGGATTGTGACTCCAGATAAGCGAGAAGAAAAGCTTTAATTATTGTTAGATAAAGATAAAGGCTTGAAATAGTCTTAAGATGTTTTGTATTTAAGTTATTAAAATATATAAATATTAATCCAAATCTTTGGTCAGAATTGTACCTATGCTGGTCCTGGTTACTGTTAATATTTCTCAGGTGGTTTGTCTAAAAGTAGTCCCCATGTAGGATCTGAATTTAAAACCACTAACTGTCACCTTGTCATGGGAAAACACCCAATATTTGCAATTTTTCTTAGCTCCTGTCTCTATGTGTAAACACTATTCATTAACCATGCCATTTCTGAAAAGTTTCCAGAACAGATCTACAATATTTTAAAACAAATTTATCATTTCTGTTATATTTCTCAAACTGCAAATACTCAGCATTCATTGTGTATACTGTTTCTGGGCTCCACCCTGCAGATCTTCATTATAGTGCATTTAAAAAAAAATGATTGCAAGCTCATCATCTCAGCTATAAGTATTACCTCTTTATGTGGATTTTAAAAGGCGAAAGTGTTTACATATTTAGTAGCTGTGAAAAAAACACATTTATTTCAACTTTCCCTTCGCATTTATAGACAAATTTGGTAAGGCTAGACTAAAATAAGTTCAATTTAAAGAGATAAGGAATAAGAATATAACAAAAGTTCATTTAAATGACTTCCATTTTGCCAACATACCCCATAATACAATTTTTTTCCAGTCCCTCTGTTAACATATTCACTGAAGCCTATGGCTTGTTGTATGATTTTGGCTCACATAACTCTGTCTTCCACATTCTGCTCTTTTTGTTTCGGTAGTGTGTGTACCAAGTATCAGATGTGTTTATCCCTAAGTCTGTTTGTACCAGTTGTTTTTGTGTTTTTACTTACATAATGTATTTAAATGTTACTTAAATTTATGAAAATAGGAGTCTGAAAATAGAGCTGCTCCTATAAAACCAAGTTGTACGCCTTGAAAACAACTCTGTAAAGGTGAGTTTCTTGAAATATGCTTTCAAAGTAAATGTGGTCTGGATAATTATAAAAACCGGTGAAGAAATCACAGAATTTTAAAAGGATTCTGTACACAAATTGCTTACAAAAATGTTTGCAATTGCTTGATGTGCTTTAAAGAGATGGAAATGGAAAATTACAGAAGACGAATTATGAGAATGGTTTATTTAAAATAAAAAAAGAAAGAAAAAGTACATAGGACTGTCCATTGGCTGACTTATAACCAAAGTCCTTGGTCTTAATTGATAAAATTTTAAAATAAATTAGCATATATACTTTCAATGTCAACATGAAATGTATAAATTAAATAGCACCTTTATTTTAAGATTTCTGTCAACTTAAATTATTTGGGTAAAAGGGCTTCTTCCATTCACCTTATTCTGTAACCTGTTCAAGTGATAAGGTTCTATAGCATGCATATCCTTAATGTATTTTCCAATATTCTATTTATTGAATGCTTATATGTAGTTGCTCACGTATTTCCTTATATTACTGTTCTTAAGTTTAAGACAACTTCAAAGAAGGGGTGCATATTTTTATTAGGAGCATTATATTAATAGTTATCATTATTTTACAAAAGAAGAAAGAGAGGCAGAGCAGGCTAAACTCCAATAATGTACTCTGCAAAAAAAATCTATATATAAAACTTAGTAATCTATTTATTTTATTTGCTATTAGCAATAATAAAAAATGAAACATTAGCATAAAAACAAAAAAGAAACAGAGCAATGAGATACATGAAATCCAACCCATTTATCTCTATAAAAATGAATAATAATGATATTTTCAAGTTCATTGATATTATTATTGTATTATAGAAAACCAAAAATTAAAATATATAAAATAATTTTTTTCATGGAGTATAAAACATCAATATTGGGTGTTTATTTTTGTTTGTTTGTTTTGCTTTTTTAAATATATTTTTATTGATTTCAGAGAAGAAAGGAGAGGGAGAGAGAGTTAGAAACATCAATGATGAGAGAGAATCATTGATCACCTACCTCCTGCACAGCCCCCATTGGAGATTGAGCCCACAACCCAGGCATGTGCCCTTGACCAGAATCGAACCCGGGAACCTTCAGTCCGCAGGCCAACACTCTATCCACTGAGCCAAACCAGCTAGAGCAGTAGTGGATGTTTTTTATTAAGATCATGATACAAAATAGAGCTACACTCAACATCTATTTAAATATCAGTTCTCAGCATTAGTGAAAACCTGCTTGCACATTATTAGAGATCATATTTTAATTATATTTGTTAGAATATTTATTTTTCACTCTTTTCTCTTGAAATAATTCCATCTTTACATATTTTTGAAGCAATTTATCAGACTTGTTCTTCTCTACTCTTGCTCTTGGAATTAATCTGGTCTGAAGCAACATTTTCACTGTTGGCAAACACGTATAGGGAATTTTCCATCTGCAATTGATTTTTGTAAATTTCTATTTAAAAAAGCCCCACATAAAATGGATTCAATAAACATTGTCTTCCAATTACATCAACATAAATAAAAAGTATCTGGCTAAATGACAGGTTCAGAAAGTCACTTTGGTTGAATCTCAATATATGAAAATGCCCTAAAAATAATTATAACCTACTTTTAGCATTGAGGCAGAACCTGTTCTTTTAAAAGGTTTTGTTATGTCTTCTATTTTGCTATCTTTAATCTTGCTATCAATATTTATATGTTGTTTTCTGCTTGAACTACTTCTTTATTTCATATAGATGGTATTTGAAACCATCTATTTCTCACTTGTTATTGTCCCAAATTGAGAAGCTTATTTGATCAATTTATGTGAGATAAAGATGAAATTCATTCATAATAGTAAGTAGAATCACAATAATAACATTTTACTTATCACTGCAGCTAAATAAACTCCTGAAAATAGCAACCCAAAACTTGAAAATATCTGTAGTGAGGAATAGTATCTGAAATGATAGTGGTTGAAAATCATTTGCAATCACTCTGCAATAAAATTATGGTTCAGTGGAACATTTGTTCTTGCTTTTATTCATAGTTTACCTTTTATTTGGAGAGTCTTAAAATACTTGACTTTGTGTAAAATACAAAAAAAAATGTAAGAAGAGTGTGTGTATGTGTTCACATGTGTGCATATATCGTTGCCTTTTCGATGTTCAAATCAAAGTTCAAAATTGAAGTGGTAGTTACTTCTTTCTATATTTACCACTGAGTGCTCTTTTTAAATAAATATTGTTAAGGAAATGACAACAGGAATGAATAGAATAAAAACAGGGTTGCAATATTGACTGCAAAAAATGTATTGCTACTCTTATTCCAGATTTCAAGACTGAGGTATAACAACAAATAGGACAACAACAATAAAAAAAGATAAACAAAACTTTTATTTGAAAGCTGCTATCAAAAAATGGGATGACTATCTATTGAGATATTTAAAACTTCATAAGACAATATGGCTTTTCTGTTTAGAAAGTGTGATGCAATTTAATGAGCTTAGTAATATAAGTATATTTAATATGCAGGGTATATAATGTTGAATCAGATGAAACAACCAATACTTAACTAATTAAACTTATATAAACAGTGATTCAACCTAACCTTATATATATTGATAATTCACAAATATAACATAAAAATTTGAGCATTTTTCTCACTGGAGGTAAAATTGTGCTATATGCTATAGTTTTAAAAAATAATTAATAATACATACTTTTACCTGACATGACTATACCCTATAATAAAGAATTGTTGACTCTATAAGGAGCAGGGGACATATCCTTGATCCATAGATATGTGCATTGATTATTAGAATTGTATGAACCTATATGCATGCATAATTGAGTGCAATAGCTTAATGCTGCCTGATTGCAAATAAGTACTTCAATTTTTTAAGTTAGAGACCCAATTATTATTTATTAATTATTGTATTATGTTCCATATAAACAACTGTAAACCTACTTTTGCCCCATTCTCTACACACATAGTAATATACGTGAAATTCCTGATTTTTAAAATAATTTTGCTAATAATGATGCAAAGAATATCAAAAGATAACTTTCCTTAATTTGGAATCTTTTTACAATATTGCAGACTTCTGATAATTGTTAGGTAGTTTTACTTAGAGCAAAAACAATATCTCTGTAAAGGGTATTATATGAATGATGGGATGGGCATGGATTAAGAAGATAATCATTTAAATCATGGACATTGGAATCAGATATACCTAAATTTATCTACAGATTCTATCACTTGAAAGTAAGTTTATTCTTAGGAAATTTATTTAATCATTCCAATGTTATCTGTATCTGTAAATAAAGTAGTAAAACAAAATGGGTTAATTGGAGAAATAAATGAGTCAATTCATAAGAAATTACTTGCCAGAAATCTAACACATGGTAAGTCTAACCATTAATTGTCTGGATCTTTATGACCTGGGCTGAGTAAATAATTTGCAGTGCAATATATAAATATGGAGCCCCTTAGTCAAAACACAAGAGGAGAAGTACTTAAGATAAATTTTTGAAGTCACTAAAAATATTGTTTCATATACTTTTGCTTTGCTCTGAATGTCACAAATACCTTCCACTCTAATGCCTATGAATGTTTCCTCTCAACTCATACATTTAATCCCTAATTTGTCTTGTGCACTCAATCTTCCATATTTCACACGTTATTTAACACACACACACACACACACACACACACACACACACACAACAAAACAAAACAAAACAAAAAAACCTAACTTACTCACCCTTTGTTCTGATGGAAAATGCCTCATTGTAGCTAATAATGCCCCAAGAGATGAATACCATGTGACTCTCCCTCTCTATCGCATACATGGAGCTAATTGGAAGAATGGTGAATAGGCTGCTACTCAAAGAAAGTCAATATGTAGAGGGCAACGAACATCGACCTGTAATAAAATATGGAATGGATTCAGAACTCTAACACAGCTACAAAATAAAGAAAAGCTAATCCCATAGAAACAGAGTGAAAATGTGGTTGCTGGGGTGTGTGTATGAAAGATATGGGGAGACACAGGACTAAGTGTACAAATTTTAATTTATATGTAAAATGAGTTCTCAGGACATAATGTAGAACATGGTGACTATGGTTGATAATATGGTATTACATAGTTCAAATTTTGAGAGTGCATTCTAAGTGTTCTTACCACACATTAAAAAAAAAGAGTTAAGTACTGTAAATGAAGTAATAGATGTGTTAATTAACTTGGTAGTGGTAATCACATCACATTGTATATTAGATCCTCACATTGCACACTCTAAATATATTAAATTTCATTATTAATTATTTCTCAATAAAGCTGAAAAGAAATGGAATATATTTATAATGCAATGTAAGTCATATGGAAACTAAATTATAAAGGTTACATTATGTTTCTTGAACTGCATTTAGAAAATGCTTAGGGTAATATCTGAAATCAGACTAGATTACACTAAATATTATGTTCTATTATACTTCTAATAAATGTGGTTTTGTTCTGTTTACCTTAAGCGGTAATGGCATTAACAAATATGAAAAGGAAAGATGATGGGCATTGAATTGTGGAAGTCAAAGTTAATTAAGAAAACCACATTTTATAAAATTAATAGAGGTTGTGAACTAAATTCTCTTTCATTTTTCACATTAAGAAGCAATTATATTTCAAAGTAATGTATCTTTAAAGGAAGTAATGTGTCTATATAGTAATAATTAACACTTATTTTCTCTGAATTATTGCAAATATATTATGTATGTAAATGAATATTGACTATATTTATTATTTATTGACAGTCTTGATGTGTTTTGCATACATAACCATACTAATACTTCAAGTTAACGGTTTGCATTTTAGTGAATATAATGCTAGGTATTGTAACATTGTAAGTGATGAATCACAATATTAGTGATTCAAAACAATAAAAATAGTTTATTTCTTGTCCACTTCACTAACCATTTGACAGCAAATGAGTGGTTGTGCTTTACTGGTTGTTTCAGAGACCAGGGCACTTTCCAGCATGTGGATTTGCATCTCCGAGGTTTTGTTTTTGTTTTCCATTCTGTAGGCAAATATTCTCCACTGAGGCCAAAGTGAAGGCTGGAGGAAAACAGGTGCCAGCAGCGAGGGGAAGGAAGGCCTATTGCAGGAATCTCTTCGTGCAACGGGGCTCTAGTTTATAATATATATATATATATATATATATATATATATATATATATATATGATGTTGAAATGGGACAGATTTTGTTTTGGTTTTACCTGAGGCCCCAGAGGCCAAGAGCAATATAACATTGTGATAAGTTTTCCAGTATCTTAAAGAGGTGATTGAAAACACATGAAGGGCATCATAAGATTTTAAGACTTTAGAACACCCTCAGAGATGCACCCTGGATCATCCAGCAATAATTCATTGCAAACCTCTAAGGGCCTTTGTTCTAGCAGAGGCCTCAGAAGGCAATATTAATAAAAGTTTTCAAAGTACCTCTACATACTGTAAAGTTGAGAGACCACACATAGAGGACACATCAAAAGATTTAAAAACTGAATCAGAAGCAATAATTAACCACCCAATTTGACATGTCCTGGCTTTGCTATGTCCCCATGGGCTAAAAGTAATATTATATTGGGTCAGGTGCCCCCATATACTGTACTAAAGAGGTGCTGGACCATACACGCAGGACATACTAGGAGATTTTTAGACTGGATCAGCCAGTAATAATCTACCACTACTTCAAAGAGATCCAGTAAAGATTTATTTGAAGAAAGCTGTGTGTTTCCTCGATCTAGGATCTCCTGAGGGCAGGTGAGACGCTTTTCAAAGAATATTACACTTGGGGTTTGGTTTAAAGTGGCAGACAGGGAGAAGGAAGAGCTGCCCCAAAGCAAACTTCAACTGCACTTAGATGAAAGGAAAGATACTAAATGCATCTACAAAAGGGAACCTGTCAGGATTTTATTTCAAAACATCTGCTTCCATAGAAAATTGACTCAGGAGTGAAAAGACTCCATCCAAGACAAGAGCTGAGGTCGGTGTTAGAGATTGCTGTGGGCTATGATGCCATTAAAATAATAGTGCACACAGAAATACATGCACACACATGTACACACACACACACACACACACACGGTACATTTTTAAAAAACATTAGTTTAATTGAGGTCTATTGCTTGGATGGGGAAATGATGCCTGAACTGAACTCAGTGTTTAAGTTGGGAAAAGGGGGTTCAGGAACCATTGCACCATCACTGCCCCTTTCTGAATATTATTCAAATTTAAGTTTAAAATGTCAGTGTTCAATGACCCCCCAAAATGCATGACGAATGATCAACCTCCTTTCAAGTTGGAAAAATTTGGTAGGTTCAAAACTTATATTTTGGGGAAGATGCTCGGGTTTTATGTAGAACCCCTACTGTTTTGTCATTTTCCTAATGTAGAATATTTGGGTGTTTTCAAATAATTTAAATGGGAGGCCAGTGTCAGATGGGGACAAATCAATTCTTGGAATCAGAACAACCTCTCCTTCCACAGATCCTGTTAATACTTCAGCTTTGATTATGTTAGGTCGCAATCTTTTGATAATAAATCTAGTACCATTACAAAGATCCCATTTACTATTAAGATTTCTCAGTAGCATGATGATTGATCCTACTTTCAATTTTAATTTATGACACGGCATTCCCAAAGGAATAATACTATTAAGAAATTCCATGGGAAAATTTTCCTTTTTGACATTATCCGTTGAATTGATGGACTCGTGACTCAAATAGGTGTGAAAATCTCCATTGGGTATATCCAAAATTTCTTCATTTAATTTATGAACGTGCTCATTTTTAGGACAAAGAATCGCACATTTAGACATTTTTAATATTATCTATGGATATACTATTTCCAAACTTATGCACAAGTCAATGTTTATTTTTAAATTGCCAGTGTGCATCATATATACCAGCTGGCCAGTCTGTTGGACGTTCGGACAGTTGGTCAGATGGTCACTTAGCCTTTTATATATGTATAGATATTATTACCTATTTTTACTTTTTTTTGTAATTTTAAGTATATATGTCCCAAAATTATGGTGAAAATACTTTCCAAATCTTCATTAATATTAGAGTGTTCAAACTGCATAAACTTTATCTAACTACTCATTTCAAAAGCAACCAGTTATGATGTAAAGTATGTACTGTTCTGATTTATGTAATGACTGAAATAATTAACATACCAACCTTTTTCTTCATCTGTTTTCTGCATTATTTTTGTTCTTATTTATCATGGTGCTTCCTATCTTTGCATTCCCATGGGAGTTTCCTGCTAAGAAACAGTGTCACGACCTATGCACAGGCTTGATAGAAAGCTATGATTTTGTAGCATATAAAAGCATGAAAGCATTTTTTCATCAGTTTAGAGACTTCTCTCATCTGATTTCATTTCAGAACAAAAGAGGTAGTACAGTGGGGAAAGCAGTGATTCAAATAAACCTAATTCACAGTTACTCTGCTTTTTTTTTCCCCTTGGTGGAATCTAGGCCTTAATTTTATTTATCAAATGCACCCAGCTGTATAATTTTATCTTTCATAGTCACTCTGTATACTTAACATACAATTTAAACTAGAGTACTCTTTTGTAATAAATTACTTGTTCATTGACATGCTTGTTCAGGAGTCTAAGATATCTTTCCCCCCCTCTTAATCATTGTCTAGCAAGTTGCATTACCTATACCTCACAAATGCGTGCCATATATGAGAAACATATGGCAGAATTTTGTAACTATGTCAAGTATGGGCAATGCAAGTATTCTTAGAAAAACAATTCTGTCCTAGGCTAGCTAAGGTATCACACAGAGACTCTTATGTAATTCTTTCTTATCAGGAAATAGTAATACTATTTATAAGTGTCAGCACCATTTGTTATACTAAATTAATTATTCACTTTCATGTCCTTCTTAAAAAATAAGCACACATTAGATATCTATAAGTATTTTCCTTTAATAAATGATGGTTTTATAGCTTTAAAGAATGTTCTTTTCAATTTTATGACAGTTGAGCTAAAAAATGGATAATTTGTATCTTGACTAAAGCAATTATTTTCACAATATTACTGTTTATGACCACAATAAAATTCTTAATCAAAAGAATTATGTCCCAGTCTATAAGTATATGTCTATATTTGTAATAGAAGCTTTTAAAAAAATAAACAAATCTATGTAAGATCTCATTTTTCTAAATAATTTAGTTGTTATTCACTTTACAGAAATGGAGATTATGGAAATAGGAGGAAGATAATAAAATCATGGCCATGAGGCAGTACTACATGTCTTCATTCTTTATGTATTTTTAATGTTATAAAAATGGAATAAATAATTGAAAAAGTAATACAAATAAATGGTTAGTGATATAAAATTACTCTTCAAGGTCAGTTTTATTTAACCAAGTGATTTTTATCATGTTGAATGATTCAGAATTGTAAGGCAGTGTTGCGGCGGGGGGAGGGGGGGTGCGGAATGTAGCATTTTTCATCAGTTCTAGTGCTGCTTGACTGACTCAGATTGTGATTAGGAAATAAGTAAGCGCTCCATGATGTTTCCTTTGCTTTGAGTCCAATGAAGAGAATAACAGACAATTGCTTCTGGACGAGATCAATGAGTCAGTTTGAAAGGAGAGAATGTATCAGGCAAAACTGCTTTGGTCTCCTCCTCTGTCACGTGCCATTGTGCCTGAATCCTCACTGCCCCACGTCTCAGGTCAGAATGCCTCTCAACCTACCCAAGTAATGTCATCCGTCTGGATTCTACTAACTTTTTACTGTCAAAACTACTTGCTCTTTTGTAGAGTTGCTTCCTTTCTTATTCCTCACACATGATAGGATTACTCCTAACTCTGTCTGCAGTGAGCTCAGGCACTGTTTCCTGTGACTGTAGTAATCTGTGCGGTCCTGTGTGATTGTGCACGTGAGTGTGTGTTTAAAGAGCCCTGGGCTAGTGGGCTTGTGAGAAATCAGCTTATTCCATTAACCACACTGCAAACCCATGGTCACCATTTAGTAAATGAGGAATGAGAAATTGAAATAAAAACTGCAAATTTATTCACTTTACCCTATTCTGAGAAGGTTGCGTTTGCTTTCTCTCAATACTCCCTCCTCTTACTAGTATCTCCATAGGGACTTTGGTAATGCGCCTGGCTTTTGACGGAGACCAAATATAGTAACAATTATATGACTTCCTGATTATCGGTTAAGTGATCCACTGCGTGACTTTCTGGTATGTATTTGTAACTCCTGAGGGTAGTGGATCATATTAATTTTGTAGCACTGAAACCTAATAGGGGCAATAACTAATAGAAGTTTTTAGAAAATATTGAATTAACAAACAAACCTAGAAATATAATACTAGAACCTATCAATGATGTATTTTAATCGGGTAGCAGATGACATTTTTAAGGGCATACTGTTGGAAGGCATGATTTGCCATTTCTGCCCAAGATCAGAAAGGCCAGAAACACTGCCTGCATAAGGAAAAACTAGAACAGAATTAATTCCAGGAGAATCTGCTGCATAATATCTCCCACATCCGAAGTGTACTTCAGTTAGCAACTCGAGTAGCGACAAATGTGGAACAACCTTAATTAATAGAGTGTAAGAACTTTTAATAACTGGGCTATCATTGCAACATGAATATAACAGGAAACTATATACAAAAGTTTTACTATTCCAAGAATGAACTGTGTTAAGGCAATAAATGCAGGAAGAGCAGTTCACTACGCATCACTTCTCATTTCAGAGCCCAATGGAAAACAAAAAGAAAGGTGTTCAAATTCAGAACACTTTCCAGAAACAGAGAGAAACACTTATGGCCTTGCTCTTTGACATTTATGGTTAAAAACATAGCTAAGTGCTCTTTCCAGGCACTGATTCCCCATCACCTCTGCAAACACTTCAGTTATATTTACCTTTCCACGGGATTAGAGCTTGGTCAGTACACTCCAGAGAATAAACTGAGAAATGCTTAACAATGTCTTGACTCACACAAATGGTGTTACATAAGCGCTGCAATGCGTGGTGTTCAATGACTTCAAAACTCCAGCCTCCCGTTCACATCACTCTCACAGTCAGAGAACCCAAGTATTTCTTGAAAAAGATTTTTAAAATGAAAGTTCTTGTATATCCTGAACTATAATTAAAAATTAACAATATCAGCAATGGTGTTGGTCTTTGCTTTCTGAAAATACTTAATTCCTTTTATTTTGTATAAAAGAACTAAGCACTGAGTGATGGTGTTTTGTTTGGTTTTGTTGTGAGGGGAGCAAACCAGCTGAGAGCAAACTAGTCAAGGTTAGTAATTCCCTTGGATAACTGGGGACATATGTAAACCTAAAGAAATTGGAGTTATTTCAATTTATTTGTTCAGGTATTTACTGAAATTCTTCATTGATACTCAACCAAAGTAGTTTAAACAATAAATTTACTTTGGCATTGCATGGAATATTCAGAGTTGATGGTTATTATTATTATTATTTAATGTTAACTCTTTCATCCTAGCCCGTTTGGCTCAGTGAATAGAGTGTTAGCCGTTGGACTGAAGAGTCCTGGGTTCGATTCTGGTCAAGGGCACATACCTCAGTTGCAGGCTCCTCATGTGGGAGGTAACCAATCGATGTGTCTCTCTCTCTGTCTCTCCCCCTCTCTAAAAATCAATGGAAAATATCCGTTGGTGAGGATTAACAGCAACAACAACAAAACGTTAAACTTTCTGTGCAATTTTGCAACACAATGTTAGTTATAGATATACTAGAGGCCTGGTGCATGAATTTGTGCATGGGGGGGGGGTCCAACCAGTTGTGGGGAGGAGCTAAGGGCAGTTGGCCAGCTGGCCCTGCCCCCTGGTTGAACTCTCAGTAGAGGGGGTAATTTTCATATTAACCTTTTATTATACAGGATATTTAATATATTACTGTACATTTGATAATTTTAGACTAGTTTAGATGTTACATTTCTGTGGATTTTAATAAGAAACATTTTAAGGGAATTATGCAAATTGCCTTCCTCTTATGGAAACTTTATCAGAAGGGTGCAATTTGTGTCACTCCAACAAATACTAGTAAGTTAGACTCCTGTAATGGTGATTTAAACAAGAGACATATTTACTGTTGTTTTGTGTGCCAAAACTGTGGTTCATGATGCAGAGCTGAGAGAGCAGCTTCCATCTCAAGGCCCAAGGAACTTGCAACACTTTTCAACACTTCCCTGAGACAGAAAGGGAGAAAAGGCTAATGGAATATGCAAGTAGCACTTGTGGACCAAGATGGCACATATCAATACTTTCCACATACCTCTGGCCAGTATTTCCATAAGAAATAAGATTAACCATTTCCACAGGATATTAAAATACATATATTCATTTTTGTATTTTTACCTTATTGGACAAGGTGGGTCCCTTTATGGTTATCACCAAGTACCAAGTTCAAGGTCAGTTCCACATCTTTATGCTGAATGCAGTAGGGGATAGGATCCATTGAGTAAAGTGAAAGTCCTCAAAACAGGATTAGTAGGACAATTCACTGGCCCTTCGTCCTCCCACTGTCTCCCAGAAATCTGGCTGGTGGCTAAGGTACTCTACTGTATGTATAATGTGGGTTGATGTTCCTGTGGGGGTATTATTCCCCTCCAGTTTTCTTTTTTTTTCTAATGGAAAATGATGAGTAATCAGCAATTCACTGGGAGAATACCCAGGCAGTTTGGTTTGATGCTAGTCTGGATTTTGAAACTGCCATTGATTCACTAATCACAAATGTCTTGACAAATTTTCTTCTTTCAATACAAATAATTCTCCCCTCTGACCAATAATGTCAATAAGAAGCTTTGTTTCATATACAAACTAATTTCTAAGAAACATATGTACATGTGGTTGCAGGTATACTACAGATACACATTCACAAGCACATATAGCTGGAAAGTAAATAGTTTAGGGAGACTCATTTAGATATTATAAAAGCATGAGAGCTTTTGGAAACAAAATTAAATTTAATAAGATAGTTATCTATACCAGAAATCTATAAGTGAGATCTTCATGTAAGAAAACTTAGTAAACTGCATTAAGATAACTGTTATTTAGATGCTTAAATGGAATTGTTTGGGAGAATTTCTTGCTTTTGTTATACTGTACTCCTGCTTTATTTCTCCATTACAATGATTTTATTGTGAACATGCCTGCTTGTAACGTAATTTTAGCAAATGTTTAAAAGTATCTCCCAGGCTGAGGGCATTAAGTTTTACATAAGCTGTGTGTGCGATGTTCTGCTTTATTGCAGCTGTGTCCATGGACCTATCGTGTTTATGTAAGCTGCAGGCGACTGCCATCATCTTTAGAACATCCAGCCAACTGCTCTTATCTCTTTAAGATTCTCTAACAGCTAAAATAACATTGGCAATAAGCACATCAGGAAATAAAGATCCATTTCAGGAATGGACTTCCCTACAACGCTGCCTATCCGATGGTTGAATAGGCCCATAAGTGCTTTGTAGCTTCTGCAGATAATCAAGAATGGGATTTCTGTTCAGATTTCTATCCTCAGAAGGAGGCTATTTTCACTTTGGAAAGAGACTATGTTCAGATAAAACCACATGTGTGAGGGTTTCACTGGACCATTTTTATGGCATTATGTGGACTTCTTTGGTTCTTTTTGGAATTAGGGGGAAATGCCTGGCTAATTTGAACAGCGGATAATTTAGCCAACAAGTTGGCTTGGTTTTATGGGTTATTCCTCCTATACTTCACATAAAACCAGTTATATGTACGTTTTATATTTCTTTCCTTTTTAATTCCCAAGCCTTAAAAGCAGTGGTATTGATTCAATCACAAAGTCAAAATAAACATTTTACAATTTAGAAAATAAATTTTTTGGGGATTTGAAAAAGTGTGAACACAATAAAATTATGGCAATATCCTGGAGCATACAATTGAAATTTAAAAGACCGGAATAGGAGGGCATTATTATGTTTGTTTGTTTTTTCATTTTCTAGTCCTCCTCATTTTCTGTGCATTTTATTTGTTTTTGTCTTTACATAATCTGCAATTAGATTGAATTAGGTAGTAGGAATTAGAATTACTTGTCTTTACATGTTTTACCCTTTAGATTTCATCTAAAACAAACAATTTGGAAGAACACTTTTGTGCCTAAGAAATATCCTGAAACCAAACTACAATTTACCCTTTTGACATAATGAGCACTAACAAAAACAATGAGCTAAATAAATAATTAGTCTGAGAAAAGAGGGGCGTTCTGCTGTTCACAATAATATAGTACTATTTAGCTAATGTGTTTATAAATATGTTTTTAAAATACAATATTCTAGATTTACCATCCATAAATATGAGTTTTGATATTTTGGTATACCATAAATATGAGTTTTGATATTTTTTTTTGGTGGCAGAGCAGAATTGAGGAAATATATATTAAATAAAATTAAAGAAACCATAAAATATATGTAATGATTTATGGCTAATAGAAAGCAATGTTTCTAAAAAATCGTATATACATAAATGTGATTCTTACTGAAGCATATATACTAATAAAAGTGTAATATGCTAATTAGGACTTCTTCCAGACGCCCATACAGACAAAGCCACAGCAGCTGCAAGGGCCTAGGGCTGGCAGAAGAGGTGGGCAGTGTTGCGTGGGAGAGGAGAGGCAGGCTGGTGCCGTGGGCCGATCCAGTGCTGCAGCCCCTTTTGCAGAGGCCTAGGACTTAGGCAGCCATGAGCCCCAGCAGTTGCGAGGCATGGGGTTCAGGCCTCGCAACCATGGTGGCCTGCATTGGCAGTAGCAGCGGGGTGATGGGGGCAGCACCTTCCCCTAATCAGCTTGTCGCCTCCCGCAGAGGGAGGCCAGACTGCAGCTTAGGCCCGCTCCTCATAGGGAGCGGGCCTAAGCCTGCAGTAGGACATCCCCTGAGGGCTACCGGACTATGAGAGGGAGTAGGCTGGGCTGAGGGACCTCCCCCACCCCCACAAGTGCATGAATTTTCGTGCACCGGGCCTCTAGTTTCAATATAATTGTCAAGTAGTAAAGGTATATGTTATTAGGGCCTAATATGTATCTTAAAATTAGTTTTATCATGAATTTAGATAAAAGTTTAAATATTTTCTGGAATTACACATTTCTATTTAACTTTGTAAACATAGTGGTCTCTCATGATATTTAGTGAGGATACAGAAAATAAAGAGGCTTTTAATACTCATATCATATGCTAAAAGATAATTTTTATACTATTCAAATCAGATGCATGAAAGTATAGCACAAGAGATAACTTAAGGAAAGAAAATGAAATGAGCATAAATAAAGGAACAACATTCAGTTATTTATTTAGTTTTGGTAAAAAGCTATACATATTTAAGCATGGCATTATTTTCTTTACTTTTTGACAAGTATTACTGCAGATTCATGACTGTATTACTTCAATTTAACTGAAATTTTCTCTTAATGTCAGTTTTCCATAGTCTTTTCAAAGGGAAAAAATCAATAGAATCAAATAATATGAATAAATAGTTAATTCCTTACACACACACACACACACACCCCACACACAGTATATAAGGAATTAACCATTTCCAGTATTTTCCATAGGTTGTATTAAGCATTGGGAATATAGCTATGATTAAAGTTCAGGACTTTATAAAGCTCAGTATCGAACAAATAATAATAGTACCAACAACAGTATAAGTTAAATTTTTTAACGCTAGGACATATAAATGCACGTTACATATTAGTGAGTTCTCAAAGTAACCCTGTGAGAAGACTCCATCTTTATCTATGTCACAGGTGAGAACCTTCATTGTTCAAAATTTTATGGAGCTGGAATGTATAACTAGGAAGCCTTTAATTCTCTTCAAAAGATCTCCCTGGGGAATCAGGATAATTCATAGAACAGCCCAGTTTTCTAGGCTAGAATTTTAATGTATATTTTTCTCTGAAATTCTCCTTGGTAAATTTCAATGACTGTTCAGTTTCCCCATTTTAAAATGTGGCGTTAAGTAGTCCAAACCTCAAGGTTTCTCTTTTAATTAACACAATCAAAGTTAGGGACTCAGAAGACCACAAAAAAACTGGAAAGCTTTGTGCAAAAAAATAAAAAAGAATTAAATTTGGCATATTTAAAGAAAAGTTAAAAACAGGTGTGCAAAAAAATGGAAGAGACACATGAAGGATGAAGGTTGACTGGAAAGAGCCTTAAAATAAGAGAATTAGTGGAGTGATCACAACGCCCATGAACCACATTATTTATCAAAGAGGTTGGACTGAGAATGGCTGTTCTGACTCTCCCGTGGTGGATAATTTGTTAAAGCATGGCTTCATCCCCAAAATGCTCAAAATGTTTTTAGTCAGGAGTATTGGAAGCATCTATGCAACTTTATAGATGCAGCTTTGTCTAAGCAGGTTTTATCTTTTTGTTTGTTTGTTTGTTTTTAAATTTAGCTACCTTGGACCTTCTGAACCAACTGCTATGTTAATAGATAAAGGCAGAGGAAAATCAGATGATTCAGATTTGTGTTTCCATAACTCCCTGAGCTACCAGCACGTTCTCAACCCAGGCAGTCTAAAGAAGAGCACATAAGTGCATAAAGGTCAGTTCTACCCTTCTAAACTCTTTCTTATTTACCCTCGATTTCATTGAATGTTATGAACATCCCTTCAGTTGGCCAAACAAACCTCTGAATCATGTCCATTTTTTTCTTATTCTCCTTATAGAACTGGCCAGACACTTTCTAAATTTGTCAGTCTATTCTTCTCTATTACTATATTTCTTAGTTACTATACTTATTACTTTCCAGAAATAATTGCAATATTCCGCTACATGTTTTTTCTGCCCTATCCTCTAATGTGCCTGTCTACTCCATGAAAATATTTAGGGACGCAAAATAATACCTGTACCTTTGAATGCTGCTGCTCTGGGAAGTGTGAGAACACCTTTTGCGCAGCAATATGCACTTCCTGAATGAGGCAGCAGAGAGAAGCATATTTAAATATTCAATGGAATGAACTGTTAGGTGATTACAGTTTATTCATCTGTACTAAAAGAAAACCCATTTTTGGTTAAGCAGATTGAGAAGAGGAAAACATTTCTAGCTCTTCTATCATAAACTTCAATGTCTATCGATTTCTGGAACCAATTTATAGGGAAAACAGTTAAGCCTTAAAAAAAGCATCACAATGATAAAAAATATTTTTGAAATTTAACTTAGGAAAACTTCATTTATTTCCTAAACCAATATGGCTCCCCCCCACCCCCCCGACACAGAGTTAGACAAAATAGGTATGAGGGAATTATGGGAAATTCTCAAAATCATCAAAAAGTCAGCTGGAATAGCACTCACCAACCATATTAAATTGTAGTCCCATTGAATAAAATACTGATAGATATCAGATGACTTGATATCAATACACATGCATATACATATATATACACAGAGAATGAAAATCCCTTTGTGAGGACTCAGAATGAGTTACCCTAAGGTGTGGCTCTGTGGTATACAGATTGTTTTGAGCTAAAGGCAACTTTAGCTGTAGGTTCAAGTGAAACTCCCTCCATCCTCCCCAATCCCACTACCTAGGAAAGTTTGAATTAGAGGCCTTACCCATAAGAGATTATCAGAGATAACTTTTTTTTTAAGTCTTCACCCAAGAATATGTTTTTATTGATTTTTAGAGAGAGAGGAAGGGAGAGAGAGAGAAACATCAATGTGAGAGAGAAACATCAATTAGTTGTCTCCCTGATAAGAGATGGAACCCACAACCTAGGTAGGTGCCCTGACCAGAATCAAATCTGCAACCTTTTGGTATAGGGACTATGCTCCAACCAACAACCACCTGGGCAGGGCATAGATAACTACATCTGATCTATCTATATGGCAGGACAAACTTCTATTTACTAAACATCTGCTCTTATCATCTGCAATGACCTTTCGAAGCCCCCAAGGCACCTTAACACATCCTTAGCTCAGGATATTTTATACATTATTGTTCCTTTCTATCACTGAATGTCCTGTACATGTGAGTGTTGGGGGAGGGTCTCTGACCCTCCCATGTATGTGAGGTTTCCATACATATGTATGCATTAAATTTGGTTATATTTTCTTACTAATCTGTCTCATGTTTATTTCATTATTAGACCAGCAGAAGAATCTTGGGGGCGGCAAAATGTTTGTTCCAACCCCACACTTCCTTACAGAAGAATTTCAACTAACTATATATTTACAAGTATAGTACCGAAATAACAAATTCAGAACTAAGGAATTAGAAAATCATTAAGGGTTATTAAGAGCAGCTCATTGAAATTTTAACAATGAACAATACATTTGCATAATTGCTCTAGATAGTCCACAAATTATTTAGTAATTAGAACGAGAAAAATAGTAACTTCATAGTGGAGAAATATGGTAGATACCACCTCTCTCAGGTCACCAATCTTAACCTAACCTAATCTCACTAACAGTGCTAACAGTGATCAAAGAAAAATCTGTGTAACATATTTGTAAAATCATAATGGAAATTTACAAATTCCAATTTATAAATATGACATATATTATTTTAGTTCTATAAATAATCATGAAATATTGACTTTTTAGATGAATCTTTAAACCTTACATCTGTCTTCACTGAGCTGTAATCTGCTCATAAACGCCACTAAGAATATTATTCCAATACTCAAAGGAGGGATCACCTACTCAGGGAAAATGCCTCTTCCGGGGAGACCAGTTGCTCACCTGGAGAGAGTAACTTACTACCAATGTGTCTCCCAGTTAGACTCCAAACTTCATGAGGAGTAAAGGGAATAGAAAACTATTAATTATTTATTTTAATCAACCATGATTCCAGGGACAAATGAGAAGCTCAGTATATATTTGTTGAAAAGAATCAATAAAAGAATATATATCATTTATACACTAGAGGCCTGGTGCACAAATTTGTGCATGGGTGGGGTCCCATCGGCTAGCCCAGATCAGGGTAGAGGGGGCCAATCAGTGGTGAGGCAGGCCAGGGTGAGGGGCCACAAGCAGTTGGCCAGCCAGCCCCGCCCCCTGGTCAAACTCCCAAACTCCTGGTCGAGGGGACAATTTGCATTTTAGCCTTTTATGATATAGGACTAGAGGCCTGGTACATGAAATTCATGCATGGGGGGAGGGGCCTTCAGTCCGGCCTGCACCCTCTCCAATCCGGGACCCCTCGGGAAATGTTCGACTGCTTGTTTGTGCCCGCACTTTTAACAGATGACAGCTCCATTGTTGTTTCTTTTCATGCTTAAACCCATTGGAATTAGTAGGTATTCAAAGTGTGTATACATTTTTGGGGAGACACCTTGTATATCTTTAGTCAGTGGTGAAAGGAACCAATGGCGGGTTTGGAACCCCCAAACAGGGAACCTCGCTCACTCCCCCCATGTCTCCCCACTTCACTTTCCACCTCTGCGGGCAGCAGGAGAATCAATGTTTTCTCTCATTAACTCGGAAAAGCACATCCTGTCACCTGCTGCCTGGCAGGAGTGCGCTAGGCCCCAAGCGAGCAAGGCTTAGTCAGGGCAGCCTTTGCTCATGGGTGCTGGCACCCAAAGTGCACATTCCTCCTCTGCAGTCGCCCCGACTATCCCACCGTTTCATTGAGAGGACAGAACTGCTCGCTTCCTCTAGGTTCCCAATCTTTTTTTTTTTTTTAATATATTTTATTAATTTTTTACAGAGAGGAAGGGAGAGAGATAGAGAGTTAGAAACATCGATGAGAGAGAAACATCGATCAGCTGCCTCCTGCACATCTCCCACTGGGGATGTGCCCACAACCAAGGTACATGCCCTTGACCGGAATCGAACCCGGGACCCTTGAGTCCACAGGCCGACGCTCTATCCACTGAGCCAAACTGGTCCCGGCTAGGTTCCCAATCTTGAACACTGACCAAAGGCACCTCAGCGAGGGCTGCCTGCTCCCACCAGGTGTGTCTGTCTGCACCTGCTTCCGCCTCAGCACCTGCATTAGCTCCACAGAGGTGATCTCATCACTGCACTGGCCTTCGTGGGAACAGGCATCACCACTCCGCCCTCTCACTGTCATCTCACAGGTGCCCACCCTCAACACTCAGAATACCCAGACACTCTCCAAAGGACGTGAGTGTGCCAGAGGGGATGTGCGCACATCCTGTGGGGGATGTAGGAATTCTGGGGTTGATGGAAGTGCAGCAGAGGGGCAGGGAAAACTTGCACACACTATGGTCCGGGACTGTAGCAGATGCACGTGGGTGACAGCATGTTGGGGGACATTTGCACGCCATGGGGGGAGGAGAGGATGCACCCACCAGAGGCCTGCGGCTGCATAGATCTGCAAACCCCTGTGGCGCGGCCAGGAGGACATCAATCTGGCCTGTTATGGTGACTGTCCTTGCATTCGGGCACCTTCTGGGTCAGAAGGCAAGACTTGCGCAGCCACTCCTTGGCACTGACGGCCTGCAGTCGCTACTTCAGCTTGGCCCACAGGCTCTGCTTGGTGCACTCAGAGATGCCACCACCGCCATGTGGGGAGTACAGGCCGCCCTCTGCCAGCCTGCCTCCCCCACCCAGAGGCTCTCCACGCACACTGCCCACAGGCCCAGAGCGCACTGCCCACAGACCCTCCTACGACGCAAGCGTGCCACCTGACTGCCGCTATCTTTGTTGCAGAGTGAACCTCAATTTACATATTCTCTCCCTATTGGCTGTGGGCACCGCCATCTTTTGTCATGGAGTTATGGTCAATTTGCATATTCCCTCTTTATTAGATAAGATAACCAAAAAAAATAAAATAGTGCATTTTCTTATTTTGAAGAAGCTGGTAATTTTTTTTCTGTCAGATATATCATTAGGTAGAAATATATTTTTAATATATTTTTCCTATGATCCTTTCATTTTCCCCTTTGTGTGGACATGGACATTTATTTTTGTAACCTTTCAAAATAGTCACATCAAGACAATGGAAAGACTGACAGGATTTTTATAAAACATCACAATACTAAGGCTCTATGGAAATGCCAGTTTCTAGAAGAACCCCAGGGCTCAAACATTCAATATCAAAGGAGTAATAAAATCTAAGGTTAGGCACTCAGATATTTTACCATTTTTTAAAATGTGGAATCCGGATAAGTTGTTAATTTATCATTTTCCAAATATTATAGTTAGTATTTTATTGTTTCATTTAATAATTTCAACAACACTATAAAATAAGTACTATGATACCCAATTTTAAGATGACAAAATTGATATTCAAAAGTTTAAGTATTATTGTCTGTGACACAGGTCATATGTGGTAACAATATTCCACCTGTGGTTGCATTTACTGAAAAGTTGGGCACCTGCACACTGTATTTCTGACTTCCATATAAATGACTTATATTCTCCATTCCCTCACCTGTAAAGAACTTGGAGTACATACTTTCTTGTTCTAATCAGTCAAATGAACATTCTTCTTGCCTACATAAAGTAATTTCTGACCTTTTTCAGCTCGTGGCATATATAAATTACTAAAATTCTGCAGCACACCAAAAATAAATATATTTTTGACCAACCTGACAAAAAAAAAGGTATAATTTTGATTCATTCACAACAGACAGCTATTGTTGTTTTGGCGGCTGCCTTTATTTATTTATTTATTTATTTATTTACAATATAAGGGAAAAGAGGTCATTACTTCTGACTAACTAGTCAGGTATTGCATATTTTAAGAAGTCTTTAAATTGCTGCTCTAAAATATACCCCAGGCTGTAGCAGTTTGAAATTGTTATCGATGTTACCATATTTCTCAAACTTTTGTTGTGCACAAGCTCCATAAAAAGCTCATTTTCTTCCTATGTCCAATTACTGTTCTTTTTATCTGCCGGTTTCTGAGAACCATACTTCGTCATTATATGAATAATGACTGTAGCTATTAAGAGTGACTTGGAGGTTTTAGTCAAGCACTTGGGTCACCAAAGAAAATAATTAAAATACTAGTGTGTATCAAATCTTTCTTCCAACACTTTGCCCCTCTTTTGTTTTACCTGGCAATTAAGGATGAGATCACAGGCTTTTTACAAGTGGCACAGCTGTGAAGTGAGAACATTGTGCCTTTCAGAGAACAACTGGGAAAACAACAGTAACAATGTTCCATTAAACCTCAAGTGTCTGTGGCAGAAATTGAGCGCTGGAGTTAAAAAAGGCAACAGGAAAGGAGCCTGGAAAATGATGGTCCTTAAAACAAGAGGCAGTACACAGTCTGTTTTTCAACAAAAGGTAAAAAGAAAAATGAGTTATAAAATTTTACAATTATTTTATCAAAGTTGCACGTTACATCATAAAATAATCTAATCGTCCTTAAAGGCTTAAATCAAACAAACAAAAAAGCAGCCCCATAGGCCGTTGCAGTGGAAAAGCACTTGATTCACTGATTCACAGTTCCAAGAAGCAACAAACTTAACAATTTTTAAGATTCCTCCTTGCATCCCCTTTCTTTTGTTCCAATTTAACTGTATATTTGGAAATGTCATACTTATCATTTGCTTTATGAAATTTTCAATTTTTTTCATATTACCTACTTCCTAAAATGAACATTAACATTTATTATATCTCCCAAACCCATGACCTTTACATTCACCTTCTATCTGTATATCAATACTCCAGAGCCCAGCACATGCCCTGAATAGGAATCAAACCAGCGATCTTTCGGTGTATGCGACGATACCCAACCAACTGAATCACACCAGCCAGGTCTTTCTCACGCTTTTTAAAAAATACATATATTTTTATTGATTTCAGAGAGGAAGGGAGAGGGAGACAGAGATAGAAACATCAGTGATGAGAGATAATCATTGATCAGCTGCCTCCTGCACACCCCACACTAGGGATTAAGCTGGCAACCAGGGCATATGCCCTGACTGGGAGTTGAACTGTGTGACCTCCTGGTTCATAGATTGATTCTCAACCACTGAGCCACGCTGGCTGGGCTCTCACACTGTTATGAGAAGGAAAGTTCTGTTTGTTTGTTTTTGTTTTGTTTTCAACTATGCTATGATCATATTTCCCTGCTTATACAACTTTTGTTAATATCCTGAAGTAAAAAAAAAAAACAAAAAACTCTTCACTTAATTTTTTGAGAATTTTCTATGTACTTCTTATGAATTCATCTCTACTTTCTGGAGGACAATTCTCCAGTTTATAGACCACAGGGAATAAGTAAGTTTAATTTCTTATTTTCTTCCTCTTGGAAGAGATTTCCCTCAGAATTTTGAACACATGATTATATTATCTTAAAATTTTGGTCTCTCTGTTGAGAAGTTCCATGCTGCTCCATTTATTAATCCTTTGCATGTAATCTACTGCCTTTACATCCTCTCTGTAAGAATATGAGGTCTCCCTTTACCCATTCTGTTTTTGAAATTTCACAACGGTATGCCTTGGTATGTCCTTGAGAAATTTCTTTGACTTATTTGTTTGATAATATTCCTCCCCTCATTTTCACCATAGGCTTTCAAGTTTCTAAACTCCTATTATTGGGGTATTGGACTTTGTGAATTACATCACTGAATTCTCAGTTGTTTTATATTGTACATCAAATTTTCCATCTTTTAGAGAAGATTCCTTTGCTAGAGAGTAACTTGATCTTCTAATTCTATTACATTTTTTCTTTATTGCATTCTTACTTTAATTTCCAAGAGTTCCTTTTACCCTCTAAATATTCCTTTTATATTTGTTTCATGGATAAAATTCTCTCCCTATCCTTTAAAAGGCTAATATTTTCTTTGAAGTTTCTTTATCCCTATGTTTTCTTAAATTTCTTTTAGTTGATTTATTTTTTTTTTCACTGCTTTTCAAATTTGGGCCTTTCTAGAAATGTATAGTAAATCCTGAGTGACTAATCACATTTTGAATGAGCCAACAGTGCACTGTAAGTTTCATGGGTATGAAGAAATTGGCCAAGTAATTAATCTCAGTGGAGGTAAATTAGGCTGGGCATTTTCAACTATTAGAAGGGAACTACAGCTATTAGTAGATATAAGTTTTATGCCTTTGGCTGGATGATTTCACCAGAGACAAATCTTTCCATTTCTTTCCTTAGGAGAATGTGTTTGCTTGCAATAATTCTGGAGTTTTACCTTCCAAAATCTGTGTGGGTTTGCTTGGATATATTTGGTGGACAGAGGGAGTCTAATTGCATTTTCAACCTATCATCCTATTTCCACATCCTTACATATTGGCCACATTTCAAGATACTATCATTTTCTGAATATTTCTGGAGTTCTTGGAAGATAAATATGCTTGCATAGAGGTTATGCATAAAAGTGCTCTGTAGTAACTAGTTCAGGAAAAATGATATATGTATATATAATTTTATAATATCTTAAAAATATATTACTATATATACATGTATATTATAAAATAGAATATATTAAAATAATGTTTGAAGAGAAAAAGAGGTCTAGGAGGACATCATTTTTTTCCTGAGAAATTAGAAGAGTGGGGTTATCAATGAAATAGGAAATATTTCATGAATGAAATAAGGAAGTCTGTATTTAGGTGTAGTTTTGCTGGGGATAATCAGAGTGCAGTTTTGGTGGCTGAAACTGAGATATCTATAAGACCTATGCAATTGGTATCCAGCTGTAGTAATCCAGAGTTTGGAAGAGGGTTCTGAACTGGAGATTTATTCAGGGAATTACCAGAATCTATATAGTATTAAAAATATGAATTAGAAAAGTGATACACTTACCTTTATTGAGAATATTACCAAACTGCAAGTTCTCGAGAACTCCAGCGTTAAGGGCAAAAGGGAAGAATCAACAAAAGAGCCTGAGGAGGAACAACTGGTAGGTATGAAGAAACACAAGAGAGTACACAGCCCTGCAACCTTGTAAAAAACAATGGACGCTGGCCGGTGTGGCCCAGTTGGTAGGAAAGACATCTGGAAGGCCAAAAAGTGGCGAAGTGGCGGGTTCAATTCCAAGTCAGGGCACATGCCCAGGTTGCGGGTTCCAAGTCACCACATTCTCTGCAGGTATAAAAGGCTATTCAATTCATGAATTTCCACTGCAGCCATTCAAAGTCAAAAAGCTGAAGATCCTATATAATAAAAGCCTAATATGCTAAGTGTCCAGTCGCCAGGTCGTCTGTTCAACCAATCAAAGCATAATATGCTAATGATATGCTAAGGCCACTCAACTACTTGCTATGATGTGCACTGACCACCAGGGGGCACACAGTCAACTGATCGACCAGTTGCTATGATGTGCACTGACAACCAAGGGAAAGATGCTCTGACCAGTAGGTTAGCTTGCTGCTGGGGTCTGGCCAATTGGGACTGAGTGTGACAAACTAGACATGCCCTGAAGCCCTCCCGTGGTCCCTCCCTGACTGGCCAACCTCCTGTGTTCCTCCCCGGCCCCGATCGTGCACTAGTGGGGTTCCTCGGCCTAGCCTGTGCCCTCTGGCAATCTGGGACCTCTCAGAGGATGTCGGAGGGCCAGTTTTGGCCCGATCCTGCAGGCCAGGCTGAGGGACCCCCACTGGTGCACAAATTTATGCACTGGGCCTCCAGTTTAAGAATAAAAATCATGACAAAAACACTCTAAAGTATCAGGTTCAAGATAGAGTAAAGAATAAGATCAATCCACCCTAATAAGATAGGTTTAGAATTCTGTTTGAGTAGTATTAACTTATCTAACACTATTTCTTGAGTTCACAATGATCTCTCCTCTCTTGTAACTTCTCCCTATTGATACACTAATTGTAATAGTTTTCTGTTACTACAAAGAAGTCACTGAAAACTTAGAGAACTAAAACAACATATCTTCCTTTACTCATACCTCTGTGGGTCAGGTGTCTGTGTTGTTTAACTGGGCCCTCTGCTGCTCTGGACCTCACAGGCTATAATAAATGTTGGCCTGCTGCATTTTTTTTCTGGAGTTTGGAGCCCTCTTCTAAACTCACATGGTTTTGGCAGAATTTGGTTGCTTGTGGTTGTGGGGCTATGGTCCCTGCTTTCTCACTGGCTGAGGGGTAGAGCCTACTGTCCGTTCCACAGCCCCCGCCCAGGTCTGTACTCTGAGACCCCTTCTCTGACCCTCTGACAACCTGACAGCTCATTTCTTTAGTGTCCACGTTACCTATTACAAATATTGTGTGTCATAGTGAGATCACTGTACTACAGTTTAATTCCATTTATGAACATTAAGCTATACTCAATAACAAAGTCATCTAACTGTTGAATTCGTGGTTTTAAAGTCATCTAAGAATATCTGTTTCAGCCCTAACCGGTTTGGCTCAGTGGATAGAGCATCAGCCTGCGGACTCAAGTGTCCCAGGTTCGATTCCAGTCAAGGGCATGGACCTTGGTTTCGGGCACATCCCCAGTGGGGAGTGTGCAGGAGGCAGCTGATCAATGTTTCTCTCTCATCGATGTTTCTGACTCTCTATCCCTCTCCCTTCTTCTCTGTAAAATATCAATAAAGTATATATTTTAAAAAAAAGAATATCTGTTTCAAATTCAAGGATATTTGATACGTTTCTTATTTTAAGTACTTGCAGACAATTAGGTCATTTGGTCCCTTAATATGTAGTATTTTGATATAAGTTATTCATTTATTTACCACTCACTGGGCACTTCATACTCTTTTATAAAAAATATATTATATTGCTTCAGGACCACTCTTGACGTTTAAAAATCTTATTTTGATTTTGAATTTGTAATTTGTCTGAAATGTGTGAAGAAATTAAATTAAAATACATCACAAGAATTTCTCATTGATCTAATATTATTAGCTGGTGCATATTTGAGGAATAATGACAAGCACTCTATTAACTTTCATTTTCATTAATTATTTTTGCTTATAATGTCATCCTTGATGTCTATAAAAAGGATTTTCTTCTCTACCAACATCATTCTTTGGAGTTTGAATGACAGTGCTTATTTTCATTCTTTTTGATAAAGCTGAACATATCTTGCCCCTTTTTATCTTTTTCATCTTTTATGTTTGTTCACTTATATTTACAATATTCTTATCTAGTTTGCACACACTAAAGGCCTGGGTTCAAAGCCTGCCAGTTATTTTTCTGTTGTATATCAGAATTGGAAATACACATGCACACACACATTCTGATGGTATGTTAAATAATGTTCGAGTTTTTCAAAACTTAAATATGTATACTAATCTCCATGCTAGAGATTAGTGACTTTAAAAAATATTTCAAAAAGGTGAAATATGTACTAGTTTTCTTCTCTCTGAACGTATCAATTTTGGAAGAAGTAAAGTTTGATATTTCATTTTATTGTTTTCAAATACTGTGATTATCATTATTATGATGATCATCCTCATTCATACACAGCCAAAATGAATTCAGAGCTGCAAGAAATTTCACACATATGTGGAGCTGGATTAATTAGTATAAATACCAGTAGTATAAATTTTATATATTTAAATAATTAGTTTTGATTTTCTACAGAAAATGTTATATGTTCAAGAAACTAACATTTTTTACAACTTACATGTTTAAAAACTTTTATGGAAGTTATAATCTGAGTGACATACTGTTATTTGTATTCCTGGGATGCAAAAAAAAAATATGGATTTTAAAGAGAAGTTCTAGTCTTTGTCTTTTTTTCTTGCTGTCATTTAAACAGTAGTTCTGTGGCCATTGACATATTGAGGTCATCTAACAATCTCTTCCTTAATTGCTAAGAGTGCTCATTTTCCATATGACTTCTGAATATCCATGACAGCCAAATTTTTCTTCTAGACACTTTTAAACAAATATAATTGTAACTTTTATTTCTCTAACTAAAAATCATTCAAAGAAATTGAAATTTCTGATGTGTGCACATAAGAGTAAGAGAAGAAAATGATAAAGCAAGAGAAAACAGTAAAGAGATAAATCAACAAAATCATAAAATGACTTCAAATAGAGGGCATTTGAAATTAAGACCATTAAGTGGAGGGAAAAAGAATTCACCTAAAATTATGTTAATTAAATTAATAATTAAGACAAAGAGTGGTACCTAACTATTTAAAATAAACTTAATTATCAAGTAAATTAAACATTTTGAGAATTTATCATTATTATTATCTTCATCCTCATCGTCATCATCTTTGTTGTCATCATAGTTCAGATATTACCTCAGGAAGAAGAGCATTACCTGGACCCCTCCATTCTTCTCTTCCAGCAACTGGAATGATTATTTTCCCTTCCTTCTCAAGTCCCACCCTTTCAGCTACCTGCTCTGGAGAGCAATAGGTGGCCCAAAAAGGGCAGGCAACAGTGGGCGAGGTGGTCAGAGGAGCAGAACTAGTCAAATTTCTCTGAGAACCAGAAAGTGCTGCTGGCTGTCTCCCTTTCCGGAGAACGAAGACAGCTCCGCCTGCAGTGCTGGCCTTCCTCCTGTAAGGGGATCTGCTGGACCCGTGCTAATTCAATTTTCCCCCCATTTCAGGCCCTTCCCCAACGTCACCCCCTTCACCTTGGATCATGTTCAAGAAACTTGATGAAAGAGAAAATGTGTTCAATTACATCCAGTTGAAAACCTCAGTTATAAAGGGTATTAAGAACCAATTGATAGAGCAATTTCCAGGTATTGAACCATGGCTTAATCAAATCATGCCTAAGAAAGACTCTGTCAAAATAGTGCGATGCCATGAACATATAGAAATTTTTACAGTAAGTGGAGAGTTACTATTTTTTATTTAGACAAAGAGGACCTTTTTATCGAACCCTAAGATGATTTCACAAATATCCTTTTATCCTGCCACACCTTCCTTCTCTCTCTATTTTCAACCACAGTTTATATTCAGTACCATTCCATACCAGTTTCAGATGTACAGTGAAGTGTCCAGAAAACCATGCACTCTATAGAGTGGTCCCCACGCTGGCCCAAGCACCTATCTGGTCCCATACCCAGCTATCGCGACATTATTGACCATATTTCCCATGCTGAAATCTGTATCTCAATGGCTATTCTGCAGCTACAAATTTGTACTGCTTAACCCCTTCATGTTTCCCAGAGGAGAATCTTCCAAGGCCTGGCCTAATGGTATGATCTGGTACCATGGATCTGAGAACCATCTAGAGCAGTGGTTCTCAACCTTCCTAATGCTGCGACACTTTAATTCAGTTCCTCATGTTGTGGTGACCCCCAACCATAAAATTATTTTCGTTGCTACTGCATAACTGTAATTTTGCTACTGTTATGAATCGTAATGTAAATATCTGATATAAGGATGTATTTTCATTGTTACAAATTGAACATAATTAAAGCATAGTGATTAATTACAAAAACAATATGTAATTATATATGTGTTTTCCAATGGTCTTAGGTGACCCCTGTGAAAGGGTTGTTCGACCCCCAAAGGGGTCATGACCCACAGGGTGAGAACCGCTGATCTAGAGGGAGTAGATGTTGCCTCAGAACAAAGTTTTTTATGGGATACTGTGAACGTCAGAGGGCAGGTCTTCCTACGGTCCAGATTTTTCTTGTTCAATCTTTCAAGAGAGTTAAACATCCATAATATTACTAGGGTTTAGAGAAAGAATATGCCTTTTTTTATAAGTTAGTTTTACTTTTTAATTCAGCAATCTTACACAAGAAAAAAAATAGCAACAAAACATCTCCCAAATACAAACATCAGAGAGAAAAACAGAATTTAATTTCAGAAGGGATTTTTAAATGAGTCAATTTAAAAAATAACCACAAAACCACTAGCACTCATTATTAGAGAGCATCACAATTCATTTTAAGTAAAAACAAATAAATAATTGATATAAACATTTGATTATTAAGATATCTGCATGGGGGGGGGGGGGGCATACCAACACAGAAAACAAGAGTTGTCAGTAGTTCCATGATGATCACCTGGATGGTGTGGTTCGGTGGTTAAGCATCAACCTTTGAACCAGGAAGTTTCTGGTCAGGTCACATGCCTGGGTTGCAGGCTTGAACCCCAGTTAGAGGAGTGCAGAAGGCAGCCAATCAATGATTCTGTCTCATCATTGATGTTTCTATCTCTCCCTTCCTCTTTGAAATTAATAAAAAATAATTTAAAAAAATAGTTCCATGATGAAAAAAATATTTTTCTTAATTTGGTTTCTTAAATGTTCTAAATATTTTATTACTTGGTTTTCCAAGATTTTTAGAAAGAAGAGAAAATGGAGAAATCTGAAATTAATTATTATTTAATAAGCAGAGCTTATACTCTATTACTTATTCAACAGCTTTCACTGATGAAACCTATTACACATTGCAAATATTGCCTCATCAATCATCACTCAGTGAGGGCAGAAAACATGACAAGTTTTAAATAATTTCCAAGAGCTTCCAATATTAATATCATACTCTATTTACAAAAAAAAAAAATAAGGTTTAATCTTTGCTGAGTGATCATGCTGGCTTTCATTGTGGAAAAAAGCATCAATCTATGTCCTGAAGGGAAGCTGACAAAATACCATACCCACTGCTGATCACAAACCTATTATAAACCATACATGCAGTTAGGACTGATCAGTAACCAATGGGTATTTGGAAAATCATCAGGTGATATTGTAGATATATGGTTAAAATAAATATACCTTTAATCTAAATGATTTTAAAGGGAATTCTTAATCATCCCATATAATAAAAGGCTAATATGCAAATTGTTGCCGGAAGCTGGTCCATCCTTACTGCTTGACACAGTTGCTGCAGGAAAGAAACATCTGCACAGCATATGTTTCAAGGGACCTGGCATATATAGCATACTGTTCTTAATATGTTTGCTCCCCTTAACACTATGTGTTTTAACCAAGGTCACCTCTCTGAGAAAGGTTGTTTCCCCAGGTAGGGATTTTCCCCTGAAGTTAGGGAGGGGATATAACCCCTTAACTAAGTGCCAGGCGTGTAGTTAATCACTTTAACTACAAACAATCATGCTTAAGCTACATAATCTTTACTCCCTGGAATGGAGATAAGAAACGCCCTAACCTTTGCAATAGAAATTGACAGGATTAAGATCAACTGGTATAAATACAGATGTAACAAGACAATAAACACCAGAACTTGGCCAGAACTTCGCTGGAGATTCTGACCAGAACTTGGCTGGAGATCCTGGCTAGGCTGCTGATCAACTGAAGGCTTTCTCCGTGTCATTCCTTCTTTGCCAACTCCGTCCACACCTTTGGGGACCCCAGGTCCAGGGGTCCTACCTGGGGAAACAACCTTTCTGGGAGAGGTGACCTTGGTTAAAACACATAGCGCTAAGGGGAGCAAACATATTAAGAACAGTATGCTATATACGCCAGGTCCCTTGAAACATATGCTGTGCAGATGTTTCTTTCCTGCAGCGACTGTATCAAGCAGCAAGGATGGACCGGCTTCCAGCAAATTGTCCCCTCAATGGGGAGTTCGACTGGGAGTTCAACTGGGACTTCGACCAGGGGGTGGGGCCAGCCGGCTAAGCACCCACATCCCCTTCCCCCATCTGGCCCCGCCTCCAATCAGCCCCTACACCCCAATCAGGGATAGGGCTATCTGGACCCCACCCATGCATGAATTCCTGCACCAGGCCTCTAGTTGACTAATAATGCTATTAAATTTTATTCCTGAGTACTTTAAATGTGATGTTGAAGTTCTTCCTTGCAAAGAATCTTCACAAAACTGATTTTTTAAAATATATTTTTGTTGATTTCAGAGAGGGAGAAGGAGAGAGAGACAGAAACATCAATTATGAGAGAGAATCATAGATCGGAGGCCTCCTGCAAGGCCCCCACTGGGGATCAGGCCCACAAACCAGGCATGTGCCCTTGATCGGAATCAAACCTGGGACCCTTTCAGTCTGTAGGCTGACAGTCTATCTACTGAGCCAAACCAGCCAGGGCCACAACACTGATTTAATTTAATACTCATATAATTAAAATTTTATAAATGAATACTTATAAAAACTTTTGGACTCAGTAAAACAGATATAATGATTGTATTTTTCAGCTGAGTAAACTGATGTCTGGACATTTTAAGTGGTTTTTTTAGGTCATAAAACCAATACATTTATATTGTACATATTTTGTAGTTTAATACATAGAAAAAATATATGAGGTCAGGCAAAAGTAGGTTTACAGTTGTGAGTTTGAGAAACAGTTTATTCTTATGTTATGATTTATTTATTATTGTGTTATTTTCCATACATACAACTGTAACTCTACTTTTGCCCCACCCTGTATAATATTCTCTTTGTCACTGAACAAAGATTAGTTGGTCTAAGTTTCATTGCAGTTGAGAGACAAGGTAAAAATGAGAGTCTCATTGCTAAGAGATGTGTAATCAATAGTGTCTTAATTTATCTTCTTTTTTTCTGAATTAACTTAGAAAAACAGCTAAGAAAAATGAATGTCATTTCTGTGAGATTTTGCTTTCAACATAGCTATATATTTGGTGTTTTCAAAACAAATTATGATTTAATATTACTTTTCCATAGTGGTTCACAAGTTTAATAAAGTACAAACAAAATAATATAGGTAAGTTAGGAAGCTCTTTATATATATATTTAAAATGTTTTAGAAGACCACTGTCCTATAGAACTGTTGTGATGATAGAAATGTTCTATGGCTGTGCTATAAGTCACGATATGGTAGCCAATGATGATCTAGAGAGACAGAACAAAGTTAGGTTGATTGGGGGCCGGACCCAAGGGAGGAACAAGTGAAACCAGGAACCCAGCTAGGCAGAGTTACTAAGACACCCCAACTGGAGTGGAAAGGAAGAGTGCGCACGTGATAGGCATGAACTTTAAAATGTAAGGCTATTGCTAAGACAGACAGCTTACAGAGAACCAATCAGGAACTAGCAAGGCTGTCTCCACCCCTAACTGAAAGGTGTGCAGGCTTTCTCTCTGCTCTCCTTCTCCCTGTGTGCAGCTCACAATGGATACCTGACATTCCTGTGGTGGGGGAGCACATTCCTGCGTCCACGTGGCCCTCCACACATGGACGCATAGACTTTAATTAGCTTGGCTATGGAACTGTTCCCGACTGTAAGAAGGAAAGGAAGCTCTGGACGCTGGCCTGCTCCTGGGACCCCAGCTGCATCTTTTCCAGGACTGGCTTCTCTGAATAAACTTCGGTTCCATTAATCGTTTTTGTCAGTGACTTCATTCTTCTGTTTTCGCAAGACAAGAACTTGGACTCAAAACACCCACATTTTGGGTTTCACTAGTACTACTACTACTGACTACCATAGCAGAGAGCACATTTCAAGAACTTAATTTCAATTGCATAGCATGTTAGTAAAATTTTTAAGGAAACAGTTTGGAAATGTTTGACTAATGCCCAAAAGTTTAATATATCAATATGTTAGAGTACTATATTTTTACAACATATTATGCTGTTACTATTTTTAAATATTGTTGAGATAGTAAGTGCATTATTTTAAACTATAAAATGTCACCCTCTTCACCCTTATAGCAATGCGGATTGATTTGTCCATTATTCTTATGGTTATAATCAGTCATGGTGTTTTTCTCGGTAGTGAGAACAGTTGGGAATTCAAATGCACTTTTACATGACCATTTAAAAAATACACAGTTTTGTTTTTTTTTTAATCAAAGCAAACACCTTAAGTCTAAGACCTTTTATAAATGTGAATGTAAAAATGTAACAATTTACCGTAACTTTGCATTTCTAATGTGGGAATGGTGTTATTGTTCTCAAATTGTGCTTTCCCATAATGCATAGTTTTATATTAACTATGTTATTCTTTTTATGTTTTATGCTTTAACAAGCCTAAATGAGAATAGCAATATTCGAAAACTAAAATGAACTACATCTGACCTGTTGTTAGTAAATCATTCATCTAAAAACTGAAGGTATTTCTTTCATAGTACACCAGCTCAAAAATATATTTTCCGATAAAATGTTTTGGAGGGAAGTTAGCTCCCACATTCATAAATTAGCATGTTGCATGAGCTACTGACTTTCTGTAATAAACATTTATTCTGAGCAGACTGAATTACTGAAACCAGCTGCTTAGAGTGATCAATTTCACCCATCTCTCCACTTGTCTTTGCTCCTATTGGCACAACTTTAAAATTTCATAATTTTCTTTTCACAGTAGAATAACAACATTGCTCTGCCTTTTAACACCTTCCCGTGGAAGGCAAATATATCTTAGATAACACTGAAATTGGTTCATTTGTTCTTATCTCTTTCATATCCATTGCCTGCTCACCCTTGATAACATAAATATAATTATCACACACCTTAGTCAGTAATAGAAACAGATTAGCTTTTTATACCAACAATCTTTTCAGCTTCAAAATGGCTTTTGCAAAGCCATAATTGACTATCTCTTTTTAGGACCATACTTTATGTATTTTGGTTCCAGTTTTCCATATTATCTCTCTCATAAATGCTACATGATATATTCTGACTCCGAATTAGAATTATACTTAATTTTCAGTACATGCTAACAGCACATGTAAATTCTAGAAATCCACTAGAAAAACCCCAGGTGAGGGTTGTTTTTCCACTGGGGCAATGGCAGAAATGCATGTTCTGAAATGGCAGGTAGTAACATCACGGAGAAACTAGTTCAAAATAAGGATTTAATTAGTCTCAGTTCATTATTCTCAAATACAATAAATACAGGAATTAAACATTAGCTCATTTCTAACTGCCCAGCCATTTCCATAAGCCTGAGTTCCAGTTAGGGAACTAACCCATTAATTTATAGACAGATGTGATGGCATGTAGATAATATTCCGGATTGCCTGCTACTGGAAATGGTGAAACTGGCCAAGAAACATTTTTGATTACAGAACAGGCTTAATGAGAATGTATTCAAGCTAAGATGTTCTACTCTATTATTAATGTTTTGCCATCTGGCTAATCAAGAGAAATAAAAATATTTTATGTAAAATAACCAGAATTTTGGAGAAGATTAACAATAGTATCCAAATGAAAACAATGTCTTGAAAAAAAAGAAACAAAAATAATGAGTAGAAGACAAAAATCAGAAAACTGTACTTCATTTAAATTTAATATATGTAAGATTTGGGATGAATGCTGAAATAAAAAAATTACAATGCTTATTCTGCTCATTATGATCCCAGTAAAGAGACCTATTACCTCTTTATATATGTCTATTTCACAACACCAAAAAGGAGATTTCCAGTAATTTTATGAAATATTATTAATACTAATGAACATTTTAATAAGTTATATATTTGTCATTATTTCTTAGAAAGCACATCTTTTATAGAGTTAAGTAGAGTAGTTTCTTCTAATCTAATGTGCCTGTAATAATTAAATAATATTTAGAAATATCAGAGAAAGAAAGAATACTTTGTAAAGAATTATAAATCATGTTTTAAGTACCAATATTTATATATTAATTACTCTCTTAAATCTCTTAGGACAGCAAAACAATCATTAACTGGTAGGTTTTTATTTTATTTTATTTATATTTTGCTAGATACCCGGTGCATGAAAATTCATGCCCTGGAGGGGGGTCCCTCAGCCCGGCCTGCCCCCTCTCACAGTCCTGGAGCCCTCAGGTGTGGGAGGCGACCCGGCAATCAGGGGAAGACGACACTCCATCACACCTCTGCTGCTGCCACTGCCGGCAGCACAAGCCTCGTCCGGCCCTGGTCACCTGAGCCTCGGGCGGCCCTGGGCGGCTGGAGGGCTGAGGGGACTGGGAGACTCCAGAGCCAGGCATGAAGAGCGGCTGCTGCCCCAGCGGGGCTGAGGGGACTGGGTGCCACCATCTTGTGGCTGTGAGTGCCGCCATCTTTGAGGGCGGGGCAGTAAATTAGCATATCTCCTCCTTATTGGCTGTGGGTGCCACCATCTTTGCGATGGTGTGAGGGTCAATTAGCATATCCTCTCTTTATTAGATAGGATTTTATTATTTTATTTTATTATTTTATTAGTATTATGTTCATCCTCACCTGAGGATATTTTTTTCCATTTTTTTTTTATAGAAAATGGAGTGAAGAGGGGAGGAAGAGAGAGCAAGAGAGAGAGAGAAACATCGATGTGAGAGAGACACATTGATTGGTTGCTTCCCTATCACACCCCAATCAGGGGACTGGAGATCCAGACTATAACCCAGCTACATGCCTTTGCAGGAATTGAGCTCATGACCCTTTGGTCCACAGGCTGTCACTCTAACCACTGAGCCAAACCAGTCATGGTTACTTTACTTTTTAATGTTCATTTTATTACAAATTATACTAATTTTTTAAAAAATCACATTAAAAAAGAGACCAGGAATATATTAGTTTGAGTGGAAATATTCTTCTCAAAGAATTGTAATATATTGTATATAACATATGATTACATATTTTCATGTGCTCCATGAGTAATTCATCTAAGACCTGCATGATACTTTTTTCTAATTATATTCTGAATATTAAAATTTAATATATAAAAATATGCTATGAAATTTGATTTTACTAACTTATTTTTCAAGTCTATTTTCCTTTTTATTCTCTGATATTTAAACTGTATTCTAATTTTAAAATTTTCTGATCAATGCATTTAATTATTTTCCTCATAAGTAAAATTAAGCTTGGTCAAATCAGTATAATGGCTTAGACAATGTTTTATTTTGTCCCAGTTAAATACTAGAATAAATAAGGAGATTGCTTTTAAATCAACATTTTGTTCATTGCTATCCATTTGAAACCTATAACAAAACAAAACTGTACCACGTCCTTGTTTAATCAGTTCTAGAGATTCATTTTGTAGCTTGAAACTGTTTCATTAATAAAAGGAAGTTAAAACCATTAATATGCTGAATATTTCCTCAAGTTATGAATTCATCAGGTTGTGGGTTAATTGGACATCAGAATCAATTTTAATTTCAACACCCTAAGAACTGCTTATCTTTTATTTTGTGTATTTACTGGGTACCTTGTTTTTCACTTTAACTTTGCATTTTATATTGACTAAAGTATATGATGCTTTAAAATATATTCTAAGGCATGGAAAAATCAGGGTATAATATCCTGTAAATTTACAATAAATTTATTATCTGATTTTAAATTGGACATATTATGACAGTATTTTTCCTGTGGATGACTTAGTTGTTATTTTTAAAATTTATTTTATTATAAGATATTTTGAACATTTTGCCCTAATGTTATGTAGCATTAACTATAAAACAGTCTAAGGTCACATAATACTTTCTATAAGAAATCTATTCTATAGTCAATGCATTCTCTTTATTATTGCTACTAGTTACATAACATGATTAAAAGAAAATATGTAGAAAAATATGAGAAAATGCAAGTATAGTGCAATAAATGTTAGCATGAACTATTTATAAATTATAAGGTTATTACTAATTTTTCCACTCATTTATGGCAAAAATAAGGATAGGGAGCTGTCTAGATATTAATTTTATATCAGAAATATGTTAAATCTTGGATACATTTATTACTAAATCGGTGCCAGCAATTGTCAATGTCCAGTGATTTCTACCCCATCTCCCACTCCTTCACTTGTAAAGGAAGCAGACAAACTTTGGAGAATGATTATAGATTACCATAATCAGAAGGTGACTCCAATTTAAGCTGCTGTTCCAAATGTGCATATACCCTGAAGCAAATCAATGAAACTTGTGGCCAGATAAGTGGCTGTTAATTTAGTAAATGCTTTTATCTCCATAGAGTTTTGGAAGAATGACCAAAAGCAGTTCACCTTTACCTGGTGATCCTCAGTATTCTTCAGTTCCACACCTCAGCTTGATGCCAATTCCACTTTCAGCGGTAGTCTGCTGAAATTATTGATCTCCTTGACATCCCGCAGAATATCACACTGCTCCACTACTTTGTTGACACTGGAGATGATGAGAGAAGAAAAACAAGTAGCTTAGATCCTTTAGCAACACACATGATGTGAGCGATTGAGAGGAAAATACAAAAGAAATTCAGGGACCCACACTCTCAGTGAAGTTTATTTTTCAAATATATTTTTATTGATTTCAGAGAGGAAGGGAGAGGAAGAGAGAGAGAGAAACATCAATGATGAGAGAGAATAATTGATTGGCTGCCTCTTGAATATCCCACACTGGGAATGGAGTCTATGCCCTGACTGGGAATCGAACAGTCACCTTCTGGTTTATAAGTGGTTCTCAACCTGTGGGTCGCGACCCCTTTGGCGGTCAAACGACCCTTTCACAGGGGTCGCCTAAGACCATCCTGCATATCAGATATTTACATTACAGTACATAACAGTAGCAACATTACAGTTATGAAGTAGCAACGAAAATAATTTTATGGTTGGGTCACAACATGAGGAAATGTATTTAAAGGGCCAGAAGGTTGAGAACCACTGGCTTAGGAGTAAACGCATGGCCTAGACTGATACTGGGATCTTTGGAGAAAAGGAAAATCTGATCAGTGGACATTAAGTGCTTTTGGAACTTGAACTGTTAATTATGAACTGAGTATCATCTTGTCCACAAGTGTGTTATTGGACTGTTATAGGAAGGGTCAACTGAGGTTGCAAAAAGGATTTTTCTTGGAAGATGAAATAGAGCACAGCAGGGTTGTTTGTAGTATATGCTGAAAAGCAGGTCTGGTTAAATAAGGTAATACATGACAAAGTACTTGTGTGACTTGTGCATAATAAAATACTTATTGAAAGGAATTGAATGGATTTTATTACCTCCAGTTCTAAGCTGTAAATGCTTTATGTTTAAATATGTATCTCCCAAAATATATAGACTCTATTTTGTCATTGGATATTTCACTATGTGTTTATAATGAGTAGCTTATCTATATATATAAAAGCCTAAGCAACTCTTATGACCGAACAACCAGAACAGCCGGTCGACCAGTCCCTATGACACTCACTGACCACCAGTGGGCATAAGCTCAATGCAGGAGCTGCCCTCTGGTGGTCAGTGCACTCCTACAGCCAACCTCCTGCAGCCCCTCCACCCTGCCGGCCAGTCCCCCCCCCCCCGCCCCTGCTCCATAGGCCCCCAATTGCCGGCCAGGCCGAGGGACCCCACCAGTGCATGAGTTGTGCACCAGGCCTCTAGTAATATTATAAAATAGAATTAAATTAAGATAAGCATGCATGAAAACACTATTCATTATTATATTAATTATAACATTATTTATTTCCCCTTAAGTTTTCATTGCAAAATACAATTACAATGGTATTGCTTGCATAGTGAGAATAAAATACGTATTGATACTTTACTTTGTAATTTGAAATTTTTAAAAATTGTCCATTGCTATACTGTTTAGAATAAGAAATGTGTGGCTTTATGCTTTAAGATAAGTGTTTCCCCCCTTTAGTTTCTTGTTTACTTCAACGATGAAACTAAAACAAGTGTGTTAAATACCTCATCAGATTCATAGTTAAATTGTGCAGAAATGAGTCAAATTCATATCTGTGAACCTATTTTGATGATCCTTCATCTATCCATTATTCTTCAAAGGGAAAACCCTACAAAGAAACACAACTTCTATTTTTTTTATTTTTTGAATTTGATTTTTCTAAAAACTGCAAGCAAACAATTTATATAAAACATCATTGAAAAATACTGAGCAGTTTGGAAAGAGATAATTTTTATTTTTCCTTCTACAGGGCTAATCAGCATTTACAGCTAACCATAGTATGAAATTATTTTTGTCTTAATGCACAGTCTACAATTTTAACAACTAAATAGGTATTTACAAAATTTTTATTATTTGCCAGTTTTATGCTCAGGTTTAAATGGAATCGTGATCTTTTCTTTATAAGTATATGAAATCTACTTGTTTTGAACATATGGAAGACACACACAAGAGTTAAATAACAATATGAATAGTTGTGACAATTCATCATAGTTTGGAAAAATACAGAAGCTCAAAGATATGCCTGCCCTTGAAGGTGGTATAGGGTTTAAATAGAAGGCTAAAAGATTTCTAGAGTTTATAGCACTAATTTGCATATGAGCATATGGTTTCCTACAAAATATTTATTTCTCATTAGAATTTATTTTTCCCAGGGAGTAATTATTTTAGACATGAAAATAAGTAGAGGTGATTCACTCAATATATAACCAAATTCAAAGTGGATATATTGCTATCAGTAATTTATTTAATAATAATATCCAAAGACATTTTTGTGCCATCTGCTTTATCACAGTTTTCCCTTCCTCCCTCTGTCACAGAAACATGGTGGATATTATAAAAACCTTTTATGATTATATATACTAATCTTGAGAAGAAGACCATGATTACATGTGCATGTTAGGACAATTATCATTAAACTAGTGGCCTGATGCACGACATTTGTGCACTCAGGGAGGGTGGCCCCTCAGCTCGGCCTGCATCCTTTCCCAGTCTGGGAGTTGTTGGGGGATGTCTGACTGACAGCTTAGGCCCGCTCCCTAAGCTGCAGTCGGACATCCTTAGTGGAGGTGGGCCACTGCACTCGCCAGCAGTCAACCTGGCTTGTGGCTGAGTGGCGCTCACCCTGTGAGAGCACACTGACCACCAGGGGGCAGCTCCTGTGTTGAGCATCTTCCCCCTGATGGTCAGTGTGTGTCATAGCAACCAGTCATTCCACTGGTTGGTCTATTTGCATATTACCCTTTTATTACATAGGATAGGTGTATTACTGGACAGTCTCTTGTGTTCTTGGTGAATTTCCTTACTTGTAAACTAAAGTGAAATGATTGTTAAAACACTGTGGTGGATTTACTATTTTCTTCACATTAATTCCTTCCCCTCACAGATCACTCTGGAGGATTACTGCCTATGCCCATCATGTTGAACTTGGAATGTCCATATGACTTCCATTAGTGATGTGTGCACCAGAGGGTGATTCTCCACCACTCTTTTCTCTCTTCTAAGATGTGCAGTAAGATACTATCTTGTCATTTGAATCCTGTAATGAAGAGGCTATATAGCAGATCTATTGTCAATCTATAATTGACATGATCATGAGCAAGAAATAAAACTTAATTGCTGTGACCAAAGATTTTAAGGACTTTTTAAAAATCCAAACTTGAGGTATGTCTTCTTTTTTTATTTAAATTGATTTTAAAAGAAAAGAAGGGGTTTGAGAGAGAGAGAGAAAGAGAGAGAGAGATCAGAGAGATCAGTAGCCTCCTGGATGTGCCCCAACTGGGGCTTGAACCTGCAACCTACATATGTGCCCTAAAGGGAAATCAAACCCAGAACCTTTTGGTGCACAGGATGACACTTCAATGAACTGAGCCCCCTGTCTAGGGCAGGAAATTTTTTATTTTATTTTATCAAAGCATATCATACTTCAACTAATATAACTATCATTAGATAGTAAATACATAATGATGCCAATTATTTAAAGTTTACATCTTTAAATGCAAATGTGCCAAAGCTTTATATAGTTATACATAAACATAATTATAGTCATAATAATAGATACTCTCACTTAATTACTATGACTGAGAGTGCTGGAAAAGATAGCAATCTTAAGATAAACAACGAAGCAGAGAGCACCCCTAAAACACCTTTGGATTCTTAGAAATTAGCAAGTTAACCTTCTTCTCTATTACATACCAAATTTCTTTAAGGGAAAAAATATGCTTCCTTATAAGCAATGGATAGAGTGATATTTGCCAATGGAGCACATCGTTTTTGGATGGATATGTTTCAGGGGTGCATGAAAGCTAGGCAGACAGAGGTGGGACCATGGGAAAGGAAATAGAACGGAGTCCCCAACTAGGTGGAGTTACTAAAGGCACCCCAACTAGGTGGGGAAGAAAGGACACTCAGGAGAGAGGTGTGAACTTTAAAATGTATGGGTATTGCTAAGATAGGCAGCATGCAGATAACCAATCACAAGCAATAAGGTGTATAAACCTTACTAATCCAAAGAACATTGCTAAGGCAGATTTCTTTGAAAAGACCAATTAGGAGCTAGCAAGACTACCCACCCCCTAAATTAAAAGGTGCACACTTCCTCTCACTCTCTCTTTTCTCCCCGCCTGCAAGAAGTTCCTGATGTTCATTCCTGTGGCAGGGGAACACATCCTTGCTTAGGGCCATGTGGACCTCCACCAATGGACTATTTGATTTTAATTAGCTTGGATGCTAAACTACTCCCAACTGTAACATGGAATGGAAGCTCCAGACACTAGCCTGCTCTTGGAACCCAGCTACACCTTTTCCAGGCCTGATTTCTCTCAATAAACTTTGCTCCAATTCATTGTTCTTGTCTATGACTTCATTCTTTGATTTTCGCAAGGCAAGAACTGGGACTCAAACAACACACATTTTTTTGGTATCAAATCTTATAAAAAAATGTGATGTATTCTACATAATATATTTCACAGTCTGAAACTATAAACTTTAAAAAAACCAATCATCTAAAGAACTTTTCAAATGATTTCAGTTGGTATTGCGTGACATCCTTTGTTTGAAGATCAATATTAAACAAATAGAGACAGTCTCTTGCTTGGAAAACTACGCTTCTTTATCTCATTTTGCATCTTAAATGTAAAGTGTTTAATACATTTTCTTTAATTATTCTCTAAAATTTTTGAAGGAGTGTCTTTTCATATTCCGGACAACCCAAACCTCAAGGACTGTGATTTTCCATGAAAAATAATGAAGTTTAAGGGCACATTGATTATTTCCACTTTTAGAGTCCCTTGGTGACAGAGAATATGTTTTGTGCTCCATCTTGACCAACTAGAACTCAAACTCCATCATCTTGAGTGACATGAAATACATTGAGTAGATTGGAAATTTGATAAGGGTGAAATAATATTATATGGGTCTTGGCAGCTTTTCATTATTATGAAATTGACTTTAAGAAGATTAATGCTTTTAGGTATTTTTTTAAGTTACATCAATTATATTGTGATTATGATTCTACGCTCATATATTTATTTTGTTGGTTTTTATGAGAATTTACTTCACTAGTGAAAACATCTCAGTTAATTTTATGCTATATAAAATGTTAACATATATACTTACCATTTAGTTGTTTAAAGGGATGGCAGTTTTCAGCCAAAGCTAATGTTTTTATTTTAAATTGAAAGACAAAGATAGTAACTCAACTTTGCACTCTTTCCATATCCACATATACCAGTAGATGCTCTGTGTCATCTATTTAAGTATTACATCAATGCTGAGATAGGGAATTTCACTATCCTTACTTTAAAGATGGTAGAACATAGCTCAGAGAGATTAATTGCAATTCTCAAATACACACCAGGAATCCATGGCAGAACTAGGTCTCAAACAGGTCTGGCCACAAAAACAAATAAAAAACCTGTGCCATTGAAAGTTCTGTTTATTCTACCTCCCAGCTTACTGATAAGAATATTTTCAAAGGTAACTAGTTCACAATTTTTACTGTTGTTGTTTAGTCTATTATTGCATATGACTTAATTTTTATTAGATATAAAAATGACAAAATGTGAACATTTTGTGTTTATTTCATCAATTTTATAAATATACTAGAGGTCCAGTGCACGAAATTCATGCATGGGAGGGGGGTCCTTCAGCCCAGCCTGCGGCCTCACACAGTCTAGGAACCCTCAGGAGATGTCTGACTAATGGCTTAGGCCCACTCCCAGCTCCTCCTTAGGCGCATCCTTAGTGCTGCCACGGAAGTGGGAGAGGCTCCCGCCACCACTGCTGCATTTGCCAGCTATGAGCCTGGCTTCTGGCTGAGCAGTGCTCTCCCTGTGGGAGTGCACTGACCACCAGGGGGCAGCTCCTGCCTTGAGCATCTGCCCCCTGGTGGTTAGAGCACATCATAGTGCCCAGTCATTCCATTCTGCTGTTTGGTCAATTTGCATATTAGCCTTTTATTATATAGGAGTCACTTATGTTACTGTAACTACCATCCAGATGAAGATCTAGAATATAGCCATCAATCAATAAGTCCATTGCTCCCACTCCCAATCAATGCCATGTTTTGACTTGTTTTCATAGCATACATGTCAACCTCAAAATATTTTCTATAAAATTTCAATTTACCATCTATTTGTTAAAAATATTCAAAGAAAGGCATTGACCATATCAAGAATAACTTGAGAATTTTTCTGCTAGGGTACACAGGAACTAATAGGTAACTGTGCTGACCACTGGCAAAATAGTACAACAGTGGATTAATAATACAAGTGGGAGTAATTCTATTTCCAGAACATGATCAAGAACATGATGCTGGGAACATCATGTTTTCTCTTATGGAATCAGATGTTAGTGTCAAATGTCCTTAAGTCTTGATTCCTTTGAAAAGATGTTTTCAGTAAGAATTGAATGCAAGCAAGATGTGGTTCAAATATGTGAACCAGGGAAGGCATAGTCCCTGGGTTTTAATAACTTATTGTTTAATACATGAGGCAATTACAATGAATGCACAACTTTTAATATAAATGGCCTCTGAATAAGGTGACAGCAGTAATGCTACTGGGAATTCAGAGGAGAGGAAAGTGTGTGTAATAAATAGATCTAGATTTTATTTTTATTCTTTATTGTTTAAAGTATTACATATGTCTCCTCCCCCCCCATTGACCTCTTCCTACTACTCCCACCCCCCAGAACATGTCTTCACTGCCCCCTCATGTCTGTGTCCATTGGTTATGCTTATATGCATGCATACAAATCGTTTAGTTGATCTCTTATTCCCCCCTCCCCTGCTTCCCTCTGAGGTATGACAGTTTGTTAGATGCTTCTCTGTCTCTGGATCTATTTTTGTTCATCAGTTTATGTTGTTCATTATATTCCACAAATGAGTGAGATCATATGATATTTATGTATTTATATATTTTAAATTTTGCGCTAGTGTACCCATTCTGTAGATTTATAGGATTTATATATGTACCATATTAGAAATAAAATGTGATGGATAAAAATTCCTCAAAAGAGAAAATGGAAATCTAGACCAAAGAAACAGTTTATTCTAGCATTAATTCAAGCGAGAGTGAGCGTGTGGTACTGCTGAGCAAATATGAGGAAATGGGGAGCATGGTAGGAGTACATGGAACAAAGCTAGAAACAAGTGTCTGTTGCATATACTTTGCTATGCTCTCATCTACTTGTATTATCTCACCAATTCCACCTCCCTGTCCAAATTCAACTTTCTCTCTATTATAAGTGGTCTCACTTTAAATCTATGATCAAGAACCTCATCTGGCACCATCTACAACACTGTCTCTTCTCTTCAAATCCTATGGTTATAACCCTTATCTGTCTGTGCACATATCTCCAGAAATTTTATCGTCCATACAAACCTTTCTAAACTTCAAAGTTGCATATTTAAGTGCTTACTAGACCTCTCCACTTAGATATCTCATATTTACAGTTGTGTTCTTTTTCATCCCAAAAAGAAATACTCAATTGCTCCAGAATCTCTTAAGCTACATTAATGACAGCACAGAATTAATAACAAAGAAAAACAAGAAATTTCATCATCATAATATCTCATTCTTTCTCAGTCTCTTCATCGAATTCATCAGGAAATACACTTTTGTCTCCATCTTCAAAATATATTCTTTCAATATACACCTATTAAATCCACAGCTACTGCCTTGGGAATATTGATAATTTATGACTTTATTTTCCATTTCAAATTTCATGTCTCATTTAAGCTTTTTTATTTCCCAGTATAAATATTCCTATCCTGATGACATTTTTCAAATACTTTGACTTGATTCCATAAAAATGCTCCTAATGACCAATAAGGATTTAAAAAAAATCCCTACTTAATATGTAAATCATACTTCCAAAGAAATAATTCTTGTTTTTGAGAATTCTTTTCACTGACAATTTAAAAATTACCTTTATAATAAATGTATCTGTTTCTAGATTTAAATATATTATATAAACATACTAGCATTTTCTGACATTATCATGAATTTTTTTGCTTTATCTTTCTAACGTATTTGATTTTTTAAATTATATCTGAAAAAGTGTAGCAAAATAATAAGACACCATATGGTCACCATTCAGAGTTTTGCCATTGGTTCCTTTGTCTGTGTGTGTGAATGTGTGTGTGCATGTGTGTGTGTGAAGCAAAACACATCTTCTGCAGCTAAAGCCCCATCCAACATTCCTTCCAATCCCATATTATATAGGAGCAACTTTAAAATTCATGTGTCTCTTTTCCATGAATATTTTATATTTCTATCATATATACTTTTATTAATAAAATATTTATAATATTTTAGTTTTCCTCTACTCTTTTCTATTTGAAGTACCAAAAGTAAAAAAAAAAAAAATGTATATGAGTAGAATAAATTAAGATAATACGTTTTGCCTTTATCTGGCCTCTGTTAGCATTGTGCTGCATTTCCCAAGGTAAATGTGTGCATTTGCATTCTATACATGCAACTTATTTTTATAGCTCTTTTTCCATTAGGTAAAGAGGTCAATATTGCCAAAAATAAATAATAATAAGTTAGACCTTAAAATAAGGGCATGAATTGAATATGTATGAATTCAGTCAACAAATATTGAGCAAGCACCAAATAGTGCTAGAAATATGATTTAGAGTATATTGGCATGTATTGAAACATGTATGTATACACATATATATTTGCCATACTTTTGTTACTATAATTTTATCATTTAAAAGTATTAATTGATATATTTTATAATCTCATGAATAAAATATGATTGTGCAATAATATTGAATTTTTATATTTAGCGCGGGTGGCCAAAAACACATTCTGTGACAGTTAAACAATATTGTGACATGTTTATGGCTCAACAATGAGAGCCAATTTGAGGCTGATAGAAATGCAAAGTAGCCTACAAGGACACATTATTCATATCGCATGTTGATATTTTCAAACTCTGTATAGTTGATTTTACATCCCAGAAAAACCAAGAGTTCATCTATCACCTGCTTAATTGTCAGTGGCAAACATTCAGGCCTAAGGAGTGTTGAAAGCACACCATTAGCAAAGGAAGAACAAACAGGCTGTTCCATGTAATGCCTTTTCACACATCCTCTCCTCTTTGTGAATGTCAAGATAAAACTAAGCAAGACAGGAGTCAAGATAAGAAATGCAATAGATGATGATGATGTTGATGGTGATGATGATGAGGAGGAGGATAAAGCAGAAAACCATAGATGCTGAAGATAATTACTCAGAATCTTGGTTTTTGATGCATACATTAGAATCTCTTCCCTGTCACTTATTAATTAGGTGACTTTACGAAAGCAATCTAACTTCTTGGTGTTCCAGTTTACTTATCTTAAAATACAGATATTGATCAGATAAACCCAGAGCTTTCTTAAGGACATGAACTGTATTTAGTTAGTACATTGCCTGAATTCACTTCTTCAGCTACTCTGTCAAAATGTGACTTTCCTTCTACAAACTTACAGAAGAATAATGAGTGTGTTTATGAGTATCACATATGAAATTTTCTGTTTTTTAGAAAAGAATAGCCCATGGGGGCTAATTATTTCATATTACTCTCTCCTTCATAATCAGAGTGTGGCTTTATTTGATTCTTTGTTGTTTCTGTTTTACGCTTGCTAAACTGAGGGCTTCCTTTCCATTTAAATATATATAGGTTGTTTTCCATTTTAAGGTGAAAATCGAGGGCTATTTTCTATCCAGTTTTATGTAGCTTAACTTGAAAAAAAGAATAGAATGTGTTTTGCGCTAAAGAAAATTTTTCTGGGAACCTATGTTTAGCTTCTTTTAGGAAATCCCCCTAAATACTCAATACGTTAGCCCAGAATGAATTAGTATCCAACTCTGACAAGGTTTGTCTTCTCTTGTTCTGCACAGCACTCTAATGAACTCTCTATGGTCTCTGAAGAAGTCTTCCCAGTATGGATGGGCATTTTCTTAGGTCCTTATCTAGATTTTTATTAAAACTGTCTGCTTGCAAAACTTGTCCTTTCTTTTTATTATTTTTTGAGAGGCTGTAACATTATGTATTTTGTGCATTCATTTATTTTATCTTTATTGTTGAGAGTATTACAAATGGATTGTGCTGGGACAGCATAGTGTTTTGTGCTCTGGCATCCTCATTCATATGTTGTTTGTTCTCTTCTTCCTTCCCTGAAGATTATGGCATGAGATTGAATGCACTTCCTTATTTAATCACTCTACTAAGTGACACTCTGAACAGTTCCTCCAATTCCCCTATCTTTTATTTATTTATTTTTTCTGTGACTTTTAAGAATTGCTTTATTGAGATGAAACTCACACCACATCAAATTTACTTATGTAAAGTATATAGTTCAAATATTTTAGCATAGTCACAGACTTGTGAAAACCAATACAACCTAATTTTAGAACATGTAATTACTCCCAAAAGAAACCCTATATCCATTAGCAATCACTCTATCTCATCAGAGGCCCTGGCCGCATGTAGTCACTATCTACATTCTGTGTGACTTGCATTTTACTTATCATATGTTTCTGAAATTTATCCATGTTGATTCAAGTGATATTGATTTATTTTATTTTTTTAAATGTATCTTTATTTTTTAAAGTATTACAGCTGTCTGCTTTGTTTTTGTTTGTTTGTTTTTTCTTTCCCATTGATATACTCCTCCTTGCACCATCCCCTCCCAAGCCTTTGCCATACTATTGTCTGTGTCCATGGGCTATGAATATATGCATATAAATTCCCTGATTAATCTCTCCCCTCCAACACACACACACTCCCCACCACTACCCTCCCTCTGAAATTTTGCTACCTTTTACTTACATTTCTTGGCACTGATGGAAATTGAGTAAGTAAACAGCCTTTAGTGTGCTAGAAGCTTGTCATCCATATATGTGGGTATCATAATTTTTCATAATTTTGAGTTGAGTTACCAAAAAGGTATTGCATATATGCATTCTGAAGTAAGTTTCAGATTCTAAGATGTAGTAAGAGAAGTGAATATTATAACTTGAGAGAATTTTTTAAATGTAAGATTTTAAAAAATTTAAAAGAAGGATTTAGCAATTATGGATTAACACCTGCATTTTATCACTATAATGATAAACTTATCACTTAGAGTTAAGTTAACTTTACTTTATTCAAATAGCTTGATAAAAGGAAAATGAATTTTATGTATTCCCTTTGAAAACATGCTCAGAACTATTGTGACTACCTCTTATTAGCAAAGGGATATGAGTGGTTTCACATATTTAACACATAGACCAGTCATCCAAAAACTACCTTCTAGAGTCACCAAACTCTAGGAAATCTTAGAGGAAACCTGTCTCCAAGTTCTCATTTCAAAAATGATAGACCTGGTGTCTAGAGAGCTAAGGGACATGTCAACATTCATGCATAGCTTGTTAGAATTGAAGTTGGAAATATATTTACATACAATGTACTTAGTAATAGGGAGGAAAGAAATATATACAGCTAAATGTAATTAAAGATAAAATGTTGTAATATCTGTTTCAAAATTTAATATTTAATTGAATAACAAGGATCAGAATCTAACATTTACAATACTAGGATCTTAACTTCGTTTTGGTCATTGCTGTGGCTGAACTTTGCCCACATTGGCTACCTATGGAAAAAGGGCAAGAAAAACAGGAATGTTTTTACCCATTAATAAGAGAAAATGAATATTGTCTGATAGTTAAGAGAAGAGGATTCTCTCCACTATTAAATAGTCACTTAGCAGAAGTTAAAGCAGATAAAACATTAAATGTCTAACATGCACAGATATAAGTCAGCACTGTTATGAAAAGTATTTTCTAACTTTAAAAAAATATGTTTTGCTCTACCTGCTTTGGCTTAGTGGATAAAGCATCCACCTGTGGACTGAAGGGTTCCAGGTTTAATTCTGGTCAAGGGCACATGCCAGGGTTGTGGGCTTGATCCCCAGTAGGGGCATGCAGGAGGCAGCTGATCGATGATTCTCTCTCATCATCATTGATGTTTATATCTCTTGCTCCCTCTCCCTTCCTCTCTGAAATCAATAAAAATATATAACTCTCTCTCTCTCTCTCTCTCTCTCTGTCTCTCTCTCTCCATATATATATATATTTACTTATTTATTTGAGAGAGAGAGAGAAAGAGAGAGAGATCAATTTGTTGTTCCACTTGTTTATGCATTCATTAGTTAATTCTTGCATGTGGCCTGAAGGGGAACTCACAACCTTGGTGTATAGGCACAACACTCTAGTCAACTGAGCTATTGGGCCAGTGAGTATTTTTTAACTTGAATTATTTTTCTTTAATCCTCACCTGAGGATATAGTTCCATTGATTTTTAGAGAGGGGAAGACAGAGAGAAATAGCGGTATGAGAGAAACACATTGACTGGTTGCCTCCTGCACATGTCCCAACCAGAGTCTGGTCTGGGGAGGATCCTGCAACCAAGATACATGCCCTTAACCAGAATCGAACCTGGGACTTTTTGGTCCACAGGCCAATGCTCTATCCACTCAGCCAAACTGGCTAGGGCTATTTTTTAACTTTAAAGGAGTTTTAGAACCTAGTAACTAGATTATCTCAACATCATTTCATTTTTTCTTTTGAAAACTATGTCCTGGTTTCTTTCCTTTTGAGAAAAAAAAAAACACACAACACTAATAATTTGACAAAATTATAATTTTCCCATTTATTCATTTATTTCTTACTGACCCTCTCTTTTTCTTACCAGGAATTGTTTACTTATTCAACCAGTAGCAGTGGACAAGAGTGGGCCTCCATCAAAGGGGTAGAAAGTAAATCTGATTAAATCTCTTTATAGAAAGCCAGCTCTCTAACTATTGGGGTGAATGGACTAACACTACTTTCTTCACCAACCAAATGAATCACCCCTTTTTCCTGGATAATAATAAGTTAAGGGTGAGAGGCCAGGAGAATGTTAATATTGTGCAATCATCAGTTTCACATGTCCACTATAGGTTTATATTCAGGATAAATGTTATAAATTATAATAAGTCAGTTCTTAACACCATTAATAAGTTCTTGGAAACTGTGACTTTAAGCAAAATGGCTTATGAGGAAACCAGCTTTACCACAGGCTAATTGATATAAACAACTTGGGTTCCTATGGAGTATTTCCTGTCACAAAACATCACCAATGTCTAAATAAAGACCCCAAAGACTTCTAATACTGAACACTGAAATAAATGTGAGCCAAACATACTTTTAAGAAAGAGGAATAAAAACAAGTAAGATCATAATTTTCCAATGGGCTTATTCCAGTTCAGAGTCTTAGGTGGTAGGAGTCTCTCCCAGCAGCTCAGGGCACAAGATGGAAACCCACCCTGTGTTGAAGAAGACTGGAGAAAACCAAGCAATGCTTAGAGAGATTTGAGTTCCACTTTATTAAACACTGGTGGGCCCAGAGGAAATGTCTTTCGAATTCTGAGCCAAGCAACAAGCAGAAGTTTCCTTTTTATTAAAGAGCCAGCCCTATGTGTGTGTAGTAGTTATCTCGCTGGAAGCTTATGGCCTTGAAAACAACACAGTTCTATTCAATTAAAAAATACACCTGGCATGGCATGAGAGCACGGGAGTATCTGGTCTCTGGCCTACAAGGTCAGACAGCTAAGTTTGTCTTCCTTATTATTCAAGCAGGCTAGAAAGCAAAGTTATTTTTTCAGATTAAGGGGCTGTCTAAAAATAGCAGAGTTGACTTTACAGAATAAGGGACTATCTAATTAGCAGAGAATTTCAAACAGTAGTTTTACAAAATAGGGTTTAGCCTTCTCACCTGGATAGGACACCCTTCCATTGCAGGGCACACACACAAAACCATGCTCTCTCAGACTGGGGCAATTTAGTTAGACACACCCATTGACCTAATTTGCACATCTTTGGGATGTGGGAAAAAACAACAGAGTACTACCTGGAAAAACCCACAAAGGTATGAGAAGAGGTGCAAATTCCACACAGACAGTGGCCCTAGCCAGGAACTGGTTATTTGTTTGTTTTGCTCATCAATATTATAATGAAACTAGAGGCCCGGTGCATGAAATTTGTGCATGGCGGGGGGGGGGGGGTCACTCACCCTGGCCTGCACCCTCTCCAATCCAGGACCCCTTGGGGGATGTCCAACTGCCAGTTTAGGCCCAATCCTACAGTGTTTGGGCCTAAATTGGCAGTCAGACATCCCTCTTGCAATCCAGGACTACTGGCTCCTAACTGCTCACCTGCCTGCCTGCCTGATTGCCCCTAACCACGCTCCCCTGCTGGCCTGATAGCCCCTAACCATCTTACCTCAGCCCCCGCCACCATGACTTTGTCCAGAAGGAGGACTGGACGACTGGAAGATGTCTGGTCTACCCAGTCTAATTAGCATATTACTCTTCTATTAGTATAGATGATATTTAACAAAATGATGTTATTTGAGGACCTGCTGCACTACAAACCAATTTTCAAGAAAGGAGATACCAAATATGGAAGTAATAACGGGACAATTACTCTAATTTCCAATGCAAGTAAAGATATGCTCAAGGTGGTACAGTAAAGGCTTCTACCTTATATGGAGCAAGAGATGCCAGATGTTTAAGTTGGATTCTGAAAAGGTAGAGGCATTGAGACTTAACTGCCACCATTTGTTAGATACTGGAGTATTCCAATGAATTTCAGAAAATAATTCTCTGTATTTTACAGACTACAGTAAAGCCTTTTTTTATTTTTTGATCAAGCTTTTCATGACCCAAAAAAAGGAGTTGGCATGCCTCAGCACTTGATTATCCTGATGGGTAACTTGTATTGTGGACGGAAAGCCATTGTCAGGACAGAATATGGAGAGACCGATGGTTTCCATTAGACAAGAAAATCAGACAAGGGTGCATTTTATCTCTCTATGTGTTTAGTCTGTACACAGAACATCTCATATACAAAACTGAGCTAGACTCAGGAGGAAGGAGTTGAATTTTGTGGAAGAAATACCAATAATTTAATATATGCAGATGACACCATTTTACTGGCAGAAAAGGAGCAATGATGTGAAACAACTTCTGATGAGAGTGAGAAGGAAGTGCCAAAGCAGGGCTGCATATGAACATCAAAAAGACAAAAATCATGACCACAAAAGCAATACACACCTTTGACATAGACAATGAAGACACAGACATTGTTAAAGATTTTGCTTACCTTGGTTCACTCATCAATTCAAATGGAGACTGCAGCCAAGAAATCATAGGGAAGGCCAAGACACGGAAGGGCGGCGAGGGAAGAATTAGGAAAGATCAGAAAGCGCAAAGATGTGTCATTAGAGACCAATGCTAAGATCATTCACATCCTTTTGTTCCCAATCACTATGTAGAGATGTGAAAGGTGGACAGTGACAAAGGCTGATGGGGGGAAAAAAGATTCATTTGAAATATGGTGCTGGAATGTGTGTAAATCAAAGGCTATCAGATGAGTGATACAGGTACTCTGGGATGACAGAAAGACAAACAAGTGGGTCCCACAGCAAAGTAAGCTTGAAACATCACTGGAGGCAAAAATGACAAAACTGAAGCTGTCTTACTTCAGACACACCATGAGAAGGAAGGGCTCTTTGGAAAAGACAATCGTGCTGGCAAATATAGAAGGCAGCAGGTAAAGAGAAAGTCCAATTAAGAGATGGATGGAATCCACAAAAGAAGCCATAGGCATACGTCTATAGGAGCTGAGCAGGGCTGTTAGGACAGGACACTGAACATCACTCATTCATATGGTCGCCAAGACTCAGAGCCAACTCGACGTCACATAACACATAAACACAATTCATGAAGAATGTCTCCAATTCTAATGGCTACTTCCGTTACATACCAATATGCACCTTAAAAACGAGATTAATAAAAAAAGCCTCCCTCTACTTTCCAAAGACATGCAAGCGGAAGAATAGAGATTTAGTTCATTTTAAATCTTCAACTTTAGTCAGTTCAAATTTATTTTAATTATTTTGAAAATAATTTCCCCTGCTTGCATCTCCACACCCAAATTGATCTAATGTATAGTTAGCTTTATAGTTCAGAAAGACACTAGAATATTTACTATATAAATAACAATAATTTGAGATATTATCAATTAACATGCTAAAATTATTAAAGTAAAATTTTGGACCTTTAAGCATTATTACTACAAATAGAACTGCTTTACATAGGTGTGTGAGTAAAATGTAAACGAGCTAAGTAAAAGTAATTACAAAAGAAAAATTCTAAATATGCACAGTTAGCATGAACGTATTTCTTCCAGTTCAGAATGATTTTTGCGTTGAAAGGTCACAAATAAGATTTCATTCCTCTGGGCATCTTAATATGAAATCCTCTCTACTTAATTCTCAAAGGAAATGTGCCCTTGTTAGTGAATAATTTGCATCCTCTCTTTTGATTTACCTCAATAAACTGCAAACTAATAGGTTACTATCAACAGAAGAAACTCATCTAAAGCAGGCATATGAAATAGTTCTAAGTAATCTTTGAATTTAGAATGCTTAAAATGGTGACTGTGTGTAAATCAAGGGCTATCAGGTGAGTGATATTCCCAAACAAGTTCGGAAATATTTAACTGCCGCTGATAATAATTTATAAAGTAGGTATGTAGGCATTCGCCTGATAGATCTGAGAGGCATGTTAATGGAGTACAATGAAGACAGATAGCTCCCTTCTGGTAACACTGAGCAGGCAGCCGCCTCATGAAGCACTTCTCGGCCAACGCACATCAATCTCGCCATGATGGCTGCTCAGATTAGACAGAAAGGCACACTCCTGTGAATCTTAAAAGGCCATTTCTGTCTCTTGTGAAGTTGTTTAACTTTGTTTTCATTTTACGGAGGCTGGCTGAGCTCTAACACACAGGATTTGGCAGATAGACTTTTACGAAATATCCAGGAAAGGGAGATTTTTACTGAAACATACATGACAAATTTCACAGAATAACCTAAGCTTGACTTTAACTTGAGATGCTATAACATGGGATTTGTCATTTGTTACTTTTTTCACACAATATAATATTCATTGATAGATTCATATTTTTGTAACATTATTTGACTTGACTTGTGACAATTTAGAATGACACCTGACAGTAAGAAGGCAGACTTTACATGGCACGTGTTTCATTGGTTTTTTTTTGTTTGGTTGGTTTTGTGTGATTTTATTTATTAAATATATATTTTTTGTTGATTTTAGAGAAGAAGGGTGAAGGAGAGAGAGAGATAGAAGCATCAATGATGAGAGGCAGCTGAGAATGATTGATCAGCTGCCTCCTGCACACCCCCTACTGGGGATTGAGCCTGCAACCTGGGCATGTGCCCTTGATCTGAATGGAACCTGGGACCCTTCAGTCCACAGGCCAATGCTCTATCCACTGAGCAAAACCAGCTAAGACTATTTTTTTAAATAGTACTATAGATGTCTCCTGTTTGAAACCTAATTTACATGGTTTATGAGCCACTCAAAATTATTAAGACATGCTAAGAAAAATATCAAATCACTGTTCCTGGACAGTCAATTAGAAAATGATTTGAAATGCTGAAAGCAACTTCTCAAAAGCATTGCTGTCATTCTTTATTCAGTATCATCCCCAACAGTGACATATACAAAATGTGGTTTCCTGTATTTTCCAGAAAATATTTGTTTCCTGGGTTTGTAAACCTGCAGTAAAGTAAAGCCAAAGTAAACAATATCAATGTTCAAACTATGTCAATAAATGTGTATTTAAAAACTAGTGCAAGCTATTATTAAAGATACCATCAGCAGGATACCAGACAGTGCTGCTCAGAATTCATGTAATATTTTTGTTGGTTGGTTTTGACCAACACAATTGGCCAAACTAAGCCAAAATAAGCACACTCTTTTAAAAAATATTGCCACAAAATTTTAACATTCCCAAGAGACTGAAAGCCTTTGCCATAAATTTTGCGAATCTCTCAAATAAGGGAAGATTCCCAGTTGAATGATTATTTCTGGAGAATGAGAAGATGATCTTCAGAAGGTGCTTTTTGTGTTTCACAACATTTCATCACTTCTCAGTCCCTGGTGCCATTTTCTAGCCTCAGCCTTCACCACACACCCTTGCGTGCACTGGCTTCTTTACCTGCCAGGTTCTCAGTTGTCAGTGCACTTGAGGCTGAACCCTGTAAGCACTTAAACTACCCATCTTCCCCCTTCTTAGACAGGTCATTATTGCAACTCCCTTCTACTATCCTGACTTAGGACACAGGATTCCAGGATGACCAGTAGCCTAACAATGAAATACAATTGTAGAAAAGCAGTTGCAAATACTGTCCCCAAAGCCTCAGTCCAGCCCAACTTCAGCTCCTACTCTTATATTTGCACTCTTTAATCCCCAGTGGAGACCCCAGGAAGTCCTATGTTCTTGTGTAATCAGTCTTCAGGTTGCTATCTTGATTTTCTGTATAGGTGTCTAAACGAGTGCTTTAGTTTCTTGTGGAAGTGAGAGCCCGCATTCACAATTGCTAGAACCATAGCATGGTACTTGTCAATGTCTGCCTGAGGACAATCTCCAAATTTCAAATATTCTATGACCTGACCTGCTGATCACCCAAACGTACTTGCTCCCATCTGAGGGAATGCTCTCTAGAGTCAATCATCAGTATCTGAACCAGAGCATGTTTGCTTCTTCCCATCCAACATCCACCTAAGTGTGTTTTTTATATGATCCATGTAATAATTTGTTTGATGGTTATTTTCTCCATGAGCCTAAGGACTTGTGTGTTTGTCTGTTCCTCAGGTTTTCCCCAGAACTTGGTACAGTATTCAGCAAATGGTAGGTGTGGTGAAATAAGAACCATTAACTCAAGGGGAACAAACAAGCTCTTTTCCTTCTACCCATCCCAATACTCAGGAGAATTAAGAGGGCTAAATGGAGCTCTGACTCCCAAAGAGAAGGATTAAAGGTAAGTTCATACTCTAAGACACTAATTAGTCCATTTTGCCTAAAAGCTGAGTTTAAAATAGAATAAAAAAATAAAAAACCCACTTCAATTTAGATATAGAAGTTTACAGAAGTATAAATATACCACAGCTTTTTTTGCATCCACTCATCTACTGATGGGTACTTGAGCTGCTTCCAAATCTTGGCTATTGTAAATAACACTGCAATGAATATAGGGGTGCAAATATTCTTCTGAGTTCATATTTCCAGTTTCTTTGCATATATCCCCAAAGTAGAATTACTGGATCATAAAAACCCATGGTACATTTGCATAGTAGAACACTACTCAGCTATAAAAAAGAAGGAAATTTTACCTTTTGCAAAAGCATGAATCAGCCTGGAGAGTATTATGCTAAGTGAAATAAACCAGTCTGAAAATGACAAGTATCATATGATTTCACTAATTTGTGAAATCCAATGAACAAAATAAACAAAGTAAAGAAAGACTAATGGAAGTAGAAGAGGGTAAAGGGGAATAAATGGTGATGGAAGGGACTTGATATGGGGTGGTAAACATATCACACAATATACAGATGATATTTGTAGAATTATGTAACTAAAACTTATATAATTTTATTAATTAACATCACCCCAATAAATTCAATTAAGAAAAAGAAAAACACAAGAAAAAACTGCTTCCCTTCTAACAATAAGTAAAATCTGTATAATATGAAAAATCATATATGGAAGATAATAGTAGGATAGAATATGATGGAATTTTTACATAAACCATTAGTGATGCTATCTATAATAATAAAAGCGTAATATTCTATTTAGACGTCCTTCCTTCCAGACAAAGCTGCAACAGGCGGGGGCCGGGGCCAAGGCTCTTGCACAAATTTCGTGCAACAGGCCTCTAGTCTATAATAATAAAAGCATAATATGCTAATTAGACCGAACGTTCTTCTGGGTGACCTTCCGGAAGAAGCCGGGGCTGTGAGGGAAGTCCAGGTCCCAGGTGCCTGCCAAAGGCTGACGGGAAGCCTGGGTACTGGGTGCTGGGGGGAAGCCCGGGTACCAGGTGCCAGATGTAAGCCGGTGAACTAGCCCGGGGGAAGGAAGACCTACTTTTGCACGAATTTCATGCATCGGGACTCTAGTAAATTAATAAAAATGCCAATTTCTACTCTAAGTCTAAGTCATTTTCATAATTAGAATTAGCATTGTATTATTTATAAATGTATATTTAGTTTTTTAACTTAGCAAAAAAATAAGTAATTTTGCTAGTGATTATGTTATTGAAAATATAATTCCAATTACTCCCTGAGGTTCATTTGAATCAATCCTATATAATAAAAGGCAAATCAACCAAACAGTGCACTGACCACAAGAGGGAAGATGCTAAATACAGGAGCTGCCCTCTGGTAGTCAGTGCTCTCCCACAGGGGGAGTGCTGCTCAGCCAGAAGCTGGGCTCATGGCTGGCGAACTCAGCAGTGGTGGCGGAGCCTCTCCCACCTCTGCGGGAGCACTAAGGATGTCTGACTGCTGGCTTAGGCCTGCCCCCTGCAGGAAATGGGCCTTCATTTGGACATCCCCCAAGGGCTGCTGGACTGCGAGGGGGCGCAGGCCAGGCTGAGGGACCCCCCGCTTGCACAAATTTCATGCACTGGACCTCTAGTCCTATATAATAAAAGCCTAATATGCTAAGTGTCTGGTCCTCTGGTCGTCCATTCAAGCAATCAAAGCGTAATATACTAATGATATGCTAAGGTCACTTAACTGCTCACTATGTTGTGCACTAACCACCAGGGCAGACATTCTGACCAGTAGGTTAGCTTGCTGTTGTGGTCCGGCCAATCTGGACTGAGTGAGATGGTCCAGACACACCCTGGAGCCCATCTTTGGTCCTTCCCTGGCTGGCCAACCTCCCACATCTCTCCCTGGCCCCAGTGTGCACCAGTGGGCTCCCTTGGCCTGGCCTGCACCCTCTCGCAATCCGGGACCTCCTCGGGAGATGTCAGAGAGCCAGTTTTGGCCCAATCCTGCAGGCCAAGCCAAGGGACCCGACTGGTCCATGAATTCATGCACCGGGCCTCTAGTTTTATATAATTACCTAGACAACCAGATATGTTTTATATCTAGATTTCATTATTTTTCCATGATTACTGGTAATACTGCAGTAAATATTTTCCCTGTGTAGGCTTACTTCCTTTAGCTAGATCCTAGACGTAGAAATAGGGGGTCTATATATACAAACATTTTATAGCAACTTGAGATAAACTGTCAAAGTATTTCTATTAGAATCTTGCCAATTTGTAATCTTTTCCTATGTGGTGTGATTATTTCACTCACCTAACCAAATTAGCTATGTGTCTGATAAGATTGATTCTATGTCTTGGCAAAATAAAAACAATTTTCCTAAAAATCACATCAGTGGATTTTGGAAATAATAAACTATCATGTACATGTAAAAAAAATGCTCCATATTTCTTAAGCATATTGAAAGTCTCTAAATAATGGAAAAATTTTATCATCAAATTTTACTATAAAAATCATAGTTTTTTATATTTTTAGTATTGAGGTTAGTGAATAAATATGGGATAGGAATATATTTTTTTATATTTCAGGCAAAGCAAACTATGAAATATACACAACATCTGGTGATATAAGGAGTTATATAAATTATTTGTCTAATCTTCGTAATTTTGTACTCCTAGAAAGCCTAGCATTCTAAGATAACTCATGTGGAAGTAAAATGATCAGTGCATGTCTATTTGAGGGAAAGGCATAGCCTATACTAGTAGCAATTACCTCATTAAAGCACACATTCAAGCTTTCATTATCTCCATCTGATCTTGTCTCTTACTTAATAGAATTTTACTTCTATTACCTGAGCTAGATCATCAAGCATTCTGTACTGCATAGACTCTGTCTTTTGATGACTTTTGTATTACTTTGATCACAGACTTGAAGACTATTACACTTTTGAAAACATCTTTATTAACACCTAAAGATTAGTCTGAAAGCGATCTGACTGCACCTGTCACAAATAAGCTTCCAAATAATTGCTGGATTTTTAATCATTTAATTAAAAACGTTATAAAGTAGTTTATGCCTTCTTTCTTATAGTTTCCATTTTTCTTTACAAGCGCATATACTTTCACTCAAATCCCAAACAATCAATTAAATTCCTCCTTTAAAATGTCCATGTACATGCTTAACATAAAACATTACATTTTAATCACAATGAGTTAGTCTCTGAGGTACAATTCTTTTATTGAAGACGGAACAGAAACTATTTTCCTAGGCATAACTAATTCTCTGTAGAGCTTATTTTTGCATGCTTTATTACAGTTGTCAAAGACTATGAGCCACCTGAATTGGATTGCTGTTGTTACCTAGCATGATATTACCTTAGGGGCTGTAATTAATTCAGATCTGTGTAAGCTATCCCCACAGTTGATTTTAAAAACTGTATAAACATATTGTTCTCCTTTTTAGTCATATGTCAAAATAAGAAAAAATTGCCTGTTTTTCACTTTGTGTATATATATAACTACATAATGCAGAAAATAAAACCCTACTATAAATTTTTATTAATATCCTATAAAACCAAGTGAAATGACATTTTGAACACAATATATGCCCTATTTCTTGATAGTTACATTAACTATACTCTTAAAAATGATTACTTCATAAGTCTCACAATATTTAAAATGTTTATAAAAATTAATTTATGGAATGAACTAGAACATTCTCTTGTGTGCTACATATAGCACAAAATCATACTTCCAGTTTTATTCTTGCCAAAATTTCCAGGTCTCTAAAATGTATAAGGATATATTTCTCAAGTTGAGAAATCTATGGGACAATAAAAACATTATTCAGACACATACACATTTTGTTAAAAGAAAGGATGCGATATAAAAAATAACACCTCTAAATATACTAAATTCTTAGGAATGCTACCTTTAGTACTTAAATATGACATAAGTAAATTAAAATTACTTAGAATACATCAATGATATGTGTGACAGAATTAGTGGTTTTTTTTCCCCCACAAGTAGAAATTAAGCTCTATAAAATGACTATTATCTTTAGATTTTTACAGTATAACATTAAAGAAAAAAATATAGCAAGCTGTAAACTTTCATAATTGGAAAATAATATTTAGCGAAGTTTACATTGAATTTTTTTTTTTGCCTAACCGTTTAGGCTCAGTGGATAGAGCATCGGCCTGTGGACTCAAGGGTCGCAGGTTTGATTCCGGTCAAGGGCATGTACCTTGGTTGCGGGCACATCCCCAGTGGGGAGTGTGCAGGAAGCAGCTGATGGATGTTTCTCTCTCATCGATGTTTCTAATTCTCTATCCCTCTCACGTTCTCTCTGTAAAAAATCAATAAAATATATTTTTTTAAAGTTTACACTGAATTTTTAAACTATTACCTTTCCGAAACACCACTGGTTGCTCTTGCCATGACACACTCACCAAGAATCAGCAGTTCCAGAAGCTGTAGGAAGGCAACCTTGTGCATGGCTCTGACCTTAAATTGCAATGCCTTTTTGAATGGGTACAAGGAAAGCTTCAGCCTTACACCCAGTACCAACCATGGGCCTATACTGGTGGGTTACTCCAAGGACCTTGTGATGGAAGGTATGATGCAGAAGCTGGTGAACCTGGCCAAATCCAGGGATCTGGAAGCCACCTGGGAGCTCATGTTCAATGACGAAAAGATGAACTTCACTGAAAATCGGGCAGTGCTTCATGTGGCCCTGTGGAGTGGGTCAAACACATCCATTCCAGTGGATGGCAAGGATGAGATGCCAGAGGTCAACAGGGTCATGCAGAAGATGAAGTTTTGCTGCCAATACATTGGAGGTGGTAACTGGGAGGGATACTCAGGCAAGCTCATCACAGACGTCAATAACATCATCATCATTGGCTCTGATAGGGGACCCCACATGGTTACTGAAGCCCTCAAGCTGTACTCTTGGAGAAGGTCCCAGGGTCTGGTCTGTCTCAATCATTGATGGGACTCACATTGCCAAAACCCTGGCCACCATGAACTCTGAGTCCTCTCTGCTCATCATCACTTCCAAGACTTTACCACCAGGAGACCATCAGGAAGGCAGAGAAGGGGAAGGAGTGGCTTCTCCTTTGGCCAAGGTTCCTTCTGCTGTTGCAAAGCACTTTGTTGCCCTGTCTACCAACACAACCAAAGTGAAAGAATGTGGAGTTGACCCTCAAAACATGTTCGAGTTCTGGGATTGGGTAGGAGGATGCTGCTAGCTGTGGTCAGCCATTGGACTCTCCATTGCCCTGCATGTAGAATTTGACAACTTCAAGCAGCTGCTCTTGGGGGCTCACTGGATGAACCAGCACTTCTGCATGACACCCCTAGAGAACAACAGTCACATCCTGCTAGCTTTGCTGGGTATCTGGTACTTCAACAGCCTTTGGTGTGAGACGCATGCCATACTGCCCTATAACCAGTGCCTGCACTGCTTTGCTGTCTACTTCCAGCAGAGTGACATGGAGTCCAATGGGAAGTGCATCACCAAATCTTGCATGGTTTGGTTTATTTGACAGGCCCCATTGTGTGGTGGGAGCCAGGGACCAATGGCCAGCATGCCTCTACTAAACCATCTACCAAGGCACCAAGATGATATCCTGTGACTTCCTCATCCTAGTCTAGATCCAGCAACCAATAAGGAAGGGTCTGCATCACAAGATTCTCCTGGACAACTTCTTGGCCCAGATTGAGACCTTAATGAGGGGAACATCAACAGAGGAGGCTCAGAAGGAGCTTCAGGCTCCAGGAAAAAGTTCAGAATACTTGAAGAAGCTGCTGTAGCATCGGGTCTTTGAAGGAATTCGTCCAACTAGCTCTATTGTGTTCACCAAGCTCACACCATTCATTTTTGGAGCCTTGATTGCCACGTATGAACACAAGATCTTCGTTCAGGGCATCATCTGGGACATCAAAAGCTTTGACCAATGGGGAGTGGAGCTGAGAAAGAACCTGGCTAATAAAATTGAGCCTGAACTTGATGGCAGCAACCCAGTGATCTCTCATGAGTCTCCCACCAATGGGCTGTTCAACTTCATCAAGCTGGAGCATGACACTAGAAGCCAATAAACTCATGCTTGGTTGCAGTCCTGTTGTGACTTCTGTTTGTCCCTCCTCACCAGAGTCTGCACTGCATGGTCCTGCCCAGAGCACCCTCTGGTCACTGACTTAGACCACAAGCTCTTTGAGGATGCTGGTCTGGAATTGTCACCCCCAGCCTCCCCATGTCCATGCTCTTCTGTTTTACAATTAGCTGACAGTGTGCATTCCTATATTAATTACGAGGAAAACACTAAACCACAGAGTTTAATTTAATTCACTCCTTGGATATGATCCCTTAGGAATAAATTACAGAAAAAGAACTGTAATTTTATGTTACAAAAATCAAAAGATGCAGTTTTCATAAGAGAAGAGCTGATTTTAAGATTAAAAAAAAAGACATGCCATCTATTGCCCATAATACATTTGTCACATTTTGAATAAGCTTGAAAAAAATAGCACTTGGAATTGTTTTACTTGTTTTGTGTTGCTATAACTAAATACTATAGAGTGGATAGCGTAAACAACAGAAACTTATTTTTTTACAGCTTTGAAGGGTGGAAAGTATGAGATCAAAGGACCTATTAAATATTTGTATATTTTATATACCTCTAATGAATATATTCTGATTTCAACCAATATTTCCCAACTCTATGCTACCAGATTTTAAGTGATTTTGTAGCAGGAATCCTGTATCAAATTGGAAGAGGTAAACTGTTGAATATTTGTTGAACATACAATGACTTAGAGGCAGATTTAATTTGTGCCCCTTCAACCCTACCCTAGACATTTATATAGGGGCTTATAGTTAGCTACTGGCTAAGTTAGGTTAATATTTGTAAAAACATCTGGTCCATTGTTTGACAGATAGTGGAAACTGAAAAATTAGAAGGATTTTACTCTTCATATTATAGTTGAGAATATTCACATTCTAGATTATGTAAAAGTTTGTAGTGTAGTTACTGCACTTAGAAGTATCATCTGAGATATCATTATAAGGCTTGTTGTTCTTGGGAAACACACCACGTAGAATAGTGAATAACTACCCAGGTTTTGGTTTAGATCTGGATTCAATTTCTTAGTCTGTATATATTACATCTTGAGAAGTCCGATGAGTTATTTAATACTTTGGAACCTTAGGTTCTACATCTACAAATAATATTACTTTTTAATATCATAGTTGAAAATAAATATATAAATCTATGTAAATTTTTCAGCACAATGACTGCATAATGAAAAAGCAGTAATATATATTTATTAGTAGTATTTCAACTATTCCTCATCCGGTCTTCCATCATTTGGGTTGTATCATAGTAACTCTCAAACTCTCTGCTGTGAAGGACATTTGAAAAATATATCTGCTGCTTTTGTAATGTACAAGAAAAGTGTCACTGAAATGTACTATACATGTTTTCAAGCACTGACTTTCACTTTGTGTACTTACCCTGCAGTGGACCTTTAGCTAGCAGTTTGCAGATACACAAGGCTTTACATGCCATATCCCAAGTAGCAAGCATTATATTATCTTATCATGAATACTCTGTAAATCTTAGATTATTATTTTTAGATAAAGTTAAAAATAAAATCATTTATCCTTGATGCTAATTTCATTTAATTTGTTTTAGAACACAAGCCTATGATCTAAATTTTTTGAATCCTTCCTATAGGACTTCATATTGTCTCCAATATCCTGTACAATTATTGCTGGGTAAAATGTGACTTAACTATTATCACATAAATTCCTTTACTTATTTATATTACAAATACTTTAATCACTTTCACACTTCTGGGTTATTAAATATGGCTTCTTTTGTGCTGGAAAATTTCATTAAGTAACTCCAAATTATTGCACAAGTACTAACAGAATAATTCTGGTCCATTTTGCAAATATAAATCTTTGAAAATATCTGGTAAGAGAGAATCTTTAACTTGTGAATGAATAATTGCTGGAATTCCTAATGGAGTATTTTTTTGGATGGATTTTGGGTCTCACATTCTTAGAATATCAATACTTGAAAATGAAATTGAACAATAAATGCTATTTAATATTCTAAGCTAGCTTTCCTAGATTTTCTGTGTCATTTATTATTGCAAATAGTCATTCTTATTTTACTTATCTAAGCATTTATGAACATAATGTTTATATCAGCATTAGAGATTTGGTGAGATTTTTATATTGCTTATGTCAACATAATTATATATAGAACTTCATTTCACTATGATTTCAGTATAAAAATGAGTTTGTAATAGAAAGTATACTGCAATACTTTAAATAAAATATTTGAATTGTGTTTCAAAGTACACCTATTTAAGTTTCAAGCAAAAGAACACAATATATTTTCTCTGAATGATAACTTTGTGTTATTTTCCATGATTTGCCCTAAAAAACAATTTGAATGATAGCTACAGTAGAAGAATGATGAAGTAAACCCTACAACTTTTTACTTTGCCATTAGTTCCATTAAAACATTATCATTGGCCAAAGCCGGTTTGGCTCAGTGGATGGAGCGTCAGCCTGTGGACTGAGGGGTCCCGGGTTCGGTTCTGGTCAGGGGCATGTACCTGGGTTGCGGGCACATTCCCCGTGGGAGATGTGCAGGAGGCAGCTGGTCGATGTTTCTCTCCCATCGATGTTTCTAATTCTCTATCTCTCTCCCTTCCTCTCTGTAAAAAATCAGTAAAATATATTTTTAAAAAAAATTATCATTGTATGATATAATTATGTTCTCACAGATAATATAACTTGTTGCAGATTGTTCCGTGATCACATGTGGTAACTAATCAACAATCTCTAAGGTTAGGCTTCTTGGATCTCTACTAGAGTCTGGGATATATCCCAGGGCTCCTTCAACTTTTGAGTTTTAAACTCAAATCTTTGTCTTTTCCTTAAAGAAAGATTACTGAAATCTTTGCAGCTTGTTAGTCACCCAGTTTATTTTTATTTATTTATTTATTTTTGCTTTAGATCTGGGTATCTCAACCAGAGCATTGACAGTTTAAGATTTGGCAAATACCTTAAGGAAATATTGCACATAGAACTTTAGGCCTACTTAATTTGCATTTCAAGTCCCAACCTCAAGGCAACCCAAATTCCAGTTATGTTTGTGAAAATAAAATAATACTAGATTGGCAAATATATGGGTACATGTATGAATATAGTTGATCTCTTATGTTTGGGTTCTGGCTTCCTAGACTATATTAATAGGAAATGGTATGTCTTAAAAATGGTGATCACATCACTTGAGTCTGTGCTGGAGTTGAAATAATTGCCTCAGGCAGTAAAGGTTACATCTCACAACCTGGGATCCAGCTGCATCCTTCTTGTAATGCACACTGCAATAATATGACTTCCATAAATATTACAGCAACTGCTTCACCTTGAAGCAGTTGAATTTTACAATGCAAGTTAATGGAGAAATAAAAAAAAGAAGTCATATCTGTATTGTGTTATGCCTACAGGATCCAAATAAAATGAGACTAAAAACACTGCAAGTTCAGGATATTTTGGCCAATTATTACTAAAGGATTCAATAAATACTGTCAACCCTCAAATAGAATATTGGGAGCAATAAGATAGCTTTCCAAGTGTGTGTGGAGAATAACAAATTAAGAACATGAAAAATCGACAAGAAAGTTAGCTATTTTTGAAAATTCTGGAAAGTAATTTTACTCCCATCATATAATTAAAAATGCCTTTTTAGAATAATGGTTGAGTAAGGCCCAGTCCTTCTTGCAAAATATACTAGGTGAGTTACTGATTTGTGTGGGTTTTTGCCCCAGGGCAGACTCCAACTGTGCTCTGTGGACTAGTCAAATCCCATATGAACACCCTTTCATTATGCAACTACTAGTAAGTCTTTAAAGAGTTTGTAATGTCTTGGGAAGGAGAGACTGTAGAGATAACCCAATTCTTTGTATAGGTAGACTCTGCCCAAATCTCTGGCTGATCTCCATAGTACACACCCACAGACACAATCTAAGCAGTTCAGGTTAAGCTTAAATAACTGACCTGAAAATTTTAGGCTAATTATTGAGTGCAACCTATTATTTTGTGAAAACAAAATAGAATATAAATTTTGCAAACTGTACCATTTGAAATATCAAGGGTAAATTCAAAAAATTTAGGCATATGGATAAACAGCAAATGTGATCCTTAGTAAAGAAAAGCACTTCAATGTTGAAATCAGTACACTAGAAATTATTATATCTGTTCTTAATAACATGAAGGGGAATATAATTAAGGAAGTAAAAGATACAACATGGGAAATTACAAAAACAAAAAATTACTGGGTTGGGTGAGCCTAAAATAAGATTAGCGGTAATAGAATTCTACATAATGAAGAGGTAATATGCAAATTGACCATCACACCCTTGCACAAGATGGCCACCCCATGTGGTCAAAGATGGTCGCCCCTATGTTGTCAAAGATGGCCACCACAAGATGGCCTGCAGGGGAGGGCAGTTAGGGGCGGCCAGGCTGGCAGGGGAGGGCAGTTAGGGGCAACTAGGCCGGCAGGGGAGGGCAGTTGGGGGGGACAAGGCCTGCAAAAGGGAGGACAGTTGGGGGTGACCATGCCTGCAGGGGAGGGCAGTTGGGGGCGATCAGGCTGGCAGGCAGGTGAGTGGTTGGGAGCCAGCAGTCCCGGATTATGAGAGGAATGTCCAAGATGTCCCAGATTTGAGAGGGTGCAGGCTGGCCTGAGGGACACCCCCTCCTCCCAGTGCCTGAATTCTATGCACCAGGCCTTTAGTAAACAAATAAGAGAGAAAAATATATCATTAAAATAGTTATCCAATCTGTAGTATAAAAATAAATAATATTAAAAATAAATAAAGAGAATATTAGGGATTTGTGAGACAACATGAAAATACTTAACATAGTTGTAATTGCAAACCTAGAAGAGGAGGAGAAATAAAACCTTCAGGGAAAGTCTTAGAAGAGATATTAGCCAGCATGTACCCCAGATTATTAAAAAATGTAAATTTTTATAGTGAAGAAAATCAGAGAAGCATAAAGAAAATTACATGAAGAACATGTAATTTCTGGAACTCCAAAATAAAGACAGTATCTTGAGGGGGCAGAGAAAAATAATCCAACTGTAAACGGGAAAGAGAAATTTGAATAACTACTTACTTTACTAGATACCAGAAGACAGTGAAATGATACCTATAAACTACTAAAAAGGCAAAAAATAAACAAAAACAAAACAGAATTCTACATTCAGTGAATATACCTTTCAAGAATATAGATTAGCCTGCAGGCTTGGCTCAGTGGTTGAGCTTCGACCTATGAACCAGGAGGTCACAGTTCAATTCCTTGTTGGAGCACATGCCTGGGTTTCTGGCTTAATCCTCAGTAGGGGGCATGCTGGAGGCAGCTGATAGATGATTCTTCCTCATCATTGATGTTTCTGTCTCTCTCTCCCTCTCTGTTCCTCTCTGAAATCAATAAAAAATGTAAAAAAGAATGTAACTTAAATAAAGACATATCAAATATAAGAAGAAAAACTACATAATAAAATATATTAAAAGAAGTACCACAAGCAAAAAGGTAATAAACAAAATGAATATTTGGATTTTCAGGAAGACTGAATAAGACAGAAAATGTGAAATGTTTGCATACATTTAAAATACTATGTTTTTCCTATATGATTCTTTAAAATATATGCGACTGTTTAAAGTGGGGTTTGTGACAGATGGAGGTTTAATACATATAATGACATAAAGAACAGCATACATGGTAAATAGTCCTACACATTGTATATTTTCTATATTTTACATTAAGTTGAACAGTATTAACTGTAAGTAGACTGAATAGTTCTAAGTGTATAATACCCAGAGCAATAACTAAAATGACACAACTAGATGAATGCAAAAATGCCAGGGAATAAAATATAATTCTAGTTAAATATTCAAGTATTCAAATGAAGGCCAGATAGGATGAAAAAAAAACAAAACTAAAAGCAGAGAGGACTAAATAATAAATAAATATGCTAGACATACTACAGTCTAATAAATTATTACTTTAAACAGTCTAATAAATTAATAGGACTAAACAGTCTTATTAAAAGACAAAGATTGATAAAAAATTAATAAAATTAGAAAGCCTAATACAGCACTGGATCCACAGAGATGAAGTCCAAGGATTAGTGCATAAAAGTTATCCTTGGACATCCACCAGACAAATATCATAGTTGGTTTTGAGCAAAGAACTCATTTTAGGTTTAATTTGTTAATGGAGAGTAAATTCTTAATATACTGCCAAATTTTAGTCAAAAGTAACATAATTTCTTGTGGGTTTTTTTTTGTTACATCATAAACTTATATGGAAGTTGTAAGAAAAGAATGTGGTAATGTGGTATCTGGATTAGAGCCTGCAGTGGCTGAATCATTTTAAAAGATATTTATGGTTAAAGTGTCAGATTGGAAAATATTTATTATATGCCATTATTTTACGCAGGTATGTAAAATACTTTAAAAATAGTTTTAATATCTAAATAATGATGTAATATTTCAATGGACTGTCAAGTTTAGATGCTAAGTATTGAAGTTCAACACAAAGATAATCCCTGTGATTTATTAAAATTATTTCAGCCAGTCAGAGAAAGATAAATATCACATGATCTCACTCATTTGTGGAATATAATGAACAACATAAACTGATGAACAAAAACCAATCCAGAGACAGAGAAGCATCGATCAGACCATCAAACCTCAGAGGTAAGGTAGGGGAAGGCGGGGGTAAGGGGGAGAGATCAACCAAAGGACTTGTATGCATGCATGTAAACCGAACCAATGGACACAGACAACAGGGGGGTGAGGGCATGAGCTTGGGGTGGGGGAACAATGGGCGGATAAGGACACATATCTAATACCTTAATCAATAAAGAAAAATAAAATAAAATAAAATAATTTCAAAGTTTTAAATAAAAATATATCAATACATGCTATCTCTTCAGGGTCAAAGTGGTTTTGCAAATGTTATTTTTATCTTAAAATATTTTATTTCCCTACAAATGTTTGTCACAAATACGTTTTAAGATAGAGGTTAGTATGATACTTCCCTATGAAGGCAAGGACTGTATATGTACAATACTTGGTACAAGAAATTAGTTTATTTTTTTTTTCAAATTTGTGACTAAAAGCCACATCTAATTAACAAGTATACATTTGCCATGAGATTTGTTATTTTGGAAAGTTTTTAATGCTTATTTCAGAAAAACATCACAAGTTGAAATCAATTTTTAAAATGCTCTCTCAATTTAAGAAACATATTGCTCACCCCCTACTCCATCAACCACATGATTAAGTAATGAAACATCCAAAACATTTAAAAATGTACAATCCACATGCTGTAAAAGAACACTGGTCTGAGTGAGGAGTTGTGTTTACAGACAGATGCAGAGCAGGTGTACTCTCCCCAATGTTATGAATTTAAATATAAAGCAGAACATGGCACAAACAACTGAAAAGGAGGAAAATTCAAATAAGAGATATGTCAACATGGTACATAATGGAAGAGAACCACTGCTCCTCACAGAACGCTTTCAGATTTACAAAATATATGTCTCTTCCTACTGCTGTCTATCATGCTTTACGTGCCTTGATAAATCATAATAAAATAGAATCAAGTAAGAAATAAAAATCAATGTGGTTTACTCCTACAATAGTACATACTACTTCTTAATTAAGATATGGACTAGAAAACACATTAATAATATTACTTAAAAGTAGTACAAACTCTACCTTGCATGCCCTTATTATTCCTCCATTGATTCTGCTTACCCATTCAATATAAAAAAAAAGTTCAGGTGTGTTTTAACCTGTACTCAAAACTTTACAAGGAGTTACAAGGATATGGTCTTTACCTTCTGATGTAAAACTTATGATGATTCATTACCTCCCAAATTAATTTTTTCCAAAGTCATTTATCGTCATCAAGTTTCTATCATGTGGCAGGTTAGTCGTGTCATGGCAATTGCTGCATCCTCTGCAGACTGGCTTCTCAATGACAAGAAATGCATTTTCTCAAGGTCACATTATCCCCCAGATATTTAAAACAGGGCCACTCAATCCAGTAGATATTTATACAGAAAAAAAACACACATGATTGGGCTTGCTTAAAAATGTATTATATAGAGATGGGAAGGGAGAAAATAAAGTATTTATACTTAAAAATGCATCATCAGAATTCCGAGTCCACTTATAATGGAAATATAATGTGCAGCAATATGACAAGTTCATGTGTGTGGGGCAGGATTATATTGGAAACCATCCAGGCCCTGATGGCAGTTCTTTCTACTACAGTGATGCAGGATGTAGAGACTTAGCCCCACAGTACACCTCTAATAGGGATCTCTTTTGGATCCTTTGTTCCCTATGTCACACATCTTTTCTCCCTAAACTAAAAAACATAGTATTTTCTGTTTTACGTGCCACCTCGTACCAGAAATTCTGTCAAAAGAAAGAGTAATGGTTATGAATGGAAACTGTGAAATAAACATGGAACATAAGAGTGTCACTTAGGCTGGAGGGAAGGGAAGTAACTAGTTGTAGTTACTGAAGATAATCAAGGGAAATATTACTCTAAAATGATAAAGAGACCCTGGCCTTAAAGAGACATTATAAACAAGTTTGAGACTCTCTTATTTTTCTGTTTGTTCATTTGTTTAAAGTGATCTAGCCAGCTTAGCTAGTGAGAACATATATTAAAAACAAAGCTGTGCGTATAGTTTTCCACTTTGGTAGACTAGTTAATTTGGCTGAAGCTGCAATGATAGTCATATTCTAAGGATGGCACTTCCATAACAAGAAAAAGCAAACAGATATAGTAAGTCGTCAATATCTATTCTGTAATTTGAAGTTTACAAAGCACTCTTGTTACAGGCTGAATTGTATCCCCACCCCCATTTTATACATTGAAGCACTAACTGCAAATATGACTGTATTTGAAGGTAAGGTCTATAGGAAGCTCATAAAGGTTAAATGAAGTCATAAGGATGGGGCCTGAATCCATTAGGGTTGGTGTCCTTATAAGAAAAGAACAAGAACCACAGAGCTCTCTCACCACATGCAAAGAGAAGAAAGGCCATGTGAGAACACAGAGAAGGTGGCTGTCTGCAAGTCAGAAAGACACTAAGCCATATGCCACCTTGATCTTGAATAGTGAGGAAATAAATTTGTGTTATATAAGCCATTCAGTCTGTGAAATTCTGTTATAGCAGCCTAATCTGTCTAATCCAACTATTATATATATATATATATTATTGATTTCAGAGAGGAAGGAAGAGGGAGAGAGAGATAGAACCATCCATAATGAGAGAGAATCATGGATTGGCAGCCTCCTGCAAGTCCCCCACTGGGGATCGAGCCCCACAACCCAGGCATGTGCCCTTAACCAGAATCGAACCTGGGACCTTTCAGTCCATAGGCCGACGTTCTATCCACTGAGCCAAACCAGCTAGGGCTCCAACTATTGTATTTATTTGGCAGAATAATAAAGCAATGTGGCTAATTATTATTGTTATTCCAACAGTGGAGGCGAAAAACTGAGTGTCAGGAAGTTTGAGAGATCTGCTTCAAATCATCAAGGTAGCAAACAATAGATTTATGATTGAAGATCTAAACCTTTTCATGTAGAAAAACTTTATATTTTACCAATTGGTCCAGTTAAACACCACGACTAAAAATTGACATATAGGGTAGCACAACAACAGCATTGTCATACATAAAACAAATATTTTGAAAGTAAGATTTTTCTTGAAATGAGAGGAAAAGAAAACTACCAGAAGGCAAAGTTATAACACAGTTAATCTGTCAATATCTTAAAAATTGGGGGGTAATGAAAATGGTTCAAACTTATCACCATAAGGATGATACTGAATTTAACCTTATTTATTTCACAGTGCTTAAGTGTTATAAAGGGAAAATCATTGCTATATATGTCTTTTTGAATCAATTTGCTACACGATACACCCCCTTTGACCTGAAAGAGTATAAGATACAAAATAAATTTCTTTAACATTTCCACATGCTCTGATATCTCCATATCTACATATATAAAACCCTAATATGCAAATAGACCAAATGGTGGAACAACCAAACAACTGGTCACTATGACGTGCACTGACCCCCAGGGGGCGCGCATGCAAAACATGTTGGGCATTGGCAGCAGGTGGCAGAGCTCAGAACATGGCAGATGGTGGCTGTAGCAGGATGGTGGAGCAGGTGAGCAGGGGTGCCAGACCAAGGCAGGGCACTGGTCGCTGTGCTTGGGGCGAGCCTCTGGTGGTTACTGAAAATTCTTTGCTCCCATGTGCTGTGGTCCTGCCCAGTGCTCACACCTGCTGCCGGCACCAGCCCCGCTCACACCCACTGCTTGCGCCAGAGCCGCTGCTTGCACCCACTGCCAGTGCTCAGCTCCTGAGGACTTCACCTCCTCCTGCTCCTGAGGGGTGATCAGGGCTGGTAACTGCCTCTCACACCCACTGTGGGTGCCAGAGCTGCCACTTGCACCTGCTGCTGACGCCGGCACCAGTCCCAATCGCTTGGCGCTTCAGTGGGTGTAAGCGGCAGCTGCCAGTCCCAATCGCCCTGAAGGTTTCTCAATCTCCCCCTGCTCCTGAGGGGCTATCAGTGCAGCAGCCATCACTCGCACCTGCTGATGGCACTGGCCCTACTCGCACCCACTGCTGGTTCTGGTCCCAATCGTTCCAGCAGGTGTGAGCGGGGCCGGCACCATCAGTGTGTGGGAACGGCGGTGGCGGGAGTGGGGCTGCAGGCAGACAGGGGACCAGGGTCCCTGGTGGGAGGGGTCGGGCTGGGGCGCAGAGGATGGGCCGAGACCTGCCCCTGTGCCCACCGCAGCCTTGTGGCCCACAGTTTCTTTCAAGGTGCATGAATTCGTGTATTGGGCCCCTGTCCAATAGTTAATTCATAAATTCAAAAGATATCCGTATCAGTTCCAGTGTCATCTGAGTTTTCTTTTTAGGATATTTCATTTCACATTTCCCCACACTTGGCTACTTAATGGGGGAGTACTGTGCTTTTAAAATTCACATTGGCAACATTTATATCTAATTAACCTCCATATGCTTGAGTTACTCCTAAAAAAAATTACTTGGATATGTATCCTTTTGGGGAATACAATCTCTCAGAACCACACCACCACAAGTCCTATTTTTGAAGAAATCACTCAGTATAAGTAGAAGAGTAGTGTGTTTAAAGAGCACATTTCTGTTACCATGGTAACTATAACCTCACCAGGCTCAATCCATAATTTATATGGAAGCAATATCATTCTGTCATTGATTTTTCAAGTTTTATTTTCTTTAAAAATAAAGAAAACCATTATAATATAACATAATATAAGTTAATGAGGGAACATATTTACTGTTTGTATTAGCCTATTAGGGCATGAACCCCAAAATTAGAAGTTATTTTACAGGTCATACCAGCAAAACAATGAATAGATAATTTTAATAGCCAGCCCATTTCTCTCTAATGGTACAGACTCTTTAATGCTTATATTTTGAAATTGTAAGTTTAAGATAAAAAGTTAATTTTAATAGGAACATGGATGAAATATTATTCATAATAAAGGGAAATAATTCATTTGCCTTATGCATGTCTCATATGTCTTAAATGAGATATTAAACAACATTGAAAGCAGATAAATTCATTTACAAAACATTTTCATTGTTAATGTTTAAATTATCTGATGCTAAGTAAATTCCAGACTGATTTGGAAGTATAGAGTTGAGAACTGCCACAAAAGCAATGACACAAAATAATGAATCCTATATAATAAAAGGATAATATGCAAATTGTCCCCTCTATGAGGAGTTCAACCATGAGGTCAAATGGCCAGTCAACCACCCATGGCTCCTCCCCCAGCCAGCCCAGCCCAGCAGGCCCAGCTCCATAGGCCCAATCAGGGCAGGCTGGCTGGACCCCACCCATGCACAAATATTTGGCCTCTAGTTCAAATATAATATACTAGAAAATTTGGGGGGTCCCCATGTGTAAAAGAGATGGGACAATCAGAAATAAAAAAGAGCAGATGTACTAGTAAATATTTTAAGCAATTATGAGAAAACGTTTGTTGTTAAGGTATATTTGTAATACAAGGTATAAAAATTCTAAATAGTATTTTTTAGCATTAATAACCCTTGAGTAGGAAAAAATAGAACAAGTTAGGTTAGGGAATGCTCCCATATTTTGCATAAATTGTACTTGGCTCTTAACTATAGGTTTTTTTATCTGAATTACAATTACATAATCCCATATATATGTTGATCAGAACTATGAAAAATGGATCCATCCATTTTCATAATCAGAAAGCTTGTTAACAGCATGCAGTTCAGGCAGTTAATCTGTGATAAGTACTTTGGCATATGTGAAAAATTCTAAAAGAATAATTTATATTAAGTACAATGTCTGCTTTAAAAAGACTAATCCAATTTCATTTCTTCTTCCTGTGCTTATTTCTCAGAATGGCAATGGGGTGGTCAGCAGGCTGCAGCACGGGTGTGCCATCTGCATTACAAAATCACATCTTGGCCAGAATTCAAACACACAACTTTAATTTTTATTCCCAGAAACTTTCTGGCAGGTGGATGTAACTTATGTGGGCATTTGAAGAGAACTGTCTTCCTTTAATTCTACTTGAGTATTAAGTGGAACTGCAGATTAGACTTTTCTTATTGAGCAGGCTATTGTTCTACCCCACTATACACCTGTAGCAACCAAAACATTCTTTTTATAAAACATATAAAAATGTGAATCAATTGCTGTGCTCTCCACCAGCTGCAAGCTCCCTGAAGACAGTGACTCTTTAAACATGTAAGGCTTGAGGCAGACTCTAGCAGAGTAGGCACTCAGTAATTACATGCGGCTGGAATGTAGAGGCTCAAATCATGGGTCAAGAACGGCCGCGAAAGGCGCCACACGTATTCGTTTTTGCACCTCGCGTATTTACTCCACAGGCACAGGTTAGGCAGTTACACATCTATACTGTGGACGAAGGAGTCCTATGTGTTGTTCTGACAGTAGTTTTCAGAGTAGCAAGAAATAACTCCACAGCACCATAATTGTCTTTTAACTGTTATTTCTTGTAGTCCTTTGAAAACAAACATCAAGGATATCAAAGTATCCTTATGGGAAAGTGGATGAAGAAAAGGCAGGTAAAATTTACATCTCACAAACTCTCCGTATGTCAAGACATTTGCTTAATTTCAGAAGAAAAAGACAATAGCAACCAGAAAATACTTGCATATCTCGAAAGAAAATATTTTCAGTGAGTTGAATTTTTGAAAACAAAATAACTGGAATGTACCATAAATAAAGAGCTCATTGGGCACAGGTTATTGCTTAAAAACTTCCTCAGGCCATGTAAAGAAGGTTTAAATTGTGTTGCTCTATATGACATATAATTGCTACAAGCTTTTGTCTTATTTTCCCCCTGAAGCTTTTTGACATATAAATGGACTGAATTTTGTAATAAAGACCTTTAATATCAGATTTTAGAAATTCTGAAGAAAAGCATTTTCACATGTTATTCTTTGAAGCAGTTATTAAAATAACATTTTAAAAAATTAATTGGGAAACTGTCAAAGTCATAAAAAATAAGGAAAGTCTGAGAAAGTGCCACAAGAATAGCCTAAGGATACAGGACAAGTAAAGGTAATATGTTATCCTTGATGGGGTTGTGGACCAGAAACAGAACAGCAAAGAAAAATCAAGAAAAATCTCAATGAACTATGGATTTGAGATAATAAGGTATCAAATTTGGCTCATAAATTAAAACAAATGCACCACATTAATGTAAAATATTAATAATAGAGGAAATGATGTGGAGTACATGGAAACTCTACTATCTTCTCAAAATTTCTGTAAATATAAGCCTGTTTTAAAAAGTTGCTTATTAAAAATTAAGAAAACATATATATCAGGTCACACATTTTCTTTCTTCTTGAGCTTCATTATAACTCTGCCTACCACTAGCCATGTCCTTAACTCATTCCACTGGAAGGTCCCATTATATTGAATATTTGTTTCCTGGTTGAATAAGTATATTATATAAATGTTTCCCTTTTCTTTTAATTTGTTATGAGATTTTTTCCCAGATACAATCCTTAATTTGTTAAAAATAATGCACCAGGAAGTGATTACAAGTTATTGACGCCTTCAATCAATGGATATTTTATAAATAATGACAATAATAATAATTATTATTATTGTCATTATTTAATAAACAGGAATTAAAAACCACTTGGGAAATGAATTACAAAAAATTTCCATAAGAATGAAAAGCAACATTCTTAGTTACTAAACACACACACACACACACACACACACACACAATAATGTTTAAAATTATTTAAGTTAAAATAGACTACATCTTAATTCAACTTTTATAATAAAAATGATTTCTCAACAAGTTAAAAAGAATTTCAACAAAAAAGATAATCAAATATAATAATCTGTGATTCTAAGGTAATATTTGACTAGTAATGGTCTGAAAGAAGTTATAAGCTGCATATGGGAAAATCCTTTTCAGAAAAATTAATTTAGAAAGTAACAGCTGCATTTAAGGGAGCTGTTGGATACTAAGGAGGGACCAGTTAGTGTGATTTACCTTAGATGGAATGACCGCTTATTCTCCCCACTGAGTAAACCAATGCAACAATGGCACAAGGGAAGCCAGATTGAAGACAGAGTAAAACTGTCATTCTTGACAATGACATCTGTTCTGGAAAAGGTGGTAAGTTTGAATATGATAGGTGAGGAATAAGTGACTACAAAACATTGATAAGATCAATATATTACCAATTGCAATGATAATAAATGATTGTTGGTGGAAGAATATTAGAGAGAGTGAACTATTCAGAAAGCTGATAATTAGATAAGTGTTACTGAAATTTTGTATTTGAGTTGGAAAATAATTGTCCAGATTTCTGATGTAGGAGAATAAATAAATCTCATGGCCATTACTCTGTGTGGACACTAGTATGAGCAGAATTGGGGGAAATTGTCTTTAGTTAGTGAGGAATTTAAGTTATGTAATAGAACTTCCCTGTATGTAGCTGAATATAAAAGTACACAGGTCAGCAGTTAAGTTTTAGATGGAGGCATATTTTTTTTGGTTATTAATTTATTCTTGGCAGGATTATTTTAGGCAAGACTGGGAATCCCCAGGGAGACCACATTATCTGTAAACTAAGGATAGAATATGTGTATCAACATCTAATAAGTACATGAAGACCAGAGGTCAAGAACATAAAGGGGTGGCCAGAAGACCTGGAGAACCCAGATTTAGCAATATCATTATTGATCATAGGGTAATGAATGTTGGACAAATAAAAGGATACAAGACTATCTCCTCCAAAGGAAGACAAAACCCTGGAAAACATGGGCATGGTTTTTGGCTAACTGAAATAAATTAATGAAATAATTATTATCAGTAGCATGACTGGACACCAGGCATAATTCCTCCATGGTCTGCTCCAAGTACTGTTGAATAGAGATGAAAAGTTCCAGTGGCAGGAGAGATGAACTGTTCCTGAGTCAGGGAAGCCTCTGCCAAAGGTAATGACTTTGTGCCGAATCTTAAAGGCAGAACATGTAGTAACCCTGCAAAGAGGACTGCACTGCGATATTCCAGATGGAAGTGACATGTGCAAATTGTACTTTTTTTTTTTTTTCAGCAAAAGCAGAAACTGTTCTCTATGTCACCTCTGTAGTATATATATTTTTTCCATTTGTCAAAATATAGAGTACTATACATCATAAGAAGTGAACTTTAATATAAGCAATTAAAAAACAACAACCAGAGTGTTGAGGATCTTGGGAAGGAATGCAGACTGTGATAAATGAATTGTGCTCTAAGTGTATGCTATAACCTCACTGAAGGAGTTGTACAAAAAAGAGCCAGCCTATGCATTTTCAGGTCACAGTATTTTAACTGGAAATACAATATAATTATAACTGTATATAAACACAGTACTATAAAACATAAATTTGTTTGCACAAGGGTATAGATTAAAATTATTGAAAGAACTTTATATATCTGCCAGAGTTGAAAAATAGATAAGTAAATGTTAGGTAATGGAAGCTGTATTTCTCACTATCAGACAAAAAAAAAGTACAAATAAACAAAGAGAGGCTAGGCTAAAGCCTGTAATATGGGATTAGAGTTGGAGATATTGGTGTGAATTCATGTTTTATGAAAAGATAAAGAGATATTTGGACAGACAGACAAACAGACAAATAGATAATTATAGATATACTAGAGGCCCGGTGCATGAAAATTCATGCACTGGAGGGGGTTCCCTCAGCCCAGCCTGCCCCCTCTCATAGTCTGGGAGCCCTCAGGGGTGGGAGGTGACCCGGCGATCAGGGAAAGGCAACAACCCCATCACACCTCTGCTGCTGCCACTGCTGGCAGTGCAAGCCTTAGCCGGCCCTGGTTACCTGAGCCTCGGGCGGCCCTGGATGGCTGGGCAGCTGACATCCAAGACTTGCCTGCGCCTTGGGCCAGCCCTGGGAGGCTGGGGGTTGAGAGCGGGTCAGGCCGCACTACTCGCCTGCCACCCCTCCCCCCCAATGCTGAAAGGACTGGGGGACTCCGGCGGGGCTGAGGGGACTGGGCTCCGCCATCTTGTGGCTATGGGCACCGCCATCTTTGTGATGGAGTGACGGTCAATTTGCTTATGCCCTTTATTAGATAGGCTGCAGATACCTGGTTTAGATTACAAACACATACTTCTGAGTTCTGTTTGCTGAGTGGACCTGGCTGCAGTAACATCCCAATAGATTTTCATATCTAAATACAAAGCCTTTGGGAAAGTTATTGATTTAGTGCTAAGACATGGAATATGCAAGGTGATCCTGGATTATGATGCTGTGTCAGAAAATAAGGAAATGTTCAAAAACCAGAGGGAAGGACACATGTCAAAGGGACACAAAAGTTAAGCTGAATGAGCTCCTGATGGATATTTGATTTTCGAATTTGAACAATAAAATAAATGGTGTAAGCCCTAATTGGTTTGGCTCAGTGGATAGAGCATGGGTCCTCAGACTGAAGGGTCCTGGGTTTGAGTCCAGTCAAGATTCTAGGCTCCATCGCAGGCACTGGTTGAAGCACATGTGGGAAGCAACCAATCTATGTGTCTCTCTCACACTGAAATTTCTCACCCTTCTGTCTCTCCCCCTCCCTTCCATTCTCTCTAAAAATCAATGGGAAAATATCCTTGTGTGAGGATTATAAAAATGAATAATAAATAAATAAATAAATAAATAAATAAATAAAGTAGCATTGAATTAAAACCCAAAATAAAAAAAAAAAACAAGTAAACAAGAACATACTGATGTAAATGTTTCAGAAAAATAAATGGGGAGAAGAGACACAATTTCTTTATGGAATTCCACATAATACTTAGAGACTGCCCCTTTCACAAGGTGGATTTTAATCCATCATTCATCCCTGATTGTGGAACATTCTTAGTGAGTAAAAATAGGTAAAAAATATAAATTTTAGAATATAGGGACCTGGCAGACAACATTTCAAGCAAGTGATCCAGTTTAACATTCCCAGTGATCAGTCATGAGAAAATCATCTGCCCCATCCTGTCACTGATGCATCCCGCTGTAGGATGGGATGAGAAGGGCATTTCACCGCTGTGGTACTCTTCTGTAACTTTAATCATCCCAAGTAACACATGAGTAAGACATCAGACACACCCCAAAAGAGAGACACCTCCAAATACCTGACTGGTTCCCTTCAAACTGTCAATGTTATGACAGGCAAGGAAAGACTGATAAACTGTCACAGTCCAGGGAGCCTAAGGTGACATCGATGACTAAATGAAATGTGGTATCCTTAATTGGATCCTGGAACAGAAATGTATATGGTGAGAAAACTGACAAAGTAGAAAAAAAAACTGGGAGTTCAATAAAAAGTAAGATGCCAGTGTTAATCTCTTAGTTTGACATATGCACCAAGGTTATGCAAATGTTACTCTTAAGAGAAGCTAGGTCAAGGTTATATGGAAGCTCTATTCTATCTTGGCAACCTCTGTATAAATATGAAAGCATTACAAAATAAAAACTATGAAACATAAGAGAGTGATATTTTTATGTATTCAAAACCCATTTTCTGTGCAGTTTATATTCTGCATATTATAAAACTAGATGGGTGTACATAAGGGAACAAAATATTTTACAAAATAAATTATATTTGAAATAAAATGAAATAATGTTGGTATTAATTCAGTTTTAGGATCTATGTGGTGTTGTCATATATCATAGATATAGTCCTTATTTTTTGGGAAAAAAAATATATATTGTTCTACATATTCAGATGCTAATGTTGGACTTGTTTTTATTTTAAACCCAGCCAGAAATTCTGCAGAATCTAGATGTTTTTGAACACCCTCCCATTTCTGGGTGGCCTACAGTGCTTCAGAAACTCCTATTTCACATCCATAAGATTCTTGACAATTTCTTTTGGAAGTGTAGAAAAATTCTCCTTGCCCTAACCGGGTTGGCTCAGTGGATAGCGCATCAGCCTGGGGACTAAAGGGTCCCAGGCTCGATTCCGGTCAAGGGCATGTACCTTGGTTGAGGGCATATCCCCAGTGGGGGTTGTGCAGGAGGCAGCTGATTTATGTTTCTCTCTCATCGATGTTTCTAACTCTCTATCCCTCTCCCTTCCTCTCTGTAAAAAATCAATAAAATATATTTTTTAAAAATTCTCCTTAACTCTTAAGCTAAAACATCACCGTCCCACCGTATGCCCTTTGGGTGTATTTATTGACCTCAGATAAATGAAACGCTAGCGTTGGGACTTAACTTCAGAACATAAAGAGTTTTTAGCTGCTTAGAAAGGTGGCAAAAATCCTGTGCAATGTCCCGGTGAAATAAAAGGCGGTCTGAGAAGAAAAATGAGTGTCTGCAGATGCAGAGCACACACAAATGTGGATTAATGTAGCCTCGGGAGATTTCTTCACAGAGGCAGAGAATGCACAGTGACGGCACTGCCAGCCTCATTTTCTAACCTGTTCAATCAGGGTTCAGGTTCCTTAGACAGCCCCTGAAAGTCTGGTCAGCAACTGGCAGCAAAGTGCCACTTTCCAAAAATGTTTTTCATGTACTCTACAGATTTTAGCAATGTACCTCAATTCATGTTAATACTCATAATCAAACAAAGGGATATTCACATGTTCTCTAAAGTGCAAGGAGGCGCAGATGGAATTTGTATGATGATTAAAACTTCACTTAGTTTAGTTTTATCAAGCATGGTTGCTCTAGCTTTCTAAATGGAAATCACCGTTGCCGTTTTTCCTTTCTGTTGATAAAGTGTTTCTAAATGAATGATTATTGTATTTTCCATTGTAGCTGCATACTTGAGAATAGCTGTGATCAATAAGTCTGAGTCACACTGGCTGATTGGCAATACATCTACAGCCAGCAAAGATAAGGGTGGCATAGATTCCTAATGAACAACACATGTTTTCTAATGTTTCTTACTTTTTTTTTATTGTTGACACTATTATAGATGTCTCCCATTTTCCCCTCCTTTGCCCAACTATACCAGCTGCACCAGTCCCTACCTCTGGCCATCACCACACTGTTGTCTGTGCCCGTGGGCTATGCATATATGTTCTTTGGTTAATGTTTATTTCTTAGCAATTATTATGCACATGCACATCTTTCCCCTTAAACAGAATAGAAAATAATTCCAAAAAAAAAATGAATAAAAACAAACCTTTATTTTCTTGTATCCTTCTCTTAGGTATAAAAGAAATGTGATTGAAAACAGATTTTAATAATTTAGAATGATAATTCCTGATGAAATAATCAGAAAAAAATCAATCTGGTAGATTTCCACCTATTTTGATTATAGTTCTGAGTTCCATCAAAGTATTAAGCAATTAGTATTTAAAATAATTATGTTAATTTAGGTGGAAAAAAACTCAGGGTAATTAATGAATTTTCCTATCCTATATAATGAAGAGGTAATATGCAAACTGATCATCACACTCTCGCACAAGATGACCACCCCCATGTGATCACAAGATGGCCGCCCCCATGTGGTTACATGATAGCCGCCCCATGTCATCACAAGATGGCCGTCCCCATATACTCACAAGATGGCCACCCCCATGTCATCACAAGATGTCTGCCACAAGATGAGCGGCAGGGGAGAGCAGTTGTGAGCGATTAGGCCAGCAGGGGAGGGCAGTTGGGGGCAACCAGGCTGGCAGGGGAGAGAGGGCAGTTGGGGGGACCAGGCAAGCAGGGGAGGGCAGTTGAGGGCAATCGGGCCAGCAGGGGAGCAGTTAGGCATCAATCAGGCTGGCAGGGGAGTGGCTAGGGGGTTATCAGGCTGGCAGGTAGAAGCATTTAGGGGCAATCAGGCAGGCAGGCAGGCGAGCGACTGGGAGCCAGCTGTCCCTGATTATGAGAGGGATGTCCAACTGCTGGTAGTCAGACATCCCTCGAGGAGACCCAGATTGGAGAGGGTGCAGGCTGGGCTGAGGGACACCCCCCCACCAGTGCACAAATTTCATGCACCAGACCTCTAGTAGATTTATAAATAGCCAGGCAACATATTCCTGCAAAGTATTTCCTAAAAAGTGGATGAACACACTTTGAATAATTATAAAGACGATGTCTATTAAAATACATTTCATTTTTAAAATTGAGCTATCAGCTGTTAAAGTGTGCATACATTTTTGGAACATTCTATATTTTAGTTTATTGTGTTAGAATTTGTATCCTCTATAAAGTTATTCAGTAGTTTTAGTAAATAACTTAATGTATTAGAATGTCTGTTTACATTGGAAACTTCAGATAGAACTTTAGAATAAGAATATCTGAACCAATCCATTACCTAATACATCCTTTCACAGCTGCATACTCTAGAAACGTTTATGTGTCCACTGGGAGACTAATACAGTACATGGAACTTACAAATATATTCTAAGTGGGAGAAAAAAAATGCTAGCCCTAGAACTTTCCAGAGGGTATAAAGCCATTTTTATAATGACTAAATGTAAGCAAAAGTAATATATTTTTAATAAATACATAGGTAATAAAATCATTAATGAGAAAAGCAAGAAAGTAGATTAAAAATAAAAAATAATTCATATTAGTGGGTTTTTTGTTTGATTTTTAGGATGGGATGATGCAGAAATGGTGACACCATGGGAGATATAAGAAACACATAAGTCACTATATTAAAAATTGTATTTTTTGCTTTGTGTTCCATAGATGTTCAATTCTATCTTATGCTTCATGGCTTAAAATCCATTTTTTAAAATATGTTTTTATTGATTTTATAGAGAGAAGGGCCAGGGAGAGGGGAAAAGAAAAACATCATCTGCACCCCTGACCAAGGATCAAACCAGCTAACCTGGGTGTGTTCCCAGACCTGGAATTGAACTGGTGACCTTTTGAGGATCAGGAGACAATGCTCAACCACTGAGCAACACTGGCCAGTGCCTCAAATATATTTTTTCAAAATATATGTTTACTAGAGGCCCCATGCATGAAATTCGTGAAAGAGTAGGCCTTCCTTCCCCTGGCTGCCAGCTCCGGCTTCCCTCTGGCACCCGGGACCCGGGCTTCCCTATGGCACCTGGGACCCAGGCTTCCCTCACAGCCCCGGCCAGCTTCGTCCAGATGGTTGTCTGGAAGGACATCTGGTCTAACTAGCATATTACACTTTTATTATTATAGGTTGATTTCAGAGAGGAAGGGAGAGGGAGAGAGAGATAGAAACATCAATGATGAGAGTCATTGATCGGCTGCTTCCTGCATGCCCCCTACTGGGGATCAAGCCCGAAATCTGGGCATGTGCTCTTGATCGTAATCGAACCCAGAACCCTTCAGTCAGCGATGCTCTATCCATTGAGCCAAACTAGCCAGAGAAAAATGTATTTTTTAAGAGCCCTATTCATCGGATTTTCTATTCTAAATACTGAGCTATTAAACCAAATGACACTTGACATCCAAAACATATTCAAATGAATGCTTCATATGACCTCAGAGTCTTTGAAAGATTTTCATCATCTTTTTTACTCCAGGGGTATTGAATACTGGATGCACTTGTTCCCTCACAGAATTTGAGTTTCCTGTTGCTAATAGCATTATTTTTTATTGATGCTAATACTGTCATTACCTATGCACTTTGACCAAGTTATAACTCGTTGTAGTATCCCTTTAGGGGAAAGGAAATGACCATGAAAATGCTCATGGCTTAGGCCTGCCAAATACCAAGGACTGGCTCCCTTTCTCAGCGCCCTTCGGGTCCCTCCCACTACCACCAATCCAGTCATTTTGTTTTCAAGGAATTTCTATTTATTGTTGTTCTATTCCCTGTGCTGCATCTCTTATTTTCCCTTTAGTAGTTTTCCTACTAAATGGTATCTGCTTCCATTTGGATCATAGTTGGACAGGAAAAATTAATACTTACAAAAGAAAATAACAGACTTGGCTGGGTAACTCACTGGTTAGAGCATCCTCCTGATAATACCAAGGTGTGGGTTCAATCTCTGGTCAGGGCACATAGAAGAATCAACCAATGAATGCATAAATAAATGGAACAACAAATTGACATATCTCTCTCTCCAAAATCAATAAATAAAATTTAAAAAGGAAAATATCATTTCTAAAGGATCTCCTAATTAAAATAAAAAGAAACTGCAATTTAGAAGTACACCAGACAGTTCATATTAGCATAACATAGGTTAATCAGGAAAGATAATGCACAACTTAAAACTTCAGGCTACACTTTTATATTGTCTCTGTCATTTCTCCCACATTTCCATTGAGGTATAGATACTTACTTATGAACAATTTAATTATCGTGTCTTTGATCACAATAGAGCTGAAATTAACTATATGTATCTCTTTAACAGCTATGTGTTCCACAAGACCTGAATTAATTTCACATACTTGAGATATCAGATAAGGATAAAGTAAGCTGACAACACCAATTTTCTCTTGTGAGATTTTTGAAGCTTTACTTCTCAATTTAGTCTTTAAATATATAAAAGGCCACTTTAGTTAGCCAACATCTGTCACTACACAGAAGACACTTCATATTTTAAGTATTTAATAAGGATCAGAAAGGACCTAGACATATTGGAGGCCTCAAATATGTAAAATGAATGTTCATAAGAATGTTTATTCATAAAGACTACATAAATCCACCAATTTTGCTAAATATCCTAGAATTCCAAATTGTTGTTGTTCCCTGTCATTTTTACGTAATACTGAATAATTCACCTCATTATCATGAAGATCTTTATTACTAGATTTGCTGAAGGAATACAAAAGTTCTTTCTTTATTATTTTGCTTGTTTTTTTTCTATAACCAAATTACTACAATTCTTGTGCAATTCAATTCATAGGGGCTTTTCCAGGACAGTGAGAATCTTGGCTTTTCGAAGCATGAAGTTTATATACTAGTAGTGATTAGGAGAAAATATACAGAACTTGGTTTGGAGCCAGAGAACAGATTTGAATGTCAGGAGCTTTGATTGAATACTCTGAAAAATATGGTAATTTGTTTAAACAAACAAACAAACACCAAGGTCTCTAAAGGGAGTTTGTTTTTTTCTTGCATTCTATAAAATCAAGAAATAAAATTTACTGGTATTGAGTCAGTTACTTAAAAGTGTTACTAAGGACTCCAGCTATTGATATATTTTCTTTCTGCCTGGGCAGTATGACTCAGTGGTTGAGTGTTGATCTATGAACCAGGAGGTCACATTCCAGGTCAGGGCACATGCCCGGCTTACGATTTTGATCCCCAGTGTGGGGTGTGCAGAAGGTAGCCGATCATTGATTCTCTCTCATCATTGATGTATCTATCTCTCTCTCCCCCTTCTTCTCTGAAATATATATATATTTCTTTTCTGTTATTTTTAGACACAATGGCTTTGTCTTCATAATTGTTGCCTATTGGATCAGGATGACTGCTGCAAAACTATACATTGTGTTTCTACAAATCAAGCAGAAAAGTGTGGATGCGTGACACCAGCTACATTACTTTGTTTTTATCAGAAAATTTAAAAATTTCCCACGAATTCCCAGTAGACTTATGATTCTATATCATTAACCAAAGATGTCACAGAACTAGAGTTCCTGAAAAGTCTGCTCCTGAATAAATATGTACTGAGGTACATAAGTACTCCAAATATAATTTGGGAGCAAGCTATTGTCAGTTAAAGGCTTTTGATTGAGATGGAGTTTCAGGACACAAATAGTAATAAATTGTCAGGGACTCAAGACATTATTTCAGCAAGTAAAAATTAGATCTAGAAGTGAAAGTGAGGAATATTAATCCGATTATAGAGTGGCTGCTTTTGTTTTGTTTTATGACAACAATAACTTGTTGAGAAAATGACCACAAAAAATGAAAACTAAAAGAAATAGAAAGTAACAATTAATAGCTCCTAATAATTTAAATGATGCAGAGAAATAAGAAGAGTAAATGTTAAAACATGCCCCTAAAGTCTGAGCTTCACTGATTTGGAGCCTTATCTTTCTAGTAATAAAGAAAATAGGAGAGTTGCAAAGGAAAGCTTCATGGAGAAATGGCGAGTGAAAGATGAAAAGCTTAGCTTGTCTCAGTTTATACCGTATACAGTCAACCTGAACTGCAGAACTGGATCTTGGGAGTAGAGATGCAGCCCTCAGCAAGTTGAACACAAACTATAGGTGAAAATGTGACAATAGATAAGTTCACCAATGAAGTGAGCATAAAAAAATGTAAGAAATTCACTAAAAACCATACTTGACATTCTAGTTTGTAGGTCGTTTGGAGTAGCAGAGAAAAAGCAAGGATAAAAACAGAGATAGGTAACATAAACCCTTTAGGCAAAAATTATGTAAAGATTTATCACACAACTTTCTGTGCCTAGCATCATGCTAAGAGTTAGGCATGCCCCAAAATGAGACACGGTTTCTATCCTCCAATTAGTTGTCAATTAGAAGAGAAAAGTAGCAATTAAATAGGCAATAACAATAAAATAAGAAACAGGTCATTACTGCAAATATATGGTGCTCTCTTGAAGGGGGCGTCACTCAGATATGGAATCATTAGAGATGAAAAAATTTATGGATATATATATATATATATATATATATATATATATATGAATGTTTTAAGGTTTCAAGAGTAATGTTAATACTCAGTTGCATATGTATACCACAATATCTTTATTACTTTATCTGCTGATGGACATTCAGGCAATTTTCATGTCCTGGCTATTATAAGTAACTAGAAGCCTGGTGCATGAAATTCGTGCATGGAGGGGGGGTCCCCTCAGCTCAGCCTGCACCCCCTCGCAATCTGGGACCATTCGGGGATGTCCGATTGCTGGATCAGAATCCCTGTGGGATCGTACCTAAACTGGCAGTAGGACAGCCCTCTCACAATCCGGGACTGCTGGCTCCTAATGCTCGCCTGCCTGATCTCCCTAACCACTCTGCCTGCCTGCCTGATCGCTCCTAACCACTCACCTAACCACTCTGCATGACTGCCTGATCGCCCCTAAATGCTCACCTGCCTGCCTGCCTGCCTGATCGCCCCTAACCACCTCTGCCTCAGCCCCTGCTGCCACAGCTTCGTCTAAAAGGACATACAGAATGACGCCCGGAAAGTCCTTTGGCTGTCTGGTCTAATTAGCATATTATGCTTTTATTATTATAGATGTTGCAATGAACATGGAAGGGCAAGTATGTCTTCAAAATCCTGAATGCAATTCTTTTGGATATATAACCATAAGAGGACTTATTGGATCAGATTTAATTCTAGATTTAACTTTTTGAGGAAACTCTACATGTTTTCTGTAGTGGCTCACCATTTTACATTCCAACCAACAGTATGCATGTGTTCCAATTTCTCCACACTTTTGGCAACATTTGTAAATATTTTATTTTGTTTATCTCTAATGCATTAAAAATTATTTTAATAAAAATATTATGAAAAAAGAGTAATATTAAGAAGGATGTTTAGCCCTAACCGGTTTGGCTCAGTGGAGAGAGCACTGGCCTGCAGACTCAAGGGTCCCAGGTTTGATTCCTGTCAAGGGCATGTACCTTGGTTGTGGACACATCCCCAGTGGGGGGTGTGCAGGAGGCAGCTGATCAATGTTTCTCTCTCATCAATGTTTCTAACTCTCTACCACTCTCTCTTCCTCTCTGTAAAAAATCAATAAAATATATTTTTTAAAAAGGATGTTTAACTGACAGAGATGTGCCAAGAAAATGAGGACTTAGCAGTACATTTGCAACTGTATATGAACCTGGAAGGTCAATGATGTTCCTCAAGAAAGCGTTTATGATTTGGTACAGTGGCAAGGAGGGTAGATTGTAAATAATACTGAAGACTGTGTGGATAGTAGGGACACAGCAAATACAGAATATTCTGAGAACCCTGTTGTTAAAGAAAAGGAAAATATAAAAATAAATGTGAGCATATAGGCTAAGGCTAGTTTATGTTTTTAGGTGCAAGTGTCAATTGATTTGTATGTTTAATATATTCATAAAAATGAAATATGAAAGCCTATATTGCCAGTTTCATTCATCCTTATGAAATTTAAACTCTCAAATAACCAAAGCAATATCCATTTATTTTTTTAACTTTCTGAAAGATTGAAATCAACTCTATTTGGCAAACTAGCACACATTGCAGAAACGCTGTTTAAGATAATATAGATCTGCATTTCTGACTGTTTTTCCTGTGGACAGTGTGATGTCACACAAGTATACAAGTTAAATAATTAGTGATTTAACCAAAGCTTAAGTGATGACCCTCTCAAATGGCATTAGGTATATAAATGGTGCAAAATACTGGTAGCTTAATGAATCAAGCTGTTTTTTAGAAAGCCTGAAACATGTTTGTATGTGTGTGCCTGTGGTGTGTGTGTGTGTGTGTGTGCATGCACATGCACAAGGGTGTGTGGATAGAGGAGGACCATGGTGTATGATTTTTTACTACATATAATCCACTGGGCACATGTTTTTTTTGTGACTGTTACTCATATCGTCCTGAATACCTAACTCATAATATACTCTAATAGTGTTGTGCAAAACTATTACATCTTGAATCACAAATAAATGCAGGAGTTATCAAATAAATTTAAAAGTAATTTAAAAATACTTCTTACATTCACTAATTTGCTACTTCTCGGAAAATGTTACCTGCAACATGCGAAGTTGCTATCTGATTCCCCCCTCCTAGACTCCGTTAACTTAATCAAATCATTGTAACTTGGTGCTTGCCAACCTCATTATCATGTATTATGTAGTTGTCTTTTAAATTCATTAGACAGAGACCTTCCATTTAAAGCACATTAGTTTCTCCACTCTTCTGAAACCTTTAGCCAGAGGTGGAAATTTATAAGGTCTAATGCGATATCCAACGGGAAGCACATTAGATTGGAATTTTGTATTGGAGTAACACCTGAAGCAGTTTTACCTATGACATTAATAAAGCTTATTCTACAGATTCCTCACTTATTGCTGTATCTAGTTTTATATTTTCTAATTTTATTATTTTAATTAAAGCAGCATTTCTCAACCAGCACTACTCTCATTTTTGGATGGAATAGCCCTTATTGTGCGGGGTGTCTTGTGCACGGTGGGCCACGTAAACAGCATTCATACCATCTACCCATTAGATTCTAGTAGCTAACAATAAAAAAGTGTTCAGGTAGCTCCAAAATCTCCAGCTGGGAGCTAGGGGTGATCCCCATTTGAGTATCACAGATTCAAGGCCTCCCTTTCTCTCAAATTGTATAAGCTTTAGCCACACAAAGCCTGCATGTGGCATAGATAGCACTTATTAAAAGAAGCATCATTGAAGGTATAATATCACAATATTATGTAAATGATTTTTTTCTAAATTCATACAATTTTGTGACTTTTAACTAGCAATATAGTTATTTTGTTTTATTGAACTTGCAAGTGACAAGCTCACTAACTTAAAAATGATGCACTCCATTTCATAAACTCCATTTAATTAAATAGCACCCCTTATAAAGAAAATGTCATTAAAATGACTGTGGACTGTGAATTCAGGCTGTATACACTATTTATGTGTTAGGTGGGTACAATGAAGATGGAAGCTTTGTGACTAGAAGTAGTATCTACTTCTGTAATTGATGAAGTTAAACGTAAAATATGAGGCCCTTTGTGGTATGTTATACACTTTCTTCTACAAATTGAAAACATTATGAAGAAATGTGAGCCCTTGAACGTAATTGTGCATTGCTGTTAATGCATTCAGTAGCAATGAAAGATTATTTTTCCCTTTGTAGGATAATCCATGAACACATAGATATTCAGTATATATGGAAATGCTATTTTTTTAAATCTCTTGATAATGAGACCTTTCTATACATTGGGATTCCTTAATTTAAACCATTTTAATGTCTGTACTATTATTTTTATTCCTAAAAACTACATAGCCATTTGGAGGTGGAATTAACTGTATGGGGTGAATATGCAAACTATGGCAAGATAAAATAAAAAAAAGCTAAGTTATTTGTGTCTGAAATCATTGAAAAAGCAATGCCAATGCAAATCAGGGTTTCTAAGTTTTGCTAGTATTTCTAAAAACAGTCAATTATGCATCACCTTCAAATAGGCATATGGATTTTAATATATTTGCTGTTTAATTAAATAATTAATGTAACTTTGTAATGGAAAGTGTAAATAATATAACTGGTAAATAAATACTTTTAAAAATATTTTCTGATATCTCTGTTAGCATAAACTAGAATAATTTTAACCTAAAATATCCATAAGTCTTAAAATATCTACTTTTAGGACAATACAGTGATTCCTAATGTCATTGCATTGAAATAAAGTGTCTTAAGTTTAAAAGGCAATGTAATCACAAAATCTGATTAATGATATTGTACTGATTAATTAACGTCATCAGCAAGTCTGAAACTGTTATCTAGATGCCTTTTAAAAATATTTTTCTCTTATAACAAAGGAGAAGATATCTAGGGAAGCCCTTAGCTATACTTGAAGGTGAAAAATGTTTTTTTGTTTTTCATCACAGGATAGACTCTAGATATGAACACTGCATTTAGGAAAAAAATGAGAGAGAGAGAGAGAGGGAGAGAGAGATGAACACCAAGACAGAAATATAGAAAAAACATAGAGAAGAACAAAACATTAAAGCATTTAGTGTTTATGGCTGAAAGATATTTTCCACAATTTCTACATCAAGGTTCCTTGATCTCTAATCAATCTCAACTTCACTGGCCTCTTTAGAGTCCTGGAAGTTATGAAAATCTAGAGGAAAAAAAAAAGTGTCCAAGTGGTCATGAGTACTTTTATAAGAGAAGGAACATTCTGTTTTCTATTCCCCCCCCCCCCCGCCCCCGGTTGCCAAAAAAGGTTCACTGGTCTAGAGATGAAAACATAGCTTATAATGAACTGCTTTTGGTTCATAATTAGCTGTGTTCAGTGACATAGAGGGAAAATATTCAACCTCATTATTGTAGTCCACAAGCGCTTCACTGGTATACAATTAGGTGACTAAACTGGCACAACTCTGAACCTGACGTAATTTTATTCCAAGTAATTTAGAGGATGATCCCTCAAAACTTGTCATTTTTTCCGCATGCCCCGCAAACACCACAAAGATAATAGATATTTATTTTCAGCAAAACTGACTAAAACGGCTCACACTTACTGGTAACGCACGGTATGCTCAATGCTGGGCTGAGTGCTTTCCATGAGATCGCATGTCACTTTTAAACTTTCCAACAACCTAGTAAAGTAGGAACCATTATTATATGCATTTCATTGATTGAAGAACATCAGCTTAAAGAGATTAATTGATTTCCTAAAGTTTAAGGTACTTCTGTAGGAAAAGTAGCATGTTTCAAGTGTGAAGTACTTGCAAGTCCTATAGTGCTGGGACTGATTTCTCCACCAGTACTATATAAGTTAATGAGGTATTGCATTGCTAAGTGAGATGGGATTAATTAAAGGGAACCATTACAAATTTTTATTGAAACTTATATTAGCCAATGTGCCAACAACTTTTTCAGACACTCAAGCATGCCAATAATTTCTTCCTTCCAGACTTCGCAGCCAAAGTAGTAGTAAAAAGTTTTTCTACAGACATACACCAGAGGATATTTCAAGTTATTGGGTAGGATTCTGAGGAAGTACACACAAAGAATTACTAATCATTGATCAATTGGCCTTTAACATTTCAGAAGCCGATGGGAAAGGCACTGTAAGATCATCGACATTTTTTTTCCAATTTCACCCAATGAAGGAATTGGTTTCAAAGCTCATCCCAATCAAAGACTTGCTCTTCACACTAAAATTTCAATAAGCCAACCTGGTGGGAGCACCAGCAGAATGCAGAGATAAATGGCCCAGGATCACCAAAATCTCAGAACATAGAGATACACCCAAGCTGTTACATACAGAAATACTTCAAAGTTGCAAAGAGACTAGACCTTAATTGTTATCACCACAAAAAAGAAATGTAATGTATGTGAAGTGACAGAGGTGTTAGCTAATGGTATGGTGGTAATCATACTGCGGTACATAAATGTATCAAATCAAGACATTGCACAATTTTAACTCCACAATGCTTTATGTGAATTATATCTCAATAATAATAAAAAGAAGCTACTTCAAGGAAAGTAGCTTCTCTTTCAGAAGACTGCCTGGTCTCAGCTTATTTTTTCTATTCATGTCGCTCATTGCATATAATCGTAATGTATCTCAATGAATTAAAACCCACTGAATCTATATAAAATCTGTGTGAAGTAGATATTCTTTATTTCATTACACATGGGAACAAAAGTTTAAGGATATCAAAACACTTGCTCAAAACCTGTTTTCCTGGTGCCATCTTCTGTTCTTATCATCTTTTCTAGCCTATCCTAAATTCTAATATGGTCACCCAAGCAATGGTTCTTAATATACTCTAATGTTTAATAATGGAAATTGAATCATATAATTTCACAGTTCAATGTGACTTAGAGAACACATAAACTGAGAAGGATAATAAAAGGATGAAATCACCTGAATACTAAATTAAGAGCTCTAAAATTCATAAGTTATCATTCATAGACATGCAAAGTATGTCAAAATGGACATATAGAAGAGAAAAATGACTTATTTTACACTATTTCAAGAAGCAAATCTTAAAACAAGAAATGGACTCAACTGTGAAACATAGTTTGGAAGAATTTTCTAGCAGCCAGATAAAAATTACTTTCCCCATGAGATATTTGGGTCCCTATGGACTGCCAGTGTTCAAGCAAACAGACAAAGCCTTGAAAGACAAGATGTGCAGTGAACTTTAGAGTCTAATAGTCTACTCTACTAGGTGATAGTTTCAGTTTATTCAACTCAGATGTTCTTTGAATCACTTTGCTGTTATTCTAATTCAATAAAATGCAAGCATATGTACCCTCGCTCACATTATAGAAAAGCCAATACTAAGAATATCCTGTATAAACCTGGACAAGAGAATGCATATTATTTCTGATATCAAGCACTCCAGTTTGAATTCTACATTTCCATGTAAATAATGTAAGACTAATAATAAAAATTTGTCTTTAGCATGAAATATTTTGGCTTCCTGGGTCTTCAACTAGTTTAAGGTTCTTAAATTTCCAAATCAGGTGTTTCTTTTTGAAGACTTTTGTCACCCTCTTTATTCTGTTTTTAATCCTACCTGAGGCAATCACTGCCTCAGCTGGGCACCTTCTCCTTTGTATTCATTTACTTCCCAGTTTACTTTATTTACATAGTAATATGTGACACGGAGAAGGAAATCAAAAGTCATTTCTTATTGGTCTTTATTCTCAGCTGCCAAAACAAAATTTTGCAAGTACTGGGTGTCAAAATTATCTATATACAAGTGGCCTGGTGTATGAAATTCGTGCACTTGGGCGGGGTGTCCCCCAGCTTGGCCTGTGCCCTGTCACAGTGCGGGAGCCCCGCGATCCATTGCCCCAAAGAGGTAGGCCCCGCCCATCCATCCGGGGCTCCTTGATGGATTGCCCCAAAGAGGTAGGCCAGAACCAGGGGTACCACCTCCGGGCCATGCAGAGGCCTCTGCCGGCCCCCGCCCCAGGGTTGGACCATGCGGAGGCCTCCAGACCCCTGGCACAGGTGCACAGAGGCCTCCACTGGACCCTGCCCCCGTCCCCAATGCTGCAAGTCCCCACCCACCCATGCCTGTTGCGCACGCATCCTCCTGCTGATTGGTCATTACAGGTGAGGGCGTCCCAACCATTTGCATATTATCCTTTTATTAGTATAGATGTAAAAGTCAAGCAACCAGACGACCGGAATGATCAGTCACTATCATGCTCACTGAAGCCCCTCCCCCTGGCTGGCCGGCCCCCGATCGCCCCCTCAGGTCCCCACCCATGCACGAATCCATGCACCAGGCTTCCAGTTTATTTTATAAATAAACAAATTAATAATGGAATGAATAAAACTTATTTAATGTCATCTTATATCAATTATGTATAAACATAAAAGGTGTTTATTAAACTTTGCATATACCCAATAAATTAATCATCTATTTAAAATGAAATGGAGAAATTATCAATAGTTGAAGAAGATGTAGAAAGAAATTGGTCCAGGAGCCAGAAAACTTGAACTTACATCCTTATTTTATCACTTGAGAATGCTGAGTCCTTGTTTCCTTCAGCTCTAAAGTGGACTTGAGTTATGCCTGCATGTTATTTACAAATACTCTTTAAATTAGCATTCTATGTTTCCCTCAAGCATTGAAAATACCTGATTCAAATTTCAACAGATTTAAGCTCTCTGAAGACAACAAAGCATGATATTTGTAGAGTGGCCACAATTATAAGAGGTCTCATATGATAAAAAAATATATATATATTTAAAGTTTTAAGATCCAGTAATAAGGTGTGTTTGCTTTATTAATTCACTTTCATAATAGTAAAAAGTATTTTTAGAAAATTCAGCACATTAAGATTAATTACCTTAAAATTATAAAGAAAGGAGTTTCTCTTCTTTTTTCATTTTTATCTACATGCTGTAAACCTTAATTCAAAATATGGTTAGAATGTGTATACTCAATAACCACTGCAGAGCTTACCTAAAATGAAGTAACTTATGTCTAGGACAATGGAAACAGCACAGGCACGTGAAGAAAACTTAAACTAACCTCAAAGGATTTTAGAGCTCTTCTCAGAAAGGACGCAAGCCCTTCCAGAATTGCCAATTCTGTTCATGCTTTTTCTGAGCTTCCTTTTCCCCTGACTTAGGTATTCTGATCCATATAAGAAAGAACACCATTAGACAACCAATCACTAAAAAGGCCAAATTACCTCCATATTTGTCTTATAAAAACCCCTTAGTCTGTCAGCAACTCCAGACTCATTGCTCCCATAGCCTTGAGTTTCCCAGTTTGCAGTTCAAAGGCTTTATAATAAACTCATCTTTCTGCTTTGTTTTAGTCACTAGATATAATTTAGTTTTTGCTACCACAGAAGCACAGGTTTAAAGACTTCAAAGGATCTTACTGACAAAATGTATCATCCCTGGTTCAAAAAGCAGTTATAGTCCAGTGTGCTAAAACCTCTCTTAGTATTGATTTATAAAGTTGTAAGTACTATTAAAGAACAAAACATGATAGTATTTAAACATTTTTATTAGTTTACCTACTAGTTCAATGCATTTCTCTACATTACTGAAACAATATAACCATACAAAAAAGGGTAGGGAGAGTTTGTTTTTATAGCAAAAGGAGGAAGTTGAGAAAAAGATAAGGATTTGAATTTTGATTCAACCTCAGTAGCTTTAGTTAATTATATTTCAGAATATATATTCTTATTTCAAATTTTTAACTTTATGGCTCATCAAAGTACAGCTAAAGGAAAAACATCTTCCGTGTAGACTAAAAAGATTTTCATTTACACAGTTTTAAATTTATAAAAAGGTTTAAAGATGGAGCTCTTAAATCAGCATATGGTTTTAATTTTAGGAACATAATTTCAAAATGTCTTTAACAGACCTAAACAAACTTCCTGATTCAAACATTCCTAAGGCAAATCATATTTCCCAATGTCCAAAATTAAAGTATATGATATTTCCAAGCAAGTTGGTGTATTTAGATTGAGTTATATATATTTAACAATTATATATGATGTGATAATACAGTGACTTGATTCTGCAAAAATGACACAACTAGTTAAATTCAAGTCCTTGCTTTACTATTATATCTAGATATGACAAATGATAAATTCTTCCTTCAAGGACTTTAAAATGGTAGCAATAATACACAAATATTTGAACTTCATACATGACACCATATAAGGGTCTTAAAAATTAGACATTTTAGCCCTAGCTGGTTTAGCTCAGTGGATAGAGCATCAGCCCTTGGACTGAAGGGTCTCAGGTTCAATTCCTATCAAGGGCATGTACCTCGGTTGCAGGCTTGATCCCTAGTCCTGGTCTGGAGGCATGCGGGAGGCAACCAATGAACATTGATATTTATCTCTGTGTGTCTCTCCCACTCCCTCTACTCTCTCTAAAAGTCAATGGAAAAATATCCTTGGGTGGGGATTAACAACAACAACAAAATGTAGGCATTTTAGAAGCTGTGATGGTTACCCCATAGACATGGTTGGGATTTCCTTACCCCACATTGTTTGAAATGTTGAAACTGATGAAACCATCGGCACAGATGAAAGGGTAGGAATAATTACTCACTTAGTGAGGTTTTCTGGGAAGAGTAGGGAAGGCTTGCAAGAAGGTCTGAAAGTGTCTTGAGAGGAAGGAAAGGAAACTAATTTGGAGTTTGATTGTGGTTAGGGTCAGGTGTGAGATGAATGTAGAGGCTTGCATTCTGGCTGAGGCTGGCATGTTTTGAACTTCATCCCCAGCAACAAAGGAGAGAGCACTGGACTTTCTTATCAGTTTGATGAGATATGTGCAGAAAAGAAAAGGGGTGTTGGGATTTCAAAGTTGTGAGAAGTCAAACATTAAAAACAGTGCTAGACCCATTATTACAGAAGCAAATCTAGTTTTCAATAGAGGAACTTCGCATATTTTATTAATGATGTCAGAATCACTCATCATCATCATTACCAGAACTGTTCTTATAAGCATATCATCATGAATCACCACGATCATAACCATGCTTTGTATAAATATACTATAGGCCTGGTTCGCAAAAGGAATTCCTGTGGGATTGGACCTAAACTGGAGAGTTGGACATCCCTCTCGCAATCCGGGACTGTAGGTTACTAACAGTTTGCCTGCTCGCCGGACTGATAGACCCTAACCACTCTGCCTGCCTACCTCATCGCCCCTCAGCACTCGGTCTGCCTGCCTGATTGCCCCTAACCACTCGCCTGCCTGTCTGATTGCCCCTAACCGCCTCTGCCTCAGCCCCCACTGCCATGGTTTCGTCCAGAAGGACATCCAGAATGACGTCCGGAAGGTCGTTTGGTTCTCTGGTCTAATTAGCATATTATGCTTTTATTATTATAGATATGAATTATGCATTAATCTGAGAGTATTTTTATAAGTGCTTTAAAAAATAACTGAAGGTTGACACAAATTTAAAGATAATAAATTTGGTGATGTATGCCATTCTTAATGCACATGGATTTTTCTGGTTTATACTTGAATAAAAATGAATGAGTTATTATTTGCTTGGTTATTTAGACTGTCTTTAAAATATATTTCATTTGGTTTAGTTTAGAATCTGGTCATCATATACAAAAACTTACATTTTAAAAATAAATTTCATTTTTGTTTGTTTTCAAAAATTTATTTGCATCTTTTTTTGCTACTAAATATGCATATTTTTAGAGAACAGAGAAGAATAACTCATCAAATATGTGATAATTGGGTTTGGATTTTATACAAAAACACATTAATTGTTGGTGTATTCAGTCCCATATTTCTTAGGCAAATTACTAAAGAATTCTGTTCTAGACAAAATATCAAGAAATACTCATTTTGTGTCTTAAACACAGTATTTCTTAAAATTATAACATTGGAACATGTGGATAAAACCTTTTAATTTTTCTAAGAATTTTAGTATAAGTTTTACTTTTCAAAGTGTATACATTTCTTGGTAAAATCTGTAACATGACAGTCACAAATATTTCTTTACATTTAAGATTCTGCAATCTGCAATGTACTGCTGCAAAGAAACTAGTTAATTATCTTAATATCACTAAGGCTTTTTCTGAATCACTTTAATATTCCAGTGTTTAGTTTTTTTGAAAATAGTAAGCTAGCTCTTTGGGCAGCTAACCAGTGGGAGTTATTTCTATGCATTTCTTTTAAATAATCTAATAAGTGCTCAAATGATAAACTAACCAATCTAAATCAGAATGTTTTATAAGATGTTCTATGTGATATATATATATATATATATATATTTATATATATATATATATTCTATCTTCCTTCTGCTGCAGTTGAAATACAATTTTTAATGGCTTGTGTGTTTACCCTTTAAAAGTATATGGCAGGTTTCCCTCTGCATCATTATGGCCTCTATAAATAGTAAAAAATAGGTGTTTTTCCCTCTCTTAGCTCAGCATGACCTGGTATGCATATGTCAATAAATAAAATTCAGAAAACATTGTATACATAAAAAGCTACTAAATTTCCTAGTGATCAGAGAAACATAACTTTAGGTAATAAAGAGAAAACTTTATTTGGGCATTTTATATTTTGAGAAATTATAGGGAAGAATATACAAGGAAAAGTATTGTTTTCAGATTTTGCATGTTTTGGTTTTATAGTTGCACTTAAATTAAGCTACTCATTCATAAATTTATCCTTTATTCCAATGTGGCTTTTGTTTTAGGATTTTTAATAATAGTAATAATAACAATGGGTTTTTAAATAATAACCATAATGAAGTAAAGGCAAAAATGTTTTAATTAAAAGCATTAAAAATGTGTTAAACATAGAAGTGTGTGTTTGCTGAGAGCTCTTTCTCCCAGCTTTCAAGAATTAATTGTATTGAGAATTAAGTTTATTAATGATGCATAATGAACTACCCCAAACTTGTATTTATAAGATATGTAATCTCAAGCACACAGTTTTAACGATCGGAAGTCTGGCATTGTCCGGCTAGATTCTCTTCTTAGGGTATAACGAGGTTAAAATCAACATGTTGGCTTGGCTGAGTTCTTGTTCTGAGGCTCTAGAGGGAAATCTTTTTTCATGTGCATTCTTATAATTGCCATTATTAACTATTAAGTCTAAAACCATTTTATAAGATGACCTCTGCAACAAGTAGATATTTTCTATTTGGTGAATTTAAAATTCTATTTCCTTGTGGTTGTGGGATTGAGGTCCCACTGCCTTGCTACTTGTTCCCAGGTGGTACTCTCAGCTCCTTGAGGCCTTTCTCACTCCTTGACATGTGGCCCCTACATCTTTTTCCAGCATCATTGCTCTGGGTTCATCTTGTAGTTCAAACACCTGACTTATTTGAGCAACAAAAATGGCTCTGAAAGGGTACCCATGCTTAGATCATAACCTGCTCAGATAATCTCCACATCACATAATGAACTGGGTCATATCACATAACCAAACTATGACAGTAAAATCCATCATATTCATTGTCCTGGAGATAATGCAGAAGGTTTTCACTGGGCACTGGTGGGAAATCTTAGAGGCCTTCTTAGAATTCTGCTTACTAGATCCTCACCCTACATCTTCACAGGTACAACATACACTCACCTACTGCTAATGTTTCCGAGGTTTCCTTTAACTGCAGCATCGAAGTCTAAACATTCTAATTTAAATCTCTTCATCTCCAAAAGGTAACTATTTCATTTTCTAAATGATCTCATTCAGGAGTAGATGGAGTATGTGGAGTTTGTTGGAGAATGCAGCTTTAGTTAATATAATAGACACACACACACACACACACACACACACACACACACCATGCACACGGAACAAGAACTTTTCTTCCTGCCTGATTGCTTGAGCAGGGACATCAATCTGCCCTTGGTGCTCCCAGTTCTCATTCTCAGTCTTCATCCTTGGCCTGAATTACACACTGCCTTTCCTGGGCCTTCAGCTTACAGATGGCAAATTGTATGACTTCTCAGCCTCCATAATTGCATGAGCCAATTACTTACAATAAAGATTTTCTGAATCATATATCTTGTTTATTCTATTTCTCTGGTGAACCCTGATTAATATAGCCAGGAGATTCTCATTTTCAAGCTAGTTCATTATCCATAAACTCACCAAAATTTCCATTTAAGAGCTCCCATGTCATTTTGGTTCCAACAACTTTTACTCTAAGTAATCAGATCTTGGAAGTATCTCTCTCTAAATGCTCCAAATCTGGAAAGCCAGATCTTGGGGTAGCGGTTTGGCCATGAAACCTTAATATTCTACGGAGCCAAGAAAAACATTTATTTTCAGGATTTACAGCTTTTTCTTCTTTTAAGGTTGGAAGTGATCTTTACATATTAGAGGTAAACCTGAAAGTACCATTTTTTCTTTATTATAGTTCCATAGAAAATTCAAAATGTATACAGACTATGGATATAAATCTTAAGGAATAATTATGAATTAATTACATCTGTCTAAATGTGAGCTAAAGTTATAGAATATGAACAGTGCCCCAGAAGTATCTCCGGTATCCCTTCCAATTACTAATTCAACCTTTTATTTTAAAAGACAACCATTATACTAACTACATCATACTATACATTATAGTGAAACATATTCTTATAAACTATATAAGTGGCATTATTCATTACTTTTTATTTTTTGTTATTTCTTAGTGTTTTTTTTATTTCATGTCTTTTGGCATATCTAAGCGTCTGAAAATTATGTATTATTTTGTATATGACTCTGTCATTCAATCATTCATTTTGAGATGTATAGCTGATGTTGCATGTAACAATACATCATGTGATACAAATGAAAATACACATACTTTGGCATTATTTAGGGGAATAATTGCTGGGTCAGTTACTTGACTTTTATTTTGCTCATCACCCTCCCTGTGCGAACTATATCTAAGCAGGTCTCAGCACTTGGGGGCCCTAGCGACTTCCTCCTGCCCACAGTGGCTATGAAGCACTAATGCAGCTGGAGGAGGCCTCTGTTGGCCTCTGCAAGTCCCTAGCTCCTCAGTTGCCCTGGCCCAGCCCAGAGCTATGTTCCTGGACAGCGTTGGTCCCTGTCCCGAGGAAAGGTGGGCACTGGTTTCTGCTAGTGATTGCAGTGGAGGGGGAAGCTGCTTCCCCTCCCTGGCCTGGCTGGGGCTGGGGCTGGTGTCCCGTGTCCAGAGGGCTCTACAGGATCTTTCACAAAGGTGATTTTATGAGGCAGTGGTTTGGCCTGCAACCTTCTGTTATGATGCCATGTGCCTAGTTTGTGGTGGTCTAACAGGTACTGTACCCTGGTTTATCCTTTCAAGGCAGTGGGGCCTTAAAAGGCCTGTCTTTTCCTGGGTGGGAGCCTCAAATTTTGATATGTATGTTTGTGGAACCCCCTCTCCCAGCCCTTCATGGAGGGCTCAAGAGTCTGAATGTGTGGTGGTGTGAATGTCAGAATAAAGCCATTGTACCCACCAGAAATTTCTATTTCAGGAGGCAATGGACTTTACTGTGCCTGCTGATTCAACTGTTAACCTAATTCAGAAATAGCCTCAGAGACACATCCACAAATAATGAATAACTGAGTACCCTGTGGCCAATCAAGATGACACTTAAAATTAACCATCACCGAGATCCCCAGTCTTTCACAGTCTCCTCCTCCTCCAGATGAAGGTCCCAGACAGATTCCCTTGGCAGAAGAAGGGGAAGAATAAGCAATTTGAAGTTCTTTCAGAAATTTCTACATAACAGTGACCCACTTTTTAGTGGCAAAGACTTTGCCAAAAGTCTTATCTCACTGAGTGGGGAGCATTACACCAACTACAGGCCCCTTCACACTCTTATCTCCCATGGTGTGAGGAGTTTATCTCAGTGGAGAAAGACTTTGTGGATGTCACACCCCAGAGATAGAGGCCCACAAAAGACTGATCATCAGCTTCCTCTCCACAAACGTATACCACACCAGGAAGGATAGAGTCAATTCTCATTTTTTGCGATTCCATATTTGTGTATGTACCTGTTTTCTGCAGTTCATTTGGAACCTCTAAATCAGTGGTTCTCAACCTGTGGGTCGCGACCCCTTTGACAGTCGAACGACCCTTTCACAGGGGTCGCCTAAGACCATCCTGCATATCAGATATTTACATTACGATTCATAACAGTAGCAACATTACAGTTATGAAGTAGCAACGAAAATAATTTTATGGTTGGGTCACAACATGAGGAACTGTATTTAAAGGGCCAGAAGGTTGAGAACCACTGCTCTAAATCAATACTCATGGAGATTTTGTGATCTCTTACAGGTAGGCACAAAGTGGTGAAAACTCTGTGTTGCTTTTAATGCTTGTCCCAGCTGAGGCTGAAAAAGAAGACATTCTGCCTTCTTATTTCAGCGCTTATACCATAAACATGGCCTTTTTCAGTCTATTAAACGCTACATTAAATTTTTGTGTGTGTTTTTTTTTTTTTTTTTTTTTAGTAATTTTGCTATTGAAATGCCCCCTGAGTGACGTGCTGAAATTCTGCCTAGGGTTTGTTTCTAAGAGCAAGAAGGATGTGCTATGCCTTTCTCAGAAAATACGTGTGTTAGATCAGCTTCATTCAGGCATGAGTTACAGTGCAGTTGGTTGTGAGCTCAATGTTAATGAATCACAATATGGTACCTCCATAAAAAGGAAGAGGAATTTCAATGATCTGTTCATAAGGGCTGCTCTGGAAAGTGCTAAAGGAACACTTGTGGTGTGTGACAAAACTGTTGAAAATATCAAAAAGGAACTTCAGTTTGGGATTCATGAGAAAAAAATTAAACACTATTGTGAGGGGGAAAGCCACAGAAATGTCGGGTCACGCTCCCCAGGGCCAGGAAAGTGCTCATCCCTTCTTGGCGAGTGCTGACTGGCACACACAAGGCAGTGCGGCATGAAACTGTTAAACTTCAGAAGAAGCAGTTTCTGAGGACCAGACGCCGAAGAAAAATAAATGTAAAGATCTGCCAAATGCGATACAGGAAAAGGGTTATGTTTGCCACCTTGTGAGACTGGGTTGTGTTTAAGGATTCAGCCAGTGGATCCAGTAACACAAAGGGCATTTCAGTTGGTGAAAATGTTCTGATCAGAGACTCACTGGAGCCTGACTCTGTATGTCCCTTAGCAGCAATTGTTCAGTATTCCTTAATGCAGTGTTCCTGGTGACTTTATAGAACAAAAACAATGGTGAATAATGAGAATCGGCTGTATAATAGGAGTGGATTACAGCTGAAAGAGCTGCTACAGACAAACTGTCTCGAGGGAGGATGCTCAGGAAAGGCCAAAGGCAAAAGGATAAAAATGAGGATATTCGAGGAATGTGATGTTTCTGGCATCTACAGACACATTAAACAGTAAATACACCCGAGCCCCTAGCCAGACTCCCACAAATGCTTACACGAAATGACCCGTTGGACATTATCAAGTGGTTTAATATACAAGCGAGAAGTAGAAAAGAGAAAAAATAAAACACATTTGAAGAATAATAACTTTTTTTGTAATCTGAGGGAAAATATAAGATCTCACACTTTAAAAAAAATTAACAAACCCCTTAGCAAACACAAAATTAACACAATGAAAAAACACCCAAATATAACATAAACGTATTCGTGAAAAATAGTGATAAAGATAAAATCTTAAATCTTATTTCCTAGCCAAAATCTTAATGGTCTCCAAGAAGAAATATGACTAGAACAACTACAAGAAACATCATAATTGGATTTCTGAAAAACAGTGATGAAAAGTATTAAAAACAGCCACAGGGGGTGAAATGATACATCGAATATAGGAATCTAAAAAAAGAATTACGGCTAACCACTTGTCAAAGATTGTACACGCTAGAAGACAAGGAAGTGACTCTCCAAAGTCATAGAAAACAAATAAGCAACACTAAAATTCTATAACTGATATTTTTCAAGAATAAAGTGAAATAAAAATTTTCAAGAAATGTGAAGAGAATTTATCACCAGCACACCTACAATATAAAACATGTTAAAGGAAGTTTCTCATGTAGAAACTCACTTTTAGAGAGTGATATTTTGCAAGATGGTAGAGAGTCCATGATTCTAAAACAGAAAAACAGGCCTACTCAAGAAATTGTGAACTGAACATTCTCAGAAGCAAACTACTCCAAAATGTAGTGGTTTAAAATTATAACCACTTAAAAAAATGTTCCTGGATTCTATACGGAATTTGGACAGGGAGCAGCAGACATTGATTGTCTTTGTTGCACAATGTCTGGGACTTCAGCTTGTAAGATTTTTCTGGGTATTTAACCAAAGAAAAAAAGGAAACACTAATTTGAAAAGATATACACTCCCATGTTCATTGCAGGATGATTTAAAATAGTCCAAACATAAAAACAACCTAAATGTTGCAAATGGTAAGATTTAATTCTTTTCAATGGCTGAATTTATATATATATATATGAAGCCCGTTGCATGAAGATTTGCGCAATAGGCCTTCCTTCCCCTGGATGCTGGCACCAGTTTTCCTCTGGCACCTGGGACCCAGGCCTTTGGTCTGGCCGCAGTGGAGAAGCCAAGCCTCTTCAGTCTTCAGTCTTCAGTCTTAATTCAGTCTTTGCTCTGCACCTGCATATGCAAATCAACCGTCATCTTTGTTGGGTTAATTTGCATAGTCACTCTGATTGGCTGGTAGGCATAGCAGAGTGACACCAATTTGCATGTTTCTCTTTTATTAGTGTAGATATATATGATATGTTTTATCCATTTGCAACAACACGGATAAACTTCAAGGGCATTATGCTAAGTGGAATAAGTCAGACAGAAAAAGATAAATATCATATGATCTCAATTATATGTGGCAAAATAAGAAAACCAAGTTTTCCTGAGGCAGGGAATGGTGGGTAGGCAAAAAGGGTAAAGGGGGACAAAAGATACAAAAAACATCAAAGAAGATATGGTTAATGGTAGTAGTCTTTTACTTCCCATAACATTTATGAGTGTCCCTTGTACATGGAAGCTACTTAATGCGAAAATAGGAAGCAATATAAGAATAAGTAGCAATCTAAAAATGCTGGTTTAACCTAGCATAAACTGCTTCAAGTGCATTATGCATTATTTTCTCAAAAAAAATTACTCCAAAACAAAAATCTATATGTTCAATTATATTAAGTGTTGATATTATTTAAAGGTCTTGTTTAGACAAAGTATACTCTAATGTACCATTTTGCTCTGTTTAAAATGTATTCAATATATGTATTTTAATAACTGCAACAATATTAATTATAAGAAATTATATATACTTTAATAGATATTATCTTTCCAGTGTTCTTTGCTTAAATATTGCACTGAGCGTAAGTTATGAGCAAATTTCATCTAGTGCAAACAATATATCACAGCAACTATTAAAATTCTTTTCAACAAATCAATTCTGTGTTTCAGAAAGCCCAGCTTAGGAATAGACTTTCAACAAGATCATTTTAAGTAACAAGCTGAAGTTATTAGCCTGCCTCATCAAAATCATAAGAAATAATTTGCTTTAAATTGTTAATACACGTTTCCAGGAAGAGGCCAAAAAATATTTAAACATATGAATATTGAAACATATCCTTTCTTCATCACCCTCAGTAGGAAAAAATAAAATAGACTTTTTTTTCTAATAAAAAGTTTTTCTTGGAAAATATTAAGAAACTCAGATGACTATTTTAAACATGTCATATTAATGCAATGTATTATTGTTAAAATATTTCTTTTGAACTAATCAAACAGCTGTCAAAGTTCAAGATTCTTTAGTTACATGCATGGAAGCCTACGCATGCACGTGCATACACACACACACAAACACACACACACTCCCAACCCACATAGATGTTTGGGAATATTTCCACTAGGTGGTGTTTTTATAACACAAATAATTCATCTTTTGAAAAGCACATGACCCAAAAACTATTTAATGTTTCATGGGTGTACCCCTTGCTAATCTCTAAGAGACTTGGCAACTGATACTCTAGAGTCCTTTAAAGCATCCTCAAATCAGCACTCTTTGTTCTGAAAAATTTGATTAGTATCTTGCTCCTGCTTCTATTTGCATGTGGGACTCAGTAACTTTACTTGGATTCATTAAAATTAAGCATATAAGGCCCATCATTCACCATGCAACAGCCTATATAATAAAAGAGAAACATGTAAATTGACCGTCCCTCTGCTACACTCACCAGACAATCAGGAGTGGTATGCAAATTAGCCTAACAAAGATGGTGGGTTAATTTGCATATGCAGGTGTCAAGCACCCTGGGAGGCGACGGTGGCTGCTGGCTCCCAGGACCTTTGCCGGCCCCGGAAGGTGAAGCCAGTCGCACCAAGCCACGCCTGCGGGCTCACGGGACCTTCGCCGGTGGAGAGCATAGAGGGAGAGCGGGCAGAGAGTGGGAGGTTTGGAAGACTTGGCAGAGCAGGAGACTGCTGGACATAAAGCAGAGCAAGAGAGAGGGTGGCTTGGAGGCCATGGCTCCTTCTGTCACTCCAGCTTCCTCATCACAGCTGTGGGAACTGGCAGCAAGGAGGAGGAAGTCCCACCCCCCACAGAATCAGCCAGAATCAGCTGTTGGTCAGACAGCTCTCAGCAGCCTGATAGCCAGGACTCTCATTCACCTGCATCTCAGATGGTGACAGTAGAGAAGCGAGACTATGTCTAAAGAACAACTGTTGATACAACATAGTTTTGAAGGTGAAAGATGCCAGCGTTATTGACAGAAAGTGTCTGCAGAGCAAGGTGCGTCTGATCTTGAAAGAAGGTGGTACCTGCGACAGGATGTATCTGAACACCAGCTACTGGAAAAATGTCGCTCTGATGCTAAAAAACACCAGTGTTATCGACAGAAAATGTCTAAAGACCAACATGCCTTTGAAGTTGAAAGAAGGCAGTGGCAACGACAGACTATGTCTAGAGAATAGTCATCAACAAGTTCTACCAATACCGGTAGGAACTGCCTTCTCAGCAAAAATATAGTACATGACAATGCAATCCTCTAACATAGTTGTGGTGGAATGACTGTTCGATGTGAATTTTGCCTATCGCTTAATTTTTCTGATGAAAAACCATCCGATGGGAAATTTACTCAATGTTGTAGCAAAGGGAAAGTCTGTCCAAATGATATACATTTTCCAGATTATCCAGAATATTTAAAAAGATTAATGGCAAACGAAAATTCTGACAGTAAAAATTCCATGGAAAATATTCGTTCCATAAATAGTTCTTTTGCTTTTGCTTCCATGGGTGCAAATATTGCATCGCCATCGGGATATGGGCCCTACTGTTTTAGAATATACGGACAAGTTTATCACTGTACTGGAACTTTACACCCTTCGGATTGTGTTTCTCGGAAGTTTGCTCAACTCTATATTTTGGATACAGCTGAAGCTACAAGTAAAAGATTAGCAATGCCAGAAAACCAGGGCTGCTCAGAAAGACTCATGATCAACATCAACAACCTCATGCATGAAATAAGTGAATTAACAAAATCGTACAAGATGCTACATGAGGTAGAAATGGAAGCCTAATCTGAAGCAGCAGCAAAAGGTATTGCTCCCACAGAAGTAACAATGGCGATTAAATACGAGCGTAACAGTGATCCAGATAGATATAATACTCCCCGTGTAACCGAGGTTGCTGTCATATTCAGAAATGATGATGGAGAACCTCCTTTTGAAAGGGACTTGCTCATTCATTGTAAACCAGATCCCAATAATCCAAATGCCACTTAAATGAAACAAATCAATATCCTGTTTCCTACATTAGATGCAATGACATATCCTATTCTTTTTTCACATGGTGAACAAGGGTGGGGAACAGATATTGCACTAAGACTCAGAGACAACAGTGTAATCGACAATAACACTAGACAAAATGTAAGGATACGAGTCACACAAATGCAGCATTATGGATTTCATCTCTCTGTGAGGGACATGTTCAATCCTATTTTAAATGCAGGAAAATTAACTCAACAGTTTATCGTGAATTCATATTAAAAAATGGAGGCCAATCAGATAAATTTCATCAAAGCAAACCAATCTATGTTGAGAGTTGAAAAATATAGTGGTTTGATGGATTATCTCAAATCTAGATCTGAAAAGAACAATGTGCCGATTGGTAAAATGATAATACTTCCATCATCTTTTGAGGGTAGTCCCAGAAATATACAGCAGTGATATCAGGATGCTATGGCAATTGTAATGAGGTATGGCAAGCCTGATTTATTCATAACCATGACATGCAACCCCAAATGGTCAGATATTGCAAACAATTTACAACGCTGACAAAAAGTTGAAAACAGACCTGACTTGGTAGCCAGAGTTTTAAATATTAAGCTGAATGCTCTTTTAAATGATGTCTGTAAGTTCCATTTATTTGGCAAAGTAATAGCTAAAATTCATGTTATTGAATTTCAGAAATGCGGACTGCCTCACGCTCACATATTATTGATATTAGTGACTCCAAAGTACGTTCCTCTAATTAATTCCCTTTCAATATGCACAAATTTCATGCACCGGGCCACTAGTATAATAATAAATAGTCAAAGCTTTGTTCCACGGAAACATTACTGAAATCATGGATGATGGGAATCTGAAGTACAATGCAACAGGAAACAATACACACTGGGTGTTCTGACAGTCCACAGTTCTTTCCACTCTGCTATTCCCATCCTCCTACAACTCTGCAACTGGTCCTGCCTGCAGAAACACACCATCTCCTTCCCAGTCTCTACTATCCCTCTCCCCCTCACTTCCACTATCACTACCACCATTGCCATTCCCCCTAAAGAATTTTCTTTAAAAAATAACTAAATAGACATGAGGAGAACATTTTCTATTTTTTGTAAACAGTTCAGCTCTTAGGGAAAAGCTTCACTTCACCCTCCAAGCCTTTAAACAACATCACCAAGCTGACAGGTTTTTCCTGACTCAATAATGTACCTCCACTAATAGGCACCATCTTCTAAGACATTTAAACACATTTTTCTCAATTACCATATTTTTCCATGTATAAGACGCTATTTTTTTTTTTCTAAAATCATTAGACTGAAAATCGAGGGGCGTCTTATACATGGAAGTCAGCGGAGGAGGAAGCCGGGTGGGTGCGTAGCTGTCCATACCTTGTCAAACAGGCTTCCTCCAATCACAAGTCTTATTGTTACTGATGTCAGCTGATGCTGTAATTGGAGGTGGAGGTGGAGAGTGCACAGATGCAAGAGGGACCAGGGTGTTCTGAGCCCATAAAGATGTCAAAAAAATAAAAAGACAAATATCAGTAAGTGACTGTCTTAATCTGCAAAATTCAAACTGAATGTAATCAGCTATGCAAAAGAGCATGGAAATAGAGCTGCAGAGAGACAATTTGGACCTCTTCCCACTGAGAGTGTGATCAGACAGTGGAGAAAACAGGAAGAACAACTCCTTAAGATGCCAAAAAAGAAGGCCTTAAGAGAAAATTTTTAAAATATTGATTTTTTAATTTGGGGTTGGAAAAATGGGGGGCATCTTATACATGGGGTGTCTTATACATGGAAAAATACAGTATATGTATTGAAGAGTACATTTTATATGTGACTACATGAATAATAAATTGGGCATATTGTTTCTGTACAGATTTATAAAAAAGCATCAATCACATAAGTCATTTCTTTAAAATGCAACAGAATTTAATCCCTCTATTGGTGGTGACACATGATGCCTATTTTAATAGATTTCTCTAGATTGATTGAATCTTCAGATATTATCATTAAAATTTTCTTGTATCTAGAAATATATCCATATCTATTTAGGTGAAAGATAATGGTATTTCATTTACCAAATAATATTCCAAGGAAGAAAATAATGGCTTTAAAGTCCAGTTCATGATGAAGAAATGAACTATATATTTTAACATTGAAATCAAAGGGGTATTATTTGTTGAGTGAGAAAGGATGTGTAAGGGATATTCTTTCTTGGATTTTAGTATCTCCCATTCAAAATATCTTTGATTCCCTGTGATTTGTGCAGCACAAGAACCTTTTTTATGACACTTAAGTTAATCTTTCTTCCCTTTTCATTACCTGAACATATCAGTATGTTTTCTTGTTGAAATAATTTGGACTAGTAATTTGCAAATTCCCTCTGACAGAAGTTAAGGTACAATAAATGTCTCAGACTAGTAGGAGCCCTTGAAATGTGTTTTCACTAGGGAGCTACAAATGTGGAAATGCACAGAAAATCAGAAAGAAGGATTTTTTTTCCACTTACAAAGCATTGGGGGTTTCCTTAATTAATGGTAACCAAGGGCCATAGGAGTTTCTCACTTTATAACTAGATTTCACAATCAGAAGTTTTTATTTATAAGCCTGAGCTATATTTAATGAATTTGAATCAGGGCAAAAAACAGAGAAACTTATAAAAACGACATCATTCCTTTGAAATGTCTTAAGATATTTCCCACAAATAGCATTACATCAACACATAAACCTTAACTTCAGTGAGTGCCTAAAGAATACAATAGCAGAGGCTCTGTCCAATCCGAGTTTTGAAGTACAGTAAAGATTTTCTTCAGTGACTAATAATGTCACGGCGGGTGCAGGTGGCAGGGAATCCAACACCCTGCTGGCAGCTTCTCCACAAGCTGGTATTCAATGTCTTCTATATTCTTAGAATTCTATAATTATATTTTATGATCTTTGGCCTTTAAAATTGTTGTGTTCTTTTCCATTTTTGACAATTAAACTTTTGTCCTCGGGGCATATGCTGCAGAAACTAAACAATAGTCCCTAAAATCAGACAATTGGGCAGATTTCTGCTTCTTCACTTACTAATTTGGGCAAGTGACAGTGTGTTATTTTTAACACATGAATCAGGTTTAAAATTGTCAACACATACAATATAACCCATGATAATAATATCTTAAATACATAAATAGTTACTTTTTTCTCATATTGTTTAATTCCAAATGCCATAGATCTTAAATTGCTAGGATGACTCAAGTCATCAGGAAAATAGGCACCTTATCTATCTATCTATCTATCTATTATCATATTCATCACCTATATATTTGTCTATTATCATATACTTATCTCCTATCATCTATTTATCTATCCATCTATCTATCTATCTATCATCTATCTATCATCATCCATCCTTCGAAAATGAATTGAATTCCAAGAGTAAGCGTTTACCATAAAATAGGCAGAAGCTGTGTGTTTTTTTCTTTTTTTAAAATTTTCTTCTCTTTATTTTATTTTATTCTCTTCTCTTTTCTTTCTTTTTTTAAACATGTTTTTATTGATTTCAGAGAGGAAGGGAGTAGGAAAGAGAGACAGAAACATCAATGAGGAGATAGAATCTTTGATCCGCTACCTCCTGGATGCCCCACCCTGGGGATCAAGCCCACAACCTGGGCATGTGCCCTGACTGGGAATCGAACCGTGATCTCCTGCTTCATAGGTCGAGGTTCAACCATTGAGCCATGCCAGCTGGGATGTGTGTTCTTTTCTAATCTGGGTTTGAGTGCCACACAACGTCATCTGAATGCAGTCTTTTCCTGCAAGCGCACCAAAACCGTCCTTCCCAGGTGCAAGAGGAAGGGAATTAGATCCCACCCGAGTGGGTACTAGTGCATGCCTAGAAAACCTTATGTTGGGAAGATATTGTTTAGGTTATCTCTGGAAAATTCAATCACTTTTACAACTGAGTTTCAAAAAATCTAGTCCTTTATCTGGGTGCATTTTACCTCTGCAAAAATTGGGATTTGGCTGCTTCCCCAAGCAGCCAAGGAGAGAAACAAGAGAAAGAATATTCAACATCTAACATCACAACTAGGTTCATCATGAAAATATGAAAAAAAAAAATCAGTGATAGTCACGGGCTGTGGAGAAGCTGGGGCCTGTGGTGACCATGTTGTGTCTCCAGTCAGGAACCAGGCTGGTGAGAGCACACACTGGGGTCTCGTGCCTTCTGTTTGTTTCATTTCTCTCACAATTTCAGGAGATAATTCACAAACGATTTTGCTAAACTGTGCTGCCAGTTATCTTTTCATGAAGTCCGACGTCCCTGTGCTGCCCAGACTGGAGCCCTTCTCCATCTGGAAGCTAAGGCGCCCAGTGAGGTTGGTGGAGCTGGATCCCCCCAGTTCCCGAGTGTGGGTGGCAATCTATGATGGAAAGTCACAGGCTCCATTGCACTAAAATCCTCCATTGGGAGCTATCGTGCAAATACTAGGAGATTTAAAAGGAAATTCCCTGGGAAAAATCAACTGTCTGGTGATAATAGCCATGTTCATATGGAATTATACTCAAAGGTGGTACTACTTTTAGCTTATGGGGTGATTTGTTGGAGCCCTCCTATTGCTGTCGCTGCTTCTGTCTCAGGGTTCCAGTGCTCCTGCTTGTGTGGTCTTGGTTGGATCAGGGTGCAGGACAGTGGGGCCCACCCCAGGACAGAGCCCACAGCACCACCAGGGCACAGCCGATGCCACCAACTGAACATTCAGATTTTTGCAAAGGGATATCCAATTGACTTCACTGCATATCAACCTTTTTATGTCAGATTTTGGGGCAATTTACTGTATGCTCCTTGTCTATTTGCCTATTTCTGAGCTAATCCTATAATATCATAGCTATTATATATTTAATAACATCTTTATATCTACTGATTAGAAGCAAGTTACAGGTTCCACCTGTACTTAAGGAGAATTTACAGGTAATTTTAGGGTGTATCCACCACAATGAATGCCTTTATAAAATGATGTAATAGGGTATGTGTGGAACTGCCCCATTGTTATATTCCTAATGTAATTTAACTTTTCATTCCTTTTGCTCCACATTATTCTTGCTACTAGATGTTATATTTTTAAGATTCAAAGCCATATGTTTTGCCTTAGTTGCTATAGTTGTTATAGCTTTTATAAGAAAAATAAAATATTTCTGAGAGTACATAGTTCTACTTATGTACAAATTAGTTTTCGTTGGAACGTATAGACAAGAAAGGAGAGTTCAGGTAATTTTTTGGTAGACTTTGCTTTTTAAAGCAGTTTTAGATTCACAGCTAAATCTAGCAGAAAGTACAGAGTTCTATACTAGTATAAGCCCTGCCCCCATAAGTACACAAACACCCTCCCCCCATTAACATCCAGAATTATAGTAGTGTATTTGTTACAATTAAAGAACCCAAGTTAAAACATCATCCAAAGTCCATAGTTTGCATTACGACTCATTCTTGGTGTTGTATCTTCTGTGGATTTTGTCAAATATATGATTATATGAATCTACATTTATAACAACTTACAGCATAGTTCCACTGTCCTAAAATTCCTTTGTGTTCTGCCTATTCGTCTCTCCCTCCCCTCTCCTCTCTGGCAACCACTGATCTTTCTATTGTCTCCACAGTTTTGTCTTCTCCAGAGTGCCACGTCATTGAAATCATATAGTGTGGAGTCTTTTCAGATTGGCTTCTTTTACTTAACAATGTGCTTTTAAGTTTCCTTTATGTCTTTCCATGGCTTGATCTCATTTCGTTTGAGCTCTGAATAACATCCATTGCAGGTATGTCCCAGTTTATTTATTATTGTGTATTTACCCACTGAAGAGCATCTTTGTTGCTTCCCAGTTTGAGCAACTATGAATAAACCTGCTATAAACATTTGTTTGCAGGTTTTTTTGTTGACATAAGTTTTCAACTCCTTTGGATAAATATTAAATAATACAATTGCTGGATTCTATGGTAAGACTAGCACGTTTGTTTTTGTGAGAAATCACAACTGTCTTGCAAAGGGGCTGTGCTATTTTATGTTCCCATTAGTAATGAGAGCTCCTGGTGCGCTGCATCCTCACCAGCAGTTGGTGTGAGTGTCCCAGATTTTGAATTAGTCTAACAGGGGTGTAGTGATATCTCGTTGTGTTGCTTTGCATTTACCTGATGCAATATGATGTGGAACATCTTTTATTGTGCTTATGTACCACCTGTATATCATCTTTCATGAAGTGTCTCTTCAGGGTTTCTGCCAATTTTTAAATCTGGCTGTTCATTTTCTTATTGTTGAGTTTTAAGTGTTCTTTGCACATTTTGGATAAAAGCATTTTATCTGGTGTGTCTTTTCCAAACATTTTGTCCCAGTGTATAGTTTGAGGTTTTATTTTTTTAATCTTTCCTAGTGTCTTTCACAGAGAAGTTTTTAATTTTAATAAATTCCAGCTTATCAATTATTTCTGTCATGAGTCATGCCCCTTGCATTATATGAAAAAAGTCATCATAATGTTCATGGTTATTTAATCTTCTCCTGTGTTATCTCAGGTGTTTTATAGTTTTGCGTTTTACATTTAGATCTATGATCTATTTGGGGTTACTATTTGGTGAGGGTTTGAAGTCCTGTCTAGTAAATTATTTTTGCATGTGGATATCTAGTTGTTCCAGCATCACTTGTTGAACAGATTATCTTTTCTCCATTGTATTCCTTTGGCTCCTTTGCAAAGATTAATTGACTCTATTTATGTGTATTTATACCTGGGCTCCTTGATGTATTTATCTATTCTCTTGCCAGTACTATATTGTCTTGATTACTGTAACTTTATAGTAAGTAAGTTTGGAAAAGTCAGATAGCGTCAGTCCTCCAATTTTGTTCTTTTCCTCCAATGTTAAGTTGGCTATTCTGGATATTTTGCTATTGAGATCATTTTCCCCAGCTTTATTGAGATAGAATTGAAATGCCACACTGTAAAATTTGAAGGTGTACAACAAAGTACACCTTATGATTTGATACACGTGATATTTCTGGATGATGAACACCTTAGTGTTAGCCAACACATCCATCATGTCACATGGTTACCATTTCTTTTTTGTGGGAGGAGAGCATTTAAGATCTAATTTCTTAGCAATGTTCAAGTATATAATATAATATTTTATCTACAATCACAATGTTGTACATTAGATCCCCAGAAATTATTCATCTTCTATTAGAAAGTTTGTACTCATTGACCAACATTTCCCTATTTGCCCCCCAACACCCCTTGGTAACCCCATACCACTGTCTTTTCCTACAAGAATAGCTTTTTTAGATTTCCCATATAAATGATATCTTATAGTATTTGTTTTCTCTGTCTGGCTTATTTCAAGTAGCATAATGTCATCCAGGTCATCCATGTTGTTAGAAATGGCAGTGTTTTATTTTTTTTTCTTCCTCAAGGCTAAAGAATATTCCAGTGTGTGTGTGTGTGTGTGTGTGTGTGTGTGTGTATGTGTGTAAAGAATATTCCAGTGTGTGTGTGTATCACATCATCTTTATCCATTTATCCACTGACAGACACTTAGGTAGTTTCCATTATTGATTCCATACCAGAGACAAACCGTGATCAGAACAGGCCCAACTCCTCCAGGGCCAATGACTAACACTGATTTTTTTTTCATATTTTGATGATGAATGGTTGTGATGTCAGAAGCTTTCTTTTTTTTAAATATATTTTATTGATTTTTTACAGAGAGGAAGAGAGAGGGATAGGGAGTTAGAAACATCGATGAGAGAGAAACATTGATCAGCTGCTTCCTGCACACCTCCTACAGGGCAGGCTTGCAACCAAGGTACATGCCCTTGACCGGAATTGAACCTGGGACCTTTCAGTCCACAGGCCAATGCTCTATCCACTGAGCCAAACTGGTTTCGGCTCTCAGGAGCTTTCTTAACACAATACTCTACAAATAAATATCAATAACTCAGAGCTGGCATTTAAATAAAACATCTATTCAAACAGGAAATTGCTGAACAAATATTATTTTAAGAGTTTTACTTTAATTTTAGTCAAACATACTAACAGCATATAAAATTTCTCTTAGTCTTACATTTTTACCTAAATTGCTATAAACCATGCATATTATAAATTTGGTAAATTGTAAATGCTATTTTGCATAGGACAATGAGGAAGCTTCATATCTCATTTATCAAGTTAGAAATAAAATGTAATTTTTTCCAGGTAAGTTTTCAAGTAAAGCAGAAATAAAAATAATCAGGAAATATAGGACATTTATTCAAGGATTAAGCTAGACATCATCCACAACATAAAAATAACACAGACCATAAGAAGGGCCAAATAATTTTTACTGAAATACCCACCAATACCATTGAAATATGTAAGGTTTTAATAATATACCTTTGAAGTTTTTTGGAAAAGATGACTCTCAAGCTCTAACGAATTTGAATGACAATATATTTTATAATGTATATCCTACTTGTAGAAAAGTTTACAAAACAAAACATTAGGAAGAAGTTACTCTAAAAAGTTGAAGAGATGATTTCAGGCAAGCGTCAGAGATCTGCTTACGTGTGATTCAGAACACAAATTAAATAGAAATCTGTTTTATCTTTCAACTAAACAAAACTCACTGTGTCATCTTGGAAAATATGTTGACTTAGGCATAGTGCATGTGACCTCTGAGTTTTCATATTTGGAGATGGTCCTTGCCTCCTGATAGTATTATTTATGTTAATTTCTTCAAGAGTAGTATTATGAGCAATTAAACAATACACACTTATTATCAATCATCCCATCAGTATAAATGGTAATAATATCCAATTGATAAAAATTGGCAAGCCCACAGGAGGAAAACAATCTTCATAATTTGTGGTTAGCATGTTGCCTTATATATGTCATTTACTGATTCCTACATTCATTCAGTCATTTACTCTCCTTTTTCTTACTTCTTAATACATTCTATAACACAGTCATTTATTTTAAAACTTCTAAAGTGCCTATTCTGTATTTACCCTTACACGCACAGGCATGAAATATTTTTCTCATATGCAGCAATTCAGAAAAAAGAAATACTCTGAGTATTGAAGGGGATGGTAATCAATTCCACCTACATCCACCCACAAAAAAATGAACTCAACATTAATTTTGGAAGCTGTCTGTTTGAGATATGATAACCATTGCAGAAAATGCAGGAAAATAACATATAAATGAATATGAATGAGCAATAATGCTGAGTGAATAGACTATAAAAATGGACACATCTTTCACCAGCATTTTTATTTTTATGGAAATAAGTGTCTTGTGTTTGAATATATTTGATATGGAGAGAAAATAGGGCAAATAATTCACCTAGAAATTGCAAATTCAAAGAACAAAATAAACAATAAAAAGTTTATATAAAATGATTTCTATGTATTAAAATATTCCTCTAAAAAAGACAACTTTTTAATGTTTAGCTCTGTTTTCAGAAATGGTTTTATATTGACTTAGAAGTAATGAATTCAAGAAAAGTAAGTTAAGGTACATAACTGAATATTATTAAATTTTACAATCTTAATATTGAACTTAAATGTGATAATTATCTGTCACTATACTTCATTCCATTAAACTGTGTAGATTTTTAAGACATTAAGTTTCTCTTTCCAAATCCCTCTTTTATTCTGTTTTTATCAACTTCTATTCCAGAAGTCACTTTTGATAACTTTTTGATGACATGTACTCTTTCTCTATTAAAATTGAACCATCATTTAGCAAAGATAGCTACGATAAAATGCCATTTTCATTCAACTGTTAGTTTCTTCCTTGAGATTGAGATTGAAATTACTTTCCTTCTGGACATTCATAATTCAACTCTGTTCTACAGAAGTCCTCTGCATTATTTCCATCCCTTTTAATACAAACTATTGTTCATATTCCTCTATATTGCCCCTTCAATACTTACAATTATTGTCTATATCAGTAAGTCATACAAATTTTTATACCCCTCAGTCCTAAGATGGTATATTGGCACAACTTAATTTAAATATATTATTAATTTTAAAACAAACATTTAAATGAATATAATAGAGTATGTATTTTCTGCCCTATAATGCCTCAACATTTTTTTTCTCCTTGAAAAATGAGTGTGGTGAACCCTTGGCCTTCTCATCATACTCACAAGATATGTTCTAGCCCCATTTCTTATTCTATCCACAACTTTATACAGGGACTTGTTGGGAGCATTTGAGGGAAAGTGTTCTTTATCACTATAATGAGTTGACTAGTAACTCATTATTGCGATAAAGTGTAATTCCAAAAGTTCACATGTTGAGGCCCTAGCCACCTGTCTATCTAATGTGATCACATTTGGGAATAAGGTTGTTGCAAATATGATTTAGTTAAGATGTGGTCATACAGGAATAGAGTGACTCTAATCCAATATACCTGGTATCTATGTAAAAAAGAGGAAATGAGGTAGCACACAATGTCATGTGAAGATGAAGACAGAAATCAATTTTATGTTGTGGAAGCCAAGGAGCACCAAAGACTGCCAGTAAAGCAATGGAAGCCAGGAGAAAGACCTGGGACAAATTCTCCCTCACAGCCCTCAGTAGGAACCAACTATGCCAACACCTTGTCCTCAGATTTGTAGGCTCCAGAATGGTGAGATAAAAAAAAAAATCTGTTGTTTAAATTACTTATTTTATGATACTTTGTTATAGCAGCCTTAGCAAACTAATACATTTGCTATACCTTAAAATTACTTGAAAACTTTCCACTTAGTTGTTTATAGAAATATGATTTCAAAATATTAGTATTTAATTAACTAACAACATCATTCTTCTTTGGCAGTTTTTATGTGTATTTTTTATTATACATTTTGTCCCAGATGCTCATTTTCAATATAATAAATCATTCTGTACAAATATAGCAGGTGACAAAAGAGGTAAACTAAGATATTTATTTTCCTTTTTCAGCCACCTGACATGCAGGGATTTTACTACACTAAAATATATCCCCCCTAAAGTAAACATTTAAAAATATATGTAAAATTTATTCATTCAATAGTGAAATGGTTAATATGTATCAATGGTTGGAATTAAAATACTTTTCATAGAACGAGTTTTGCTCCAAGTGGCAATGTGCAAGTATATTCTCTAAGGTTCTAGATATTTTTAAGGATTCTGGTATGATTAGTACACATAATATGGAACCTGAAAATTCAGTTATTAACAAAAGCTTTTATTTATTGGAGCCGCTGTGAGTAATCTCTGTTTTATGCAATGATGGAGAAGTCTGCTTCATTATTGATAGTCATCAGGATTCATCTTAAAATGCCACTGCTTTTTATTCTCTTTAGCTGTGAATTCCTTGAAATCCATTTGAAGAAGTTATCTCCATTAGCCTCAATATTTATTTACACTGGATGCAATAGCTAACATCTATAAGATTGTTTCTCTTTACAGAAAAACATATTTTCTTTTTGTATCCAAGTTCCACATCTTGCATCCCTAAATATTATATTTACTAGCACTTCTACAACATTAATTTTACAATTCTATGTTGCTTATGAGTCTATTCTTATGTTGTCTTGTCCAGCTAAAAATTGCAAATATGTATTTGGAAGTGAAAGAGCAAGTGACAACAGAATTCATGTGACTACTGAATACTTTAACACTGTATTCTTTGTAACATCATACAGGTTAATATATTTATTTTATTTACATGTAGTTCCATTACCATTTAATTATTTAGTATAGAATTATGGCTAACAAATTAAAAATAGTATTCTAAGCCTGCACAACTGATGCCCTTTTTCATCAATTTCATAGTGAAATAACCAAACTGGTATAATAAACTAGAGGCCCAGTGCATGAAATTTGTGCATTGGAGGAGGGGGGCTCTTTCAGCCTGGCCTGTGCCCTCTCACAGTCCGGGAGCCCTCAGGGGATGTCCATCTGACAGTGGGCCTAAGCTGTCAGTCAGACATCCCAGCGCTGCCGCAGAGGTGGGAGAGGCTCCCACCAACGCCGCTGTGCTTGCCAGCCGTGAACCTGGCTTCTGGCTGAGCAACGTTCTCCCTGTGGAAGCACACTGCCCACTAGAGGGCAGCTCCTGCATTGAGCATCTGTCCCCTGGTGGTCAGTGTGTGTCATAGCGACCGGTTCTTCCACTATTGGGTCAATTTGCATATTAGCCTTTTATTATATAGCTTTTATTATGTAGCCTTTTATTATATACTAGTGGCCCAGTGCATGAAATTCATGCATGGGGGGTCCCCTCAGCCCAGCCTGCACCCTCTCCAATCTGGGATCCCTCTCACAATCCTTGACCGCTGGCTCCTAATCACTCACCTGCCTGCCGGGTTGCCCCTCACAGCCCCCACCCCCCACTGGCCTGGTTGCCCCACGCAGCCTACTTGTTCAGTCGTTTGATCATCTCTCACTAACCCCCCTACAGGCCTGGTCGTAGGCACCCATCTTGTGAAGGTGTGAAGGTTAATTTGCATATTACCTCTTTATTATATAGGATTATCATCTGTGACACCTAAAAATCAGGTTTCCACCACAGACTGACATTTCCACAAACTAGACAGGTAATGGGTGGTGATGAGAGAAGAATGAAGGATGTGGACTCCTGGACTCTAATGGGAGGATTGGGGACAGAGATCCTCTTGGAAATTCAAGTTTTTAAAAACTGTCATCCTTTTAAAGCTCCAGACATGAAGATAAAACTGAATTCTGCCAGATATATGTAAAAGATGGAAAAGAAAAACAATACAAAGGACCCTCTGACTGAGAATTCAGTTCATTAAGAAAAAAATGAATCACATAGAGCAATTTGCTCTTTACAAGTTATAGGAAGAAGGATGGGCACCGTGGTAGGAGGTGGGCTTCTAGGAAGGCAAGTAATTGGAAACAAGGGTGCCGTTGCACTGGCTTCTGAAATCCTTAGGAGATATGAATGGAAAAATTATGCCTTAGTAAATAACTGAGAGCAGAAAGAAAAATAATTTATAGAGCCTAAATCGGCCCCCAAATATGTAAAAATTTAAAAGAGTTCACTCTGTAGGGACTAACAAATGTGAATGACATGGTTAGCAATTCCAGAGATGTGAACCAAACTTATTCAGAATAAACAACTTATTTTAGAGAAGCAGGAGGAGCTAACAGCTGTAACAAATAGGCCCGCAATATATAATAGCTCAGTACACACACTTAAAGATGCATTTTTTTTATCATGTAACAATAGAGTGTGTATGCACATGTTGTCAAGATATCCATTCTCTATTTTTCCATGTTCATTCAGGAACCAAAACTTCCAGAGACCTTTTATTTTCCACAAGTAGAATGTAAGGCTGCCTTGGGAGTCGTATCCATTCCGGCCAGCCAAGGGCATAAGAACATGGCAGAGTTGGTGTGAGTTATTTTAATGGGTTAGGATTTTCACAGGCACGCACCACTTGCACTCTTATTCCATTGACTTAGTCACATCACCGCACTTAACAACAACAGAGGCTAGGGAATGTGGTCAACCTGCTCACTCAGAAAGAGCAGGAGATTCTGTTACTGAGCTAGCTAATGATGCCATGTAATATGTGTGAAATAATTTTTTCAATAACCATCAAAAAACTTTTAAAAATCTCTACAACTTTTGAGAAAATATTACACATACCCAAAACAATAAAAATACTTAATCACAAAAAATAATAGTATTAATTATTAAAATAAAAACATAATTTCTAACTTTGAACAAATACCATTACAACCTAATAAAGCCTGTAGGTATTATATAGAATTATTTAGAAAAATAACTTGTGTGCCCTGACCGGATTGGCCCCGTGGATAGAGCATCAGCCTGCGGACTCAAGGGTCCCAGGTTCGATTCTGGTCAAGGGCATGTACCTTGGTTGCAGGCACATACCCAGTAGGGAGTGTGCAGGAGGCAGCTGATCGATGTTTCTATCTCATTGATGTTTCTAACTCTCTATCCCTCCCCCTTCCTCTCTGTAAAAAAATCAATAAAATATATTTTTAAAAAAAGAAAAATAACTTGTGTATTAAAAATTATCTTGAATTATACCAAAAATCAAGGGAAAATATAATTGATAAAAATATTGGAAATAAAATTTTAATATATGCAAAATATTAAAATAAAGTGATTATTTTTAAGTTATAATTGTCCAATTGGTAGAAGCCAAAAATAAAGAAAATATTTTAGAAATACTTGTAAAAATATATTTTATCTAATGGAATAAAACCAAATCCAATTCATACACAACCAGATAGTTTTTTGATAAAGTTATATCATCAGAAACACTGTCATCATGTACAAAATGGGACAGAGAGAATACTAAAATGGATGAAAGCTGTGGAATTCCAAAATTATACTGGCAGAGGTAGGTTAATAAACTGCTCTTAAAAAATATGTGTTTCTTATCATAAAACTTGAAGAAGGTAGCAGAAGGTAGACTCAGGGGGTAGAAGCAAGAGTTCAGAGGGAAGCACAGAACTATAGAGGAACTAGGGGCTCAGTGCACAAATTTGTGCACCTTGAAAGGAACTGTGTGCCATGAGGCTGTGATGGGCACAGGAGCGGGTCCCAGCCCATCCTCTGAGCCACTGCCCAGTCCCTCCAACTGCCCAGCCCTTCAGTCCCTCCCTGCTGGAAGGCCCGCTCCCACATGCTGACAGTGTGGAGTGATTGGGGTCGGCACCAGCAGCAGGTGCAAGTGGAGCCAGTGCTGTCAGCAAGTGTGAGCGGCAGTTGCTGCCCTGATTGCCCCTCAGGAGTAGGGGGAGGTGGAGAAGCCCTCAGGGGCGATTGGGGCCAGCAGCCGCCACTTGCACCTGCTGATAGTGCTGAGTGATTGGGACTGGCCTATGCTCTGGCAGCGGGTGCAAGTGGTGGCTCAGACACTGGCTGTGGGTGTGAGTTGGGCCATCACTGGCAGTGGGTATGAGAGGTGGCTGCTGGCCCCAGTCACCCCTTAGGAGCAGGGTGGAGAATCCCTGAGGGGCGATCGGGGCTGACAGCCACCGCTCGCACCTGCTGACAGCACCAAGTGCCAGCAGAGGGTGCAAGTGAGGCTGGTGCCAGCAGCAGGTGCGAGCACCCAGTGGTACCAGGGCGCACGCAGGAGCAAAGAATTTTGAGTAACCACTAGAGTCTCGCCCCAATGGCAGTGACTGGTGCCCAACCTTGGTCTGGTACCCCTGCTCCACCATCCCACTGTGGCCATTGCCTGCCATGTACTGCGCTCTGCTGCCTGCTGCCAATGCCCACCATGTACCGCGCGTGCCCCCTGGTGGTCAGCATATGTCATAGCAACGGGTTGTTCGGTTGTTCTGCCATTTAGTCTATTTGCATATTAGGGTTTTATATATATAGATAATTCCAAGGCTTGAATCCTAATCACAAACTCCAGCTCAAGTGTGCCCACATCAAATAGGTTTTGAATCAGCTACTTCATTTTGCTTTCTACTTTTCCACTTTCTTAACAGGAATATCTATCACTGTTATCTTACACATGTCCCACATTGTAGGTGCAAAACTTGGGGTAACATAAATTGTACTTAGTTTCATAACTTTATAGATGGAGAGAAACTGCATACCAGCATCTTTGTGTGTGTGTGTGTGTGTGTGTATGTGTGTTTACATATTTTTATTGATTTCAGAGAGGAAGGGAGAGGGAGAAAGAGATAGAAACATCAATGATGAGAGAGAACCATTGATCACCTGCCTCCTGAACACCCCCTACTGGGAATGGAGCCTGTAACCAGGCATGTGCCCAGACCAGGAACCCAACTGGTGATCTCCTGGTTCATAGGTTGACGCTCAACTATTGAGCCACCCCCGCATCTTGACATAAAAGGTTATACTCAGGACTTTCATTGTGCATGATTTAAATGATTGTGGAATTACAATTTTGGATTTTTTGAGCTGATCAGTTAAGATAAAATTTTGGACTTAAACTGATGCTATAATCGGATAAGAGACTTAGAAAGTTTGGTAAGAACATGAGTGTGTTTTGCTTATGGAATGGATATTAATCAGAGAGTGAGTTGTGCTAAGCAAAATCCTAAAATCACCATTATCTCTGCCTCTTGGTGTTATATCTGTACTTACATTATATCACATGAAAAAGAGCTGGTGCAGATATAATTTAGGCTACTTTTTAGGAGAAATATGTGGGTACACCTAAATAATCACATGGCCCTTTAAAGGCGTAGTTTGCTTTAACTGTAGCAGAAGAGTAAGCCAGAGAGATTTAAGTGGGAAAGGATTTTACATATCTTTGCTGACTTGAAAGTGAATGCCACCCCCTGAGACTGCACTACTATAAACACAATGAGCTAGATTTGTCTTTCTTGATTTTAGCTCTGAGATTCTAAGCAGAGAATACAGCCAACGCTACTTGGGACTCAGAAATGAATAGTTGCTGTTTTAAGCTTCTATGCCTGTGGTAATTTGTTTTGCAGCAACAGCAAATGGAAACAAATATCTTCCCATTAGTTGTATGTTTGTAAAGTACCTCCTCATAAAGCAAGGTCTAATTTGTAGCATTTGCTGTTTTCCATGGTCGTAATACTGCCAACTGTCAAAAGTTCAGAAATAAACAACAACAAACCGGGGTAAAACCAATGATTCATTAAAGTAGTAGTTAGTAAAATTTACTGTGCGCACACCAAAAAAGACAGTTTGCAAACTGGGAACGCTCAAAACAAAACATGGAATGAGGCTCAGGGGCAGGAAGTTATAGGCTGGCTCATAAAATGAAAACAAGAAAGTTGTTAAACTTTATGATGATTGGTTGCAATATTAGAATTTTCTTAAATAAAATGGAATTGGTTGGTGGTTACCTCATATCAATTTTGGGAAGCAATTTATGGTTTGCTTATGATTTCAGAGGTGTAAGCAAACAGGGACGCATGTCAAGTTAGCCTCACTTGACTTGCAAAATTCACTAAATCAAGCTTTGCTCATAAGACTAAACTGTTTTTTTCTGCTCACAGAATTTTCAGGTCTGGTCTCTATTTGATTTTGACTTTAATACGATAAAGGCTGACTTCCCACTGCCCACTAGACTCTATTTAACTTGGAGTTGGAAGTGGTGTGCAGAATTGGCCCGCATCCGCCCATAAGAGCTACCAGAGCAGAACACTCAGTACTACTGCCCACACTTGGGTATTGGGCACATAGAACTATTGTAGGCATTTGGCTTGGTTTTAAGTGCTGTCAGTGTGTTTTAAGTTATGTTTTTATTATTTCTCTTTTTTGAGGGGAGGGTTGGTTGTGGGTACTTAAATACTCCACTCCCTCTACCATATTGCTTTGCTCCTCTATTTTATGTTAACCAAACTCCAAGACTATTTATCATTTCTATATTAACATTAATAAAATAACCAAATACAACTTAGTAGGACATACAAGCATGGACAATTTAAAGAAACATTATTATATAGAGAGAAACATTGATGTGAGAACCATCGATTGTCTACACCTCTGCATGTGCACCAACTGGGTGATTGAACCTGAAACCCAGGTACGTGCCTTGACCAAGAATCGGACTCACAACCCTTTGGTGTATGGGATGATGCTCCAACCAATTGAGCCACCCTGCCAAGGCCATAGCTTTTCTGTCAACAAATGCACAAAAAAAGAAAGATTCTTTCTATAAATCCACGAGAGCTTCAGCATAAACTGCCCCCACAGATACTAGATACAAATATGTTCACCCCTCCCTCAATTTTTTTCTCAAACTAAAAAAACCCAAAAAACCATTTGTTCAAATGCAAGTACATTGTCAACCATTTTACTTAATTATTCAGATATAAGAGAATAAATAAATAAATAAATAAATAGTGTTTATTTATTTATTTCAAAACAAAGCCAGTTCAAATTAGCAAAGATAAGATTTTACTTGCTATTTCCTCTCATCCTGTTCCATTTAACAGAAGTTAAGTCTCTATAACCAGTAATTATAACCAGTATTTTGGGGGCAGGGCTTTTTATTTTAGAAATCATTATAATTACATAGCCTTTTAAAACAATATTTATGAAAATAAATGCAAAAAATGGGTATTTGTCCTTGAGTGGAATTTTGTCTATAGAAGAATGAGAAATTCTTTGATTATAAGTAACAATCAAAATAATCTTAGCAAAAATTTACTTAATTTTTTTCTACTTCATCTGGGTGAATAATATAATTATCCAACTGGAACATATAAAATGCACACTAATAGTATTTTAGTATTATTAATTTTCATCTAGGTTTTTTCTCTCTTTTTTATGTTTTATTTATTTTTTTCCTTATTGATTAAGGTATTACATATGTGCCCTTATCCCCTCATTGCCCCCTCCCCCCAGCCCACTCCTGTTCATGCCCTCAACTCTCTGGTGTCTGTATACATTGGTTATGCTTATATGCATGCATACAAGTCCTTTGGTTGATCTCTCTCCCTTACCCCACCCTCCCCTACCTTTCCTCTGAGGTATGAGCATCTGATCGATGCTTCTCTGTCTCTGGATATGTTTTTGTTCATTCATTTATGTTGTTCATTATATTCCACAAATAAGTGAGATCATGTGATATTTATCTTTCTCTGACTGACTTATTTCACTTAGCATAATGCTCTCTAGCTCCATCCATGCTGCAGCAAATGGTAGGAGTTCCTTCCTTTTTACAGCAGCATAGTATTCCATTGTGTAGATGCACCACTGTTTTTTAATCCACTCATCTGCTGATAAACACTTAGGCTGTTTCCAAATCTTAGCTATTGTAAATTGTACTGCTATGTACATCAAAATAAAAACTTCTGCACAGCAAAAGGAACCATCCACAAAACAAGAAAGCCCACTGCATGGGAGAACATATTTGCCAATGTTATCTCCAATAAGGGTTTAATCTCCAACATTTACAGAGAACTCATACAACTTAACAAAAGGAAGATAAACAACCCAATAAAAAATGGGCAACGGGCCCTGACCAGTTTGGCTCAGTGAATAGAGCATCGGACTGCAGACTGAAGGGTCCTGGGTTCGGTTCTGGTCAAGGGCATGTACCATGGTTGCGGGCACATCCCCAGTAGGGAGTGTGCAGGAGGCAGCTGATCAATGTTTCTCTCTCATCGATGTTTCTAACTATCTATCCTTTCCCTTCCTCTCTGTAAAAAATCAATAAAATATATTTTTTTAAAAAAATGGGCAACAGACCTAAATAGATACTTTTTGAAAGAGGACATAGGAAGGCCAAGAGACATATGAAAACATGCTCAAAATCACTAATCATCCAAGTGATGCAAATCAAAACGACAATGAGGTACCATCTCACACCTGTCAGAATGGCTATCATCAACAAATCAACAAATGACAAGTGCTGGAGAGGATGCGGAGAAAAAGGAACCCTCATGCACTGCTGGTGGGAATGCAGACTGGTGCAGCCACTGTGGAGAACAGTATGGAGTTTCCTCAAAAACCTAAAAATGAAACTCCCAAATTTGTCCCAATGGTCCCACTTCTAGGAATATATCCCAAGAAACTACAAACACCAATCAGTAAGGATATATGCACCCCTATGTTCATGTCATCTAGTTTTTAATAGGATTATTTGAAAGGCACCTCAACACTCATATATGAGAATCTCCCAGCTTCCCCTACTTGATTCATTGCTATTATTAATAGTACAAAAATAAAAAGACAAAGCCCTTCTTTTTCAGATCTATGTTCTGCCCAATTCCTCGTCTGACCCCAAATAAATGAGAGCAGGAATAGCCATGTAGTGTGGTGGAAACCCTTACTCGTGTGTGGTCTATTCTCTGGCTTGGTTAAGACATAAGGCTAAGGTGCTAAAACAGAGTCTCATATATGTGTTGCTAAAATAGGGTAAACATCTCTTTATCACTCACAGAACAGTATGGAAATAAATGAGTTATCTGGGATAGAGAAGCAATTCCAGTATTTCTTCCATTTCTTGCTGTACCATCCTAGAGTGTTGTGCCTTCTGCATAGCCAAATCTGGTGAGTCCTCCTGCCTAAAGTCCTGCTGGCAGAAAGTAAGATAAAGTTGAAACAAGTCGCTGACGATCTTTCAGAATTTGCACACCTTGCATCCGCTCACATTCCACTGTGAGAAATTATTTACAGGTCAACATGACTTGCAGAGCCAACTGTGAAAAGTAATCTCACACCAAAAATGCACAACTTCTAATACTGTCGAAGATGGAAAGAACAGAAGAAGAGAGCAACCCAGCATTCTGGTACATTCTCAAAGACAAAGCAAAGTAATCAGTATGCACTATGGACAACATTGGCATTCTCATGTAGGCCAACATTATGATGCATACTTGCTTATGTTATAAAAATCCATTATGTTTTAATGTGGATACAATTCCTTGTGCATATTGGGACTTCCTGAGTTTAAGACTGCATGGTCTCAAAGTAGGAAAGGCAAAGTCATCCCTCCTATATGACTGCCAAAGAGTCCTTTGCTTATGTCACAAATCTACACACTGAAAGGCCTCATGGGAATTGCTGGGAAAGACTGTCTGTAGAGGCCAGGAGGACTTGTAGCTGTGTAGTTGCTGTACCCTTACCAAGATTACTCAACAAATGCTGATCACCCCCAGTAGACTGCATGTGGACAGCCACCTCCAGACAACTCATGAGAGGAGTACAGAATATTGAGCAGCCAATCTAAGAATTTATTACCAAATGGATGATTTTTCTTTAGAAGTCAAAGTTTAATTAGAAAGAACAACATATAAGATTTAAATAAGCTCTACCAAATCTTTCCTTGTGGCTAGGGAATAACTGCTTTCAATAAAATCAGTTATGGTGACCCAATTGATACGCTATGGAAGTTGAATAAAAATGAGTTTTATATAGAAAGGCAACGCTTCACTTCTAATGAAAAGGCCAGCAAAAATTAGGTCTTCATTTAAATCTATTCAATCAAGATGATATATAATATAATGGTTTAGAGATACAATAATTAAATTAGTTCATAACTTAAACCATTTATATAATGTTTACTGTGTTCTACACACTGTTTCGTGTTTGTTATATGCATACTTAAAGTTCACAATAAAAATACTTTAAGAATGTATTTCTCAAATTTCTATAAAAGTAAAATATAATTGCCCATTCTTAAGTTAATGCACAGAGAAACTATTGAAGAGTATTTCTCGTTAATGATTACATTTTTAAATATAATGTTATGAATTTATTGCTGTCATTCACATCAGTGTGGAACCATTCACTTATGATCATTAATATGTGGCCATGAGCCAAGGAGCAAGTTCAAAATTGCTATTAAGATTTCTAGACAAAACGGACTTCATAAGTATGTTACATGACTCTGATTTTAACGTGCAATTAATTTTCCAATTTAGGTAATGATTTTCTACTCACTTTTCATGATTGCTCTTCCAAAGAAAAACATTTTTATGACATCCAGTGATTAGCATGGTTTTAAATTGAGTAGACAATTTGTGTCAGCTCTAAGGGAGGCCTTAAGATGAAAGCATTTTATGTAATTTATTAAATAAACTCAATTTCTTATAGTAACGGTATTCATATGCAATCATTTATTTTGGAAAGGCTACTTCAATGAGAACTTGATAAGTGCGATAGCTTTATAAAGTTAGGAAGGCAAGTATTTTTTGTGACATAGTTCATATATTATTAATAATTTAGTAAATTATTATCAAAGTATAAGTATATCTCATATAAGTAATATTATTAATATAGAATAAATTATTTTAAATAAAAAATTCATAAAGCAGTTGATTTTTCTATAATATGTACTGAATCCTAGTTTTATCTCCACCTCATGCATGTACAGAATAAAAAATGTAACAGTCATGTAGACATAAATGTATATCTTTTTCTAGGTTTATACATGTACATATTTACATACACACATGCATATTTGTAAACAAATTTGTATGTATATATATGTATAAATATATGTGTGGATGTATGTATATGTATACATATATAGTAGATATAGCCGTAGCTAATTTTTTTATTAATAATAATATATAATTTGGATAATATATAACATATATAATTACTCCCTATTAATATAATTTATTACTTTCATTATTTTCAAAGATTATTACAAAAATATAACTTCACAGGTAGTTCATGTACAAATGTCTATGCACTCATACATACTACATGCATAAGGATATAAGCCATTTTGAGACAGAAACCCTTTTTAGTGCTGCAAGTCCACAGCCTGTGCAAGCAGCTGTTCTGTGAAAGGAATGATCTGAAACAATTGGGAGGGGAACATAGCTTAATATGAAGAGTATTATTAATGGCCAGTGAGGTGAAAGGAAAACAAGTCTTCTACCCGTGCTTATACTACCAAGAAGCAAAAATGGCTTTTGGAATATTGCCGCATGGGTTTCAGCTCAAGATTGGCCCTATACCTACTGTAAGAGTCTAGAAAATTATTGCCCTTCTGTCCTTGGTTCAGATTTACAGTTTTGATTTCAGGAAAGTATTTCAAAGAAGTTTGTTAACTTGGTGATTAAGGTATTTACTGTTGTAAATGCTGGTATAAACTGTGATACCACCAACTCCTTTCTAGTCATATTGCACACTGAGTACATTCAGCGTGATATGATAATCCTAGCTCAGACATGGGGAATCAAGAACATGTCCAAATTTGTCAAGTATATTAATAAAACTTCACATTTTAAACCTTGGTTTGAAAGAGGAGCAGTTGAACATTCATTATGTCTTATGGGACTCTCACTGACTCAGAAGTTATATTTAATTGTGCACCTCTATAATAGATCATACAGATCATCAATCTATATATGATTCTCTTGTGTCCTAGAAGATAGCATTAATTCTATTATTTCTGCTTTATTTTATTTTTAAATTAAGTTTATTGGGGTGACATTGTTTAATAAAATTATATAGGGTTCAAGTGTTCAATTCTATGATACATCAATTGTATATTGTATTGTGTTCCACCACCCAAAGTCAAATCTTCTTCAGTCACCATATATTTGACCCCCTTTACTCTTTAAAGGTCCCCCCCCCGACCTCCCTTCCCTCTGGTTTTGACCCTGCCAACTTCCGTTTGTATTTTTCAGATAAGAAAAACTAGTTTTAATATTCTCTAGATGTGTCTTTATCCAGTCTTTCCAGCACTGTAGATTAATATTTGATGTCATGTATTCTCTAGTTCACTAATTGAACACATTCAAAGACACATGAGATAACCAAAAAATATTTTTGTAACAACTTCACATGATTTTCACTACTAGAGGTATATTTTATTCTTGTAGTTCCTCAACCTTCCCTAGGGGAACGTAAATACAGCCTACTATGTGCTCAGTAATTAGTCTAAAAATATTGGGCTGCATTATGTAAATCTGGTGGTGAGTCCACTGACGTCCTTGTTCATAAGGAAATTCTCCCCATCTTCTTGCTTGAGTGTGTTGAGAGAGTAGAGAGAGTTTTCTTCCTTTAAGTCTCCATCTCAATCCTGAATAGTCAAGAGCTGTATTTCCTTTCAAGGCAGCAGAGTTCGAAGAATAGGTTGTCACAAATACTGATTTGGTGGCACTCACTGCACACCTGGAAACAGCTTACCCAGTGAGATTTCTGTTCTCTGCTATCTGGTCATCTCTAATGGTAGCTTCTCCTCCTTGACCCTCATATAACTCATCTTTTCCCTTCCATTTGTTGTATTGTCTATTCAATTTCACTCTACTCTTTTTTAAAAACATATTTCTATTGATTTCAGAGAGAGAGAAAGAGAGGGAGAGAGAGATAGAAACATCAATGATGACAGAGAAGCATGGGTGGCTGCCTCCTGCATTCTCCCTACTGGGGATGGAGCCTGAAACCAGGGTATATGAATGGGAATCAAACCCTGACCTCCTGTTTCATGGATCAAGGCTCAACCACTGAGCCATAGCAGTTTGGCTACTCTACTCTTCTCTGACTATTCTCATATGATATTTTTGGAAGGGGAAGTTTACTAGTAGTCCTATGTATCTGTTTACACTTTGTTTCTTGTCCATAGCTAATGAAAGCAAAGCCCTTGATATACAAGTGGGAGAAAAGAGTGGGAGAAACAAAGAACAACCAGACTAATATTTTGGTGAATAGTGCTGCCCTGAATGTAACACATAGATGCAACCTCTTACCAAATATATATAAAATTCTTATTATGTGCCAGGCAGTGGTACCAGTGATTGGTATATATTAGTGAATAAAACAAGGGTTTCTGTCCTCTTGGAATTTCCATTATATGGTGAAGAGATAGACAAAGATTAGTAAATAAAACGAACTAATTATAGGGGGGAAATTAGAAAAAGAAACACAATTCGGACTGTGGTAAGGAATAGTTTAATTTTAAATAGAGTATTCAGGGCAAACCTTAAGAAAAAGCAAATTTAAGCAAAAACTGAATAAAGATGCACAAGTCATCAATGTGCTTATATGGTAAAAAGCATTCTGGATAAAGACTCTATAGGAAGAACATGCTGGAAAATGGAAAAAGCAGCAAGGGGGCTAGTGTGGCTGAAACAGAGGGAGGGAGGAGGAAATTAGTAGGGAAGGATTAGAGAGTAGACAGGAATGCTGATCACATAGGGCCTTGTAGAAATTTACATTCGGATTTATCTCTGTGTGAAATGGAAGCCATTGAAGGGTTTAGAACAAAGAAATGATTTAGACAGGGTCACTATTTTGAGACTGTACAGCAATAAAGGGAGAATGAGACAGACATTTATATGATTATCTCTAGTCATGTACAAGATGATGGCAACACAAACCAAGGTTATAGTGATGAATACGGTGAGAAGTAGTTGGATTCTAAATGTATTTTTCCAAATGGATATAAATTGATCTCAGAGTACATTCAAATGTAGAAATAATTGAATAGAAATATCAAATGATCAATTTTAATATGTAATTGAACTTACTCAGATCTTAAGTGAATTGTTGAATACCTTATTGATCTCAGGTTGTCTGAGAACAGTCTGAATTTACATACATTTTAACAGGATTTTCAGTTAAAAATAAAATAATATTTACCCCTAAGCCTGTTATAACTCATCCTTTCCCCCTCATAATGTAATATAAAGAGACTGCCCCATATATATCTACAAACATAAAAAATTAAAACACATTTAAATTATGCTCCAACAATAAATTCAGTGAATTTTAACAAACTTATGTAAATGTTTCCTTTGTTTGATAATAAAAGTGTTTCAAAATTATAATTCTCCCAACCTACAAAATGTAAAATAAAATTAAATCTACATATAGTTAAATAGAATAGATAGATAGATAGATAGATAGATAGATAGATAGATGATAGAATGCTAGAAAGATAGAATGATGGAAATAAAGGAAGAAAGTAGGACAGAAAGAAGGAAGAAAGAAAATAAAAGAAATAATAATCAATAATATGAGAGAGAGAGAGAGAGAGAGAGAGAGAGAGAGAGAGAAAGAGAGAGAGAAAGAGAGAGAGAAAAAGAGAAAAAGGGTCACAGAGGTTGATAGAAGTCTATCAGGACTGAGTCATTAACATTGAAAAATTTGGTCCACTTGGCCATAGGCCATCTCAGTGGAGCCCTGAGATACTGTTCTTTATAAGTTGCATGCCATCATCCCACTACAATAATTAGCTCTACAGCTGTAAGCAAGTGAAATATTTGGAAATGATTTAACAAATTAGCATTTAAACTTTAAGAAATCCTGAGTAGCTAAATGATATTTTCAAGATTGTGTACTAGAAAGTAACAATGAATTCAGTGCAATGCATGCCTCAGTGAAATTGAAAGTATTGAATTAAAATATAATCCAGAGTTTATAAATAGAAGCTCCAGAAATTTTTTTCCTTTCTTTAAAGTACAGTGTCATGATTATAGAGGGGTGGAAGGTGGTGGAGGTGGAGGAGGGTGCAAGGGGAATAAATGGTGATAGAATAAAATAAAATAAAGTGAAATGCTGTTTAGAAATAATATAAAATACTTTCATTTTATTTCTTATTTTCTCAATAAAATCTATGATATCAACTATGTTTTCTTATTTTAGTCTTAATAAATTATTGAAAGGAAAAAATAAAACATTATGTGTATAGCAAGAATTCTAATTAATTCTAGTTACAAGTTATCTATACTACATTCATAGGAAGAAAATGTGAAGTGATGCCTTCTCCAAAGCGATTGCTAATATTCATTGTTGAATGAATATTCTTCAAGAATGACATAAAATCATTTTTTTTACAAGGTTGTCATAAAGGAGACCAATACAATATTATAAAACACAGGTTTTGCCCGAAGCAAACATATCCAGGCAAATTTTAAACTATGTATGAGGAGGAAATTGTGACTGCTCATTCAAGTGGACATCAACTACTGTTCAAACATTTTTTTTTGGATTTAAGTTTAAACTTTAGTAAACTTTATTATTATTGCCTTTAAAAATAAATTGCCAGCACCCTAACTGGTTTGGCTCAGTGGATAGAGCGTCAGCCTGCGGACTGAAAGGTCCCAGGTTTGATTCCCGTCAAGGGCATGTACCTTGGTTGCGGGCACATCCCCAGTAGGAGGTGTGCAGGAGGCAGCTGATCGATGTTTCTCTCTCATCGATGTTTCTAGCTCTCTATCCCTCTCCCTTCCTTTCTGCAAAAAATTCAATAAAATATATTTTAAAAAATAAAAAATAAATTGCCAGCAAAATTGCAAGAGAAAAAAAAATATAATCTCAAACTTTAACTCAGGAAACTTCTCTGGTATATTTTATTTTTGCAATTTACAAAAGCAAAATAAAGTATGCTATTTTACCGATGTGAACAGGAAGAAAACCCCATGCATTAACATGATGACATACTCACAAACTGCTGACATTTTAGCACCCTCATCAAGAAACTAGAAGTGGCTACAATAATACCAGCAAGTCGCTGCTGAAAGAAAGTTAAATATTTTCTAAGATTCTTATTGCTCTTCCATTAAGTATTCTGAGTCAATCTTTCTGTATTTCGTTATTTACTGTTATTGATAAGAGTTTGATGGCACTTGAAAGAAAGCAGAAATGTAGTAGCAAAGCCTTACAAAATAGGTACTTTTTCATTTGGAAATAAGTTATATTGGACATGAGTGTTAGTACTTAACATAATACGTTTCTTTATACGTTTTATAAAACAACTAGAGGCCTGGTGCATGAAATTCGTGCATGGGGGGTGTGTGTGTGTCCCTCAGTCCAGCCTGTACCCTCTCTAATCTGGGACATCCCTCTCATAATCCAGGACTGCTGGCTCCCAACCGTTCTCCTGCCTGCCAGCCTGATTGCCCCCTAACCACTCCCCTGCCAGCCTGATCATGCTTAACTGCCCTCCCCTGCAGGTCTGGGTCCCCCCCAACTGCCCTCCCCTGCAGGCCTGGTTCCCCTCAACTGCCCTCCTCTGACAGCCTGATCGCCCCCAACTACCCTTCCTTTCAGGCCTGGTCCCTCCCAACTGCCCTCCCCTGCTGGCCTGATTGTCCACAACTGCCCTCCCCTGCTGGCCTGATTGCCCACAACTGCCCTCCCCTGCTGGCCATCTTGTGGCGGTCATCTTTGACCACATGTGGGTGGCCATCTTGTGTGTTGGAGTGATGGTCAATTTGAATATTACTTTTATTAGATAGGATTCTCTAATCGAAATAAGACCTGAATGTACATTTGTTTTTATGTAGCCTACATCATGCTTTTATCTTTTTACTTTTCTTTACTCACAGGGATTTTTATTTGAATTTCCTGGATAAATAGCACCAAACACTTTAATAAGTTGTCATACTTAAAACTCATAAAAATAATTTATTTCTCTGCTTGGCTTATTTCACTAAGTATAATACTCTCCAGATCCATTCGTGCTATCACAAAAGGTAAGATTCCCTTCTTTTTTACAACCGAATAGTGCTCCATTCTGAAAATGTACCACAGCTTTTTATCCACTCATCTACTGATGGGCACCTGGGCTGCTTCAGAATCTCGGCTATTCTATATAATAAAAGGGTAATATGCAAATTAACCATCAGTCCATCACAAAGTTGGTGGTGCTCAGTCCCCTCAGCTCCGCTGGAGTCCCCCAGTCCTAGGGGTGGGGGGTGGCCGCTGAGAGTGGGCAGCGTGAGCGGACTGACAGAATGCTTGCTTCGTCGCTGTGGTGATGAGGCAGGCAGTCTGCCCTGGCCGTGGAGGTGACGGGCAAGGACGGGAGCGGGATAGGGATGCTACATCCAGTCTGGAAGCCGTAGCGGGGCACTGTGTGTGGAGTGCCCAGCCCACGTAGGGGTGTGGGTGGTGTGGAATGGGGAGCCCCTATTTGGGGAATGGATGCGCAAAGTGGAGCATCACAGACACACGCAGCTAGCCCACCTCCTCTGGAGGAATTCCAAGGAGAGAGAGGCAGCGAATGGCAGGCTTCAGCTGCATCTGCCACCTGCAGGTGGTGCCACTTTCATTCACCTGCTCACACACCGCAGGCTCGCTCCTTCCGGGATGCGGATTGGCAGCGCCAGCGGAGCAAGGCCCTCAGTTCCGGGTTAGAGGGCCGCCACCTCCCGCTCCAGACCAGGCAGGATGATTCGCGTAGGAAACTAGGGTGATGACCCCTTAAAGGGCCCGACTCCCTGAAAACCAGACTCGCCCAAAAAGGATAAGCTCTTTGCTATTGTACTGATCCATCACCTTTAAGCATCATTCACACATTAGACACTTTATCCCTAGTGTTAGAACGTTATAAAATAGATGTGTGTGTGTGTTTTTTACTTTATTCTCCAGATAAAAAGAGGTAGACTCAGGGTCTGAATCCACAGTTGTCTGGGTGGAAAGCTTCTGTTCAGCTCTGAAAGCTGGGCGTGTGGCAGTGGACAACCATCCCAAAAATACTAGATGGTAAAGAAGGAGCTGGAAATGAGACAAAATGGTATGTGTGCATCTTCAAAGGAAAGTGGATGCCGCTCCAGTCTAGGCACTTTCTAGGAGACCTTGACAATTATCGGCAAGCTGCCATTCTGAAACAAGCAAAGGTGAGGAAGGAGTACAGGTAATGCAGAATGGAAACTGCAGTTTGGGCAGGTCAAGGACTTTGACCTAGCAATGCAATGCCATCAGAGTTGGAACGTTCTGGGATTCTCAGAACTTTTCAATTGATTTCTATTGTTTGCATCAAGAAATTTCAAGCAAATGCCCTCAGATTTTCTATATCTATAATAATAAAAGCATAATATGCTAATTAGACTGGACATCCTTCTGGAGGAAGCCAGGGCTGTGAGGGTAGACCCTCCCAGGTGCCAGAGGGAAGCTGAATTGTGGAACAACCGGTCACTATGACTCGCACTGACCACCAGGAGGCAGATGCTCAATGCAGGAGTTGCCCCCTGGTGGTCAGTGCACTACCACAGGGGGAGGTCTGCTCAGCCAGAAGCCAGGCTCACGGCTGGCAAGCACAGTGGTGATGGCGGGAGCCTCTCCCGCCTCCAAGGCAGTGCTAAGGAGCAACAAGCCAAGTGGTAAGAAGTAGCTAGCAGACGGGTGGTAAGGAGCAAGGGGTCCTGGATGCAAGAGGCATGTCTGACTGCCGGCTTAGGCCTGCTTCCCACCGTCAGTCTGACATCCCCCAAGGGCTCCCAGACTGTGAGAGGGCATATGCTGTGCTGAGGGACGCCCCCCCAAGTGCATGAATTTTGTGCACCAGGACTCTAGTCTATAATAATAAAAGCATAATATGCTAATTAGACCAGTTGACTTTCTGGATGAAGCCAGGTCTGCGAGGGCCAAGGCAAGCCACTGCGGCTGCGAGGGCCGAGCTCCTTGCATGAATTTCATGCTTCAGGCCTCTAGTTGTAAATAATGCTGCAGTGAACATAGGGGTGCAAATATTCTTTCAAATTAGTGTTTCAAGTTTCTTTGGATATATTTCCAGAAGTGGATCACATGGTTGTAAAGCAGTTCCCTTTTTAATTTTTTGAAGAAACTCCATATTATTTTCCTCAACAACTGTACCAATTTACATCCCTACCAACAGTGCACTAGGGTTCCCTTTTTTCCACATCCTCACCATCACTTGTTGATTGAGTGTTGGTAGCCATTCTGACAGGTGTGAAGTGATATCTCATTTTGGTTTTAATTTGCATTTCTCTGAAGGTTACTGACATTCAGTCAGTCTTCTTTCATACTAGTATGTCTATTGGCCATCGGTATGTTCTCCTTGGAGAAGTGTCTATTTAGGTCCTTTGCCGGGTTTTTTATTGTAACATTTGTTTTCTTGATGTTAAGCTCTTTATAGATTTTGAAATTTAACCCCTTATCATGTGTATTGTTGGCTAAGGAAAAGCAACAAGGAGTGACAAACTGTGTTACTTTAATAAAATAAGAAAAGTGTATCGTAGCTGCCAGTGAACTATGTTAATCATCTACATAGTTTTCTAAGTTTCTAAGTAAAATAATGAAAATAATTTTGAAATGCCACAAAAATTTAGGTAAGATAAAAAATTATTGCCTTAATCACATTTACACCATTGGTTTCTTTGCGGGGTTTCTTTTTTTCCATTTATAGCTTTGTCATTGCTAGGTTGATATTTGCCAATAAATTTCTTATAGAAAGTAAATAATATGGTATAAAGAAAAATTAGTTGAAATACAACTGTGTCTAATTTTTTAAAAAATTTAACTTTTGAAGACACAGAATGTTACATTGGATTACAAAATAATTAAATCATTCTCACTATAAGAAAAGATAAAATCCAAACAAATGAATAGCAGAATCCTCTTGTGATCCATAGAACAAATATGTAATATCATTAAAATGCAGTCTCTCTCTCTTAGTAATTAAAATAACCCAAAGGGGAAAATGGTCAATTACATAAATAGGCATTTCTTAATTTAAAAACAAAAAACAAAACACAGTTGGCTGAAGTTGCAATAATGCTATGGTTTTCTAAAATTAATGTGAATGAGAATATTGAGATATGTTTTTCAATGACCTTTGTCAAAAAGTAAGCATTATGATGTTTAAAATAATTGATAAAATCCAGAGCTGGCCAGGATGAAAAGAATGAATACTTTCATACACTTTTGTTTGGATTTTAAAGTAGTACAAAGTTTTGAGATTAATTTGGCAGTCTTCACATTTAAAAGGTCATGTCTTTTGTTCCAGCAATTTGACTTTAAGGAAACCCTCTTCTACATTGCTTTCATTTATTGCATCATATAATTTAAACAAAGCATTTAAGCTGTAGCACCTTGGTTGTGAGTGTGCTTTCTTTAGCATTTTCACATTCAAGTGCCCATCAAGTATTGTATAGTGTATTGTACTGGGAAATAGCACTGAGGGAAGTTCAGAATTAAACAATAGAATTGTTCCAGGACCTTACTAAACTGCTGGGAATTTGTTCTCTTAAGACCTGTGGCAGAAATATAACTTAAGAAATTGTCTGTCAGACAATTTAATGTGTATTAGAAATAAATGTTTATCTTTTAGGTAATCAAAATTTTTTATATATAAAAAACTGTATTTATATGATATTTTGAAAGACTAAGAAAACTGAACAAATGACAGACAGGGTAGACTTTGTAGCACATGAAGTGGTTGTTTTGTTTTTGCTTTTCTTAAAGAGCCATGAACTCCAGGGTTTTAAGTAACTATGCTGATAATAGTTCTTCAGGTTTCAATGTTTCTTTCTATTCATTTAAAGCTTTCTATAAATCTGGAAAGATAATAGAGGCTTAAGCCTCTTATCATTGAAAAAAAATGATTTTGAAATGCAAGTACATTCTATATATTAAGAAATAGTACTTTGAAAATTTGGAATATGCTCATTTCTTAACGGTCATTACATTTTCCTCCAGAATTATTATCTTTTAACACAGACTGAAATAGTGAATTCTTTGAAAGGGAGTCAAAATACAAGTTCAAGCAGAATGTATTTAATTTTGTGGGAAATCTGTTAGATTCATTTGGTTGAAGCTCAAACATAGAGTGCCACCCCCTACCCTTTGCCTTATGACTCAATTCCATAATGGGGCTTTAACAATTTCCTTTCAGCTTCCTTTATGCTGTTTGCCACTATAGCTATTTATGACACTTCAAGCAACACAAAGAAGAAACGTGCTATTTAAGCTCAGGCACCAACTGTTCTCATTCTGAAAATATTAACAGTGAAAGTCCTTCGGCTGGGAGCTCATACTAGTTTCTACCTTGATCTTATTTATTATGACACCAATATATTCTTGTCATAGGAAAAATAACCTATATTTTATATACTTAAAAAGGTCCATTTCGGATGCTTTTTGGCTTCATACTGGGCTCTATCAGAAATTTCTTTTCTCATAGCTTTTCTGTCTTGAGATTTATTATTATACAAATAACATATAAGGTGTGTGTGTGTGTGTGTGTGTGTGTGTGTGTGTGTGTTTTAATGGTAGAATCTGAAAACTAATACTTGTGCTTTCTACTTTATAGTCTCATACTTGCAATTTTGGACATGATTATGCTGCTAATTACTTAACAACTTCAGCGTATTTCCTAATTAAACCCATAAGAATTACCTTCCTCATATACTTAAAATTCAACACACATGAACCCAAAGACACACACATACACACATTCCATATTTTCTTACTCAAAAATATTATTTACTAGAGGCCCGATACACAAAAATTTGTGCACTCGGGGGGGAAGGGGGGGTTCCTCAGCCCGGCCTGTGCCCTCTTGCAGTCTGGGACCCCTCGGGAGATAACGACCTGCTGGCTTAGGCCTGCTTCCGGGTGGCAGAGGGCAGGCCCAATCCCTAGGTGCAGCCCCTGGTCAGGCTCAGAGCAGGGCCGATTGGGGAGTTGGGGCGCCGCCCCCTGTCATGCACAGAGCAGGGTGGATTGGGAAGTTGTGATGCCACCCTCAGTCATGCTCAGGGTGGGGCCGATTGGGGGGTTGGGGCACTGCCCCGTCACACTCAAGGCAGGGTCGATGGGGAGGTTGCGGCGCCACCCCCTGTCACGCACAGAGCAAGGCCATCAGGGGGTTGAGTGCTGCCCCCTGTCACACACAGAGCAGGGCCCATCAGGGGGTTGGGCGCTGCCCCCTGTCATGCACAGAGCAGGGCCCATCAGGGGGTTGGGGAGCTCCCCCCTGTCACTCACAGAGCAGGGCCGATAGAGGAGTTAGGGCACCGCCCCCTGTCACACACAGAGCAGGGCGGATCAGGAGGTTGGGGCGCCGCCACTGTCACACTCAGGGTAGGGCCGATGGGGAGGTTATGGCTCTACCCTGTCACACAAAGAGCAGGGCCTGTGGGGGGGTGCAGGGGGGGGTTGGGGCACCACACCCTGTCACACACAGAGCAGGGCCTATCAGGGGGTTGGGATGCCGCACCCTGTCACACACAGAGCCGCAGGGCGATCAGGGGGTTTGGGCGCTGCCCCCTGTCATGCTGATCCGGTGCCAGGAGGCCTCGCTGCTCCGCTGATCCTGGTGCTGGGAGGCATATTACCCTTTTACTATATAGGATAGAGGTCTGGAGGCTGGCTGGTTTGCCCTGAAGGGTGTCCTGGATCAGGGTGGGGGTCCCCACTGGGGTGCCTGGCCAGCCTGGATGAGGGGATGATGGCTGTTTGCAGGTGGTCACACACCCTTCAGGGTGGGGGTCCCCACTGGGGTGCCTGGCCAGTCTGGGTGAGGGGCTGAGGGCTGCTTTCAGACTGGTGATTGTTGACTGAAGCTCCCAACCGCTCCTTTTTTTTCTCTTTCTTTTTTTTATTCTGGGCCCGCTTTAGCTCTAGCTCTAGCTCTGAGGCTTCCGCTGCTGGTTTGTTTGCGTTCTATAATCGAAACAATGTATAACTCCAGCTCTGAGATCACTGCGGTTTTGTTTAGCTTCTATATTTGTTACAAAGTTTCAAACTGCCAGCTCAGAGGCGCAGGCGGGGAACGTTGGAGTCCTCCTTCACTGCAGCAAGCAAGCCTCATGTTCGCTTCCAGCTGCCTGGCTGCCGGCCACCATCTTGGCTGACAGTTAATTTGCATATACTCACTGATTAGCCAATGAAAAGGGTAGCGGTCGTACGCTAATTACCATGTTTCTCTTTTATTAGTGTAGATTGTGCGTATATCTTGTGAACTGATTTATGTTTCATAAAAATAAACCCGCCACACATACCATGAAACAATCCCCAAATATTCTATATTCTAGAGATTAGCAATTACACAAAACCAACTGTGAGAAACTTATGATTTTGCTTGATTGTATTGTAATCTTAATATTTTACAAGGACTTTTTTTTTTCATTAAGGCATAGAAATCCAGATTACAATGTTTGCTAACCAATCCGTTTTTCTTTGGTTCTTCTTTTATCTCTTCACACCTAGCAGTATTATATCAACAGAGTGCTTGAAGATTTTGACCTTCATTTCAGTTATGCAACATTTTACCATCTCCCTTTGTTCTCTAAAAACAGTGCATTCCCTTGGAAGTGATATCTATATAGTGTAAGATCACTTTTGTTCTTCTTTTTATTGCTACTCTGAGGGAACAGGGAAGGAACTGTGTCATCACACATTTGTTACTTTCAGTTGCAATTTCAAATGTGCTATTTTACAAGAATTGTTTACACTTTCCCCATCAAAGTTTCAAATCTCCGTAACAGTGAGCTTGACGTGAACCTTAATCTTGCTCCACTTCCCCCTTCTTACTGTTACATAGGTAGCCAGGATAGTCTAATAAAATCTCATAACATCTATAGCATATCAAGGAATGATAAACTAGCAAAAAATGTCAGTTACTTCATATGGGCGACAAGTACATAAGAAAATTATTTTAAAATACATCACAAAAAATGGTTTGTTTAAAATACTTTTAATGAAATTGCCTATCATGTTAAAGATGAATCAGTTTTAATGTCAATACTCTTTATTTATAACTGAAATTTACAATAACAACATTTTGTAAAATATATTTTTGTTGATTACAGAGAGGAAGGGAAAGGGAGAGAGAGAGAGAAACATCAATGATGAGAGAAAAGCATTGATAGACTGCCTTCTGCATACCCCACAAGGGGGATGAAGCATTCAACACAGGCATGTGCACTGACTGGGAATCAAACCCTGACTTCTTGGTTCACAGGTCAACACTTAACCATGAGCCATGCTGGCTGGGAAAAAGTTCTCTTTTGATGGAAACTTTTAAGATTTACTCTCTTAGCAACTTTTAAATAAGTAGTTAGTCACCACGCTGTACATTACATCTCCATGACTTATTTCTTTTATAACTGGAAGTTTGTACTTTTGACATTATTCACCTATTTCTCATAACCCCTACCCATTATCTCTGGAAACCATTGATCTCTTCTTTGTATTTCTGAGCTTGTTTTTTCAATTTTCACATATAAGTGAGATAATAGGGTATTTGTCTTTTTCTGTTTGACTTATTTCATTTAGTATAATGCCCTCAAGGTCCATCCCAGTTGTCATATATTGTGAGATTTTATCCGGGGTTTTTTATGGTTGAATAATATTCTAATATTTAATTATATATATATCTGTGTAAAAGAAATTGTGATATATGTGTACATATACATAAATATGTATGTGTATATATTCACACACAAAAAAAATTTTGCTACCTACTCAAGCACATTTCTCAAATCATTGCATATTATGAATATTCATATGTTGAATGAGTATGTATACACACACACACACACACACACACATGTCCCAAAAATTTATGCACAATGTCTGTAGATTATATTACATTTTGAAAATGAAAATGTATTTTAATAAACACTGCCTTTATAATTATTCAAAGTGTGTATACATTTTTTAGGACATGCTGTATATATATGTGTCACAATTTCTTTATCCATTTATCCACTGTTTAATCCTTACATTGCTTCCATATCTTGGCTAATTAAATAATGCTGCAATGTACATGAGCATGCATGTATCTTGTTGAGTTAGGGGTTTGTTTTTCTCAGATACACATGCAGAAGTGGAATTGCTGGATCATATGGTAATTATATTTTTAATTTCCTGAGGAACCTCCATACTGTTTCCTGTAATAGCTACATCAATTGACATTCCCATCAACAGTACACATCCCTTTTTCCAAAGCCGCTCCAACATTTATTTCTTATCTTTTTTATAATAGCTGTGAGGTGATATCTTATTGTGGTTTTGATTTGCATTTCCCGGGTGATTAGTTATGTTGAGTATATATTCATGTACTTGTTGGGCACCTGTAAGTCTTTTTTGGAAAACATTTATTCAGATATTCTGACCATTCTTTAATCAGATTGTTTGTCTTTCTGCTGTTGAGTTGTATGGGATTTTTATGTATGTTTGGAGCTTAATGCCTTATCAGAAATATGATCCACAAATATTTTCTTCCATTCAGCAGGCTGCCCTTTCAATTTGTTGATGGTTGCCTTTGCTGTACAGAAGCTGTTATCTTCTAGGAGTTTTAGTGTTTCAGGTCTTACATTCAAGTGTTTAATCTATTGTGAGTTAATTTTTGGTCAAGTTTAATTCTTATGCAGGTGGCTGTCCAGTTTCCCATCACCATTTATGGAAGAGACTGTCCTTTCCCCATTGCATATTATTGACATGGTATTTTAGTTAGTATTTAATACTAAAAACCATTTAGTATATTTGTCCATAGTAAATACTCAGTAAAGCTGTTTATTAAATTGATTCATCAATTACTGATTATTCCTTCCTAAAACCAGAATCTTTCCAGGCATACCAGAGAGATATTTGTTCCAAATAATTATTTTATATGTTAATGCAAAAATAATGGTAAAAAGGGCAAGAAATATTCAATATAGTCTGAACAAAAGTCTCTTAATTATAATATGTTTTTCTGTCACAAATGGATTGGCTACTAAAATTTTATAAGGCACTTAAAAAAATCCCCATTCATTCTTGTTGCTGGTTTTTAATTAGTTCCTGCCACTTTTGTTTTCTTCAGTTAATTTAACTCTCAAAATATTGCAGCAATTATTGCTGCCTATTCAAGCACATTTATAAAATTGCTACATATTATGAATATTCATACTGAAATATTGAAGTTAAAATAGAATTGGCTAGCAATGAACTTGTAGCAGAACATTTACTATTAGACTGGCATCTCATCCATAAAACATAATAAGCGACTATCACACACACATACACACAATTTATGTATGCACAGAAATAAATAAAACATAAATATAAACATGTAAATATTAACACAGTTTCAGGAAAATACGATTTATTTAATGTGATAGCATTCTCTCTTAAATAAATGTTGTTAAATGTCCTATTATATAGCTGCCTTTCTATTAAATAATCGAATGGAAAGCAGAGTAAAATTGAGAAAATAAACAAATTAAAAATATCTAAGCAAAAGCTGAAATGTGAGTGAATATTTTGAAGATTACCATCTATCATAGACTTGAATAAATTAGGAAAAAACCTTAATTAAATCTGTTTTACAGAAGATGTTATCCAATAGATGTGTGACATCTGTAAATAAAATCATATGTACATTCATTTTAGAAAGATTAATTTTGACAAGATATATAAATAGTTGGAAGAATAAGGGATATGTTGTGAATAAAAAAAAAATCACTAGACAAGTAATGGTAAATGGTTTCAGTGTTAACAAAATAGATAATACTTCCTGTAGAGATTCAGGAAGGAAGTTTGGGGTAAAATATAGATAATCATATATCATATGTTAAGGTTGGTTTGTTTGTTGACCAATAAGCCTTTAAAGGTGGCCATCATTTAATAGCAGTAAACATAGAAATAAAATAATTATATCTGTGTTTCAAATGGTAAGGGTTAATCTGTAGAAAATATGAAGAAATGGAAAAAATTAAGAAAGGCTTACAACTATGATGATATTAATAAATGATCAAAATAATAAATGGCAAATCACTATCAGTAGGAAACTGTCACATAGGAAGTGGCAGTATAGCTTAAAAGGAAAACCTGTGGGTTGATAATAAATCTGAAATGGGATAATAACTTTAGCACTATTATTTTTAAGTGGATAGGAAATTAAGAATTAAAAACAAGTTAGAGGGGGAGGGGGTTATCACTCAGTCTTGTTGAAATTGCCTTAGATCATCAAGAATGTCTGAATGGTTTTTTAGAAAATACAGGTTTGTTGCCAATGAGATAAATAACCTAAAACTAGAAGTATATTTACAGGAATGGTTAGCATAACCTATTACTTTTACAATGTTAGTATAGAGTTAGAATTGAAATTATAGGAGGAAAAAACTTAGGATAGAATTTTTGGGGTTATTGATATTTAGATAAAATTTAGAAATAATCAAATCTACACTAATAAAAGGAAACATGGTAATTAGCGTACAACCGCTACCCTTCTCATTGGCTAATCAGCATATCCTTATGCAAATTAACTGTCAGCCAAGATGGCGGCTGGCAGCCATGCACTGAAGCGAACAGGGAGGCTTCCTTGCTCCAGTGACGGCTGACTCTAACATTCCCCGCCTGAGTAGCCAGCCTCTCAGCTGCAACTCTAAGCAACTATGTACTATGTTGCAAATAAGAAGCTAAACAAAACCCCAGAAACCGGCTTTCAGTCAGCCAGGTTCAGCCAGCTGGACCACAACATTGTATCAAATACAGAAGGAAAAACAAAGGCCAGAAACCAGCTTTCAGCAGCCGAGGCCTCAGAGCTAAAGCTGGCCCAGAATAAAATTTAAAAAAAGAAAAAAAGGAGCAGTTGGGAGCTTTAGTCACCCGCCAGCCAGAAAACGGCCCTCAGCCCCTCACCCAGACTGGCCAGGCACCGCAGTGGGGACTCCCATCCTGATCCAGGACACCCTTCAGGGCAAACCAGCTGGCCCCCACCCATGCACCAGGCCTCTATTCTATATAGTAAAAGGGTAATATGCCTCCCAGCACCGGGATCAGTGTGACAGGGGGCAGCGCCCAAACCCCCTGATTGCCCTGCGGCTCTGTGAGTGACAGGGGGCGGGGCCCCAACCCCCTGATCGGCCCTGCTTTGTTCGTGACAGGGGAAGGCACCCAAACCCCCTGATCAGCCCTGCTCTGTGCCTGATAGGGGGGAGCTCCCCAATCTCCTGATTGCCCTGAGGCTCTGTGTGTGACAGGGTGTGGCAACCCAACCCCCTGATCGGCCCTGCTCTGTGCGTGACAGGGGGTGGCGTCGCAACCTCCCCATCGACCCTGCCTTGAGTGTGACAGGGGGCGGTGCCGCAACCCCTCAATTGGCCCTACCCTGAGCGTGACTGAGGGTGGCATCACAACCTCCCAATCCGCCCTGCTCTGTGCATGACAGGGTGGCACCCCAACTCCCCAATTTGCCCTGCTCTGAGCCTGACCAGGGGCTTCACCTAGGGATTGGGCCTGCCCTCTGCCACCCGGAAGCAGGCCTAAGCCAGCAGGTCATTATCTCCCAAGGGGTCCCAGACTGTGAGAGGGCACAGGCTGGGCTGGGGGACCCCCCGCCCCCTCCGAGTCCACAAATTTTGTGCACGGAGCCTCTAGTATATACATAAAAGGCTAAGTGTCCATCTGACCAGTAGCTATAATGCACACTGATTACCAGGGGCAGATGTCAACCTAGTAGCTGCCATAAAGCACACTGGCTATCTATAAATATCGGTATATATAAAAGGTTAATTGCTAAGTGTCCTTCCCATTGTCTGACTGGTCGCTATGACATGCACTGACCACCAGGGGCAGACACTCAAAGCAGGACCTGCCGTGATGTGCACTTGCCATTTACAGAGAAACTGTAGTGCGTACCTGGCCAAAAAGGTAAATAAATCCCAGATACCTGCTTCCAGCCAGCCTCCACTGGGAGCTTGGGTGGCTGGGGCTGTGGCCTGCATGCTAACAACCATCAGCCACAAACCCAGGCTGGCCAGGCACCCCAGGGGACCCCCACCCTGAAGGGGCTGTGGCCAGCCTGCAAACAGCCATCAGCCCCTCACCCAGGCTGACCACACACTCAAGGGGTGAGGGTCCCTGCTGGGGGGCTTGACCAGCCTGAAAACAGCCCTCAGCCCCTCACCCAGGCTGGCCAGCAGAACCCCCCTTCTCTGAAGGGGGTGTGGCCAACCTAAAAATGGCCCTCAGCCCCTCACCCAGGCTGGCCAGGCACCCAAGCGGGACCCCCACCCTGATCCGGGACACCCTTCAGCGAAAACCAGCCAGCCCCCACCCATGCACCAGGCACATAATAAAAGAGTAATATGCAAATTGACCCTAACAGCAGAATGACTGGTCACTATGACACACACTGACCACCAGGGGGCAGATGCTCAATGCAGGAGCCGCCCCCTGGTGGTCAGTGTGCTCCCACAGGGGGAGCTCTGCTCAGCCACAAGCCAGGCTGATGGCTGCCAGCACAGCAGTGATGGCAGGAGCCTCTCCCGCCTCCTCAGCAGTGTTAAGGATGTCTGACTGCAGCTTAGGCCTGGTCCCTGCTGGCAAGTGGACATCCCCCGAGGGCTCCTGGGCTGCCAGAGGGATGTCTGACTGCCAGCTTAGGCCTGATCCCCCAGGGGGCGGGCCTAAGCCAGCAGGTGGTCATCCCGTGAAGGGTCCCAGACTGGGAGAGGGCACAGGCTGGGCTGAGGGACCCCCCCGAGTGCACAAATTTTTGTGCACCAGGCCTCTAGTGTATATATAAAAAGGCTAAGTTGATTCGCACATGTGTGATACATATAAACCTCTCACTGGCACCAATTGCATGCATGTGTTTCCATCTGTCATTGTTGATTGTGCATTTGGTTGACACTTCTCTTATAGAGAAAGGGCGAATAGCGATTTATAAAATATCTTTTCTAATTAATTTCATTTTAATGTTCACGAATGCATGCACTGGTGAATAATAAACACTCTGCTGTACATCCCAACAATGGAATATTGTTCAGTGCTAAAAAGAAATGGCTTATCAAGCCATGAAAAGATATGGAAGAACTTCAATGCACATTACTAATTGGAAGATACCAACATGAAAAAGCCAAATATGGTATGATTCCAACTCTATGGCATTCTGAGAAAAACTAAGAAGATAATAATAAATCAGTGGTTGCAAGATGTTGGAGGGGAAAGAAGGAATAGATGGATAACATCACACACATTTGTTCAAACCCATAGAATGCATGACACCAAGAGTGAACCTTAACATAAACTGTAATCTTTGATTAAAATGTGTCAATTAGGTTCATCCTTGGTAAAAAATAAAAGTACCATTCTGGTCAGTAATGTTGATAATGTAGGAAGTTATGCACATGTAGGGGCAGGGTATATACGGGAACTTTCTGTACCTCCCTCTCAACTTTATTATAAACCTAATGCTGCTCTAAAAAACAAAGTCTTAAAACCTTTTAAAAGAGCATATGCAGAACTGTTATGAATGATTGCCTTTGAGTAGTACAATGAAAGTGGAAGTGTCCAGGACACACATTTCAAACATGGAGAAATAAAAATAAGAGCAGTGACTTTGTATGTTTTTTCTTTTAAATTTATCTGTTCCTTATATAACACGAGGGACACAAATACAAAAGGACTTAGAATGTTCTAAAGTAATACACAATGGAATTGAGTACAGTAGCTAAACATACCGTTTTAAACTCAGAAAGCCTGGGTGCAAATTCCAGTTTCAACTACCTTGACCTTGTTTCTATAGGCATATGGTTAGTCTCCTTAAATCTCTGTTTTCTCAACTGTAACATGAATATAATAATCACATTTATCTCATACAGATGATCTATTAAATGAATCAATCATGGAAAGAAGCTGACATAAAGTATCTGTTAGAAAGTTACTGTTATTTATAATATAGGGTGGATGTTTATATAAGTAATTATTAAAGATGTCAGTATTATTATAATGTATAAAGTACATTTCTGAGTATTTAAGCCTGTCATCATTCAAAAAACTGATTTTTAATTTTCCCTTTACTACTTCAAGTAGGCATCTGCTCTCTGGGTTATTATATTGGACCAAGTGTTTGTGATTGCAGCAACAGAGATTTTAAATAACTTCCCAATGTCACACACTTAAAGGGCAGGGAGCAGAATCTGATTTCAGTATTTTGATGCAATATAGCCATGCCCTAACCAATACACACATGCTTGAGCACCCACACACATTAACACACACACTCCTATTGTATACATGTATGTATGTACTATGCTCTTCTACCTTAGTGTTAACTTGATGATCTCAACTAAACTGTCAGCTACCTGGCTAAGCAAAATAAAATTTTCTCCAAAACCACATCATCCTACTAATCTATTCTTGATGCTCATCTTAAGCTGGGCATTACTTACATTTTCCTTAATTATTAATTCTTTACCTCTTCCACTTAAAAGTATTTTTTATAAAAGAAGGGAGGAAGAACATCTTGCCACTACTTACACGTGAACCTGGCACAGAGTGGACACCTGTTATATTTTGTTCCATGAATAAGTACAGGTACACCAGGGGAGATGAAATGTATTCTTCTGGTGGAGTGTCCTCTTGTCCTCACTTATTCACCTTCCTGTCTATACTCCTCTTGTCATGAGACTATGTAGACCCTCCTAATGAGAAGGGTGGGGTGTGTTTTTCTACCTCACTACTTGGTATGCAGCTCATGACTTGCCTGGGTCATAAAAGTAAGGCAAGTCTGACAGCATGCCAGTTCTCAGCCTAATTCTTAAAAGACTTTGCAAATTTTTCACTTCCAAGTGAAGAGTGTCTGCCATAGCTTAGATCTTTTTAAGGACATATATTTGGAAGTCAAGGTAGACTTCAGCATTTGGCCTTGAGCAATGGAAATGCGGGGTTATCAATAACTGAGTTGAGATAGACCGTCAGAGAACCAGGTTTTTGGAAGGATTCCTGGGGCTCTAATTTGGGGATTTTATATTTGATATGCCTACCATATATCCAAATGGAAATCAGGAGAAGGCAGTAGGACATATATGAGTTTGAAATATTTGAGAAACATCCTATTACGATGCCTTTCCAACTTCATTTCCTAACAGTTTTCCTCTTCTTTACTAATTTCTAGAATGCGGTTCAGGAAACTACAACCCAAAGGCCGTAAGATTACAACTGTCATACCGTTTTGATACCATTGCTACCAATAATGGAGCAAGACCTTAACTTAGGTCTTTTCATTTCAGTTTTGTGTTTTCCCTTAATCCCCGGGAATTTGGATGATGTAGGTTGCTTTTGGTGATTGCTGTTGTTTTTGTTACTTCTTTTGTTATTTTTACTTTTCCCCATGCTGATGCCCCTAAGTCTTTGGGATATACTTAGCTACCTGGGAGGCTTCTATATTCATGAAAGTGCAGCTTCCCTATGTGACCCACACTGATGATATGTAAGCTGCCTCACTGTCTTTTCTGCCTAATATCTCATTTCTTTCTCACAATATTTATCCACGAGGATAATGACCTATTCCTGAACCTCAGCTGATGAACTTGTGTGAACTTAATCAACAAGGGTTTCTGGCCCCTTTTTTTGAAGCAGGACTCGATTTCAAGATCTTCTTCCATGTTTTCTCACTTACAAATAACTCTAATGACCAATCTCATCTAAAATAGGACATAATACACTTAGAAGTATGAACGCTGGGTTTTCTCCATATTTGAGGCCATCAACATTGGCCTTAGTTAGAAGTATACTTAACTCTGGAGGCAGAATGTTATTTTAAAAAAAAGGCAAGAAAACAGCCACCTGCCAGGACCGTTGGGAGTTGAAAAGGAGAGAAGATGCACTGTTGTTGGGAATATAAAATGGTGTAGCTGCTATGGAATACTACACAAAGTTACCTCAAAAAACTAAAAATCAGAATCTCCAAGAGATGTCCGGATGTCACTGCAGCATTATTCACAAAAGCCAAGATATGAAAATGACATAAATGTCTATGAATAAGTGAATGGATGAAATAAAATATAGTATACACTTGCAATGGAATATTATTCAGCCTTAAAAACCAAACCAAACCAAACACACACAAAATACCCCAAAAAAGGACACCCTGTCATATGCAACAACATGGCTGAAACTTGAGAACATCACCCTGTCATATGCAACAACATGGCTGAAACTTGAGAACATTCAGCCAACAACATGGCTGAAACTTGAGAACATCATAAACAAAATAAGCCTGTCACAGAAGGACAATTATTGCATGATTCCACTTGTATGAGGTATATGAAATAGTCAAGGTAATATAATCAGAAAATGGAGTGGTGGTTGCCAGAGGGGGGGAAGGGAAGGGGGAATCAGGGGATTTGCTCTTCAACTGTATAAAGTCCCCGTTATGAAAGATGAATAATTTTTAGAACTCTGTTGTATAATACGGTGCTTGTTGTTAACAATACTGTACTTACTAATTTTTTTAGAGGGTTGATTTCATGGGAAGTGTTCTTACCATCACCACAACACCGTAAGAGAGCATGCATGGAAATTGAAAAGCACGTTGTTTGTGATTTTAGCTTCTTTTGCTCCTCTGTTTCTTGTCTATTTAGTTTAGTACATTTTCCTCATATGAAGAGAGAAGATGGCACCCTTACTACCTTGATCACACTCCACCACCATGCCCTGAAAAGTCTGATCCCATCTGGATAATCGGTAGTGTGTTACCATAAAACGTGCTGTCTTTAACAGGGAAATAACAAAAATTCTTATGGGAACAGAACAAATGATGCTTCACACACATGGTAGTGTGTTTAAAAACATCTAATCAATTAATACAATATCATTGTAAATACAAAAATATCTAACTCAGCCCTGTACTTGCCTCTTCCAATCTAGGGGATGTATTTATCTTTAGTTTCGTTGTAGTAGTATTGGTGAACCTGAGGATAAAAGTGGATGTGTTAGTGGAAGATCCTTTATTTTAGTTGACACTTTCTTTGGACTCAAAAGCAGGCCTGCAGGCAATAAAGTCATACTTTGACCTTTGATGAAAATTCAGTCAAATCCTAAAAATAGTAAAAACAAAAGTATCATCATGGAAGAAGCTATAGCCTTAGGCACAGTTATGGAGTCCCCAGAGAGTCTACATTACCTGTAAACACCTAAGAGGCCAATAGATGACTTTATTTCTGTGTTTACTGACTCTTGAAAATTGTCATCAACTCAACACCTAATAATAGAAAAAATGATTGTGATTGGTCCTACTACAAAATGATTTTTTTTAACTAAACCATTATCTCTTTCTTTTACTTTTGATGGAATGTTGTAGAGAGGGCACTTGTTTCCCTTATGCTGCCAATCCCAATCTTTGTTGCACTATTTTTCAGCACATATCAAACTGTGAAACATCATTTAAGGAAAAATACATTCATAATTTCAAAAGTGATAAGGCAAAACTTTTTCTTAGGCTATCGTTTATTTCTAACTTTTTAAAAATGATACCAAATTGCCGAAACCGGTTTGGCTCAGTGGATAGAGCGTCGGCCTATGGACTGAAGGGTCCCAGGTTCGATTCCGGTCAAGGGCATGTACCTGGGTTGCCGGCACATCCCCAGTAGGAGGTGTGCGGGAGGCAGCTGATCGATGTTTCTTTCTCATCGATGTTTCTAACTCTCTATCTCTCTACCGTCCTCTCTGTGAAAAATCAATAAAATATATTTTTAAAAAATGATACCAAATTATAAGGGGTTAAGATTTCAGGAAGTTCCTTTTTAAAGAATGAAATGTTTCTTTAGAGATACTACTGTTTTATTTATTCGTAATGTGTTCTAGCTGTGCTTACACACTTGAATAGAATTGTTTATGTGATAAAAATCTTCACTTCTGGCCCTAACCGGTTTGGCTCAGTGGATAGAGCGTCAGCCTGCGGACTCAAGGGTCCCAGGTTCGATTCTGGTCAAGGGCATGTACCTTGGTTTCGGGCACATCCCCAGTAGGGGGTGTGCAGGAGGCAGCTGATCGATGTTTCTAACTCTCTATCCCTCTCCCTTCCTCTCTGTAAAAAATCAAAAAAAAAAATTTAAAAAAATAAAAAAATCTTTGCTTCTGGAAGAAATTAGTTCTATAAATTATAATATTCATAAAGTTGTTTTGCTGTAGATTTTTTTCACAAAATTTTATAATAAAATATATTTCTGGGTATTTTCTTTTTTGGAACAAGCACATTTTTATATTTTAATTTAGGAAGAAGAATATCAAGTGAATTGTGATATTAGATATTAGATATGCACTTATTTGTATACTTGTATGACACTTACCTATCAATTGTCAGCTTATAAAACAAGATACAAGTATTAGAATTTTTAACATCTTTGATACAAGATGAGTTACATATCTTTAAATGTTATAAACTTATAAACTCTGTATAGTTATTATTAAAGAAAATAGATTTAAGTTAAAATCACTTGACACTAATATTTAGGTGAAATATGTACATGTACTTAATATCCATGCACTTACTTATAAGGCATAGCTGTGATAAATCTCACAAGTTTCTTTTTTAGACTTAATGTGATAGTGAGAGTTATTTGAGAGTAGAGGCCCCTGTCTCTATTTGCATAATTGTCATATCTGGGAGCCCCAACTGGGGTACTCTCATTCTTTTCAACACATAGTCTACTATGGGAGACCATTGCTCGCTCCACCACATATTCCCATAGTATGAAATCTGTGTTTGCAAATCGCAGGAGCTACCACCTCTGGATATTTGCTGCCATCACTTGTTCCATATTCCTTTGCTGTCATCAGACCATTTTTTGCATAATAGCAGGGAGTTTTATTTAAATTGTGCTGATGAATTTTCTTAATTTTCCCCAAGCAAGTTTTGTTTTATTATTCATTTGTTTTAATATTAATTGAATATTTGTTTGTTTCCATAATCCTGTCCTAATTATAGGAAGTTTCACAACAACAAATTTAATTCCATTACATGTATCAAAATTTTTCAGAAAGCATATATCATCTGGATCTTTAGTCCTTTTAATCATTTAGGGTAGTTGGAGGTTATGTAACTATCAAGTTGAAATTCCCATTTTAAACCAAAGGAGTCCAAGAACTTTTTTCATGATTAACAAAATTTATCAACTGAAGAACTTAAGACATAATAAAATTAAATAATTTTAAAGGATAGTTAATTATTCAAGTTTAAATATTGTTTTAAAGAACATTTTCACACAGTAAATCCATTATTTTTAGTTATAATTCAGCCTTGAATTATACATGTAGAAGAATCCCGACTTGTATTAAATAACTACTTAATGACTGAGTACCTTGATTTTCATTATAATTTTTGAGGATAAGATCTATGAAGTAAAATCATAAGAAATATTTTTATAATATTTAATTGGTGTGTATAGCTTACAAAATAGGATACACAAATTACATTTTTCTAAACAATAAGAGATTTTATACATAGGCTCTACTTTTAGCATTTTGGCTGACATTTTATATTAAGCCAATTAAATCTTCAAAAATCATTCATTAAAAATCCACTGTCCATATGTTAGGAAAATAACAATTTTTTTTTTCATATCTTGAAGGTAATGGGGGCAGGAGTGCTGCAGTAGAATCCAAAGGCAGCTAGCTTGCAGCCAAATTGGGAAAACGCAGTAATTAAATTCTATTTAAAAGGGTTTAAGCTTCAAGTGATATGCTCCAAGAAACTAGGGTGAGTTTTTGAGTAATGAAGTCCCACTATCAAATGTCTGCATTAGATATGCAAATGTGGAGACAATTTGCATAGAAAGTAGCAATACATAGTCTAGCAACAGAGAGCTGAATGATGCCACTACTATGAAGGCATGTTCCAAAACAGTGTCATTAAAAATCCAAGGAGTCAACTCTTTAAAAATGATGCAATCCCTGTTCTCTGTTGTATCATAGAGCTTGTCCTTAATTGAAAGTATAAAGAAAAGCCTTAACACCTTTCTTTTTACCAATATGCCAGTTATACAAAATTAATATGCAAATAATCAAACAAAAGAAAGCTAATACCTTAACCAGTAAAGAAAATAATAAAAAATTTTAAAAAATAAAGTATGGGACAAAAAAAGAAAGAACTACTTATACCCAGTAAAATATACATATATATATATATATATATATATATATATATATATATATATATATATGAAAGCTAATACATACTGAACACTATGGTAGCCAAAGTACTTTTCACATATACACACCAATTAATAATGTACAATATCTTGTCTATTTTAGAGATTGAATGGAAGATTATAAAGTTAAGTTGTTTATCGAAAATACTTCCAATATGAATTGCTATGTCCATATAAGTATCCCACCTGCTTTCAAAGTCCATCATCTATTATTCTCTGCTAGTGACTCCCTGTAAATTCTGTAAAACTTAATAATAATAAAAAGGCCATCATTTTGGGCCATATCACTTTAATTTTATGCATGTCAAAGAATAGTAAGAATTGATTCTGATTCATAAATTCAACAATTCCATTCTTTTACTTCAACATTTTTTCTGCCAAACTAGCCTTTTCTTTCTCATGTTAACAATTGCACAGACCTGTTGAAAGGTCAATGAATTCATTAGGCTTATCAACACTTAAGACAGTATTATTTTAACTAACATAAACATGTTAAAACACCAAATTGAGTATAAAGTAATTAAGTAAAGACAATAATACTTTTGCTGTATATCAAATCATAATGGTAGATCCAAACCTGGTACAGGGATAAGGACAAGAAGGCATCATATTGGCTCAGATATATAGTTTGAAATAACACATATTATACCTAATTTGTATAAGTAACAGGAAGTAAAGCTGTAAAACTTCTTTTTTTTCTGGTGCTAATACCAAAATCTAAAAGTGGATTTAAAATATTACATTCATTTTCTAAAGAATTAAAAATCATATTACATAACTGAAAATCATCTCATATACAGGAGAATAATTTTGCATTAAAATTGTTAGGAGTGCTTATATGTTAGCTTCTCTCTCTCCTGAGGTAGAAGTATTGATGGATTAATCAGCCCAACTTTTAGAGATATGGAAGAAGGTGGCAAATGACAGAAGAAACAATAGTGGAATCTAATCATATGTTGAAGAGAAATGTTCCAAACAATCCCCCAAGGAGATAAATTAACTAAACCAAAGTTCAAGTCTAATCGAAGTGCCTACCAAGATTGACAGAATCAATGCAGTAAAATCTTTCTGATTTAGTCTCGGTCCTGATGCATTCCCAGTTTCAAGTCAGTTCTACAAAGGACCATGGGAATTCATCATATGTGGCTCCCAAAGCCCCAGGAGATTTTTTGGATCTCCCAGGAAAGGATGCTGATGTGTAATCTGTGTGTGTATGCACGTGTGTGTGTTTGTTGCCTAAATTCTAAATAACTGTATATTACCAAGTGGGAAATGCCAATGTCATTTATTATAATAACTAGAGGCCCGCGCACAAAAATTTGGGCACTCAGGGGGTTCCCTCAGCCCAGCCTGTGCCCTCTCGCAGTCTGGGACCCCTCGGGGGATGTCCACCTGCTGGCTTAGGCCCGTTCTCTGGGGGAATCAGGCCTAAGCTGGCAGTCAGACATCCTTCTGGCAGCCCAGGAGCCCTTGGGGCATGTCCACTTGCCAACAGGGAGCAGGCCTAAGCTGCAATCTGACATCCTTAGTGCTGCTGAGGAAGCAGGAGAGGCTCCCGCCACCACTGCTGTGCTGGCAGCCATCAGCCTGGCTTGTGGCTGAGCAGAGCTCCCCCTGTGGGAGTGCACTGACCACCAGGGGGCAGCTCCTGCATTGAGCGTCTGCCCCCTGGTGGTCAGTGTGTGTCATAGTGACCAGTCATTCCCAGTCATTCTGCTGTTAGGGTCAATTTGCATATTACCCTTTTATTATATAGGATAGAGGCTTGGTGCATGGTTGGTGGCTGTCTGGTTTTCGCTGAAGGGTGTCCGGATCAGGGTGGGGGTCCCGCTTGGGTGCCTGGCTAGCCTGGGTGAGGGGCTTATGGCTGTTTGCAAGCTAGCCAAGCCCCCAGCAGGCGACCTCACCCCATGGGGGTGTGGCCAGCCTGGGTGAGGGGCTGATGGCTGTTTGCAGCCTGGCCACAGCCCCTTCAGGGTGGGTGTTTCCACTGGGGTGCCTGGCCAGCCTGGGTGAGGGGCTTATGGCTGTTTGCAAGGTGGCCACACCCCCTTCAGGGTGGGGGTCCCCACTGGAGTGCCTGGCTGTTTGCAGGCTGGCCAAACCCCCCAGCGACCCAAGCTTCCAGCCCCTCCGTTTTTCCTTTTTTTTTTCAGCACCTCTGTGAGAGGAAGTCAGGCCGGCTGGAAGCAGTTATCTGGGATTTATTTATCTTCTATAATTGAAACTTTGTAGCCTTGAGCGGAGGCCACAGCTGGCCAAGGCCGGGGGGAAGCTTGGCTTCCTCCATCGCCGAGGCAACCCAAGCCTCCTGCTTGCTCAAGCTCTGTGGCCACCAGCCGCCATCTTGGTTGGGTTGATTTGCATAGTCGCTCTGATTGGCTGGTGGGCGTGGCTTGTGGGCATAGCAGAGGTACAGTCAATTTGCATGTTTCTCTTTTATTAGATAGGATGTTATATTCTAAATTGTACTCAAGAAGGAGAAAAGATCTACAATCGAATGCAGGGGTGCTGCATGAACAAACAATGAAATGTCTGTGGTAATTTTTTCAGATCCACCTCTCTCATTTTTTGAAATTTCATTTCATTCTCTATCACACTAACTTCTTTCTCTCATAAAAGAATTATGAGTAAGAGAATTTCAACAGCAAGCAAGAAATACACTATGTTGAGAATTATTTTAGAAAACTGCACAACCTTGAGGCAACATGGAAGGAATCAGGATGTACAAACACAGTCAGTTCTGCTAAAATGCTTTTATTGAAACCAAAAATTTGTTCTCCTATGATTGATATATTAGTGAAAACTCTGAATGTAATGGGAATTTTGTGTTGGGTTATGCATGATTTACAGAATACTGCTCCCAGCTGAATCAAACTGTGTAGAAAAATAAAAATGCACACAATGCAAACATTTACCAGCTACTTCAGTGCACGTGTTCTCCTATAAGTTTGTCTTAGGATTTCACATTTGTGTAAATATATGCAATACTTTTTCAATATCCCAAACATGCCTTAGTATCCTGACTCAAACCGCCAAATGGCAAAATTGACAAGCAACTAGAAATGCAGTTTGTTTTAAAAGGGCAAGAACGCAAAACAAAACTTCATCTTACTTAATTATTTAGCTTTGCAATTTACATACATTTAGAGTTGTTACGTGTGTGTGCAAGCGTGTCTGTAGGCTGGATGGATGCATATTTGTTTTCCTTATATAAATAATCTCACATGTTTTTAAACAAACATAATAAATGACATTCTCACTTAGACACACTTTCATGTTTGCTTTTTACCATTTAGAGGCTACTGATTAGAAGAAAGGGGCTGCAGCATTTCCAATAGAGCAATATGTCCACTCCTTTCCTGCAGCTGACCCACAATTGACCAGTGTCACATGACATTATACTTATGAGATAAGAACAAAGTTTATCTAATAGACAAGTTTATCTCTTAAATAAGTTACACTTTTTTGCTTGAAAAGAAGTAGAAAATGTGTACTTTTCCAGAGTTTTTACTTACATTTAGAAGTGTTTTCATGAGAGAAAAAAAAAGGGAATGAGTGAGCTGTCAGTCAAGAGAGATGAGGAGAGTGAACATTTCGACTTGTTCTCCTTGCTATTGCATTGGTCCACTGCCCTCTCAGTTTTGAAATATTCCAGAAATACTGGATTGCCTGATGCAATAATAATTATCCCATATTGATTTATGCTAATGTTTATCATAACTTATTCTTCAAATGGAAATGCCCTGCGACCACTCTCAAAGAAAAAGGGAAAAGCGAAGGTGACTTAGTAAATTGGGAAGCCATGAGTTCTCAACGTGACTGATTCTCAACACGTTTCTGTTGTTTTAGCATTACTCCACACTCAATAGCAGCCAGTAGTAGTCATCCGAGAAGACAGTCCAGAATTCATGAATGCAATGTCGTAACATTTAACTGTTCTCATTCTTTATGTACCTCGTTTTACTTGTTTGCTTTTTATTTTTTTTTAATTTTTAATTTCTTTTTAGATTTATTAGGATGACATTAGTTAATAAAATTGAAAAGGTTTCAAGTGTACAATTCTATGATCGATCATCTGTATGTTGCATTGTGTGCCTACCGCACAAAGTCAGAATTCTTCTGTCACCATATATTTGACCCCCTTTACCCTTTAACTACTCCTCACCCTTCTTCTCCCTGATAACTTGTTTCCTTTTTCTGGTCATGATTTTCCCTTGGCCCATTATTGGGTACACAATAATTAAAAATCCATATTTGTTGAATGAAGTACTAAAAACAGCAATTGCTTACCCTGCCCCTCTCATTGATTCCCAATTATTATGACGATTTAAGAATAATTATAACTCCTGGTTTTCACATTCTGTTCTCTTGTAACCAGGTTGCTCTTTCTAGCATGACCCACTATAGTAAGGAATGGAAACTACATTTAGCAAACTTTGGTACCACCTAGCATTAGTATTTCTCGATAACCAAGGTCCTTTGGTTAAACCCAATTAATTTTAATAAAACCAAACAATGAAAATGCATGAAAAATTTCAACCCTGTGCTTATTTAAACCTGTTCCTCTGTCCTTTCCAAAATAAACTAAAGGCCCGGTGCACAATATCCGTGAATGGGTGGGGTCCCTAGGCCTGGCTGACAGTCAGGGCCAATTAGGTTCCCTGCCTCCCTGCCTCACCCCCTCCTCTTCCCTTCACCACCCGAGTCTGCCGCCACCCACCCCCAGTTCCCCATCCCAGCCCAGGGTCCAGCCCCAATTGGGCGATCCAGACCTGCTGGCCCAGGATAGGGACCAGGAGGTTAGCTGGCAGGGCCCATGGGTGATCGAGGCCTGTGGGCTGGGGGCTGCTCCGGCATTGAGCATCTGCCCCCTAGTGGTCAGTGTGTGTCATAGTGACTGGTTGTTCTGTCAAAATGGTTGTTTAGGCTTTCATATGTATAGATAATAAACTTCCCCAAAAGTCATTTCAGTAGTTGCAGGTCATAAGTTAAAAGACTGCAAGTTAAAATTAATAAATGTCCATTATCAAAATAAATTAAAAAAAGGCATAATATCAACCTGAACTTTGAGTAAGTTAGAGAATGGAATTCAAAAAATGTGGCGACTACTACTAATATAAAACTTCCATTTTGTGCTAAATCTTACAATTAACCAGTGTCTTAGAGCATGCATTATTTTAGTCATTTTTTTGCTACGTGTTTAATTTATTTAATCACCCAACTGAGCTTTAGTTCTTTGGCAATTTCAGTGAGCCATTATAGAAAAAGAATATTTAATGATGACATAAGATCAAATTAAAATGGTTTAGAAATCTCAGGCAAAAGAACATGATATTTTTATAACTTTTCACATAGATTTTCAGTATAATAAGATGTAGAGAAGGATAGATTTATATGCAAAACCCCTGGGTAACTGAAGATTATTCATTAGAGGAATTGGAAACTCCAACACTTTTGCTATATCTCCAGAGGGAACAACATGGTAATGCCATATTAGTTAAGAAGAACTAAAAAAAAAGGACAAAAGCTCAACTATCACTTTGGGGCAAAAGCCTAACTGTTGTTTCTGTTGTCTAATGGCTGAGGTTTTATCTTTTATTTTTCAGTAAGCCCCAGTTTCAAATAACACAATGCTGATCATGCCATATGAGGTAAATAACTTCAGTCTATCAGAATAATCACCATAGTTATTTTGGAACCAAATCCAGAAATGAAACAGATGCTCTAATGATATTCTGATACCTCTAGTCAATTCATTTTCCTCCTATTAAGAAAAGACATACCTAAAGTTTGACTCAGCAAGTCATCACTGGCGAAGCCTGGTCAGTATATTTCAGGCTGATTGCTTTACCTTTACTCTCCATACATTTCTTTGTCCCACTGCCACTTTGGCATGCCACTTTCCTCATCACTCACTTAGGAAAAACTGGGCTTGTTAAGCAATCATCAGAGTAAAATCAATACTAAGCATTATGCTCCCTGCACTGTAAAAGGGAGAGTGCTATAGAGCTCATCAGCACAAAACTCGGTGATGTTGTGACCTTAACTCTGAAGGTTTTTCAGGGCAAGGCAAGTTGCTTAAGTGTTTGGTGGCACTAGATTTCCTCTTTCCTTGTCTTCATTTATGCCTCTCACTGCTCTGCTATTTGTCATCCACTCATATTTACTGGGCATGCTCAGGTGCCGGACATTGCAATAAGTGGTTTGAGATTTACAGTTTTTATTTGCTCCTTGCCCTTAAAAGACACTTTAATGGGATGAACAAGTACAGACAAATAAATTATATTGCTATGTTCATATACATAGAATAGGAAGTAAGTAAAAACAAAAACACAGAAAACATATACTAGAGATGAGAATTGGTTGAGACTGTTAGGTAAGTCTGAACCAGCTGGGGTCAATGTATAGGTAAGCTTTGATATGAAATAAAAATGATTATTTCCACAGAAACAAGTGAAATATTTGTTTCAAGTGTGGAACCACAGAGGAGACCTGAGCACATAAGATACATTTTAAGTAGAATAGACAATTAATTCATACTTAATCTAGCAGGAAAACAAAACAAATAGCAACAACAATGATAAAAACTAAATTGCCAACCTCATAACATTTTAAAAAATTTTAGTTAAAATTATATATATAAGATATATTGAAATCAGATGTCTCAGATTCCAGAACTAAGAAATACTGCTATTCTTTTCTGTTTCTAATACCCATCTGTAAAATTAAACCACAGCTCATTAACATACAGAAGAATCTGATATGAGTAGAATCTTAGAAGCAAGGAGAGTACTGACACTCAAATTTTCTTTAAACATCTTAACCATATCCCCTTCTGCTTCTCTAATTTGCTGTTTTTTTGGTGTGCTTTTTTGCCACTTAACTAATAATAAACCTCAAACTAATGTTATTACAATATCTATTTTAAATTTAAGTGACATAACACATAAATATATTATATGTATTCACATAAATATAGTATATATATGCATTCATATATAGTATATATATGTAATATATACAAATATAGCTTCTGAGTGTAGAATTATATAGAAATGTAAGATAAATTACATTTAAAATCTATGGTCTCAAAGCGGATAGATTTGATATTACATGTGAAATCCACCACCAGCTAGTTGTTCAAATTAGAAAAATTGTTCAGCTTCCCAAAAGCTCCATTACTTCATCTGTAAAATTATAATTTTCAGAATATCTTTCTCCTAAGATTGTTTTGAAGTTTAAATGTCTTAATTTTAATAAATAAAACCAGAACAGTGTCTGGTACATAGTAAACCTTTATCTTAGTCTGTTCGGGTTGCTATAACAAAAGTTCCATAAACTGGGTAACTTAAAACATCAGAAAAGTTTTTCTCAGGGTTCTAGAGGCTGGGAAAGTTCAAGATCAATGTGCGGGCAGATTTGGTACCTGGTGAGGGCCTGCTTACTAGACATCCATCTTTATGCTGTAACCTCACATGGTGGCGAGGGCAAGTGATCCCTCTCTCTGGGGTAAGCATGTCAAACTCGCAGCCAGTGGGCCACATGCCTCATTTATTTGCCCGTGTTAGTCTCTGAGTTTGTCATGCTTGCTCTGGAGTCTCTTCTATAAGGCCACTGATCCCATTCATGAGGGATCCATTCTCATGAACTAATCACATTAACTGACCCTACCACCTAATACCATGACATTGGTCATTAGGATTCAACATACAAATTTTGGGGTTGGAGGAACCCCAATATTCAGTCTGCTATAACTCTCAATACGTGTTAACAATTTGTGATGGTACTATCATCTGCAAATTGGGTCATTACTTTTGTATCATGTAATATGTTATGTTAAGATTCATTATGATATCAACTACATATGACATATCACCAAGTATTTTCCAGTGTAATTGCATGATGTACAATAGGACTGGAAGAGTAGTACTATAGCTGTTGGGGGGCAGAATAAATCCTTGGGTGTCTAATGCCTGACAATTTATCCTACTTTTTCACCTGACACAAGGTGACTATTCTCGCTATACCTGCATGTCTGATGCTTTTCCTAGTGACCGGAAAGCTTACTCATGAATCTCTGTCATAGACTCCTCAATCTCCATGCTGCCATCAAAATCATTCAGCTTCTACTATTTCCAAATCCACTCTAGTCCATTGTGGGAATTACTTCTGCCCATTAATTCTAAAGTCAGACTCACAGAGTAACTGACTAAACATGTGCGTGTATACACTTCTTTTTGTTTAGGATGCTAAAATAAAATAAGCCTAGACTGGGTAGCTTATAAATAGAAATATTATTTTTCACAGATCTGGAGGCTCAGAGTCTGACGTTAGAGTGCCAGAAATGTCAGATTCTGATGAGAGCCCTCTTCCGGGATCCAGATAGCTGTCCACTCTTTGTATTCTCACCTGGTAGAAAAAGCTAGCTAGCTCTGCGACCTCTTCTTACAAGCGCTCCACTTTCATGTCCTAATTACTTCCCAAAGGTCTCACTTCCAAATATCCTCAAATTAGGGTTACTGTTTCAACATATGATGTGGGGGGAGAAAGGCAAAAGCTTTCTGTTCATTACAAATCCTACAGCATTTCTCAGAACAAAGTTGCATTATAATCAATAAATAGTGATACCTAGTCCTACCTGTAATTGTATGACTGTACGTATTTTATATGTTTCAAAATACAAAAAATGCTCCAGTGAATAGCCAAGTACAAATCTCATTGTATAGGTAGCCAAAATGCCCCTTCAGTGTATTCCTAGGAGTGGTTTAGATGAAATGTAAATACTCAAACTTTCAATATTACTAAACATTGGCAAATTGCTTTCTAGAGTACTCATAATATTTTCATTCCCCTTCTAATGTAAATTATGTCACAATTTATCTCAGAGAAGTTTCTCAGTAAATTCCAGTTAAAAATTACCCAGAAATAATCAGTGAATAAAGAAAGAATAGGTAATATAAGTACAGTGGGATACATTAATACAAGGTTTTTAATGCCAGAATTATAAACAGATATTGCTGTTAGGTTTCTTTCTAATATGATATAAATTAAATGAAAGACATTATTTTGTAAAGTGGAGTGTACAATAAAAATGAAGACAGATCCAAGAGTTTATTAATAAATACAGATATAGTAACAAAAATCCAAAGAGGAAATTAGAATACCCTGGACAAAATTGGGTCTGTGCAAATGAACATGTGTTGAATGGAAAAGTTTGGACAAACCTGTTGCTGGTGATGGTTAAAGTGATTTTGATATTGACTAATATCTATTAACTAGAGGCTCAGTGCACAAAAATTTGTGCACTCGGGGGGAGGGGGTCCCTCAGCCCGGCCTGCGCCCATTCACAGTCCAGGACCCCTTGGGGGATGTCCACCTGTCGACTTAGGCCCACTCCCTAGGGGATCAGGCCTGAGCTTGCAGTCAGACATCCTTCTGGCAGCCAGGGAGCCCTTGGGGGATGTCCAACTAAAGGCTTAGGCCCCCAAGAGATTGGGTCTAAACCGGTAGTTGGACATTCTTAGTGCTGCCACGGAGGTGGGAGAGGCTCCTGCCACCACCACTGCACTGGCCAATCATGAGCCAGCTTCTGGCTGAGTGGCACTCCTCATATGGAAGTGCACTGACCACCAGGGGCCAGCTCCTGCATTGAGCATCTGCCCCCTGGGGGCCAGTGCGCTTCACAGCAACCAGTCATTCTGCTGTTCAGTCAATGTGCATATTAGCCTTTTATTATTATTATTACTAGAGGCCCGGTGCACAGAAATTTGTGCACTCAGCGGGGGGGTGGGGGGGGGTCCCCAGCCCGACCTGTGCCCTCTCGCAGTCTGGGACCCCTCGGGAGATAACAACCTGCTGGCTTAGGCCTGCTCCCGGGAGGCAGAGGGCAGGCCCAATCCCTAAGTGCAGCCCCTGGTCAGGCTCAGAGCAGGGCTGATTGGGGAGTTGGGGTGCCGCCCCCTGTCATGCACAGAGCAGGGCGGATCGGGAGGTTGCGATGCCACCCTCAGTCACACTCAGGGTAGGGCCGATTGGGGGGTTGGGGCACTGCCCCCTGTCACACTCAAGGCAGGGTCGATGGGGAGGTTGCGGTGCCACCCGCTGTCACGCACAGAGCAGGGCCGACCAGGGGGTTGGGGCGCTGCCCCCTGTCACTCACAGAGCAGGGCCGATCAGGGGGTTGAAGAGCTCCCTCCTGTCACTCACAGAGTAGGGCTGTTAGGGGAGTTGGGGCACCGCCCCCTGTCACACACAGAGCAGGGCCAATCAGGGGGTTGGGGCACTGCACCCTGTCACACTCAGGGCAGGGCCAATGGGGAGGTTATGGCTCTACCCTGTCACATACAGAGCAAGGCCCATGGAGGGGGGTTGGGGTGCCACCCTCTATCACCCACAGAGCAGGGCCGATCAGGGGTTTGGGGCGCCGCCACTGTCATACTCGGGGCAGGGCCAATGGAGAGGTTATGGCTCTACCCTGTCACACACAGAGCAGGGCCCGTGGGGGGGTGGGGGGGTTGGGGTGCCGCATGGTCACACACAGAGCAGGGCCAATCAGGGGGTTGGTGCGCTGCACCCTGTCAAACACAGAGCCGCAGGGCAATCAGGGGATTGGGGAGCTCCCCACTATCAGGCACAGAGCAGGGCTGATCAGGGGGTCGGGGCGCCTTCCCCTGTCATGAACAGAGCAGGGCAGATAGGGAGTTTGTGGCCCCGCCCCCTGTCACACACAGAACCGCAGGGCGATCAGGGGGTTTGGGCGCTGCCCCCTGTCACGCTGATCCCGGTGCTAGGAGCCTCACTGCTCCGCTGATCCCGGTGCCGGGAGGCATATTACCCTTTTACTATATAGAATAGAGTCCTGGTGCACAGGTGGGAGCCGGCTGGTTTGCCCTGAAGGGTGTCCTGGATCAGGGTGGGGGTCCCCACTGGGGTGCCTGGCCAGTGTTGGTGAGGGGCTGAGGACTGTTCTCTGGCTGGCGAGTGACTGAAGCTCTCAAGAGTGACAGAAGCTCCCAACCGCTCCTTGTTCTCTTTTTTTTTATTTTTTATTCTGGGCCAGCTTTAGCTCTGAGGCCTCACTGCTGAAAACATTGATACAATGTTGCGGTTCGGGGCTGACTGAAAGCCGGTTTCTGGGGTTTTGTTTAGCTTCTATTTTTGCAACATAGTACATAGTTGCTTAGAGTTGCAGCTGAGAGGCCAGCAAGTTAGGCGGGGAATGTTGGAGTCTGCAGTCACTGAAGCAAGCAAGCCTCATGTTCGCTTCCAGCTGCCTGGCTGCCGGCCGCCATCTTGGCTGACAGTTAATTTGCATAAGGATATGCTGATTAGCCAATGGGAAGGGTAGCGGTTGTACGCTAATTACCATGTTTCTCTTTTAGTAGTGTAGATATAGGATGTCCCTATTTCCCCCCTTTTGCCCCCTCTACCCAGCTCTTGCCCCCCACTTCTCTCTGGCCATCACCATACTGTTGTCTGTGTCCATGGGTTGTGCATATATTTTCTTTGGCTAAACTCTTCTTTAAATTTTTATTTTCAGATAAGTGCTTATAAGTGCACTATTATATATTTTCTATTATATCATTTAGAATTAAGATATTTTTTAATTGAACCCTTGTAAATTTTAGCACAATTTAATAAATTATGCTAGAAGCAATTAGGAGATTTTTCATGTAATGCATACACATTTCAATTAATATTTTATTAATTTTTAATTTTTTAATTTGAAATCTCATACATGTAAAAAAAACTATAAAATACTACAGCATATTATATGTACGCTTCAAAGGATTTCTTAGGTGTTAATAATTTAAACATAACCATTATACAACTAACAAAATTTGGAATATATTTTCTTATAATCTCTTTAATGTTACTTAATCCATTTACTTTGTTTTTGTTAATCTTCACCGAAGGAAATTTTCCCATTAAATTTTAGAGAGAGTGAAGGGAAAGGGAGAGACACATTGATTGGTTGCCTCCTGCACATGCTTTGATAGGAACTAGGGATCAAGCCAGCGACTGAGGTACATGCCCTTGACTAGAATTGAACCTGGGACCCTTCAGTCCATGGGCTAATGCTCTAATCACTGAGCAAAACAGGCTTCAGCTTAATTCATTTACTTTTAATCTATATGTGTCTTTATATTTAAAGTGGGTTTTGTTTTTGATTAACCCTCATAATCTGTCTTTTAATTGGTGCATTTATGCCACTGACTTTCAGAGTGATTACTGATAGAGTTACTACCATCAGGTGGCTTCTGGGGCTTCTGGGGTGGGGCTGCCTTGCCGCCCTGGGACCTGCCAATCAGGGGGCAGGCCTGCCTTGGATGGCGGCACACTGGTGACTCGTCCAGCCCTGCCTGCAGTATGAAACAGCTGCCATCTTTGTTGGCGGTTAATTTGCATATCTTGCTGATTAGCCAATGGGAGGTGTAGCAAAGGTATGGTCAATTACCATGTTTATCTATTATTAGATAGGATATCTACCACATGCCAATGCTGTATGTTGGTGTTAAATGGTGTTTTATTCCAATATCTTATTTCTTCAGAAAAGAAAAATGAGGCTCAGTTATGTAAGAGTACAAAGAAGAAGAAAAAAAGAAACAAAGTTTTTCTAGAACAGTATCTATATGGTATTAGATCAGTGCTGTAGTCATTGACAGGGATGAAGATTTGAAGAAGAGGTTTAAGTTTGGATATTTAATTTAGTCTGAGAGGATATGTTTTCTTGTTTATCGGAAAATCTATTCAATTTCACATTGAATGAACTTCCCTGAAGGATTGAGATATGCCTATTCAGCTTTGAGCATTCTTATTGAAGCAGAAGTAGAAGCATATTTACTTTGAGAAAGATTATACTCAGTTCACTGTTCCTTATCAAAATATTAACAGCAATCTAACTAGAAATATGAGTGAGAAGAAAATGAAGTAACAGCAGATGGATAAAAATCAAGAGTATTTAATATTTAAATGATGAGAATTATGCTTTCAAAAAGAAATCATATATAATGCATTTTAGATTCACTACATTTTAGAATTCATATTCTTGATTTCAATGCAAAAAGATGACTTTTGGAAAACAGATTTTTGCCATATATCATGTTTATAATCCATACTACTTTCTCAACACTATTAACTTTTGAAAGATAAAATATTATTTTCTAGGATCATCAATAATACAACATATCCAATTGTATTAACTTCATTTAGCATGAAGAATTCACTAAAACCTTCAAACCAGAGTATTCTGATAAAGTTTATTTTCCTTTCTACACCTGATATATATATTCACAAAGGTTCACATGCTAATTCAGCCATCCGTTTTCATTGCTGTTAATACTTGGCACCACATCTGTCACTTGAACAACATTTTTACAGAATATATAATATATACTTATATATATATTATATACTTATATATATACTTATATATATTATATACTTATATATATACATATATATTATATACTTGTATATATAATATATACTTATATATACATTATATATACATGGTATATTTGACTTATATTTTAAGTGAATGATTACACAATTTCCACATACTAGTATATCGCATTCTCTAGACATTCTGAGACTCAGTACTCTAACATCTACTAATCCTTAGATGTGTTCCAATTTTGTTCTACCATTTAAATTGATGATTTCTCACTACACTAAAGTTAACTTAATATATTCCATATTGTTTTAATTCTTTCATTTAACACATTTATTGGTCCTATGCTTTATTCTAAACACCTTCCTGCGTATTAAAAATACACAGATGAATACAACTCCTTAACTAATGAACTAAATGTTTAATAGAATAGATACACAAATCATTAATTATGATACAATATCATAAAGTTTGAATTAGAGATAAATGCAAATTGCAATGGATATATAGTGGAGGAGAGAACTGATCTAAGAGGTAATAGGGAAAGGTATGAAGCAAGATTCAATCTGAGACAGCAACCATTCAACCTCTGTGTCATCCCTTCTCTCTCCAGTGTCCTCCAAGCTGACTCAGATACATGGTCTTAGACCAGGTCTCATACATGCTGCACTCAAATGCATTTGACATGCAAGATAAAACCTCTTAATCACCTGTAGAGTGAGAAGCACAAGGGATGTGGATCAAAAGCACCTAGATACCAAAATAGATGAAGGCTGACTGTACCAGTCATTATACAAGATATTTAAGTTAGAGGGGGAGGAGACATATGAAAAATGTGTAGAAACCAGATCATAAAATATATTATTATCAAACAATAAAAGAGAGACTAAATATCAGTGGTTAATGTCTTATAAGCAAAACTAGTAGCCCAGTGCACAAAATTTGTGCACATTAAAAGGGAATTAATTGCCCTAACCGGTTTGGCTCAGTGGATAGAGCATCAGCCTGCGGACTCAAGGATCCAGGTTTGATTCTGGTCAAGGGCATGTACCTTGGTTGCGGGCACATCCCCAGTGGGGGTGTGCAGGAGGTAGCTGATCAATGTTTCTCTCTGATCGATGTTTCTAACTCTCTATCCCTCTCCCTTCCTCTCTGTAAAAAATCAATAAAATAAATTTTTTTTAAAAAGGGAATTAATTAGCAGAGATATTTTAATATTGCTATTTGCCCTTTCTCTATAATAGAATTGTGAGAGATGAAAGGAAATTAGTAAAATGTATATGAAAATAATATATAAATTTATTAATAAATAAACAGTAACAAAAGGATATAACAACAGAGGCATGATATAAAAATGACAAAAACATGATTTGAAAACAACAGTGATGCAAACAATGACTGATAAAGTGATTAAACTTATTCTAATATCTCCCTGTACACCACATTAAGAGTGAAAACACTTTCAGAGTGCTTGACTAATTTCCCTTGTGATGAAGTATTTAGAACTTTACAGTTTAACATCACATGTTCCTCAAACTCGAGAGAAAGCAACATATAACTGACCATGTGCAAAAACGGGTTCAGGTAGGAATATGCCTACTTTGTCTAGAGATTGTCCTTGTGATTTATTAATAGTCATCACAAATGCTGGCATCACGGGAAACCGTCGACGAATCAATTTAAATGGGATGCCAGTGTCAGATGGGGACAAATTAATTCTTGGAATCAGAACAGACTCTCCTTCTGCAGATCCTGTTAATACTTCAGCTTCAATAATGTTAGGTCGTAATCTTTTGATAATAAATCTGGTACCATTACAAAGACCCCATTTACTATTGAGATTTCTCAATAGCATGATGATTGCACCCACTTTCAATTTTAATTTATGACACAGCATTCCCAAAGGAGTAATACTATTAAGAAATTCGATGGGAAAATTTTCCTTTTCAGCATCATCTGTGGAATCATCACTCAAATATGTGTGAAAATCTCCATCGAGTATATCCAAATTTTCTTCATTTAATTTTTGAACATGCTCAATTTTTGGACAAAGAATTGCACATTTAGATATATTTTTAATATTATCTATAGCAGTGGTTCTCAACCTTGGCTGCACATTAGAATCGCCTGGGAATCTTTCTAAAACCCTGATTCCTGCACCTCATCCTCCAGAAATTGTTTCTTTGTTATGGGGTGGGGCCACAACATTAGTAACAAAGAAACAGAATTAAAACTTTATTGTGGGGAGCTGCTACAGTGCTTTGGACAGGTTCAAGCCTTGGACTAATGAGAGGGCACAGTCCTCTCATTTCCACGTGCAAGTCCCAGCTTGGAGGGCAGGGCTCTCCCAGCACAATTATAGCCAACAGCTATAGTTGTAAGCTTGAACCTATGGTCTGAACATGTGGCCCCACGTGCCTGAGTAATGTAGGCTTAATAGAGTTCAGGTGCATGTAGTTGAGTAGGATTGAAACCCAGGAGAATGTTGTAAACATCTTGGTCACGCCCTTACTTTGCCTTGTATCATCTGCTATAAACTAAAGGCATGGCTGTGGGTGTGGTCGCTGTCTCTCAGAGAAGCAGCATCCCACCGAGACCCGGCTTTCATTCTCTTGTCTGTCTTAAAATATATATATATTTTATTGATTTTTTACAGAGAGGAAGGGAGAGCGATAGAGAGTTAGAAACATTGATGAGAGAGAAACATCGATCAGCTGCCTCCTGTCCACCCCCTACTGGGGATGTGCCCACAGCCAAGGTACATGCCCTTGACCGGAATCGAACCTGGAACCCTTGAGTCTGCAGGCCATCGCTCTATCCACTAAGCCAAACCAGATAGGGCTCTTCTCTGACTTTTCTAAGCCTTTCAGCCACCCCCACTCAGGTTCACCCTTGGCTGTGCTGGCATGGCACACTTTAGAAAGATCTGCCTCCATGCTCCCAGGGCGGGTTCCTGCCTCAAACCCTGGCCTTATAGGAAACAGCTCTGAGATACAGCTCGGGGGAGGGCACAGCCATTTCCGAAACAACCCCGGCAGGACTGACTTCCTTCTGCTTGGTCACGGCGGTTCAGGTCGTGATGAACACCACCCATGGTTTTTATATAAGTAGATGATATGGGGCAGGTTCCTTTGAATGAGTCAGTGTGGTAAGGTGTGTTATCAGAAACTATAATAGACAAGCATATTCAGAGGTTGAACAAATCGTTAAGGTCAATGTGAAGGCCCCCTGAAATAGTAAGAAGTTTTATTTTATTCTGAAGTCATTAGATGCTGCTCATCACATATAAGGATTTTTGTTATGTAATCTATATTTAAGTTGAGCAAAATGAAGAAAAATGTTCCAAAATTTGAAGTTAAATGTATTTGCTGTTACTTAGCAAATGAATGACAAATAAAGAGGAATTAATCATGTCATCAGTTTTCTGTTATTTAATCTCTTTTAAAATAAAAGGTAATTTCCTTGTTGCTTTGTGAATTTTTGAAGTAAATAGACTACAGTGAAGAAGTCAGTGAGTGTGTGCCTTTTTCTTAATATTATAAGAGCATGTGGAAGAGTTCAAAATAAATTTAAAACAAATTTTTATTTTATTTCTATTCAGGGAGAATTGATGAGTGGATTTTAGAGAGATAATCATGTAAATGAAATGCTCCTGAAAAAAATGTACAAAACCTTTGGCTAACTGGTAGAAATAGATTTATTATAAAAGATCTCCAGACTGAGAGTCAGGAGTCCTGGGCTTGAAGCCAGACTCAATCATGAGTTTGTTATGTCACTTACATTCAGTTCCCATGATTAGAAAACTAAAAAATGTCCTAGTTAAATTAGGTGATTGTGTTTTTTTAAAGTAAATGAATGGTTTCAGAGTTTACAACCTGAGGGCTATTTGCATTCTGATAGGGTTTCAGAAGACTGAGAAGGATTTGAAAACAAAGAAATAAATCTCTAATAATTGAGTTCAGAGACCATAACAGGTTGCAGGGTATAAATTTTGTGCACTTGGCCTTCCTCATGCTCATAAAATAGTACCACATAGATGGTCGCTGGGTCCTGCTTACTTACTAAGGTCATTCCTAATAATAGATTAAGCATGGATCATAAGTTAACAAAAGCAGTTGCTGGCAGCTGAAAGTCATTTTCAGGCATGTGTTTAATACAAATCACTCTTTAGATTAATCTGGTAATGCAGTTATTATTATCTGAACCTCCTTCTTAGTAAATAGCTAAATGATTTTCCTATTATGACCCTAAGAAAATGTGAATACTAAGTTTTTATTACAAAGGCTTTTATATTAATAAAAAGTAATACAGACATGTTTAGCAAATAATTTTCAAGCAACTATGAAACTTCTATCTAGTATTAACTCCATATTTTCCTTCAAATATTAACAGAACAATATTACAGATAAAATTATGCCCCCTTTACCATCTCCAAAACTATGATATCATTTTATAACTAGAGACAATTTATATTAATAATTTTATATCTAGATATCAAATCCTTATTTTTATACGTAATTATCAAGTGCCTACAAACAGACTCAATCACAAGTGGAATTTTGGTATATTATATAGCATGTCTGACAAATTAGAGGGAGAAAATGGACTCTATGTGAAAACACATTGGGACAACAATCCTACTGGTGGGATAGTAGATCACGACTGTCCAACAGTTATTACTTTGAACTGCATTATAATTATATATTTGAAAAAAAACTTTAAAATTATTCAAAATAAAACATAAAGGTAAATTAAACAATGTAACTTATTTCTGCATTTGTAGTTATAAAAATTTTCTTATTCAGCAAAAGAAAAATTCAACACTGATAAATGTGATTACATACATATTTACAGCAATACAGTTTTCAACATTAGTTTCATAAAAATATTTCACACATATGAAAAAGAAATGATGGTAAGAAAGTTATGCAACACTATGCTTTGATAATTAAATAACAACTTAACATAGAATAAAGTTTCTTTAGTAGAAAGCACTATAGAATTCCTGGCGGTGGGGAGAGGGGGATGGAACAGAGGAAATCAATGCTTTCTCTGGTTTAGACTCCTACTTATACAATAACTGTTAAAAGGCTTAATTCTTTCAGATTTTTTAATATTTTCCTTATTTTTCTGTCTCTTGACTCAGTATTCATGAAGTTATTTAGAACCTTATAATTACTCTTTCTATAATAAATCTAAAAACTATATTGTCAAGCTATAAAAATACACATTCAACAATATTAATTTTTAAATAATAGGAGAGAAGATATTCAGAATCAAAAAGAAATCTTTCTCCCTTTTGTTCTTTATCAATCTATGTGCTTATCTATCATCTATCCATTTTCACCTTCACCACCATCACCATCATCATCATCATCATCATCATCATCATCGACCTCTATCAATCTATGTCTTTCCATGTGTAATTATATAATTGTACTTTAATTTGTAAGTTTACATATACTTCCTGAAATTTCTAAATTTCTGTAAAGAATTCAGGTACTCAAGTATTCAATTTAAAGATTACTGTTTATAACATTAACATACATAATATATATGAATAAACATGAAAAAAAACTACGAAATTTAGTGTTAGAAAATTTGGATGTGAACCCTACATTATCTGTCCTACGTTGGAAGCTTTGCACAGCCTTCCTAACCCACAGTTTTCTCATCAGAAAAGTTGGAATAATGATATATCACTGAAAAATTAAATGAGGAATGCACACAAAGCACATCATCATGGTGGTTCAGGATGTTATTTCCATGTTATGGCATCAATCCAAGCATGTAGCTCTTACACAAGCAAAGAGTTGCATGCAGTGTCATGGACATTTTCTGTGACACTTTATTTCCTTGTAAGTTACTTCACATCATCAACTCTAGATGTCCTAGTTGACTCAGCCATCATCTCGGACCCATCCTGTTTGAGATTCAACCTCCAGAGAAATGGAAAGATAAGAGTTCAAAGAAGGAAAGCTACTGGATTGCTCCAAACCCTGCTCAAATTAAAGAGGGTCACAGTCAATGATTTGTTTGAGGCATCAAAACCAAAGTAAAATAGGCAAACTAACATGTATATGTGACGGCCAGATTAAGTAACTGTACACGCAGGTCTCAAATTATGTGCCAAGGCATCCTGGGGCATCACAGAATATTTTAAAATTTTGAGAGACTCAGTACTTCCTCTCAGAAAGTTTTCCCTTTACATATAATTTTTCTAAAGAGTTTATCTTATTATAGATGAGTCATTTATAGTATTTTCATCTGTTTTACTACATGTCTTTTCACCATATATTATGTTGTTACTGCATTATGGATGTAAAGAAAAGGGATAGCCTTTATAATATTTCTTCATAATAAATTGCAGAAAATATCAAATGGCCCAATAACTCCTTATCTAAGTTCTGATCTTTTCACTAGTTATAATTGTTACATCTAAAAGAAATCTTTTAAATTTTGTAGGTATTTTATGTGTTCATTTTTTAAAATATATATTTTATTGATTTTTTTACAGAGAGGAAGGGAGAGAGATAGAGAGTTAGAAACATCGATCAGCCGCCTCCTGCACATCTCCTACTGGGGATGTGCCCGCAACCCAGGTACATGCCCTTGATCGGAATCGAACCTGGGACCCTTGAGTCCGCAGGCCGACGCTCTATTCACTGAGCCAAACCGGTTTCGGCTATGTCTTCATTTTTTTAAAACTGTTAACATATTCTCTAGCCATATACCTGCTTTGATTTGTTTTATCCTCTAGTAGTTGTATTGGATGATTACTGTGTAGTTTTATATTTCATATTCTACTATTTCTCTAAAAAGAACTTTTATTTGTAAATGGTAATTAGATGAAGGATTTTGTCGTTTCATAGGATTGTGTTCTATATATCTTTCTAAACTAAGAGAGGCTGCTGATATAGGTTTTTAGGGGACATCAATGCCCTCCTTGAGTGATCCTTAATTTTCTATTTAGAGTTACTCTTGATTTCTTTGTCCTCAAAGAAATCAAATCATAGTCACACATTCCCATTTAGCTTACTTATATCTAGTTATTATCTTGATCCATCCACTATGTACAGCAGGGTTAGTATCAGGAAGCTCAGTGTTAGACATATATGTTCATAATAAATTTCTTGTTTAAAATGCATCACTACAAATATTTATTCAGAAAGTACCATGTGGAACATGGTAATGTTCACCAAGGTATTTTGGACACATTTTGAAGGGCACTCAACTATCAACAATGTCAAGTTCTGCCACTAATAATGCTCCACCAGTTTTCTATGCTGGGTAGAAAAAGCCTAAGTTACCATAGTAATCTGCTAACAAAGAGCAAAACAATCTCTGTATAAAAGGTAGAGAAAATATGAGAAAGGACAAACACAACATGATATTTTTAAACCACCATGGTAAAGTAGAGGCAACTGATCTCTGAACTTTTATTCTGCTATTTCCTATGTCCACTGATTATAATTTCTGGTCTAGAATTATCAATACAACATTCATTCTAATTATGGATAAAATTAACAACACTTACTTTCATAATATAATTATCAATCCAAACTGTACTAAAAGAAACCATGAATATGGTTGTTTTTTCAACTGTAATATGCTAAATTTTAATAATATTATAATTAATATCATTTTGTCTTTTTTTTTTTAATATATTTTATTGATTTTTTTACAGAGAGGAAGGGAGAGAGATAGAGAGTTAGAAACATCGATGAGAGAGAAACATCGACCAGCTGCCTCCTGCACATCTCCCACTAGGGATATGCCCGCAACCAAGGTACATGCCCTTTGACCGGAATCGAACCCGGGACCCTTCAGTCCGCAGGCCGACGCTCTATCCACCGAGCCAAACCGGTTTCGGCAATATCATTTTGTCTTTTTTTTAAAATATATTTTTATTGATTTTTTTACAGAGAGGAAGGGAGAGAGAGAGTTAGAAACATCGATGAGAGAGAGAGACATTGATCAGCTGCCTCCTGCACATCTCCCACTGGGGATGTGCCCGCAACCCAGGTACATGCCCTTGACGGGAATCGAACCTGGGACCTTTCAGTCCACAGGCCGACGCTCTATCCACTGAGCCAAACCGGTTTTGGCTCATTTTGTCTTCATATAACTTTTTATTAATGTTTATTTTGGGGACTTCCTTGTGAAAAGGATGTAAATTGCATTTAAATTTTTGTGTGCTTATTAATTAATGTCTTAAATTTCAGAATAACAACCTATTTATGCATTCTATATTTTTACTACCCATATTCAGACACAACTCTGCAGTAATTGAGATGCTGTATTTGCCTTTGTAACCTGATATTAACTTCAATACTATTTAATAAAATAATATAGGTAAATAAACATAAAGTGTCACTAATAGCATCTAACACTCATACTTAAAAATAATCCTAATAATATTGATAATAATCCACAGAAAGTTGAAGGGGAAAGGCATTTTTGCACATCAAGCACAAGATACTTAACCCTCAAAGTTTCTACCAATTTAATAGAAATCAACCAATGCTGATATTTGGACTAATTAGTTGTTAATACATCCAAATATTAATTAGTGACATTTGGAATAAATAATATGAAACATGTAGAGATATGACAATGGAAACCCTAGAGAGAGTTCTGCACTTAATAAGAATGAATAATAAGGAATGACTTTTATTATACAACAGTTTTGCAGCATATCCCTCACTTATTTAAACAAGGAAATTAAGAGAAAAGAACAACTTTAATAATATCTTTTAAAACATTGACAAATATAATAAATTATTTTCATTGAAGTAAAACTCACAGATTTTATAAAATTTGCTTAAGAGAACAGAATCAATACTTGTACAATGTGAACAGTAATACACAAAACAAACCAACCTGTTATCAAAAAAACTGCTAACTCATGTTTGGTTTCTAGGAGCTTAATAAATTTCAAAGTCGTTTTGCCTTAGAAGATAGGATCAAATATATTTTCACAGAAAAAGTAACCAGTTTGCATATTGTGAAAACGTAGCGAATGGCTTAACCATTTAAGGCCAATAACAATTCTAGTCCATGAGCTTAAAATTAACATGTAGTTTTGTCTCAACTTGTGAATAGTCTGTGCAAGTCTATATTTCCTTTACTTTTCAGCTGGATTTTTAATGAATCCTCATATGCCAAGTGTGGGCCATTTAAAATCTCTGGAATTTCCATACTGAAAAGCTATCTATTTCTCGCTCACTCTTTCCTGTAGTCACCAACAGTTGCCAGAGTGTTGATTAGGTCAGGGCACGACTATTGAAAATCCTTGCTTTGGGCAGAGGTATTGACTGCCAGCCAGAATGCAAGGAGAGACACAAGAGTCTAAAGAAAGATGTCTGTAAAATAAACTGATGAACAAAATAGGTCCAGAGACATGGAAGCATGGAACAGACTACTGAATCTCAGAAGGAAGGAGCGGGTGGGTGGGTGGGAAGAGATCAACCAAAGAACTTGTATGCATACATGCATAACCCATGGACACAGACAATAGGGTGGTGAAGGCCTGGAGCAGGGGGCAAGGGGCAGGGGGCAGGGGCGGGCCAGAAGGAGTCAATGGGAGAAAATAAGGGGACATATGTAATACTTTCAACAATAAAGAATTTTTTAAAAAAGAAAGCTGTCTGAAATCCAAGTCCTGCCTAAACACAGGTCTTCTTGGAACTTCACTAAGCATTTCCTCAAAAATGTCAAGGAACTATTCCTTATCAAATACAGTGGGGCCTTGGATTACGAGTGTCCCGACTAACGAGTTTTTTGAGATATGAGCCCCGTCTCTTGGCCGATTTTTTGCTTTGAATTGTGAGTTAAAATTTGGGTTAGGAGCCAGCTTCAGATACCCCCCCCCCCCCCCCCGCTAGTTGGCGCAGCGAACATCACAGTGAACGCCACAACATCAGTCCAGCATCACATGTCTCACTCGTTCACTTTATGATTTGACATACGAGTAATTTGAGTTATGAGCTCCGTCACGGAACGAATTAAACTCGTAAGTCAAGGCCCCACTGTGTGATTTAAAAAGCTGGGCATTCCAATGAGAAAGAAGTATGTTTCCCATCTGATCATTCTAATCTTTTCTTCTTAAAATGTTTCTAGGAATATGACCTGGAGAACTGGACAGACAGTACTCCAGAGACTATCAACTATCCCAGAAAGAAACATATGGAGGAGAGTAGTCCTGGGAAGATAAAGAAAATTCACATTCAGTTTCAAACTTACCTTTTAATAGTAACAAATGTTACCACAAAGAGGGAAAATATTGATATTCCAATGACTTATCAAATTTTCACCCCAATCTATCAATGCAGTGTAAGATAAATTATATAAACTCTGATGTCACAAGCTCTCAGACATTAGAAGCCTGCTTTACTTTCATGACATTAGATACTCATCAGCCCAATATAGATAAGTTACTTTTTTTCAGAAGGATGCTAGATACAAATGTGCAAATATATACATTTTTCATAGAATAAGTCATAAATACATAGATATTAGATTTCTTTATTCTTGAATGGATTTTGCAAGTCCCTCTTAGAAATGATTTTTTTCATTCTGGGAGCCCCACCATTAGTCAAACAAGGATGCCGATTCACTATCGTCTGTAGTTTCAATAAAATTCACCAGATAGGAGTGCCTTGCTATATATGCAACAGGCCGAACAACTAAATTATGAATAGTTTATAAGGTAGACTGTCATATAAGTAACGGAAAGACAACAAATTTTAAGCCATGAGGCAGTGGTTTTTAATGCTTTTCATGGCATATATTTCAATGTAAGAATCTGATGAAACTATAGACTTCCTATTGCAATATGTGTGTTCTTATATTTATGTATAATTTGTATTAAAATCCAATTTGAAGACACCTCTGAAGCTCATCTACTGACAACAATAACAAATAAACGTCCCACAAAGGTGTAAGAGACACATAGCCACGTATCTCTTCTAGGTTCCATTATTAAGATGGGAACAGGGGTGATCCTTTTTTCTAATTCTTTTAAAATGGTAACTGTGAAAGGAGGCCCCGTTAATCTTGTGCTATGCTCATAGGAGTACTATGAAAATGCTAATGGCCATGAAATGCCTAAAGAACTTTAGAAAGTATCATTCTAACCTGTGATATAACTCATTAGACTTATTTCTCTGGAATCCACCATGGTCCTGTTCTGCTGTTATAATAATAGAATTATACTCTGGAAATTAATATACACTTATCATAAAGATAATTATTTCAATATTAAATATATTAAAGTAATCAGAAATTAATTTACCTGGTCTCTCAAAAATTAAATTTATGCTTCATCCTCCCACTGAAAAGCCACATACAAAAGTTTAAGAACCATGCCTTAATATAATTAAAACAATCTTATATATGTGTGTTGAAATAATTTGCTAGAGCCAAGATGGAGACACTCCTGCCTTCAGTGCCAGGTCCGCAAACTGAAACTTAGGTGACTTGTGTCCTGCAAATGCTCCACTTGACTAGAAACACAGGATATCCACTCAGCCAATCCTTGAACGTCAAGTCAACTTGGCCTTCTCAAACCAAACAAGGGTGACTATGTGGTCCTAGCCAATCAGATGCTTTCTGTTTGTGTCTTCCTTATTCTTTATCCTATAAAAGCTTCCGGCCTTCCACCCCATTTTTCAGGTCTCTGAGAGGAGACTGTCCATTTTATGATGTGTTAAAGTGTGTGTGTATCACCTAGATTGTCTTCTTTAATCCTTTTTAAAATATATTTTTATTGATTTCAGAGAGGAAGGGAGAAGGAGAGAGATATAGAAACATCAATGATCAGAGAGTATCATGGGATCCTCAATTCAAATATTTCAATTAGAATATGCCTCCTGTATGCCCCCTTCAGGGAATGGAGCCTGAAATCCTGGCATGTGCTCTGACTGAGAATTGAACTGTGACCTCCTGGTTCTTAGGTCGATGCTCAACCACGGAGCCATGTTGGCTGGGTTTTAATCATTTCTTAAATAGGTTCTGGTGTCAAGCATGGGATCCAGAGATGACTACTGACAAGTGTGAACAGAAGCAGAGGTGAGGTGTCTGCTAATCTCTCTGAGGTCACCCTTCTTCTAATCTTTACAGAGAATCGTGGGTTAGTCACTCTTGGATTTGAGCTCCACTCACTTGAGTGTAGCTCTCCAATCCAAACAAACTTTATATATAGATATCCCAGAAGGTTCTGGGATTTCAGAAAGCTTCCAGGATAGCTATATTGGGAATCTAGAATGGGTAGCAGCCATTAGAAGTCTCATAAAACCTTGAGGTAAGTCCACAGCATAAATTGCTAGAGGATCTGGGATGCTATCATGGTGCCTACCACTATAAAACATCTTCTCATGAAAGGAATAACATATCTATTGCTACTGGAAATCTCAAAAGCCAGAGCCATGGATTCCTATGCTAGGATAAGGTGGGCACAGAACAGGTTAGTTTCACACTAGGCAACCCACTAACCTCAAGGAAATTCCCATGCAATCAGGTACACAATAGAACACCACAAAATTCCCAACCCAACAGCATGTACATCTTGGTATTGATAGGGGGACTTATAATCTGATAGATAGAGCACCTGAATTATTCTGAAAAAATACTCATATTATTTTCAATCTTAGAACACATATACTGATGTGAATAGGAGGTTACGTTTCTTATATGTGAAGAAGGGGTTAAGTTTTTCTTAAGTTTCCTTTTCAAGGCCTGTGTGAAGCAATTGAGGAGGTGACTTAGCTGTGAATCCAGCAAGCAGAACCCATAAGCATGGTCAGACTGACCTACCAGGAGTCAAAACATCATCTCATCAATGTCATCTCATCAACTGATGACTACATTAGCTGACATCGGGGGACCCCCAGGGCTGCATGTAGCTGCATTCCATTCCCAGCTTCACCATAGCCCATTCCCCTTTATAATTCTGTCCCTTGAACCTTGCTATTAAGACAGGATTTGAATGCTTGTAAGAACCCTGTCTTCTTGGTTGGCTAACCTTCTCAATAAATGCCTTATATTATTCAATCCTGCCTTTGTTATTGGACACAGGGACAGGCAGCCTGAGCCCAAATGGGGGTTTCCCGGTAACAATATTAATTTAGTTCCAGGAGAGCCAAGGCTCAACTAAGGAAATGGGATCCTCATATTTCAAAGAATTGAACAGCACACCTGCCTATTTGTTGTTTAATAACTGTGATCCTAGGAAATGTAGACAACTAAAACAAATGGCAAAATCTCACTAAATCAACTTAGAATTACAATGGCTATTATGGAGAATATTTGAATTAGACAAGATTGTTCTTTTGAGAAGTGGACTTGTAAGCAAGGGTTCTCAAATTAAACAAATGGAATAAGAAACCTATTTTAATTGGTACGCATAAGCCATCAAAAGGCTCCAAATTCCAAAATAGTTTAACTGCAAGATTCATTGAAAAAGACTAATGAAAATTAAAGACATAGTAGGTGCCTAAGCAAAATATTATAAGACTGAAGTGACCACTACTACTCTCTTGTGTTCTCTAAGTTGTTTGTGTCCAGCAAGAATTAAGAGAGTTTTATAAGTACTAACATCTCTTATATTTATCAAATATTTACAAATATATTATTTAAGAAAGCCTAATAACCCCAAAGTTAGTGACCAGGGCTGTTGTTAGCACTAGATTTTATGTGTTCATGCTTTTACCACATTAGCCCCTTTATAGATAAAGTTTTATAACTCAAATTGCTAATGCTTCTTCTTTAAAAATAAAATTCATTAGACATACAATAAAAATCTTCCTTTCACTAACATAAAAAGTGAGATACATTTATATTATTTTCAAATTTCATTTCAATTTGTTTTGTTTTCCTTAAATATATTATGAAAAACTCCTCATGTTGTTATATATGACATTTATAGAAAATTTCTAAAGTTTTCTGAACTTCATTCACATCTAATCTAAGGGAATCATTTGTGATTTCAAGCAATTTATTCCCTGCACTATATTCAATATCATCATACAAGAAGATATATTCCGTGAATCCATGATTTTTTCTTAGATGTTCCTTGCTCTAAAATAAATCATCAATATTTTTTCTCAGTCCAGCCATCATAGCATGGTTTTGTTTGTTCCTTAATCTATTGTTTGGATTTTAAATTTGCAACAAATCTCTGTGACAGGAAAATATATTTTGAAACATTCACAATTATCCTTCTCCAGTTTTTAGTTTTCTATTTTGATCTTCCTTAGGTTAGTCTGAGTTTCCTACCTAAGAGAAATGATGTGACAGTAGAAATTAGAGGAGGAGAAAACCAGGTGTTGGCTGCATTTTACTCTTCAGGGGCCTCGATTCTTTTAAAAGAACAGTAACAGCAAAAAGTTTTCACAAAAGACTTGGAAAGACAAAGGATCAGCAAGAGCATTGCTTCCCTGTGAGCTCTCCTCCCTCTCACCAGCTCCTCTACACACCAGGAGGGAGGGGATGATTCAGGAAAGGAGTGGACTGGGAAAGGGGTACAGAGATGCCATGTAGACATATAGCCTCAGAGACATGGTTGTTTCCTGAACCCCCTTCCTGACCTGAGTGATCACAATGACCCTAAGAGGAATAGGGACAACCCAAAGCTATCAGATTAAAGTACTTTAACAAGGTGATTAAAAATCAGGAACAGCATCTTTGTAAGTGGTACCATAGTATTTAAAACGTGTTTCAATGCCCTAGTTGTCCTCCTGTGGACTGAAGCCTCCTGGGTTCAATTCCATGTGTCTCTCTCACATCAATGTTTCTCTCTGTGTGTTTCTCCCCTTCCCTTCCACTCTCTAAAAATCAATGGAAAAAATCCTCAGGTAAGGATTAACCAAATAAATAAATAAATAAATAAACAAACAAATAAATAAATAAATGATAAAGGACTTAAATATAAGTTGGGAAACCATAAAAATTGCAGAAGAAACAAAGGCAGCAAAATATCAGACATATGTCTTGAAATATCTTTACTAATACAGCTCCTAGGACCTAGGACAATGGAAACTAAAAAGAAAATAAACAAATGAGACTACATCAAAATAAAAAGCTTCTGCACAGAAAAAGAAACCATCAACAAAACAACAAGAGAACCCACTACACAGGAGAATATATTTGCCAATGTTATATCCAGTAAGGATTTAACCTCCAACATTTATAGGGAACTCATACAACTTAATAAAAGGAAGATAAACAATCCAATCAAAAAGTGGGCAAAGGATCTAAATCAATGCTTTTCTAAAGTGGACATAAGGAAGGCCAAGAGACATATGAAAACATGCTCAAAGTCACTAATCATCTGAGAGATGCAAATCAAAATGACAATGAGGTACCATCTCACACCTGTCAGAATGGCTATCATCAAATCAACAAAAAAGTTCTGGGGAGAATGTGGAGAAAAAGGAACCCTCGTGCACTGCTGATGGGAATGTAGACTGTTGCAGCCACTGTGGAAGACACTATAGAGTTTACTCAAAAACTTAAAAATGGAACTCCCATTTGGCCCAGTGATCTCACTTCTAGAAATAGATTCCAAGAAATCAGAAACCAATAGATCCCAACCAATCAGAAAGGGTATATGCACACCTATGTTCATAGCAGCACAATTTACAATAGCTAAGATTTGGAAATAGCCTAAGTGCCCATCAGCAGATGAGTGGATTAAAAAAACGGTGGTACACCTACACAATGGAATACTACACTGCTGTAAAAAAGCAAGAACTCTTACCATTTGCAACAGTATGGATGGACCTAGAGAGCATTATGCTAAGTGAAATAAGCCATCCTGAGAAAGATGAATATCACATGATCTCACTCATTTGTGGAATCTAATGAACAATATAAACTGATAAAAAAAAATAGATCCAGAAACATAGAAGCATCAAACAAACCATCAAACCTCAGAGGGAAGGCAGGGGAGGTTAGGAAGGGGGGGGGAGTAAGAGATCAACCAAAGGGCTTGTATACATGAATATAAGGATAACCAATGGACACAGACAGTAGAGGGGTGAGGGCATGTGCTGGGGGGTGGGAGCAGCTGGGGAGAGGTCAATGGGTGAAAGAGGAGACATATGTAATACTTTAAACAATAAAGAATTTAAATTAAAAAATGAGGTAAATAAATAAATAGTCCTGGAGTAATTAAAAAATAATAAGTTAAAGATCTATTGATTCAGATTACAATTTTTTTGAATGTTATTTTTCTTCTAAAAATTTAATTTAAATGAAGAAACTGGATTTTAAGTGTCAATAAGTACAACAACCTGTTTCTTTAATTTTTTCTAGGCTATAATTTTGATGTAATGGGAATATATTTTGTCTTAATTTGATAAAATAACATTTTTCTTATTAGCCACATGTAACAATTCTTTTCATTATGCTTTCCTCAGACACTAAGTTTTCTATACAATTATTATTTACAATTTTACTTACATAAAAATGATAATAATAGTACCCTTGTAACTATTAGTCATTTATTTATCAATGTGAACTTAAAGTAGCCATTTCTTACTGTAAATGTGTCTTCCATTTTGTGTTAGATCTGATCAAATAATTGAATAAGTACCCCTCCCCCGGGAACTGGCTTTTCAGGCCATTTCACTATGGACATTCCCTTTGCTGCGACCACATTCCATTATCTCCCCTCGAGGTATGCACAAAGAAGTCTCCCCCCAGAAAAAAAGCCCGCCAAAAGTCCTTTAAAAGCTGCTGACTCCTGTCACTGGGTGCTGGACCCATCGAGGCTCAGCCACCTGGTGTGCGGATGATCAAATAAATTCATAATCCCTCACCACTCTGGCCTCCTGCGATCCTCCTTTGGCGACCTAACATTTTGAACCACTGGTAAATCTAAAAACACATAATGTCGAACTGTAGCTTTTATAAACCAATGAATGGTCCACTCACTGAAGCATAAGTTTTCATCACCTACCTGTGTTGCCAGAGGAAATGGGCTCTTGTGATGTCCTGAGGAAAAAAATTCAGGAGTACAGGGGTGGGAGAAGTTTATGGGTAGTGGCAAGACTTGGAGCGAAAAAAATACGCTCTCAGGGATGTAGAGAGCCAGCAGGCTCTAGTCATAGTTGCTCCAAGGTCCTTGTAATCCTCCCTATATTTCCTTGGTCTCAGAAGCAAGTGGGAGGCTGTCTTTCCATCTGTCCCACCTGTGCCTTGGGTTTTCCAGGGCCTGCGTTGGGCCCTCCCCCTCACCAGTTCCTTTCCTGGATCTCCCGGAATTTCATGCCCTTATCCTATCCCATCCTTTCCCCAGGCTAGACCCTCCCCTTTATGCTAATGAATTTGGCTCTTCCAGGGCTCACCTCTAAGTTCTGCTTCCTCATCGGACTTCTACAGAGCATGTGCGTACCTTCTTCCCTTGTGCCACCTTGGCTTCTACTGCAGGTAAGCCCAGCGAAAGGATTCTCCCCTGGGTGTTTATCCCTCCCACCTGGTAATGTGGGAGAACTAGTGGGTTGTTCTCCGGGGAGACTGGAAAACAGGTTTTACGTCCCTTTGGCTGAGATGTGTCTGTCTGCTGGAGTGTCTGCGAAGCTGTAGCTTCTAGTCTTAATCAGGCTTAGTCAGTTTAGCTTTCCCCTCCTTTGTTGATACCTAACTACCTACGCTAACACCTGGACTGCTCTGTCTTGCCCCCTCTGGACAGACGGAAGTGCTGGGAACACACGTTCATGCTGCTTTATCCAAACAAAGTCCTTTGTAGTGGAGCCAGGGATTTCATGTCTTCTCTCAGCAGCCATGAGTCTTTGGCAGGCTAACTTGTTAGTCTCCAAGTGGCATAACGTATCAGATGCTAAAATTTCTTGACATTGCATACATCAGCATTTCATCTAATAACAGTGCCTATATTTTTCTCTGAGGAACACTCTCCCCATCATTTTGTCTGTATATTCTGCAGGTGAAAAAATTCGGCTCAGCTAAATGGAGAACATATGTCTCAGCTGAGAACATTTAGCGCATCAGATTTTATTAACATAGGGATTCAGTTAGTGATAGAATTAGGACACAATTTGAACTCTTGAAAGTAAGGTTTAAGATTTTTGTTTAAATGCTTTTACAGTATATAATCTACTCTATAAGGCCCATGCTAATAGTGGTTATTATGAGGCATCCTAATATCCTGTGCATCTATTTCTTTATCTATAAAATAAGGATAATATTAATTTCTACTTCATAGAATAATTATAAAGATGAAATGAGTTAACTCATATAAATTCCTTATAAGACTACCCGGCATACTAGAAGCGCTTGGAGATTGACTATTACAATTATAATTGTACTTCTGAAAATGTAAGCCAAGAGCAGTTGGCAGCCACCATGATACCACATGGATCTTGACAATGAACCTAGAACTGAGTAGGACTGAAAGAGGATTTGGCCTGGGGAAATTATTTGAATCTCAGATTTTTATTTCTGCTCAAAGCTCATAAATTGTGAGTGATGTGTACCAATAAATTCCATCCTTTTTTTTTTTTTCTAAAGTACTTTTGGCTGAGATTTTCTGTCACTTCCATCTAAAAAAAATGTTGAGTACTAAGGCACAAAATGAAAATAACCATCCTTACAATTCAGAATGAACTCAGTAAACATAAAGTGAATAAAAGTAAGACCTCTGTACCTTGGTCAGGAATAATGAAACAGATGTATAACTGCTCTGACTTGCATTTTAGGAGTCACATCATGTATCATTCATCCTTGCAGCACAGCAAACATCTCCAAAATCTACATGGCTTACAATAACACTTATTTCATGCTCACATTACAGATTGATGGTCAACGATGAGTTTTTGGCTCAATCTACCTCAAATTGTCTCAAATTATCTCTTTTTCAGTACTCAAGCTGAAGGAGCAGCCCTTCTGAGGAACACACCCTTTTTGTGGCAAAGAAAAAGAGGTGAGGAGAGTGAGTTTTGAATCATGCAATGGTTCATAAATATGACAGAAAGCTTAATTGCTCAAATCTCATGCTAATCTCAGAGCAAATCACAATCCTGAGACCTCATCAGTGGGATAGAGAAGTAAAATTTTCACCAAAGCACAGGCAAGCCATTTGGTGGTGATGGTGTGTGTAACCATCTAAAGAGGTATAGGGAATGAATGTCTGAACCCAAAAATAAATGAAACATTACAATACTTCTTAGAAAAAAAAGATTTCAAATAGAATGCTTTTTACTTTTAATTTCAATCACATATAAGAAAGATATCAGATCGGACGTAAGCTGCCCTGTTTAGAAGCAGATGGGCTTGATTAGGAAGTCTTTTCTACCTATTGCCTGTCATTTGAAATGGGTAAGAGAATGATTTTCTAGACTGAGACTAAGGAAGTATGAAACTGGAGATAGATTGGAACCCAGAAGAAAAGTTTTCCTTTTTTGTGTGCTTGGAAATTTCTCGTTTAAATGCACTTTCTATGTTAAAATATGACACTTCTCTCTGTTTTAAAGAGGCCCCACTGAGGCAAGGGCCAGATTAAATTTGTTGCCCCAGAGTCATTATTACAAATTGTCAGAGGCAGATGCCAGGTGAAACCTAGCTGATGATTAATCTAATAGCAAATGGCTGTTGAGTATTTAATATTAGTTAGGCAGTGTACTGTTCTAAACACTTTTTATGCATGAAATAATATAGTCAGTATTACAGTTTCATGAAGTAGGCATGGTTAAGGAAAGTAGGTACTGCTTGTTTAAGTAACTTGTACAAACGTAACTCAGCTGGTCAGTAGTAGAGCTGGGATTCAAACCTAACAGGCTGACTTCTAATCTAAATTATTAACAGTGAATATTTGCTAATTTTCAAGTTGAGGTAAGTATCCACAACTTATTACTATGTTTCTGAAATCCTCAAGCAGTTTCTAGATTTAAATACTGCACTGTTACTTGACAAGAAATTTTGGAAAATCAAGAACCTATACAAAAACTGAGTAACCATTGTGGATTTCCAAAAGATACCTAATATTTGGTATGTTCAAAGTATCTTCCCCCGAAATCTGCTTGTGGATACTTTCCCATCTCAGTTAATGAAATTTTCAACTCACTGAAATTACCCTAAAAGCATCCTTGAATTATTTTGTTTGTTTTTGTTCTCTTGCGTCCCATATCCAATATGCCACAAAGTCCTGTTAGTTCTAACTTCAAACAATAACCAGAACTTAAGACTTTTTCCATTAAAGACACTGTATTGCCTGCCTATAGTAAAGCCAAAGCCTCCTAATTGATCTCCCTGATCCTACCCTTTCCAATGGTCTGTATTCACAAGAGCAGCCAGAATATTTGGAAATGTTACTTAAATCCCTTCAGCAGCTTCACAATTAACTCTGGATAAAACCCAATGCCATTTAAATGGTTCCCAGAGCCTTATATATTCAATATTTCCATCATCTCACTGCATATAAGCATAACCAATGGACACAGACAGTAGGGGGGGTGAGGGCATGTGCTGAGGGGTGAGAGGGGCTAGGGAGAGGTCAATGAGGGATAAAGGAGAGATATGTAGTACTTTCAACCATAAGAATTTAAATTAAAAAACAAAACAACAACAACAACAACAACAAAAAACAGACAAAGAATGTTGTCATTCCTAGTTGAGAACTACCTACAAGAAAAAGGTAAATCTATCTTCATTCTGATAATTAGACAAAAGTAACTTATTTATTTCACAAATCAATTCCAGACAAGGACTCTGCCTTATAAAGTCAAAATGGAAAATCTTCAAAGTAATATAAGAACTGAAAGAATGAAGAAAAACACGAATGAAGAAATGAGGAATGGCAACCTCTTTTCAATATGTAGTTATGTTCAGATTTCCTATGTCTCAAACAACTAGTAATTTGGGAAAATTAACTATGGTTTCAAAATTCAATATTAAATCTTAAAATGAGAAAACTGGCTACATTTCAAGAGCAAAATGTAAATAAAAGAAAAATATAAAATAGGAATTCAAATATCAATTTTTTTCATTGAAGGTATATGATTAAAATAATAACTTAAGAAAAAAGGTATTGAAAACCTTGCACACTCATTTAATTATATAAAATAAGATACCAACATTAAATATTGGTTATTATAAGGCAAAGAGGGAAGATAATGAAATTAGGAGGGGATAAAAAGATAAATTTCAGAGAGGAAAGGAGAGGGAGAGAGAGAGAAACATCCATGATGAGAGAGAATAACTGATAGGCGGCCTCCTATGCTCCCCACACTGGGGAGCTAGCCCGCAACCTGGGCATGTGCCCTGAACTGGAATTGAACCCTGACCTCCTGGTTCAGAGGTCGATGTTCAACCTCTAAGCCATGCTGGTTGGACCATTTTTCCAGATTTTAAAAATATTTCCTTAATAGAACAGGATGTAAATTGGTCTCATTATCTGAGATGCTGTCCCATATTTCCTTTTAAGTCATCAGATTTTGTGTTTAACGTTCTCAATTATATCCAGAAAGTATAATTATAATGATGAATGCAACTGATATAAGGCACTAAAATTATCATCATCTGGTCTGACATTAGGTGTCTAGACACTTAGCTATTAAAGTGATATATATTATTACTGTAAGAGGATTTCATGAATGAACTTAATTTCAAATTCAAATTCTTAGTCAACCATACACTATGTCAGCAATGTTTACTAAATAATTCCTCTGAAGTGCTATTTTAAGCTGTCTTTGAGGAAACTTAAAATCTGAATCTTAGCTGGGAGGCAAATAAGCACATCCCTGTCACTTTCCCAAATGGATGCCATCAGGTCTCCTCCCCTACCGTGCTCACTTCTCAGTGCAAATGAAGATGAGAAGTCTGTTCAAAGGCTGAGCTGAACTAGTTATGCTACAGCTACCCAATAAACTCTTCACAAAACAAAGAACATGACCATTAGTTAAATGAAGTTCATTCATAGTTGTTGAGAAAGTATAAAGCATTTTTATGAGTCATAAAAGTACTAAGGTTTTATTAAGATAAGAAATATTAACACAAAATGAGGGCTCAAAAACCATTTGAAACATGGCCCTTATGCATACTATGGCCTTACCCCTACTTGGTCTTACCCCTACTTACCCCTACCCATCCACTGTCATTTCTGTTTCTAATAACTAGTCACTCTGTATCCTAAATAGGTCCCCAAGAAACCCTGGATATTATTTTCTCACCAAAAATTGAAAATAAGCTTCATCTCATTTTTAAATGATCCCAGATCAAACTCTCAAAAAACTGTTTAAGAGTTCTCAGTCATTAGACGTATATAAACCCCATCCTGTGAATCACATTTAGCTAAAGATATACGCACTGTCATGCCTCTTGTGAGCACACCTCAGGAACTCCAAGCTATTCATAAGTATACTTTTTATAAGTACCTTGAAGAACTGCAAATGGAACTTGCTTTCTTTAGTGTTTTGGGATAGGAGACAAATTACCCCTCCCCGCCAAAAATGCTTCTAGATAATTATTTTGACAATTGCCAGAATGGGAGAATGAGATCTATAATTTAACCCGAGAGAATCTGAGAGTTATATTTTGACCCCTCACCTCTCTACTCTTTTCCCTCACCAAGTGCAATTAAGAGTCAAATGAACTAGCATCAGACTATGCAAGTTGTCCTGAATCATTCAACATTTCCAACAGTTTGTTACTTACTGGTGCAGCTGCTTTATGGAATAGTTTCACTTCATAGCCTGACCATTGGAAGCAAAAGACCCATTCAAAGGAAAGTCTTATGGTTGAAGAGGAGAGACACTAAGGATTTTACCTTGCTAAGACATGAACAGGATTTAAAAGGATCTGGAAAGAGCTGAATGTGATTACGTGGGAATACTACTCTGAGCTGAGAAAAATGAATTGAGCTTCTGGTAAATAATATCTAGCCTCTGATTGAGTAGAAGTGATGTAGTCATTTATAGGAAATTACTTTATTTCAAGTCTGCATAGCGTTCCAACCACTACTTTAGGAGTAGATACCTGTTGAGAAAGCTTTTAAAACAGTACATATAGGTAAACAAACAAATAATAAATACCCCTCCAATGCAATATGATTATGCATATAGAAATAGCAAAATTCCTCTTAATCTTAGAAGTGAAAGCCTCAGTGTACTGTTTCTTCAGACTGTGACTTTAATTTGAATATCATATGAAGAAGCTATTGAATACAATTGTGACTTTAATTCCACTTGCGATCTTGATAACTTTTAGAGTGATGGATGTGTGGCATGCCTGGAAAATTAGGAATAGGGATAACTAGAGACAAAGATTAAGATATTTAATGTGGTGTAGACTGCTGAATAAAATGAAAAGAGCCAAATTCTCCACTTAATAACCCGACTAATTGTTCTCTTCTTTTTAACCATAGCACTAACTACTAATGCTATGGAAATAAAAGATTCTCAAAATTGTCCGACAACAATTTGTGAGGCTTTTTACTTCTTGGACATATCCATTAATATATTGTGTGAAGTCATTTGTGACAATTAACTTCCGTAATAAATGATTCCAGTAGAAATAACCATTCCTTTCCTTCCACTAGTCACTAAATAGGTCACTGCTGTAGGTCAGAAAAAAAAAATATTACCTCCTTGTAAGAGACCTACAATTTCTTTCCCTTATAAGTAATTTACTGCTACTCTTATAATCTTACTATAAATACCATCGCTCTTGTTAGTTATGCTACTGAGACTGCTGCTACTACTACTATTACTGTTATTGTTATTCTATTTCCTGAATGAAGGGATGCAATTGCTTAAACAGACATTTGTTCTTTTGTGCCTTTGGTTTTCCTTTGGTTTTGTTTGCTTTGAAAGCAGCAATCAATATAAAATGTTTCTAGTAATGTGCACTGACAAGCCCCTTCTTCTCTTTGAGACTGCCCGGTGTTTGGGCCATGTGAACTGTGATGTGAGACTTTGTTGAACTGCTTCAGAGTCCATGTCAGAGAAAGAAATGTCTCAGGCTTCCTAACAAGAAATCATGCTAGAAGATGGTCAGAGATTATGTGGTTTCCCAGGGAGAGCCATCAGGAGAAGCAATGCATGTGTTCTTGTCATAGCTTCCTCTTTGTGAATCCTCCCACCATGTTTATTCATATTCTCTCTCTGTCTATCTCTGTGTGTCATTCATTCATTCCCTCTTTCTCTCATATCAATTTTACCTTGCAGAAACCAATACACAATTTATATAACATCATTGAGTTTTCTTTTGTAAACTGATGTGACTAACATCTTGACTCTCAAAAAGCATTTTTATGCATTAGAACAGAGATAAACATTCTGGAGACTATGCATATAGTAATTAGTACTTACCCCAAGTATCAGCCTTAATATACTTAGCATAAAGTATTCTCAGTTCTAGGGCCTGTCTTGAAATATCCATGAGGCATTAAGTATTATACTTCTCAATATCCTGTGTTTTACCTCATTTATAATCTCTTTGTTATGTGAGCTACTCAGCACTTCCTTTTTTTCTTGTATCTAAGATAAATAGTGAAGATCACAAAGTAGAAACCAGGGATATTAAGTATAAAACATTTTGTATTTTTTTGTTTTGTTTTTTTAGACAAAGGAAGTAGAATAGCTGACAAAGCTTAAAAATGTAAGACTCAGAGTCCTTGACTGTGAGGTTACCTGAGCTTATTCTGAAGGCTGGCCGGCTATGCATGAACTGGTGTGAATTTTTGGATTTAACCTACAATAATGAGCAGCCATATAATGATTTTAAGTTTTTGATTAGGATAACTATCATGTTTGAGTATAGAAAGTTAAATTCAAATGCAAAATAAAGACTACAGAGAAGGATTGTCAAAATAAGTTCAAAGAGAAAATGGTAGCTTAAAGGATTTTGATATGGATGTTAAGGGATGATTAAAACTGTCATATAGTCATTGACCTATGCTTGGTTCCCTGGAACACAGAGTGTGAGGGCTAAGCTATGTATGTACTACTGCTATATCCGGTAGTACTATCCTAGGGTGCTGGGTTGAGAGAAAGGAGGACGAGGTAGGAGGGAAGGAAGGAAGAAGAGCCACTAAGAGGGCACTTTATAATCACCTTGTGTGGTGATGCTGACAGAGGGACTATAGAAAGATGAGTTCACATTCAGAGTAAGTGTAGATTCTAGTGAGTATGTATTGCTGCCCTTTTCAGAGGGGGAAGGTGTTTGAAGTAGTGACGTGATACTAAGTATATTACTAGTATTTTTGAGGGATGATGCCATCCTGAGACCCGTCATTAGTTTCTGCTACTGACAGGGTAGTTACACAAAGTAGCAGTTAGACCAGCTTACAAGTACTAGCACATATACTATGCACCCATGCACTGATTTCATCATTCACCTAATTAGGCTGTTCATGGACCATTGCCCAAATTTGGGTGGGATGAGAAGAAAGGCTTACTAAAGGTCACAATATTAGTCATTCTGTTATTCATTAACATAAAAATAAAGACCCATATGGTTCATGCACACTCATATGAGTCTATCCATAGGCCTCTTCCCCAGAAATCTAAAATGTTACCTTCTAGGTGTTTTTTGTTGTTTCTGCAGTCCAGAACAACCAGTCAAACCTTTTAACTCTGTCCTAGAGTCCATGTATACCCATACTTGTGGCCACTTCTCATCCATAGGAAGTGACAACTAAGTGACTGCAGACAATGTTGTCCACCGATAAGATGTCCCTTATGCACTTTATTTTTTTAAAATTTATCTTTATTGTTGAAAGTATTACAAATGTCCCCCCTTTTTTCCCATTGACCCCTCCACCATGCACTAGCCCCTCTCAGGCCTTCAACACACTATTGTCTGTGTCCATGGGCTATGCACATATGCGTATGTTCCCTGGTTAATCTCTCCTCCCCACTCCCTCCCCCACCCCCACCTTCTTTCCATGCCTTATGCACTTGAGCATTAACCCCTTTATAAAGCTGTAAGGAGGCAGTAGTCCTTTTCTCATAACACAAACTCCCATCTATAAATTTGGCTGAGATGTACCCTACTCTACCAAATGGTCATAGGAAATATTTATGAGATCAGAAGTATGAAGTCATTTGTACAAAGTCACGGGTGACATGGGTCTGAGGGTTACCTGTTCATGTAATATAAATATGTGACCTGCTTGCGACAAATGTCTACTATGAAATTCCAGTTTCACAATAGATTTTTCCATCTCTGACTGATATTATGCCAAAATGGACATGACAAAACTTACCTCAAAATGAACAACTCCAGTCACACAGCCACTTGATATCCCCTAACAAGGAACAATCTATTCTAAGAACACAGAACCTTCTCTCAATGTATTCCTTATTACTTTACTAGAGTCCCGATGCACGAAATACGTGCAAAGGGGCTCAGCCCTCACAGCCTCCGCTGGTCCTGGCAGCCCCGGCTTAGTCCAGAAGGTTGTCCAGACAGTGGTTCGGCTGTTTGGTCTAATTAGCATATTAGCTCTTTATTATATGGGATTAGGGGCCCAGCGCACAAAATTCGTGCATGGGGGGAGGGGGTCCTCAGCCCAGCCTGCCCCCTCTCACATACTGTGGGATCCCTCAGGGGATGTCCTACTGACGGCTTAGGCCCGCTCCCTGCTCCCCTTGGGGACAGGGCCTAAGCCTCAGTCTGGCCTCCCTTTGTGGGAGGTGACCAGGCTGATCAGGGGAAGGCACCAGCCCCATCACCCCGCTGCTGCAACCACTGCCAGTCACCGCAGCCACCAAGGTTTTTTAATCAACACGGACTCCAGTCCCTTCACCATGAAAAAATGACAACTTTCTTTAGGCATTTTCAGGATGTGTCATTCATAGGATATGACATTTCTTTATTATATTTTTAATCTTCACCTGAGGATATGTTTCCATTGATTTTTTAGAGAATGTGGAAGCGAAAGGGAAAGACAGAGAGAAACATCAAAGTGAGAGGAACACTTTGATTGGTTGCCTCCTGCATGAGCCCTGACCTGGGCCCCAGCCAGGGAGAAGCCTGCAACCTAGGTACATGCCCTTAGTCAGAATTGAACCCAGACCCTGCCATCGGCAGGCCAAGGCATTATCCACTGAGCCAAACCGGCTATGGCGGGATATGACATTTCTTAGCCCTTCAGCAGCAGACCTTCGTTTTTTTCATGAGGAGTGTGGTGAAAAACCCTAGATCACCTTTTTGGATTCTTATTACCCAAGTTACTAAGAATATTACCAGTAGCATACAGGGATCTTAGCCAATGAGTGGTCAGAAAAGGTGTTTCCTCTGTAGTTCACACCAATCCCACCTCGGCCCCCCGCCCAGTACTGAAGCCTCAGCCAGAGGTGTCAACCCCCATCACCCTCCAATTGCTGGATCGGCCCCTCACCCAGGCCTGACACCTCTGGCTGAAGTGTCAGGACTGGGCGGGGGACCCCCCAGACCTCTCTAATTGCTGGCTCAGCCCCCTGCCCAGGCCTGATGCCTCTAGCCCAGGCATCAGGCTTGGGCAGGGGATCCCCAGACCCCTCTGATCACAGGCTTGGACCCCGCCCAGGCCTGACTCCTCTGCCCCAGGCTTCAGGCCTGGGCAGGGGACCCCCGTCTCCCCCTGTTCACTGCTCCACCCCTGCCCAAGCCTAAAGCCTCTGGCAAGGCTTTAGGCTTGGGCAGGGGCCCCCCGCAGCTCAGATGGCCGGCTCTGCCCCTGCCCAGGAGCCCCCTGGCTCAGGCCCTTCCTACACTGCTCAGGGCCCACACGGGGCCTACCTTGGAGTGACCTAGGGACTGATGATGTTTCCGGGACCCAGGCCACTGGGCACCTATGTATGCAAATTAACCGCCATCTTTGTTGGGTTAATTTGCATACTTGTCTGATTGGCTGGTGAGCGTAGCGGAGTGACACCAATTGCATGTTTCTCTTTTATTAATGTAGATTGAAGGGAGTATTTCAAGGCAATTTTTGGGATAATAGACTTGCTGTGGGTTTAGCTCTTAAGTATTAAATCTATTTTACCTTCCCTTATTCTCTGAGTCTCCTGATTTTATCTTCACTATTATTTCAAGGATATTTTAGGAGTCCTTATAATGGATATGAATTCCTCAAGGTGATTAAATTGTCTCCTGTTAAACCAAATTTCCCAGCCCTTGGATGAACACACTGAAAATCTATGTCTACATATTGTCCAACAATTCCTGCCAACAAATAGTAGCTAGGTTATATACTTCCTTTAATGTGTAAGCTATTTCCTTCTAGTACAGGGATTTTACTTTCTTTTTATTATTTGGTCTGTGCTTAGCCCTGATGGTTGTATTTTTTTTTTAAATCCTCATCCAAAGATATTTTTCCCACTGGTTTTTCCAGAGAGAGTGGAAAGAAGGAAAGGAGAAAAGAGAAATAGAGAAAGAGAGAGAAAGAGAGAGAGACTCATCAATGGAGAAATATAGATATGAGAGAGACACATCAATTGGTTGCATTTCACACACACCTCTGGTCAGGGATCAAATCTGCAACCCAGGTACATGCCCTTGACCAGGAATGGAACAAGGACTTTTCCGTGTGTGGGCCAACATTCTAACTACTGAACCAGAGTGGCCAGAGCTAACCAGTTTTTTAACTAATGACTCACCAAATGAATAAAGTCACAAAACTCCTAGGTGACAATTGAAGTTAAGAGGACTATATATGTAACATTCTTATAGTTATATCTCATTTCTTTGCTCTGGATCTAATAATGAAAATCTAGTTCTCTTGGAAAATTCACTTCATCTGTACATTCGTAAAATTGCATTGGCAAATTTTTATTCCAAAGAAACTAAGGTAGTTTATACATTGGCTAAGCCAGGATCACAGCTTGGGAAATGGAACAGTTTTGCTCAAACTATAACTGGCCATCTGTTTTGGAGCCTGAGTCACCTAGGCAGACTAAGGGTATTGATAGAATCCCTTGACAATATTCAGTTTTCTGTTCATTTTTAAGATGCATACTATATGAAGAATGAAGAATGGGTTTCTATTGTTTATTAGTGTTTATATTGCATGTCTATAAAATTATTCTAATATAATATTTATGTTTCAAAGCCATGTGTATGTGTGAAATGTAAAGGTATTGCTGTGGTAGCTGAAAATTTTAAAAAATAATATTTATAATGTATTTGCTCAGTTTTGAATAGTTGGAAACCACCAACTGAAAAATTATTAAGCAAACTGTTTAAGAAAATAAACATCTGGCACAGTTTGCTCTAAATTTTGGTTCAGGTTCAAAAGATAAATTCTTCAAAATTAAATATTTTGAAGTAGATATAATTTTGTATTATCCAATTTATTATATAGGAATCTGAAACTCCTAGCTCTTTTGTTTGTAATAAGAAAGTTGTTTTTGCCCTAGCCAGTTTGGCTCAGTGGATAGAGCGTCGGTCTATGAACTTAAAGGTCCCAGGTTCGATTCCAGTCAAGGGCACGTGCCCGGGTTGCAGGCTTCATCCACAGCAGGAGGAGAGAGGTTGCAGGAGGCACCCCATCCGTGATTCTCTCTCATCATTGGTGTTTCTAGCTCTCTCTCTCCCTCTCCCTTCCTCTCTGAAATAAAAGAAAAAGTTGTTTTTGCTTTTTTAATTGCCCAAAATAAGAGTGATGCTAAAAGGTCAATAATAGGCTAAAGTTAGGTAACAAATTTTGACATATATATATATATATATATAATCAAATTAACAGGATATCAAAAATAAATTTTAAAATTATTGCAATATCTTCACCCACAAATCTTTGATGGTTAGTTATAATGACATAAAACACTTGTTTTTAACACAACAAATACCAAGAAATTAAAATATAAAAGGTATAAAATCTCATGAAAAAAGTATTTTTATCATAAAGATGTCAGGAAAAATACTTTTTTTGCTTGTTTTCTTGCTTCTAACATGATCGCAACCACACATTAGGCAACACGGATGTTCTATATAAATGAATATTCCGCCTCATTTTTCTGATCATGTGCCAAGCATCTTTCAGAGTCTTCAGGAAAATATATTTTTTTAAATTACCTAAATAAATGAATAAAGAGAACAAAAACAGAATCATTTTAGATATTACCTTTAACTATATTTTTAAAATGCTTATATTTTGGGAATGAAGTGATTCTGTGAATTGTAAAGTAGCCATTGCCCACCTACACTGGCATTTTCTGTATGTGGGGACTGCCTCCCACACCCTACCAAGAAGGAATGGTAAAGGAGAATAAATAGGAACATGAAGGTGGATTATGGCATTTCATGACAAATGATTCTGATAGTCTCATGCATTATCACATCCAATCATTACCCTTGTGCCAATTCTTGCTCCTCAACAAAATTCTACTTCCTTACACAATTCAGATAATGAACTTTATATGAAATTTTGAAAAATGATTCACTTTTTGGAAAGTTTATAGCAATATGAGAAAATATACCAATTAAAGAAAAGGTACATTTGTGTTGATCTTTTCACTCCTTGGAAACTATATAAGTATTCTAATGTCATTTTGAAGTTTGAAAGGGATTTCTTATAATAAAACATTTTCAATATTATGTTTTTTATTTGTATGTTAATTTAAGCTAATGAGCAATGTTTATGATAATTTAAGCTCATAATGATGAATTTAAAATAGTTGTGGGATAATTTTATCAAAAGGCTTTTTTACAATTTAGCTAATATTGTTCAAATTCTCTCTTTTGTGACACAATATCCATTTTTGTTTTTCTGAAATTTAAGTTCATAGATCTTCAGAAAAATAACATGGAATGAAGCATAATGAAAAGCATTAAGGAAAATGTTAATTTTGGACAGGTGAAAGGATGAAATGATCTCATGTACTTATTATAACTGCAGATGATAAATTAGTTTGCCAGACTTAATAATATGCTTCATCCCTTTGAATTAGAACTCTTCCATGCAGATTTCAACTATTTTAAAGATTACATGTTAAATGGATAGATATAAAAATTATATTACTATTCCATTCCATTCTCCATAGTATTTTTTATTATTTCAAAAGCTAAAAGCTTAACTCTTTATATAATATAAATCACTTTATAAGGTTTAAAATATCAGATTTGTGGTAAAACATGTCAAATTAATCTTTAAAACATGGGAAATATATGTATAGGGATGTCATGTGTTCTACCCAATTTTATTAATTAAAAAAATTCTTAAATTGCTATGCTAAAATACTGATGGGCTATTTTACCTTTATCATTAAAGAAAATGAATGTTAGTGGCATTTTATAAACAAAGAGACTTACATTCTTTTCAAGGGTTAATTATTGAAGAAACTGATTAAAAACAACAATACAAAATTCAATTTTGATCCCAATTTAGTAACAAATAGGTCAAACTAATTTTATTTAAGGTATGAAGTACAGATATTTAAGATTTACAATGAAAACATAGCCTAAATTTGATGAGATTAGTCAAAAGCAACCACATAAGTGTATTTCAAACATAAATAATATTTTTAAAAGGTCATGAAGATTAAGGCATTCATCTGGAGTTCTAATGTAACACTAGAAGCAGGTTTTTAATTTTTATTAAATTAAAAATACCACTGAAACTAATCAAATATTCAGCAAAGTCTAAAAACTAACAAATCAATCAGAAAGGATATATGCATCCCTATGTTCACAGCAGCACAATTTACCATAGCTAAGATTTGGAAACAGCCTAAGTGCCCATCAGCAGATGAGTGGATTAAAAAAATAAACCTGTGGTACATCTACACAATGGAATACTACACTGTGGTAAAAAAGAAGGAATTCTTACCATTTTCAACAGCATGGATGGAACTGGAAAGCATTATGCTAAACGAAATAAGCTAGTGAGAGAAAGGTAAATATTACATGATCTCACCTATTTGTGGAATATAATGAGCAACATAAACTGATGAACAAAAACAGATCCAGAGAAAGAGAAGCATCGATCAGACCGTCAAACCTCAGAGGGAAGGTAGGGGAGGGTGGGGGTAAGGGGGAGAGATCAACCAAAGGACTTGTATGCATGCATATAAGCCTAACCAATGGACACAGACACCGGGGGATGAGTTCATAAGTGAGTGGGGTAGCAACGGGGGGCGGGGGGGGGGGGGGGGATAAGGACACATATGTAATACCTTAATCAAGAAAGAAAAATAAATAAATAAAAACTAACAAATACAACAATAAAATTTCCTTCACATTGGCCTTGCTTCTCTACCCTGGAAACATGTTTGTTTTGTTTTCTCTTTGTTTTTAATCTCTAAACTCAGAATGTTTTTCGATTTTTTTATAGCAATTCTGAGATTATAGAAAAACATACAGGGTGTCCCCAAAACATGTATACACACTTACACAGCTAATAGCTCAACTGATGTTTCTTTCCTTTCAGCCAGACTAAGCTTTGAACAAAGGAAATTCATCCTAAAATGCCACTGGAAGTTTAAAAATACAGTTGAAGTACAAACACTGCCTTTATAATTTTCAAAGTGTGCATGCATTTGTTGGGAGACTCAGGTGTCCCCCAACAAATGTACAGAATACACATTTTAACAACTGATAACTCACTTAATTTTCACTCCTTTTCAGATTTACTCCTTAACTGATTTAAAATAACGGGTGAAGCCAGACTGAGTTTTGAACAAAGAAAATGTATCCACTAGAATTTTTTATGGGGATGCATAAAAGTTAAAGTTTATGGTCCAAAACAGGCAACAGTAGACTAATAGGGCGGGCAAATACCAAACAGAATGTTAATTAGATGTTAATTAGATGTTAATTATTCCATTGCTTCTTGTTATCAACAATGCCTGGACCAGAACAGTCATCCATTTGAAAATAGGCATTGACAAAAAAAATTATTCATTTCTGTAGGTTCTTTTTAAATTTTGAAAAGGAATTGTATGGTAATAAACACTGACTTTATAATCGCTCAAAGTGGGTATATATTTTTTGGGACACCCTATATATTTGCCCCTGGTTCCTGACACTTAGCTTTTGAAACTCATGTAATTTCTGAGGTGTTAAGATCAATGGGAACATCTTTTGTTCTAACATTTGATCTTTGACCCTAGTTTTTGACCCAGGGCTTCAGAAAACCTTGTAAATCCTAGGTAATAGGGGTGTCATTTTGTTCTAGTGAGGCAACTCTAGGCGGGCTCCTGGATGAGGGCTGGTCGGCTGAAAGTCCAAGTCATGATTAGAGGCTTGGAGTTATCCGCCCTGCCCCCAATTATACTGAGAAGGAAGAAGAGCTAAAAATGGAATTGATGATTGATCATGCCCATGTGACAATGCCTCCATAAAATCCACTAAGTATGGGGATCAGAAAGCTTTCAGGTGGCAAACACAATCACAATGGGAAAATGACAGGCCTCCCCCTCCGTATTTCTTCATCTGGCCACCCATCTGTATCCTTAATCATATCCTTTAACAACCTTGTAAACATAAGGAAATGTTTCTTCCTGAGTTCTGTGAGCTGCTCTAGCAAATTCATTGAACCTAAGGAGTTGGCTGTAGGAAACGCAAATTGTAGCCAAATCCGACAGAAATGGGGACCTACTCCCAGTGATTGGCAACTGATGGGTGGTGGGAGCAGTCTTGTGGGAATGAGCCTTAATCTGTGGGATCTGACACTATCTCCAGGTAGATAACGTGTCAGCACTGAGTTAAATAGTGGGACACTCAGCTGATGTGCAGAATTGCTTGGGATGAGGAAAGACCACCAAGCATTTGGTGACCAGAAGCTTCAGAAGGAAGCGTTTTGTATGAGTGGTAAAGGCGACACACAGTCGTAGAGAAGAACTACACAGGAAAGAAGAATCTGAGTTTTTCTGTTAAAGTAGTCAACCAACATGCTTCATTCCTCATTTTTCCTGTCAATCTAATCTTCTCTATCCACTTTTAAAATTAATAACTATACTAATTATCAACAGCTTAAAATATGCCTCAATTTGGAGTTGCGAAAGAGATTACAGTTTGACAAAGAAAAATCATCTAGAAGAGATACTAGGTATTAAATGTCAAATACATGTTTCTCAATGACATATATACATAAACACCTAAGATATAGAAAGAGAAATAAAAATATTGTAAAATTATTATTTCTGAAATCCATTCTCGTTTTTTCTTTTTTTAAATATATTTTATTGATTTTTTTACAGAGAGGAGGGAAGAGGGATAGAGAGTTAGAAACATCAATGAGAGAGAAACATTGATCAGCTGCCTCCTGCACACCCCCTACTGGGGATGTGCCCACAACCAAGGTACATACCCTTGACCGGAATCGAACCTCAGAACCTTTCAGTCCGCAGGCCGACGCTCTATCCACTGAGCCAAACCGGTTAGGGCATTCTCCAGTTTTTTCAAAGTTAAATTTATCTTCATAGTTTCATAAAGAAAATATACAAAAACTATAATAAAATATAAACTTCAGTACCTCTGCTAACAAGAAATATGTTAATTATGAAGAAAATAATAAATTCATTTTACAAAATATTTATTAGACAGACATAACTTAGAAATTTTAGCATGCTTACTGAGACCTTGTTCCGTGGCCAGTTCACTCTGCAGTGTGATTGTAAGAAAAGGATCTGGAGGCTTGCCACTTGAAAGAGGGAAGGTGGCAGACCTATAAATCACTCTTAATTATCAAAAATAAAATGCATAAAGTGACTTTCACACCCTTGAGTATAAAACATATAAATAATTACCATCAGACATCCTTTATAGCCCTGATTCACTTGAGTTCTCCCCGTGCCCGATTTCCTTGGCCTACCTGTTTCTCCCTGTTCCTCGTTATCCCCATGGTTCCTCTCCCATTGACTCTTCAATTGGCACATTTCCATCCTCACCGTTATGCTTACAAATAATCTTATTAAAAGAGTTCAACTCACCAAAGAGCACTTGTTACATCAAGCATGGAACTGACATTAGATTCACTTCCCCATGGGCAGTACTCAAGTGTTTTAATAGAAATATGCCCTCAACTTGTGGTTGTGCTCAATTGTTAAGTATGTAGCCACGTTATTGAGATCAATTATTTTCCTCCTGAGCTAGAAAACAGTTTACAACATGATGAGAGGGTGGAAAGAATAGTGCTCAGTGAACCAGCCACTGACTGAAATATCAAGTACCTCTTGTATCAGAGTGCTAACAACTTATAATCTAACCGAAATAGTCTTTCAAGATCACGTGCTGATTTCCTAGCAGTATCTATTTAGCATAATATGAAAGATCTGTGCAATCTTTGTGACTGCGGGGGCCTCAAAGGCCCAGTTAGCAGCATAGCTAAGAAATTAAAAGATGACAATTACTTCATGATTAAATTTCCTTGTCCCAGTCTCAATTCTGTTTACCATTCGATCCATTTTTCCCCTCACACTTGATTTTAATATCAAGAATTGCATATGCATGTAAAACAATAATTTTAGTTTGAAATGAAAAACACACCCACCAAAAACTTTGGTTGAAAAAAAACAGCCAACTATCAAAGAAAAAGACACACACACCTCCTCACTCAACTACCTCCTGCCAAGGGAACCAGGGCTCCCTGCCTGCTTAGATAACAGGCTGGAACACCATGCACATGCACTTCTGAGGAGTGGGTGGTAGTGAAGAGAAAGCAGCAGGAGCTAAGGGGGAGGTGGGCAGGATTCTTGATTGATGGGCAATTGTGCAGGAGGGTCAATAGAGCAGTTGTTGGCCCAACATGGGATATGCCTTCCCAGGGCCTGAGTTATTGGCTGAAGGAAGAATGCACCATTCTGGTAAACTTGTTTCCTGCATCGTACAATTGTAAAATTACATAAAAGTAAATTTTATTTCACAAATTCCTGCTGCCTAATATTGATTTTGGTTCCCGTGCTCAAAAACACAATTTACCCTTTCATTAAGCTCTTACTTTCAATGTCAAGTAACCCTTTTTATAGTCTAAATGTCACTTGAGCTTTAAAATACAATGGTTTTCATTTCCAGGCAGAAACGGTGACATAGTGGTGAAATTATTCCAGCACTTAACATGCTAAGAAAGCCAAAGTACTAGACTGATTCCAGCAATACTTTTCTTGATAATATAACCGAGAGAGAGATTGCTATTATTTTTTGCAAGCACATCTGGTTATCTTTAGGGAATCTGGAATTATATCACCACCTTAAGCAACATTTAAGATCATTCCTATGTCTCATCAATCAAGCAATGCTCATTAAAGAAATCTTTGCACTAAATCAAAGTCTGACCATTAAAAAAGATATCTTCAAAGACAATTTGGGATTGATAATCCTAAAATTATACATTTGTAAAAATTATATAAAGGTGAATCAGAAACTGAATATAAGTTAGTCTTAAAAGAAGATAGGACTCTAGTTTCTGTGATCTATAAATAACATTTAAATTATAATTTATTAAATAATATAATATACATTACAGTTAAACTCAGCCACTACATCTAAGTAGCACTGACCTACAAAAAATATTTACAGAATATAGCACAATATCCAAAATGAGAAAATGAATTGGTTCTATTTTTAAGAGAAAAAATGATTGTTCTCCTTTCTCCAGGCAAGGTTTTCTAACTTTTAATAGGGATCTTTTTTTTTACAACACCAATGAAACTTCCAGGATGTTAATTATTTAGTGACTCTGACAGTGCTACTGGGTAGTCATGTATGCCATTCCCTCCAAATATTGTTAGGTTCTCCCCTAATAAATGTTTAGGAAAATACAATTCTGAGCACACTTCTCTTCCAGAAGGCAACCTGCTAAATTTCTCCTCTGAGAAAGCTCAGAATATGACAGTAAACCTCAGGTATAATTGGAACAAATACTAGTGGAAATCCCAATGGACATAAGCATTCATTGTTACCAATGCCCTTCAAAATTCTGATTAAAAACAATCTGGGAAACAGAATTATTGTGAAAGAGAGAGCCGTTCTTTCCTTTCTAAATCATTGCTTCCATTTTAAGATTCATATTAACAGAATAATGAACTTGTTTGGTTGCTTCTAAGTCAAATACTATACTGACATAATTTTATCCAAATTATGTAGTTGTATTTGTACTATTTCTGTAATATAAGATAATTATTTAAAGTTACAAAATAAAATTTATATTTTTGTTGACACTCAGTTAATAATTTCACAAAGTTTTAGAACCAGGAATCCAGCAGGTCCTGGAAGTATTGAATAATAACCCATCATGAACACAGTGAAGAAGCTGGAGGCAGGCACATGCCAATGCAAGGCCTCAAGGACATGAAACTGCCGCTTGTACACTTCTCTACTGCACCTGTGGGATGGGCTGTTAGAGCCCGAAATGAGTTTGTATGTTGGCCTGACATCGACCTGTGTTTTGTTTTGTTTTGTTTTGTTTTGTTTTCATTGAATTCAGATATCTTGCCCTAGCAGGTTTGGCTCAGTGGATAGAGTGTTGGCCTGCAGACCGAAGGGTCCCGGGTTTGAATTCTGGTCAAGAGCATGAACTTCAATTGCAGGATCCTCTCTGGTTCAGGCCTTCGTTCAGGCTCGTGCAGGAGGCAACCAATTGATATGCTTCTCTCACATCGATATTCCTCTCTGGCTTTCCCTCTCTCTTCCACTTTCCCTAAAAATCAATGGGAAAAATATCTTCACATGAGGATTTAAAAATAAATAAATTCAGATATCTTTGTGTCTGCAAGCCACTCATTGTTCTCACTGTCCAGGTGCTTGATGTGGAACTTTTCCCTGGCAGATAACTTAAAAGCTCATAGCATCCCCGAAGGAGGGTGATTACAGAGATATAACATAATTTTGAGATGTTAGAACCATCAAGATTGTTTAGGTATAGGTATAGGTATAGGTAGAGGTAGAGGTAGAGGTATAGGTATAGAGATGGATCTGTGTGTGTAAATTCAAGGAAATCATACTATGGTATAATTCAAGGAATATATCTGATTTATATTGGTAGCCTTTAGCCTACTGTCCTTTCCTGTGACATCTATGCCATGTATCCATGTCTCTGGTTCTACTGGAAAATTAGACAGATACATCCAAAAAAATGAAACCAGACCACCAACTTACACCATATACAAGAATAAACTCAAAATGGATAAAAGACTTAAATGAAAGTTGCAAAACCACAAAAATCCTAGAAGAAGGCATCTACATATATAAAATCACTGATAAGGGTTTAATCTCCATCATTTATAGGGAACTCATACAACTTAACAAAAGGAAGATAAACAATCCAATAAAAAATGGGCAAAGGACCTAAATAGACACTTTTCAAAAGAGGACATTCAGAAAGCCAAGAGACATATGAAAACATGCTCAAAGTCACTAATCATCCGAGAGATACAAATCAAAACAACAATGAGGTACCATCTCACACCTGTCAGGCTGGCTATCATCAACAAATCAACAAACGACAAGTGCTGGCGAGGATGTGGAGAAAAAGGAACACTCGTGCACTGCTGGTGGGAATTCAGACTGGTGCAGCCACTATGGAAGACAGTATGGAGTTTCCTCAAAAAACTAAAAATGAACTCCCATTTGACCCGGTGATCCCACTTCTAGGAATATATCCCAAGAAAACAGAAACACCAATCATAAAGGATACCCCTATGTTCATAGCAGCACAATTCACCATAGCTAAGATCTGGAAACAGCCTAAGTGCCCATCAGTAGATGAATGGATTAGAAAACAGTGGTACATCTACACGATGGAATACTATGCTGCTGTAAAAAAGAATGAATTCTTACCATTTGCAATGGCATGGATGGAACTGGAGAACATTATGCTAAGTGGAATAAGCCAGTCAATGAAGGAAAAATACCACATGATCTCACTCATTTATGGATAATAAAGAACATTATAAACTTATGAACAAAAATAGATACAGAGGCAGAGCAGCCTCGAACAGACTGTCAAACTACAGTGGGACGGCAGGGGAGGGTTGGGGGGCAGGAGGGGAGGGTAAGAGATCAACTGAAGGACTTGTATGCATGCATATAAGCAAAACCAATGGACATAAGACACTGGGGGGTAGGGGAGGCCAGGGGACTGTCAAGGGCAGGAAAAAAAGGAGACATATGTAATACTCTCTGTAATACTTTAAGCAATAAAACAATTTTTTAAAAAGCCAAAAAATAAAAAAATAAAATAAAATAAAAGACTAAGCAATTGAACAACCAAACGACTGAATGACCAGTCGCTATGATGCACTCTGACCACCAGGGGGCAGAGGCTCAATGCAGGAGCTGGTGGTCAGTGCACTCCAACAATGGGAGTGTCACTCAGCTGACTGACGGGCGCCAGACGCAGAGCTCACAGCTGGCTGCTGCAGCCCAGAGACTGCAGTGGAGCAGCAGTGAGCCTACGGAGTGGGGGCAGTGGCAGGCACAGGGGGGCTGGGATGAGCAGGAGCGGCAGGTGGGAATGGCAAGCAGGAGAGGCAAGCGGCACTGGACTGCTGGTTTTGGCTCGGATTCCCGCAAGCTACACCGAGGGACCCCACAGGTGCACGAATCCATGCACCAGGCCTTTAGTAGGCAATAAAATTTCAGAAATCTCTCATATAATATTTTTGCCAATATGTCTTTTTGGACAAGGGAAACACAGAGGAACAAAAATAAACAAATGGGACTATATCAAACTGAAAAGCTTCTGCACAGCCCTAGCCAGTATGGTTCAGTGGGTAGAGTGTTGGCCTGCGGACTGAAAGGTCCCAGGTTCAATTCTGGTCAAGGGCACATGCCCAGGTTGCAGGGCTTTATTCCCAGTAGTGTGCCTGCAGGAGGCAGCTGACCAATGATTCTCTCTCATCATTGATGTTTCTACCTTTCTCACCTTCCCCCTTCCTCTCTGAAATCAATAAAAATATATTTTTAAAAAGCCTCAGTACAGTAAAAGGAATATCAACAAAATGAAAAGGGAACCCACTGTATAGGAGAACCTATTCACCAATGATGTATCTCATAAAGTGTTAATTTCCAAAATATATAAAAACTTATACAAGCCACTATTTTTAAGAGTAATAAATTTATTAATTTTCTTACAATACATCTTTACAGAATATTTTTCATTCTAATCTTGAAGAGATATAAACTATCAATTCATAAACTACTTGTAATTACTTAATGGGTAAAAATCATAAAAATGATACCCCTGTTACATGTTTTTTTCTAATGGAAAATGATAACTAATTTGACATAAGTTTTGGAATGATTATTTTGGTCATTACTTCGAACCCACACTAATTTTGACTTTTGTAAATGAAAAGATGAAAAATCCTTTTCAACTAAGCACTTCAGAAAACAGTAAGATCTATTGGGTCTGTTGAATAGTCATAAGGATATTTTGGAAAATTATATTTCTTTAAAAATAATTCATGATTTTTAAAAGTGTGAAACAGAATCAAACATAAAAAATCATAAATATATAAAAATAAGAAGTCACCCACCCAAAGTCAAATAATCTTCTGTCACCATATATAAGACCCCTTTTACACTTTACACAATGCAACACACAGACCCTGTACTCAAAACCTACATATCTTATCACTCCAATAAAATAAACTTATAACTTTAAAAATATAGTAAGTCCTTTCTTTTACAATCTGACTTTATATATGTCTTTTAGTAATCAATTCTTACAAATCTTTTTTTTTTAAAGAATAGCAGTCAAGTCAAAAATGACAAAAGACAGGCTTAGGCATTATATAAGAAGAATATGTCAAAAGGCTTACAACATGAAGTCCTTAACCTCATACATAATTAAAGACATTTAAATTTAATTTAAAAACTTTTACCTAGCAAAGTGGAAAAGTTACAAAATGCTTCATAATAATTTAGCATGGGTAAGAGGAGGTAGATATAAGAACACATTGTGTAATTTTAAATTTTTAAAGCTTCAGTGATAGCAAATCATCAGAATCTTTCCAAATTAAAACTGTAGTGCCTCTTTTTTCATAAGTTTCACTTTTAGAAATTTTAACTTTGGAGGAAGTTTCTTATAATTACTTTTAATGCTTAACCTTTAAAAATTTGTAGGGTACATGGGTACCTCTTTTTTAAATTTAAAAATACCTGCAATATATTAAAAAAATAGAACTATCATATGATTCAGCAATCCCACATCTGGGTATCTCCCCAAAATAATTAAAATCAGGATCTGGAAGAGATATAAGCACCCCAATTTTCATGAGAGCACTATTCACAGTAGCCAAGATGTGGAAACCACCTAAACACCCTTCAATGGTAAATGGACAAAGATAATGTGAGATGGATATATATGAATATTATTTATCCTATAAAAAGAAAATCCTGCAATATGTGACAGCATAGATGAACCTTGAAGATATTATTACCTTCCCACCCTCCCCTTCAAATGATAAACATAATACATTTTAAACTAGAAATCAGGTTGTGAAAATATTAACATCGTTAAAACACTGTTTTCATCCAAAGCCAAATTTAAGGACAAAATGCTAATGATATAAGCAGGAGTTAGAGATAATAGATGAGAGGGACAGATTTGAGAGGTATAGGAAGAGACCACACCAAAAAACACACACACACACCCACAAAAAAAACACAACACAACCTGGAATCAAGTATAAATTAACATTGTGTCATATGAAATGTTAAGTGCTGTTGTGAAGTGAATATATTCCCTAGGGTCAATGAAATGGAATTAGAACAAAAGGTATTTGATGTAGGCTTATACGTTCTGGACATGCTCCAGTGAAAGTTTAAACACGTCTTCAAATTCTCATTTTTCTGGCAATATTGACTGGTTTCATTGCTATTTTAATAAGGCAATTGGAGCTACTCTTTCCAATGACCTTCCACATGATGTGCATGTGGGATTATTGCATCTGAGCACTGACAGGGTATTTTAAATGAATTTGGACCTTGCCTTTGCTAGCTATGCAAATATCCTATGATTCTCATCATAGGATAAAAAATATAAAAGTATGCACATTATTTGTTAAGTATATGTGAGTTTTTAATTGAGATCCTCTGCAGTTAATTTAATGTAGCAATATTGAATATAAACCCAGTCTTTTTTTAAAATCCTCACCAGAGGATATTTTTCCCATTGGTTATAGAGAGAGTGGAAGGGAGGAAGGGAGGCAGGGAGGCAGGGAGAGGGGGAGGGAGAAGAGAGAGGAAGAGAGAGAGAGATATGGATGTGAGAGACACAGTGATTGGTCGCCTTCCTTGTGCACCCTGACCAGGATTGGGGGGGGGGGGGTGCGGGATTGAACTGCAATGGAGGTCCTCACCCTTGACTGGGAATTGAACCCATAACCAGAGACCTTTGGTCCCCAGTCTGATGCTCCAACCACTGAGTCAAACCAGCCAGAGTTAGTTAACCTCATAATTTTAGTGAGAATCTATCCCTTATAAAACAGAATCAAATATAATACTGTCAGTCCAATATATTTCTCCAATGCCTTGAATGTATATGGTTATTTAGAAATATTTTAATTTATTTTATTCCATAATAAACCACTACTGAATACATTAATGAGACATAAAGAGAAGGCAAAATAACACTATCATACATAAGAAATAAAATCTCAAAGAAATTAAACATGCTTTATTTTAAATGGCTAAAATACAAAAGAATCAACAAGTGATATCCATGTCCATTGATGTCTACTGACATTTAATCTTACCTTTTTATTAAACAATAAATTTACTTTTGCTTAAATCTTTTATCTTTATAATAAAAACATTATTATGATTATTGTTATTATGATTAAGAGCAACATTACAGACTGCAATTTCACAAAGCTCTTTATGATGTGCCTCTGGCTGACTATCTATCTTTATTGTTTTTCATTCTCACACATTTCCAAGTCATACTCTATTCTCCAGCTGTATGGAGCAATTACTCATACCACTGCATAGCTTCTCAGGCTGCTCCCACCTCTGACTCAACTCTCTCTTTAAACCTCTTTAATTGTAAATGTTAATGATTTTTAACATCTAAATTGAAATATAACCTCTAATAGAAAATCTTGATGGATATCTTCTAACAGTCTTAATTTGGATCACTACTCTTTCCCTATAGCATCTTATTGAACCTATGGATATTTAGAGAACATTGGGATATTTATTAAAATCTTTACGGTAATAACAGCTGGGTTTATTGTTAAGTTAATAAATCTTAAGTTTTATGACTCCTTCCTTGCAGTGGAAAATTTCAGGGAGCTGGGATAGATCCTAGCAATGTACTCACACAATATTATAAAACTAGAGGCCTGGTGCATGAAATTCGTGCACAGTAGTGGGGGGTCCCTCAGCCTGGCCTGCACCCTCTCCAATCCGGGACCACTGGCTCCTAACCACTCACCTGCCTGCCTGCCTGCCTGATTGCCCCTAATGACTTCTGCCTGCCAGCCTGATAGTCCCTTAACTGCTCCCCTGCTGGCCGGATTGACACCTAACTGCTCCCCTGTTGGCCAGATTGACCACAACAGCCCTGCCCTGCCAGCCTGATTGTCTACAACTGCCCTCCCCTGCCGTGACCCGCCTCCTCCGTGCAAGGCGGTGGAGACACCGGGACTGGCCTCCTCCGTGCCGTGCAGAGCTGCGGGACCCTCAGGCCTCACCACATGGAGCGGCCGCCGGGTCCCGCCTCTGCTGTGCATGCGGCCAGCTTGTGGCGGCCATCTGATGGCAAGGGCATCACATGAGGGCGTGACACCACCTAGGCTTTTATTATATAGGATTATTATTACCATCAGCAGCAGGAGTAGCAGCACATTTTTAGCTCCATTACTAATCACAATGATCAGAATCTAATATTTTAATAACAGTAAAGACATACAGAGTAATAATTACATCTAGGCATTTTTTGAAATAGTTTGTTATATTGACACATTTAAATCTCACTACAATTCATGGCAATGAAGATAATAGAGAAAAGAAAAGCAGAGGACAATAAGGAATTGTGCTCATGTGTTTATACACAAGAAGAGAGAGTAATGGGATTAATCCTTCCTTACCACTAGGCTCTGATTTATCATCAAAAAGAGTATATCAGTATTTGAGAACATAAATGCACTGGTAACAGAGTAAATAGGTGCAAAATTATGGATTGATTCATTTAAATCTGCTAATGTTACCGGGAAGCCATTTTTCATTACAGGTGCTTGTGGTAGTTTCAGAGCAGCATTATTTCCAAATAGAACAAACTGTTATGTATAAATGGAATAAAATTATTTCAGAGGGAACGAAAATGACCCCAAATAAAGGTTCAGATGGGGGGTTTGAAAATGTGAATAAGTGGAAAAATGAAGACGCAAATCTTTCTTACCACTGTAGCCAACAAAACAGTTACATTCTAGTGCATTTATATCAGGGATGAATCCATCTTTCTGCTATAGCTGATGCTTCTCATCTCATTTTTAAGAGTTAAGTTAAAACTTACCTGCAGAGAGGTCAAACTGGTAGCATGAAATGGGTTATTTTATATGCATAAAATGAAAACACAACTCTGATGATTTTGAAAATATGGACATATATTTACTCTATCTTCATTAGTAGTAACAAATTACTAAATAAAAGTGAAGTAAATAAACAAAAATAGTCTTATACTCTATAATTCTATTTTAGGTGCAAGATAATTTTTTTTCAAACACAGTTAAAACATTGTTTTCATTCTAAGAAAAATTTATTTTTTCTAAGAATTTGCTTATAAGTGGCTAGAAAGGCTGATGGAAATATTCCTGGCCTGGTTCATGACATATTTTCTTCATTTATCTAAGTTTTGGTGTGACTGTTCAATATCCACATTTTCAAATATCCCCTTATTAACCCACTAGAGGCCTGGTGCACAAAGATTTGTGCACTCAAGGGGGGAGGGGTTCCCCAGCCTGGCCTTTACCCTCTCGCAGTCCGGGAGCCCTTGGGATGTCCTCTGCAGGAGGTGACTGGTGGGCCAATCGCTGCAGCTGCAGGTGGCCTCCCTCTGCGGGAAGTGAGGGGCAGGCCCCACCCCCCCATCTCCTGGCCACCACTGGTTGCTGCCTCCCCCCCCATCGATGTCCCCTCTCTCTGCCTGTTGGCACCCGCCTTGGCTGGCCTGGTGCCACCCACTCTCCGGCCCCGCCCCCCACTAACCGTTTATTCTGCCTTTTTGTCGATTTGCATTTTAGGCTTTTATTATATAGGATTCCATACTTTGCTTAGTTTAGAAAATTCAACTCTGTATTTAAATAAGTAAAAATATAGTTTGCTCAATATTTCAAAATAAATGCTTGTGTACACAATTTTCAGTTTCTCACAGCTTAACTAACTCCATTCCTGTTTATGACCTAACTGATTTTGGTAATATTCATAATAGAAGAAGTAAATTTGCTTTAAACCATACTTATTTCAGCAGTAGCATGTAAAGTTTGCATGCACTATTGAGGTGTGGGAGTTACTCTCGGGTAAATTAATTGAGGATTCAAGTGTGCAACATTACCTACTGCTCTAGAGAAATTAAATAGGCCTGACTAAGATGCTGGGAACAAGGTCAATAAAGGAGCAATGTTTTCTCAAGGAATAATGTGAGATCTAAGAGGGCATTGACAGGCAAAGACATTAATGTTTGGAACTCAAAGGCATATAAAAGACTCACTCGTTACTTATTTATGATCTCATTCTGCTCAAATGTTACATGACAATTCTTGCATTAAGATGCGCAACCACAGTGTAGCTACATAGAGCAAATGATGCTTAAGTGTCTTGAGAGTTTTAATACCTTTTCCACAAAAATATGTACATGTCATCAAAGGTTCATTGAACTTTTATTCAGGGAGTTCATTTCTGGAAAACTCTGAGTACTCTAAAGAATTATGGACAGTTTTGGAGAATAGCCCAGTCTGAAGTTGGTCACTTAAGAAAACCAGAAATACTATTTAATGTGCTAAGTCAATGACTCATATTACTACCAATATGTACTAGATACAAATATTATCCAAGATTATTTGTAGCAATAATCAGAAAAGCAATTGATGGTGACCTCAGTAATAAAATATTAAAATAATGCTAGAAGACATTAAAAAAGGCAAGGGCTTTGTTACTATGTTTCAATGATGACTATACAAATCTTATAATATTGCATAGGCCCAAAACAGCATAAGGATTATATCTGGTTTTTAATGTCCTGTGAAAATATAACATTCAATTTAAGAATAACAGTTTAGTTGAATATAAACTAGAATGTAAATAGTACTAATAAGTTACTTTAATAAGTTAAAATATAACTCTATAGAGTAAGCTAAAAGAAGATTCACATATTTTTCTACACAAAGAAAAAGTGAGGCTATGCAAGAAACTAGTTCAGACAGGCTCAATGAGTTTCAAGAAATTGAAACGAGCTTGAGATGATGCTTTAATGATGTTGGATCAGAGAATTTTAATCTGGGTCCAGCACTTTGCAGCCATACCAAAGCTGACTTTGTATTGCATGCCCTAGCTTTGTGTGGCAATCCGGCATGGCCATAGCATACTCAGCCCCAGGGCGCCTTATGTGCCACGCCAGCTCAGCCTGGTTCAGTGACCCTGAGAGGGGGCGGTGAAGGATTAGAAAAGACAGACAAGAGAATGAAAGCTGGGACTGGGTGGGATGCTGCTCCCAGATGGAGAGACAGCACCACGGACTACAAGCCATGTCTTTGTTTTATAGATAGATTCCAGGAGGCAAAGTAAGGGCGTGGTCAAGATGTTTACAACATTCTCCTGGGTTTCAATCCTACTCAACTACAAGCACCTGAACTCTATCAAGCCTACATCACTCAGGCATGTGGGGCCACGTGTTCAGACCATAGGTTCAAGCTTACAACTATAGCTATTGGCTATAATTGTGCTGGGAGGGCTCTGCACTCCAAGCTGGGACTTGCACGTGGCAATGAGAGGACTGTGTCCTCTCATTAGTCCAAGGCTTGAACCTGACCAAACACTGTAGCTGCTCTCCACAGCTTTGCCAATATATTTTTCTTGATATATTTTAGACAAGGGAACTATCACTTTATGATAACCATTTACAATTTGCCTGAATAAGTAAACAGGTAATAATAAAACGATGACTTATTTGTCTGTTCCTTGGGCCAAATTTAAGGATGAGTCTGTCAAGAGTTATAATCTCAAGGAGTATATCCATGGTAATTTTCAACTGTAGTTTTGAGAGTTATAGAATCTTGTCCGTTGACTTTTCAACTATTATGACACCAAGAGTACACAAGATTTTCCAAAGTTAGAAAACCTCAGAGCATAATTCACTTTAATTTCAAAAGCAGAGGAGTGCTGTAAGGTTACAAAATATCAGTCAGATGATCATGTGGCTGTGATTCTGGCAACAGCAATGACCAGAGGAAAATCCCTAAAGACTTACTGCTTTGCCAAGGATTCATGGCCACCTGGCTGATGGTATGTAGTCATTTTATACTTAAATGACTACATTTTACACTTCGAGGGTCAAAGGACCTAGACAACTTAATGTTCATCTGTTGTTTCAGAAATGAGGGGTCATCTTTATTTACTACATGCGAAAGTCACCAAATAGCAGATGGATTGGAGATCCTGAATTGATATTAGGATAGGAATCCTCATGAAAAAGATCCAAACATGCTTTTTATTAAGCTTATTTTATTCTACAGGTGAGAAAGCAATGTATGATTATCAGGAGGGAATTTGTAAAACAAAATAAAAAACATTTAATAAATAGGTAAAGGTTAAAGTTATGGCTATTAAAATGAATATCAGTATAGATTAAAATCTCATTTCCAACTGAAATGATAAACTATAGTTACTGGGAGTAGAAATAAAAGCTAGTAGTTAAAATATGTACTAAATAAATTAAATAAATAAATAAGCTAAAATATAATTTATAATGTTAAATGTAGTATTCTGAACCTTAATAAAATGTTCCTATTGCCTACAAGAATAAGGTTAACCATTAATATCATAACTAAAATAAAATAGAAATATCTAATTTACTATGCATTTATGGAGCATTCTATCACAATGTAATGGATCCGACTCCCGTGAAAATTTTTCATGTACAGTTAAAAATGTAATAGCTTTGATAAATTATTCTCTAGGTAGCCATTTATTGATTTTGTTGAAGGTTCATTGAAATATTGTATTTCTGGGTCATACAGGCAAATGAATTTACAAAGATCCCAATTAAGACTCATTTGTCCAGCAGGTATAGGGTAGAGGGGGTCAATGGGGGAAAAAACACAAACAAAGGGACATCTATAATACTTTCAAGAATACAGCTAAATTAAAAAAATAAAAGACTAATTTGCCCATAACATAGAAATATTATGTCAGAATTATTATATTGTATAAAGGAAAGAAAAATAAATTCCATAAGATACAGCTCTACTACTATAAAATTATGTGGGGGGGGGGGGAAGAAAACTTCAAATTGTAGTTATTTCAACAAAAATGAAGTGAGAACATTTTTTCTAGTTGGTTTGATTTTTAAGCATTTCTTATTTTCTACTATTTTAAATATATCAAGACATTTTTCCTATTTCAAAGAACAGAGAAACAAGTGTTTGGAATAAGCATCCATTCCAATGAAAAGTAGATTAAGTAAAGAGAAAATATTTTTAATTTCCAAACCTCAAGTCTAGTTCCTAATAGCCATATTTATGCTATAAGCTACATAAATGTAATCTCTAGCTTATAAAGTAGGACTAATCTGATTGTAACCATATATCCTAAGGATTTTTAAAATATTACAAAAATGAATAATATATTACTTTATCTTTCCTATCAGATGAATGGAAAAAAGGAGAGTGACACAGATAACTGGGCAAATAAGGGGCCAGCAGATATGTTTTAAAGTTAGAAATGAAGACACTTTATAAATACTTACATATTAGATCAAATAAGAAATTCCAACAACAGGAAACATTTCAACCTCTACTATCAATCCATAGAGACAGGGTAGAGTGTATTAAACAAAGCTGAAGCAGCTGAAATGAGATGATGGTGGGGCGCAGAGAACAGGATGCCTCACAAAAGAGAAGTAAGCAGTTGAAATGGAAAGTGGTTTGCAACAATTCTGGAAGTATATTACAAGTATCAAATGGAATATCCAGATGAGATGTGTATGGCCCAAGCAAGTTCATTTAAAGGAACATGAGATGGGGCAATGATGGCCTTGTAGATACTTCAAGGTCTGTTATATGAAAAGAAGTATTCATAATCTTTATAAAAAGTAATCCTCTAGTTAAAAAAAACACACACACATACACATACAAAGGTAGTGAAAGGTATGTCTTTATACACACACACACACACACACACATACATGCAGGGGGGGCAAAAGTAGGTTTAGAGTGTTTATATGGAAAACAATGCAATAATTAATAAGTAATACAAGAATTGTTTTTGCATATTCACAACTGTAAACCTACTTTTGCCTAACCCTGTGTATGTGTGTATGTATTCTATTACATACATAAGCTTCGAACATCTGGAAATTTTCATTTGGCTAATTTTACAGTTTCCCAAAATACCATGTGCTCTTAATTTCTGATAACATCTGAATTATATTTGAAAACACTTTTAAGAGGTCAAGTTTTAAATATAATACCACAGAAAAAATCTATATGCCAAATTAAAACAATGGGAAATTAACTGTAGTTATTCATTTGTTTTAAAATAAGATTAAATTTCTCTTTCAATATTCATGGGTTATTAAAAAAAAAGCATGCCTGACAAATGAAATTGTGTTTTCATTTTTGCTTTTCCTCATGCACCGGTGGTTCTGAACAGTCACAAAGGCTCCATATTTATAAACAGATTATGACCTCCCTAGACAGCTCAATTAAAGCAGCAGAGAAACATAAGAGTATTAAAATTCATTACAGAAAACATTTGCTGAGGTTGGAAAGTGAAACTCTAAAATCTGAATACACAATGTATTTAAATACCTTTAAACACTTAATGGATCCAGCATTCCCACTGTATTCAGCGGTTAAGCATTCCAGCCATGTTTCTAATGAGATTCCCCAAACTTTATGGTCATTGCATTTATCAGTATTAGCATTCAAAAATAAATTGAAAATAGAATTTTTTGTCTGGATGCCTATTTGTCACATTTTTTTTTTCTTTTCTAAGCCCTTAAGTATACTAGAACAGTGAAAAGGTATTCCATTACTAGGGATATCTCTGAATTATTTAATAAAGCACATGTGTACACCAGTCAATGTTATGAGTTATTAACATTTCTTTTTGTTTCTTTCTCAAATGTTAGCCTATCTCTATATGAGTTTCTCCTTAGCAAGGAAGATGATGGTAGCAATAATAATAGTTCCCTGTTGACAAAGAAACCAAGGCACTCTTCTTATAATGTTGCATCACTCTCAGTACTCTGGTTTGAGGGAATGTCTTCCACTTTACATTTTCACTGGGTTAAAATATTGGCTTGATGTACTACCTTGTAGCTCCATTATCTTCCTTCAGCAGTTTCCAAACTGGAAGCTGTCCTGATATCCATTATCAAATGTCCATACCCACTGTCTGCTACCATAAGGGCTCCTAGTTTCATACTAAGCCTTGAACCAACCTCAAAGTTCATCCTCCACTATTTGGGTATCAGAGTATTTATTTTCTTATATATGTGAACTGTAACAGCTGCCAAATAATAAGCCAAATGAAAAGTTTCTGTCAGTTTTAGGGAGACTATTCTAATGTGCTCTGTTGTTGTCAAATGCAATGGATGTTTACAGTTCATTACATGCCCAGGTTGCCAGCCCCTTTCTCCTCACTAGACAGACCACCTATTCCTTTCTACTAATGACTGCAGCTCCAAATCTTTTTTTGTCTTGAGCACTGAGCTGAATCTACATCCCAAAGTGCAGTTGGTTATAAAAGTCACTACCTCTATACAAATTCCCAGGAAATACTCCCCAGCTTTCAGTCATTTTCCTCCTTCCAAAATTCGGGAACTCCCTGACAGATATTATTTTCTTGACTTATTGGTGAGTCCCATGGCGCAAATAAAATGCAACTGTGCTACTCATTTGTGACAAATATTTAAAGCAGATGATTTTGTCTATAAGAGGGGAGCCACCAAATCTCTCACAATACTCAAGGATATAAGAAGAAGAATGTTCACTTCCGCATTTCAAACCTCCTTTTTTATCTTTCTCACTCTGTAACTCCTACAAAATGCTCCATTTTGAGTGTTTGGTAATGTCTTTGTCTACTCATAGAATGGGTGTCTTAAACAACAAATATTTATTTCTTAGCGCTCTGGAGGCTGGGAATTTCAAAATCCATGTGATGGAAAATCTGGTATTTGGTGAGGGTCCCATGCCTGCCTTGTAGGTGGCTGCCTTCTCTTTATATACTTAGAAGCAGGAGCACAGAGAGAAGACGCAAGCCCCACTCTCATGACCTCATTACCTCTCCAGATCCTCACCTCTTAATACCATCACACTGCAGATTAGGATTTCAACATATGAATTTTGGGGAGACACAAACATGCAGGTCATATTCACATTATTGATGTATTTTATAACTATTACTGCTCATCTTTTAGCAAAAACACTTCTGCGCTATTATAAAAACAACAACAACAACACTTCTATCTTTTTGGTAGGCTGGGAATTCTGGGAAAACTGATAGCTTCTTAGCCAAGCTTCAATGATTATTTACAGGAAAAATAACTTTTATTTTTCTCAGTCTTACCAAAAACCAATCATTATTTTTTTCTTAATTTTCCCACAGCCCTGATGTAGGACTGGGAATACTTATCATTATGAAGCAGCTAAATAATTATTTCACGTTGTCAATAGTGTTATACATAATGCCATATATGAAGAAATGTGTTACCAGTACTTATTTTTAAACACAAATTTACTTTTGATACAAAGTAAAAGTTATAAATATAAAATTATAAATTAAATAAGTTGAATTATTTATATTAAATTAAATCAAAATATAAGAACATTTTTTAGCAGGCACAATATCTAGAAAATTAATACAGTTTTATGGAAAAAGTTCAAAGTAAAAAGTCTTGCAAAGAATGTGTAGTATTTGGGGGGATAAGGTAGTGTAATGAGAGCATTCTACATTCATATGGAGCTGGATTTTAATCATCAGGAAATTCTCAAAGGGTTAGTTAATTTCCATTTGGACTAAGCAAAGGTAAATTATTTTATTCTGATGTTTTTGATGAAGAAAAAGTCTTTATTCCATGGGAAACTCTAGAAGTTAATGCCACATATATTGGTTATATAGCAGAGAACTCCCTGTTATAATCCGTGCACACTTTATGGAAAATTTAATGGATAATTTAAAGTTCCATAATGTTGTAAGGTGTTTTTCAACATCTCAAATTGATTCAAAAATCAATTTAAAACACATTCACATCTAGCTGCAGCTTGGGCCTACCTTGTTTTGAGAAATGTTAGTCACCAGAATTCTAGTAAGTTTGATTTATCATAAAATAAGAAAACAGCAAGAAATGATGAAATACATGAAAATGCAAGGTGTTAAAGACAAAAATACTGAGGTTTCCTATAAAGGAAAGAAACCAAAACAACCTCAGGCAAATATCTAGGTTTCAGAAATCCTCATTTGTAATATAACAAATACATTAATTTTCCAGTGATATTGTATCTATTTGACGGGGAAATTTGTTTAGCAGACAAATCCATTATAACATTAACCACAGGCAAGCAACTGCATCTGTCAAGACTGTGAGAAACCCTCGGCCATGAAAGCAGAAAACATGAAACGCATCTAGACACAAATTAATTGTGTTTCATTTTCCCGAACCTGACAATCTCTGTTAATTCTTCCAATATTGTGAAAAAAACAAAAACCCAAGTAAGAAGAGAGACTATAATTCTTTTCTTTCATCTAATTCCAATGAGTTAATAATCACACATAAAAAAAGGATACTTGATACATTTTTCACACCGTATGCACTAAGCATGTCCAAGTCCTAATATAAGGTTCTTCATTGTAAAATTCAATTAACTTATTTTGCAGCACACTATAATAAATATAAGGATAAAATATTTATACACTTTAGCACAGGCATATGCATAGCACAGTAGTGAGTGAATGTTATTTAAAATATATATCAAAATGTGAAATATATGTCTTTCTACTTAATGGGAAAGACAAACATATAGACACAATAGAGATTACCTATAATTCAAGTCAGTGCACTGTTATTAAGAACCTATTGTGTAATAGGCTTTTTGGTGGGCACTCTATCTTACATATCTATGTAAGATAGCAACTGAGAAAGACTTTGCACACAGAGAAGTTAATGTGAAGATGGAGCAATGGGAAGACTTGAAGATACTGACCTTGGTGATTAGAGTGAAGCACCAGAAGCCAAGGACTTCCAGGAGACAACAGGAGAGCTGGAAAAGGCACTCCCACAGAGCCTCTGAAGGGAGCAAGGCAATGCTGGCATGTCCATTTCCACCCAGTAGTAATAGTGACTTTAGATTCCGAACTCCAGAACTGCGAGAGAGCAAATTTGTTTTGTTTTAAGCCACCATGTTTGTGGTTATTGTTATAGCATCCACAGGAAACTAATATAGGTAGATTTTTGTCAGAAACATCTAATTAATGTTAGTATCCATAAACATGTTACCCTATGGCTTAGGGAGAGATTTCCCTAAAAAACCCAATGGTTATATGAGTATTTTCTCTTAGTGATCATTTTCTATTTTACGTTCCTTGGGGGTAAGAATATTTTAATATTTTGCATTGGAAGCTACAGTCTTTAAAACTTATGAAATAAAAATAATTACAAATTTTTAGAACACTGGGTACACAGATGGAATGCCAAAATTTCAAACTTAAAAAAAATATTGCATTAGAAAGTATTCTTCAAATAAATCAAGGAGTTAAGTCAGGTATATGAAAATTATGCTCTTTAAATGTCACTTAATACTTTTTAGTGATTGGGGTTTTCAAAAATGAAATTCAAGTAATAAAAAAAAGAAAACATAGTCAAGTCTAGCCCATCTGCATAAGTTTAGCTGCAATGATTTTAATCAAATCACAGAATGGAAATTACATTAAGTCAATTTTGATTTATACCTGAGGCGTCTCAATCAGAACATTTCATCAAACTAATCAAACTAATTCCCACCTAATGTTGTGAAGGTAATTAGTGCAAAGCAATAGAAAAACACATTTTCAATAGCATTTTAGCAGCTAATTTCTATTACTATGTATTCAAAATCAATAGAAATAGAGTATACATATAAATGCATATGTATATGTGTGTGCCTAAATACATTAAATTACCAAGCTATAAATCTCTGCTAGCTTGAGAAACAACTCAGCAACTTTCATTTTAATTCATTTTAATAATTAATACTTTATTTAAATAACATAGAATCAATTAAATAAGGCATGCAATGCCTGAGACTTCTTTTTTTCCCCATGATTTTTCTATCAGTTTTCCTTATTTCTTGTTTTATAAATATGTAGAGCTACCCTTCTTGAACATATGAAGAACTGACACATATTAAATATTTTCTTTTTTATTTAAATTTGAAAATCAAAGTTTTAAGTGCTTATTATTTAGTCAAAAGGTATTATAAGGCTTATTACAGAACTAGTTTCTTCCACATAAGATTTAAATACATGAATCACTAGATCCAAAAGATTTTATTCTGTTTTTCTTATGCTGCTTAATTTTATTAATTTAATGGAATTATTATGGTATCGCTTGATTCTTAACTTTTGTAATACTATCAAGTGCCTAAACCTTATAGAAGAAAATGTAGGTATGTTACAATATCACTTCTATAAGCCACCACAGATACTGTTATATTTTTCTACCCTTCCAACATTTTCATACTAGAAAGTTAATTTGAAACAATAGTCAGTGTTGTTGTTATTATTATTATACAGATAGTTCATACTGTCATTTATGATATTTCCTAATCCTAAATTATATAATATTCTCTTTTGTTCATAATTAATAATTTACTTGTATTTTTAGATCTTTCCTTGAATATAAACATTCATTAACCTAAAATGTCCATTAAGTTGTAAAATTGGAACACTTCTCTCCTTAGAGGGAAAAAAAACCACACTAAATAATTTACTAGTTCTATGCTTCTTCTTAGTTACAGCTCTTCTGTGTCTTGTTATTTTAGACTGGTTGCATTCTTTGTCCACAAACCCCCCAATTTTCTTCTCTTCTTTTTTTTTTTTCATTTGGTGAAGAATATTTTCTTAGAAAAAGGTTCTTGAGAGCTATAATTGGTGTGCCCTTGAATTTGTAAAAAATTATTTACAGTAATGAATGGCTAAAGTTAGATATAAAATTCTAGGTGGGAAGTCATTTTACTTTGGAATTCTAAAGTCTGTGGTAGTTGTCACTAATTATTTCAGGAGGTTTCCATACTTCTGTTTCCCTTTATCCTAATTTTCGGCTGCATTCATGTCGAGAAAATATATAGCTGCAGTAGTATGAAAGGACTGAGAAAATTTCTGGTTCTGCATTCCCATCCTAGCAGCTGACTAGTGAAATTTCAGTTTTCTCTAACACATACACATGAGTTCATAAAAGAGTATACCTTCAACAAATATAAGAAAGGACAGAGAATGTATCAATCAAAATATCAGTGCAATAAGGTAGATAGAAATATGATCAAGAATACTTTACATTGTGTATATAACAAATATCTTTCACTCTACTCAAATTAAAAGAATATAATCTATTGCTCTTCAAACAAATTGTCATCCTTGAAATAGATATCAAGGTTAGTGCCTGGCCGTACTTTTCTTTCTAGCTACATCTCCTGACTCTCAGTGCACTGTGTTTGCCATTCTTTTTACCCTTGGACCTTTCATAGTTTCGTTACTCTATAATCCCTTTTGTACTTTTGAAACTTAATTATGCTTTATATAACTGAAGAACTCTCTCATAGAGACCCACAGGGTTAGTCTGAGCTTTGGTTTTCATTTCTAAGCATTTTATATAATTATTTATTTAAATAATGAAAACTACTTATTTGAACTCTGTCTTATCTGAAAGGAGCTCCATTTTGTTCAGTATTGTGTGCCCATGGTCCTATACAATGTTGATAAATTGTCAGGGACAATAACACTGGCCTTGTAATTCTCTGATTTTTTAACACACACACACACACACACACGCACACACACGATTTTACCAACACACTGGCCATTGAATTGAAGTCTTATCATTGGGACCCTGTCAGTATGCACAAATTTTTTAAAAATATATATAAATAGCATATTGTATATGTTACTATTTTTTTAAATTTATCTTTTGTCTCTTAGTAAAAGAGCAGCAGGATTTAATGCCATTTGATAATTTATTTTCATCTGTCTAAATACTTACTGATTCAACAGCAAATTAGTTTTGCCTCTTATGTCCAGGAAGTGCCCTGAGGCTCTCAAAACTTGTTTTTCTCACATGTTTTGTTATTTTTAGAATGAATCATAAGAGCATCCAGGTGAACAGTAACAATACAGAAAGCATGTAAAATTTAAGACTGTTGAACAAAAACCAAGATGAGTCATAATTTCTGAACCACGAAGATGGGGATGCACATAAAGCTGTCTTTCACACTTCCATGATACATCCATGATGAATTATGGTTTTTAAAACAAAGTTTGCTCTGTTATAAATCTCTTAATAAATCCCTTACCGTTTTAAAGAAACTAATGGAGCTAAAGAAACATGTGTTCCAGTGAAGTCTAAAGAAAATAAAAAACATAAAAACAAGAGATTCATGTGATGGTGGATCTATGCAGGAAATATATGATTGTAAATCGTAAAATGATTACGTTAAAAACCCACAACTGAATTTCCATGTTATAGACCCAAAGAGCAATATAACCTAAATAGCAGTCTGAGGGCTGTGGATTCCAGGTAGATGTCTTTAGGGAAAAAAACAAATGGAACTCATGTGTTTGAACATTTAAATACACTGTTGAAAGGCAAGTGACAGAATCATTTACTTGTATAAAATTAACTATATAGTTTATATAGAAATCATGTAAGTAAAAATAATGAGACTACAGTGAACAGAAAAGTAAAGTAAAAGAAATGAGTAATTGTATATTACTTAAACTCAGTTACTAATTAGTTTTGCATAGACATACTGTAAAGATGATTGATTTAACAAATATTCTGTTTTAAAAGTGAGGAATGACGAGGATGAAAATGTTGGTGAAGAGATTTGAACTACCTTGCAGCTCTCATGAGGTTATGTATAAAATACATAATCATAAAATAGCCTTCAATCAGATAATCTAGAAATATAGAGATAAATTACATGAAAAATTACCATATGGGTTGAGGAGGCTGCTTTGAAAGTGTACATTAGTAAAGATCAGAAGAGATAAAAAACATGAGTAAAAGTTTTCATTATAACTCTTATAGACATATCTTTTTAAAACAATGAGGATATATCATGTCAACTTTTAAAATTTTTAAATGTTTTGTGTAAAAAAATTTTCTGATTCATTAATATATGTTTTAAGCAAGCAGCTCTATTCTCAAATTTAACCATCACACTGCAAATCAGAAATTGTATTCCATAATGTGTAACCCCCCCAATTTTACATAAAGGTTTATACAATTATCCTGTTTCAAAAGAATCTTATGCATCACATATCCAGCAGAATATCGGTCAGATTCACATTTTATTTTTAAAAGCTTTGAAATGTCTAAACACAAACATATTTATGTGAATGTATGCATGTCTTAGCTATCTATATTAATAATAGAGGAATATGCAAATTGTCCTGGATGTCGTCACAGTAACAGTAAAGACCGAACAGCAGGCTACATGGGGCGACCAGGCTGGCAGGAAGGTTAGTGAGGGACGATCAAACGACTGAACAGTAGGCTGTGTGGGGCAACCAGGCCAGCAGGGAGGGCAGTTGGGGGCGACCAGGCCGGTGGGGGTGGGGGGGAGGCAGTTAGGGGCGATCAGGCTGGCAGGCAGAGGTGGTTAGGTGTGATCAGGCTGGCAGGGGGGAAGTTAGGGGCGATCAGGCAGGCAGGCAGGTGATCAGTTAGGAGCCAGCAGTCCCAGATTGTGAGAAGGATGTTTGACTGCCGGTTTAGGCCAGATCGTGGGCCTAAACCAGCAGTCGTTCATCCCCTGAGAGGTCCCAGATTGGAGAGGGTGCAGGCTGGGCTGAGGGGCCCCCTCCCTCCCGTGCATGAATTTCATGCACCGGGCCTCTAGTCTAGTTGGTTTGCAGACAGTTCCAAGTACATGTGTTTTCTCAATCTGTAGTTTGGGACTACTGTCTGATGTCTAAGAATTTGAGAGAAAAACATGCACCCATTAGAAAACTGTGTATCTCTAATCTTTTAGAATTAGAGGTGTTTTTTTTTTAAATTTTCAGTTGTTTTCTTCATATATCTCTGTATTTTAGAGAATCTCCTCCATTATGCCCAAATTCTATGAATACATGGTATTTAAGACAGGTCACTATATCTTTTTAAGCAGCAAACATATTAAATTGGTACATTTGTCAATGGGAATCACTCACAACTGAGTAATACTTATTTCACTAAAATTGCAAAAAGAGAGACCAGGTCATCCATTGGTGTAACTATATGAAAGACAAACTTAAAATATTCAAATTTACTTGTTAAAATATAAACACTATTGAAGGCAGACATGTAAAAAGTCAATTATGTTGAAGCAAAAAATGTAAAAAAGCATGAGGTTTAACTCTTAAGAGTTCAGTGATGAAATTAATATGGTGATATACAAATGTATAATATTTTTTAGTCTCATGCTTTTTGGTTGATGCATCTGAAAGTGAATATAACAGAAAATGGAGCATATAATTCCTAGACACCATTAATAGATTTCTCGCCCATATAGATTTTAAACCATTTCTGAGATTTTCCCCCTTTTGGTATGCAGTGTCTTATTAATGCATGCATAATTCAATAACAGCTCAGGCTGTTGAACTTTAGAACACAGCAGAGATATTCAATTATATTTGGGTAATTCACTTTGAGAAATTGCTGGCATGTACTATAATTCTATCATTTAAACCTTCTCCTTTAATTTTATATGTTGATAATTTCAATTATTTTATATTGCCAATAAGTCACTGATGATTCTACCAGTGAGATTTTGTTATAGATGTTAGAGAAGCAAATTAACTTAAATTATGTGCTGCGCAAAGTCAGTGAATTTTTTAACACTGAGAATTGGCATTTAATATTAGATTTATACATGGGTTATCTGGGTGTGCTATTTTTAGAAGATAATTTGCATCAGGGGCCTCTCTTCAATTTAGTACACATAAAGTTGTATATTTCTGAAGAACATTTGTAAGCCCTCTTTCTCTCTCTTGCTCTCTCACTGGTTTTATTCTATTCTGCAGGTTGAAGAAAATTCTTATAAACATATTGCTGTGGCCCAACATTCTGCACAGTTTTCTGTAATATCTGATTGATATTTATAAAGCTATCACAGTATCCTTTCCATAACCCCACACTGTTCCATTTTCTCTAATGACCACCCAATTCTAAACTGCCAGTATCGGCAACATTTTTTTCACAATCTGCCCATCATGGCATCACAAGCTCCAATTCTTAGAGGACTCTACACATAGCCTTAAAAAAGTTAATCAACTATGTACCTTTTGAAAAAAGCTGCCTTTTTGTTTTACAAAGTCACAGCATTATGTATTCCCTTATTTTGAAAAGTGTAAGATAGGAATTTACAGTTTCATTATGTAATGTATTTCATGTTTATTAGTGCTTTATGTATTACAGATTGAAATCTTCCATGTGATTTAGAAATTGGTTGTATGAGCCACATTTTATATATTTTTTAATTGTTTATTAAATTTATTGTGACATTGGTTAATAAAATTATATAGGTTTCAAGTATAAAATTCTATAATAAATCATCTGTATATCGCATCAATAAAGTGAAGGAATACGGACAGCAAAACTGAAAACAGATATATGCATCCCATGTCAGATTGTAGGAGACTGTGATAGCTAATTTTATGTGTCAACTTGGGTAAGCCACAGTAGCCAAATAATTGGTTTAAAATTGTATGTAAAGTTAATTTTTAGATGAAATTAAATTTAAATAAGTAGACTCTGAGTAAAGCTCATTACCCTCCATACTGTGTGTGGGCCACTGTTTTCTGTTGAAGGTCTTAAGAGGAAGCAGACCGGGATTCCCTGAGGAGGAGGGAAATCTCACTAGAGACTGTTTGCAGATTCAAGCTGCAACACCCAGTCTTGCCTGGATCTCCAGCCTGCTGGCCTACCCTGCAGATGTTGGACTTGCCAGTTTCTAGAATCACATAAGCCAATTCCTTAAAAGAAATCTCTCTTATCTACCTACCTATATACCTGTCTCTATTTGCCTATTGATAGTGTGGATGGATGAGATGTGTGTGTGTGTGTGTGTGTGTGTGTGTGTGTGTGTGTGTGAGAGAGAGAGAGAGAGAGAGAGAGAGAGAGCGCCCTGAGGTTGCTCTTCAGAATAAAGTCTCCAGGAATGAGCAGCAAAGGTCTCCTGGGGCAAATATCAGGCCCTCTGGGGCAGCCTGCAGGAAAGACTGGCCCTAAGATATGCAATGTGTTCAGGTTACTGGGGCCTTGAACCCACACAGACACGGGATTGGGGCTCCAGAAGGCTTCTGCGCCATTAGCCTGAGTTGCTGCCCATGGCCTTTGGGCTTCTGGAAGTTGGCAGAGTTGCAGCCCGCGCATGGGCCCTGCACTGCCATATTGTGGCCCCTGGCAGAGCCGCCCGCACAGCCCTTGCCAGGCTGCATTCCGCAGCTGGCCAGGCCTCCGACCTACCGACTGCAGTGACCCCGAGTCCTGAGGCCTTTGGCGGAATCCGCGAGCATCAGTTTGCATGCCCAGTGGCTGGGGCCAGCCTTCTCACTGACCTGTCCCGCGGGAGGAGCGTCCGGAATCAGAGATTTCTCATCCCAGGACTCCCCTGCCTGCCACGTGGAAGCCCGGAGATCCCGCGAGACCGGCGTCACATGGAAGGAGCGCTTGTGTCATTGGTGCCCGGAGCCTGAACCCGCCCCTCTCGGAGCTGCCCTCGTGTTCCACGCATCCAGCGGCGTCTCCTCCATGTCTGGGGGTTCGCATCCTCGGCCGTTCTCCTGGCGAATTTGGAGAGTGGCCTCTGCACACAAAGGCACGGAGAGGCTAAGAAAGCAGCAGAGCGCTCCGGATTGGTAAGTGGCCGTTTTAATGAGCAAGGGCACTTTCCAGGCTTGTCTTTGGCGCAAGACGGGTCGATCTCCGTACCTGCCCCCCAGAACGAGTTTACATAGAAGCCTGACCGGGGTTTGTCACATGCACCGTCCAGGGGGTCTGATAGCACAAGAGGGCGTCTTTGAAGCGGCTCCTCGTGTGGGAATAGAGGGCAGATTGCACGTTCCAAGGACAAGGGGAAGCAGCGGGGAGCCTGTAATTGCCCGGGTACAGCTCCAGGGTGCACCAGGAGTTCAAGGTCTCTGGATGCCCTCCCTCAGTCCTGCACTCCTGGAGGCCGGCTCTTGCACTTGCACACATCCCCTCTTCGGAAACGTGCCCTGCGCAGTTCAGCAAGCGGTGTTATTACCTCGGAGGTGGCTTGCTTGGCGGCTCTCTGGCTGCATTGGAGGCGAATGCCACAGCAACCATCTGGACACATGCGAAAGAAAACACCAGGTAAGATAACGATTCCCAAAATCAGTGACAACGTTTTCCACCAAGAGCCTCATCACCCGAAACACTGATTGATTGTGTCCTGTGGACTGGGGACCAGATACCTCTAGGTCAGTGGTTCTCAACCTTGGCTGCACATTGGAATCACCTGGGAATCTTTTTAAAATCCTTATTTCTAGGCCTCATCCCCCGGAAATTCTGTTTCTTTGTTACTAATGTTGTGGCCTCACCCCATAACAAAGAAACAGAATTTCCGGAGGATGAGGCCCAGACATAAGGATTTTAAAAAGGTTTCCAGGTGATTCCAATGTGCAGCCAAGGCTGAGAACCACTGCTCTAGGTCTTCACTTGTTCCCTCACCTAATTGAATAAAGATGATACATTAGTAGATTCACCGGTATGAACACACAGCACTCGGTTTGGGTAATGGCACAGGTGCCTCCTTTGTGAGGCAGTAATGATGTCCAAGACCCTTCTGTCTGGGAGGACAGGCCTTCTCAATTGTTGTTACTGTGGGGCAGACTCTCCCCTGTGCCCAGGTGAGAGCCAGGGTGTAGCAACCCAGCCATCCAGGCAGAAGTTATGGCCAGAGGTTTGTGTCACACAGCCGCTGGGTCCCCTTCAGGGTCACCCAGTAAATACCTGGGCTGTTCCTCCAGTCAGTGCAAAAGCAGTCACTATCCTTCCATGGGGCAGAATATCCCTGGTGCAGTTGGGTTGGTTGTTGAGAACGATTTTTCTGTTCCTAGCATAGGGGTGTGCCCCGGTGCTCAAATGTCCATAAACCAGATTATGCCACAGGAACCCATTCCAGCTGAGTGTAGCCTCAGTGGCTCCGATGCTATTTTTTGGATGCTTTTGGAAAGCAGTTTGATGGGCTGCCTGTATAGTTTTATTGACAGAAAATTAAGACTACTAGTGCCCAGTGTTATTGATAGTGTGTGTCACAGGCCAGGTCTCTGGATCAATATTAGCAATATCAATTGAATTGGATATCAGTTGAATTGAACTTGTTCTTCTGTAATGTACTGCTTTTCCAATCTCCTCCCTGGAGTGGACATACCCATGGTCAGATTGATTCCTTGACCAGGAACACAAGCAGGCCCACTGTTGAAGTATATTTCCATCAGGTGCCCATTCCATGACTGGACACCATAGGAACAGCAGAAGTTTAAGGTCGAAGGGACAGATATTTAGTAGGAACTTGTGTAGGGAGGTCTTCCCCTTCCATAAGAATTAAACTTGTGGCCTGATTCTTAGATGTTAATGTGGCTGCAACTTTAGGAATTTAACAGGATCGTGCATACACTACATGTTGGCAGGGAAAGCAGCACTATCAGGTGTGAGAAGATGGACTAGGGCAGTGGTCTGCAAACTCATTAGTCAACAGAGCCAAATATCAACAGTACTTCTTCAAAATAGACTCGCCCAGGCCGAAAACCGACTTCTGCGCATGGGCCACGAAGTTTCAATCGCACTGAACGTGTGTGCCCACACGTGGTATTTTGTGGAAGAGTCACACTCAAGGAGCCAAAGAGCCACATGTGGCTCGCGAGCCGCGGTTTGCCCACCACGGGACTAGGGGAAGAAAATACTAGATCAGGACTCCCACCTTGTCCCTCTTTCAATAGTGTGTGTTCCACACCAGGTATAGTGAATTTCAACAGGCCTGGCTTATAGCGGGAAGCAAGATGTCTTTAGGAATGGGCAGCAAAGGTCCCCCTCACCCAGGGGTTCACAGTAACTCTTTCATCCCAGTGAGTTGTCCTATTGCAAATTCCCATAGATAATACCTTTCCCAGTTGGGATGGGGCTTGATGTTCTCAGCAGCATAGCACTTTGACCATGGTGAGAGTCAAGGCATTGTCTGTTTGTCTCCACTGATATCTATAACTTTACAGTATTAGGTATCAGGATAGGTGTTCCTAATCTGGTGTGTGGGGTAGCAGGCCCTACAGGTTGATCATCCAAATGTATTGAAGTGTGGGACAGTACCTTGGTGGACTTGGCCAAGGGGGTTTTACCTGTTAGGAATTTAATCTGCTGCTTTAATAGTCCTTTTTCCCCCCCTTTCTACCTACCCTGCTGCTTGTGGTTTATAGAGGAAATGGAACCTCCATTCAGTGTCATGTTCTGTGCAATGCCCAGTCTTACATATCATGACGTTTGACATGTGACCCCCAATCATTTTCTGTTTGTTGAAGGTATCCACTCATACATGGTATACAGTTTCTCTAATCTAATGGTGGTAGCCTGGTTTGCATGGCAATAAGGAAAAGCTTGGGTAATACCATACAGAATGTCTGCACAAAACAGTGAGGCATATTTACAAACCTCACTGGGGCAGAGGAAGCCAATATAATCTTATTTTGCAAACCCTCACCAGATGGGAACTCAGGTGGATGGCCTCAGACTTTTTAGGTAGTGTTAACAACACAAAGGACAAAGGACATGCTGTTACTGCATTAATCAAGTCACTGTATTTCAAGTGGAATATGACATCTTCAGTAATATCCATCCCACCCAGGTGGTACGGTGGCCCCTCATTCTAAGGACACAATATGCTGTATCTACTGATGGTCCGGTTGCTAGGATTCACACCCAAGCTAAGGCATCAGCTTCCTGGTTGCCAAGGGGTGTCAGCACCTTATAAGTGGAGGTGTGGAAAACAATGAGGTCTGCCTCAGCTCTTGTAGGCAAACCCATTGTCTTTCCACAAATCTTGATCCAGTAAGGGCTTGTTCATGACCATCTACCCCTTGCCTTTCTCTTGTCCAAATCATGGGCTTAATCCCTTTAGAATAGCCCAAAGTCAGTGCAATGGTTAATGCCCAGGGCTCCTGAGTGATCACCAGCCAAACCACTCTGAGTTCTGTAAAAGCCCACTGTCTACTGTAATTAATTTCTATTTCCATTCAGACAGTGTCTGTGTTGGGCTGAATAGTGACTGCAGTCCATGTCTGAAGGTTGCCCCGACTAGACCTATCTGTATGCTTATTTCTCATTTTAAAATAGATATCATACCACATGACTGAATATATTATACCAGTGGCCTGGTGCATGAATTTGTGCACATTGAAAGGAAATTAATTAGAAGAAATATTCTAATATCACTATTTGCCCTTTATAATAGAAGTGTCAGAGATTAAAGAAAATTAGTAAAATGTACATGAAAATAATATATAAATTTATTAATAAGTAACCAATAACAACATGATATAACAACGAATATTTTCCATGAAATTTTTGCTGTCAGAATCTTCATTTATCATTAATTTTTTAAAATATGCTGGGTATTCTGAAAAATTTATATCATTTGGACAAACTTTGCCTTTGCTACAACATCGAGTAAATTTTCCATCAGATGGTTTTTCATCGGAGAAATTTAGGGATAGGCAAAATTGACATGTAACAGTCATTCCAACTGTGTTCAATAATTGTACCCTCATTTACCTAATTTTCACTATGAAGGCAGTTCCTACCAGTATTGGTAGTATTTGTCGAATATTTCTTCAGAAATATTCTGTCTACGATGTCGCTTTCTTTTGGCTTCAGAGGTGTATTGTTCGAATAGTTGGTCTCTAGACATGTTCTGTCAACAATTTCAGCTTAAGAATGTCAACAAAAACGTGATATCATTACCGAGCGCCCACAGCCACCGTTTGCGGACTGGGCTGGGCTATAGGCAGCATTTTACGCCATGGCAGGGTAGGCTGCAATTTGGTGGGCTGTCGCTCCGGGATGGTGGCGAGGCCTGTGTCTCTCTTGGAGGGAGCTGAGTGTTGCTTTGTCGGCGCCAGGTCCTTGATGCTGTTTCTCTGTGTACATCACGGCAGCTCTTGCATTGAGCGTCTGCCCTCTGGTGGTCAGTGTGCGTCATAGCACCTGGTCAGACAATGGAAAGGACACTTAGCATATTAGCCTTTTATATACGTACTAGAGACCTGGTGCACAAAATTGTGCACAGGTAGGGTCCTAGGCCTGGCTAACAATCAGGGCTGATCTGTGGGATGACTGGCGGGGCAACTGGAGGGCCCGTGCTGGTGCCCGCCTTGGTTGGCCTGGGGCCTGCGGGCTGGGGGCAGCTCCTGCATTGAGCGTCTGCCCCTGGTGGTCAGTGTACATCATAGCGACTGGTTGTTTGCTTGGTCGTTCCATCCTTGGGTCGATTTGCATATTAGCCTTTTATTATATAGGATATAGATAATAACGATAACAACAATAATTGAACTGTAAACCTCATTATTTGTGGTTAGGAAGATACAGATATCACATGTTTATTTTCAATGTCAGCCATTATAACCAAAAATTGGAAATGTCATTAAATTCAATAAAAGTTTTGCCCTAGCCAGTTTGGCTCAGTAGAGAAAGTGTAGGCCCAGGGACTGAATGGTACCAGGTTCGGTTCTGGTCAAGGGCACGTACGTAGGTTGCAGGTTTCCCGGCCCTAGTCAGGGTGCGTGTAGGAGGCAGTCAGTAAATGTGTCTCTCTCACATCGATGTTTTCTCTGTCTCTCTATCTCCCTTCCACTCTCTCTAAAAATCAATGGAAAAATATCCTTAGGTGAGAATTAACAAAACAAAACAAAAAAGTCAATTAAGTTTTGATTATAATTATACATTTAAATATTAACAAGCATATAACATTTCCTATTTGTAGCCTAAACTCTTCCATGTTTTCAGTTTAATCTACTTGCTGCCTTCAAAAGAACTTGAGAAATAAATGATAATGAATTTACTTTTATCCTTCATAAATACTTTAATGTAGGGTTGACTCATGAGCAGGCAGATATGTATTCGACTCTGTCATGAATCTGAGTCATTCACAGACTGAGAATAAATAGCTTTCACGGTAAAGCAAATTAATTTATCCAGGACATCAAGTAACTTAGTTAATCATCTTTTCTACCTACGTACATACTCCCCTGCTTTCCTGAAGCACTTACAGTTACTTTCCAGGAGGAAATTGCTCATCTCCAGAAACCTTTACTCATCTGACTCACTTTGTACACATATGCAAGGCTCATTTTTGTTAAGAATTTCCCCATCCTAAAAATATATATATATATTTATAGTATATGTTAACTTAAGCATAGTATATATATATGTATATATATAGTATATTGTCAACCTTTCTACATATTTTAAATACTTTTGGCTCAGAACACCTTTGCAATGATTAAAATGAATCTATCATTGTACTTATAGAAATTTAGAGATATTCACTTTATTTTCATAATGAATGAACTATATATTATACTGAGCTGCCACATTTGCGTTACAGGAGACTCAATGGGGAAACCTGATGTCATTAATTTAATTTAGAGACTAAAAACAAAAATTGGTATGAAATACCTGCTATTGATTTAACTTAAAACAACTCAATTTAAAGCAACAAAAATATGCGATAACAACAGTCATAAATTGTTCTTTGTTTTACTTAATACAGGACTGCAGTCTTATGATCCTCTAATTTATAAAAAAAGTACAGTTACACTCTCAACACCACAGTTTGATGCCATTGATTAATTAATATGGCTGTTAACGCCTAAAACAGTGGGAGATTAAGCAACACTGTAATAAAAAGATTACTCTGAGCACATTAGGTAGGCAGCACAATAAATGTTTCTGAGACTCTAAATGTTGTATTTGGAGAAAAATACACATGATGGTCCATTGGTTTCTATATAATATTTTCTGCTTTGTGTAACAATAATAAAACAAAAGTGTTACACAAACAAGTACTTACGGTAGTAATATATTGAGAAATATTCGTAAGAATTTTTTATTTTTTCACTAAGAAGGTTTTATTTTTAAGCTCATTGCTTTATACATATAAATTGCATAGAGGTATAATATGGTTTAAAAGATAAACTGAAGGAATTTATTCAAAAATAAATCTTGCGGGGTGCCTAAAAATCACAGTTAAGTTTTAAATTGTGACTTTCATTTTAAATGGCACTAAACCATTAAGAGTTCTGTGTAAGATCATTGTTTTATCTTCCAATTAAACAACGTAATTTATCAGAGGTTTAAACACAGTGGTTCAAGGAAAAGAAGTATTTCTGTCAGACAGGATTAAGGATTTTTGAATTCTGTATCTCTCTCTGAAAGGATTCTACTCTCCAGCTTGCATGTCATTATTTGTAAAATGGCAAATGGTATGACCTATATTTTCATTAACATTTTGAAGAAAAGAGGTTGGGCGTGCTTCCTTTCCTGGTTAGACGGCCATAATTATATCTATGCTATTCTAAAATATAAACCTCTGAGTGACTTTCAACTTCCCTCTACCTTTTACATAGTAAATCAAAAGCCATTTCTGTTTGCTTTGTTCCAAAGAATGTTATTTTATTTTATGTTACCTCAAAAACGCAGTGTGAAACAGAACTAGGGTACAGGCAGTATGTGTGTTGGGAGTAAAGAGGATTAAGGGAAGGAAAAGTCAGAGAGACAGGACAAGAGGAAGGGAGATCTGCAGATCTTTTCTCATGCAGATTTTAAGAACTCAATTTATCCAAAACATCCGAGAATCATAGCTCCATCCCAGAATTATCTGTTCAGAGAAAGGCTTTCAGTGACATTTATTACTGAGCTTTATCGTCCAGTGTTTTTTGTTGGGAGGGAGGAAAGGTGATAACTAGTTCCATATAGGATCTTTACATTTTTGCCTGAAGAATTCCATCTATAATTATTTTGGGGCTTATAACCCTACTTCCTTCACTCCAAATTTTGTGTGCATGTGTTGTTGTTTTTTTCTTTTCTTTTTTCTTTAAGGAAGACATTACCATTTTACTTTAGTGTGCTTGAATATATTTCTGAACATAGACTCTTGTAAAAAAAAAATAAAGAATTCTTGTTGAAATGTTTTGTATTTTACCTTCATCCATTTAAAGTTGTGATCTATTAACTTCTGGCTTTAACGAAGCCACTAGATTTTTCTGGAAAAAACAACTGTGCATATAGATGACACTGACCAAGTTGGGTCTTTTCTCTCATTTGTTGGTAGGCAGGACAGATTTCATGTTTACTCTTCCAAGGAATCTCAGTAAGAAGTGTGCGGTGTTAACGAGGCTCCACTTCACAGACCCAGAGCTGTAACCTCAGGGGCCTCAGCACCATCACATTGACAGAGTCTCTGCTCATTCTTTTTAACCATCCCCAGTTGTGTCAGGACAGACATCAATGTACATACATGCATGTATTTTATGTATGTACTAGAGGCCCGATGCACGACATTCATGCAAGAGTAGGCCTTCCTTCTCCTGGCTGTCTGCACTGGCTTCCCTTGCAGCCCCGGCTTCATATGCGAGGTCATCCAGAAGGATGTCCAATCTAATTAGCATATTATGCTTTTATTATAGATATTACATATAATACATATTACACATGCATTTGTATATAAATAGCATTTAGGGGCTGCCAAATATCTCCAGGGAAAGTGCATGCTTAGTTCAAACTCATTTTTTTTCTAATTCTCTTCTGTCTGGGATTTTGCCCCCATCAACTCATAGCCACTTTCAAAGTCTAAACTTTAATCACTGTCTTTCCAATTCAAGTACAAAGATGAAAACTCCAGACTGCTGCTTCCCACTTGACCTCTATTCTCTCTACTCACTGTATTTTCTGTCTACAGTCTCTTGGCTGCCTTGATTGCTCTCTACAATCAAGAAAGTGTTTTTTTTGCGGGGGGGGGGGGAGGTAGGGGTAAATTTTCACTGACTTTTTCTTAGTGAGAGGGTTATCATATCAGCTGCTCTGTCATTTTCAAAAGCAGAAGTCTGTCATAGTCTCTTTTTATGCCATTCTAACTTTCCTTTAATGCCCAGCATAGTTTGTGGCACATATACTTCTTCCACACATATTAGTTTAATGAAACAGTATATAAACCACGTAAACAATGCAACCCCTTAAAACTACATGCATATGAGTTTTACATCTATAAGTACTTTGGAGAACTCTCTGACATATGGAGTAAATTCTTTTAAATGAACAACAATTGAAAATCAACTGTTGTAGAGAATCTGATTATAGGACAGATAAGTTAAATAAAAATCATAATTTACTTCATGAAATACACTCATTGCAAAGAATCATCTGTAAACATAGAAGAGAAACATTTAAAGCAATACTGTACAGGGTAGACAGTTTGAGAGGGCTTCCTTGAATTCGAACAGTCTAAAACCTGAAGGCAAATTAATAATCCAAGTAAAGAACAAGGAAGAAGTCATTATAGACAAGAAAAATGGCACATGTAAAGGCCCAGATGTATAAAAGTAAATCTAAAACATGAGAAAGCTACATGCAAATATAACTAAATGCTAGGGCATAATTGAACTCATTAAATATATTAAGAAATGATAGAATTATAAATCCTTCCCATCTGTTAATCCCATAGTAAGCAACCCCTCCATATGAATGGCCTTAAGAATGGTTCTGATAAATTTGAAAAATATCAGGACGTAGAGGATGGTTGAGGTACTGAGGAGTCGAACGTTAACCCATATTGACTCCTGTGCCGGAGAAGGACCCCTGTGACTTCAATAAAACAGTCATCCCTGCAATTCCTAGGGGCAGTGTGCTTCATTCATTAGGTCAACCACTCTGCTAAACCCAAAAAGTACTTTCTTATATAATAGACATCCTGGATATAAGCCTAGCACTGCTTTGAGACCATAAATATAGTTATAGCTCTATACTTATTAGTGGTACAAGTGATTTAAAGTATAAATCCCATTTACCTTTTCGAGATGGATGTATTCATGCATTTTCTAAAAATGCAATTTAAGCAAGAGTTTTCCCCTATAGAGAATTTTTTGATTGAAGAAAAATAATATATTGTGGCCATACCTCAGTATTCAGTGCTGCCAAGCAGTAGGCACTTATTGAATTCTACTTAAATATATTAAACCTAGGGGCCTGGTGCATGAAATTCGTGCATTGGGGTGGGTGGTGTCCCTCAGCCCAGCCTGCCCCCTCTCACATACTGGGAGCCCTCAGGGGATGTCCTAGTGACAGCTTAGGCCCGCTCCCTGCTCCCCTTGGGGAGAGGGCCTAAGCTGCAGTCTGGCCTCCCTTTATGGGAGGTGACCAGGCTGATCAGGGAAAAGCACCAGCCCCATCACCCCACTGCTGCAGCCACTGCCAGTCACCATAGCCACCAAGGTGTTTTCATCAACACGGACTCCAGTCCTTCACCATGAAAAAATGACAACTTTCTTTAGGCATTTTCAAGATGTTTCTTTCATGTAATAATAATTTCTTTATTATTTTTTTTTATCCTCACCTGAGGATATGTTTCCATTGATTTTTAGAGAATGTGGAAGAGGAAGGGAAAGACAGAGAGAAACATCAAAGTGAGAGGAACACTTTGATTGGTTGCCTTCTGCATGAGCCCTGACCTGGGCCGGAGCCAGGGAGGAACCTGCAACCTAGATATATGCCCTTGGTCAGAATTGAACCCAGACCCTGCCATCAGCAGGCCAAGGCATTATCCACTGAGCCAAACTGGCTAGGGCAGGATATGACATTTCTTAGCCCTCCAGCAGCGGACCTTCATTTTTTTCGCCAGGAATGTGGTGAAAAACCCTAGATCAACTTTTTGGATTCTTATTACCCAAGTTACTAAGAATATTACCAGTGGCATACAGGGAGCTTAGCCAATGAGTGGTCAGAAAAGGTGTTTCCTTTGTAGTTCACACCAATCGCGGGCTTGGTCCCCCTCCCCCCCCTTCGCCCCAGGCCTGACACCTCTGGCCCAGGCTTCAGGCCTGGGCAGGGGACCCCCCTCTCCCCCCCATCACAGGCTCCGCCCTTGCCCAGGCCTGACGCCTCAGCCAGAGGCGTTGACCCCCATCACCCTCCAAACGCCAGATCGGCCCCTTGCTCAGGCCTGATGCCTCCGCCAGAGGTGTCAGGCCTTGGCTGGGGACCCCCATCCCCCCCCCCCCCCCGATCACCGGCTTCTGGGCAGCTTCTAGGGCTTCTGGGGCCAGCCTGCGACCCGGGATGGTGGTTTGTGCTGGTGGCTGTGCTGTCCTGCCCTGCCTGCAGTATGCAAATTAGCCGCCATCTTTGTTGGCGGCTAATTTGCATATCGTGCTGATTAACCAATGGGAGGCATAGCGAAGGTACAATTACCATGTTTGTCTATTACTAGATAGGATGAACCTCAAAAGAATGACAAAAAAATCATTATTTTGTCAACAATGTTTAGGTTACATATTCTGCCTCTAGAAAACATTCTTGTTCATTTAGATTTATTAAATGTAATGTGTAAAAATCCTCACGCCCTTATTATAAGCACCAGAGTTCTAAATATAAAGTTTACTTAATACTTTATTGTATTTTAAGCATACTTGGTACAATCTAGAAGATGAATTGTTATAAATCAATAAGAAATATATTTTAAAAAATACGTATAACATTTAAAGAAGGAAATAGCTGTTCAGGTTTTATAAGCAACACATAGGAACTTTACAAACTGTAATAAGAAACATAGTAACTGTCATCTTAAACTTCAAAACTAGCATTTAAGAATTAGGATTGCCTTATAAGTGCCATAGAGGGTACCTAAGAAATAATCAAAAAAGAAATAAGTTTAATTGTCAGTATGTTACAAATGAGTTTTCATTTTACTACTTTAAAGTGTTGCCCTATTTAACATCCTTTCCAATTAAAAGGCTTGTTTTAAGAGCTTGAATGTTGATACTGCTTCACCCTTTTACTTTAAATCGTTGATCTTCACAGGTCTGAATATATATTTCTCAGGGTACATGCTTCCCAAAATGAATTCAGTGGCTAATTTTCTAGGATATGGACTGTTCCACAAGATCTGTAAAAATCAAAGAAGTGGAACACTGCAGACTTTATAAGCTGTCATCAGTTGTTAAAGCTCAGACTATGCTTCATAAGCAAATAGGTGTTAAATCACTCATTGGAATCTCCCTTAAAGTGTTCAGCAGCATTTTGTCATATTTATACATTACTATAAAATTACCCTGATATTGATCAATCTGTGGTCACAGCTATACGTAAGAGAAAATTAAAGATCCTTTGAAGATAGCCTATATGCTGATTCCTTTAATCTTTCAAAGAATATATATATTTTTAATTAGCTTTTCTAATATAATATTTAACTTTATTGAAAGAAAGGTTTGAATATTTTCAAATATTGCATGTGCTACTAATAATTAGTGACTGTGAAATAATTAAAACAATAAAGATATATCAATTATCAAAACAATATTAATATATTAGATAGGAACTTCATTTTTTAAATCACTTAACACCCGCTTTTTATAATTGGCTGTTAAAGAATTAAATCAAGTACCATAGGAGTCCCTTATCTTCATAGCTACTAACTTCATGATAAAACTTCTGTGAATATTATCTCTTCATTTTATATAATTTTGATATTTTTAAAATAATGGTTCTGTTTCATACTTATTTTGACTAAAACTTAGTTTTGTTCTAAAGCTCTTGAAGTCAGTATTCATCAACGTGTGCTGCACAGGGAGGCACTCCAATCACGTAAACCTGAAAAATTGAGAAGAAAACCGATTTTCTTTGCTCTTCTTACATTACTGGCTTTATTTTGCAAAGTGAGACAAAAGTAACATAAAGCATTTGTATTTATCCATGCATTTTCTAAATAAAGAATAAAGCCTAATCAACAATACTAAAAATGTTTTAAAATGGACGTTTACTAAATTACAGGATGGCAAGTGAAAGTAATGTAAGAGACGTTTTGAATTTTCAGTTGAACAATGTGTCTCTGTCTTGCAAATAATATAAAAGAAAAGGTCCTTATAAAACTATCAAGTAGTTATTCAGGCAGTGAAATATTTTCAAAGCATACCTAATGAGAATAGAAGTGGAAAGCAATGGAAATCATTTGGGGTGTCAAGTTGAGAAACTTACTTTAGATACAGTTGTGCTTTTGTTTTTCTTTTGCTTCTAAACGAAAATACTGAGAAAGAAATGTGTGTCCATTCTCATTGATGTGTGAGTGAAATAAATCAGCAACTTAATTGTAGATTGTGAATTGGTTTTCGTATCTATAGAAAGGTTTCACATGTAGTTGTTTGAGGAGAAGCAGTACCTAACTACTTATTATTTTTAATCCGTATTAGTTATAATAGTATCATGTATAAAAAATAATTATGGTTCAGGCATTGTGCTAGAAGTATCCTTGGATTATCTCCTTTGGTCCTCCTGACAACCTCATGGAGTGAGAATTATAAACTATCCTCATGCTGTTGATGAGGAAACAAAACCTTAGAGAGCAAAGTAATTTTTCCAGCACCAGCATCTCAAAGTTGCTGAGCGGGACTCTAAACCCATGTCCGTCTGCCTCTAGAACCTAGTTTTCATTTTTATACCATCACCTCTGCCATTTTAGAAAAGGGTATCTGATAACCCCTATTTTAAGCAGAAAAACTTATGATGTTAGGAGTTAGTATAATTAACTGCAGAAATAAAATAGTGTGTTTTTCATGATTTGATGAAATAAAAATTTAACCATATAGATACCTTTGAGAAAGAGATGAACACTATTATATGCTTAGAATCTATAATCTGCGATGGTTCCGTTTTATACTATACTTATCTACATCATTTTTATAATCAAAACTATATATCCTATTTTTGAAGATAATAAAATTAGGGCCCCAAGTGTTAAAAAATTTCTCATTTTTATAACTTGTATTTTCACATACTTTAACACTTATGGTAAAGTTGTAACAGTATAATTCATTTTTATATGCTCTTCACCCACATTACTCAAGTTTAACATTTTGTCATATACTGGTTTCTCTCTTCTCTTCTCTTCTCTTCTCTTCTCTTCTCTTCTCTTCTCTTCTCTTTTCGTCTCTTCTCTTCTCTTCTCTTCTGTTCTCTTCTCTCTCTCTCCCCTGCGTGTAAGAATTTTTCCTTTCCCCTCTTTATATAATCTATCATTTCTTTATGTTAGTATTTTTGTTTATTTAGTTGGTCAGAGATAACATATATTGATTAAAGTTGCTGCCTTATATGGGTGTGGTTTGTGATGCACCAAAACAATTACAGTAGTAACTTCAAAGATGACAGTAAGTGTTAGTAGTTGTTGCTGTTGCTGCTGTTAGTGGTGATGTCTTTATTATAGCAGCAAACATTCCCTGGTGTAGCCAGAACTGTGTGACTGATGAAAACTTGGTCTAATTAGTGCTCTCATATGTTACTTAACTGCAGCACCACTTGAATTCTCTACTGCCTTTTGCTTCACTGGTTACAAATACAAGGGGCCTGGATACTGAAGTATACATGTACTCTGAAGAATCAAGTAAGTTATGCATTTCTGATACCTTCTGTTCATCTCCTCAAAATATGCTTCATCTTTATTCTGTCTTGATCTTACATGACCCCAGAAATAATTCCTGCTGGTGTTGTTATGACCTCAAAAAGCATATGTGATGGTAAAATATGGAAAGAGAAATTACAGTCTGAAAATATTGCTAGACCAAAGAGAAACAAGAAAGATACTGTGCACATGCATTTTGTGAGCGACTGATTTAGAAATGCAAAGTAAGTAAAATTTTGGGCAGAGATGAATTTTACAAGCTAGTGGTCCTCTTTTTAATTTGATAATGTAGGCAGTTGACTAAAGTACCTCTTATTTGTTGATTTCATTGACATAAACATGGGCCTGTATTTGGCAATCACTGAAATGAGAAACATTTACTCTTGGAAATTCACTGGTAGGGATGATTCCAAAGGAAGAGTAAACTTTCAATACTCAACCTTTCTTACTTTCAAAAATGTCTCCCTCTATCCCTGATTCTTTTTCTGGAAAATCATGTTACCTCAAATATGGCTTGGTCATTGACACTAAAACTTTTCCTGACTACTGGTACCACAGTGTCTTTTATTGCAGCCCATATTATGTTATTGTAACATGATAGCTAGCGCAAGACCATGTGAGTTAATCAAATTTAATGATGCTGTTTCTTCATCAGAAATAAGGGTGGGGTATGGGGGTATTATACATACCTCATAAGCCTGTTCTTAAGATTTAAAGAGATCATGTATTCAGATAATAAGGATCATAAAAAGTATGGAGGGGGCTTACCAAATATTATTTATTTTTATCTAGAGCATGTTTATTTTCAGGTATAAATAAAAAAGCAATGCCCATGTAGCCAAAATGAAGCAATTTTACAGTTTCTGCTCTTAAAACCACAGCTTCAATCATTAAGTTAGCAATGTTGTTCTTTGATTCATTTATTTATGAGCCAGGAAATGCATTCGACAGTGGGAATGCAAAGATGAGTAAAAACCGACTCAGCTCTGCTCTGAGAAAGTTTTATAGAGGTTGACCAAGAATTAAGCTAATAAGTAAATAAATAAATAGTACTGAAATGAGTGGGAAGAGAAGACATTTGTCGATGCAGGTGGAAACATGGGAAAAAGACACCTTAATAGGGGGAAAAACAGGAACCATTCAAGGAACAAAGGGGGATGATTGATGATGATGATGATGATGATGATGATGATAGGAGAAGGATGCAGGATCAGTAGTAGTACCAGCAACCAGTATGGCTGGAGCAGGGAGCAAAAAGTTAAAAAAGTTAACAGCTTTCCATTTATTAATATATTTCTTATTTTTATCTTAACAACAATGAAGCAAAAACTAGCAGACACAAAATAATAGACACAAGAACAATAGTTCATGAGGACAAGGGTGATGTATTAGTTTCCAAAGGAGGCTATAACGAAGTACCACAAACTGGATCTTAAAACAACAGTAATTTATTGTCTCCTAGTCTTGAAGCCAGATGTCTGAGATCAAAGCGTTTGCAGGACCGTGTTCCGTCTGAAAGTGCTAGGGGAGCATCTGTTCCGACCTCTCACTTCTGGTAGTTCCTCTGCTTATGCGGCATAACTCCAGTGTTCACATGGAATCTCCCTGTGTGTGAGTCTGTGGTCTAATATCCCCCTTTTATAATAACACCAATCATGTTTAATTAGGGCCCACCCTAACAGCTTTATCTTAACTAACTTCATTTGTAATGGCCCTATTTGCAAATAATCACATTTTAAGATACGGAGGGTTAGTAATTCAATATGTGAATTTAAGGAGGGGCACAATTAAATCCATAAAAGAAGGTATACTTTTAATGGTACAAAATTAATCTTTATTATCAAACAAGAAATGTTCTTCCTAAACTATATATATTACTATTTACACTTGTTTTTAAACAGCATCCTACATGTGCAGCTTATATTCTACTATATTGTATTTGAAGTCTTCTAAAAGGTTTAAATTCCCTTCTTTTACATATTAAATAATAGTACAGATATATTCTGTAAACTATATGAAATAATGTGAGGGTAACTGCATACTTATTTTCGATGAGTTATATTAGCTTCTATTTAACATATATGCTAGGATTATATTGCCTTTTAAACATTTTTTTGTATAAAAGCTGAACCTAGAACATTTGGCTTAAGATGGCTCACATGTATTCCCCTTATCTTTCATGAGAAACACCGTGCAGAAGTATAAAAAGTAAAAAATAATAATAATAATAAAAACACAGAATTTAGGAAGAAGTGATGCAAAAAACAAAGAGGTGATTGAAAATTCTGGAAGAAATAAGGAAAACAGAATTGGGAGGACACAAGAAAAGACAGAAACAAGAATGAGGTGGGACCTTCACATGCCTCATATAAAGACAAACAAACAGGACACAAGGACATTTAGGTAATTAAGGAAGGTTAATAACAACAAAACTTAAAGCAACATCATCACACTTTTAATTAATATTAGTAAAACTAGTTACTATATTCAAATAACAAATATGACATTTTGAGCAGTTGAAATTTAAAGATAAATTATATATAGTGGGTGGCCAGATTATTATGATCACCTGACGTTTGTAGACAAATTAGCTATAATTTCACACTGAAGTTGCTAGAGGGCCAGACCAGCATAAATAGGGAAGCAGGTTGTTTACCACGACAGTAGAAATGATTTTTTTCTGAAGATATGGGTAAACAATGCAATTTAACAGCCTTTGAATGTGGGATATATAAATCAAAGGCTGTTAAATCGCGTTGTTACTGCACAAATATATATATAGTGAAAATAAAAATTCTATAGAATGACCAGTAGATAAAAATCTGGAAATGTTTCAAAATGTATAGGGAAAGTGAACATACAAAAGTGATATATGAGTAGATATAGAAATACAATCCCCCAAAGGAGAGAAAAAAGCTAGAAAGGAGGAATCATATATATGATATATATTATATACATATATACACATACACACACACCATTCCAACATTATAAGAACTGAGATATAGCCTGGATCTTTAGAATGAGAATAATTAAGTGCCTAATATAGTTTTAAAAATAAATAAATAGGTATCATTCTTATATAATTGATTTTGACACTAAAACACCAAAGATAAAATAAGGGCAAATATTAAAAAGTTAGTTAGAAATTCTCTAAGATGCCTTTAAGATTCCATATCATAAAATTTTGAAGCCTTAAATAAGACATAAATATAATTTTTAAGAAATGTAAACAACAAAGTGTTTGTTCCAGCAGAACCTGGTCAGCAGTGTTAACTGTGCTTTTAATAACACTATGTAAATATGTGTAATGACCTTTCAGAGGTGCCAACTGGAATGATGGGTACGCACTGGGTTTGTGAGAGTTGGACAACAGACGTTATGTGCCAACAAAAGTCATATTACTGCACAAATTATGTTCTTTAGTTTGTCATCCTGTCTGTATATGTCAGTTAAAATGTGTGAGTGGTGACATCAGTCATATTAGTTGATTTTTTTTTTTAGATTTGCATCAAACATAAATTGTACAACTTGAGCCCAGACAGCATGCGTCAGTGGTTGAGTGTTGACCTATGAACCAGGAGGTCACAGTTTGATTCCCCATCAGGGTACATGCCCAGGTTGCGGGGCTCAATTCCCAGCAGGGTGCATGAAGGAGGCAGCCGATCAGTGATTCTCTCTCATCATTGATGTTTCTATCTCCCTCTCTCCTTCTCCCTTCCTCCCTTAGTTTCTTTATCTACTGTATTTCCAAGAAAAACAGTAGGTAAAGAAACTAAGGAAGCTGAAGGAAAAAAATAAGTAACAAAAGAAAAGATCTTTGCATTCTTTATTTTTATTTGTATTGAATTTTATTTGTATTGGGATAACATAAATCTAATAAAGGGTAATATGCAAATTAACCATCACTCCACAAAGATGGCGGCGCCCAGTGCTCTCAGCTCCTCTGGAGTCCCCCAGTCCCAGAGGGGTGGCCGCTGAGAGTGGGCAGCGTGAGTGGCCTGGCGGAATGCTTGCTTCGTCGCTGCGCGACAAGGCAAGCATTCCACCCCAGCTGCTGAGGGCCTCTGGGCAGTGGGCACACTTGCGTCGTCGCCCGGGTGACAAGGCAAGCATTCTGCGCCTGGCTGCGAAGGGCCTCTGGCCAGGCCAGGCGCGGAATGCTTGCGTCATTGCAGGCTGGGCAGAGGGACCCTTCCCCCCCTCCCCACCGTGCATGAATTTTTGTGCACCCGGCCTCTAGTTGGTTAATAAAATTATATAGGTTTCAGGTATACAGTTCTATAATACATCATCTGTATACTGTATTGTAATGTGTATTCACCACCCTAAGTCAAGTCTCCTTCCATCACCATTTATCCCCCTTTCGCCTCTTCTACCTCCCACCAACCCCTTTCCCTTTGGTAATCACCATATAATTGCCTGTGTTTTTTTGTTGTTGCTTAATCCTTTAATATAGAGAGAAATTAGAATAGGCCCAGGTTTCCACTTATATTTTCTATATTGAGGCAGTCTGTAACCATTGCACTGATTGAAAATGAAAGTTCAGACCTGTTTTGGGGAAAATCACTTGAAAGTATCAAAGTTTACATTGATGTGATAAAACAGAAATTGTAATGGAATTTATATAACCAAATAAATAGGTTATTAAAAATAGAATTTTGCACTTTGAAAATATGAATGTTTCTTGTGGATGACATTATGTTATATTCAAGTTTAACATAATCCGGAAAAATAAAAATTCTTAGCACTGCTTTTTGTAAAGGAAAACATTGATTTCCTATCACTTTGTTATGCCACTCTGAAAGTTCAGTGAGTTTAAATATAACAATGAGCTTAAAGATATATGAGATGTAAAACATTGTATACTTAATTCATTTGATGCTTTCATTTACATAATGTGGTGTTGATTTTATATGCACTCTTGTCAAAGTATGATGTTGATTATGTGATGATATTTTAAAATAACTAAATATATTTCTAAAAAATATATTAAAATCAAATCAGAGAAAGAAGACAAAATATGATATAAATTAAAATATATTCAAATTAATTCTTCACAGTCACAAGGTGAATTTTATTTTGAAAGGAAATGCTCAATATTAATATATTTTTCTAAGAGTTTAGTGTGTATTAGAATGTATGGATTCAATCCAAAGGTAGTCATCATCTTTCAATGGAAAATAAAGGAGAAAGCAACTTGCTTTATTTATTTATTTTTTTTGTAAGAACATTGTCATAGGATGGGAAAAAATATAAAAGCCTAAGAAAGTATTAAAAATTCAAAGTTTAACTAATTTTATTCATTCAAAAATGCTGCCATGTATTATAAAATAAAACATAAAAACTCAATCAGAAGTCACAATGGTTCAGCCAAATAGAGCAAACAAATTTACATGTTTAATGATGAAAATAAAAAGTGTAAATATAAAATAAATATGCTATGAGAACCAAGAATAATGGAAACATTATATCTTACTTAGGCTAGGCTATCCTAGGTATAACTGCTTGAATTTATCACACATAAACTATCAATAACTTTGCAGAAAAAAACCTATGTATGTGTAGTATATGAAAATGACACACATACTTGCTCCTTTATAAAGACATTTCTTTTTACTAACCTATAAGTGTTTTGTTTTTATTGCCCAGTTTGATGGTTTTTTACTGTCCAGCTATTTAAATAGCTGGTATAAGCAATATCGCCATGTATTATCAAAGAGTGAATATAGTTTCTTAGATTAAGTTTTCAGGAAAATGAATTCTTTTTAACTCCAAAGAAGCATCAGATTATAAAGATAGAGATAATTAATAAGTATGGAATTTCGATCAGTTGAGTAGCAATAACACAGTTACCAATGTTTAGAGCTAATATTTGCTGAGAAGACATTAACTATTTCATCACTCACAAAAATCCTATATAAGTATAAAATATATTTTATATGTTATTAGTAAGCAAAATATTGAATGGAATATTAATAATTAAGATTGAATGCCACAAGTATCCTATCTAATAATAGACAAACATGGTAATTAACCATACCTTCGCTACAACTCCCATTGGCTAATCAGCATGATATGCAAATTAACCTCCAACAAAGATGGCGGTTAATTTGCATATGTAGGCTCCAAGCTGTGGAGGGAAGACTGAAGATGAGCCGGAGCAGCGAAGATGGAAGACTGAAGGCGACTCCAGCTGGGGCAACGAAGACGGAAGACTGAAGGCGGCTCCGGCCGGAGCGAAAACCTGGGTCCCGGGTGCCGGGGGAAAACCTGTGCCAGCAGCCAGGAGAAGGGAAGGCCTATTGCACGAATCTCTTCATGCAACAGGCCTCTAATTATATATATATCTAGAGACATATGTGTGTGTATATATTTAGCCCTCATAAAACAAAGTTATGTATTTGATTTACTGAAATCTAAGACAATTCAACTATTGAGTGAAAAGATTATGCGAATTCCCAACTTTCATAATGTGGTTTTGTAATATTCTTCAAGTGACTTTTGCACAATTAGTATAAGTACCCCTACTGACATAACAAAGACAAGTGGCTCAAGTAAGAATATTAGTAAAGTGGATATACAGGTTGGGGAGAGAATGAACCTTCAACATTGAATGAATAAGTTTAACTATGTTATGAATAAGCAGAATTCTTTTTAAATGTAAGCAGAATGGAAGCATCTGCAGCTTAAGTAACACTAAAAGGGAATATGAGATCTCTCTCGTTCCATTGAATTACCAGAGGGGTTATTGCAGAAGTTTGGCAGGTGAGGTTGATGTGCAGGGTTTATCTGTGAAGATATAACAAGTGAGGAATTTAACTCCAGGGGAATTAAAGAAAGTAGGGCAAATTCCTAAAGAAATTATGTAAGTCTCAGGGGAAAGCAAAGGTTTTTATAGTGCCTATGGGTTATCTAGGGTAAACATTTATGAAACTCCATGTGTAGGGGAAGTGGCACAAGTTTTCTAGTGACTCTTAAAGTGAAGCTGTTCAGTTAACATGCAGCTTTAACTGAATAAATGTCTTTTCTCTAAGAGTTTAGTGTGCATTAGAATTTATGGATTCAATCCAAATGTAGTCATCATCATTCAATAGAAAATAAAGGGGAAAGCAACTGATTTTATTTTTTTTAGTCGGAACATTGTCATAGGATGGGAAAAATATAAAAGCCTAGTTGCTGTTGGTTTTTAATCTTAAAACACTTAAGATTGCTGCCTCAACACACCCACACTGGGGATCAAGCCTGCAACCCTGGCATGTGCCCTGACAGGGAATCAAATTGTTGACCTCCTGGTTCATAAGTCAACACTCAACCACTGAGCCATGCCAGCTGGGCTAGCTTATTATTTTAATTACATACATTGAATTACTTATAAAGTTTTTTGCTCCATAAAAGTAATGGGGATATTCTGGTGAAGAAAGAAAATAATTTCATGACTGTTTCCCCATCCTGCCCCCATCTATTTTAGACAAATGAACATAAGTGACAATGGAAATGCCATTGATTTTGTTGTATTAGAATATTGGCTGAGTGCTTTTGATAATTCAATCATGTCCTTTTGTCGGTATCAATTTCTTATAGCATTTGCTCTTCTAGTAGCAATTAGGCTTTTGCCATAATAGTGTGACATTTCATAAGCTAAGAATAAACCAATGCATCAGTTCCAAGTAAACAAGAAGTACTCTAGGTTGGTTAGTATTTTTCTATTTCACTTCTGCAATCTTATGAGAACAGAATCACATTTTAAATTTAATTAGGTCCAAGTTAGCAATAAGTGCTACTATTTCTTTTTTTATTTTTAAATCTGCAACTCCACATCTGTTTTGTATCAAGATTTTATATATGCACTAGAAGCCTGGTTCACAAAATTCGTGCATGGTGTGTGGGGGGGGGGGGGGGGGAGTCCCTCAGCCCAGCGTGCAACCTTTCCAATCCGGGACCCCTCAGGGGATGTCCAACTGCCAGTTTAGGCCCGATCCAGTCAGACATCCCTCTTGCAATCTGGGACGGCTGGCTCCTAACTGCTCACCTGCCTGCCTGCCTGATTGCCCCTAACCACTCTGCCTGCCTGCCTGATCACCCCTAACTGCTCACCTGCTGGCGTGATTGCCCCTAATCTCCTCTGCCTCAGCCCCTGTCACTGTGGCTTCATCAGGAAGGACGTCCCGAATGATGTCTGGAAGGTCATTCGGCTGTCTGATCTAATTAGCATATTATGCTTTTATTATTATAGATTAGAATTTTTATCTGATGGGGCAATTGCCACCAATATATCCTTCTTTTGGGATATCTTGAGTATCCTGACTGTCCTTGGCCATTATTTACTTAATGTTAATAAGCTTGCCAAGATACCAAATAACAACATTCCTATTGCCATTTTAATTTAGATTCCATTGAATCTATAAAATTACTTCCAGGGATTGCTAAGTTTCTAATTCTGATCATTCTTATCTGTGAAAATAGATTAAATGTACTTGCTTTAATTATTCTTTAAAGTCTTTTCATAAAGTTTAAATATTTTTCTTTTAAAGTTTTTAAATTGTGTTAGATTGATTAATAGCTCATTTATATATTTGTGTACTTAACATCTAGCATTTCCTTCTTTTCTAATAAACTTGTGGATAAAGAATTATACAAAACATAAAAATTCCTATTATATAATTTATATATCTTTAAAAATGAGAAAGAGAATGAAAGTGTAAACAAATTTATTAAGTATGGTATATTGTAGATTAGATGTTGAAAAATGCTATGAAGCACAGAAGGGAAGGTGTGAGGAAAGAGAGATTGTCATTTTAAACATAGCGGTTAAATATCTCCCACTAAGAAGTTAACATGTGAGTCAAGACCTGATGTTGATGAGTGAGCAAGCTAGGTGAATACCACAGAAGAGAGCGTTTAAGGCAGAGAGCCAAGAAAGTGACAAATTCTGGAGACCCATGCAGGATTGGTTTGGTTTTAAAAAATTAGTGAGGACTTTGTGATAAGATCAAAGAGAATAAGTGGTAGACACCAAATCTGAATGGGAAGCCAGATCCTCACATGCCTGGTACTTTAATAGACACTTATTCTCTGAATGAGATAGAAGTCCATGGGTGATTTTTGAGCAAAAGAGAAATATAATATGATTTATATTTATTAGGATCCCTACAGAGGCTATATGGCTGGCAGCCATTGGGAATGGTAATTTAATCCAAAGTATAGTAATAAATGTGTTGATAAGTGATCAAATTCATGATATATTAGAAAAGTGTAACCAAAAACATTCAGACAGACAAGATATAGCTTATAAAAGAAAGAGTGATGTCAAAGATGATACTTAGGAAATTTTATATCAGCAACTAAAAGGATGTATTTGCCACTGTCTGATATGAGAACATGGAACATTTTTTAGGGAATGTGGGGAAATCATCAATTCACTATAAAACATCCAAGTGAATTTAGTTAAATATTTAAGTCTAAAGTCTAGGCTTTTGCATTCATCTTTTGGGTCTTCTGTTCAGTGTAACTCTCACATTCCCCCTCTCCCCCCTTTTTGTCACTGCCTATATTCTGGGTACCATATTTTCTTCTTTATTTTTGTTATTTCACTTTTGTATATGCCTATGTTTTGGGTTAGACATCCCCTGAGGGGTCCCGCATTGGAGAGGGTGCAGGCTGGGCTGAGGGGACCCCCACGCCCGTGCATGAATTTTGTGAATCAGGCCTCTAGTTTTAAAGATAAAGATTGGAGAACATGAAGATGGATGAGATAGAGGTTTGGGAAAGGGAAGAACCAGGAATTTGTCATTGGGAATGTGTCATTGAATTTTATGTTGGGTAAATGTGATACAAAAAACAGAATCAGGAATAGCTAAAGAAACACAGATAGCTTGGGAAGGCAGAAATCAATAATTCTGTTTTGGGTCCATGTTAACACTAAGATGTTTTAAATTTTCAAATGGAGATGTCGAAGGAATTTGTACATGCAATGTTGGAGGCCTATGGGGATAATGGAGTGAAACAATCACAGAGTTGGTAGTCAACAGTATTTACAGACATGGGGAACGTGTGTTCCAAGAAAAGGTGAAGTTTGACAAACTAAGGTGGACATGGGACAAAGTATTTTTTAAAAACATATGAGCTTATGTATTGAGTTAATTTGAATTGAAAATACTTTTAAGTACTCTAGTAGTTGTATCAAAGATAGAGCATCTTTACTCCATTATGTACCTAAAGGACTTTTAAATACATTTGCTTATATCTGTAATCATAATACAGTTAATACTCAGTTCCTAACAGGTTTATATTTATTTACTTTTCTCAACTTTTATTTCCTCCATCTTTCAAGCTACAGTTTGTCTTACAAGCTCTCTGTAATATTGAGTGACCTTTTTCTGTAACGAACTGGTCTGAAATACTAACATGGTATAAGGTCAAAGATCTTACATGATCTGCCTTTTGTACGTACTTTGTATTAATCATTCACCCAAAAGGTTTTTATATATTTAAGAGGCCATTGGCCCTTGGATCAATTATTATAGTTCTCAGCATCATTGGAATGTAATGTCATTAGACTCTTTATATATATTTTAAAAAACATTATTGAAAATTTCAAATAAAACTAGCCTATACAATTGAATTAATGTTGAACATGTTTAACGGAAAATGCATTTATCACTAAAAAGAAACATTGTGGATTAGAATAAAGTTAGAGATGTGAAGGAAATCAATTTAGAATGTTAGCTAATGCAGGATATGTGGGTGGGTGTACATTATTTGATGACCTACTTGAAAAAAAAACACGTTTATTCTTAAGGACATCAAAAATTTTCAGCAGTTGCTTATTAAACTCCTATAGAACAATCATGTGAAAAGTAGAATTGGCTATTTCACTTTCCTACAGAACCAAGGCTAATTTCCTGATGTCAACTAAACCTGTTCCAGCACTTCACACTTCTCATGCTTTCCGTTACTGAACATATTTGTTCTGTTGTAGACAGGAAGCCCCTGTGAAGCTTTTACTTCTTCTCTAAAAGGAGCTTTTGATGTCAACATGTCCCAGGATTATAATTATAGTCTTAGAATCAGAAGATTTAACTCTTTTACATATACACCACTTCTAATAATTCACATACGCAAACTGAAACTGATCCTGCATTCAAAGTAAATTGCATAATGTACCGGCCAGCACTTCAATAATACTTTATTAGAATGTCACATTTTAAATTTTAGTTTTCTCACATAAAATATAAGGAAGAAGGGAAATTGTATTCTTTGTAAATCACTGTCACATCTAAATATTGTGTCTAAAACATTGTGAATGAAATAAAACTGGACAAAATCAGTGAACCCTTTACAACCCCTATCTTTTCTTAACAGTAAGTACACAGAGAAAGGTCTGTCTAATCCTGTATTGCTCTGTTGCAGATTGTAGCAGGAATTAGCATTAGCAAGTAAATAAATTGATTAATTATTAAATTTAGTTCAGTGGAACAGCAACAAAAAAAGTATATTCGAATGTGGGCCAGCTGTGAACAGCTTTTAGGTGGTCATAGTACTAATTTAACCAAACATTTAATGCAGTCGTATTTATAAAATGAGTAAGATGTGTTTGTGGGGTGGGGAGGGAGGAGCACTATGGGAGTTTAGAATTTTAAATAGCATATTATAAATAATTAGACCATTTGACATTTGGGCAAAATTTGTCAGAATTTCAAGCTTCCTCAGAGATAAGCAGAGGGCAGTGCCAGTCTGCTGTAAAATAATGAATTACACTAGGACCTCAATCACTAGAACAGTTCTAGAATGTTTGTGAATTAATAGAGTTTTGGTTCCAGCCTATACAACATTGGGTTCAACTTGGAAGGATATATGTAATATCTGATAGAATTATCATGTCTATTGCCTCTCTTGTGGGATAAAAACAACACATAATTGTGGGCAATAGATCAAAATAGCAAATCAAGATGAGTATATTTTATGTGAGTGTGTATAAATGTTGGCTATGGTAGTGTAATGCAAGGAATATAGTGGTCAGCTTCACAAGATCAATAGTGAATGCCTAATTTTTTAAAGAGAATAAAAAAAATAAATAGTAAAAGTGGGTTATTTTAAATGTGTTTTTAAATGCCAATAAGGGTGTCGTTTAAAAGTATTTTGTTAAATACCAGAAGAAAAAGCTACAAAGAGTTGAAAGCGTTGCCTTTGGGAGCTAAGAATCAAGAGGGTAGGAGAGCCTTGGAAAGAGGATTGCTGTTTGGTTTTGGTTTTAGTGTAAGCTTATCTAAGCTATTTCATTTATAGGATTTCATAGCCTTGTCATTTACATGCGTGTGGGGATCTTGCCAACTGTTTTATACCAGCTAACTACTACAAAAATACTGTTTTGGCTCAACCAGGTGGTAGTCCAAGCAGTAGGCACTTTATCCCATGTCCATGCCAGATGTTCCTCACCTCCCCCTCAGTGTTCCCTGTGACCCCAAGACTTACCAATCCATGGGGCATGCATATGACTTTCACATGTCCCATACCGAAGAGTTTTGTCCAGGGAGATAAAGAAGCCAATAGATAAATTCTCCTTCCACTCCAAGGCTGGGTTGTTGTTAGGCAAAATCACACATACTGCTTTTCAGAAAAAAAAAAAAAAAAACAACACAACAAAACAAAACAGGTTTTGCTTGACATTAAGTTCATGGTGACCACCCTGGTAACATTTGCTTTTATTTTCTCTCTGACATTTGCTGCCTCACTCACGTTTTCTCCCTCTCATTTCTTTTGGATTATATTTCCTAATAAAGTAGTAGTAGCCTATGAGTGTTTGCCTCAAGTTCTGATTTCTGAAAAACCTACAATAAAATAGCTGATACCAAAAATGAACTGGTGATAAAATGTGACATATATTCACATCAGCAGTGTTAAGGATTTCACCCTTGATTAATAGGGATGGGATGTAAGTAGATGCAGAGGTATATGGGGATGGTGGCACACTTGAATGGTATGTGGGCAATATAATGATAATGAGTGAAGAGTGAGTGGGTTGGCTTCTCTTGGTGACATTGGAAGGCCTACAGAGAGAAAATTATAGGCTCAGAGCAGCCAACTGAAAATTGATTGTAAAAAGCAAATAGCCCTGTGGCAGCTTTTGAGTAGCCTCTCATCTCTTACAGGCTTATGACAGCTTGTGTTAAAAATTAAGCCACAGACCAAAATGTGAAGGTAGCACAGTTGACAATTAAAATTCATAGCCAGCCATGAATTTTTAAAAATATATTATAGTAAGTCTCAGAGAAATAAATATTGGGTACCAGTTGTGTCCAGGCAAGGAGATTGGGGAAATTGAACATGAAAATACTGGAACATTATATTCCCCTAAACCTTTTGGGCCAAGATAAACAGCACCTCTTTCTAGGATTACATGTAAAGAATGTCCTCAGCCTAAATATGTGCAATGCCCTCATGGGAAGCAAGTTCCTCACAGGGTCACTAATATTCTCCCCAATATCTGTCTGTTTCACCTCTCATTGCCTTTAGCCTATTAATCGTGGTTACTCTTCAAAAGAGCTTTGGAGGGGCCCGGAGGGTATGGCTCAGTGTTTGAGTGGTGACCTATGAACCAAGAGATCATGGTTCAATTCTTAGTCAGGGCGCAAGCCTGGGTTGCAGGCTCAATCCCCAGTAAGGGGCATATAGGAGGCAATTGATCAATGATTCTCACTCATCGATGTTTCTATCTTTCTCTCCCTTTCCCTTCCTCTCTGAAATTTATTTATTTATTTATATATATATATATATATATACACACACACACACACACTAGAGGCCCGGTGCACAAAAATTTGTGCACTCGGGGGGGGGGGTGGAAGGGGGGTCCCCCAGCCCGGCCTGTGCCCTCTCGCAGTCTGGGACCCCCTCAGGAGATAACGGTCTGCTGGCTTAGGCCTGCTCCCGGCTGGCAGAGGGCACTCCCAATCCCTAGGTGCAGCCCCTGGTCAGGCTCAGAGCAGGGCCAATTGGGGAGTTGGGGCACCGCCCCCTGTCATGCATAGAGCAGGGCGGATCGGGAGGTTGCGATGCCACCCTCAGTCATGCTCAGGGTAGGGCCGATCAGGGGGTTGGGGCACTGCCCCCGTCACGCACAGAGCAGGGCCAATCAGGGGGTTAGGGCGCTGCCCCCTGTCACTCACAGAGCAGGGCCCGTCATGGGGGTTGGGGCTCCGTACCCTGTCACACACAGAGCAGGGTCGATAAGGGGGTTGGGGAGCTCCTCCCTGTCACACACAGAGCAGGGCCCATCAGGGGGTTGAGGAGCTCCCCCCTGTCACTCACAGAGTGGGGCCGATAGGGGAGTTGGGGTGCCACACCCTGTCACACACAGAGCCGCAGGGCGATCAGGGGATTGGGGAGCTCCCCCCTATCAGGCACAGAGCAGGACTGATCAGGGGGTTGGGATGCCTTCCCCTGTCACGAACAGAGCAGGGCGGATAGGGAGGTTGTGGCCCCGCCCCATGTCACACACAGAGCCGCAGGGCAATCAGGGGATTGGAGAGCTTACCCCTATCAGGCACAGAGCAGGGCTGATCAGGGGGTTGGGGCGCCGCACCCTGTCACACACATAGCTGCAGGGCGATCAGGGGGTTTGGGCGCTGCCCCCTGTCAAGCTGATCCCAGTGCCAGGAGGCCTTGAGGCTCCGCTGATCCCAGTGCTGGGAGGCATATTACCCTTTTACTATATAGAATAGAGGCCTGGTGCATGGGTGGGGGCCGGCTGGTTTGCCCTGAAGGGTGTCCTGGATCAGGGTGGGGGTCCCGCTGGGGTGCCTGGCCAGGCTGGCTGAGGGGCTGAGGGCCGTTTTCCAGCTGGCGGGTGACTGAAGCTCCCAACTGCTCCTTTTTTTATTTTATTTTATTTTTTTTATTTTGGGCCAGCTTTAGCTCTGAGGCCTCGCTGCTGAAAGCAGGTTTCTGGCCTTCACCTTCTGTATTTGATACAATGTTGCGGTCTGGCTGGCTGAAGCCCAGCTGACTGAAAGCCAGTTTCTAGGGTTTTGTTTAGCTTCTATATTTGCAACATAGTTGCTTAGAGTTGCAGCTGAGAGGCCGGCAAGTCAGGTGGGGAACGTTGGAGTCCGCTGTCACTGGAGCAAGCAAGCCTCCCTGTTTGCTTCAGTGCATGGCTGCCGGCTGCCATCTTGGCTGACAGTTAATTTGCATAAGGATATGCTGATTAGCCAATGGGAAGGGTAGCGGTCGTACGCTAATTACCATGTTTCTCTTTTATTAGTGTAGATACACACACACACACACACACACACACACACATAAAGAGCTTCAGAGGGACAGTGTGGTTCATCCATAAAAAAAAATATTTGTCAAAGAGAATATAAAATCTGGTAAATAGTTTCTGCAGAAACTGAGTGAAAACTTTATGAGTAAACTGGAAGAGTATAGGAATTAGAAGTGAAATATAAGCTTGGATTGTAGAGAATTTACTGATGTGGTCAGACTGTTGCTAACATATTGTGGCTGATCACCCATTTGAAGGAAGTTCACTGATGGTTTGAATTTGTATGTCTACTCTCTCAGGTAATAAATGAAGGCATATTATTGCAAAGTTTGGAAGCTTCATAACGTTTGGAGGAGGCTTAGTAATAAGGATACAAACAGATATGAATGGACTAACATGGATTGCTTAAGGTACTTATTAGATACCAGCTCAGACCTTGAACCTGTTTTATCAATTCCTGTGGGGCAACCAACTATGAATAGCTTTTGCTCATTATAAATCAATGTGTTGATTAAAAACATAAACAGTCAAAATTATTTCATCCCTATTATAACATTGATCATCAATCAACTATGTTGAATTATTTTAGACGTTTTTACTTTGTTAATGTCTGGTTATTTTAATTATTGGTGTATGTGTTTTATTGCTTAGTAGAAATTTGGAAAAAATCTTAAAGTATTTAACTCAATTCCTTTTCTTAAATTACCTAAAATAATATCTGAATTTACAGCAGAAATTTTTGACACTAATTACTGTTGAGGCCTTACCACCCAGGATTAAAGGTAGATTCAAAGTAAAAAATCCTAGACAAGCATAGATTCAGGATCAAGATTTCAGACAGAAATAACAAATTTTCATTTGCTTTCTGTAATTGTATTGAGAAACAATTATCATGAGTCCTTTTTCAACAGAAATAATTCTTAGAAAACTAATTTTATATATTTGTATTTAAATCCAAATACTCATTTCATAATTCTATTTAAACTATGCATTTGATTTCATTTTAAAAATATTATTGAAATATGTGTATATGAAAACCACTATCCTCCCAATAAAATCTAAAGGAATCATTTTAATGTTCATAATATCCATTAACAGCTCATTCAGTTGCAGTGAATATACCAGCAGTGATTGTGTATAAGCTACATTGGGAAGGGGCATTTTGCCACAATAATAGTCTGTTTTGTATTAATACAGTACTGTCTTGAGAAGAACCCCAAAGGCTTCACAAATATTATTTCATTAATCCCCAACACTCATGTGGCAAGTTCAGTATGTGACAAGAATTATTATTCCACTTTGTTATATAAATGAGCCAAAAATGGTTTGTTTATTCTACTCTCTGGGTTATTTCTTCACTACAGGCTGGAACGCATTAGTTTGAAAGCCTACCAACACCAAATGCAAATTTCTACACTTCAAATTATTTCAGAAATAGCCCTTCAAAATAGATGTTAGCTATTTAGAGCCTGCCTGTCTTCCATACCTGTGCAACCCCACCCTGAATTTGCTGTTGATTGATAAAACAGGTCCTTGTAGTACTAAGACCCCATGTTTTCATGACTGGTTGGAGTTCGCTGAGCAACATCACCTAGATATGTAAGTGCCCTCTTTGATCCTTGTTCCATGGGATCTCACCTGTCTCCTCCCACTTTTGGATGGTGGTCCCTCCCCTTAGGTCTCTGGATGGTCTCATGCTATCAGGGCTTCCTTTCTCATGCAATCTGATCTAGGTGGTGTCCAGTAGAATTTATTGTAAATCACTGCTTCTTGTGGACATATCATTTTTTATGATCTTCCCCTAAGTCCCTCAAACCTTCCACACAGATAAATCAGGTATGGTCATTAGGTGGTTTTGTAGGGGTCTGATAGCAGACAATGCATAATTCAATCCTAAAATGCCAAGTTCAGTGCTTTATTCAGGCACATTTCACCTTTTAGTTTACTGTTTATCATAATCTGATTTATGCAGATACATATGATCCCTATAGTGTACTTGTCATGTTCTTTCACTGTTTGTACAGCTTAGTGGGTGTATATAAAACATAAAAGACTATGTCTGATACTGGGATTTAGTTAAGGTTTCCAATGGGGCATTTTTTAGAGGCAATAAAGTTAAGGTATGATCTTGAATGTCATACCAGAATAACGAAAATAGCTATGGTTATATAAATAAATTATCTTTATTTTTCATGTCATTATCAGTATATTAATAAAGAATAATTAGTACCATTGGGAGCCAGCATGCTGATTATGTATATTTTATATTCTTCTTATTTCTATTCTACTTTTATGCATGAGAACATGTCTGAAAAATAATAATCTAATTTGAGGAAAATGGTTCTGATTTATGTGATAGAAAAATTGCAGGGAAAAAGATAGAGAATGCAGGACATGCTATAAACAATCTCAAGTCTGTAGGTCATATTGAAGGAGCAGAAGTAGGACAGAATCTTTAATCATTGAAATGTTGAGATCCTATATAATAAAAGCCTAATATGCTAAGTGTCCAGTCAACTAGTCGGCTATTCAGCTAATCAAAGTGTAATATGCTAATGATATGCTAAGGCCACTCAACCACTTGCTATGACGTGAACTGGCCACCAGGGGGCTCCAAGTGGTAGGTTAGCTTGCTGCTGGGGCCCTGGAACCCTCCCGCGGTCCCTTCCTGGCTCGCCAACCTCCCGCATCCCTCCTCGGCAATGATCCTGCACCAGTGGGGTCCCTCGGGCTGGCCTGTGCCCTCTTGCAATCCGGCCTGAGGGACACCCCCCCACATGAGTGCACAAATTTCGTGTACCAGGCCTCTAGTCAAATATAAACTCTTTGCTCACCAAGTCTGCAAGTTTCACACTGGAAATGAATAAATAACACAAATAAAATAGGTGAAACAAAAATAAAGGAAAATGAATCGTCTGATACTGAGAGCTACTATAAACATTAAACAACCCAATCTAGCCTGGTAAACCTCACCAAAAAAAGACCTGATTATCTCAGTACCTGTTACCCAATACAGGTGGGTCAAAAGTAGGTTTTCAGTTGTGAGTATGCCAAACAGATTTTATTCTTGTATCGTTATTTATTACTAGAGTCCTGATGCACAAAATCCATGCAAGAATAGGCCTTCCTTCCCCCGGCTGCTGGCACTGGCTTCCCTCTAGCACTCAGGACCCAGGCTTCCCTCCGGACGCCGGCATGCACCTGGGACCCGGGCTTCCCTCTTGCCACCAGCAGGCAACTGGGACTGGGGCTTCCCTCGCAGCCCATCTTTGTCAGGAAGGACGTCTGGTCTAATTAGCATATTACCCTTTTATTAGTATAGATTATTTTCCTTATGAACAACTATAAACCTACTTTGCCCCACCCTGTATACCATGCCTAACTTTCAACCAACAAACATAAGGCATACTAAAAATAGGGGTAGGGGAAACAAATGACAACAACAAAAACAAAAATCCAAACACAATCTGAAAAGACAACGCCTACATCAGATATGACACAGATTTTGGAATTTTCAGTCAGAGAACTTAAAATAATCATAATTAATACATTAAGAGATAAAACAGAAAAAAGACAACATCCCAGAATATAATAGAAGTAAAGAAGTAAATGAAAATTTTTAGAAAGAATTAAAAAGCAATGCTATAAATAAATACTGAATAGCAATGAAATATATATATATATATATATATATATATATACACACACACACACATATATATATATATAAATTTTATTGGGGTGATATTAGTCAACATGAACATATAGGTTACATGTGTGGATTACTAATTTACAAAATTTATATAGGACTATGTGCCCACCATCCAAAGATATATTTTTACTAATTTCAGAGAAGAAAAGAGAGGGAGAATGATGAGAGAAAATCATTGATCAGCTGCCTCCTGTACACCCTCTACTGAGGATTGAGCCCACAACCCAGGCACGTGCCCTGACCAGGAATGGAACGTGACCTCCTGGTTCAAAGGTCAATGCTCAACCATGAGCAACACTGGCCAGGCAATGAATCATATCTTTGATGGGTTCATCTATTAGATTAAGCATGGCAAATAAAGGATATTTGTGCTTAAATATAGGTCAAGAGAAATCTCTGCAAGCTGAAATGTAAAGAAAAAAAATAAATGGACAACAGAAAAGAACATCCTATCATTATGAGACACTTCTTTTTAATGTAGTATAGGCATCATTGGAATAGCATTTGGGGAAGAGAGAATGGAGAAGAAAAAATATTTGAAGTAATACTGGCTAAGGATTTTTAAAATTAATGATGCACATCAACCCAAAGATGACACTCCACACTGTTTTCCATGGTGGTTGTACCAGTCTGCATTCCCACCAGCAGTGTACTAGGGTTCCTTTTTCTCCACATCATCACCAGCACTCGTTGTTTGTTGATTTATTGATGGTAATCTTTCTGGCAGCTAGACCACCAACTTACACTGTACACAAGTTTAAACTGAAAATGAGTAACAGACTTAAATGTAAGTCATGAAACTATAAAATCCTAGAAGAAAATATAGGCATCAAAGTATCAGACATCTCAGGTAGCAAAATTTTTGCTAATACAAGGTCTAGGGCAAGAGAAACAAAGGAAAAATAAACAAATGGGACTACATCAAAATTAAAAGCTCTGCACATCAAAATAAGGCAGCATCAAATTGAAAAGGAACCCACTTCATGGGAGAATATATTAGCCAATGATACATCTGATAATGGGTTAATTTCCTAAATATATAAAGTACTCATACAATTCAATAAAAGGAAAACAAACAATCTGGTTTAAAAATAGGCAGAGGACCTAAATAGATAGTTCTCCAAAGAGGACATACAAATGGTCAAGAGACATAATTAAAAAGTGCTCAACATCACTAATCATCAAGGCAATGCAAATAAAATAGTAATTCAATTTTTAAATAACATTTGCCTCTATATTCAAATGTTTCAGAAAATTTTAGATGTTATTCCATATAATAACTGTGTTTCTCCAATTCACTATACACATGTAGATTCATTCAAATATATTGAAAAGAGAATTCCAATTTCATTCTACTATTTTGAGAAATGCAGATAATTCTCATATGCAAATACCCAATGAACAATTATAAGTTCAGTTCAGCAAAATGAACTTGGCTCTTTAAAAAGCCTATTGTAAATTGGTCCTTTAGATCTCTATTTAATTATTAGCAGGCCTTTAAAATAACTGTATTTTTTCTTGGTGTTTAAAAAGAAGTGAAATTACCTGACCTTTTTCTCAAGTGCTTAAAGGTATTTCTTTAGAGGAGAATAGGCTTTGCTATAGACCAGTGATGGTGAACCTTTTGAGCTCGGTGTGTCAGCATTTTGAAAAACCCTAACTTAACTCTGGTGCCGTGTCACATATAGAATTTTTTTGATATTTGCAACTATAGTGAAACAAAGACTTATATTTTTGATATTTATTTTATATACTTAAATGCCATTTAACAAAGAAAAATCAACCAAACAAATGAGTTCGCGTGTCACCTCTGACATGCGTGTCATAGGTTCGCCATCACTGCTATAGACCATGAACCCACTGAGGCTGTTTAAAGATATTCAGAATAGATAAAATTATGTTTGTGTACAATAGGTCTGCCTTTAGTTATTTCAAAGCAGTTCTTTCTGTCATAGATAGTAATGGGAAAGAAAGATACAAAAGCGGTAGGATATGCACCTGATTTGCATTACTGTTTTTATTGCTATTATCTATATATATAAAAGCCTAAGCGACCGTTATGACCGGTCAACCGAACGACCACCAAGGGGCAGACGCTCAACGCAGGAGCAGCCCCCTGGTGGTCAGTATGCTCCCACAGCCAACCTCCTGCAGCCAGCCAGTCTCCTGTGGTCCCTCCCCCTGGCTAGCCGACCAACCTCCCATGGTCCCTCCCCCTGGCCAACTGGCCAACCTCCCGCAGGCCTTTCCCCTGGCCGGCCAGCCGGCCTCAATCGCCCAAATAGGCCCTGATCGCGACTGGGCAAGACGGCCCCAATCAGCCCGGATTGCCGGCCAGGCCAAGGAACCCCACCCATGCACAAATTTGTGCACCAGGCCTCTAGTTTTTCATAAAAGGAAAGAAACCAGTGGCTCATAATTAAAGATAATTTTTAAATCTCTACTTCTTTTATTTGGAGAAATAAATTTATACATTCATGATGGAAGGTATTTCAAAATGCAAATGTAGTTACTTCTTTCAAGACATGTTGTCACAGTGTTCTGTAAAAAAGCCAAAGATGTTACTGAATTCCTTTCATTCTGTGGGGTTTAGAGCTTAATTAGTAGAGGGTTGGGATAGGGATGATTGCCTGGAGAACTTGGGGGAGGGGATGGAGAATACTTCTAAGCAGGACAGTGATATGTATCTGAATTGTAGTTCCTAATTAGGACAATTAGCCTTCTCTGGATGCTAAGTATCATGGCAGAAATACACTTGAGCAAGAAAATTCCGATGAAAGGCATGAGTCTTGAGCCTGAGTCATTTCTCAGAGCGACTAAAGTTCCAAGCCTCTTTAGGGTGCAAATTCTATCTCAACTTAGAGTCAAGTTCTTAAAGTCTCCTAAGTGACATTTAGTTGTGGCCCTGCTAATCTAACATGTCCTGTTCTCTGCCGGGGTCTTTGCAACCTTGGAAAATCTATACACTTGAGTGTTTGGCTAGGAATAATTAGAATTTGAATGTGAAATTTTGATGCAGATAAGATCAACCACACTGCGGCCTCTGGTGAAAAATCCCTTTCTCTCTAACAGTTTGGGCACTTTTCCGGGAGAACAAAAATTTACATTTTAATGAAAAAGAATATTATTAGATGTTTAAAGCAGCAAAAAAGTTAAAGCTGAGATTTTATTGTTTACATTTTATTTTCATGCGATGCTTAGATTATAGCCTGGTATTGCAATTTATTTGACCAAGAAAATTGAGCATAATTGGTAAAAGAAATAAGTACTAACTTAACGTGGGTTTCTCAGTATTATGCCCTGTATAATCAATTCCAGAGGTTCTTAGGGGCAGCATTATCAATATAGGCTTAAAGGACCTGAAAGTACCACATTATGGTTACTGTGTTCTAACCTTAGGACCAGAGACAAAATTTAAGGAAATGGAACCATGACTGAACTCTTGGTTTGAATTTTTAATTATCTTGACTATTTTCTCAAGAAGGACTTAACTTCTGTACTCCAATATCCATGAATTCAGGATATTTTCTTTCTCCACCTTCCCTTCCTTCCTCCCTCCCTCCCTTCCTTCTTCCCTCCATTCCTCCTTCCTTTCTTCCTTTTCCCTCCTGCTCTCCCTTCCTCCTTTCCTTCCTTCCACTTCCCTTCTTTTTTTCTTTGTTTTATACATGAACTAATTTTAGGGTATATAATGTTGTCATATACATCTCCCACTCCTGCCATGATAGAACTCCTTATATAAAGTAGAGAACTTAGCTTTTATAGACATTTGTCATATATATTTTTAGTAAGTTCCTCATAAATGTCTTCCCTCCACCTTTGCCTATCTAAGAATGCCTTTCAGTTGTATATAGCTCTGATTGATTTCCTTTGAATTATTTTCGTAAGTGGAATTTATTTTTGGAAAGATATTATTCTGTTTACCAAATTTCTCTGAAAGGTTGTACTGATATAAAGTTCTACAAACACAAGTGAAGCTATCTACTGCCACCATCATTAACCCAGTAAAGTAAAATTTCACCAACTTAGATGGAAAAATACTTTTTTCATAAAATATTGTTATTACTAGTAAGTTACATTTTAATTGACAATTTGTATTTCTTCTATTGTGAATTTCCTCTTTTCATTTCTGTATTGAGGTCAGCCACATATATTTTCTGGTCTGAAAGGTCTGATTCTGTTCATTTAGGACGAATGGTAGGTTATTTTCAAAAAAGTGCAGTTCTGAAGTATTTTCTATATATATAAAAGGCAAATATGCTAAGTGCCAATCCAGGTAATAACTTCACCTAGCAATGCCCGGCTTCCTCTCTCTAGTGACTAGCCTCCTTGCAGTTTCTTCAGTCCAGGAACATGATGATGGGTAATTTGTCAGATAAGGGCAATTTTTCTTGGTCAAAGGATTTTGCTAATCCTATATATATCTCAGTAAGAAACTTTCCTGAAGATTAACAACATGTTCATGGATCATTACATCTTTGCTCTTGTCTTTTCCTTCTTTATCCTACTTCAGTTATTTTACTGAAGAGCACTTCCCCCAGATTTAGACACACCTTGACACCTGTTCGCGGGCTCTGTTCTATGGGATCTATCCTAAGTGTACAGCTCTCTCTTTATTTTCAAGAGAAGTTATAGGCACTTAGGGTACTATCAATAGTGCTAAAATATTTTTTTTCAAAAAAGAATAAAACCATGCTGATATAAAATTGAAACCATATGAAAGATTTATGAACTCATCCAGGGGGCCAAGATCAAAAGGGAATCTGAAGAAGAGGCACATATGTAGACAGCAATGTGAAAAGGATATATAAATGAAGGCAAAACTAGTTTTTCAGAGGGGAAGAATTTTTTAATTAATAATCTGTAGGTCATAACAGAATTTGAATATTTTTCATACTAATAATTTTAGAATGTTCCTCAAAACATTCAAGTTAATTAAAAGATATATGTAGCCCTAACTGGTTTGGCTTAGTGGTTAGAGCACCAGCCTGCAGACTGAAGGGTCCCAGGTTTCATTCCGGCCAAGGGCATGTACCTTGGTTGCAGGCTCATCCCTGGTGGGGAGTGTGCAGGAGGCAGCTGATCGATGTTTCTCTCTCATCGATGTTTCTAACTCTCTGTCCTTCTCCCTTCTCTCTGTAAAAAATCAATAAAATATATTTTAAATATATATATATATATATAGATATATAGATATATATATATATTTATATAACCCATGGGCACAGACAATAGTGTGGTGAAGGCCTGGGGTGGGGGGCAGGGCAGGCTAGAAGAGGTCAATAGAGAACAAAAAGAGAACATATGTAATACTTCCATCAATAAAGATTTTTTAAAAATCAATTAAAAGAGTAACTTATTATATTTTTTTAAATTACACCTGTTTTTAAGAGTTTTAGAATATTCAAATATTAAGACTCTGTAATTTAATAAAAGGTACTGGTCACAGTTACATGTGATGTCTCTGCCTTGAAATAACTTCTGACAAATATTAAAAATACATTGCATTATCTTCAGCTTTCAGGCTTTCTATTTTTCTTGTTGCTGACTATACTTGTCAAAGCAATTAATGTTACTATTTTATTCCTAGAACAACTAAAAAAATGGAGGATTAAATACATTTATATGTTAGACAAGTTCTTTAGAGAATGTATTCTGTTTAGTAATTTGTTCTTTTATATACACATAGATATCTATGCATGTATAAACATAAAATCATCTCTATCACCTTGTTTTTAATATTGTTATTTCGATGTAAATGCATTAATCAGTGTCATCTTTTTTATAGCCAATAATTTTTACCTTTATATTTTGTATGACACATTTCATTTTCTTTTTTTTTCCTTTTTTTTTCTTAAATCCTCACCTGAGGATATTTTTCCATTGCGTTTTAGAGAGAGGGAAAAACAGAGAGAAATATCGATGTGCAAGAAACACATCGATTGGTTGCCACCTGCATGCCACCCATCCAGGGCCTGGGCAGGGGAGGAGCCTGCAACCAAAGTAAGTGCCCTTGACTGGTATCGAACCCGGGAACCTTCAGCCCTCAGGCCAATGCTCTTTCCACTGAGCCAAACCAACTAGGGGTTCATTTTCTTTTAAAATTACATCCTCTCTTAAAGCAATATTTCATTTTAAATGTATTTTTTAAATATATATTTTTATTGATTTCTGAGAGGTAGGAAGAGGGAGAGACAGATAGAAACATCAATGATGAGAGTGAATCATTGATTGGATGCCTCTTGCATGTCCCTACTGGGGATCGAGCCCGCAACCCAGGCACGTGCCCTGACTGGGATTCAAACAGTGACCTCCTGGTTCATGGATCCATGCTCAATGACTGAGCCACCCCAGCCGGGCTCATTTTAAATGTCTTATTATGCTAAAACACCATGTCATACTAAATCAGTGTGACTGAATCTGAGTGTTTTTTTTTGGAGGGGGGGGGGTTATTGTCCCTTTGGTGAAAAGATTTTTGGTTTACATGTTTCTGACATGTCTTTATTTCAGTGACACAAATACATTCTAAAATAGAAATAAGAATTGAAATAATAATGTGTACGTGTGGCTAGGAAGATAGGAAGGAAAAAACAGGTAAAGAAAAAGGAGATAGTAGTTAGCTAATCACCAGACGGTAGTTAGCTAATCACCAGATACTTTTATAAAAATGAGCAACAAATTGGATCATTTGGAAAAAACTAAAATTTAAAATTACTACCTTAAATTTGGAAAAAGTCTTTGAATTATAGCTAAATTGCAAGAAAAAGATAGTTAAAAGTAAATGTAGGTTTGCTTTTCAGAAAATCTAGCAATATTATTTCATAAATAAAGTCTTAAAGCTCTATGGTTCAAATGAGAGAAATTCTTCATGATACTTAAAACTTGCAGTTATTCATGTAAATTTTAAAATGAAAGGACTATTTTTCAATTCTGTAGCACTTGACAAATAGCCTTATATTTCTTGATGAAGCTCAAAATGGAAAGACATATCTAGGGATGAATAGCCAGATTTTAATTCTACATGACTAAGCCAAGCCCTAGTCTCTTATTTAACATTTATAGATTCTGCCAAGAAATGAAGTAATTTTCATTTTTATCACTGTACTTAAACATACAATCTCCAGCAATAAAATCTTGTAAATGTTTAAGAGGACACTCTGTGGTCCAGTGTCACTGCTCTTAATTTTCTATAAATCTTCATGAAACTTTTTTGAAGCTTGCTAAAAGAAAAGGTGGACTTTCCCCCTCTAGTATTTTTAAGTATTTGATTCTAAAGCAGCCGTGGGCAAACTACGGCCCATGGGCCGGGCCCGGCCCGTTTGAAATGAATAAAACTAAAAAAAAAAAAAAAAAAAAAAAAAAAAAAAAGACCGTACCCTTTTATGTAATGATGTTTACTTTGAATTTATATTAGTTCACACAAACACTCCATCCATGCTTTTGTTCCAGCTCTCCGGTCCAGTTTAAGAACCCATTGTGGCCCTTGAGTCAAAAAGTTTGCCCACCCCATCTAAAGAGATTAAATTTCTTCTGTTGGAGTGTTCTTTTATTGTATGTTCAAGCTGTTAATTATACAATTTAGAAGACTATATTTTTAAATTGTGCTAACTAAAATAAAAGATTCACTCTTTGCGTGGCTCGATTCCCCAGTAGGGGGCATGCAGGAGGCAGCCTATCAGTGATTCTCTCTCATCATTGATGTTTCTATCTCTCTCTGCCTCTCTTTTCCTCTCTGTAATCAATAAAAATACATATTTTTAAAAGATTTACTCTTAAACTCAAACTTGAAAGTACTCTTAAATTATATTACTCCTAAATAAATACATGACTCATTATATTATTACTAGAGCAGTGGTTCTCAACCTTCTGGCCCTTTAAATACAGTTCCTCATGTTGTGACCCAACCATAAAATTATTTTCATTGCTACTTCATAACTGTAATGTGCTACTGTTATGAACTGTAATGTAAATATCTGATATGCAGGATGGTTTTAGGGCAACCCCTGTGAAAGGGTCGTTAGACCACCAAAGGGGTCGCGACCCACAGGTTGAGAACCGCTGTACTAGAGGCTCAGTGCACAAATTTGTGCATGGGTCGGGCCAATCAGAGCCGTCTCACCCAGTCCCTATCAGGGTCAATTGGGGCTGGCCACCGGGCTGGGGGGGGAGGGGGAGACGCAGGAGGTTGGCCAGTCGCGGGAGGTTGGCAGTGGGAGTGCACTGAGTGTCTGCCCCCTGGTGGTCAGTGCTCATCATAGCGACTGGTCATAATGGTTGCTTAAGCTTTTATATATAGATTATTACTATTCATTGTAGTATTTGAAGAAATTTGTTTCATTTCACATCAAGTAAAAAGTATTTGCAAAGCAAGCAGCATTGAATGACATTATACATTATTGATACTGACTATTGTATCAGTTTTAAATGACAGTTTTAACTTAACTCATCAAATAAAATAATTTTGACCTACATAATTATTATATATGTATACATAAGGTCTTGTTTACAATGGTAAAAACATGTTTAAAAATATTTATAAATATAATTCCATATTGAATTGTGACTGAATAATTTTTATCAAAACAAACTTTCTGCTGAAAACAACAGTGAAGCTGGAAAATAAATAAAATACTTTTAATGAATGAGAAAACAAAAATAAAAATAGTGAACATTCTACAGCGAAGCGAAGTGAAAGAGAATTGTACGTTATTCTCTAAAGGATATTTCAAATGTTCAGCAAGGAAAATGGGGTCGTAGGAGGAAGATACTGCTTTGGGCTTTCAGTAATGTCATCTGATCTTGTTGTCAGGTTGAAGTTAAAAGTTCACCAGGCTACTGGCTCCCAAAGAGATGAAAACCTTGTTCAGTCAAAAATTCTGACTGCATACAGCCCTCCCTGAGTTATCTGTGAACTTCTAAGCTGTGCATGTATAAATGGGAGCAGAAAACAATATGCAAAAGTCCTTAGTGGAGACTTTAATAGTCTTGTACTGAGGAGCAGAGATTAAAGCCAAGGGGCATCCCATGGCAAAGTGGCGATGTGTTATTTGGAGAGCTGGCAAGGTCTAAGCTCTCATAGTAAAGGCTGCTCTAGGAGTAAGATCTACAGGCGAAAATAAAGCCATAAAGAAAGTAATACAAATGAGGTAAAGGTGTTTTTGTAAATTCTAAATAATAGCCAGAGAAAAACTAAAACAATCTGAAGAAAGAGGATATCAACCAATCACTTATTTAAAAAAAATAAAATTGAAAAACTTTTAATAAAAATTTCCAGATGATCCAGACATTCCAAAGAAACATAAACAAACAAAAGAGCCCCACCGGGATCAAACTATCAAATTCTAAAGATGAAGAAAATAAAAAAAGATAGCAGTGGATTTGCAAAACCTCAGATTTGTTTTCAACATTTTACTTTTCCATATTCCAAACTATAGAGTTTTACTCTCAAAATTTGAGGGTAGATATTATAAAAGTAAATAGAATAAAACATATACCACCTAATTATAAATATTGTTAATACTTGGTATATTTTTTCTACTTTTGTTCTATATGCATTATGCTATAAACACAGATTTGTAATATTTTTATTTCACTATTTCTTTAACAATATCTCAGGTCAATAAAATTTTATCTATAATTGATCTCTAAATAATGATACAAACAAAGAATTCCTTGAATATCCCCTTAAGGAATTTACATGAATTATTTCTGTTTGGAAAAAAAATGGTATGAATTGCCTTTGAAAATCTGTCTTACTTTCCTAGTCCATTGTTCATCATGAATTCCTATTCTTAGTGAAGAATACTCCTATAAACCCAAAGTAACTGGTGGTGAAATATGGAAAGTGAACTTGACCCTTTCCCCTCCTTTATTGAGCAGAGGACTTGGATTTAATTACCCTTCTTGACCCACAATGGCATTAGAGTTTTCACAAATGACTTCCATCTCAAATTACTACCATTTCTTCATTGGTATGCCATCCCACTGCTCTCCAATATATGCTTCCCTATGCAGCTAGAGAACGTCTTCTAAACATCCATCCTGTTTTTTTCTTGTTTAACATCCTTTATTGTTTCTCTTTGATTTTACAATAAAATCCAAACTCATAAATATGGATGCTAAGTGTCTTAGTCCATTAGGGTTGCTATAACAAATGTTACCCACAGGGTAGCTTGCAAACAGCAGAACTGTATTGTTCAATGTTCTGGAGACTTTAAGTATGAGACAAGGGAACCAGCATGGTCCAGTGAGGGCCGTCTTCTAGGTCTCAGACTTCTTACATCCTCACATGTTGGCAGTGGGAAGGGAGGTCTCGCAGGCCTCTTTCATAAGGGCACTAATCCCTTTCCTGTGGGCTCAGCCCTCATGCCCTAAACACATCCCCAAAACCCACTTCCTCCTACTATCCCACCTCCTCATACTAGCGCATTTGTGGGTTAGGATTTCAACATAAGAATTGGAGGGTTCGGGGGTGGGCATTCAAACTACTACGGCCCTTATACCTACAGACACACTGACATTTCCCAGTCACCTCTTCCTTTCCTGGGACCCTCTACTTGTTCTTCTGTCAGGCTGAAACTTTGCAATGTCACATGAGCATTGCTTCTACTGGGAAGCCTCCTGGGTCACAGTGGTCAGCAAACTGCGGCTTGCGAGCCACATGCGGCTCTTTGGCCCCTTGAGTGTGGCTCTTCCACAAAATACCGACTTCTGTGCATGGGCCACGAAGTTTCAATCGCACTGTACATGCGCTCCCGCACGTGGTATTTTGTGGAAGAGCCACACTCAAGGGGCCAAAGAGCCACATGTGGCTCGCGAGCCGCAGTTTGCTGATCACTGAGCTATTGCAGTGGTCGGCAAATTCATTAGTCAACAGAGCCAAATATAAACAGTACAACGATTGAAATTTCTTTTGAGAGCCAAATTTTTTAAACTGAAACTATATAGGTAGGTACATTGTTATTAACTTAATTAGGGTACTCCTAAGGCTTAGGAAGAGCCACACTCAAAGGGGCCAAAGAGCCGCATGTGGCTCGCGAGCCGCAGTTTGCCGACCACGGGAGGGGATCCAGTTGCATTTGATCGGTATTGCTAATTGTCAGCCCCATGAAGACAGACTGTACATCAGGCAGCCAGGTACCTACTCAATAATATCTTGTGGAAGATTTAAATGCATATTTTACTCAATAAAGTCCCCATTATTCAAACACAACTACTTAAGGGACATTATATTTTCGTTTTTGACTGCTATAAACAATATTTATACTAGCGTCACAAGCACATCTGATGAATTATTTATTTTACTGTTTTCTAGAAGTTCATATTGATAAAAATTTGATGTTTGACATTTTGAAGGTAGAAGGTTAGTGTTAATGCTCATATTATCTCATCGTTCATACCGGTATGAGTGTGTTATGGGGATGGGCTCTAAAAAAATACAGTAGTACCAATACAGGGTTACATTTTGTATTATTAATGTTCAAAATTCCAACATCTTTTCAAACGGAGAATGAGTAGCTTTGTATTAAATTCAAAAAAAGTGGTGAGGGCAATTTAATGTGGAGAAAAGAGCAGAGGGCCTGGAGGTAAGAGACCCTGCCTTTTCCTACTGGTACATTAGTAAAGTAATAGTTTCCAAGTCACCAAATCTTTCTAAGATGGTTCCCAATTTTTACCTCTAAAAATTAGGAAGTTGCATTAGATGAATTATCAAATTATAAATCTGTGATAAAAGTTCTCAAAGGAGTACAAGAGGATTAAAATGGCTATTTAAATATGAACATTCTATTATGACTGAGTCTAGTTCTAAGTGCATTGATTTGAGCGATTTCTTCACCTCTCTGTTTTAAGGTTATATTTCACAGTTTAATTTCCCTAGTGGCATGGTGGAGTTAAATTTTAATACACACACAAACACACACACACATAACCACATAACGTTGAGAAATGAAGTTTAGAGTTTAACTTGTGATTTTTTTATTTCAGAAAATTTCTGACTACAATTACATTAGTAAATAAAAATATTCATACCAAGGTAAAGATATGTTGAATATTTCATACTAAACCTCTATATCAGTGGTTCTCAACCTGTGGGTCGCGACCCCTTTGGCGGTTGAACGACCCTTTCACAGGGGTCGCCTAAGACCATCCTGCATATCAGATATTTACATTGCTATTCATAACAGTAGCAACATTACAGTTATAAAGTAGCAACAAAAATAATTTTATGGTTGGATCACAACATGAGGAACAGTATTTAAAAGGCCAGAAGGTTGAGAACCATTGCTCTATATGATTTGTAAATATGATGGAATATTATATGTAATTAGTATTTAAATTACAATAACATTATGTCTTTGTAATTTAGCACTAGTATAAAATAACTAGAATAAAATAAGACTACAGAAATAATTTTTAAAAATTTGGACTCTAATTCATTTTCCATATAAATTAGGTATATATATATATATATATATATATATATATATATTTGTACATGCATATAAATACACCATAAATATAGAATTCCAAATAGTTTCTCTGTAATTAAAATGTATTTTTCTTAATAAAACAATAGAATAAGTAAATGTGTTATTTTAAAAAATATATCTTAGTTAAAAATTTATTGAATTATAACAAAGTAGTACATTGAATACTTAAGTACTTAAATTAATACTTTTAAAAAGTTTCAGAATTTGTAGATAAAATTTTAAGATAGTCCCAAGATTCCCTGACCCAGAAATTGTTAAGAAATAATGTTTTGTTGTTTTATACTTGTAAGTTTTTGGTAATTTTTGTCATAGAAGTAGGAAATTAATACATTGACATTTAATGTTTCTCGGAAAGACACATATTATACAGTACATTTGAAAAAGCAATTAACCGTTTACTTTATTTATAATATAACTAGAGGCCCGGTGCACAAAAATTTGTGCACTCGGGGGGTCCCTCAGCCCGTCCTATGCCCTCTCGCAGTCTGGGACCCCTCAGGAGATAATGACCTGCTGGCTTAGGCCTGCTCCTGGGTGGTAGAGGGCAGGCCCAATCCCTAGGTGCAGCCCCTGGTCAGGCTCAGAGCAGGGCCGACTGGGGAGTTGGAGCGCTGCCCCCTGTAATGCACAGAGCAGGGAGGATCGGGAGGTTGCAATGCCACCCCTAGTCATGCTCAGGGTACAGCCGATTGGGGGGTTGGGGCACCACCCCCTGTCACACACAGAGCAGGGCCAATCAGGGGGTTGGGGAGCTCCCCCCTGTCACTCACAGAGCAGGGCCCATCAGGGGGGTTGGGCTCCGTACCCTGTCACACACAGAGCAGGGTCGATCAGGGGGATGGGGAGCTCCTCCCTGTCACACACAGAGCAGGGCCGATCAGGGGGTTGGGGCGCTGCACCCTGTCACACACAGAGCAGGGCTGATTAGGGGGTTGGGGCGCCATACCCTGTCACACACAGAGCCGCAGGGCGATCAGGGGGTTGGGGAGCTCCCCCCTATCAGGCACAGAGCAGGACTGATCAAGGGGTTGGGGCGCCTTCCCTGTCACGAACAGAGCAGGACGGATAGGGAGGTTGTGGCCCCGCCCCCTGTCACACACAGAGCCGCAGGGCGATCAGGGGCTTTGGGCGCTGCCCCCTGTCATGCTGATCCCGGTGCCGGGAGGCATATTACCCTTTTACTATATAGAATAGAGGCCTGGTGCACGGGTGGGGGCCAGCTGGTTTGCCCTGAAGGGTGTCCTGGATCAGGGTGGGGGTCCCCACTGGGGTTCCTGGCCAGCCTGGGAGAGAGGCTGAGAGCCGTTTTCAGGCTGGCGGGTGACTGAAGCTCCCAACCACTCCTTTTTTTCTTTTTTTTAATTCTGGGCCAGCTTTAGCTCTGAAGCCTCTGCTGCTTTGTTTACCTTCTGTATTTGATACAATGTTGTGGTCTGGCTGGCTGAAGCCCGGCTGAATAAAGCAGGTTTCTGGGGTTTTGTTTAGCTTCTATATTTGCAACATAGTTGTTTAGAGTTGCAGCTGAGAGGCCGGCAAGTCAGGTGGGGAACGTTGGAGTCCGCCTTCACTGGAGCAAGCAAGCCTCCCTGTTCACTTCAGTGCATGGTTGCCAGCCACCATCTTGGCTGCCAGTTAATTTGCATATCGCCCTGATTAGCCAATGGGAAGGGTAGCGGATGTACAGCTAATTACCATGTTTCTCTTTTATTAGATAGGATGGTTAATGTGAGTAGTTCCACATATTAATACTATCTAAAGCCAACGTTAATGTTTAGTATTCATTTAAATTTTCCTCCTTCATTTACTCATAAACTCACTAACCTACCGAGATAAGGATGGGGAGTTGGAAGAATTTGCTAAGAAAATAATGAATAAGGGAAAAATACAAAGATTAAACTTCTGCATATGCATCTGTGATCATCTGTTTTCATGTATATTTTCCCCTCGATATTTATATGAAAAGTAGAAGATCATAAAGCTGTAAATTTTAGGAATAAGTTTATATTTGTACTGAATGAAGTCTGGGAGGATAGGCAACAAAATGTTAATTGCGGCTATCATTTTCATACTTTAAAGTTGAAAATTATTTTTGTTTTGTTTATTTGCACCTTCTAATTTTTTTCTGACACTGGACTACTTACCCGACTATAAGTTAAAATAATAGAATAAAATTGCACACAAATGAAAAATGTAGTTCCTCAAATATTGTATCCTACTTTTGCTTGGTTTGCTGAGGCAGGTTTTATGACAGTGATTTAATTATTTCATTTTTTTGTGAAAGCATTTTATAATTATTATCCCAATAATGCAGTCAAAACATTACATTGACCAAGACATAAAATGAATATGAAATCCAAAACAAATATAAAGTGAAAGTCACCTGATTTTAAAGTACTTGCACTTCTCCTTCCAACAAAAATTTAAATTCATGAGGTAATGATTTTAATGTCACCATTATAATTTAGTTCTAATCACTAGTCTGCTAATCACTACAAAAATTTGTGAAGAGAAGTGCTCGTTTCTGTTTTAAAGCAAAGTATGCTACTCAAATATCTAGATTATAGTTTATTGTGATTTCCAGTTATACATTTTTGTGGGTTTTAGGAATATTTTTGAATTATACATCATTCCTCATTCCACATTTTGGGCTTCTACATTAATAAATCCGTTTCCTTCTCCTAGATTCTCTGTGCATTTCCAATATTCTATCAATGAGTTGGAAATAGAAAGGCATTTCATTTGGCCTATGTTATAATGTGTAGCAAAGGCTTAGTTTAATTTAAAAGTACACTGCTGGACTATTTTATAGATTTTTTTGTGTGTGTTAAGGGTTTGATTTGTGCTTCTGAGAGCAAAAGACATTTCTTAAATATCATGGTGCTAAACTGAGTTTAATATGTTTGTCATAAAAGAAACGAATTGTAAAGTGATGAGATGAGTTTTGAAATTTAAAATATACAGGCACGAATAAATAACAAACAAAGAACAATGTTACATATAAATAGAGTTTCAATTTTAGAATTGATACTAGAACGTAAAACTTCATTCTTTTTACAACTTAAATATCATCTTGACCTCTATATGTACTTCAGTTGTCTCAAACAAAGGAAAAACATTGTTTTAGTAAGTGGCATGGAACATAATTTTTTTTAGTGTTTCAAGGGAAAACTGAAGTACTTAAAAAAATGTCTAGGTTTTTATTTTTATTTTTTTTCAAATAAAGCCACTGTACATGAACTCAGGAAAATTATATGGTGAGGTTAGACTTTGGTAAAGCCACTTCCTCATTAATAATTTCTGTGGTAGGCAGCTTCTGAAATGGCTCCCACTGGGCCCTAGCCAGTTTGGCTCAGTGAATAGAGCATCAGCCTGAAGACCAAAGGGTCCTGGGTTCGATTCTAGTCAAGGGCATGTACCTCAGTTGCAGGCTCCTCCCAGGCCTGGGCCCTGGTCAGGGCTCCTGCAGGAGGCAACCAATCAATGTGTTTCTCACATTATATTTCTCTCTGTCTTTCCCTCTCTCTTACACTCTTTCTAAAAACCAATGGAAAAATATTCTCAGGTGAGGATTAAACACACACGCATGCACACACACACACACACACACAAACACGAAATGGCTCCCAATGGTTCCCCCCTCCTGATGGGCCATAACCTTGTGTAATACTCTCCATTTGAATGTAAGCAACTGCTAGTTACTAGCTTCTAGTAAACATAAAATGGCATGAGATGTTACTTCCAAGATTAGGGTACAAAAACTGCTTTCCAGCTTGCTCTCTCTTGCCCTCTCCCTGGCTCGGCTCTTTTGAAACCAGCAGCCATGTTATGAGTCTCACAACATGGCTGAAAATGCCCACATAGCACGGAGCCAAGGGAGAATTTTGGCCAATGTTTTGCCAAGATCTGAATCCTGCTGATAGCCACAGGGGTGAGCCTGGAAGGGTTATTCTCCAGTCGAGCCTTGGGAAGACTGCTGGTTCAGCCGGCTCCTGGACGAGAGCCTTGTGTGTGACCACATCAGAAGACCCAGGTATGCAGCACTCGTCCCCTGACCCACAACAACTGAGATAGCAAAAGTCTCTATAAGCCACAAAGTTAGGGAATAATGTGTTATAAAGCAATTGATAATTAACACAATATTACATCAACTATGTTCTGAATTTCTATAACAGATTCAACAGATATATTTTCCCAGCAAATATGCGTACAATAATACTAATTTAGGCAAATTAATATGCCTAGTTTCTTATAACCTGTAACCTGTAATCAGGGAGTGAAGAAAATAAAGGTATTTAAAGCCCTAGCTGGTTTGACTCAGTGGATAGAGCATCAGCCTGCGGACTGAAAGGTCCCAGATTTGAATCCTGTCAAGGGCACATACCTGGGTTGTGGGCTTGATCCCCAGCGGGTGGCATTCAGGAGGCAGCCGATCAATGATTCTCTCTCATCATTGGGGTTTCTATCTCTCTCTCTCTCCCTCTTCCTTCCTCTCTGAAATCAATAAAATGTAATTTAAAAAATAAATAAAAATTAAAAAGGGATTTAAAAATGTGATAAAACATATATTACTTAATAGGATAAAATATTTTTAATAATTCACAACTATTTATTAAAAAATAGAGGCCCAGTGCATGAATCCATGCACAGGTGGATTTCCTAGGTCTTCTAGCCAGTGATTGGGGCCAATCAAGGCAGCGGGAGGTTAGCTGGCACAGGGGGGAGGGGCCATGGGAGGTTGGCTGTGGGAGCACACTGAACACCAGGGGGCAGTTCCTGCATTGAGCATCTTACCCCTGGTGGTCACTGTGCATCATAGCGACTGGTTGTTTGGTCGTTCATTTCTTCAGACACTTAGGCTTTTATATGTATAGATAGATATGTAGTCTATTTCTATATAGAAAGCAATGAAAGTTCAAGAGTTGCATATATTTTGGAATAATTTGGCATTCTAGATTGATTGTTTTAATGTCACCATTGTCATTTAGTTCTAATCACTAGTCTCCTAATCACTAGTGGGGGATTTATGTAACTAGCCTCTGTCTGATAGCTGAGATGCTGGATGAGATAATTTTTAAGACATATGGTAACTATAGAATTCTGTGATTATAAATTCTTTCTTACACTTCGATACCTTTTAACTCTTGTACTTTAGTGAGCTGAAGTAGAAATTATCATTGGAAATATACACCAAATATAGATTAGGGCAAAATTAAAACAAAATAAAGCTACTGGACTTCCAAATAAATCTTAAGCAGTTTTTACAGAAACTATTGTGTAATTAAAATAAGATTAATTAAAATAGTAGCTACTATTCTGACTGATTATAATATCCCAGGCTTTGGCTAATTTATATATGTACCTTATTATTCCCAATTATAGATAAAAAATGATATTAAGTGAGAAACATATGGGCATATATTTATAAGGAATGGAGATAAGGTTTAAATTTTCATTCCCAAAGCCTGTAATCACAAAAGGCATTTAATATGTATTATTCAATTGTTTTAATTTATTGAACAAATTAATTTTGGGTTAGGAAATGAAATCCGTTATAAAACCTTAGTTAATTACATTAAAATTATTTCAGAAATGCCAAAACGTCTACAGCAAATAAGGACTAAAATAAGTTTTGTAATTAGAAATATAAAAGTAGTGTTTATACGAGAAAGTAACACAGAAATTTAATAAAAGATACTTAGATAACTTGTAAAGCAGTTGTGAGAATATTGACCTATTTATTACCAATAGGTAAAAGTAAAGGATCATCTCTGAGACAGTGGGTGTAATAGAGCTGTATTTCCTTCCTATGATAGTGAGGCATCACTGTGTTTTCTCATAAAGTATAAATTTAATTAAGGTTGTGTTTAATTTAATTATCAAAGTAAGGCAAATAAATGCAATTTTTAAACTTTATTTTTACTGTTGACACTATTACAGATGAACCCCCTGCCCACCACCTTCACCAGCCCCTGCCACTTCTTCCCTCTGGCCATCACCACAACCTCCACCTTCTTTCATCCTGTACCTCCTCCCACCTTCCCTCTGACAGCTGTCAGTTGGTTCCATGTATCCATGCCTCTGTTTCTATTTTGTTTATCCATTTATTTTGCTCATTAGATACCACATAAAAGTGAGATCATATGGTATTTGTCTTTCTCTGACTGGCTTATTTCGCTTAGCATAAAAATCTCCAGGTTCATCCATGCTGTTGCAAAGGGTAAGATTTCCTTCTTTTTTTTTGCAGCTGCATAATATTCCATTGTGTAACTGTACACAGCTTTTTTTATCCACTCATCTACTGACAGATACTTGGGCTATTTCCAGACCTTGGCTATTATAGATAATGCTGCTATGAACATAGGGGTCCGTGTATTCTTTCGAATTGGTGTTTCAACACCAGGAAGACAATCCTATTTAACAATGGGCAAAGTACCGGAATAGGCAATTCTCCAAAGAGGGCATACAGTGGCCAGTAGACATATGAAAAAATGATCAGTATCACTAATCATCAGAGAGATGCAAATTAAAACCATAATGAAACATTACCTCATACATGCCAGAATCAACAAGCAAGTGCTGGCAAGGATGTGGAGAAAAGAGAACCATAGTACACTGCTGGTGGGAGTGCAGACTGGTACAGCCACTGTAGAAAACAGTATGGAGTTTCCTCAAAAAATTAAAAATGGAACTCTCTTTTGACCCAGAGATCCCACTTCTGGGAATATATCCTAAGTATCCCAAATCCAATTCATTCTAAAGAGCTGTCTACCAGTATGTGCTGGGTAGATAGCATGACACATTGGCTCTTTAGGTGAAAATGAAAGATAAAGATGGCTATATTTAATTGTAAGAGGTGTGACACATAACATAATAACTGACCTTAAGTAGGAAATCTCTGCAATTATATAAATCAGAGAGCTTCCAATATGTGAAGTAAGGCCTCTGGGAACTCAGATTCTGAGAGTTTTATTGCTGATTCAGAACAAGCAAAGTTGACAGGCAGTGAGATTAAGCAAAGGGCATGGAGTGCACATCTTAATGCTGAACTTCAAGAGGCAATATAATGTAGCAGAGCCCCCTCCTTTTCGATGAAGCAAAAGGAATTTTCATTTCTAGTTTACCATGTCCAAGTATTGTTTCATACATGGAAATAAGCTTTCATTCTATATGCTGTGCCACATTGACATGTTTGAAATTCATTCAAAACAACAATGACAAAGAACCCAAATCTCTAAAATTTTAAATTCATTATGTTCTTTTAAGAAACAATACAATGGGTATTACTTAATTGCTAGTTTTGTGTTTTAAACTATACCATTTTACAGACAGTTAAAAAAAAATTTCAATATCTTGTTTAAGGGACCAGTACAAAAATCTGTTGGTCTCTTCAGTTCTGTCATCATAATTTTTATCTGATCTTTTGATAAAAAGATGGACAGAAAAAAATGTAGTATAAACTATGGACCCAAAAGTCATTCACTGAATTAAGAAGAAAAGCTAATACTGAGAGAGGTCAGACATTTAAAGAATTAAGCACATAATTATAAATATATTAAAACTAGAGCATCTACAATCTATGAAATGTTAAAAATATATAACTTATAAAATAGAAACTTAAATTTTATATCAAACTAGAGGCCCAGTGCATGAAAATCCTTGCACTCAGGGTGGGGGGGGGGGTTCCCTCAGCCCAGCCTGTGCCCTCTCACAGTCCATGAGCCCTCAGGGGACGTACTACTGACATCCTACTGGAGGACAGACTGGGGCTTAGGCCCAGGGGGAGCAGGCCTAAGCCACAGTCTGGCCTCCCTCTGTGGGAGGCGACCAGGCGGACCTATCAGGGAAGGCGCCATCCCCATCAACCTGCCACTGCTGCCGCCACTGGCCTCCCTCTGCAAAAGGTGACCAGGTGGGTGATCAGGGGACAGCACCACCCTCATCCCCCTGCTGATGCCACTGCCGCTGGCCTCTTTCTGTGGGAGGCAACAGGGCAGGCTGATTGTGGGATGGCGCTGCCCCATCACCTGCCACTGCTGCCGCCACCAGCCTCCCTCTTTGGGAGGCGACTGGGCGGCTGATCACAGGATGGCGCCAGCCAGCGTGGCCCCACCCCTTCCCCCATCGCTGTCCACTCCCTCTGCCTGCTGGCATCTGACTTGGCTGGCCTGGTGCCGCCTGTCACCGGCCCCGCCCCCCACCGACTGGTCATTTTGCCATTCGGTCGATTTGCATATTAAGCTTTTATTATATAGGATTATATAAGCGTTCTTGGTTGTAATTTCTAATTGCTGAAAATTTTCATAATGAACTAAATATGTACGGCAACATAAACTATTAAATAATTAGACCAAATGTATTTCAACTTTTCTATTTTTTCATTTTGTAACTTTTATTATGATTTGCTAAAAAAATTTAAACGTATTTCCTCAGATCTTCTTAAGTATGCAAGTGCATATTTCCATTTAGAATTTTAGACCACCTTTATTATGATTTTCCATAACTCACTGTTATTCTGTCTGATAATTCAATAATAGATCTTGCCACTTTTATTACTAATAAATGTGTCTACCTATGTAATCAAATATTAAAATTATTTCTTTAAGGTTATGCCTTAATAGCTCTAAATCTATCCAATTATTCTATTAAATTGCCAACTTAAGACAGGCAAGGGTTGTAATTCAGTAATTACAGAGGCTCTATATTTAGACTGACATCTTGGTTCATCCTTCACATAAACTGAATTTATCTAATAGTTCACACATTCTGCTTTCTGAATAGCAGACAATTTTTGACTGACCTATTATTGCCTGATAATTCACATGTTAGTACCTAAGTAGAGACAGGTCAAATATTACATATAATTCAGCCCTTGAGGTCTAAAGCAATGGTTCTCTCACCACTTTGAATTTTGCATAATATTATATGGGACTTTTGAACATATTTATAGGTTCTTAACCTAAAAATTAAATAATTTAATGATACATTGTTGAGTAAAATAAAAGTTAAAATTAGTTGTTATCTTTTCGTTACTTCGCTGGATGAATGTAAGTGGTCACTGAAAATTTTTTGAAACAGCCTTACAAAATTTTACAATTGAACTAATTTAACACAAAAATGAATACTCAAATATTTAATTGTATATACTATAAACTACCAATTACAAATTTAAATATTATCTAGCAGATATTAAGATTAACATTCAAAGTATGGCTAAGCTGGATGGCAAGGCAAATCGATGTTTCCAGGACTATACTTCTCTCCAGAAATTCCATCATTTCTTTCTTAGCACCAGAAATCATACAGGGAGACTGGTTGGCAACTTGTGTTCACTTCTCCCTCTGTGAACAAATCACTTTGTCTGGAAGACAAGGGCTTCTGGCTAGATGACAGCACACTAATTCTCACCAGAAAAGAGGTTTCATTACAAGGAAAAGGAAAAATGGTGAGCATATATAGTTGCAAATCTACCACTTTCCACTCGAACTTACTTTCATAAAAGACAGTATATCTAATTTGGTTTGATGAGATTGGCGTTTACAAATTTTAAATTCATACCATTTCATTCACATTTCAAACTCTTTGCCCAATTAAATTAGAATAGGCTATTATCTATAATGTCCTTTATCCATTTCACTTTTTCAAATCCTACCTCTCTATGAAGGTATAGTTCAATGCATATACTCTGTCAGAAACCTCCTTTACTCTTTCTATATTACAGTGATCTCCTGTTCTCTTACTATTTTATGCTACTTAATGTCCCTTTAAGTTATTTTAACATATTATTTTCCAATATTACATTGATAATAACTTAATGCCCCCCAAAAAACTTAAACAACAATTTTATATCTCCTGAAATTTGCTAGCATAATAAAAAGAAAAAAATACTGTTTTTCTTAAAGTTCTCACAAACATTGCTTAAGTAAAAATGGCTTTCTGAATGTAATCCTACACATGAAAAGATAAATGCAGAAACATACAAAGCTATGACTTGCCCTAAGATGGAACATTAAATGTGACTGTTCAAAACCCTCTAAGGTTACTTACTTTTAATTATACAGAAGAAAATTAGCTTATTTTGCCACAGCACTTACAGCTGCCTGTGTCTGTCTGTCTCATCACAGGAAAGCTCTAAGGGCATTTTCTAACAGATTTCTGTTTTGTTTACCATATTAGAATGTAAAACATACTCTACATAAAAATAATGTAGCAAACTTGTTGATTTAGAGAATAAATGCTTAAGGAATACCAAGTAATAGTTAGATAAAAGTACGCTAACTAGGTAAGTTAAATAGATATTTAACAAACTCTTTCTCCATCTTAAAACGTTAAGCCTGCCTTAAAAATAAGTCCCTATATCCTTGGGTCAAAAGTTTTAATCATACTGATTTCTACAATGTGTGAGTAAATGAAACAAATGACTTTTGACACTTTCTAAAAGCCCTAGAAACTAGACTGCCTATATTTGTTAGAGAAGGCAAAGAAGAGGTATGTCACCCTATATCCCTGATTCATACCCTAAGCTGCTTAATAGATCATGAATAATGAGACATGTTGGAGATGCCCCTCTCATCTTTTCTGAAATTGGAGCTTTTATTAGATGGCATGAAAAATTGGGTATTCAATTAATTTAGGATTAGTTCAATGTGATTAGAGGAAATAGAGCAAAATTTTGCATTCTCAAGTCAAAAAATAAAGAGACTATTTTCTATAGATATCTGAACTATGTGGTTAAATAGAAAACTAAACAAAATATTCAAATTAACAGAGTCTAACTAAGTAAAAATAAAAAAGTAGGCTATAAGTTGCACTAGATTCATAAATGAAATGCTCAAGTGGTGATATTTCATGTTTTGAGAACATATCTTTATTTATGACCCAAAAGAAGTCTTCTGAGAGTGACTAGACATTACATAGAACTTGTAAATAAAAATTTTAGTTTGCTTTTCAAATTGTCTCCCAGAGTACTTCAGATTCTATTCAATAAAAAAGAATCAAACCCTGGGCAGTGTGGTTCAGTGGTTGGAGTGTCCATCCAGGGACTGAAGGGTCACGGGTTTGTTTCCCAATCAAGGTCATGTACCTGGGTTGCAGGTCCACCCAGGCCCTGGCTCAAGAGACAACCAATCAATGTGTCTCTCTCACATTGGCTCCACTCTCTCTCATTCTCTCTCTCTCTCATTCTTCCACTCTCTCTATAACAAATCATTGGAAAAAATATTCTTAAGTGAGGATTAACAAAAATTAAATAAGTAAATACATAAAATAAAGATAATCGAACTTGGGTTTTGGATTAAAAGGAAGAAAAAAACTTTTCTCATGTGAGAATATTTTGTTATGACTTTAATATCTGTGTAAAAATATATTGTATTACTTTTAAAGTACTGATCAAAATGCTTGAAGATTCTCTAACTGGATCTATGAATATCTGTTTTTATACATAAGTATTTGCACATATATGATTCCCAGAGATTTACTCTAATAGTTTGAAAATTTTAAAGATTTAGTCATATAACTTAAATAGCCTTGCCGGGGCTGACCAGTAGACCCTGAGTGACAGATGAATGATTACTCTGACACACGTTTCTGTGAAAGAGAGGGCTAAGGGACTGCCTGGTTAGAGGAACCAGACAGCATTTGCCTGCCTTTTCAGGCTTTTATTGTACCAGCAGTTTGGGATTAAGTTTATCTTTTAGATATAATCAGTAGGGTAAGTAATCTTGGGAGGACACATGTGTCTGCAGTGTCCTTTAAGCAAGGAGTTTAAAGATTAAGCATTAAGATTCCAGTAAACACCCAAGAGTCTGCATGTACACAGATTTGTTTGGAAAGGTCAAGGAACAATTAGGGGCGGACACATTCAACCAACTTCCTTAGGTTGGAATTTCCTCCTTACAAACTTTCCAACCAAGTCTCCTGTGCTCCCCTCCATTTCCCCTTTTTTTATTTTGCTGGATGTAGAAGACAGAAGGAGGAAGCAGACATTCTGTTTGGAATGTCAGGGTCTACAAAGCATCTTCACTGCCCAAGTTCCAATTTTACAGACTATAAGAAAAACAAGAAGAATTACAATAATAGCAATAGTCCGATTAGGTGCTAGTTGATTCTAGAAAACCACGAAGAGGGGGCTATCCAGTTTAAATGATCCTTTACTGCATTCCAAGCATTAGTCTGTTGTTCGCGCTCAATAGCAAGTAGAGCGTCTTTGATTTGTAGAGCATTCACTTCTTCAGTAAGATTGTCATGAAATACCCTCCACAAATGCTTCTTAACATCAATCCACTGATGGTGACTACGGTTCCATTTTAAAGGGGTGACGCATATGTGCTTATGTTCCCAATCACAATTAAGCATTTGTTTGTACGTTAAGGTGTCCTGTCTTTCCCCCAAATATTCTATGCTGCTTCTACAGTCTGTAACCTAGCCAAAAATTGTCGATCTATGTGCTGTTGCACAGTAAATTCCTTAGTTACATTTTTGGCCATACTGTCTACAAATGTGGCAGCCTGGCCAAGTCTCCTGTGCTCTCCTACAAAATCTGTACTTCATCTCAATTTTATGCAAATATTTAGCAACTAGCATTTTAAAATATTTATTCACAGAAATCCTTCATATTTTATGTTATTTAAAAGAAAGCATTTTTATTATTATAAATTTAATAAAAATGTAATATCAAACACATAGTATATTTAAAATATCTCTCTGAAATATCTCCAGAAAAACTTTGTTGGTTCATTGACTTATATTACATTTTTACATACTATAAAAACTATCAACTCTACTCATGCATTCTTGTTTCATTTTCAAAGTTATGTGAATGGTTTACACCTTTATATTTCTATGTAATTAATATTGCAAAATATTACCCCTTAGCACCACTTATCTTAAGCATTATAGTAAAATGCTTTTGTTTGCTGTGTTTAAAAGCAGCATGGCCTAGGCTTATTTACAGTCTTAAAATAGTTTCAGGGAAGGCCTAGAATACCAATTAGTTAGGGCTCATTTGACTGGGTTTTAGTTTTCTTTAAATATATGTCTAATTTTCCCCTTATAGATAAAATTGAGTGATCATTCTTTCCACTTAGCCTTTAGTGCACTTTATTTCCCATTAAGCATTTTGAAGAATTTTAACTTAAGTACTGTACTCTAAAATTTATTTTTTAAGTAGACATAATCATATATTTCTACACCTTTCCCCTATATTGCAATTGTCTGAAACTGACTAAATAGTAGCACTGGGAAATTGATTACTTAGGCAATGAGGCAGAGCCTAACCTTTGATATTCAAAGATAATTCTCTCTCTTGGCACAAGGTAGCTCTATTACATAAAGTTACTTATTATATTTTATATTGCTATATGCTCAAAATAGAAAAAAAAATTTGCCCTTTGAATTCTTATACATGTATCATTAATAAAATAATTTGTATATCATCATGATATAGTATAATGATTAGAAGGTGTCATTTTCATAACAATATTTTTACTTACAGAAGTTCAATAAAAATCTGTTCTTGGAAGAGGAAATTATTGGAAACTGGTTATGTTTCCAAAGATTTGACTGGAATCTCATGTTTGAAAGAGATGCTCATAGACTAAGATATGACCAGGCAACTTTAAGGAATTAAGATAACTTATGGAGGCTAATAGAACCTTTGGGAATATTGGCCTGGCACCTGCTTGCAGGGTTCCCAGCAGCCTTAACCGGTGAGTGAAGAAGGTCACTGACTAATAATTACAGGAACCTCAAGATATTTCGGGGACCTTGAGAAGAAAGGAATTCACCCAAATCTATAGCTATTCTAAAGATAGTGGCAAGTCCTTGGCCTGGCATTACTGGCTTTGAGAGGTCTTTTAAACTTTAATTTATAGGTTTCTTATAAAAAGTTCTAGCAAAAATATTTAAAGGAGACTATCTAGTTCATTACTATTCTTATTAGATTTATACAAATATTCAGGCCCAATTATTGAAACTATACTTATTATATAAAAAAAATTAACCGTAGACTATCTTTGGTAAAAATGAGGGTGTTCTTTAAGAAAAAATATATTTCAATGATATACATTTGTAGATATTAAATTCTACATTGTTCATTATCATTACTTATAAACTGGACTGGGTGCTGAATTATAGTTTTTTCCAATATCTGGCTATGACCCTCCAATACAACCTTACCAATATTTCTCCTATTTTTGACTTGGAATCACTGACAAACTAAAACTCCAGGCTATGAAAGTTAATGTTGGACAACTTGATAAAACTTCAGAGATATTACCATGAGGTAGAGACAATTTTTGTTCCTGTTGCTGAAAAATCAGCAGAGACATTCAAACTTGCAAACCAGGAGATTCTATCAGATTGGCAGTGCCTTCCTTCGCTCTATCTTTGATGCAGACATCTAGACAGCATCTGGAATGGCTGCCTTCATAACTCAGATACTGGGATTATAATCTGCTTCAATTATTAACCATTGTTTCTCTTCTGTTTCCATGGAGATGTCTCTTATTAAATACCTGATTGCTTGTAGCAGAGGCCTAACTTTGGGAACCTACTTTCATCTCTACCTCCTGAAATGAGACACAACAGTTTAACTGAACTAACCTATTCTCAAGACTGAGACTGCTTTAATGAGATATGGAGTGATCTATCACCAAATTTCTGGAATATAAAACTTCTTAGGATGTTTCAGAGGAGGGAAGTCTAGGGGTTCAGAACAGGCCTCCCCCCATATGTGGCACTTTGACATGTGAACTGTCTTGAACTGAAAACAGTCAAGACCCTGCAAGCTCACAAGAAACGTTTACCTCTCCCTTACATAATTTAAATTAGAGGTCTTGCCCATAGTAAGAATTATCACCAGAAATAAGTTTTTTTTTTACCTAAGGGCAGAGTACTAATTACTGAACACCTTATTGGCCAGCAATGGCCTTCTTTGCCTCTGAAGTTCAAAGCGCCTCACCTCGTCCTTAGATCAGAATGTCATATAGACTTCATTTTCCCTTACTGTCTTTGATCTCTTATGTTATGTGGGGTTCCCATGTGTACATCTGTAAGGAAATTTGGTTACTTTTCTCCTGTTAATCTGCCTCATCACCTTGAGGGTAGAAGAAAGTTTCTTTCTCCCCCATGTTGTATATTGATTGACATAACAGAAATGTCTAAAAATTAGGCCTACTAATCTTTGTATATCTAGATCAGCCGTGGGCAAACTACGGCCCACAGGCTGGATCCGGCCCGTTTGAAATGAATAAAACTAAAAAAAAAAAAAAAAAAAAAAAAAAAAAGACCGTACCCTTTTATGTAATGATGTTTACTTTGAATTTATATTAGTTCACACAAACACTCCATCCATTTTTTTGTTCCTGGCCCTCCGGTCCAGTTTAAGAACCCATTGTGGCCCTCGAGTCAAAAAGTTTGCCCACCCCTGATTTAGATTCATCTTCAGCTATATAAAGATGAGATTTTAAAACTTGAAATTAAGAATTAAGAATAACTTAGGTACCTATTTAAAAGTATAACCATACTAAAGGGCCATTATATTTCCCATCTCTTACCATACTATAATTAAATTTAGTTATTTAATGTGACTTAGATACCCTCAAATATTGACTTGTCAGACAAACTCAAATGAATCAGAGCTATTAACTAACATCAAGTTTTACTAATCATTTGACGTATGCAAGAACCCAAACTGAACAGGTGAAACAAAGAATTTGGGGTGCCTTGGTTCATCTCCCATGCCCTTTCTTCTCATAGTTATTTACCATGATTATTTTGGGGCTAAAACATATATTTTTGACCCTGAAGAGATTAAAACTCCCCAAGCATCAATAATTCAGGAGCAAGCATTTATTTAATACTGAGAAGTATGCATATTAGTTGAGAATAAGCTAATTTTATCTGGGCTCAGGTTGATACATCTGAACTAGGTTGAACTCCAGATTTCAGGTTGAGTCCAAGTCACTTCCATGTATCTTCATTGCGGGTCCATGGCTGAAGGTGAAATTCAGGCTGAAGCTGCCACATTCACCTGGAGTCTGCTTTTCCATGGCCCATAGTAAAAGCTCCATAGGACCAGGGGAAACTGGCCATGACTCTTACGGCTTTTTGCACAACCTGACCCACTTTCACTTCTTCTTCTTTCCATCTGCCAAAGTCTCATATTTAGTCAAAGTGCGTAAAAGTATGATGAACCCACCAAGAAGCCATGGCAAGACTGGTCCGAATAGCAGTAATATGGGCATACAATACAGTCTGTCACATATAGTAGTGGATATTCTTTTTTTTTTTTTTGCCTTATGTTTTAATACCAAATAAAATACAATCACCAATGAGAGGTTTAATATACTGGCTCATTTTAAACATTTACAATTTTTATTTCAGCAATGAGGAAATAAAGTATTGTTTATGTATTCTTAAAATTGTCAATAGTGGATTTAGTTCTTGCTGAAGGACTCAACATTTATAATATTTCTAGAATAAAGAATGCTGATAGAAATAGAACCCAACTATATTCTGAGGTCATCTTCGTGACCTTCTGTGGTATACTTTTAAAAGAGTTCATTGTTCTTGGTTCAAATTAGAAAACCTTAAGATGATTGTCTTTAGAGAACATTATTTGAGGACTGTTTTAGTTTTCTATTGCTGAGTAACAAATTGACATAAACTTAGTGGCTTGAGACAGCATCCTTTTTGTATCTCACAGTTTCTGTAGATGAGAATTACAGACAGCTCAGCTGGGTGTCTGCTTAGTTTCTCACAAGGCCAAAGTCAAGATGTTGAGTCAAGATGCCGAGTTCCTATCTGGAGGCTCTGGGTATAGCATTCTCTTTCAATCTTATTCAGGTTTTTGGCTGAAGTCAGATTTTTGTCATTGTAGGACTAGAGTCCCTGTTCCCTTTTTTTTGGCTGTCAGCCAGGAGCCACTTGGGGTTTCTAGATGTCACTTGAATTTATTTCCATGCGCTCCCTCCATTTTCAACCTTATGTGGCATGGTAAATCCTTCTTGTGCCTCAACTCCCCCTGCCTTCATCTTCTGCAAACAGTGAGAAAACTGATTTAAAAGGGCTCATGCAATTAGATTAGCGCTACCTGAATAACTTCCCTAGTTTATGCAACTTCCTAGTAACCTTATCTATGTCTGCAACATCTGTTCTTCCATGTAGCATATTGAAATCATGGTACTAACATCTGGAGGTAAAGGTCACTAGGATATCTTAAAATTCTGCTTAACACAAGGAAAATCCCTTTTCAGACACATTTCATATTCAAATTCTTTTAGTAGCCGAATTACAGGTTAGCCTTTTAAATTTTTTTTTTCTCATAAAGCTATCAGATTTCCATTTCTCCAGAGGATTTTCTCCAGTTTGGCATTCAGTTGCACTAGTTAAGTTTTCTTTTTGTTATTTTTAAGAATTGAATACATTATAGAGAAATAGTCATTCCTTACTTTTTCACCCTTTTGAAAAGATGCAGGCCAGCTTGGTAGATGAAACTAATATCTTAAAAGGCACAAAAGTATTACATATTATTTCCCACATAATTGTGAGGTAGACACCCAAAATATTATCAGCAGGAACATCTATCACACCTTAAAGAAAAGAGCTGAAGTAGTTAAAACTGATGTTGCAAAGGATATCTAATATAATGGAATCACTACAGAAGTGTTGAATACTTCAAGGGCCCTATTTAGATAATTTAGCTGTGTGCTTATATAGATTATAAAGTTTAGCAGAAGAATACAAGCTCAGGGATGCTCCGAAAAGACTTTCTCTCAAAAAAAAGTTACTTAATAACAATGCTCAGGCCATTAAAACAGGATACAGAAATTGCTCCAATTTCAAAGCATACTGTTATATAAATCTTGGTCTGTCTAGAGCAAGATCCTGCAACAAAGACTAATGTTAAGGACACAATGACCACAGATGTTTCAAAAAAGTACCAAATCGAGATTGTATGTTATGGACATTTTATTAAAGTTTATCCTCTCTTCTTTTGAAGCATGATTGACCATAATTGACAATCCAAGACAGCGTATCTCATACCCAATTTTCCCATGAAGATTTAGTCTTTGGTTTAGAAAGTATGAAGAAAAATAACATACACTAGGACATGAAGAGCTTCTAAAATAGTCACTAATATGGCCGTTATAAATATAAGCAGCAAAACTGGCCTTATCCACAGTATCTGAGGCCACCTACATCCCATCTCATGTAGCTGCCTCCAATTATAAGCCAGGGATGGCATGGCAAATGCTTCTTGGGCTACAAATTTCTGTCTTTACTTATTGTCCAGCTTCCATTGAGAGCATTTTAGCCTGCTGAAACCATTCTTAAGACATACATGGCTACTCTGAGTTGGAGTAAATAGCTGGTCTTCTGTGGTCAAAGAACCACAGGCTCTCACATCCCCACACTGATCATTCAATGCCAAGTGCAAATGTTGAGACTATAGCCAACTGTATGCACTCCCTTCTCTCTGAGTGAGTGCTTAAATGTTACCTGACCTGAGTCTGATCCTGAGCTATATCTGCTATCAGGACCCAGGTACGACTGGTGAGTAGACTCTGACACACCTGACACCCTTTACTTACACTTTATGTAAAGAGCTGTAAACTCCAGTATGTGAATAGGCTTTGACACAAGGGAATGTGTCAGATAAGCATTTAGGGATGAGGCTGGTGCGTAACTTCTTTCATCTATCATTCTTGCCAAGTATCAGTTATGAGTAGTTGATTTTAGGTCTCAGTTTTACTCCAGGTAACTATGTCAACACCTTGACTTACTTGCCTCACCTGCTTCTTTTCCCAGACAACTCCTCTTACCACTCACTTTTTCTCTGGGAGGGATCATGCTTCCTCCCAGGTACACACCCGTGACCTGGAATTGAACCTGTGACCATTTGGTGCACAGATGGGAACTCACTGAGCCACACCCAGCTAGGTCAACATTTTAATATCTGAAGCATTTTATACCATAGGCATCTTTTCTGCATTGTGATTCTCTCTTTCTTCTTTTTATTCATGATTCCAAGACATCAAAATTATACTTCAGTTTTTCTGACCATTCGTTCTCAAGTGTCTCATTGAATCTTCTTTCCCTGACTGTCCTCTCATTATTTACTCATTCCCAGAATCCCATTATCCAATTGTACCTTCTCATATCCTCTGTGAACACACTACACATCTAGTTCCAATTGTTTTGTTTCTTTTCTTGTATTTATTCTTATAATTATCAACTGTAAATTTTAGTTTATACTACTTTTATGAGTTCCAGACATATATTTCTTTATCAGCCATACACATACTGGCCCCACCTCAAGACTTTTCAGATATTTACATTCACCAAAATCCAAAATTAACAAACAAAAAACATACAACATTTCAGTACTTTGGTCTTTCTTTTCCAAAAGATATAGCAAAAGGAATACATTCAATTTTTTTAAAAAATATATTTTATTGATTTTTTACAGAGAGGAAGGGAGAGGGATAGAGAGTTAGAAACACTGATGAGAGAGAAACATCAATCAGCTGCCTCCTGCACATCTCCTACTGGGGATTGTGCCTGCAACCCAGGTACATGCCCTTGGCCGGAATCGAACCTGGGACCTTTCAGTCTGCAAGCCGACGCTCTATCCACTGAGCCAAACCGGTTTTGGCAATTCAATTTTTTAAAGTAAGTACTGTGTCCGGCTGACGTGGCTCAGTGGTTGAGTATAGACCTATGGGTCAGGAGGTCGCAATTCAATTCCCTGTCAGGGAACATGCCTAGGTTGTGGGCTTGATTCCCAGTAGGGAATGTGCAGGAGGCAGCCAATCAATGATTCTCTCTCTCTTCCTCTCTAAAATCAATAAAAATACATTTTTTAAAGTAAATACTTTAACTAAATAATTGAAAATTAAAAGTATTTCAAATGAAAAGTGACCTTGAATAATTTGAGGAGAAAAAATATGTTTGCATTTTCCTTAAGGTAGATTTAATCACTGGTGGAGAAGGATGAATGCTACTGGAAAAAAACTATACACAGCGCTGTCATGGAAAGAAAATAGAAATATTCTTGTATTGAGATGTCATCATATTATTACTATTATCCCATTGAATTTTGATTCATATGATTTCAAGAGGAAGCATTATGGTTCAATAATATCATCTGAGAACATTTCTTTTAAGGAAAAATAAAGTTTAAAATAATCTTGTCTCATAAATACTTATAAAAAAGTGGAAAGTTTTTAAAAGAAAAAAGATGGATTTTTAATTAGGTTAGGTTGATTTGAATAAGTAGAAAACTTAGAGATGTTACAACCAAGAAATCTAGTAAAGTATGAAAACTAGAAAACAATACCTAAATTATTGGTGGCATTTAAACTTTGCTCTTCTACAGTCAGAATATAACAGCTTCAGTCGTGTCTCATTAAATGTCTATGGGTTTTTCATATTTTGAATAAAGTTTTATTTCATTAGTTCAATGCTTCATAATGTAATTCTATATATAACTTTAGTAAAATTTGGCACAAAAGCTACATAAACCTTTATTTAAGCTTATATACTATGGTATTTTTCCTAGAAGCAATGAAACAAATAAATTTTCAGAGAGATAAAGACAACAATCCATGATATCTAAATAGAAAACTGATATTGTTACTCTCTTTCCCTGGCGTGAAACCAGACTGAGATGAAGGATAAGCAAATATGATTATGACTATGAGTTATGATCAGTGCAGTGATGTAGTGGTTTTAATCTGCTCAGTAACCAGGTACATCATTCATCTATCAGTTCCGGCAGCAATTCTTAAAAGAAAAGAGAAACAGAGGAAGCATTGAAAGACAAAATGGAGATTATTCCTAGTTAGTCTAAAGGCCCGTTGCAGAATGTATCTAAACGGTAAGGCTTATCTTCCTTGTATTTATAAAGTTATAATGCAACAGTTATGATTGATTAAAAATGTATCTTTCATTCTAATCTCTCTTTTGAGGATTGTATGTCAAAGTTTTACATAAATGGATAGATTACCTATTTTCATGTTGTCTTTTATAAGTTACTTTAGAAGGATACTGAAAATGAAGAATCTGTATACACAGTGTAATAAAGTTTAGGGGAAAGACAACTGTTTCTTCCTGCTGACTGAACTTTAAATGGTCAATCTCAGATATCAAGCAGTGCACATTTTAATAATCATCTAGAAAACTAAAAAAATTACATAAAAATGTCAGCATTTTCTATCTCAAGAGGGACATACAATTTTAGTCTGAATAATTTATTTCAGGAATGAAGAAACAAAAGACTTAGAGTAAGTACAATCTGAATTACCCTAGATATATTTTAAGATAGCATGCATTTTTGGATTTTGCAACTGGTGCTTTTTTTATATTTTTAGAAATTTACATTTTCCTTTAAAGTAAATACATTCAATAACTTCTACTTTGCAAAAGAAGAAAATATTTGAAATTTTGATGTCTCATGCTGCCATGGAAATGTTTAATTGCTACTTTTTTAACACAAATTAATTTTCTCATATGCTCAATTTAAGTATCATCCAATTTTCCTCTCTGTGGCCTTTTGCTTAAGGAGTAATTACATTGCTGACATTTTTAATTAAAACTGTGCTATCTATTTTAAAAGGCATTAAGCCTTCCATTGATTTCAGATCCTGAATAAAATTTTGGTTGATGAATCAGGATATGTGTCTTAATACTCTATGAAGCCTATATGTATTAGCATACAATTTAAATTGCATAGTATTAAAATAAAGTCATTTTAGAAATAACAGCATCATTAGAAATTAGGATCCTAATACAATGAAACATATTATATATGTTTATGGTTTGTACTAATGAAGCTGTTACCTAATAATTTTAACTTGCCATTGGAAAATTAGAGATTTAACATATTAGCAATCTTTGGAGCTCTGAAAAATAATCTCCAATTTGCTGTATATTTATAAATATATTTCCAAATCTGGAGGATATTTCAAACCTTTAATAAAGAGAAGCTGTTAGCCACTTAACCAATACATAGAGCGTATTGGTAATGTTATGAGGAATGCTTCCAAACAAAATGGTGGAGAGAATGTGTAGTCCAACAGAATAGACCTATGAATTTTAATAGTGAAGGTGGTAATCTTAGTGGACATCAGGAATCTCAGGGATCCTATCTAATAAAGAGGGAATATGCCAATTGATGTTCATGCCATCGCAAAGATGGCAGCGCCCACAGCCAATAAGGAGGGAATATGCTAATTGACTCCCATGCCCTCTAAGATGGTGTTGCCCACAGCCAATAAGGAGGGAATATACTAATTGACTGCCAGTCCCTCAAGATGGCAGTGCCCACAGCCACAAGATGATGGCACTCAGTCCACTCAGCCCCCCAGCTGCCCATGGCCACCCGAGGGTCAGGTAACTTGCACTGCCGGCAGTGGCAGCAGTAGAGGTGTGATGGGGGCATTGCCTTCCCCTGATTGCTGGGTCGTCTCCTGCCTCTGAGGGCTCCCGGACTGTGAGAGGGGACAGGCCAGGCTGAGGGACCCCCACTCCAGTGGATTTTCATGCACTGGACCTCCAGTCTATAAATAAGCACAAAGCTGAGATTTAGCCAAGAATGTAGCAAAAAAATCTCACTTAGAAACTCCCCAAACCATGGCTCTGAGACCTAAATAGGCTTCTGTCTAATGCATATGAACCTTTCTTAGAAAGTGAGGGAATGACTATAGTCAAACCTTCGCAATTATGGCATAACTTAACTTTGGTTTCAAAGGCTCATCTTACTCTTAATATCTTACACAATAAACAAATTAAGTCAGTAGGCATATCTTAAGTGAATAGAATGAAGGGGAAGATATAGTTCTTATTTATATTTACTGTAGAATAAAAAGAGGCTTTAAAACCAAGGATATCCATACAGTATAATTGTTATGGTTACCTACTTACAATCCTTCTAGTGCATTCTTTGTTCTGTAATCCTCACATTCTCAAGTTAAATAGGCTTCAAAACCCATTTTTATTTACATATACTTCATATATATGTATATACTTCATATATGTATGTCACATACATCATGTATATCAGATTATATTACCTGAATTTAACATTTAAATGTAACTTACAAATTATCTAGTGTTTTTTTATGTAATCAGACATACAAGTGCTCTGAATTGAGTCTTATATCTCAAATTCAGATCTTGTAATAAACTTATCACATTTATGACACTCATTACATCATTCTATTAGTGTTCATTTAACCCAACAACACAACATAGACTTAACTTTTCTCCAATAACTTCCTCTGTTTAAATTTCCTCCAATAATAAGGAATTTGTTATATCCCAGGTATGCCTGGGGATAACTGTGATTTTGCCTACTGTAAAAGATTATAGGTGATAGGTTTCAAAGTTTTCGTTTTCTTCTTTAATTTGAAACGCTTTCAGCTAATTCTCCTATATCTGCAGCTCCAGGTATTAAACAGTGTGTGAAATTTAAAGATGAAAGAAGCAGCTGCTCTTAATGAAAATATATCAGCAGCATCAAATACCTTTCCAGTAGCTGCCATATTGGGAAGGAGATAGTCAGTGCCTTTCTTTTCTAGGCAAAGTATGACCAAATAAAGATTTGAGATGAAAAAAAGCTTGGCATTTTCAAAACTAAGAAAAATGACCCCTGTGTGTTTGGGTAAGTGTAAAAATGCAGGAGAGACACTGGGCGGAGGCATCATAATCTTGGGTGATAGATACTATATTAGGAAAGCCTGAAGATGGGAACCAGTCCTATATAATAAGACCCTAATATGCAAATTGACCAAATGGCAGAAGGACCAGTCACTATGACGTACACTGACCACCAGGGGACAGACGTTCATTGCAGGAGATGCCCCCTGGTGGTCAGTGCACTCCCACAGGGGGAGCGCAACTCAGCCAGAAGCTGGGCTCACGGCTGGCAAGCGCAGTGGCGGTGGCAGGAGCCTCTCCCGCCTCCGTGGTAGCACTAAGGACTCCTGGGGGATGTCTGCCTGCTGGCTTAGGCCCGCTTGCAGGCAGACATCCCTGGACGGGTCCCAGACTGTGAGAGGGTACAGGCCGGGCTGAGGGACCCCCCTCCTCCCCCAGTGCACAAATGTCGTGCACTGGGCCTATAGTTATATATATTGATTTCAGAGAGGAAGGGAGAGTGAAAGAGAGATAGAACCAGCAATAATGAGAATCAATTGTCTGCCTCCTACACGCCCCCTACTGGGAATCGAACCTGTGACCTAGACACGTGCCTTGACTGGGAATTGAACCGTGACCTCCTGGCTCATAGGTAGATACTCAACCAACTGAGCTACACCGGCAGGGCAGTAATCTATTTTTCATTGATATGCAATTCCTTTTGGAACTTCTAGAAATTAAAATATCACAAAAGTTCACTGAAATCAGGTAATATAATGTTTTAAGCCCTAGGAAGAATTATAGATTTATTTCAATATGCACAGAAGCCACCATAAAGGTTAGAGAAGCATCACAAATGTATTTATATTTTAAAGATGATGCCTTTTTCTGTTGGATGAATGTACTCTGAATTGGGGATAAGATTTGAAGCAGTGAGACAAATTAGAAGCTGCTAAAATAATATAATTTCTATTTCTGACATTTGAAATACATTTAAGTCATATATATGACCTTCAGAATGCATTTAATTCATACATTTATATTTATATGGTGTTCTGAAAATCATGACAACTTTAACAGTTCCACCATAACAGCTGGAAAAGCTCAATTCATTGCAAAAATCATAATTTTAAAGAGATGAAAGAACAGTGGAAGCAATAATGAACAGATTTGGAATTCCAGTGATGGGGACCCTTCTTTGGTAAGCTTGTTACAGGATGATTTTAGGGCAAGAGGAATAGGGGAACTGAGACATAAAAATTAAAACAAGGCCAAACAGAGTGGGCAATTTGCAGCCAGCTTGTAACTAACAAGCCGTTATCTCCCCCAGCCAAGGACACATAGCAAATGGTACAAACAAACAAACAAACAAACAAAAAACTCCCTAATGAGAGAATGCAGAAAGGCGGGGTGAGGGAAAGGGAAAAGGAAAAGAAAGGGCAGTTCTATTCCCTAAGCCAGTGATGGCGAACCTTTTGAGCTCGGCGTGTCAGCATTTTGAAAAACCCTAACTTAACTCTGGTGCCGTGTCACATATAGAAATTTTTTGATATTTGCAACCATAGTAAAACAAAGATTTATATTTTTGATATTTATTTTATATATTTAAATGCCATTTAACAAAGAAAAATCAACCAAAACTATGAGTTCGCGTGTCACCTCTGACACGCGTGTCATAGGTTCACCATCACTGCCCTAAGCAGAGAAGCCAGCAGTCTCAAGGCTTACCAGGTGTTTTTCATAAATTCTGGGAACGCTACAATAAAGTAAAAAAAAAAAAAATTTAAAAAAAGACCTTGAGAATTATCTGCCCCAAAATATTCAGCAGGGGAATTTTGAGACCTACAGGCAGGAGGGTATATATCGCCTCAGACCCCCACCCAACTTGCTCTTCAGATTAGCTGAGAGCCTGTCTGTGCTTCAAAAGCCAGATGTATAGGTTTGCTTGCCTTGCTTTTTAAAAAAGGTACAAGCTTTAACTGCTTTAATTAAATTGGCTTTTCACAACGCAGTCAAGGTCTCTCATATAAATTAATTATGTGAGAAGACAAGGATCGAGGTTGGGGACAGCTCTCTCCACTCACTCAGGGCTCAGAAGCTGTCCTGTCTGGTAACCGCTTGCTGGTGTCGGTGAGAGGCGCCTATAACAAGCTGACTACCCCATCTGTAGCTATATTCTCCTTGGTGACATTTGCTGATTACAAGGTGGGACCAAGAAGGGGCTTAGCTCTGGGTCAGATTTGGCCCATGCTGAGGAACTCTACTGAAACTAAGAAAACACTGTAAGGCCTTTGGAACTTTATAGGGTTCATGGAGGAAAGAGACAACTCAAGAATATCCAAACACAGCCAGTTTCCCCCAAGGAACAAATTCTGAACATCAATCTGCTGGCAGGCAGCTTCGCTTGCCAGCTGGTAAACCAAGTAATATCTCCTGTGTGTAGTACTTAGCTCATGTCCCACTAGAGAAATGGAGCCTTGCCTCAGAACACAATTTCTTTTCTCTTCAACATATGGGCAAGATTTAGGAGCAGGAGGAGGCAAGAAACTAGAGAGCTAAACTCGAAACTCCTTCAGGTCAGAATCTCCCAAGTTTTCAGGGCAGAGGACAGAGAGATCTGACAGGCTCTCAACCCAAAGATTGAAATGTCACAAGAACATGCCCCAAGAACAGGGACAAACAAGAAATAGATTGAACTTTATGAAGACTGCACACCAAAAACATTGCAGTTCAATCCCTGTCTAATTTGATATCAGCTATTTGCCCTATCTTCCTATAGGGGAAAGAGAAAATCCTCTTTGACAGGAAAAAAAAAAAAACACACACACAAAAAAAACAACTTCTATAGGCTCTATGATTCTTTAAAAAATAATCAGACATGCAAAAAGGGTGTCTAGAAATAGAAGCAAACAGAGTGAAAATCCAAATAATGAAGATAGTATAAACACAGGGTTAACAATGTGCTCAATATAATATACCAAAGATAGACAGAATAGATTAAAAATAAGAATTTTAATACAACATTGCCGTCAATAAAAATGGAATAAAATGTACATTTTAGAACTATAAAATAAAATGTTTGAAAGAAAGCAATCAAAGCTTTTGAATTTTAACAACAGACTGTACACAGAAGACTCAATTTGTGTTCTTTATTATACTCACACTAGAAGCCCGGTGCACGAATTTGTGTACCGGTGGGGTCTCTCGGCCTGGCCAGTGATCGGGACCAATCAGGTGAGCCAGCCGGCCACAGGGAGAGACCATGGGAGGTTGGGCAGACAGCAGGTGGGAGGGACTGGTGGAGGTTGGCTGTGGGAGCACACTGACCACCAGGAGTCAGCTCCTGTGTTGAGTGTCTGCCCCTCTGGTGGTCAGTGTGTGTCATCGCAAGTGGTTGACCAGTCATTCAGTTGTTCAGTCATTTGTCACTTAGGCTTTTAGATGGATAGATAGATAGATAGATAGATTATATGAAATATACAATACATATAATCTATAATAATAAAAGCATAATATGCTAATTAGACCAGACGACCTTCCAGACTAAGCTGGGGCTGTGAAGGAAGCCTGGGTCCCGGGTGCCTGCCGGTGGCTGGAGGAAGCTGGTGCCAGCAGCCAGGAGAAGGGAGGTCTACTCCTGCACGAATTTCATGCATCAGGCCTCTAGTATGGTATATATAAGTATTAATAGTGATTATGTCTAGAATTGCTGCTGACTCCATTTTCCCCCTTCATTTTTCTGTTATTTTTTTCTGTTTCGATTGATATTGATTTCTATTTTAGACTGGAAAACTGTGTTTTCTTTTCAATCTGGCTGGTGTGGCTTCATGGATAGAGCATTGGCCTGCACACCAAAGGGTTAAGGGCACATACCTGGGTTGCAGGTCCCATCCCTGGCCTTGGTCTGGATGTTGAGGGAGGCAACCAATTTGTGTCTCTCACATCAATGTTTCTCTTTCTCTCTCTCTCCCCCTCCCTCCCCTTAACCCTGCTCCTGTCCCCTCCTCAGGCCTTCACCTCACTATTGTCTGTCCATGGGTTATGCATATATCCATATAAGTTATTTGATTAATCTCTTCCCGCCACTGTTCCTTCTGAATTTGTCAGCCTGTTGTATGCTTAACTGCATCTTTAAATAAAAGAAACTTTTTTATTAAGTAACACATGATTGTAGCTAAAGTTGAATATAGGAAAATGTACATTATTTTAAAACCTAGTATAGCTGATCAAGATAATCTGGCTCTATCCCTGAGAACTTGGGGTACCCGCATTGTCTCATTTCCTCAAGGGAAGCATTTCCACGTTACTCGGTTTGTCCTATGAGATAGACATAGTGCACATGAGTAGAATTGTGTGTTAATTCCATGGCAAAACATGTACCTGCTGGTGCTGGTATTTCCAAGTCGCTCTTCCCTGGCAGAAACAAAAATGAAAATGGTGATTCTATCTCTATGACTTGCCTATTCCAGACTTTCCATATAAATGGAATCATGCAATATGTATCCAAGGAGTGATTCTTGAAAGACACATAACAACAAAGTCCCTGGGAAGTTAATGTTAGTAAATAGGTCATGTTAATTTGAGTCCAACAAAGGTTTGGGATAAGCATACATTTTTTAAGTTAATCTTTTAAATGAAATTTAGTGGAATGTCATTGCTCAATAGGATTATAAAGATTACAAGTGTACAATCTACACTAATAAAAGAGAAACATGCAAATTAACCATCACTCCATAACTCCAACACTCTGCTAAACCCACCAGTCAAACAGGAGCGAGCATGCAAATTAACCCAACTAAGATGGTGGCGGCCACGGAGCTGGAGTGAGTAGGAGGCTTAGGTTGCTCTTGGTGATGGAGGAAGCCAAGCTTCCTGCCTGCCCTAGCTGGCCCTTAGCTCTGCTCAAGGCTACAAAGTTTCAATTATAGAAGATAAATAAATCCTAGATACCTGCTTCCAGCTGGTTGTGGCCTCCGCTCAAGGAGGGGCTGGGAACCTGGGTTGCTGGGCGGCGTGGCCAGCCTGAAAACGGCCCTCAGCCCCTCACCCAGGCTGATCACACCTCCGTGGGATGAGGGTCCCCACTGGAGGGCTTGACCAGCCTGCAAACAGCCATCAGCCCCTCAGCCAGGCTGGCCAGGCACCCCAATGGGAAACCCCCATCCTGAAGGGGCTGTAGCCAGCCTGCAAACAGCCATCAGCCCCCCAGCCAGGCTGGCCAGGCACCCCAGCGGGGACCCCCACCCTGAAGGGGGTGTGGCCAGCCTGAAAACAGCCCTCAGTCCCTCACCCAGGCAGGCCACACCCCCATACATATTACCCTTTTATTATATAGGATAAAGGCCTGGTGCATAGGTGGGGGCCAGCTGGTTTGCCCTAAAAGGTGTCCCGGATCAGGGTGGGCATCCCCACTGGGGTGCCTGGCCAGCCTGGGTGAGGAGCTGATGGCTGTTTGCAGGCTGGCCAAGTCCCCCAGCAGGGACTCCCATCATGAAGGGGGTGTGGCCAGCCTGATCCTGGACACCCTTCAGGGAAAACCAGCCGGCCCCCACCCATGCTCCAGGCCTCTATCCTGTATAATAAAAGGATAATATGCAAATAGACCTTAACAGAAGACTGACTGGGAATGACTGGTCACTATGACACACAGTGACCACCAGGGAGCAGACACTCAATGCAGGAGCTGCACCCTGGTGGTCAGTGCGCTCCCACAGGGGGAGCTCTGCTCAGCCACAAGCCAGGCTGATGGCTGCCAGCACAGGGGTGGTGTTGGGAGCCTTTATCGCCTCTCAGCACTAAGGATGTCCAACTGCAGCTTAGGCCTGCTCCCCGCTGGCAAGTGGACATCCCCCAAGGGCTCCCAGGTTGCCAGAGGGATGTCTGACTGCCAGCTTAGGCCCAATCCCCTGGGGAGCGGGCCTAAGCCAGCAGGTGGACATCCCCTGAGGGGTCCCAGACTGCGAGAGGGCACATGCTGGGCTGAGGGATCTCCCCCCCGCCGCAAGTGCACAAATTTTTGTGCACTGGGCCTCTAGTTCTATGATAATCGTCTGTATATTGTACTGTATGTTCACCACCCGAAGTCAAATCTTCCATCATCATATATTTGACCCACTTTCTCCTTTACTACCTCCTCAAATCCTTCCCTCTGGTAGCCAACATACTGTTGTCTGTGTCTATAAGTTTTTGTTTGTTTATTTTTATTTGGTTGTTCATTTGTTGCTTTCAGTTTTATATTGCACACATGAGTGAAATTATATGGATCTTACCTTTTTCCATCTGACTTATTTCACTTAGCATGTTATTCTCAAGACCCATCCATGTTGTCTCCATCAATGATACAGGTTTTTGGAATTTTTATTTAACACAAATGATGCAATTCTTAATATGCTTTATCTTTGCATTGAGCACTCCCCCCTCCCCCCCCCCATGTCATATAGATCTACTTTTTCAGGAGTAGAAAAGTTTAAAAGGCAAAATATGTTTAATTTTACAGCTGATCATTATCATAATAAAAAGTATTAGCCCAATGCCAGCTTTGGGTCTTAAAGGAAAATACAAAAATTGCAATACATTCTTCTAGATATTTCTAAATATAAATTTAATTTTAAAGGACTTATCTACCTGCTGTAACTCATTGTGAAAGAAAAAATGAATCACATAAAAACGTATAGAGATGTTTTATTAACAAAATCAGTAAAAATTTTTATTTTGATAACTGATAAAAATTTTAAATAATTTTCATGAAATTTAAATTATGGAAAAATCCATTTGTTTCATAAATTGAAATCAATTATATCCCAAAGTCTTAGTATCAAAATGCATTACATTTACTTTAATATATGTGACGTCCTACGACTCACCTCAGGACCAAAAAAGCTACAAATGAATTCTTCATCCTGGGTATTACTGACAAAAAGGATTAAATAAATACATTTGATTTCTTTTCTCTCTTCAAAAGCCTAAGCTAGCTATAATAACAGAATAAAGCCTCAGATTTCTTTTTGTACTATATTGCAAAACTTTTATCTAATGTAAATTGATATTTAACAGCTTTTTCTCATCCCTGGGAGGATTTTGCACCTTAAAAAAAATCAATTCTTCTTTCAACAGTCCTAAAGTTAGTTTACCTGATATAAAATTCGTTTTCACTAAAAAAATAAATGTATTTTCTCCCTCCTTCAGCTGTGTTTTTGCCTTTCTCTCCTTTTTCTCACTCTACTTCCCTACACTCTCATGGATTCTTCAGTATTATAGTGATGTATATAATCTTCTAGTTCTTCCTCATTTCAGAATATCATTTAAAAATAAGAATTTTATTTTACTTTTCTATTGTTATTTACGGAAGCCTTTTAATTTTAATTTGCTTTTATTCTTGACAGTATTACTAATGTTCCCCAATTTCCCTTTCTTTTCCCCTCCTCCCAGCCCCAGCCCCGCCCCAGGCCTGTCTGTGTCCATTGGTTAGGCATATACTAGTATGTGGATGAGTTCTTTGATTAATCTCTTCCTGTTTCCCCTCCCCTCCCCTCTGAGATCTGTGACTCTGTTTCATGCTTCTGTGTCTCTGGACCTATTTTGTTCACCAGTTTATTATGTTCATTAGATTCCACTTGTAAGTGAGATCATGTGATACTTGTTTTTCTCTGACTGGGTTCTTTCACAGAAGCTTTTTTAAATACAAGAACTAACAAATAGGTATGAGCTGCTACCAAGGCAGGTCTGTGCCCTGCATTGCTGCTCGTAAGGTGAATGTTGTTTCAGTTTCTCATAGATAAAGGGCCGAGTGCCAAAACCTGCACAACTATGTTTTTCTCCCAAGGAACTGTCTTAGGGTTAGACCTCCACACAAAAGGACCAACATGGGATTTTCATTACGTTTTGAAACTGTACCTCAAGACAGTGACTTCCAGTAATGTAGTTAGCCACCATTGTTCTGCATTTTTTTTATTCTGCAAAAAGTATACCAAGCTGTCGTGGATTAGCAATGTGTTCTCATTCCATTTGTTTTTGTGAATTTTACACACATGAGTTCATTTAATGTACCTACTTGTCAAGGCTACAGTGCTCTCTTTTTTAATCAAACAGGATTTTAAGTGTTACTGTGAAGCTATTTTGTAGATGTGGTTATCAGTTTCATTAAGTTGACTTTAAGTAAAAACATTACCTCTCATAATGTGGATGGCACATTGTCCTGAAGGCCTTCATTCCTTCAGTTGGAGGCCTTCAGAACAAAAACTGAGGTTTCCAGAACAAATTCTGCCTCAAGCCTGTGATATCAGTACCCCACCCCCCTTGAGTTTCTAGCCTGCTAGACTTCCTTATCAATTCCTTTCTTTTCTTTTAATATATTTTATTGATTTTTTACAGAGAGGAAAGGAGAGGGATAGAGAGTTAGAAACGTTAATGAGAGAGAAACATCGATCAGCTGCCTCCTGCACACCCCCTACTGGGGATGTGCCCGCAACCAAGGTACATGCCCTTGACTGGAATCGAACCTGGGACCCTTGAGTCCTCAGGCTGATGCTCTATCCACTGAGCCAAACCGGTTAGGGCCTTCCTTACCAATTTCAATCTTGCCAACCTCACAAACATGTAAGCCAGGTCCTTACAATAAATCTCCTAGCACACACCTGCATGCATCCATATGTGGATGTGTGTGTATACATATGGATGTGTGTATGTGTCTGCATGTAATCTCTACTGGTTCCGTTTCTTTGCAGAACCCTGGTTCATACAATCATCATCTCTTTCTCCTCCAATTTTCCCTTTTTCATCCTCTCATCCCCCCTCTATTGTCCCTTCTGTGCGCATTGGTGCATTTACTGGGCAATGTGATTGCTGAGATACAGTTGAGGGGAAGCCGAGTTGAAGATATATTGAGTTGGGTTTGGTGGGTCATATGTATGTGGTTTTGCAGTGACCTCCCTTTAGATTTCTCTTTTTTTGGACAGCCACAGCATTGTAGCATCCTCCAGAAAGATTTCTTTTGCCCACTGTGTTGACTGTGAAATAAATGTTAAAGATTAGAGATTGCAGCATAGGGTGAACACGCCCTCTGGAACATGTCTCTGGAATGTGAGCAGAGAGGAAGGAAAAAAGCAACCTTTGAAAGGATGACACAAAAAAACTAGTCTTTGGAAAATTCTTAAAGATCCCGTAAAACATTGTCTAAAATACCCTAAAATTCGGGTGCATAAATTCAAAAGGAAAGAATCAAATCTGAATAAGAAATAAAGCTGAAGCTAACATTTACAAATGATAAATAAGGCATATTTTTATTAACCATGAGTGCAAAATCTTTCTATCTTCCATATAAAATATATTTTTTAAATGTTACATGATGTGGTCATTCACAAATATGCAGCCATAAAATGTAGGATAATTATTATACCATTGTCTTAGGCAGATAATGAAAGTTTCATTATTATGAATTATGAGGCTTACAATAATGTTTTTAAAAACTGTGGTTTTTTGGGTGTTTTTTCTCACCTAATGGTCATTTCTATTCATACCTAATATCATATTTATAATGTCATATACTTCAGGTTAAATTCCACCCTGCCAGCTGTACTAATTTCAGGTGAGAAAAAAATCTCTGCAGGAAGGAATCGCTGGTCGCTGTCTGCTATAACACGGTCTGAGGTGGTTCTTTGCCCCCATGTCTGTTGCAGCTGTTCCAACCCCCTGGGCGGCTCCACAGAAGGTCACAGTCTGCTGTCATCCAGTGACGAACCTGCAGCCTTAAAGCTGCTTGGTCATGGCCCCGTAACCAGCCTCACAGCACTCTCCACAGAGGTCACTGCTGAGGAAGCCTACACAGAGTCAGGTCACCTGGGTGTGTTTGTCCTGCTGGAGCAGGAAAAAAACAGACAAAACAAGTGCCATGGCCCCTTGGTCAGTGGCACTCAGGCACTGTTGGTTCCTTGCAAAAAGAATGCAAGAGGTGCCTTGTCTTTATATGTGTTCCCTTTCTCTCACCATAGAAAAAGATGGTCATAAAGCAGAAGTAATGTAATCAACTTAATTTAATGGAATATTATTCAACCTTCAAAGAGAAGCATGCCCTGCCATTTGCAACAACATAGATGAACCTGGGGAACATTACCAGTATGCTAAGTGAAATAAGCCAGGCACCGAATTAAAAGTACTGATGATCTCAATTAGAGGTGGAATCCAAAGTCAAATTCACAAATACAGAGAGCACTGCAGTGGCCAGGTCTGGAAGGAGCGGAAATGAGGAGATGTTGGTCAAAGGGTACAGTTCTCAGGGAAGATGATTAAGTTCTGGGGATCTAATTATAATGTGGTGATTATGATTAATCATACTGAGTTGTATATTTGAAGTGTGCCAAGAGAGTAGGTCATATATGTTCTTACCACAGACACACACACACACACAACTATGTGAGGTGATAAATATTTATATTAATTAGCTATATGTGGGAATCATTTCACAATGTATACATTTACTAAAACGTCACATTGTGCATTATACATGTGTACATTTTTATTTGTCAATTATACCATCAACAAATGTGGGGAATAAATTTTAAATTGTATTAGAGACTAAAAAGAAATAGCTCCAAGATGAGAAGGATATTGGCTAAGAAAAGGTATGAACCCCAGGAGAGGCATCTGCCAATCAGCCTGGATTAATCCAATAAAATTAGTTTCTGACTCATGCAAAGCTTTCTGCAAGAACATGTGAATCTCAGAACACCTATTCCTCATGCAGTGACTTAGTGGACTTAATACCATGGTGCTTTATTCTCAACACAGTGCCTCCCCAATGAGGAAGCCGGCTAGAGAATCATGCAGCTACTTTCTTCACTGCCTCAGCTCCCAAATGTCATACGCTACTTTTGCTCGTATTATATTGGCCAGACCAGTCACACACATTGACCCAGGAAAAAAGAACTGAATATCGGTGAGAGGTGGCTATTGGTCTCCTTCAGAGACTGAGAAGTAAAACTCGGTATATTAATTATTGAGATGTAATGGTAGGAAGAACATCTTCTCTGCAAATAAGTGCAAGACCACGAATGGATTGAGTCCTGGCAAAAGTCATGGATTCATTTTTGTAAGTATTTTATTTGTTACACTCTAAATTCTCCCCATTTTTTACTATAAACCTGCATAGCTCATATAATAAGATGTATATTCAGTATAAAATACTAATTGAAAAAGTAATTTAAATGCATGCGTTATCACAGGGAATGCATGAGGAAACATCAGGTCAGCATGAGGCAAATACTTTATGAACATCAATCGTAACGTTCCTTGCAGTTTCTAAACCTTTGGCATTCTGATTAAGCTGACGCACCTCCAAACTCCTGGGTCCTTCACACGTATGTTTTCTCCTGAGACATGCAAACATAAAATCCATCTAAACCTTTCAGATACAGTTGCATAGACTATGGAAAACAAAAGCAATCACTTTTCCAGAAAACTTAGATAAAAATGAATAAAATCTGTACCACTTTGCATTCCTACCAAAAGTGTAAAATTTTCCTTTCTCCACATTTTCACCAGCATTTATTTCTTATCTTTTTAACCACAACCATCTTAACAGGTGTGAAGTGATATCACATTGTGGTTGTGATTTGCATGTTTACCATGAGCCAGAAGACTTGTTGATTCAGATTTGTGTCCCTAGATCTGCTATCCATCTATGCTGGAGAACTGCAGGAGGATATTTAATTGGCATCCCAAAATTAATATGTGTAAAACAGAATCACTATTCTCTCCTCCTTGTTCCAGCTAATTCTAGGAAACTGAATCTGACCTGGTATTTATGATTCATTTGTTTTAAAATTTATCAACAGCACAAATATTCAGCAATTCTCAAAATCATTTTACTTCTCCCCATGTAATATGGACATCCCTTGAATCATCACTCCCACCTCTTTTATCTTATATTGATGACTTCCTTTTTGCTTCTCTCCAGCCCTATGGCCAACAGCCTATTTCAAGTTTTTATCTTGTTCAAACTAGACTTCTGCAATAGCTACCAAACTTATTTTTCTTTCTCTATTCTTAAACTCATTTGATCCATCATTCACAGGAGTCAACTTTATTACCTTTAAAATGCAAATTAGCTTATTAATTCCAGTGTTTTAAAACTTCCACTGGGGTTTCTGTTACAGATGGAATAAAACCACAATTGCTACTTGGATTAGGAAGATCTGCATAATCTCTATCCTCCTAGCTCTACCCTGCTGGTCTCTCTGGTGGGGTATATATACCAAAAGAGAGCAAAGATAATTCATCAAGGGCTGGAAAAAAAGATTAAACTTATATATCATTTCTAAAATGAAGAAATATATTAAATTTAGTGTTACTCATATTTAATGCACAAGTTCCCATGGTCTCCTTTATTTGGCCTATTTGTCAAACAAGTTTTCTGAAAAAAGAATGGTTTTCAAATGCAAAGGAATTAACAATTACTTCCACATTTATTCTTTTCAGTTGGAAAGTTCTGCAGTTTTCCAATTTATCTGTGCCTAGCTTACAAATTATATTGTATCTACAACTAAACTGGCTTTTAAAGTATGTAAACTCCCTTAAAAGTTTTCTGCTAACCCTCTCCCTCAGATTTAATAAATTTCCATTAATGTCATTATATATGAAAGTGAGAATGTAGTGCTCATAGTTCCCCTGCTCTAATGTAAGTTACCAGCCTTATTATGAATGCAGTGGAAATTGAATCAGATATGTACATATGATGCCTTCAGATATTTGCAAATGATACTATGCACAAAGATGCAACATAGATTTCTTTTTTTAAATATTTTATTGATTTTTTACAGAGAGGAAGGGAGAGGGATAGAGAGTTAGAAACATCGATGAGAGAGAAACACCAATTAGCTGCCTCCTGCACACCCCCTACTGGGGATGTGCCCACAACCAAGGTACATGCCCTTGACCGGAATCGAACCTAGGACCCTTCAGTCTGCGGGCCGACACTCTATCCACTGAGCCAAACCGGTCAGGGTGCAACATAGATTTCTAATCTGTTCAAACATTTTTAAATGAGTTTTAGTAAGTTTTAAACCCATATTTTAGGATATAAAAATGCAACACTCTCTAAATTTTGGAAAAATAATTGAGTAACCAAACAGAGGATATAAGAACAAAGCTGTGTTTTGGGTTTTTTAATGCAAGTTTCAAGTATAGGATTAAAAATGTGTACCCATGATTTCAGTAAGCCTGACCAAGGGTATGTTTCTCTCTGATATTATTACAATGACTAGGGGCCTGGTGCATGAAAATCGTGCACGGGGTGGGCAGGGGAAGATCTCTCAGCCCAACCTGCACCCTTTGTCATGTTCTGGGACCCCGGCCGCTCCGGGCCTAGGTGCAGGCCTACAGGCTTGGGGCAGCCTGGCTCCCGAGGCCCCATTTTATTAAGAGAACAAAGTCGGCATTAGTTACAGCTCTCACCGAACACAGTACAGTACATTTGTGTGTACAACTGCCTCGTTCATGTGCCTGCTTCGCCCTACTGAATTACTAACATCTTGAGGACATAGCTCTGTCTTATCCCGTTTCACCTTCAGTGCCTGGCCTGGTGCCAAGGACCTGGGAGTGTTTGCTGAGTGAGTGAGTGAGTGAGTGAGTGAGTGAGTGAGTGAATAAATGAGTGAGTAAGTGAATGAGTGAATGAATAAGCGAGTAAGTATATGAGCAAGCGGCTATAGGGCGGGAACTTCTGCCACGTCACCATGGGGACTTAGGAGAAGTTCCCGCCCCGCTCCCTGCTGCCCGGCGCCCCGGGAAGTTCCCACCCTGCTCCCAGCGGCCAAGCACCCTGCATAGTTCCTGCCCCGCTACCAGCGGCCCAGCGGCCAGCTCCCTGCTGCGTAGTTCCCGCCCCACTCCCAGCAGCCCTGCACCCCGCTCCCCGCTTCATAGTTCCCGCCCTGCTTCCTGCTGCCTGGTGCCTGCCCGGGAAGTTCCCACCCTGCTCCCAGTGGCCCGGCGCCCTGTGTAGTTCCTGTCCCGCTCCCGACTGCCCAGCACCCCACTCCTGGCTGAGTAGTTTCTGCCCCGCTCCTGGCAACCCAGGCCCCCAGCCACTCCTTCAGCAGAGGCCAGGGCAGGCTGGAAGCCTGGCTTCCTCAGTTGGCCGTCGGGGGCAACCCAAGCCTCCAGCTCCATGGCCGCCACCATCTTTGTTGGGTAAATTTGCATATCTCTCCGATTGGCTGGTGGGAATGGCTTGAGCATAGCAGAAGGGATGGCTAATTTGTATGTTTCTCTTTTATTATATAGGATATTTTCAGTGAGAACAAAATAAAAAGTATTCCATTGATAAATTTAAAAAATATTTTTCACTTTTATCTCAGTGTTTTAAATTTTGTCTGAATATTTTGATAACCTATACTACCAATGCTTGTACTTAGTAATTACTATAAGTAAAAATGTTCATATAATATGGATGAATAGTTAATATTTTTTAAAATATATTTTTATTGATTTCAGAGAGGAAGGGAGAAGGAGAGAGAGATAGAAACATCAATGATGAGAGAGAATCATTGATCGGCTGCCTTCTGCACATCCCCTTCTGGGAATTGAGCCTGCAACCGGCATGTGCCCTTGACTGGAATTGAACCTGAGACCCTTCGGTTCGCAGCTGACACTCTATCCACTGAGCCAAACCATCTAGGGCAATACTCAATATTTTTAAAAGATGAAGTGTGCACTTGAGAAAGTTTAAAGACCACTACTAAACCTATGTCCATTCTCCTCTCTTTAATCTTTGTATTTTGGTCAGTCTTCTGTTATTTCAATGTTATTTCAACCTATTTCTTGCTTCCTTCTCTCACATTGTCCTTTATAAGCCCCTAATTTTAATTTTCTCTACTGAAAACATAAGCCTAAAAGACAGTAAATCTGAATATTTGTTCAAAACCCACACTGCTTTGTACATAGTGATAGTAGCTAAAATTTTCTTGATTGGAAAAAAACTCTTATTTAAAATTGTATTTTTTTAGTTTTGTAAAATAAAAACAAAAAATAGTGGTGCTTCAAAGGATTAAAGTACATAAACTTTCCAGTTAATCCATTAGCAGAGACATTTACTATTACTCTAGTGCTTTTCATATATTAGCTAATTAATATTCAAACAATGCTACATAGTACTTTTGGGAAATGCTATTTAAAGAAAACAGAAGAAGAGAACTTAATTTGCCAAGGGTCAAAGATTTGGTCAATAACAGAGTCCTTTCTAAAGACCCTAGACTTCATGTTTCTCATTCCTGTGCTAGAACTAAAAATGAAATTGATTCAACTCCATGAAGGAAGAAAACAACTTACAAAATTATACAGCTTGAAGGGTCTTCATAGGTCATTAGACCAATTACCTATTTGTAACATACCACTGAAGCTAAGCATCCTCATCCCCTGAATTATATGTGAGTATATCCTTGTAGAATAACTAAGTTTCCATGTGAACTCTAAAATAAAAATGAACTTACATTTTTTATACCTACTTTGCCAGAGGATAGTTTTTACAGTAATTTTCTAGGAAAATAAGAGAAATAATGGATAGTGCCTAAATTATGCAAATGAGGTAATTCATCTGATATTTTATTTTATCACATGAAATATTTGGAAAAACATGTCCTTACAAAGTAAATATTTTTCTGACAATTTGAGCATACTTTCTCTATTCATTTTCTTATTTTAGAACATCTGAAAAAATACTATTCTATAGAGAATTCATTATCTGTACTTGGTACAATGGTCATTTCTCTATTTCCATTAAGTACAGTCTTATCATAATTCTAGGTTAAGGAAGTCTCAAGACCACTAGTTCCATTTGGTTAATAGTTTCAGCATATGTCCAGCTATTTCATTCAGCTCAAGCAATTCTTACCTGATTTGATATTTCCTAATTGCTATGGGAACGAAGAAGTGAGAGCATTCCTGACAGAGGAAACCTAGTGAGTAATGATTCTGTAACAAAAATAATTGAAATGCCTTCTAGAAAAGTGCAAAAAGGGCTTTTGATTATAAGTACCCTTATTCCTTACTGAGTGGTAAAGAACAAAGAATAGAGAAATACATAATCATAAGGCAAAGGTGGACAAGAATTAGGTCACTTGGCATTGGAGACCATGTTAAAGTTATTTTTCCTAATTAAATGGAAAACCATTGAAGAATTTTATGCTTTTAAAAATGTTCACTCTTGATGGAATGTAAATAATATACTAAAAGGAGCTAACAGAAATTGAGAGGGTATCAACAAGGAAGCTAGTGTGTAATTTAAACAAAGGTAATGATGTTTGGTCTAGGGTAGTAGTGGTAAATACTGAGAAAAATGGATGTCCTAAAGATGTATAATGGATATAATACTGACAGTACATGGTGAGAAATAAAATAGGGTGTGAGTTGGCAAGGTATCAAAAATAGAGTTCTGAATTGCACAACAGGATTATTGTTGGTGGATTTTCATAGAATACTAGAGGCCTGATGCACGAAATTCATGCAAGGGGCTTGGCCCTTGCAGCCCCAACATCATCTGGAAGGTTGTCAGGAAGGTCATCCGGACAGTTGTTCTGCTGTTTGGTCTAATTAGCATATTAGCTCTTTATTATATAGGATGGAAATTTATGGGGGAGAGATCTGATTGGAGTGGAATTGTATGATATTCATTTTAAACATTTTATTTATGAAATATCACAGTAGAAATATCAAAAATAAATTGACATAGAATAGAAGTGATCATCAAAAGATATAAATTTTAAATTCAAAGAGCATAAGTGATCATGATTAAGATAAAACCAATAATTGCTAGTGTATAAAAATTTCCCTCTCGCTGCTACTGTCTCTTCTCCCATTCCCTACACTATACATAGGGTTTATATTCACCTATTCATTCCATTCTACAGCTGTTTCAGGAATTTCTAAGTTAGATCTGTCATTTCCAGATATGGTTTGCAGACTTCACTAAAGGAGAATCTAGGGACCAGAGCAAAGCAAACAAAACTTCAGGTGGAAACAATTACTGAATGATAGAAGTTATATGGTTAAGAAGTAATAGATGAATGTCAGGGTATTTATGCAGAAGAGATGCCTTGAGGAGTTAAAAGGTATAAAGATAATGAATAAGAAAGGAAAGGGATGTTAAGATATGTTACTTGAATTAAGTTCTGCAACATTTGAAAAATCTACACTAATAAAAGAGAAAAATTAGCGTACAACCGCTACCCTTCCCATTGGCTAATCAGCATATCCTTATGCAAATTAACTGTCAGCCAAGATGGCGGCCGGCAGCCATGCACTGAAGCGAACAGGGAGGCTTGCTTACTCCAGTGACTGCGGACTCCAAAGTTCCCCGCCTCACTTGCCGGCCTCTAAGCTGCAACTCTAAGCAACTATGTACTATGTTGCAAATATAGAAGCTAAACAAAACCCCAGAAACCTGTGTTAGTCAGCCAGGCTTCAGCCAGCTGGACCACAACATTGTATCAAATACAGAAGGAAAAACAAAGGCCGGAAACCAGCTTTCAGCAGCCGAGGCCTCAGAGCTAAAGCTGGCCCAGAATAAAAAATAAAAAAAAAAAAGAAAAAAAGGAGCAGTTGGGAGCTTCAGTCAACCCACCAGCCTGAAAACAGCCTTCAGCCCCTCACCTAGACTGGCCAGGCACCCCAATGGGGACCCCCACCCTGATCCAGGACACCCTTCAGGGCAAACCAGCCGGCCCCCACCTGTGCACCAGGCCTCTATTCTATATAGTAAAAGGGTAATATGCCTCCCAGCACCGGGATCAGCGGAGCAGCAAGGCTCCCAGCACCGGAATCAGCATGACAGGGGGCAGCGCCCAAACCCCCTGATCGCCCTGTGGCTCTGTGTGTGACAGGGTGCGGCACCCCAACCCCCGCACCCCCCATGGGCCCTGCTCTGTGTGTGACGGGGTAGAGCCATAACCTCTCCATCGGTCCTGCCCTGAGTGTGACAGTGGCGGCGCCCAACCCCCTGATCAGCCCTTCTCTGTGGGTGATAGAGGGTGGCGCCCCAACCCCCCTCCACGGGCCTTGCTCTGTGTAACAGGGTAGAGCCATAACCTCCCCATTGGCCCTGCCCTGAGTGTGACAGGTTGCAGCTCCCCAACCCCCTTATCCACCCTGCTCTGTGTGTGACAGGGGGCGGTGCCCCAACTCCCCTATCAGCCCTACTCTGTGCATGACAGGGGGAGCTCCTCAACCCCCTGATGGGCCCTGCTCTGTGTGTGACAGGGTACGGAGCCCCAACCCCCCTGATGGGCCCTGCTCTGTGAGTGACAGGGGGCAGCGCCCCCACCCCCTGATTGGCCCTGCTCTGTGCGTGACAGGGGGTGGCGCCGCAACCTCCCCATCGACCCTGCCTTGAGTGTGACAGGGGGCGGTGCCCCAACCCCCCAATTGGCCCTACCCTGAGTGTGACTGAGGGTGGCATCGTAACCTCCCAATCCGCCCTGCTCTGTGCATGACAGGGGGCAGCACCCCAACTCCCCGACCAGGGGCTGCACCTAGAGATTGGGCATGCCCTCTGCCACCCGGGAGCAGGCCTAAGCCAGCAGGTCGTTATCTCCTGAGGGGTCCCAGACTGCGAGAGGGCACAGGCCGGGCTGGGGGACCCCCCCCCCCCCCCCCAGTGCACAAATTTTTGTGCACTGGGCCTCTAGTATTTTTATAAATAATTATTCTACATTCACTAGAATTCTTTTAAGTGTTATTTGTATTTGTTTTTAAACTATGTATGCAACGACAACAACAAAAACTATTCTATGATTGGAATAAATTCTCTCTCGTAGCTTCAGGAGCATTCAAATTGCCTTTATTCCAGAAGATTGCTTTGAGGATGCGAAGATCTGAAGACCTGAGCCTTTTGTGAAGTTTAATCATCTCTAGTAATAGACCTTAAATTTCTATTGAGGGTTAAGAACATCAACTTTTGGCTTATTGAAAAAAAGGCCCCGTAACTGGGTTTCTATAAAAAGTGCCTGGAAGGTCAAGTAAATTAGAGTCAAAAATTTATCTATTTCTTGAGACAGAAAAAGGCATAATTCACTTAAGTGGGAATTATAATAGATTACAGCTGTTTTAATAATCACTCTCTCATTTAATAATGTTCCCTTAAAGAGGTTTCCAGCCTCTCTCTCTTCTTTGATTTTCTAATTTATAAATACAGACCACATTCTTATACCATTTGCATTTCTCAGATCTTTAGGAAAGATTGTGGGTGGTAAAGCTTTTAAAATTTTAATGCCATTTCTTTCTTTTGTTGTTGAGGAATGCTGTTATAGACTATCTATGAAAGAATTACACAAGCTTGAATGGCATTCTAGAAGACTGTTTTAAGCTGTCATAAGTTGCCAGTTAATTGAAATATTTACCATGTGATATAAATTTCAAATAAATTGATGTAATATACTTATTTAAATAATTCTATGCTCTGTTATAATAAAGGAGGTGCAGTTATTCTAGATAGTTTTCCCAAGTTTAGGCAAATTATCCTTCCTATTTTCTTGAGTCTGATATGATACAAAACCTGTTTATAGTTGTCAATAAAAATACTAGGACAAAGATAATAGAAGGGAAAACACTAGAGTTGGCACTTATTTGATGTTCTGTACATTTAGGTGGTACCCTTCACAACGTATTCTTAACCCCTGTAAATGGTTTGTGTAAGGTGTGTCAGTGTGTATGTGGAGAAGTTCTTCTATTAGTAGAACTTCTGTTATACATTTTTTCTTGATTTTTCACATCCTTGATAGTGTCAATATACTATTAATGTTAATAATAATAAGAGGTGCCTACCTATATATTACAATGAGAATATAATCAAGACAGGCAGTTTCTGGTAAATACTCATTTGTTCTATTGTATAATAAGTATAATGTGGTATTAAGAAATCAAAGAGTCTTTATGTTAAAGCTTGGGTTGATATGCAGATGGTTTAATGCTAACAATAAGGTTTTGGAGCTCAAATACACTCCTAAAATGTACATAATTACTGTTAAAAATGATAAAGTGTTATATTTACAGTAAGAGATTGCTAAAGATTGAATGTTTGTGTCTTGCCAAAATTCATATGTTAAAACAAATATCAAGGGGATGGCATTTGGAGGTGGGGCCCTTAGGAGGTGATTAAATCAAAGGGTGCAGCCTTCATGACTAGGATTAATGCCCTTATAAAGAGGACCCAGCCCGGCCAGAGTGGCTCAGTGGTTGAGTGTCAACCTATGAACCAGGAGGTCACAGTTTGATTCCTGGTCAGGACACATGCCCAGGTTTCGGGCTCAATCTCCAGTGTTGGGCGTGCAGGAGGCAGCCAATCAATGATTCTCTCTCATCATTGATGTTCCTATCTCTCCCTCTTCCTTCCTCTCTGAAATATATATATAATTTTTTTTAAAAGAGGACCTAGAGAGATCCCTCTTCCCTTCTGCCATGTGAGGACACAGCAAAAAGATGCAGTCTAAAACCAGGAAGCAGACCCTCACCAGGCACCGAATATGCAGGTGCCTTGAGCTCGGATTTCCCAGCCTCCAGACAGTGAAAAATAACTTTCTGCTTTTTTATAAGCTTCCTGGGCTGTGCTATTTTGTGATAGCATCATGAGTAGACTAAAATATAAAAGAAATGGAGGCACATAATACAGAATCATCTCTCCTTTCTTTTTTTAAACAAAATTGATCATCTAAAAATTACTACTCACAAAAATAGCAAGTATCTTCATATTCTAAAGCAGAAAGTGTTAAATCCTTATCATTCCGTTTAACAATACTCTCAAATTATACTTGAGCATCCTTAAAACTGAAGAGGCCTATAAAAATTCCAGACTCGATGTAGCAAGTTTTCTGAGCCATAAGATAAATTCCCCATCTCCAAGCCAAACAAACAAATAAGCAAATAAAAACATTAAGGGATGTGTTTCCAACATAAGAACCAATTACTAACATATTTTCCAACATACTTAGAATGTTGGTTAATGAATCTTTTGTTTATCTGCATTGCTTATATTCTTTATGGACACCAGTATTCTGACATAGCAAGCTAAACAATACATTTATATTTGATTACATTTGAATATTTAAAAAAATATAGATGCTTCTAATATATTCTTTCAAATTCAACTAAAATATCCATCATTGAAATTAACCCAGTTTTCTCTTGACTAGTCTTTGGTACTCCAGGGTATAGATTATGTAAGTTACTAAGTTCAAGTAGCTATTTATAAAAAATCATAATTTTTCTCTTATGGAAATTATCAACAATATATAGTAAATATCAATATTTCTTATGAAATGTTAAATATGTAACAATGATTGGATCTATTCTAAATCTTCCTAGAACAAGGCTTGTTTCTAATATTTTGCTATTAAAGCTAATAAATATTTTGTATTATTATGCAATTTCAAGCATTTCCTCTAGCTTATAGCATATGGTCACAAGATATGACCAAAGGCTTTATATATATTTTTTAAATCTATGTATTGAGCTAATAGAAAATATATTACTGTTTTTAATGAAGAATAAAATATAATTGGAATGAGGCATATTCTCTCTAATTTATTCTCTCAAAGTGTAATACTATAAACTGGTTATAAAACTGTGGAGGGTTCCTAGAAGCTGAATTAATTTATGTGAAATAGAAGATGGAAAAAAAACTAACACTCTGCTAGATTGTGTGTAATAACATAAGGAAACAGATGTGATGTGTTAGAGGGATAGGCAGAGGGATCTGATCTTTTGTTTTCTAGACTCCAGTTTCTGGTAAATAATAGTTTGGTATGGTGATCAGGGATTGTGGCTATTAATACATAACACCCAGTTAAATTTGATTTTTAAAAAGTTATCCATTGTTTATCTAAAATTTAACTAGTGCCTTTTTTATTTTTTAAATATATTTTATTGATTTTTTTTTTTTTTTTTTTTACAGAGAGGAAGGGAGAGGGATAGAGAGTTAGAAACATCGATGAGAGAGAAACATTGATCAGCTGCCTCCTGCACACCCCCTACTGGGGATGTGCCCGAAACCAAGGTACATGCCCTTGACCAGAATCGAACCTGGGAACCTTCAAACCGCAGGCCGACTCTCTATCCACTGAGCCAAACCGGTTAGGGCTAACTAGTGCCTTTTATTTTTATTTGCTCAATCTGACCTCCTTAATCAAGGCCTGACAACACATAACAAGACATGTAGCAAGAGGACAAAATAAGATTACTTATTTAAACCATAGGGTTATTGCAGGAAATACTAGCAAATTTAAATTGATACAAACATGTATTTTGTGCCAGAGAGGAGGATAATTAAACTCAATCAAATTTTACTATATTTACATATACAAATTATAGAAATTTAAACATATGGATTATTTGAATTTACATCTTGACTCTTTCTCTTAAGTCACAAGGCCCAGTTTGCTTCACAGTTAGCTAACAGAGTTGTCCTAATTTATATGAATATAACATTCAGTTTCTCCCCCAGAATAATAAAAATTTAATATTTTGTTTATGTAATTTTTTTAACTTCACAAATTATATGTGATATAATTATCGCTTATTATATACAGCACTGGAATTCATATTTTACTGTGCATTGACAAAAATGTTTATAGATTGTTATTATACTGAGGCACTGACAAATTCCCATTCAGTAAAACACTTGGTACATTATAGCCAAATTTGAAGGAAACCTACCAAAGGACGATATGGAAATGCAATGCTGGAAATACCTACATAATCATTTTGAAAGCTTAGATGAAGATAGATGTCGAATGCAAAAATCTCTTTTGTATCTTACTCTTACTGTGTTTGGATATTCACATTTTCTGTATAACCACAGGGAATCATTCCACAAAAAGGTAGACAAAGAACGAAGATGGAGTTTAAGAGATAACACTTTTGTGTACTCTGCATGCTTTTGCCTTATGTTTTCACATGAAGGTAATAAGCATGCATCTTTGAAATTATACCTAGGCAGGATATTTTAAATTAGCTCATTTTAAATTCAGAAAAATTCCATTGAAAAAGGCAAATACTATTTTCTGTTACCATATACATAGGTTCTTGCATGGGCTTTGAAATATATCTCATAGGAGCAGGGACTGGCACTGATTGATAAAATAGAAAATCTTACCTCTAACTTGAGAAGAATACTTACTTCTCCACAGGTTTCAACATTGCTATAAAAAAATTGTAGTTGTTGATCAAAGAGGAATAAAAAGAACATAGTTGAATACTAGAAATAAAGAAAACTATATTATAAAGTTTTCAAGAAACTTATATTACTAACATAAAACTTTATTTTTTATAAAATATGGATAAAAATTATGACAGGGTATTTGAAAACACCATATTGCTCAAAAAAGCAAGAAGGATTTAAAGTACAATCTATACTAATAAAAGAGTAATATGCTAGTTATACTGGACATCTTCCAGGCATCTTTCCAGACAAGGTGGTGGGGCTGAGGCAGAGGCAGTTAGGGGCAATCAGTTTAGCAGGGGAGAGCAGTTAGGGTGATCAGGTCTGCAGGGGAGAGCAGTTAGGGGGATTAGGCCAGCAGGGAGAGCAGTTAGGGGCAATCAGGCTGGCAGGGGAGTAGAGAAGTAGTTCACAATCAGGCAGGCAGGCAGAGTGGTTAGGGATGATCAGGCAGGCAGGCAGGTGAGCTATTAGGAGCCAGTGGTCCCAAATTGCAAGAGGGATGTCCCAGATTGGAGAGGGTCCAGGCTGGGCTGAGGGGCCCGACTGTGCACAAGTTTTGTGCACTGGGCCTCTAGTTAGCAATATTTCTGTTCTTCGGTGGGAAAATTTGCTATTTAAAATTTATTTTTTATATTTAACAATATTAAATCATTTGTTTCAACAAAACTGTTGTATTCTATGCTAGGCACAGCTTTATATGTGGATTTTGAAACAACTAAATAACAAAAATATAACATTTCATATAGTTGTTGTTCATGTGCAAAATCATAGAAAATACACAAAATAAATAAATAAAACATATTGTAAGACATATGGTAATCATTGCTAAGAAAAAATGGTAGAGTAGAAAGACAGGCAATATTGGAGTGGGAATGGCTATTATAAATAGGGTGTCTACACAGAGAGGGCAATAGGTTCACAAAAGACAAAAATGTGAGCAAGTGAATCATGTTGAAGGGATAGAAAGTTAATAAGATGTTGGGCATGGGGAGAAGGTAGTAAAGCTTAGAAACAGTGAAATCAGTTAGGAGTCTTAGAAAATCCAGATGAAAGATAATAATGACTTGGATCGGGATGAGAGCAGAGGAGTGGAGAGAGATCATTGGATTCTGGAAATAGTTTAGTATATCTACATAGCGGCAACTGTAATGTCTGATTCTTTGGATGCAGTATGTAAGAGAATAAATGTATTACCCATGGACACGGACAATAGTGGGGTGAAGGCCTGGGGAGGGGCAGGAGTAAGGTAGAGGGGATCAATGGGGGGATGAAAGCAGGGCATCTGTAATACTTTCAATAATAAAGATTTTTTTAAAAAGAATATCAAGGTATTTATGTGAGTAAAAAGTAGTGGGGTGAATGAAGTTTTTATACTTAACTGAAAAGCAAACCATGCAAGAGTAGGTTTGGAGTGGTGATCATGAAAATCAGGAGTTCACTTTTGCACATCAGAAGCTTGACTTGCAAATTACACATCTAGTAAAGATGCATAACAGGAATGTGAATATACACATCTGGAATTTAGAGGAGAGGAATTACCTGAAGGCATAAGTTTGGGAGTCATTAACATTTAGTTGATAACTAAAGTCATAAAACTGGATGGAACACCAGAAGACAGAGTTTTGATGGAAGAAGAAGGAAGTAAAAGTACTAAGCCTAGACAAAGATCAAAGGATTGGGAGATGATAAGGAGACAGAAAGCTGAGAAGGAGCAATGAAAGAAGGAGGAAGGAAATCCACGATCCACAAGACATTAGAAGAAAGTAGCTCAAGGCTGAGGGAAGACTGATAAAAATGGCTGAAAGATTAAACAAGATGAGTACTAAAATTAGCCATCTTCTTGACCAAATAAAATAAAACTTTAAAAAAAGAAAATAGAAAACCATACTAATGCTTCTTGCAAATGTTTTATTGAATTACTAATCGCTATAATCTCCTAGGAGAAGGCATTTGTATGGTTTGACTAAATTCTTAGGGGAAGAGAATTTAATGGGCTTGGAGTAGTATTTCCACCATAAACTCCATGCTCCAAGAGTCTGGGTACCACAGTGGGGATTTTTCCTTTTGAAAAATTATCCATTTTAAATACTTTCCAGCCTAGAAAAAAATAATCATGCCATTAACTTGGTTTCAGGTCCCACTGGGCCTATAGACATGGATAACATGCCACTTATCATTTACATTCTCCCTAGCAGATTGGGACTCCTGGAATCCAGCATAGTAATGAATCACTATTTTAAAGATTACTACATGTCTGATTTATTTCCTTTACCAAAGACACACTTAGGAAATTGTTTCAGTTTATTGTAGGGAGACTAAGAAAACATTCTCTGAGTATTTACATTGAAAAGACCTTCCTCTATGATAGACTCTTGACCTATCAACAGACTCATGTTTGGGAGTTATTAACAAGTTACAAGTAATTATATTAATGTGTATTTTATGGTAGAACCTGTAAGCATCTATTTAACATTCTTGTATGTTCAACCATTAAATGGGCTATAACCATAATGTAATAGGAGCAGAGACAGAATGCTCACAGGAATGGTCCAACTAGGATCTCTGACCCTTGATTCCTAGCATCAAATATTCTATATATATATATATATATAAAAGGCTAAGCAACCATCTGACCATCTGACTTGCCAGTAGCTATGTTGTGCAGCGACCACCAGGGGACAGATGCTCAATGCAGGAGCTGCTGAACTGCAGTGACTTGGCAGTGGCAGTTCTCGGGTGACACACCCGGAACCAGAGAGAAGGGAGCCCGATTCCAGAGTGCGTCACCTGAGAACTGCCCTCTTGCAATCCAGGACCTTTTGGGGGATGTCAGAGAGCCAGTTTATGTCTGATCCCCACAGGCCAGGCTGAGGGACCCACCTTCTGGAGGGACCCCGCTCACTCAGCAGACGACCTTCGAGTCACAGTGCCATCCCAGGTGTGGCCACTCGGCGAGAGACTACAGGAGGTTGGCTCCAGGGTGTGTCCGGCCCCTCTTTCCCAGTCCTGCCCTGCTAGCTACCTTCTAATTAATTTCTTTTCAATGTGCATGAATCCATGCACCAGGGCACTAGTATTCTATAAGAAAAATCAGTCTTTTATAACCTAGCCATGGATATGATGGAGTAAGAGAATATTAAAAAAAAAAGAGTTGTCTGATTTTGCTTACTACTTTCAGGCAGGAAACAAAATAATTGAAAGAATGAGATAATTTAACAGCATTTTACTTTCTTGTCAAATTATTTCTTTACTTGACAATACTTGCATGGATAGGAATTTTTTTATATAAAAGGAGAAAAAAAAATTTTCTGGGGCCCTGGCAAGCATAGCTCAGTGGTTAGAGGGTTGAGGGTTCAATTCCTGGTCAAGGGCACATATCTGGGTTGCAGGTTTGATTCCCAGCCTGGTTGGGGCCTGTGCAGGAGGCAACCAATCGATGTGTCTCTTTCATATCAATGTTTCTGTCTTTTGTCTCTCTCTCCTCTCTCTCACAGCCTCTTCCTTCCCTCCCTCCCTTCCACTCTCTAAAAATCAATGGGGGGAAAAAGATATTTTGGGGAAAACTTTTAGTGACCTAAAGCAAAATTATTAGTGAAAATGAGAATATCAGACTGACAAAAGAAAGCCTCAGTAATTATTCATATAGGCTTAGATAATTGTTTGGATTTATTTAAAGAAATTTTGCAAAGCACTGTCTAAGAGACATTAAATTAATCATAAACAGACATTCATCATTTAGAACAAATGGAACAGGAATTGGACATGTATTCTATTCTCTCCTTAATTGGATGTAAAAACACATCTTTGCATTGAATATTTCAGTTGAAATAAAACTTTTTATAGCTTCCATTAAATGTATGATATGGATAACATACCAATTTAACCAGAGAAAAAGTAACCTTATTTTGTTCCTTAGACAAGAGAATATTAAAACTTCCAAACTCAGGAATAGACAAAAGATTATAACAGAAATGTTCTAGGTGGCTTACTTTTCTGTGATCAGTAATTTGGAATATCTATATATATAAAACCCTAATATACAAATAGACCAAGTGGTGGAACAACCGAAGAACCGGTCGCTATGATGTGCGCTGACCGCCAGGAGGTGCATGTGGAACATGGTGGGCGTCAGCAGCAGGCAGCAGAGTGTGGAACATGGCGGGTATAGGCCGTGGTGGGATGGTGGAGCAGGTGAGCGGGGGTGCCAGACCAAGGCAGGGCGCCGGTCACTATCATCAGGGAGAACCTCTGGTGGTTACTGAAAATTCTTTGCTCCCATGCACCATGGTCCCGCCAGCACTCACACCTACTGCCGGCACCTGGCACCAGCCCCAATCACTCAGCACTGTCAGCGTCAGCAGGTGCGAGCAGCAGCTGCTGGCCTCAATCGCCCTTCAGGGCTTCTCCACCTCCCCCTGCTCCTGAGGGGTTATCAGGGTGGCAGCGCCTCTTGCATCCCACTGCCGGCACCAGCCCTGCTCCCACCTGCAGCTGGCACTGGAGCCTCTGCTTGCACTGGCTGCTGGCACCCGGTGCTGATCCCAATTGCTCCAAGCTGTCAGTGGCCGCAGGAGTGGGACTGCCAGCAGACAGGGGACCAGGGGCTGCAGAAGGAGGGGCCAGGCAGGGGCACAGAGGATGGGCCAAGACCCAACCCCTGTGCCCACCGCAGCCTCTTGGCCCTCAGTTTCTTTCAAGGTGCAAGAATTCATGCACTGGGTCCCTAGTTAGATAATAATGATAGTGAGCATTTGAAAGCTAATTAAAAGTTAGATTGCAAAAAAAAAAAAAAAAATGTTAGATTGCATCGTGTTTAGAGTACTATATATATTGCTTAAAAAGAGATTAAGATAAAATAATTTTCATGATGGTTGTTTTTTGCCTTTTTTCTACACTGTCAATAGCCTAAACCCTAGGCAACAGTGGAAAGTATTTGAGGCTATGTCTGGAATACTTTTAGAGGTAGAGGTGGAAAGGAGCTGCAGTGTTAAGTAGGGAGGGAGCTTTGTTTTATACTGGAACATCCCTAAGGAGATAGAGGCAAAACAGAGAGATAAAATTGTAGCTGAGAGGAATGTCATCAATCTGGAAAGATGGGATTATGGAATGGGTAATGATTTATTAATATATAATCTACACTAGAGGCCCAATGCATGAAATTCATGCAAGAGTAGGCCTTCTTTCCCCCGCCTGCCGGCACCAGCTTCCCTCTGGCACCTGGGACCCAGGCTTCCCTCGCAGCCCCAGCTTCATCCAGAAGGTCGTCTGGAAGGATGTCTGGTCTAATTAGCATATTACACTTTTATTATTATAGATGGGAGTAAATTACCAGAAGAGTTACAATTTTGAGCAAAGATCAAGGTTACAAAGAGAAGCGAGGGGACAATTTTGACACAAACTATTGGAATTTGTTAGAAAAATATATAGATGTGACAGTGCAATTAATAGATAGTTCACATGTATGTATTTGAGTTTGCCTATGTATAAAATCCTGCTTTCCAAATTTAGATTATATATTTTCAAACACACATTTAAAAATAATATAAAACTGTATACTAGAGTAGTAAAAGAAGTCTTCAAATACCAATAAATTGATATAATACATATCCCTTTCTTTACCTCAAAGCAGTAAAATTACAAATCAGAACACAAGTGTAAATCAAAATCTATTCAGTTGAAAATTAAAATGGAAAAATAAACACTTTTCAAAGATATTCATGAATGAAAAAGACATTTATTGAAAGTATGAGATACAATTAAAAACATCAATGCTTCAGCAGTTATAGTACTATGAAGGAATTATAACTTTACATGAATATTTTGAAATAAGAATACTTGAAAATTAACATGCTAATTTAGAAAAAAATGGCAGGGTAAAGGAAGTAGAAAAAAGAAATGATGCAAATAAGAATATCAATTGATGAAAAAGGAAATAAAAAATTTAAATGTTCAATGAAATTAAAAGCTGGCTATGTACAAACACAAGTAGAGAAACAAAATAATTAATTTTTCAAAAGTGTTGTAAGTGCTATAAGATTTTTATAACAAAACCAAATGTCCAAGAAGAAATCCTGAGGGAAAACTTATAAAATTATTTGCAGTTTTTGCAAGTACAAGGCCCCTCCCTTCATCCGTCACGACATGAAAGCAAAGATGTTTTGTTGACTCAAAACCAAACGTAGTTTCTGGCATATAGTAAATTCTCAATAAAATTACATGTTTAATACATAAATTATGTAGGGGTCCAGTAAAACATTTCAAAAACGAAAACTAAGATACCATTAGCAGCTGTTTTCCTCAGAGAAGATAAGTATTGCTTTGAACTTTGTCTTCGAGGAAAATAAAGTTACATTTTTAATTTGGGCTTGCAGCAAAATATGTGAGGATCTCTTGGACTCAATGATGACAATGTTTTGAAATAAGATAGGATCTATACCATTATATTATTGCATAGAATTTATAATTATGACACAGTGTTTATTTGAAGAGATTAAGAATTTGGAATCCATGTAATTTTACACATATATTTGCAATTTTCTTCCCATTTTTGTACCATGCTCCTGCACGTCTGCCATTTATTCTCATATGCATATTATCTAGTTTCAACAAAGATCCACATACACTACTGAACTAACTTTTAAAATTTCTAATGCAATGCCATGAATATGTAAATATTAACTAAAAATAAATTACGTGATGAGGATAAAGGTGTTACAGATCAGTATATGGAAATCAACAAAAGTGTAATTTTTTAAAAAGAAAAAAAGTATGTTAAAGATACTTCCACACCTCCCATACACCACAGGAAAGCTCATAGATCATGAGCTGACATTAAATTTTTCCAGTAGTTGTTATAGTTTGAACTTAGCCATCATGAAGGTTAAGTTTATACAAAAGCAATTATGGAGTGTATGACATTGGTGTGATAAAGTTGCATGGCTAAATACACACACAGCCTCCTCCTGACAAACCCACCAGTTGTCAGATAGGTTGTCTAACTCAAGCATAAACTGACATAAGCTGTTAATTTTATTGATTGTGTACAACCATAAGAGTTTTTATTCCATTTAATTTTATAAGTCAGAGTTCTTTTTTTTTTTAATTATTCTCACTAAACAGTGTATCAGATGTTTCTCTTAAGTTGCTCTGCAAAATCATAGTATGGTCTGAATGTATTGCCTCCCACCCCCCAAAGTCGTATGTTGAAATACTAATGCCGATGTGATAATATTATGAGGGAGGGCCTTGGGATGTACTTAGTTAGGTCTTGAAGGTGGAACCCTCATAAATAAGGTTAGTGTTTTTATACCCTGATCTTGGGCTTCCAACCTCCAGACCTGTGAGAAATTAATCTCAGTTGCTTATAAGGCACCCAGTCTGTTATAGCTGCCTGAACAGACTAAGACAATATTTAAGTAAACGTGTCTTCATGTTAATGTTTTCCTTTCCAGACTTAGAGGATCGGAATGTAATTTTCCAATAAATCATGATCCATAAACTGGATGATATAAACTGAAGAAGTAAGGGGAAGGGAAATTTTATGAAATGAGTAGAAATTAGAAAAGCGAACGGTAAACTATTTGATCATAGAATACAATGCCTGGTTTATTTAAAAAGAGTAACCACAGGCACATTTTTAGCAAATAGGAATTTCCATCTAGATACATTTTTACTTGTCTCCAATACTTTTACTTTTTTTCCCTACAATACAAACTACTGTCTTAAAAATGTGCATTGATAGTTATATTTGGAAATCAATTTAAATTCATATCAAGTAATTTTTAATTTCAGTCAACCAATATCTATGTAACCTGGGGGGTGGGTGTATATGAGCTGAGAGATATATAAATAAACTGTGGAAAACTTTTAATAAAAGAACTATAGTTTGCATCATGGAAGAAAAGCACAAATGACTTCACATATTTAAAATTAACGTTACCAATAATAAAACTGAAACGTTTATGATACTTGCTTCCGTAGAAGGATGACTTAATTATCAACTTTTACAAGGTGGTGATATCTCATTCTCATATATTAACTGTGTGTATGGCAGTCTCTTTCCAATGGTAGTACAGACTATTTATTGAAATAATTCATCAAGTTTTGTCTGTTGAGAAGGAAAAAATAAATACAAACTAAAAGTAGTTTATCTTACGACCAAAGGATTTATAAATGGAAACTGTAAAATGCTGCCTTTGCATTCAATAACTTATAAGATTTATATTTGGGGGCCGGGGGGGGAGGAGAAGCAGAACAGATATAGGGCTCAGCCTTGCTTTGGTCAATAGACTATGGATGCAAATGATAGCGTGTAATTTCCTTAAAAGGAATCCTTTGTTCTGTTTGCCCCTTCTGTGCTTCTGCCATCATAATGAAAAGGACACACATTTCCTAACCTGCTAGATCAAGGCAGGTGAACCAGAGAAAATCTATTCATGTACAACTCCTGATCCTTTGCTGAGCAACTTGGAGAAAAAATTAATACATTGTTTAGTGGCTATGTGCAGCTAACCCATACCCAACCTAGATCAAGTCCATCTCTGCTTAGTCTAGAACTGTGCCATTCCTCTAAGTCTGGAAAGGTAAGCATTGAAATGAAGACAGGCCACACTGAGCTGACCTGAAGAAAAATGACTAAATATTTTTGTTTTAAACCACTGAAATGTAGGGTGGTTTCTTAGCACCATTGTTTCAGTGGGTAATTGATGCCTATGGATGGAAAGAAAATAGTAACAGTGACATGTTTCCTGCAGTCTATTTTATTTTGTACATTTTTCTTACAATGAGCATACATACATTTTAATTAAGGAAATAATTATTAAGTTAAATTATTTTTTGAATGTGTAGAAACCAGATGTAAATTAAGATTTTAGAATCCCCCCCCCCAAAAAAAGAATAAAATGCATGCTCTGAAAGTATCTACTGATTATCAAAATTTGTATACTCAACATAAGGTGTATGTGGCAGCGGTTCTCAACCTGTGGGTAGCGAACAATGAAAATACATCCTGCATATCAGATATTTACATTACAATTCATAACAGTAGCAAAATTACAGTTTTGAAGTAGCAACAAAAATAATTTTATGCTTGAGGGTCACCACAACATGAGGAACTGTATTAAAGGGTCGTGGCATTAGGAAGGTTGAGAACCACTAGTTTAGAGAATGACACAGACAAATCTGCAGGAAGACAAGGGAGAGTTTATACTCCCTGAGAAATCTTATTTAATGCTAAATGTTTATACTCCTTAGGGTTAATTCCTCCTTCCTTAAAAAAAAAAAAAAAAGAAAAGAAAATGACATTGGTATCTATCTCTTCTCCTTATCTCACCAAAAGGATTTCTCCCAGGCATGATAATGCTGTGGGAAGTGATAATCTGATTTCTTTAATCTATCCTCTGATCATCTCCTCTTGGCAGGATGTCAAAAACAGCATCATTTGCCTATGCTCCAATATTATGCTATTGTTATTGTACAATTCTGTTTTAATTTCAACACTTTTTAAACTTTTACTTCTGAACCTTGAAGAAGTTTATACTCTTAGATAAGGTTTGCATAGCTTTACTCCTTACCCATTATTTCTCTTGAAATTTCACCTTTAGCTTCCTTAAAGTAAACCACTATGCTTTAAAAGGTGTGATTTGATTGGTCTGCTTAGTTAACTTATTAGTATCTATTATTTTTTCTTGAGGTATCCAAGTTACAGTCTCCTTTGTCTTTTTTTGTTTTGTTTTTTTTTCATTAAGCTAACATTAGATTTCAAAAACAACCTCAGTTTTTTTTCTAGAATACTAGAAGGAAAAGATAACATTTTTGAGATGGTCACTACCATTCATTTCTTTTAGAAAACAAGACTGTACATCATATCTTGACTTCAAAATAAAAATCATAATGGATTTGAATTATTTCTCTTTTAGTCTTTAAATTCTTAGAGTGGGTGCAATGAATTTCATAAAATTGGAAACTCCTTGAGGTAAATAAAATTTAAACTTTATCAAACACACACATTTTAATCCTTCTTACATGATGGACTCTGAGAAAACATGTTTTTTGCTCACTTGAAGGCTTATATTTCCCTGGGTTATGTATTTCCTAGTCTTAGTTGAAACCATAGAGACAACTGCTCATGTCACATTTTCTCCCAGGACACAATCCAAGATTACCAAAAATCTCACAAGTCATCTTGTTTTTGAAAGATTTACAGCAAGATTTTCTGACGAGATAAGTTGGATAAGTTAACTTCAGATCTGTATCTGAAATGAACTGCCTTACTATTTAAGGTTTATCATAGGTGATAGCATCAAAAAGTAGCACACACAGCGTATGTTCACTGGCAAGAAAGGGCTTGGCAGGCAGCCTAAAGAGAAATACCTACAATTCAGAGAATAATGATGACTTTTTTAATGCTTCCACACCTTTGCAAAGTTTTTTACTAAATCGGGGTCATTTAGCTCTTCTCTCTACTTTCAATCAACTTTAACCTTCCTTTCCATAGGAACCTTGACATAAAAAAGAAACGCATGGTAATCAGGATTTTTAATTACCTCTCTCAGAGTCTGGGTAAGGAAGTTGAAATTGTTATGCTGGTAGATAATAATACTCCTTAAAGTCAAGGTGTAGGTCTGAAAGACAAGGATTTTTCAAATTAATGCTTTCTATTTGTTTCTAAATTGGCGAACACCCAAATTATCTGTTGGATTTCTGAAAATCGCTGTTATTTTGCTTTTGTGTTTGAAGAATACAGCAGCAGCCATATGTACTCAAACACATTTTTCATCCTAGTATCTTTAATTTTCTTTAGAATTAAAATTTGGAATTAAATAATTTCACAAATCAGCATTTTCTTGTTTTCCTCTCAGTGCCCCCTCGGTCTCTTACTCGATGAAATTATAAATACCAAACAAGTCTGGAAAATAATTCTTCAAAGTAGAGTCTTCACATACAAGACATAATAATACAGATGGTCTTATAGGTCTGCCCCTGCCTTTCTGAGTTGCTGGAATATTGTGCATCAGCTCTTTGCTTCTCTGTACAGTCCACAGGTGCACACACTGAAGCTAGACTGCCTCAGTCTCTACAGACTTGGAAAGTTACTTAATCTCTCTGTGCCTCAGTTTCTCATGTAAAATGGATGATAGTTCTTACCTGATAATGTTTTTGAAGATGACAAAAAACATGGTATAGGTGTAGAGTATTTTCTATTATTGCGTGCCACCTGAAAGCAAAAGCATTGTAGTAAAACTAGAGGCCCAGTGCACGAGTTCTTGCACAGGTGTGGGTCCCTCAACCTGGCCGGCAATCGGGGCTGATCGGAGCCAGCCGGCTAGGGGAGGGACCGTGGAAGGTTGGCCAGCTGTGGGAGGGTGGCTGTGAGAGCGCACTGACCACCAGGGGGCAGCTCCTGTGTTAAGCGTCTTCCCTCTGGGGTCAGTGCGTGTCATAGCCACCGGTCAACCGGTCGTTCAGTCAACCAGTCATTCAATCGACCGGTTGTAACAGTTGCTTAGGCTTTTATATATGTAGATGAAGGGAGGAAATAGAATATTATCCTACAGAACCAGGAAGATCAAGTCAAGGTTTTGATATGAGACAGAACTGTGTCTTCTCAAAAGAGGAATATTCTGCACAATTATTATCCTAAGTGATGTAATTAAAAAATAAACAAGTATATATTGTTAATTTTGTGCCTTTTCTATCATAGAAGATCTCATAGAACCCTTAAAGTGTTTGGATTCCTTGACATGGCATTTGGAGGTAGTCAAATTGTCACTAAAATGAAAAAAAACTACTTCAGCTGCTACAATGAACCCAAATAGATTGAGAAAAAAATAGTAAGATGAGCATGTCAACTTCCTTAATCCACAAAATGATACTAAACTGTAAGGGGCAGATATAGATGACATGACTGGTAGTTAACTCTGTCCTGGAGGAACCAATTCTACAGCAACTAAGCAGCTGTACAGCTTACAACTACCCTAAGGAAGAGAAGTGGATGGCTCAGCACTTTGTAGAGGCCTCCCACAAGATTGGAAGTGAATGGGAAACAACCATGTGACAAATTTTCAGAAGACTAATTTTTCATGTTCCTGAAGATTTACAGGGTGTTGCACTGGGTCAAACTGCTTGTGAACCTTGTCCACTTGGCCTATGTGTATTCATGAAGTGTACTCATGATGCATAGTGAAGAGGTTTGCCCATAGTAGTTTGCTAAATTACAGAATAAGTGGAAGGTAAATAAAATCAAGATAAAAAATGGCCAAGGCACTGTTGCTCAGTGGTTAAGCATCAACCTGTAAACCAGGAGATCATGGTTTGATTCCTGGTCAGGCACATGCCTGGGTTTCAGGCTCAATTCCCAGGGTGGGGTATGCAGGAGGCAGTCGATTAAGGATTCTCTCTCATCATTGATGTTTCTATCTTCCCTCTCTGAAATCAATAAAACTATATTTTTTAAAAATGGAGGAAGAGATAATGCTAGACACTGAATGTTCATATTCTCCAAAATGCATATGTTAACTCATAATTCTCCATGGGATGGCATTTGGATATGGAGCCTATAGGTGGTGCAACGGTTACAAGGGTGGAGCCTTCATGAATGCAATTAGTGCCCTGATAAAAGAGAACTCAGGGAGTTCCCTTGTAAGGCATGAGGACAGAGTGAGAAGATTGCTGTCTATGAGTTAGGAAGTTATTCCCCACCACACACCAAATCTGCTGGAACCTTGATCTTAGACTTCCAGTCCCCAGAACTGTAAGAGATTTGGTAGTTTGAGCCCCTCCAGTATATGGCATTTTGTTATAGCAGCTTGAATAGTCTAAGACAGAGAAAACCGCAAGCCTACATTTCCTAAAGAGAAAAAACTCACACACAAAACAACAAGTAAAACAGAAACAAAGTGGGTAAGATGATGCATGCTGTTTCTGAAACAGAAAATATTCTTCAATTCCCCTATAATCAGCAGAATTAGAAGGAAAGAGTTATTTGGAAATGGAAGAATGGGAATTTGGAAGATCCCATAACTGACACTTTTTAATAAAACAATGATATATATATGTTTTTCTTGACACAGATTACCTAGCAATGGCCATTAGAATGTCAAATGATAATATGTTACATAAAATGAAGGGAATCTAAATATTCCAAATCTAATGAAGAATGTGTATTCATAACTACCGTTGACCTTTATGCAACCACTGAACAAGGGAAAAGTCCATTTTAATCTTCAATTTTGAATACATTTATTTATTAAGGTATCAAAAAGTTTATTTGAAATGCATAACTCTTGATTTAATAAATGTTATAGCTGTCCAAAGTGGAAGGACCTTTAAAGTTATCTAGACTAACATGCTCATTATATTGATAAGTAAACACGTTATTTTTAAAAACAAGTACTTTTACTAAATGCAGAGACTGCCAATACATAGATAGATAGATAGATAGATAGATAGATAGATAGATAGATAGATAGAGATGATAGGCCAATAGATATCATGCTCCCATTAGCATTTTTTCAAATTCTACTAAACTGGGGAAAGTTTTTGGGCAGAAATGAAAATTTCTTTGTAAATACTCAGAAGCAATAGAAACTTATTAAAAGTTTTAAATTCATTGCCATATTTCCAGTACACATAAAGACTGTTATATTTATGGCTATCTATACTAATAATAGAGGAATATGCAAATTGTCCAAGATGCCATCCCATAATGACCATTCAGCAGGCTGTGCGTGCAGGTGGGCGGGGACTTGTGGCAGCAGGTATGGGGGGTGGTGGAGGCGGGCCCAGTGGAGGGTGGCCTATACTCTCCACATGGGGGCGGCAGTGGCTGTGAGCACTCCTGATGGCCCTGGCAGCAGCGGCTGTGAGTGGTGCCAAGGGGAGCCTGCAGGCTGAGCTGAAGCAGCACCTGCAGGCCATCAGCACCAAGGAGTGGCCTGGCCCAGAAGGTGTGATATCGCAGGGACAGCCACCGTGGCGGGCCAGATTGATGTCCTCCTGGCCGTGCCACATGGGTTTGCAGATTTGCACAGGCCTCTGGTGCGTGCATCCTCTCCACCCCCCTCGTGTGTGACTGTCCCCCAGTGCGCTGTCACCCACAAGTGCCCAAAACAGTCCTGGACCACGGTGCGTGCACGTTCCCCCCCACCCCTCTGCCTCACTTCCATCAACCCTGGCATGCCTACGTCCCCCACACGACGTGCGCACATCCCCGCTGGCATGTTCACATCCTTTGGAGTATGTTTGAGTGCTTGGGGTGGGCGCCTGTGAGATGACAGTGAGAGGGTGGAATGGTGATGCCCTGTTCCTGCAGATGCCAGTGCAGTATGAGATCACCTTTGTGGGGCTAATGCAGGTGCTGAGGTGGGAGCAGGTGTGGACAGACACACCTGGTGGGTGTGGGGCCGCCCTTGCTGAGGTGCCTTCAGTCAGCGTGCGAGATCGGGAACCCAGAGGAGGTGAGGAGGTCCATCCTCTCAGTGAAACAGCGGGAGAGTCAGGGTGACTGCAGAGGAGGAACGTGCACTCAGGGTGCCAGCGCCCATGAGCAAACAAAGGCCACCATGACGGAGTCTCACTCGCTCGGGGCCTAGCGCAATCCTGCCTGGCAGCAGGTGACAGGTCGTGCTTTTCTGAGTTAATGAGAGAAAACATTGATTCTCCCGCTGCCTGCGAAGGTGGAAAGCAGAGTGGGGAGATATGCAGGGAGTGAGCGAGGTTCCCTGTCTGGGGGTTGCAAACCCACCGTTGGTTCCTTTCACCACTAACTAGAGATATACAGGGTGTCCCCCCAAAATATATACACACTTTGAATACCTACTAATTCCAATGGGTTTAAGTATGAAAGAAAGAAACAACAATTCAGCTGTCATCTGTTAAAAATGCAGGCATAAACCGGCAGTCAGACATCCCCTGAGGGGTCCCAGATTGGAGAGGGTACAGGCCGGGCTGAGAGACCGCCCCCCCCATGCACGAATTTCATGCACCAGGCCTCTAGTTTATCTATAATTTAAAAAGTGCAATATGCTAATTAGACTGGATGTCCTTCTGGACAAAGCCAGGGCTACAAGGAAAACCTGGGTCCTGGGTGCCAGAGGGAAGCCGGTGCCGGCAGCCAGGGGAAGGAAGGCCTACTCTTGCATTGGGCCTCTAGTGTGTGTGTGTGTGTGTGTGTGTGTGTATATATATCTGTCTTGATTAAATCACAATATATATTACAGATGGCTGTGCATTTCTTTTTTTTAATTTAAATCCTTTATTGTTTAAAGTATTACATATGTCTCCTTTTCCCCCCATGACAGCTCTCTGGCTGCTCCCACCACCCAGCACATGCCCTCACCCCCCTTACTGTCTGTGTCCATTGGTTATGCTTCTGATACTACTGTTAATTTGAAATAAAACCATATTTTACATAAAGCTAAGATTATAAATTTTAATTGGATATATGACAAGGATTGAAAGTGATAGATTACTGTAAGACAAAAAATATATATATTTCCTGTACATTTTTTTTTACATCACAGAGATCATGACTTGTTTACATATGGGAAGTTACATAATAATGATAGGCAAAGGCAAAAATATATCTATTCTGTATATCAAGATATAGTATTTATATATTTGTAATTTTTATATATGCATATTTGTTTTACAAACACTATGGCTTGGGGTATAACTATATATTGAATAGAACTTAAAGTCACTTTTTAACAATATTTTGCTCAAGAAAATATTTCTATTACGGTAAAATTAGAACAAATAATTAAATTTTACAATCACATAAAGACAAGACAATTAGAGTATCTACTCTTTATGATGAACAATTTATTTTATAAAACATAATTAGTAAAAATATTTGATTATTTTCAGATTAATATGAATTAATGTCTAAAGAAGGGAACAGTGGCAAAATTGATTTTTATTAATAAATAGTATTTATTAAATTTAATCACAATATATTTTGTAACATATATTAATACGTTATAGAGGAAATTCTTACATTTATTAATTAATGAAATGTTTACCACAATTCTTCATTAACACGAGTTGAAGTGGTAACTATAATTACTCTTTTGAATATCAAGGACCTAACACTTTGAAAAGTAGGTGAATATTCAAGGTCAAATACTTAGAAGAGAAAAGAACTCAAGAAGTGTTCTGATTCCAAGTTCATGTGTCTTTCAACATCACAGCTGTCTCATCCAAAGCTATACATAATCTATTCCTTACTAAGAAATACAATTTACAAAATCAATGATGTGTGTACATGTTTTTATAAAGGAAACTATTCTTTGGTTATGCATTCTCAGTGGTATAAATAGATGAATGTATTGGATTATGCCGTCTATGTATTCTTAAGAACTACTTTGTGCTCTGCCATATTTTATTCAACAATTTATTTCCTAAGTCAGGTTGTTATTTATTCTGAACATACCCAATGATTTTATTAACACATTTGAAAGTAGGGTAGTACTTGACTGCTGTTGCCTGTGAACTACAAAAGCTAAAAGAAAAATACCAAATAAAAGAGATGACACTTTCCAACATTTTGGATTCTTTACAAATTGCAGAATAAGAGAGTGAGTTGATGGTTATGCATTTCTATTCAAAAAAGTTTCTAAGACTCAAAATAAGAATGAAAAGGACCACTATTTCAGTTTTACAAATACCTCTTGCATGTGTTATTCCAATTGTACCTCAAAACAATCTTATGAGGCAAGTGCTTTCACTGACATTTTACTGATGAAACTGGGCCTCAGAGAGGTTAAATTACTTCCATAGGCTCACATAGCTGGTCAATGGTAGACTCAGACCAACACACAGAATTTCATGAACTTTCATCATTCTACCATGTTACTAGTTTTCCTTAGACACTGTAAAATGCTTGTCTTTTTTTTTCATTTTTTTATTATTATCTAAAGTTTTACATATGTCTCCTTTTTCCCCGATTGACCCCCCCCCCCCCACAACTATCCCCACCTCAGGCAAGCCCCCACCACCCCAGTGTCTGTGTCCATTGGTTATGCTAATATGCATACATACAAGTCCTTTGGTTGCTCTCTAACCTTTTCCCCCCTCACCTGCCATTTGTCTCTGTATCTGTTCTTGTTCATTAACTTATGTTGATCATTATATCCCACATGTGAGTAAAATCATGTGATATTTATCTTTCTCTGACTGGCTTATTTTGCTTAAGCATAATGCTCTCCAGTTCCATCCATGCTGTTGAAAATGGTAAGAATTTCTCGGGAGAAACCAAGATGGCGGCATAGGTAAACACGGGAAATTGCTGCCTCAAACAACCACTTCAAAAATACAACTAAAAGATGGAACGGACATCATCCAGAACCACAGGAAGGCTGGCTGAGTGGAAATTCTACAACTAGAAGGAAAGAGAAAAGCATACCGAGACTCAGAGGAGGTGTGGTGCGGAAGTAAAATACAAAGGTTCGGAGGTGCATGCAGAGAGGGCTGGTAGCTGAGGACACGATTGTCTTTTTCAATCGGGAGGATGTCTCAGGCTCTGAGCTCCACTTCTGGGAGAGTCTCTGGGGACCCAGACTCATACGGGAGAAGCGGGACTGTCTGGCAACAGTCGGATGCGGGAAGAGATTGGACAAAAATGGTACACCTATGGATGAGGACAGTCGGAACTCGAGGGCAGCTTTCTCTCAGAGGCACTCACAGCGATTGCTGGGGCCTCAGAAGGCAGGACTGAGAGCAGCCATACTGCTCGCTCCGCCCACCTTGTTGATCCCCTGGGACCCCGCCCCGCCCAAGCCGTGCATGGAGGCTTTTGCATATGAAAGGCCCGGCACTTGGTAATCTGAAAATTACTTAACAAACTGCAGCTGCCCCGAGGCCCCAGGGCAACTTGCATTGCTTTACAGCTGGCTTATGCTGGATAGCCTCAGGCAGAGGCTAGATTAGCACTTCCTTAGATACAAGCGCCAGTGTACCTACTGGTCAGAGTGGGACCATCCAATTACAACTCAGATCCATAAGGGACACACTCAGGGGGCAGACTCAGTGAGCACCAAAGCCCCACTGAAGCAAGTCTTGCCCCATAAGGGTGTCTTCAGCACAGAAGTTCTCCCACCGTAGATACAGCTGATTCTCACAGCCAATTGACCTGGAGGTCAGTTCCTCCCAGTGTTACCCACAACAATCAAGGCTTAACTACAACAAGACTGTACACAAAGCCCACAAGGGGGTGCACCAAGAGTGTCTACCTCAGGTAATTGGGGAGGCTGAGTCACTGGGCCCTATAGGACACTTAGCACAGAAAGCCACTCTATCGACACAGCGAAGCATAAAAAATGCGGAGACAAAGAAACAGGACACAAATGACAGAAATGGAGGAAAGCAAACTACTGGATATAGAGTTCAAAACCACACTTTTAAGGTTTTTCAAGAATTTTCTAGAAACCGCCGATAAACTCAATGAGACCCTCAAGAAATCTAGTGAGACCCTCGATGTTGTGATAAAGGACCAACTAGAAATTAAGCATGCACTGATTGAAATAATTGAAATAAAGAATATTATACAGACTCCCAACAGCAGACCAGAGGATCACAAAAATCAAGTCAAAGATTTGAAATACGAAGAAGCAAAGAACACCCAACTGGAAAAGCAAAATGAAAAAAGAATCCAAAAAATACGATTATAGTGTAAGGAGCCTCTGGGACAGCTTCAAGCATACCAACATCCAAATTATGAGGGTGCCAGAAGAAGAGAGAGAGCAAGATATTGAAAACCTATTTGAAGAAATAATGACAGAAAACTCCCCCTACCTGGTGAAAGAAATAGACTTACAAGTCCAGGAAGCGCAGAGAACCCCAAACAAAAGGAATCCAAAGAGGACCACACCAAGACACATCATCATTAAAATGCCAAGAGCAAAAGACAAAGAGAGAATCTTAAAAGCAGCAAGAGAAAGAAAGTCAGTTACCTACAAGGGAGTACCCATACGAATGTCAGCTGATTTCTCAACAGAAACTTTGCAGGCCAGAAGGGAGTGGCAAGAAATATTCAAAGTGATGAATACCAAGAACCTACAACCAAGATTACTTTATCCAGCAAAGCTATCATTCAGAATTGATCAGATAAAGAGCTTCACAGATAAGAAAAAGCTAAAGGAGTTCATCACCACCAAACCAGTATTATATGAAATGCTGAAAGGTATCCTTTAAGAAGAGGAAGAAGAAGAAAAAGGTAAAGATACAAATTATGGACAACAAATACACATCTATCAACAAGTGAATCTAAAAATCAAGTGAATAAATAATCTGATGAACAGAATGAACTGGTGATTATAATAGAATCAGGGACATAGAAAGGGAATGGACTGACTGTACTTGGGGGGAAAAGGGATGTGGGGGATGCGGGAAGAGATTGGACAAAAATGGTACACCTATGGATGAGGACAGTGGGCGGGGAGTGAGGGCAGAGGGTGGGGTGGGAACTGGGCAGAGGGAAGTTATGGGGGAAAAAAGAGGAACAAATATAATAATCTGAACAATAAATATTTAATTTTAAAAGAAAAGAATTTCTCCTTTTTTATAGCGGCGTAGTATTCCACTGTGTAAATTTACCACAGTTTTTTAATCCACTCATCTGCTGATGGGCACTTAGGTTGTTTCCAAATCTTAGCTATGGTAAATTGTGCTGCTATGAACATAGGGGTGAATATATCCTTTCTGATTGGCGTTTCTGGTTTCTTGGAATATAGTCCTAGAAGTGGGATTACTGGGTCAAATGGGAGCTCCATTTTTAATTTTTTGAGGAAACTCCATACTGTCTTCCACAGTGGCTGCACCAGTCTGCATTCCCACCAGCAGTGCACAAGGATTCCTTTTTCTCCACATCCTTGCCAGCACTTGTTTGTTGATTTGTTGAGGATAGCCATTCTGACAGGTGTGAGATGGTATCTCCTGTTGTTTTGATATGCATCTCTCGGATGATTAGTGACTTTGAGCATGTTTTCATATGTCTCTTGGCTTTCTGTATGTCCTCTTTTGAAAAGTGTCTATTTAGGTCCTTTGCCCATTTTTTGATTGGATCATTTATCTTCCTTTTGTTAAATTGTATGAATTCTCTGTAAATTTTGGAGATTAAACCCTTATCTGAAATATCATTGGCAAATATGTTCTCCCATGGAGTGGGCTTTCTTGTTGTTTTGTTGATGGTTTCTTTCATTGTGCAAAAGCTTTTTATTATGATGTAGTCCCATTTGTTTATTTTCTCCTTAGTCTCCATTGCCCTAGGAGCTGTGTCAGTAAAGATATTGCTATGACATATGTCTGCTATTTTGCTGCCTATGGAATCCTGTAGATTTTTATGATTTTCCATCATATTTAGGTCTTTAGCCATTTTGAGTTTGTTTTTGTGTATGGTATATTTTGGTGATCTAGTTTCAATTTTTTTTTGCATGTATCTGACCAAATTTCCCAGCACCATTTATTGAAGAGACAAGACTGTCTTGACTCCATTGTATGCTCTTGCCTCCTTTGTCAAATATTAATTGAGCATAATGGCTTGAGTCAATTTCTATGTTCCCTGTTCTGTTACATTGAGCTATATGACTGTTCTTGTGCCAGTACCGGGCAGTTTTGAGAACCATGGCTTGGTAATATAGCTTGATATCTGGTATTGTGATCCCTCCAACTTTGTTCTTTCTCAGGATTGCTGAGGTCTTTTTTATTTTTATTTCAGATGAATTTTGGGGGATTTTGTCTAGATCTTTGAAATATGCCATTGGTATTTTAATGGGGATTGCATTGAATCTGTAGATTACTTTGGGTAGTATTGACATTTTAATGATGTTGATTCCACCAATCCATGAACATGGTATATTCTTCCATTTGTTTATGTCTTCCTCTATCAGTTTTTTCAATGTCCTGTAGTTTTCTGAGTACAGGTCTTTTACGTCCTTAGTTACATTTATTCCTAGGTATCTTAATTTTTTGGTGCAATGATAAATTGGATTTTTTTTTGTTTCTCTTTCTGTGAGTTCAATATTGGTGTATAAGAGGGTCATAGATTTCTGGGTGTTAATTTTGTATCTTGCTACATTACTGAATTCATTTACTAGGTCTCATAGTGTTTTGAAGGAGTCTTTGGGGTTTTCTATGTATAGTATCATGTCATCTGTGAATAAAGACAGTTTTACTTATTTTCCAATGTGGATGCCTTTTATTTATTCTTCTTGTCTGATCGCTATGGCTAGCACTTCCAGTACTATATCGAACAAGAGTGGTGAAAGTGGGCATCTCTGTCTTGTTCCCGTTGTTAGGGGAAATGAGTTTAGTTTTTGCCCATTGAGTATGATGTTGGCAGTAGGTTTGTCATATAAAGCTTTTATTATGTTGAGGAATGATTCCTCTATTCCCACTTTGCTGAGAGTTTTTATCAAGAAAGGGTGCTGGATTTTGTCAGGTGCTTTTTCTTCATTGATTAATATGATTATGTGATTTTTTTCTCTCAATTTGTTTATGTGATGTATCACATTTATTGATTTGCGGATATTGTACCAACCTTGCATCCCCAGAATAAATCCCACTTGGTCATGGTGTATGATCTTTCTAATGTAATACTGGATCCAGTTTGCTAGGATTTTGTTGAGGATTTTAGCATCTATGGTCATCAAGGATATTGCCCTGTAGTTCTCTTTTTTTGTGGTGTCTTTATCTGGTTTTGGAATTAGGATAATGTTGGTTTCATAGAAAGAGCTTGGAAGTGTGCCTTCCTCTTGAATTTTTTGGAATAGTCTGAGGAGGATAGGTTTTAGTTCTTTGAATGCTTGGTAGAACTCCCCTGTAAAGCCTTTTGGACCAGGTCTTTTGGCTGGAAGATTTTGTTTGCTGGAAGATTTTTTATCACTGCTTCAATTTCTCTGGTGGTTGTCGGTCTATTCAGGTTTTTTTTTATTCTTCCTTATTGAGTTTTGGGAGCTTGTATTTTTCTAAGAATATGTCCATTTCGTCTAGGTTGTCCATTTTGTTGGAATAGAGTTTTTCATAGTTTTTTTTCATAATCCTTTGTATTTCTGTGGGATCGGTTGTTACTTCACCTCTTTCATTTCTGATTTTGTTTATTTGGGTCCTCTCTCTTTGCTTCTTGGTGAGCCTGGCTAGACATTCATCAATCTTGTTTATCCTTTCAAGGAACCAACTCTTGGTTTTGTTGATCTTTTGTATTATTTTATTTTATTTTATTTTGGTCTCTATGTCATTTATTTCCACTCTGATCTTTATTATTTCCTTCCTTCTGCTTATGCTGGGCTTTTCTTGTTGCTCTCTTTCTAACTCTTTGAGTTGTAGAGTTAGGTCATTTATTCTCATTGTTTCTTGTTTCTTGCAGTAGACTTGTAGAGCTATGAACTTCCCTCTCAAGACTGCTTTCACTGTGTCCCATAGATTTTGGATTGTTGTGTTTCCATTGTCATTTGTTGCCATGATGCTTTTTATTTCTTCTTTGATCTCTTTGATAACCCAATCATTGTTTAATAGCATGCTATTTATCCTCCAGGTGTTTGATTTTTGTCGTTGTTTTTATTGTAGTTGATTTCTAATTTTATGCCATTGTGATCTGAGAAGCTGCTTGATGTGATTTCTATCTTCTTGAATTTGAAGAGACTTTGCCTGTGTCCCAATGTGTGGTCTAGCTTTGAAAATGACCCACGTGCACTTGAGAAGAATGTATATTCTGTGGCTTTGGGGTAAAATGTTCTGAAGATGTCAATTCCATCTGATCAAGTGAGTCACTTAGGATTACTATTTCTTTGATGATTTTTTGTTTAGAGTATTTATCCAGTGGTGTTAGTGGGGTGTTAAAGTCCCCTACCATGACTGTATTGCTGTCAATCTCTCCCTTGATATCCTCCAGAAGTTTTTTTATGTATTTGGGTGCTCCTATATTGGGTGCATATATGTTTACCAGAGTTATATCTTCTTGTTGAATTGCTCCCTTTAGTATTATGAAGTGGCCTTCCTTATCTCTTGTTATGGCCTTCACTTTGAGGTCTAAATTTTCAGATATAAGCATTGCTACCCCAGCTTTTTTTTCATTCCCATTTGACTGAAAAACCTTTTCCCATCCCTTAATCTGGGATTGGAGGGACGGACTGATCCAGTGCTGGCTTCCTGCTCGTCTCTCCTTATTCTGATCTCCAGTTTCCACAAAAACAACTTCCCCCTGCAGTCTCGGTGAGTGCTTTTAATTGGATGATCTTATGTACTGATCCAGTGGTCGGCAAACTGCAGCTCGAGAGCCACATGTGGCTCTTTGGCCCCTTGAGTGTGGCTCTTCCTAAGCCTTAGGAGTACCCTAATTAAGTTAATAACAATGTACCTACCTATATAGTTTAAATTTAAAAAATTTGGCTCTCAAAAGAAATTTCAATCGTTGTACTGTTGATATTTGTCTCTGTTGACTAATAAGTTTGCCGACCACTGTACTAGACTTAGCGAGCAAAGCAAGGATGTAAAAAAAAAAAAAAAAAGACAAAGGAACCATGCCGACTTGCATCTTTTTCACCCGGCACTGTGTGGCCGGTATAGAACTTCCGGCTGCCTTTCTGGGCAGTTTCCCACGGCTGTGGGTTTATATCTAGAGTTCCTCTCTGCCATCAGTCTTGTGGACCCCGTTCCACATTCGAGGGCTACACTGACCCCAAGGGCTGCAGGTTTGTTGGAGCGCAGTCTCCCTCTGAGACTCTAGGCCCCACTGCGAGCGTTTCTCCCTCCAGCCTGGGTCCCAGATCTCACCTCTCTCTAGGCCAGTGGTTCTCAACCTTGGCTGCACATTAGAATCACCTGGGAATCTTTTTAAAATCCTGATTTCTGGGCCTCCTCCTCTGGAAATTCTGTTTCTTTGTTATGAACATTACAAACATTAGTAACAAAGAAACAGAATTTCCAGAGGAGGAGGCCCAGAAATCAGGATTTTAAAAAGATTCCCAGGTGATTCTAATGTGCAGCCAAGGTTGAGAACCACTGCTCTAGGGCTAGGCAATCTCTGACCTTTCCGTCCATGGATTGTCTCACCAGCTGTGTTTAATTCGCCAATTCCAGGTGGATGTTATTCAATTCAGCTGTCCCTTCTATCTGCTCTGTGAGAAGGTACAGGACCCATCTGCGTCATGTATTCAGTGCCACTTTGTCTCCCCCTGGACAAACTTTTTAGGTGCCCGTGGCTGGGGAGGCTGGAGTCTCGGTGTTCGTGGGTTCACAGCAGAGGCAGCTGGTCCCTGGGCATTGAAGTTGTAGGGTCCAGGGAGGTATCCGAGGTCTCTCTGGTTGAAGGTAAGGCTGGGCTTCTGATCACAGCCGCTCACCCCTTCAAGATGGCGCAGTCTCTGCAGCAGAGCCAGTCGCTCTGGGAGAGATTTCAGCAGTAGTAGAGGCTGCCCTGCCAGGGGAGCCTGGTCCGCCAGTCCCCAACAGGTCCCTCACTCACAAATACACTCCCCGCACGTCCACGCACTCTCCTTTCGCTCTCTCTCTCACACACTATGTTGCAGCCTGCCTTCTCATTGGTCGCTATCTTAACCTCCTAATTTGCTTTTCATTTTTGGTATTTTTGTACCGTTACCCAAAATAAAGGTTTGCTTATCCCTTGTAGGTTTATCACTTGAGATTGGCAAATTTTAGTCAATAAATACCTGCAGCTTGGACAATAATCTAGAGAATGTTAAACAAATCCTTAGGATTGGCATCTTTCTAGTTTTGTAGTTCCTCATTACATTGCCCCAATATTTTTGTTTGGTATGTGTGTGTGTGTGTGTGTGTGTGTGTGTCTAGGTTTACTTTTTTTAACATTTAGTATGGCAAAATTTAAACATATACAAATTAAATCAACATTATAATAAACTTACATGTATTTATTACTCAATATTCTGCCATTTTTGCATCATTGTCTCCTCCTTTCATACTTTATGAAGTAACTATGAGGAAAATGTTGATAATGACAATGATGATAATGACTACTTTTGAAATTTTCTAGGTCATATATATTTTTATTTAAGTATAACTCACATTCATTACAATTTAATTCACCCTTGTTAGTATATATGTTTATGAGTTTTCACAAAGACCAACATTCATGTAACCATCACTGCCATGCCAAATAATTTTAAAGTTCAAATAATATAATGATGAAAAATAGCTGTCAATATTTTAATGACTTAAAAACAAAAATATGTCTAGAAACTATAAATCCATATGGTACCATAGTGAAATATTTTTATTAGGTTATTTTTTTCCCCTTAAGCAGACTGTTTAAATTTCCTCAAAATAAAAGAAAAAGAGAAGAAAGTTTATGTTGTCATGCTGAAATATATCCCTATGTAGAACAAGAGCCATAAGGGTAAACAGATCACGGGAAAGCAGGGATTGGTATTTATGCCAGGTTGAAAGACAGTTTTTAAAAAAGTATATTTTTTCATTGATTTCAGAGAGGAAGGGAGAGGGAGAGATATGAGCATCAATAATGAGAGGGAATCATTTATCAGCTGATTCTGGTATGCCACACACTGGGGATCGAGCCTGCAACTCGGGCATGTGCCCTGACCAGGAATTGAACTGTGACCTCCTGGTTGATAGGTTGATGCTCAACCACTGAGCCATGCCAGCCGGCCAGGTTGAAAGACCTTAATTCTCACACTCCATAATTTCTATTACTGAGACTCTGTCTATATAGGCTGATACTTTACTGACCCACACTTCAATTATTATTATTTTTTTTTTTCTGTTAAGTATCTGCTCAACAGTCTATGGAAGCTCATTGTTTCAGCTCTGGTTTTCAACCTGTAATTACTGACTACACTCCCTGTGGACCCAATTGGCAGTAGATATTTATCTTTCTTCCATTATTGGCTAATCCAAGGCACGATTTCCTGAGCAGGCATGGTAAATCCAGCCAGGAGGACGGTTTATGCTTTTTGCTCACCAAAAAACAAAAACTAATATGAATCGACATAGACAAAAAGGAATTTTCTTTTTACATATATTAAATTTTTTACTGGCTAGGCTCACATAAGTCTTGGCTGGCTTCATCGATCAATTTTGCTATCATGAGTCAGTTTATACCCATCTCTATCACTATTATTAGCTTTATTACCAGGTAAAAATACAGTAGACTCAACTTCAGCCCTTACAATGTTATGTGTAGTGTATTAGGGAAAATTATGATTCTCTTACTCAGAGTTTTCATCAAGAATCTTATTGAATCCTTCTGCTGTGATTGGATGAAGTACCAATCCATGAAGTGATCACTGTGGTCAAGGGCTTAAGACAAACTGCTGTCATAGATTAAGAGTTGTAAGATGAATCTCTATAAAAAACTTGTGGACCAAATATGGAGAATGGGAGGTCTCTAAATTCCTATTAGCAGAAGTAGAGGCAAGGCACCCACATATTGGGTGGACAAAAAATAACAAAGGCACATCACACTAAAAAAAACTTAGTTTTATCAGGAAGATAACTACCATCATTAATTAATAACAATATTATAAATAAATATTCTTGTTACTGCTTTGAGATAAGAGCATTCAGACATTGAATCCACTCATCTCATAATGAATAATAAATTGTATATTTATATTGCTATGAACGAACTCTTAGTAATTTGCAGAAATTACCAAAATATTTTAAACCAGACTTTTAATAAGACATATTTGATGCTGGCCTAGTAAATATTTTAACTTTATTTATTTTTTTTATTTCAAGAAAAAGTAAGTTAAAATAAATAATTGCCTTAAATTAGAAAACTGATATTAAGAATTTTTTAATCAATTTGAAATCCCTTGATTACTTCTTCTGAGTTATGCTACAGCACAGGTTCAAACAATGAAAATCAAGACAAAAATCATCTGAGGGTACACATCACAGATGCATATATCCTGTTGCAATACCTGATTATGTGTTGTAATGAGGACCACATGTTAAACATATTATGGAAATACTAGGGGCCCAGCATGCAAAAATCGCATGAGACCCAGACCCAGCATGCGGCAGGACACAGAGTCAAGTCCCGCTGGCCACGGGATGCAACATCATGTCCCGCCGGTGCCACAGGACCCATCAATGCACCTTCTGGTGACTGGGTTTTTATTAAATAGATAATGTATCGATGTATTATGTTAAAATACAAAAAAAGTATACATTTATGGATACATATAATATATAAAATTATTGCATGTAATGTATATTAATATTTTTATTTATGTACATTTTTATAATATGTAATACAAATAACGTTTATTATATAACTAGAGGCTTGGTGCATGAAATTCGTGCACTCCCTCAGCCCAGCCTGTGCCCTTTTGCAGTCTGGGAGCCCTCAGCTGCCCCATGGGGACCAGGCCTAAGCCATCAGTTGGGCATCCTTAGCACTGCCACAGAGGTGGGAGAGGCTCCCAGCACCGCCACTGCGCTCGCCAGCCATGAGCCCAGCTTCTGGCTGAGTGGCGCTCCCACAGTGGGAGCACACTGACCACCAGGGGGGAACTCCTGTGTTGAATGTCTGCCCCCTGGTGGTCAGTGCACATCATAGCCACCGGTCGTTCAGCTATTCGATCAATTTGCATATCAGCCTTTTATTATATAGGATTACCTGCATCTCCAGACATTATGATCACCCGTAGTACCAGCAGTTTCTATCCTGTTCCTTAGTTAATATCATAATTGTGGATAAGCCTGAATTGCCTGGCTTCCTTTGAATTTCGTATTTTTATGGGGTTCACCTGCGTATAAAATTAATTTTTTTTGTTTTGTTAATATATTTTATGCCAATTTAAGTATAAAACTAGCCAAAGAACTTAGAAAGGGAGAAGAGAACATTTTGCGCACACCAGCTCTACAGTTGCTTGTATTTAGTTACACTATAAGGCAGGTTGCACCTGCAGCATGACTAAGATGACCCCAATGCTCCTCTTAGCTTGACCAAACTTTAGAAAGGCTTCTTCCTGGTTTTAGGCTCCTGGCCTCCCATTTCTTAGAGCATTTACTTTAGAAAACTTGCAAGTATGAATTCAGTGTTTGGCCTTTTGAGAAGTAAATATTCTGCAGTCCAGTAATATGTTTCTCAATATCCTGGTTGCAATCCCTTTGAAATATAACCATCAAGAAAGATAGGTACCTGTCCTAGCCAGTTTTGCTGAGTGGATAGAGGGACTTAAGGGTCCTGAGTTCGAAACTGGTCAAAGGAACATGTCTGGGTTGTAAGCTCGATCCCCAATGTAGGGTGTGCAGGAGACAGCCAATCAATGATTCTCTCTCATCATTGATGTTTCAATCTCTTCCTCCCCCTTCCTCTCTGAAATCAATAAAAATATATTTTAAAAAAACAACAACAAAGAAAAGAAAGATAGGTCCCTGTTTCCCAGTCTCTGTGGGAGAGTAACTTGGCTAAGTGACAATTAGTAAAGATAAATGGTCTAATCATATTTACCTTCTCACAGATGAAGTCCTGTAGTACTTCTCCATTGGTTCATCCCAGGCTTGGAATTCCTCCTGTGTTTTGTTTCATCAGAGTTGAGTTTAATCTTTCTGCACTATTGCAAAGGCCTAATCCCTATGGCAATAGTCTTGAGTAGAATCTCCCTTGCCTTTTTAACACGTTCCCAGTGCATTTTTTTTTTTTCTTTTATAAGCAAGGGAACTAGTAATTTTGAGTGGGAAAGCTAATTTATGGTGGAGAATTAGAAATTAACATATTGTTCTGAACAAAGATATACTAGTATTTCCTATCTGACTCCTAAACAAGTATTTTTTAGATGATACCGAAAACAGAGAGAAGTGACATAACAGAACTGGAAAACCCAACATTGATTATCAAAAAATGTTCCCAGATAAGGCATTTCCAGAGTGCTCTCTCTGTGTCTCTCTGTCTCTCTGTCTCTGGCTCTAAATCTTTCTGTCTCTTGCTCTCTCTCTCTCTCTCACACACACACACACTTCCTCTTTTTCTGAACTACTAAGCAGGTGAGGGATAAACAGAATTCCCTGTCCATACATAGAATCTACACATTAAAATTTTAATGAATTGCATAGACCCTTATTTTTTTAAATTTTATTTTATTGCAGACCCTTATTTTTTTGAGTGAGGCACAAGCAAGTGAAGTCATTGCTCCAAGGGAAGCTAATTAGCAAGAGGCCAGGTAATATAACAGATTTCCCAAAGTTTCACTACCTCAAACGGCTTTTCTATTTATTTCTACTTGACTACACTAAAAGACATGTTTTAAATTAAGATTTTATGTAGAAAGGAAACATGTTTCTTTATGTTTATCAGGTAATATGAATTGTTATTGGCAATTAAAATGAACTGTGCTCATTAGCCCGCCGTAACCCATGCCTCTTAAGCAACATCAGACAAGCATTCTGCTCACTCCTGTCCTGCATTTCATTAACCTTGCACTCTCTGTATCACTGTAGCAGAGCCACATAAGCCAAGTGGCAGCGTGGAAATAAAAAAGAATCATGCAAATATCAACATTCAGTCCATTTACTTTTGAATTGGATACTCCATGTTATTACTTGTTTCATTTCTCATGAAATAAAAAAGATTGTGGGTCTATCTGTTTGTGAATTGCCTCATTTGTGGATGGTATATGTTGCCATATTGTCAAAAAATGAGGAAGTGGGTAGATTTTTCTTTATGGTCTTTTATGAAATCTTATGTCATACGCCAGTAAAATGGCTCTGTTCAGATTTTCTTGGGTCTTATGTTAATTTCATTTCATTGCGATTGAGAACCTCAGAGCACACACTAATATTATAATAATAAAAGCATAATATGCTAATTAGAGTGGACATCCTTCTGGATGAAGCTGCGGCAGCAGGGGCTAAGGCAGAGGCAGTTAGGGGTGATCAGGCAGGCTGGCAAGCAGGGGCAATGAGGCAGGCAGGCAGAGAGGGGTTTGGAGTGATGAGGCAGGCAGGCAAGCAGTTAGGGATGATCAGGCAGGCAGAGGGATTAGGGGCAATTAGGCAGCTAGGCAGGCAAGCGGTTAGGAGCCTGCGGTCCTGGATTGCGAGAGGGATGTCTGACTGACAGCTTAGGCCCAATCCTTCAGGGATCCCTGTGGGATTTGGCCTAAAGTGGCAGCCAGACATCCCCCAATGGGTCCCGGATTGCAAGAGGGGACAGGCCGGGCTGAGGCACCCCTCTCCATCGTGCATGAATTTCATGCACTGGCCTCTAGTTAATTATATAATGAATATACCTGCATTTGATTGTTAGTCAAATCATATAATTATCCTTTAACATTTTTTATATTTCTCAGCACATAACTTATCCATAGAAGCATATTTTGATCATGTACTCAAAGATTTATTGAGTTCACCGGATAATTTTTGCTATGCAAATCATTTAAAAAACAATACAGCAAACCTCATGCCCCCAGACAGCCATTCACAGGGTGACTGGAGATACATCTTGGCACAACTCTCCTTTGCCTTCTCCAGTTTTGGTTAACTGCAATTCACAGCCTCAGCTTAATGTCTGCAATGATGCACCCTGATGAGTGAGAGCTTTTCTCAGCACGAGTCTTATTAGCATTTTTCTGTGCTTGGCAATAAACAACTCAATACTCCCGGAATCCTCACCCATCATTGCCCCCAGTAGACGGCTCTGATTTCTTTAAAGAAAGAAGCATTCTCTAATGGCTGTACAAAACATTCTTTTTTTTTTTTAAGTTTGCCCTATTGGAGACAGGTGAAAGATTGACTTTCAGCAGCTGCACAAGAGACTACTTCCAAGGGTTCTTTGCATTAATATGTAAAGCAATAATCAGTAAGTAGTACCTTTTGACATGCAACAGGTGGCTTTTCATTCTAAAAGAGGCAGTCTCTTATTGTGAATCAAAGGTGCCCCGTGGTTCTGCATCACTTTGCTGTACCTCCTACCAGCTCAGGGTATATAGATATCTTCACAGACTAGAACAGCGGTGCTCTCCCCGGAGTTGCCTTCCATGCTTACATTGAACTTCAATGGTCCTGCAAGTCACTCCACCAGTGCACGCTTTCCTTGCACTCTCAAATCACAGGGGGCTTTTGAAGGGAAAAGTCAGGCTTCCTAATCAGAGAACAGAAACCATAATAGAGCATTCTCTGTAAGAATGCACAACGCTGGAATAAGCACACAATGCAAATTTTATCTTGCCTTTATCCGGTATATACTCCCCAGAACCATGTGCTCTGCGTTGAACTACTTCCCATTGAACGGACATGTAATTCAGCTATGAGACTATTTCAAACCATTGATAGCTCACAGTGGTTTTCATAAAAAAAACATTTTACTATATTTAGTGGGCTACCCCAGCTACATTAGAAATGTTGAGATATGTTGTCCCTAAAAGATTGAAAAATTAATTTAAAAAAAATAAGATACAAAGGCTTCCATTTTTCCTGAGATAGTAAACATATGTAAGGCAGGTTAAGATGAGTTGGATGTGTATTTACGCCATAAGAAGCCAACCCAGAGGTACCACAGAGATTGGGACCCTGGACAAACCTATTATGCATAGTCCCATTTATAAAGTAAACATGTTAGATGTGTGAATAGTATCCATTTATTCCACATAAAAAATAAATTACTGAGAGGTGTCTACTGCATTTTTAATAAGAATTTTCAACCTTAGATTTACAAACATTTATAATCTGTATGATATACATTGGGCTGGGCTTCTACTAATTGCGTGTGTGTGTGTGTGTGTGTGTGTGTGCGCGTCCAAACATTGTTAAAGAAAATACTTACTGCATTTATCCCTACTGAGTTTTGAGTCATTATATTTTGCATGCAATGATGTATTTTAAAATGCTCCCATATTACCAAGATTTAGTAATAATCAGAAATATGTCGAGTGACCTAATGTGCTAGATTAACTGGAGAGTTGAATTCTGGAAGAGTTTATTGTAAGGAATTAGAACACAAATAGATGTCTGAGTAAATATTTTGGAGCTAATTGAATTGAGAGAATTTGATCAATAAATCAGCAAGTATTGAAGGTACTTTACTAGAGACTGGAGATGCCATATCAACCAGAGTAAGTTAAAAGAATTGTCTGCTTAAAATTATTGAAATGAGAGAATAGCCTAGAATAAGAAACCAAGAAAATATGCAATGTAAAAGACATAAATTTCTAATAACAGTGACATAAACCAGAAACAAGATCTGATTATTAACATGATTATAAAACTGTAGATGTCATCATCTTGGGGTGTGAGGGACAGAATTATTTTAAAACTTGTTAATCTCATTGCCTGTCGGCCTTTGGCTAAAATCAAGTTTAAAATTTGTTAATCTCTCTTTATTGCTTTATCTTTAGGCTATCTTTACCAAAGGATTCATCTAAGGAATAAACACCAATCCTAAGATCATGAGAGAATCTATAGTTTCTTTAGACTTTCTCAGTGATGATTTTATTTATCATCTACAAAAATCTGAGAATTGACAACAGGAACTATATTGGGTTTTATTTTGTTTCTAATCTAACTTGGAGTTTAAACTTTATACTTCATCAAATGAAGAAACCAAGACTTCAAGAGTTTCAATTATTTATTTAAATTTATTCAAGTAAGAATGCAGAAGGGTGCTTTATATCTAGTTAAAAGAGCTTTCCTATATTTCATAGTAACTCTAGAAATATTAATTTCATAATATTTAATCTTTATTTAGTCTATTCTATGTAGTAAGAACCTTTTGATTTTATTCTACCCTTGCACTAGCTTTATTCTTGTAGTTTTTATCTGTATCTTCTAGATGAAGAAACTAAGCCAAGTATCTGTTAAGAAGTCTGTAAGTTTTACACAATTAGAATCAAATTCAACAGTCAAATCAGTCAGGATTGAAATAAAATATATCCATGTATTAGTATAATTTGTGTCTTCAGAGTTAGAAACAATTGTCCATATTTCTGGCTTTTCTCTGAACTCTAAACCATAGCTACCTCTAACAGTCTATCAAAATGTCTTGCTAGACCTGTATTATGCATAATTACAATTTCTAATGAACACTATAACATTTGTGTATTTAAGTTTGAGCTACTGGAGTTGGGGGGAGGGGAGCCATTCATCCTAATAAAATATCACACTGCCTTAAAATAAACAAATCAGTTCACAGAATAGCATGAATTAAAGCTATCTATGTACGTTTGTGTGTTTCTTCCTATCATGTATCCATCACCTATATTTTTTAGCACTGAACAGCAAGAAATCGTGGGTGCAGATGGACAGGACTTCTCCAATTTAGTGATTCTTTTAATATAAACCGTGCCTGCCAACATTTCATACTTGAGAATGTGTTCAAGACTACTTGGCCTGTGCCCTCTCGCAATCCAGGACCCCTCAGGGGATGTTGGGGAGCTAGTTTTGGCCCAATGCCTGCATACAGGCCGAGGGACCCCACCGGTGCCCAGGGGCCTCTAGTATGCATATAAGATCTTGGTTAATCTCTTCCTGCCTCCTCCCCCTTCCCTCTGAGATTCATCAGTTTGTTCCATGTTTCCATGCCTGTGCATTGAGCATCTCCCCCTGGTGATCAGTGTGTGTCATGGCTACCGGCCGGTTGGCCAGTCGGCCGGTCACTTAGGCTTTTATATATATAAATGGATATATTTCCAAGGTCACTGGAATCAATGTAATATAGTTATAGATAAAGAACCAGCAAAATGTCAAAAATTAGTTGCAAACGCCACATCCAATGATCTCAGCTGGCAACTACTCGAACTGGATCTAAATTTACTACTTAAGCTCCCATGACTATGTGGATAAAGCACTTGAAGAAATAGATAAATTAGGCACTTACTTTAATATAATTACAAATCTATTGTAATCTTAATATTTGACAATCAAGAATACCTCTTAACTGTCCTTCATCCAGAAAAACATCCAGTTGTGTTAGCAACTATGCTTTAACACTAATGAAGAGTAATGTCTGAGAGCGTTGTCTAAGCTGGTTTTATACTCAGCATGAGTAAAAGAAACAAGTAGCATGAGAATTTAGCGCAACAACCCGTACCATGCTCTTAAAGTGCCAGCAGACTAAATGTTATAATTTAATGTATTTATGCAAAATACTATAATTTAAATTATTTACATGTCTGGAGAATGTTTATACTTTTGTACTACATAGTGATTAATTATTCTGATCCAATAATCCCCATAAAGTATTTTAAAATATCTAGGAGCTTAACTTTTTTTTTCTAAGTTAATACATTCTTCCTAGAGCTTAACCCTTATTTACTCTCAAGAAATGTGATTTCTCACTCCCCGATTTAGGCAAGTTTATGGATATAGAAGCCAATGTTTTATTTCTGAATCCAACTGAGAGAAAACATTCTCTATCTGTTTATTTTCATGATTAACCAGGTGCTGGGACTGCACTAAACTACAGACTCGTTTGATTCACACCTTTCTAAATGCCTAGAAATGAATTGTTTTATTTTCTAACAAGCAACAGATGCAAGACTGCAGTCTGAAATGAGATGACATGAAATTGGACTATTTTTTTAAACTATGTTCTAACTTTAAATTACTCTATTATGTTCTGTTACAAACCTTGTTTTGTCACAGACTGTCTTTTTCCTGCCTTTCTTACGTTACATCTATTTTGGAGACCCAGGTATCTTTAAGAATCTATCTAGATCATTTTGGCAGCTAACATGCTTGGAACTACTCTCTCTATGTCCTCTCTTTATAGCTCAAAATACTTCTGATGTGAATATCTAATCCACAGGACATGTGAAAACAAAGCAACCACCACTACTTGAATACACAAATAGAGGGAGACAAAATAGCATAGCAAGCCCCATCTTTCTGTCCATGCAGTGCAGAAAATAAGTACATAAACTCTGATCAAATAAAATAATTATTCAAGAGATGGAGTGAAGTTAGGAACCTAAGAAGCCATGCCCACAGAGTAGAATGATCTGATGGAAGGCTGATTTATTTATTTATTTTTAAAACAAACACTAAATTTGGTCTACAATTTAGAGTTCTAGAAACCAAACTATGCAAAATTCTTAGCCTTGCTTATTCTGTTCCTTTTTACTTTACAACATGATAGTTTCAATCTCGAAAGTCTTCTTTAATCTCTTTTAGAACAGCTATTACTCTTCTTTGGGGGAAAATTATATTCTGCAGTTATTTTATGTGAAAGTAGCAATTTGCAAAGCATAATCGTGTGTGTGTGTGTGTGTGTGTGTGTGTGTGTATGAGAGAGAGAGAGAGAGAGAGAGAGAGAGAGAGAGAGAGAGATATTTCCTGAGGTTTTAGGAAAGCAGTTATTAATAAACACTGTTGAATCTACCTATATTTTAATCCCTTGCTCTTGACTGCTCCTTTGGATGAGAATGCCTGTCTGCTCTTGAAATGTGGTTGACAAAGAGTAGTCAACAGTATCCAAGCCAAAGGGAAAAGATTTATAATGATTAAATAGACTCTTATCGTAAAAAATAACTTTGTTGAAGGATAAGGTGGAAAAGCTCATTGGAGTATTTCACACATTATACTAACCATAAGACAAAGAAATTCTTTTTAAGATTTAAACACAACAAATACAGCACTTTTTGTTTATATTCACATATAGAGTATCTCTGTAAGTCGAAGCACATAAAATGCAGTTGTAATATGGATGACCTTTAAATATCTATGATTTCTAAAAATAGTACAAAGGATATATTCTATTGCTAAATGAAAGTGTAGGCAATTCATAATTTTCTGCATGTAATCAGGAGATATCCTTTAATCACCCAGAGCTCTAGGTAAAATATATATGTATATGTTATCACCTGCTAATGAGAGGCAAAATTGAAAACCAAGACAAAATTTACGCTTTTATTGCTTCTGTCATCTCTTTAGGACAATGAAAACTAATTAAAAATACAGAGAGAAAACAAGTACACCTGTGATTTGACAGTGAGGGCCATGGCATATGTTTATGTTTTGAAAATGGGCTATTAAAGCTCCAACTAGAAAAAAGACCTTTGTCCCAAGCCATTGCTAAAAAATTTGGTATGTTCTTCATTTGATGTTTGCTAACTAGTGCAGCCACACTTTACATCCAGTTACTATAATTCATTAAAGCCAATGTACTTTCCACAACAACCCTATAACCAACAAATTATTTAGATCAAGAATAATTTACTATGTTATTCTAGTATTAATGTATTCATATTTAAGAAGTTTTTTTTTTAGATTAAACACCAGGATTTATACATATTTCACCAGTTTTCCCACGAATGTCCTTTATCTGTTGCAGGATGCAATCTAGGACACTATGTTGCATTTAGTTGAACTGTCACCTTAGCCCCCTCTTGTCCATGACAGTTTTTACATTTCTCCTTATTTTTCATGACCTTGAGATTTTTGAGGCTTGTTCTGTAAGATTTTGGATTGCATGCCCCTCAAATTAGGTATGTGCAATGCTTTTCTTATAATTAAACTATACCTCAGATTCTAGAATACCACTCTTTCTCTTCTCTCGCTTTGTTTTTCAGTCTCATTTTCTGTTTTCTCTTCTTCCCCCTACCTTTAAGCTTGACTAAGTGATCAAAGGAAAAAACAAAACACACACACAAAAGACCTAGCTGGTTTGGCAAAGTGAATAGAGCATCAGCCTGCAGACTGAAAAGTCCTGGGTTCAATTCCAGGCAAGGGCACATGCTCGGGTTGTGGGCTCGATCCCCAGCAGGGGGTGTGCAGGAGGCAGCTGATCAATGATTCTATCTCATCATTGATGTTTCTATCTCTCTTTCTCCCTGAAATTATATATATACATATATATATATATATACTAGAGGCCCGGTGCACAAAAATTGTGCACTCGGGGGGGGGGAAGGAGGGGGGTCCCTCAGCCCGGCCTGTGCCCTCTCGCAGTCTAGGACCCCTCGGGAGATAACGACCTGCTGGCTTAGGCCTGCTCCTGGGTGGCAGAGGGCAGGCCCAATCCCTAGGTGCAGCCCCTGGTCGGGCTCAGAGCAGGGCTGATTGGGGATTTGGGGCGCCGCCCCCTGTCATGCACAGAGCAGGGCGGATTGGGAGGTTTTGATGCCACCCTCAGTCATGCTTAGGGTAGGGCCGATTGGGGGGTTGGGGCACCGCCCCCTGTCACACTCAAGGCAGGGTCGATGGGGAGGTTGCAGTGCCACCCCCTGTCACGCACAGATCAGGGCCAATCGGGGTTGAGGTGCTGCCCCCTGTCATGCACAGAACAGGGCCCATCAGGGGGGTTGGGGCTCCATACCCTGTCACGCACAGAGCAGGGCCAATCAGGGGGTTGGGCGCTGCCCCCTGTCATGCACAGAGCAGGGCCCATCAGGGGGTTGGGGAGCTCCCCCCTGTCACTCACAGAGTAGGGCTCATAGGGGAGTTGGGGCACCGCCCCCTGTCACACACACAGCAGGGAGGATCAGAGGGTTTGTGCGCGGCCACTGTCACACTCAGGGCAGGGCCGATGGGGAGGTTATGGCTCTACCCTGTCACACACAGAGCAGGGCCGATCAGGGGTTTGGGACGCCGCACCCTGTCACACACACAGCTGCAGGGCGATCAGGGGATTTGGGCGCTGCCCCCTGTCACGCTGATCCGGTGCCAGGAGGCCTCACGGCTCCGCTGATCCCGGTGCTGGGAGGCATATTACCTTTTTACTATATAGGATAGATGCCTGGGGTCGGCTGGTTTGCCCTGAAGGGTGTCGTGGATCAGGGTGGGGGTCCCCACTGGGGTGCCTGGCCAGTCTGGGTGAGGGGCTAAGGGCTGCTTTCAGGCTGGTGATTGACTGAAGCTCCCAACCACTCCTTTTTTTCTTTTTCTTTTTTTATTCTAGGCCAGCTTTAGCTCTGGCTCTAGCTCTGAGGCCTCGGCTGCTGAAAGCTGGTATCTGGTTTGTTTGCGTTCTATAATCGAAACAATGTATAACTCCAGCTCTGAGATCCCGGCGGCTGAAAGCTGGTTTCTGGGGTTTTGTTTAGCTTCTATATTGTTAAAATGTTTCAAACTGCCAGGTTAGAGGCCGGCAGCGGCAGGCGGGGAACGTTGGAGTTAGCCAGTCACTGGAGCAAGCAAGCCTCCCTGTTCGCTTCCAGCTGCCAGGCTGCCGGCCGCCATCTTGGTTGTCACTTAATTTGCATGTACTCATTGATTAGCCAATGAAAAGGGTAGTGGTCATACGCTAATTACCATGTTTCTCTTTTATTAGTGTAGATATATATATGGTATGGCTAAGCGACTGAACAACGGAACAACATGTCACTATGACACGCATTGACCACCAGGGGGCAGACGCTCAATGCAGAGCTGCCCCCTGGTGGTCAGTGTGCTCCCACAGCCAACCTCCCGTGATCCCTCCCTCCCCCCAGCTGGCCGGCCCCATCGGCCCCGATCAGGGTGGCTGACCAACCTCCTGCGGCCCCTCTCCCTGGCCAACTGCCAGCAGCCCCAATCGCCTGATCGCTGGCCAGGCTGAGGGACCCCACCTGTGCACAAATTCGTGCACTGGGCCTCTAGTGTGTGTGTGTGTGTATATATATATGTGTGTGTATATATATATATATGTATATACATATATATGTATATATATATGTATATATATACACGTATATATATACACATATATATATCACAAATATTTTATTATTTATTTATTATTTTTAAAATTTATTTCAGAGAGGAAGGGAGAGAGAGAGAGAGAGAGAGAAATATCAACGATAAAAGAGAATAATTTATGGGTCCAGCCCACAATCCAGTCATGTGCCTTGACCAGGAATCAAACTGACCTCCTGGTTCATAGGTCTATGCTCAACCAATGAGCCATGCTGGCCGAGTATACGAACATTTTAATGATCTGATGGATGTGTTAAATTTCTTGATCTTGTTAACCATTTCACAAAGTATATACATCGAATCATCATGTTATACACTTTAAATATATACAATTATATTTGTCAATTATACCTCAATAAAGCTGGATAAAAAGTTTGAGTGAATGACTCAAGGCTCAGTCCTAGGTCCCATCATCTTTTTTATCTACCTCTTTCACTTTAGGGATTTCATCAAGTAACATTTACATACAGAATTATCTTATGAATTGCAGACTCATTTCTCAACTGCCTGTTTGGCATCTTAAAGACTTGTCAACGTTAAAATATTCAGAGATAAACTCCTAATCTCCTTCCAACCCCACCCCTTGTCAAAATCTTCGGCATCTATACTTTTTCTCATCTCAATCAATGGCAGCTCCATTCACCCAGGCTCTCAGGTCACAAAACTTGGAGTTAGACTAAATCAGCATTGATGATTACAGTAATACATTTAAAATTGAAAAGAACCCAAGTCAGTCTTTACTTATGGACAATTCCAGTTCATACTTACAAGTTTAAATAAAAAATATATGTATCAAAAGTTTGTGGAACAGATTTTTAAGAGTTCTAGATAGCTGAATTTTTGTTTTAAGAAAAATAGTGGTATTTCAATATTCCATTACCATAATCATCATCAATATTCAATTGATTCAGAAGATGTGATTCTAAAACTCTGACCTCCAAAGGCACCCAAGCTTCTCTGAAACAATATTTTCATTTTTTTATGAAATGATTTCAGATACATTGGGAAAGGAAGCCATCATTGCTAAAATAATTATTAGCTGTCAAAACCTGTGCTTGCGATACTTATATTGCAGTACCACAATTTATTAGAAACCTGATGAGTGGTCCAGGATAGATTGACATTATTGGATCTGCCTGGAACAGTATAATGTTTGAAGGATGACCTTCAAGCTGGTATTTGCCTAGATTAGTCAATAAACATTCAGGCATGTCCTGCTGGGAGATGAAGTATGTTCCACTGTTGTTAGAAAACATTAATCTTGAATCTAGGGCATCACATCTACTTATTAAAGCAACTGGCATGCTCTATTCATCAAATGACATAATAAAATATACAATCTTATGATTTCCATAGTTGCACAAATGTAAATGAGTACATCTGTATGTATACATACTATTTCAGTATAGATATATGGTTCTAAAAAATACCTTCTGACAATCACCTTTGTCATTGCATCAACAACAACTCATTTTATAATAGGACAAACCAATATTACACATCTTTACATATGCCATGCACTGAAAAGAACAATAAATATTCAATATTCAAACCAAAAGTTACAGAAGAAAACACTATCCTATATGAAGCATAAGATTTTCCCCTAGCATTTATTCAGTTAGTACTCAGTCTTTTTTTTTTTTTTAATATATTTTATTGAAGTTTTACAGAGAAGAAGGGAGAGGGATAGAGAGTTAGAAACATCAATGAGAGAGATCGATCAGCTGCCTCCTGCACAGCCCCCAGTAGGGATGTGCCCGCAATCCAGGTACATGCCCTTGACCGGAATCAAACCTGGGACCCTTGAGTCTGCAGGCTGACACTCTATCCACTGAGCCAAACTGGTTCGGCCAGTTAGTACTCAGTCTTAAACAAAAATATTTATTCAATCTATAGTTGCCCGAAAAATACAGGATACCAAGTTAGATTTTAATTCCAGCTGGAATATATATATAACTAGTGACCCGGTGCACAAAATTCGTGCACATTAAAAAGGGATTAATTAGAGGAAATATTTTAATATTGCTATTTGCCCTTTCTCTATAATAGAAGTGTCAGAGATGGAAGAAAATTAGTAAAATGTATGTGAAAATTTTCCTCCTGTCAGAGTCTGGGGTACACTGCGGGACCCAGAGTAAAGTCCCCGCCCACCCATGTGCACCTCAAAATCACGCAAGACCCAGACCCCGCCACCCCCCCCATTGGGCTAGATCCAGACCTGGCTGGTCCCATCCTTGTCAAGCCCCAGCGGGCAGGGGGCACAGCCTCAGATCCCCCGGCCCAGCACTGGGATGGGGGGCGTGGCCTGCAGTCCCCCAGCCCAGACCGGGGCGGGGGCATGGCTTAAGGTCCCCTGTCAAACCCTGCCAGGTGGGGGACGCAGCCTGAGGTCCCCTGTCAAGCCCCACTGGGCGGGGTTGTGCCGTGAGGTACCCCGTCAAGCCCCGCTGGGAGGGAGCACAGCCTCTGGCCCAGTGCTGGGTGGGGGGGCGCAGCCTCAGGTCTCCCGTCAAGCCCCGCTGAGCGGGGGGCATGGCCTGAGGTCCCCCGGTCCTAGGTGAGAGGAGCAGCCTGAGGTCCCCCATCAAGCCCTCCCGGATGGGGGGCACAGCCTGAGGTCCCCTGTCAAGCCCCACCAGGAAGGGGGTGCGGTCTCTGGTCACTTGGCCCGGCACCAGGGCAGGGGTGTGGCCTGAGGTCCCCTGGGCCAGCACCAGGACGGGGGGCACACCTTGAGGTCCCCCATCAAGCCCCGCAGGCAAGGAGCATGACCTCAGCTGCCCCAGCCTGGCCCCGGGGCCGCGGCCTCAAGTCCCCTGGCCTGGCACCGGGGCGGGTGGTGTGGCCTGAGGTTCCCTGTCAAGCCCCACAGGGGTGGGGGGGCATAGCCTCAGGTCCTTGCTGATTGCTCGTTAAGGCTCGTTATGGGAACTCAGCCTCCACTGTGGGCACAGCCATCTTGTGTTATGGAAACACCCTTCCCCCCCCCCCCCCTCCACCATGGGCGCTGCCATCTTTGTGGTGGAGTGATGCTCAATTTGAATATTCCCTCTTTATTATATAGGATTTTAGCAATACAATATATTGGACATACTTATATTAAATAAGTTATTCAGTGACTTAATGAAACTCAAATTTAACAGGGAGACATATTTTTATTTGTTACATTTGGCAACTATAATCCTGAGAAGATAACCCTTCTCTGAAATATTTATTCATGAAATATTTATTTGTCACCTACTATGTGGCAGTAATACTAATGTGCAGTCAAGTTTAATGAATAAGAGTTGGTTCAGTTTCCATGAGGAAGTTACTGTGTGGAAGAAAAGACAGGAAGTGGATGCCTTTACTTTGCATAAGAATTACAATAAGAAATTTGGGTGTGTAGCCACCTCCACCCTTTATGAGCATTATAGAATATATCAGAAAAGGGTCAACATCTAGGTTAATTTCTAAAAGGTAGATGTTAACCTGGAAAGAAAGCCATGGATAAAAATTCGGTAAGATGGAGTGAAGGGAAAGTTCTTCAATTTGGGAACCTGAATATTTCCAACTTATTAAATAAAGAAAATGCTCAAAAGTAATGAATTTGAGCTCTAGTGTTTTTGTTTCTACATTTTGTATTAGTCAGGGTCTCAGCAAGAGACAATAATAAAAATAAAATGAAACTAGTTTTTTGAACAGAAAACAATTAAAATATTCTTATTTTTGTCTCATCTGAGTTTGTAGCAAATGGCAAGGTTTTGAAGGACATGATGCTAACTGAAATAAACCGGATGCAGAAAGACAAATACGCACTTATATGTGGAATTTAAAGTAGTGAATTCATAGAAGCAGAGAGCAGAATGGTGGTTGTCAGGGGCTGGGGGCAGTGTGGGGTGGAGAAATGAGATGTTGGTCAAAGGGTAAAAAGTTGTAGTTATGCAAGATAAATAAATACTGAAGATTTTAGGCACAACAATGCAAGTAGAGTTAACATTACTGTACACTTAAAATTTGCGAAGATAGATGTGAAGTGTTCTTGCCGTACATATCCAAGTGGTAACTATATGAAGAGATGGGTAATTTAAATTGCTTGAATGTGGTGATTATTGCACAATATAAATATTTGTCACATCATCAAATTGTACACCTTAAATGAGTACAATTCTTAATTGTCAAATATTCCTCCATAAAATATAAGTAAAAAAAATCATTTTTCTTTGGTATATAGTTGCTAACTAATTCAGTTATTGTAAAGGTCGGAGACACTGAAATATCACCAGTGTGGAAACTTCAGGAAGCTGCTCCCATGCCAGTTCCCAATAAAAGAACTGAGCAGTGGGCCCAGGGAGCTGAGACTCAGGTCTCTGAGGAGAGAACGCTGCTTGCTCAGTGGGTGTCTCAGGGGAATAGCTAAGGATGGTTCTGCAAATGTTGGAAAATTGCAAAGTGGACTCTGATGCAGTTACGGAAAGGAACCGCTGCAGGGCGAAGAAGTGTTGCTACAGGGAAGCTCACTAGGACCCCTGTCCTCAAAGACTGGAAGCCCTTAAGAAGCAAATGGGGCTCTAGCTGGTTGGGCTCAGTGGATAGAGTGTCGGCCTGCAGATTGAAGGGTCCCAGGTTCAATTCTGGTCAAGCTCACATGCCTGGGTTGTGGGCTCGATCTGCAGTAGGAGGCCTGCAGGAGGCAGCCTAACAGTGATTCTCTTTCATCATTGATGTTTCTATCTCTCTCTCCCTCTCCCTTCCTTTCTGAAATCAATTTAAAAAGGAGGAGAAGGAGGAGGAGGAAGAGGAGGAAGAGGAGGAGGAGAAGAAGAAAATGAAAAGGAGCAACTCCCTTCTTGCTCCTCTATCCCTGGAGTCTTCCTTTAGTGCTTCTTCTTAGCAGAAACTGATAGAAAGTCTACAGGCAAAGTAGAAACAATGATTTCATGAGTCGCAGCTCCAGCACCCAAAACAGTATAGACCAGTGATGGCAAACCTTTTGAGCTCAGCGTGTCAGCATTTTGAAAAACCCTAACTTAACTCTGGTGCCATGTCACATATAGAAATTTTTTTGATATTTGCAACCATAGTAAAACAAAGACATATTTTTGGTATTTATTTTATATATTTAAATGCCATTTAACAAAGAAAAATCAACCAAAAAAATGAGTTGGCGTGTCACCTCTGACATGCGTGTCGTAGGTTCGCCATCACTGGGAGAGACCAACAGCTTGAAGCTGAAAGACCACTTGATGATGAGCACACCTAATAAGTCACTTTGTGAAGATATCCTGTAGACAGTGCCTTTCACCATGTTTCCTTTTTTCTTGTAAATTTGTATTTTTCTCTTTGCGCTTTCTTATTGTGTCATGGGAAAATATAACCTCATGTTAGTTGATTTTTTTATCATTTATAATCACATAACACTTTTCTTGATCCTCATAATTTTTCCACATACCCTCTTTTCTCCTTCATTGGCTTGACTTTATTGCCATTCAGAATTCTCTTTTTCACATTGCCAATTTTTATTCTTCATTTTATCAGTCTCTACTGTAGGGAAAAAAATTAATGAAACCAGGTTTCACCAGTAATTTGGTTTTTAATGGTACTATAATTCTTTTATTACTTACCTAAGACATACTCACATTAAAGAGTTTTCCCTTTGCCCTGGCTGGTTTGGCTCAGTGGATAGAATGTCAGCCTGCATACCAAAGGTTCTAAGGGCACATACCTCAGTTTCAGGCTCCTCCCCAGCCAGGGCCCTAGTTAGGGCTAGTGCAGGAGGCAACCAATCAATGTGTTTCTCTCACATTGATATTTCTCTCTATCTTTTTCTCTCTCTTCCACTCTTCCTAAAAATCAATAGAAAAATATTCTCAGGTGAGGATTAGCAAAAAAATAAACAAAAAAGAAGAGTTTTCCCTTTCATCCACAAATTAGTGTTATTAATGAATGCAAGAAAAAGCCACATTGAATTTCTAAAACTGAATAAAGATAAGAAAGTTCTTGATATTTTACATAATGATAGTTTAAGCTAAAAAAGGATTTGAATCCCTTCAATTTAATGCAACAATGCAGCAGTGAAAGTGACCACAAGTTCATGACCCCCCACCTCACTCCAGACCATTTATAAGGTTTTGACTCAAGACATTGGGACAACTTCAGTTATAAGAAGCAGTGGCAAACACTCAAAGGCAAAAGACAGCTAAAAATCACAATCAAATATATATACATTATATTTAGTGCAAAATTATTTTTACCCTCATACTGTATTTTGTGTTTCCAACGGAAATTAGTATTTTCACATGCTAGTTAAAAATAACCAAAATAAATATGTGTGACACCTATTAAAATAGTATACATTTAACCAAAGGCATGTGAAAATTACAACTCAAAGACGTAATTAATTAATCCAAGGCTAATGGTAACAATAAGCCAAATAAAACCCTCTTCTAATAACAGTGAAAATGAAATGCAGAAATCAAATCTAAACTATAGTTAAGGGAAAAGGGAACAAATATCCTCTAGTTTAATAGTCAACTCACTGATAGTGTTATCATCAGCATTGTTCTGAAGAAACTGAAGATGATATCTCCATTTATGAGACATTAAAATGGTGTTTACATTGAATTTTTTATGTAATCAGTAAAGCAAAGCATGTTATATAGCACTAGGGGCCCAGTGCACGAATTCGTGCACCTTGAAAGGAACTGTGGGCCGTGAGGCTTCGGTGGGCACAGGGGTGGGTCTTGGCCCATCCCCCATGCCCCTGGCCTGGCCCCTCCCATCACGGCCTCTGGACCCGTCTGCCAGCAGCCCCGCCACTGCCACTCCCACATGCTGATGGGGCCGGCCCCACTCACACCCGCTGATGGCACAGAGTGATTGGGGCCGGTGTCAGCAGTAGGTGCCAGTGGGGCCAGTGCCGTCAGCAGGTGAGAGCAGTGGCAGCTGCCCCAATTGCCCCTCAGGAGCAGGGGGAGGTGGAGAAGCCCTGAGGGATGATCAGGGCTGGCAGCCACTGCTTGCACCCACTGATGGCGCCAAGCGATTGGGGCCAGTGCTGGATGCCAGCAGCGGGTGAAAGTGGCAGCTCCAGCACTGACAGTAGGTGTGAGCACCAGGCAGGACTGCAGTGCATGGGAGCAAAGAATTTTCAGTAACCACCCAAGGCTTGCCCCAATGACAGTGACCCATGCCCCATCTTGGTCTGGCGTCCCCACTCACCTGCTCCACCATCCCGTCGCAGCCGATGCTCGCCATGTTTCACACATGCCCCCTGGTGGTCAGCACACATCATAGCAACCAGTTGTTCTGCCATTTGGTCTATTTGCATATTATCCTTTTATTATATAGGATTAGTCCAGGTAATATATCTAAGGTGGTTTAATATCCAATACTAATACTAATGGTTACAAAGGCGAAAAATTAAATAATGCAATGATTTTTTTCTTCTACATAGTGTGAAATAATATTTGGCAATATCTTTGTCCTAATTGATGAATTCTTTTGCATTATAGACTGTATGTTGAATGTGGCTATAAAATGAAATTTTTATTCCAATTAAAGACATTCATAATCACCATCATAAGGGCAATACTAGTGTGGGAGAAAATGTTTTCCTTCCCTAATTCATTAGCATAATTATCAATGTGTTTAGAACTTCTTTACCAAGTGAACTGGGAAGAGCATACATTATGGGTCTCGAGGCAGAGTTGCTTAGTATGACAGATCACAATTTCCACTAGTTATACTACCCGCAATCCATGCCCGTTAGAAATGCAAATTAGTTAAATCACAAGTCTCCAATATTTCCTGAAAATAGTCATGCAGAAAAGTCTGAGTAAATATAAAAACATTTAGATTCTGTATAGATTTAATACAACTATTTAGTGGAATAGAACAAAATGTGTGGCTAATAAAATTGTCGGAATAAATTTTATGTTCTGTATGGTTTAGGCCATAAAGGAAGAGCATTAAGGTTTCTTTTGTATCTTATATTAAAGCAAAGTCATAATTTATAAAGAACATTTATAGTGGTTAAATATGTCTTCTATTTAAGACCAGAGTCTTACTCTAACACAAACACAACATTAAGCCAAGGAAATATATTCAGTTTCCCAATCCTTTGGGATAGTTGTTTAAAATTGCTGATTATATTGAATTTTATGATAAAAGAGTAATGAGGGTTTTTGTTTTTAAGTTTGCAAACATCTATTTAAACATCAGTTATTTAATATTATTTTATAAAACCCTAAACAAGACACTATAAGGAAAAAGTCCATGAAATAATGATTATGCATGAAAAAATATATATTCTATATACACTATTATTCCTCTCTTCTGAATAATGAACTATCACTCTCACACTGTGAAATAAATGGGTTTCTGCCTTCTCCTGTGTCTGTTTCAGGGACTTTATTTAGTCAAGTAATCATATGAAATCCAACATGATTTTCTGTGTGGGAGATAGAAAAGCAGAGCAAGAAAATAAGATATGGTAAAGCAGAAAAAAAGGGCGGGGCGGGGGGGAGAGACATAAAGAAAGCATTAAGTCGTTTAGAGAGAAGGAGTATTTCTAATCCACAATAGCATTTATGAAGTAAACAGAGACATCCCAACCTTTGCAGTGTGAGAGGTTATTATCCGTATTGATTTTAGTTTACAAGTTCTCAAGTTCTTTTTCTTTCTTATTTAAGAAGGTAACATCAAATCCATCCTATTTAATAAAAGCCTAATATGCTATGTGTCTGGTTGTCTGGTATGTCATTCAACCAATCAAAGCATAATATGCTAATGATATGTTAAGGCCACTCAACCGCTCGCTATGACGTCCACTGACCAGGGGGCAGTCAACCGGTCAACCAGTCACTATGACACGCGCTGACCACCAGAGAGCAGAAGCTCCAACTGGTAGGTTAGCTTGCTGCTGGTGTCCGGCCGATCAGGACTGAGCAAGACGGGCTGGACACACCCTGGAGCCCTCCCAAGTTCCCTCCCCAGCTGGCCAACCTCCCACGTTCCTCCCTGGCCCCGATCCTACACCAGTGGGGTCCCTCAGCCTGGCCTGTGCGCTCTCACAATCCAGGCTGAGGGCTCCCTTCCCCCCCCCGCCGGGAGTGCATGAATTTTTGTGCACCAGGCCTTTAGTACTTATTATTAGTAAATAATAAGCATCCAGAGAGTCAGGTTCACTAGCAGGATCCTAAAAATGGAAGCACATTAATCTTATGACTGTGCACTGGACCACTCAGAAATATAAACTTTTAGAATGGCTTCTTAAGGGCCTAAAAAAACATCAGCTTCATGTATCCACCCTCACAGCCCTCCAGAGAAATATTTAGCAATAGTAATGTAAATTCAGAAGCTCATGCACAAACACACATTGTATGCAAAGGCAGGCACAGGCAGATATAGATGGGTATGGCTGGGCAGAGGAGTAGAAATATAAATGTTACTTGAAACTGTGAGCAAATTAAATATTCACAAATTAATGACAACAATTTAGCCACGACTACTCGCTTTGGCTTGAGCCACATATTCTGGCTGCCTGTTTTACTGTCACTGTGTCTCTTGTGACATCTGGTACTACTAATGCTGCTCTTTGAGGCATGACCAACAGCGGGGAAGACAGTCCACAGAGTAGAAAAGACATTAGAGACAGAGTAGAGATACAGATAACCAAAGAAAAGCATGCCTTTCACAGTATCAGTCCTTTCAGGTTCAATGAACAAAAAATAAGAGTTGCTTCCTAACGTTTTGCAGTAACACAAATCACCAACTGTCTTCGAGCATTTCCTTAGCTCACAATAATAAAGGAACAAAAGAGAGGAGGAGAAGGAACAGGGAGTGTAAAGTCAACTGTTTTCTGATAAGAATATGCATCTAAAAGACAGCCTGACAGGCTCAGAATCAGATGGCCCGGCACCAAATCACTGAACCGGATGCCATTGTATTAGTCAGCTCGGGCTGCCTTCACAGAATAACTTAGATTGAATGGCTTAAAGCACCGATTTTCAACCTTTTTTCATCTCATGTCACACAGAAACTAATTACTAAAGTTCTGCTGCACACCAAAAACTGTATTATGTTTTTTTGTTGATTTGACAAAAAAAGGCATGAAATTTTGATTCATTCATACTGGATGGCTATTGTTGCTTGTTGTCATTTTTTTATTTGACAATCTAAGGGAAAATAAGTCAGTGCCCTTAAAGAGGTATTGAATGTTTAAAAAAAATTTGTGGCACACCTTTGAAAATTGCTGGCTTAAACAACAGAAATTAATTTCCTCATGGTTCTGAGGAGTTCAAGATCAAAGTGCTGACAGGGTTGGTAACTGGTGAGACCACCTCTTTATTTTGTCCTCATATGGCCTTCCCTCTGTGCACATGGGCTCCTGGTGTCTCTCTTAATATAAGAATACAAATTCTATCCAACTAAGGCTCCACTCTGAGAACCTTATTTAACCTCAATTACCTCCTTGAGGATACTATCCCTAAGTACAGACACATTGGGGTTAGTGTGTCAACAGATGAATTGGAGATGAAGGACAGAATTCGGTTCATCACAGCTATCCAGGAGCTTAAACAAGTGCATGGGTTTTGATATTGGAATGTCCTGTTTGCATCATGACTCTGCCACTCACTGATACTAATGACCTTGTAGATATAGTTCACTCTTCAGTACTCAGCTTTTCATCAGTAAAATAGGGGATTAGAACACTCATTTCTTCACATGATTTTTGTGAAAGTTTAATAAAATAATTTATTTAAAGTGCATGTGCAGTTTGATACATTAAAAAAAATCATCCATAAATGGTACTTGTAAATATGACTTTATCTAGATGGAATATACAGAGAGAAAATGTTATGATGAGGATTTCTAATTGTGCAATTATTTCCTTAGTCATTTGGAAAAACACCTTGATTCTGCACATTTTTTTTCTTACCATTAGAATTAGGAAATATCTTCACTTCCGATATCATAATTACAGTATCAAAACAATGAGATAATGCCTATGTAGCATTCTGAATTTCACAAATATGAGCCTTACCAAAAATAAAAATGTTAATATTAATAAAGAGAAGCATATATATTAGTTTAAAATTCATTTCCTTACCACTAACTATTTATAAGTGACTGGAATGTATAGCAGGTGCATAATTATGGTTTCTGGACTATTTGTATGTTGGTTATGCTTTGTTTTGTTCTGTTGTTTTGTTGAGTTGCATTTTGTTTTGATTTAACATGAAAGCATTTTATAAAGGATAGAAGAAAGAACATTCTGAATGGTATCTTATCTAGGCTCTTGATTGCCATCATGTTTGACTAGACTACTAGACTACTATTTATGAAACACTGATTTCTTGGTGAATAGAAGGATTGGAGGGGAAGTCTCTGTCATTTTTTTTTTCTATTCACTCTCTCTGTTCTCATGTGGATGAAAAATGCAGAATTAGGAGAAAGAGCAATTATTAGCCATTTGTTATTTATAGGTTTACATATCTTCTAAATGAATATTTAATCATTCTATTTATCAAATTAGCAGTGCATGATAAAACATTTTCTTGAAAAAGGATGAAAAAAGAACATAAATATACTAAATTAAAAGAAAGTAGGTGGATGCAAGAAATAGAAAAATTAACTTAGGTACATTAAATAGTCAATTTTTAAAATAGTTATAAATTCAAAATATAGTTAAAATGCCAAAGATTACTCTTCTGTTAACAAAACACCGCATTTACTTTATTTTGAATTTTTAAAACAGGTTATATTTGAAGTTTTAGGCTGAAGTATTTTTAGTTTTATAAACACAAATAGTCAGAACAATACATTTAAGCTACTTTTTATACATAAAAATGATGACATTTTTATTAAAGTATTTTTAGTTATTTCTGTTTGTATTGTGTGGAAACAAATTTTTTTCAAAAACATTTGAAATTAAAATAAAAAAGATCAAGAATGGTAGAATATACAGAAGCTATATTTTTACAGCATGGTTATAAAATTACCTTTAAAGACTTTAGAACTTGATTTTCCATGTTATAGTTCTTCTAAAAATATACACATTTGTTTTAAATCAGAAACTTTATATTATTCAGATGAAAGAGTTGATGATTAGGAAATTCAAATAAAAGGGAAGCCATTACTCGGTATTTCTACTGAATGACAGTGATGTGCACTAAGCAAATATAGGGTAATTTTAGTTAAGATATATGTTTTAGTTTTTAAAGATACTGAGATCAGAGTAGCAAGCACCCAAGGCAACCCTTAAATTATCATACTGAAATCTTTTTAAACAGGTTTAAGGCCTTGAAAGCAAATTATCTAATTCCCTTTCTTCTAATTGAAGTTTTAGTCAGGTTGAACACTCAATTGGATTTTACATATTGTTGGCTTTCAAATATATATAAAGACTAAGTCCCGGTGCACAAAATTTGTGCACTCGGCAGGGGGCATCTCTCAGCCCGGCCTGCGCCCTCTCACAGTCCAGGAACCCTTGGGGGATGTCTGAATGATGGCTTAGGCCTGGCAGTTGGACATCCTTTGTGTGATTGGGGCCGGGGAGGGACATGAGAGATTGGCCAGCAGGTGAGGGACCATAGGAGGGCTCCAGGGCATGTCACCTGTCTTGCTCAGTCCTGATCGGCCAGACCCCAGCAGCAAGCTGACCAACCAGTTGGAGTGTCTGCCCCCTGGTGGTCAGTGCATGTCATAGCAAGCGGTTGAGTTGCCTTAGCATATCATTAGCATATTGCACTTTGATTAGTTGAACAGACAACTGAACCACCAGACACTTAGCATATTAGGTTTTTATTATATAGGATACTCTTACTCAAAAAAACTTTGCATTTGTTCATACTCATTGATATATAAATTGCAACAAATATTTAAAGCAATATTCAAATGAATTCTAGATATAACATATCACATGGCCTTGACTTGATTGCCTTCATGTTTTAGATATCTCCATGTTTTTGCATGTTTTTCTTTTATATTGTCCTGGAGGCCCAGTGCACAAATTCATGTACCAGCGGGGTCCCTCGGCCTGGTCTGTGGGATCGGGCCAAAACTGGCTCTCCAACATCCCCCAAGGGGTCCTGGATTGCGAGGGGGTGCAGGCCAGGCTGAGGGACCCCACCAGTGCACGATCAGGGCCAGGGAGGGACACTGGAGGTTGGCCAGCCGGGGAGGGACCACGGGAGGGCTCCAGGGCATGTCCAGCCTGTCTTGCTCAGTCCCAATTGGCCAGACCCCAGCAGCAAGCTAATCTACCAGTCAGAGCATCTGCCCCCAAGCTAATCTATGGTCAGTGCACATCATAGTGACTGGTCGACCAGTTGACTATCTGCCCCCTGGTGGTCAGTGCACATCATAGCAAGCGATTGAGCGGCCTTAGCATATTAGTAGCATATTACATTTTGATTGGTTGAACGGACGACTGGATGACTGAACACTTAGCATATTAGGCTTTTATTATATAGCAGTGATGGCGAACCTATGACATGCGTGTCAGAGGTGACACACGAGCTCATTTTTTTGGTTGATTTTTCTTTGTTAAATGGCATTTAAATATATAAAATAAATATCAAAAATATAAGTCTTTGTTTTACTATGGTTGCAAATATCAAAAAGTTTCTGTATGTGACATGGCACCAGAGTTAAGTTAGGTTTTTTCAAAATGCTGACATGCCGAGCTCAAAAGGTTCGCCATCACTGTTATATAGGATTCCTTTAGCCTAAGCTTCCATTTCTTCTCTTCTTCCAAACCTTGCAGCCCATGCTGCTTTAACACAACCAGGTTGGCTAGATCCCTCAAGGATGCACTAGTTTCCAACTTCCTTTAAAAAAACTGGATCCTGTTCCTTGTTGACCTTGGTTTTGATAGTATTCTTGATTCAAATTGGTTGGACCACTGGGAGTGACAATTCTGTAATCTGATATACCTAATGAAGCATAAGACCACTCTCCCAATAGACACTCTAGATATAAGCATTTACTCAAATTAAGTTCAAGAACAACTCTCCCTTGCAGACAATAATTTACAGTGTTAGCCACTACTGCAAGGTTAATACCATAGTTGGATGACTCTTCTTAGACCTGGATGCCCTCAGTTCTAGCTTTCTCCTTTAGTCATTGACTGTGACTGAACTATTAGCAAACCTGGAAGCTAACCCCATCTGAGTAAAACATTTGGGACCAGAAATACTATTTCAACTCAAGAATACTATATTTTATTCTCTTTGTTATTGATAACACTTCTTAAGTATATAATTCTCTTCATCTTAAAACAACTCAGAACAAAATAAAGAATACATGATTTGTATCTTCAGCTTTAAACACCATTGTGTTTTCTTATATTTTCCTACTTGAACACATTATAGAAAGCAAGTACCTTGATATTGTATTTTAAATATGCCTTATCTTGCACAAGACACTACAATACATGTATTTTCCCATAGCCAAAGGTAATCTCTAATTTCTTCATAGAAAAATTGTGAATTGATTTAACATCTAAGAAAGGTAATGATAGATCTTGTTTTCACATTGTTCTAAAGAATGCTCCTAGAAAAGCTTTCAGACCAATGTGGGAAGGGGGTCACATAGAAGTAATTTATAGCTCAAGAAAAATCTAGGGCACGGTCACAAATTCATATTCTGTGCCCGCAGATATAAAGGTGACCCTTTTAAAGCTGCATTGCCATCTGTCTTGTGGGAAAATGACATACTTAACCACGGTCCCTAGTGTAACATAATACATCATACCTAGACCATTTTCACAGAACTGTTTAGGTATGTTACATCAATGGGCTATATTTGGACCATGACAGTCAATTTTTTAGAAACTGCCTCCATCTTTGAAAACATTTTAATTAATTAAACTATTTAAAAAATCTTAATTTTTAAGATAAATTTTATTATAAATTTGTCATTTAAAAAAATAATCGAGAATACTGTGTCTCTACACATCAGCTCTTTTAGATTTTTTTAAAACCATGATGGAGGAGAAGATCCAGTACACCAAGTAACAGAGGCCATACAAGTGGTCTTTATGAAGAACTTTTAATATTTTCATATGTTTTCTTTAAATAGATGTCAGTTACATATATGAGAATTTTTCTTGATCTTTAGTTTTATGGCACATTGTCATGGTCCAAATATAGCCCTCTTTAACTTATTTATTGGTTGTTTATTTTTTTATGATATAATGACTCTTACATTAATTTACTATCCAACAAAAAAATAAGAACATTGACAATAACTTGACTGGGACAGAAATTGTAGCTTCACCAAGATATTCCGTTATAGCTCTTAAGCAATGCAGTGTCAGATTTATTTATGTAAGTATGAAAACATTAAAAGGAAGCAAGAATGAATTTAGATGGAGACAGACTTCTCATAAGTAATGTGCAAGCATTGCAGGCATCCCTGGCTTGTTGTGATAGATAATCTACATTCTGGGTAGGAACACACAGCTTCCTGAGGAATCTTGCTTAAGAACAATAGACTGTGGCCACAGCCTGTGACTTCCATCTACTTTGCAAAACAGAGACAATATAAAAAAGAGAACCAATTACTTCAGGAGTCTTCAGTGTTTTTTTAAGACCACAGGAGGAATGTGACTAGTATCTCTGAAAATTTTCTCTTTTCAAGCAGCAGTTTGAGCTTATACCCCCCTCTTTGTCTTCTCTGCAAATATATATGTATGTGTATTTGCAGAGAAGATATATGTGTGTGTGTGTGTATATATATATTTTAAAACTTATTTTATTGTTGAGAGTATCAAGATATCCCCCAATTACACACCTTTACCCCATTCCACTCAGCTCTCATCCCACCCTGTCTTCAACTATTTATTGTCTGTGTCCATGGGCTTTGCATATATGCATATGTTATTTGATTAACCTCTTCCGCTTTCCCACCATCCCTCTGACATAACATATATATGAATATTTTTATAAATATATAGATTTAATACCTAAGTAACATTTTATCATTTTATGACTTCTACCATAGATTCTTTTTTTTTTTTCTTAGTAGAGCTGCTGTTACCTTATCCTATACAGTGGGGCCTTGACTTACGAGTGTCCCGACTAACGAGTTTTTCGAGATACGAGCCATCTCTCGGCCAATTTTTTGCTTTGAGTTGCAAGCTAAAATTCGGGTTACGAGCCAGCTTCAGATACCCCACCACTAGTTGGCGCAGCAAACGTCACAGTGAACGCCACAGCATCAGCCCAGCATCACGTGTGTCACTCGTTCACTTTAAGATTTGACATACGAGTAATTTGAGTTATGAGCTCCGTCACGGAACGAATTAAACTCGTAAGTCAAGGCCCCACTGTATATAAAAGTCTAATATGCAAATTAACCACATGGCAAAACGACCGGTCAGCAGGGTGGTGGGGCAGGCAAATGGGTGGTTCCAGGCCAGCCAAGGCTGGTGCCAGCGGGCAGAGGGAAGGAATGGCGATTGGGGGGTGGCATATGGGCAATCAGGGTGCAGGGCTGGCCACCCACTGGGCAGCAGAGCGATGGGGGGCAGGTGCCATCCCCCGATTGGCCTGCTAGTCGCCTCTCGCAGAGGGAGGCCAGACTGTGGCTTAGGACATCCTAAGCCGTCAGTTGGACATCCCCCGAGGGCTCCTGGACTATGAGAGGGTGCAGGCCAGGCTGACGGACCTGAACCCCCACCCCAAGTGCACGAATTTTCGTGCACCAGGCCTCTAGTAATGTTGTAAATGACAATGCCTTACTGTTGCCAGATATTTCTATCAGAGTTCCAGAAAATGATGAGAATTTTGTTTCAGCTCCTGGCACTAGACTTAATTTTTTTAAAAAAAGTTATAGTTTTAATTTCAAAAATCTAGAAAGTTTAGAGAAATTGTGGGAGGAAAAAAAATCACCCAATATAGCAACTGGATTCATACTGTTAAATATGTCCCATTACCTTTCCTCTTCTCAAGCCCTTCAGTATTTCCTCATTTCTCCTACTGCTCTATTTAAAATCTCAGTCAGCTCCCTATTTCCCACAAATACTAATCTACTGGCTATTGTCTTTTTCTACTTTCAGTTTCTGCCTAAAATGTATCCCTTTCTAACATAAAACATAACTTATTTAGTGGCTTTGTTTATGGTCTGTCTTCGTCCACCGGCGAGTGAGAGGCCAGGACTCTGATGCCTCCCCAGTGGGTAGTGGAGTCTGCCTGACACACAGTTTCTACTCAATAAACAGGCAACAAATTCTGCTTTCTTTTTATTTCATTTTTTAGCATTTTCTTCTATTATTTTCCCCCATGCACATTGTTATTTCTTGTGTTTCAGTAAGTTATGTGTCATCCAGTTCCCCATAAGCTACTCCCTGCCCTCCTCTCTACCAGATAGGAAGGAAAGTCCGATTTGACAAGGTTTCAGTAGCCTTTATCCATTTAGTTGGAAGCATTTTGAGTGTCTCATGTTTCTCTGTGCCTGAGGGCTCCTTGGCTGACAACTTTTCTCAGCATTTGACAGCATTACCAGGCAACAGTTTCATAACTCACATCACTTTTACTTCGGTACTCCCTATGTAGCCAGGCAGAAACTTTATTTCTTTAATATGACCTTTTCTCCTTACTTTCCCTTTGATTCAAACTGGCCTCATCCAGCATCCTGACTCCCCCACCTCCCTGTCCCATGCATGTCCACTCCTTTAATCAGTGAGCCCTCAACACAATGAGGTTCTGATCAGCATCAAATAATCTTGGGAAAAAAGCCTCAGGCTGTTGACCCCAGAGATAGAGTTTAAATCAAACTAAAAATAACATCTAGGCCTCTTGGGTTTCAGCTCCAGACACAGAAAAGCCGTGAAACCAGACCAAGGGACAGCGATGACATCAGATCCACAAGCATTGATCTATTACTCCTCCTCTCGTGCTGATTAATCAGTAGACACCATGACTCTCACCATGACCCTATCTCCCTTAGTCTCCTGTATAACCCATCCCCTGGAAGCCATCAGGGAGCCAAATCCTTGAGTATTAGCTCACCTGTGTCTCTGGTTTATTTTTATTTCCTTAAAAATAAATATTTACTTTCTTTGCTTTAAGTTCCTATTCCTGTCTTATTGGGCCTTGATGTGTGCAGGCAAACAGAACCTTTTAGTCTGGTAACACCTATAATCTGATGCAGAAATATCTTTCTGCCTGTCTGATTCTAGGGCCCTGGCATCTAAGTTGGGCAAGGTTGTCTCTTCCTAGTTTCCTGGGCTATTAGGGGAACCTGTCCAGTGTTAGTTAGGCCCACACCCTAGGCAGAGTTTCTTTAGTGCTTTGACTAATGCCTGGTAGCACAAAAACAAACTGGGCTGGCTTCTGCCAGCTACACATCTGAAATGGTTACTTCTACTACTGCTACAGCCCTAAAGATCTACCTCTTACAGCTTGTGTTTTTCTCTAGAATCAGTGCTTTGAACATTTTGGAATCTACTGTGCTGTTAACACAATATAAGATATAAAGCAAAAGATGTGATTTGGTAGAATTAAAGTTTGCATCTGTTTTGGATAAAGCCCTGCTAGAAATCTTGGATGCAGTGTGGAAAGATAGGACTGAGCCCAAGATCAGGGTTATGACATAGATTGTGGGTATCTCCAAAAAGCCAGACTATAGAGGTGCATCAGAGGGGCAACAGTATTTTCTCCAAAGGAAAACACACACTGCTGAAAGGAAGACCATCACAGCTGTACTAATCTGCTTTCTCCTTTCTTCTCGTTGGTATCTCCCAGAATTGTGTTATTGCAGAGCTGAGCTAACACTACTACATCCACTGAGTGGAGAGGGGAATCTCCCTCTATTATATCTTAAACTAGGGGCCCAAGGCACGAATTCATGCACCTTGAAAGGAACTGTAGGCCACGATGCTGTGGTGGGCGCAGGAGCGGGTCTCAGCCCATCCTCCGCACCCCCAGCCGGCCCTTCCCGCCGTGGCCCCCAGTCCCCTTTCTCCTGGCAGCCCTGCTCCTGCCGCTCCCACACACTGAAGTAGCTGGCCCCACTCGCACCTGCTCACAGCATGGAGTGATTGGGGCCAGCAGTGGGTGTGAGCAGGTCCCGTGCTGTCAGCGGGTGTGAGTGGTGGGTGCTACCCTGATCAACCCTCAGAAACAGGGGGAGGTGGAGAAGCCCTCAGGGGCTATCAGGGCCAGCATCTGCTGCTCACACCTGCTGATGGCACCGAGTGATTGGGACTGGCACTGGCAGCGGGTGCGAGCGGTGGCTACGCTGCTGGCTGCAGATGCAAGTGGGGTTGGCGCTGGAAGTGGATGCAAGTGGGGTCAGCACCAGCAACAGGTGCAAGCGCCAGGTGGGACTGCGGCGCACAGGAGCAAAGAATTTTCAGTAACCACCAGAGGCTCACCCCAATGACAGCGATAGGCACATCCAGCCTTGGTCTGGCACCCCCGCTCACCTGCTCCACCATCCTGCCATGGCCAACGCCCACCATGTTCCGCACACACCCCTTGGTGGTCAGCACACGTCATAGCGACTGGTTGTTCGGTTGTTCAGATGTTCTGGTTGTTCCCCTGTTCAGTCTATTTGCATATTAGCCTTTTATTATATAGGACTAGAGGCCAGATGCACAAAATTTGTGCATAGGGAGGGGGTGTCCCTCAGCCTGGCCTGCACCCTCTCCAATCTGGGACCCCTTGGGGAATGTCTGACTGGGATCGGGCCTATACTGGCAGTCAGACATCCCTCTCACAATCTGGGACTGCTGGCTCCTAACCGCTCACCTGTCTGCCAGCCTGATTGCTCCATAACTGCTCCCCTGCTGGCCTGATTGACGCCTAACTGCTCCCCTGCTGGCCTGATCGCCCACAACTGCCCTCCCCTGGTGGCCATCTTGTAGCAGCCATCTTGTGATGATGTGATGGTGGCCATCTTGTAGTGGCCATCTTGTGATGACGTCGCCAGAGGGTGTCACGCCACCTAGGCTTTTATTATATAGGATAATAAAAACATTGTTGTGATAAGGCCCTATGCTAGTCTTGTCTATTTGATAATTGAGGGTAAATGCCCTTTTCGACAGAAAAGCTTTCAATCATTTAGGGTAAATTCTCCCTCTAGAGCAGCCGTGGGCAAACTACGGCCCGCGGGCCGGATCCGGCCCATTTGAAATGAATAAAACTAAAAAAAAAAGACCATACCCTTTTATGTAATGATGTTTACTTTGAATTTATATTAGTTCACACAAACACTCCATCCATGCTTTTGTTCCGGCCCTCCGGTCCAGTTTAAGAACCCATTGTGGCCCTCGAGTCAAAAAGTTTGCCCACCCCTGCTCTAGAGTCACAAATTTGATGATAAAACTTGGAAAGCAAGTAAAATCTTTATATCATTCAAAAACATGATCTTTGCCTTTTAAGACTTTATTTAAACAGTATGTAGATTCATCAATATTTCTGACTTCCCCCCCTCACTTTTAAAGAAGGTACATAGACTAAGATAAGTGAATAATAAATTCAAAAGTTGTCTCAAATTTATTCTTACTTCAAAATATGGAAGAGTCACATGGGCAAATAATGTTAAATGGACCAAATTGCTTAATGATTCACTCACACATGCTTGTGCAATCACATGTGCTCCTGTAGCTCCTCATGGTTTACATGATGCACAGAGTCTTAATGTCTTCATTACTTCATCCTCATTCGAGTTAATGAGCTTTTGACATATTTTAAAGGAAGTAAATCTAATGAAGAAATCATATACACAAGTCAAATTACATTTAAAATGTTTTCCTACTTATCTCTAGAATTAAAGGTGTAATTTAATCTGGAGTTTTGATTAAAAACAGATGGTTCACATCTGTTTTCTAAATGGGAAAAAACAAACTTATTTTAACTGAAAAGTATAAGTCACTGAGGTAATATTTGATAAGGAAGACATCCTGAATAGATTGATTCTGTCTCCATAAATAGGCTCCAATAGTTGTCTACTAAATGAGCAACTGGAATAAAAATAAATACATTTCTAGAACAATATTCTTCCAGGAAACATCTCATTTTGTAAGATGTTTCATGTCTGAACTTGTCCTCCGGGACATGGAACATTCCCAGAGTGAAGCCAGCCAAAGTCAAAAAATAAGAGGTTGACAGATTTGAAGAGAAGATGATATAGCCAAATAGGAGATAGTAAGCTAATTTTGGGGGAATGAGTTATTTGTGAGAGAAAGATTCTAAGGTGGACCCCATGATTTTTGCCTCCTGGTATTCACATCTTTATGTTACCACTTCCTCTTGAGTATGGCAGACCTGTGACTTGCTTCTATGGAATAAAATACAGCAATGGTGACAGGAATATGTGATTAGACATACATGATTTTGTTGCATAAAACTGTAACACCTGTATTAGGAAGAAATACTTTCCCCCTTGCTGACCTGGAAGAAGCACAGGTGCTACATTTATGTGCTGCAATATTGAAAAAGCAGGGGACTGAGGGTGGCCTCTGGGCAAAACACAGCCAAAAAAAAAAAAAAAAAAAAACAATGAGAGCTGAAGCCCAGCTCTGAAAAGGACTGAATTCTGCCATAGACCAAACAAGTTTAGAAGTGGATTTTTCCCCAGTCAGGCCTCATATGAGAGTAAGCCCTGGCCAACACCTTGATTGCACGTTTAAGATCTTGAAGCAGAGAGTCCAGTTAACTTAAGCCCTGCAGAAAGTGTGAGAAAATAACTGGGTGTTATTTTAAGTGCCTAAATTTGTGACCATATTATTATTATTAAATAACAATATATAACTAATACAATTTTTTTCTCTATACTTCATAAGATGTTCCTTGACACTACAAAAAGTAAAAGCACTCAAACTTGACAATGATGTTGCAGACAGAAGTAGACCCTTAAGAATGGTTAAGAAGTACACAGAGTTGTCCAGCATTGGCCCCTCAGGAAAGGCGGTACATAATTTGTGCAAAGGTAATACTGCTAAAATTTGCATATGAACCAATGAGAATGAAAGTGATCATTCTTTTTTTTTTATTTTTTTTTTTTCGCTTAAAGTATTACAAAGGGTATTACATAAGTGTCCTTCCCCCCCCCCCCCCCGCCCTTGACAAACCCCTACCCTCCCTTACCCCCCAGTGTCTTATGTCCATTAGTTATGCTTATATGCATGCATACAAGTCCTTCCGTTGATCTCTTACTCCCCTCACTCATTCATGGATAATAAAGACCATTACAAACTTTTGAACAATAATAGATACAGAGGCAGAGCTGCCTCAAACTGATTGTCAAACTTCAGTGGGAAGGCCAGAGAGAGTTGAAAGTGATCATTCTTAATGGGGTAGTCCGTTAGAGGAAATCTTGTTTTCCTCATTAGTTCGATTTGATGGTACATCAGGGTATTGAAGACCTAGGAAGCATTCCAGTGTTCTGTAGGATTCTATGAATGCAACATCTTAGCAGGATGCTAAGATATTTTAGAAACTTAAAGAGCAGTATCCCTAACTAAGAGGCCACGTTAGTTTTACAAGACACCCACCACCTTGAAACACAGGTAGGCATGTGACCAAGAATACCTTAATGTCAGATTACAAATTTGAAGGCAATAACCAGCTAGGAATATTTTAATAGTAAAATATTATCTGGAAATTAATAAAATATACTGTATAATTAATATATGGATATATAGAAAAATTGAATATGAATTCATAATATATCATTTATACACATTTTTTAAATTGTTCCACTTAAAAAGTCTAAAGAAATTATATCTGCAAATTATTTTTTAGATTGTAGAATAAATTGCAAGTATGCTTTCTCATCTATAGACTAGTATAATTTTTTTCAGTAAGGTTAAAAATTCAATGATTATATAAAAATAAAATTTTTCTATATTGCCTTTTACCTAAGTTCTATGAATTAAAGCCATTTATTTATGAAAATAGTATATCTGTAAGTTACGATGCATCATTTTCTTCTTGTCGTTTTACTTTAACTTTGTCCCTCAGAGAGAATACCTTTTAAATAATGAGTTAACATAGACATTTTCATCAGTGTCATGTGATAACTCTCAGCAGATAAGCATTTAAGAGTTTTTCTCAGCAATGGCAGATGGTAACAAGTTAGATCATTGTAACTTTTTATATGGGAAATATACTGTGATGAAAGCTAAAAAAGAAAGAGAAATGGACCAATAATTTTATTGGAAACACAAAAGAAATGAAGATTGAATTTTAAAAATAAAAAGTTATCTATCACTACAGTACTATCCAAACTATGTTTTTAAAAGTATCATTCAACACAAGTAGTCAAACTACACAACAGGAAAGAAAAAAAGTCCTTCAGAGATTGCAGATGACAGACAGTCCAGTGCACAAATTCCTATTCAGATCATCACCGTCTACACAACCTGTGATTAAATCTGCTTTGGCATTTGGTGTGCTATCTTCTCAAGGATAGGAGTTTTAATGCACAGATGCCTTAAGTAAAGAAAGATAATGGGTTTAAGGATGAGAAAGAATGGCATAACCCATGGAGAATAGAATCAAGAACAGAGTCCAGAGCTCTGTTTACTATTATTATAAACTCTTTCCCCATGTATTTATGGCTCTCTCCAAGCTTTTGCTAATTGCATACAGGACAGGGAGGATGTTCCTTGTTCTGACCCCTCTGCATTACCTGTTTGCTCATAATAGATGTGTTAACTGATTTACTTGCTAAATTCTGACTCGAAAACACAAGGAGAAATCTTGAGAGCAGAGAATCATTTTTTTTTTCTGGGGTGTTGAAAGGGTATCCCCTTGTTCTTTTCTCATACTTTTTCAGAACACATCTAATCTATATACCAAAAAGTTTATTTTATTTTATTTTTTTAAATTATTGTACATGTATTGAGGTAGCTAGGCTGAAATGTACACATATGAATAGTGAATTTATTCTTCAGAGATGCATGATATTGTAGCTCATTGTGACATGAACAGAGCCAGAAATACAGATACCCTTAAACATCATATGTTACTTAATGCTTTTAAAATATATAACAAAACCAATGTGAATATGCCTTATGGAAACCAAAAGGAGGAATGCATGGGGACTAAAAAGAAACTGGAACCAAGTATTGTAAAGCTCATGCCCTTTATCCTTTCTCTGTTTCCAAATTACCTGTCTTTTATTGTATTTCCTTCTAGAATAGTCTTTAGTTTTTTAGACCTTATGGCAAATTATGCCTTTTTGTATAAATACTGAGCTTATAACTACAGACCTGTGAATTGATTAATTGATTCAAATTGTAAATTTAGGGGCGATATAGAATGGTTAACCAGCTCGGAAAGGTATCCATTGTTGGTTTAATCAATGATGGCTAATGGGAGGAGCCCTGGTGGAATATATGGCTCAGCACAAATTTCCAGAAAAACAAGCAGCCTGACTATATAGTGTATGAATTAGAATTATGAATCAAATAATATCATTCCAGTGTTAATGGTTTTTAAAATGTTTTTATTGATTTTTAAAGAGAGAGAGAGAGAGAGAGAGAGAAAGAGAGAAACATCAATGAGAGAGGAACAAAATCCATCAGCTGCCTCCTTCATGCCCCTTCCTGGGGATCGAGCCCGCAACTTAGGCATGTACCCTGACAGGGATCGAACCTCCTGGTTCCTGGGTTGATGCTCAACTGCTGAGCCATGCTGGATGGGCTCCATGTCAAGGTTTTAATACTTGGAGCAGTTTTATTGCTGCATCCTTTGCTTCGGCTATCTTGAACACAGCAATGTGTACATATCTCCAAGAAAAGCACCTGACTTTTGACCATTTCATTTCCACATCAGCACATGAGACAGGCAAGAGGCAGCTGCAAATGTAAGTTTCATCCAGGCTGAAATTACTGGATAAAATTAGCAGTGCCATCCCTTGCTTCTATTATCTTTTCAATTCATACAATCATACATTGTTTTTTTAAATGGATTTCAGAATGAGAGCTTTCATAAAAAATAGCATGAATGACATGCATATTGGAGCATCATGTAATTTTCTAGGTCTGTTGTTTGATTAACGTAAACACTGCTTTTTTGTTAATTTAAAAAAAGGTAGTAAATGTTTAAACAAGTTTTTATTTTGTTTTCAAAATTCTCAATCACTAAAACCAAGTAATAACCTGTGTTACTTCCAATATTTCATGCCAGCTAGCAAAAGGATGGCAGACATCCACTACCAGTAGGGTGCTAGATCCAGCAAGTGCCAGAGAATAGAGCTGGTTATGCAAGTTGATTGTTAAATATATAGCCGTTATTAAAAGTTAAATTGTATAAACTTGCATGAGTTATTTTAAAAAATAATATATGTTAAAATGAATCACATCCTGGTTATTTTACTACATTTTATTATCAAATATGCTCTTTGAGGTTATTTTATCTATTTAATCAATATGAGGGAAATAATAATGGTGTGCTCCAACACATATCTTCCCAACTCTGCATTCAGTGACATCACATTGGTAGCTTAAAAGTGGTCCAAGTGGCAAAATTTACTCCACAGATATGGGCAAATACAACATACAACGCAGGAAGTTTTGTTTTTAAACATTTACCTGCATATTACTCTCTAGACATATGATTATATAATTGTGGGATTGACACTGCAGTTCTCTGTAGACAGATACATTGAAAATTCTGGAGAACTAGCACGAGAAAAGACATTAGCTGGATAAAATTACCCCGTTTTGATTTTTTTTTTTTTTTTTTGCTTGATAATGTGGTACGTTTTGGTATGATGAGTACTCAATGCAGTGTCATGACATTAAATTGCTGTGCTCTTATTGCAGCTGGGATATCATACAAAATGTTTATTTTAGCTGGCCTGTATAGCTCAGTGGTTGAAAGTTGACCTGTGAACCAGGAGGTCACGGTTCAATTCCGTTCAGGACGCATGCCCCGGTTGCAGCTCCATCTCCATTAGGGAGCATATAGGAGGTGGTCAATCAATGATTCTCTCTCATCATTGATGTTTCTCTCTCTCTCTCTCTCTCTCTCTCTCTCTTTCTCTCTCTCTTTCTTTCTCTCTCCCTTCCTCTCTTAAATCAAAATTTTAAAAAAGTATTTTTAAATATTTATTTTAACCAGTTTTATAAAACAATTTTTTCTACTGTTATATGCTTAAAAAAATGATTACTTCCCTATAAACTGACAATGTAGTGTGTGAGGCATACTCTAAGCCAGTGGTTCTCAACCTTCTGGCCCTTTAAATACAGTTCCTCATGTTGTGACCCAACCATAAAATTATTTTCGTTGCTACTTCATAACTGTAATGTTGCTACTGTTATGAATCGTAATGTAAATATCTGATATGCAGGATGGTGTTAGGCGACCCCTGTGAAAGGGTCGTTCGACCGCCAAAGGGGTCGCGACCCACAGGTTGAGAACCGCTGCATTGCCACACAATGTGTTAAGTGCTGTAATTGAAGTGTTATTAAAGCACTTTGGAGTACAAGGAAGGATGCTACCCCCCAGAGACAAGGGAAGGCTTCAGAGAAAGGTAGTAATTGTGTTAAATGTTTAAGGACAAGGAGGACTATATAAGAACTTTCTAAGCAGAGGGAAAGAGATCACAAGCAGAAATATTCTAACAACCTCAATTGATTAGCTAATAGAACAATGTTTTGTGTAACTAATAATCAGAAAGTGTATATCAAAGGAAAATTACCCATTTACAGGCATAAGATCTTTGCATTCAAAGAGCCTTTTTACAGTTGGTGGAGTAGATCATAATTGCTATGGAAACTGCAAACTGAAATCAGAATCTTTGGGGAGAAGGTCACAGATATATTCATTTTGAAATAATTATCCAGAACATTCTAAAATTCAGTGCTAACACACAATGTATCTTGAGTTGCCAGAGCACCTGCCAGGTTAAAACTGATGGAATTAAGGGCACACTACCCTAAAATATGGCACCTTGGTTTATTGGCTATTTTATGAGGAAGGAGGCTGAGAATTAGGCAGGAGCAGGAACGTCACTCTGACCCTTGACCTCATCACACCCCTGGCTGGCCTGCCTCCCCTGAAATGGGTCATAAATCTTCATGTGAAAGGGGCTCTTCTCATACCAGAGGAAAGAAGTATCCTACCTCTGAAGACAAAGGGATGCCAAGGGGAATCCTAACAAGTGGGAGCTACTAAGTTTTCTGATTTATTACAATTGCTGCTTAGCCTATCATGGTCCCTCACAAGGGTCCCTCTTCATCACACCTAGCATAAAATAGCGTCTAACTTTTTCTTTGGGTCTTCATTTTCTTATGAGAGCCCCTGTGTCATGTAAAACTTGTATTTAAAAAAATCTGTATGCTTTTCTCCCGTTAATCTGGCTTTGTAAGTTTAATGTTCAGACCCAGCCAGAGACCCTAAGAAGGCAGAGAAAAACTTTTTATTCCCCTACAAAACAATGAAATAAAGAAAGATTTTGAAGTGGCTGAGAGCAGGACATGTTAGCACATTAAAAGGACTTCTCAAAACTTCAAACGTGTTTGGGAGAATGACGGTCTGAACATGAAACTTTAATTCCTATGGAAACATGTTGAATGTGGAGATGTTAAAATGTCTATGCTAATTATCACTTATTTCATTATATACAGCAAAGACTTATGGACATTCATGTAATATACATATAAAGTGCCTTTATCCCGATTTAAAAAGCAACCAAAATAAAAGCAAAATAAGTACCATAATAAAATGTTTGAAAGAACTAATGTTGGCATGGAAAAGGTAGGAATAATTATGATGGTGTCCTTAATACAAATGCAGTCTGTCCGGTGCCTATTCAGTTAAGTGGCTACAAGGAGACTGGTTTTCATTGTGCAGAACAATGTTGGAGGCTGAAACCAGCAGTCACACTGGTTCATTTATGTAATAAATACATTAAGATAGATGGAAGTAGAGCCATACTGCTGCGATTTCTGTTTGCTTAGTTTGTTGTTGTTCTCCTGTAATAGGATACCAGCAGTGTGTAGACCTCTCTGCTGCACACCCATTCCTCTACACGTTGGTCTGTGATTCTGGGAAGAGGACTCTGCAAAGTGCATTTTCCTAATTCCTTTCCCAGCCTGCCTCATATGAGATTCTGTAAGCGGGCACTGGGGAGAAAATGGAAGGTAGCACCGAGGAGGTGGACTTTTTCTTCTGTGTGATTGCTGCTCCTGGTGCTCTTTACCATTCCAGCCGCACTTGATCCCCTGCACCGGCACACCACCCGCGTGGCCTCTGGTTCCAGCCTCCAATACTGTTCTGCGCTCTGGAAACCAGTCTTCTTGTAGCCACTTGACTATAGACAGCAGACAGATTGCATTCTCTGCTTAGCAGCCTGATCCCAGATGTAGGAGGTGCGTCATAAAAGCTGTTATATTTGGGGAACCTTAGATTCTTTTGTTTTCTGGCACCTAGGGTTGATAGATACTATCTGTACTTATTATTTATGAATTGTCTCCATGTTTCCCTTGTAACCAATTTATATATGAAAATCATAGCTAATTATGTATATTAAATACCTCCTATGCAAATTCCTAGTATTTGTTTCCCCTCATTAACCTTAACTGTGTTAATAAGGGAGAACTTGCAGAAATCAGACCAGATTATAAAAGTAATGTGTCCGAAAGTTTGGCATTGGTATACATATTTTTTAATTTAAATTTATTTTAATAAGAGAATATTCACTGGGTATAATGTGTGGGATGTTTGCATTTGTGCCAACTAATTATTTGTTTTTAATAGAGTGATCTGAAATGTCACATAATTTTGTATAACTAGAGGCAAATTATTATTATATCTCTACTGGCAAAAATATAGCTAAATACATTTATTTAATAATTACTTCAAATAGGTACAATGAAACCATGATGACTGTTAAATTCAAAACAATCTTTCAGTAAATAAAGTATTTCCTATACATACTTGAATATAGTTTTAGGACTTCATATCAATTTACATGTGGGAATATGAGGAGAAATTGAATAGGATTAGAGCCTAGGGAAATGTCCTCATTTAGAAAAGATGTATTTTAAAGTTACTTCGGGTTAAAATGCAATGTTAAATGAATATTAAGTTGAATTTTGAGTGATTTAGGATAATTCATCATTTTCATTACCATGCACACAGAAATCACTGTAAAATTTGGATTAAGCAAGGTGATAAAAGTGAATGGACAAACATTATTCAGAACACCTGCTATTCCAGAAAAGCAAATCCCTTGAAGCAAACTGTATATTTTTTATAATAACCCTTTTCAACTCAATGAAGTTCACTTATTCTCTAAATCAAGAGAATATAAAGTACAACCGGTGAATGCCCAGAAAGAATCAGGTACATGCCAGGAACTGTTCATACAGAATGGCCAAAAGCAATCAGAAGACATCACCTGAGGGATACTGCATCTCAGGAGCTTTAGGGACACACACACACACACACACACACACACACACATGCTCTTAAATACGAATGAGATTTGTAAACCAATTCTGAAGTTTCTTTACAAATTGCTAATTATTTTTATGAATAAATGATTAAATGTTTTTTGAATGTATACTGATGCAAAACATTGCCATTCAAGTTCAAAGTTAGGACAGATGTTCGAAAACAACCTAGGTGCCACCCGAAGACTTTTTTACCAGTAATACTGTTGGTTACTGTGCTAACAAATATCTAAATATTTCAATGGATCCAATAGCATTCTAGTTTTGATAAAATATTAATTATCCCGTCAAAAAGATTTTAAATAACTATATATAAGACAAAATAACAAGAGCAACAACAAAATTCAAAAGTTGTGGGTGGAAACAAGGAATGAGGAACTTACAAAATAACTCATATTTTAGTGAGTGAAACTAAATTGGGTCATAACACCAGAGATCGTATTACAGAAGATTTTAAAAGTACTTTTAAAATGTTTTCTTTAGCCCTAGCTGGTTTGGCTCAGCGGATGGAGCGTCGGCCTGCGGACTCAAGGGTCCTAGGCTCGATTCCAGCCAAGGGCATGTACCTGGGTTGCGGGCACATCCCCAGTAGGGGGTGTGCAGGAGGCAGCTGAATCGATGTTTCTCTCTCATCGATGTTTCTGACTCGCTGTCCCTCTTCCTTCCTCTCTGTAAAAAAATCAATAAAATATATTTTTTAAAAAATGTTTTCTTTAAAGTAGACTCAATACCTAAATAGAGTGATGCTTATCCTAGCAAGTATTGAGGATTACAGAAATATGGCCAGCTAAAAGTGTAAAAATAAGCAGTATCTTGTGCTCTATTAGATAATTAAAAAATACATATAAATTTGATAAAATAACACACATAATGATCTATTTATATATAATTAAAATTTTATGTATATATATTCTAATTAATGAATGCTCCTGGAAGATGTTCCATGCATATCCTAACACTTAGCAGCCACTTAAGTAGAGCACCATGCTCTTCCTCTCCTACAACAACATGCATGCCTACACTGGAGGAGAGAATTAGGAAAGAGGGTAAAGTATTCCAAAGTACAAAGTTGTTTTCAAACATGTTTTCGTTAAAATTCTGCTTAAAACAGATCTTTTCAAAGGTAATACCTGAGTTTTACATATGCTGTATGTCTAGACCCAGAATAAAGTCTCTGAAATGTGTAATAAAAATTTTAGTACTTGTCCAGTTTAATAAGATTACATTTATTAAAATTCAACCTACATGCATTTCTATAGCCCAAGTTAATTGGTTTCTCTATTTTGTTCATTAAGATAAAATTCATCAGGTAAGAACATGTAGATAACTTAGAGGGAAAGTTTGAACTAAAGTTTTCAAGTTCCAACATCAGTGTTTTTGGTGTGGTTTTTTTTTTGCCTAGATAATTATTCCTTCTAATCAATAGCTCTATTTTTCTGTTCTTCACAGTCTTTGATAACATTTTTAATCACTTCCAGAAAGGAAGTAATCTTTCCCCCTACATTTTTTTCATACAAGCTGCCTAAAATTACATTATCAATAATTTAATACATAGTTTTAAAGGAAATAAAGTTTACAAAGTTAATTAATATCCTCATTTTCTAGCCATTTGTGTACTTTCATATACATATCTTTTGGAGCTTTAAAAATTAAAAGGAAACACTCAACTGTTTAAGGTAGAGCAATCATCCTTAAAAAAAATATGCTGCCTAGAGGCCGATACAATTAACTGTGTATAAAATATGGCATGTCATTAAATATCCCTTCAATAATAAATCACTTTACCAGATGGTATTCCATCTGACCGTCGTCAATAATGGGCACCTTTGGTGGCACTGAAGATGGCTGACTTGTTTCATTATAATGTTGTATTTGGACATTTGCCAGAGAGAGTAAAAGAAACAAGTAAGCAGCTTGTAAGCATAATAATGGCAGTCTTCCATATTTCCTACTTCAACTTTTAAAATAAAACATTTTCTGGACAAAAGAGAAGCTCACCCAGATTTACAGAATTTACATTACTTATTATTTATAATGACAAAACCTCAAATTTAATTCCCTAAATTCCTTATTCAAGAATTGACTGGCATCTTAATTGGCATAGGTATATATATTTTCATAATTAAGAATTGTAAAATTATACATCACTAGAAATGTTAGTGTACAGCAGGGACCAAACATTTAATTTATAATTAAACAAGTTAATTTCAGTCGTAATTTTTCGGTCTTTCTACCTTAAGCTTTTTTAATTCTAATTCTTTACACGAGCCATTCAGAATTTAAAATCACTCGTAAAATATCATAAATAAATATATTTTTCTTA